>NC_081825.1:126052723-127302723 GCF_030867095.1 Alligator mississippiensis | reverse complement strand
AAGCTGAGAGAGAGTCTTATGTAAAATTGTATAATGCCAAGAGTCCTTGGTCTTTGAGGAAAGACATTTTGTCTTAGCATTCCAGATAAGACTGGGAGTTTGCAGCATACAGCCTAGATCAGGGGTAGGCAAATATTTGGGCCCACAGGCCACATAGGGAGTTTTATTGAGATGTTACAAGATAGGTCAGCACCCCTCCACCCACCCAACAACCCCCCCCTCCCCCCAACAACAACAACAACAACAACAACTCGCCAAAACCCGCTCTGTGGGATGGGGCCACAGGCAGGCTAGAAGCATTGTTCAGAAGCAGGAGGGGCAGGTGAGTCCAGGATCATGGGGCGATAACAGCATGGGGCTGGGGCAGAACCCTGGTTGAGTGGGCAGGGACATGCGCTGAGTGTATCATGGCTCTGCCCAGGCCCCATCCCCAGTCCCAAACTGTCACTGTCCCAAGATCCTGCACACCCCTGCAGCAGGCACAGGTTCTGCTAGCAAGGGTGTGCAGGGAAGAGATCATGGCTTTTCCCTGGTGCAGCTCTGTGCTGTCACCCCCCTAGATCCTGGGGTCCCCATGGAAACCAGTTAGGAGCCATGTGGGCAGGGTGCTCTGATTGCACCTGCCTAGTGGAGCACCCTGCCCACATGGGTCCTGGCCAATCTCCATGGAGACTCCAGGATCTTGGGGCAGTGACAGCATGGGGCTGGGGCAGAACCCTGGTTCTGTGGGTAGGGACGTGGGTGAGTGCATCATAGCTCTGCCCCAGCCCTGGTCCCAGACTGTCACTGCCCCAAGATCCCAGGGTCTCCTCCTCCAGTACCATAGTGGCGGGAGCACTGAAGCAAAGGGGCACCAGCAGGTGCTGCCTAGCTGGGGCGGGGTGTGGGACGGAGCTGTGAGCAGCTATTTGGGGGTCACAGGGATGGGGGAAGGGTTGGTCCTGTTGCTGCATGCACTCCTGGGTGAGCATAGGGGGGCATGTGCCCCCTGGATCTGTGTGGGCTGCCGCTGAGGGCAGGTTGCTGCTGTGGGCTTTGCCCTGGGCGCCAAACTTCATTGCCACAGCACTGTACCCAGCCCTGCCTGCCTGTCCCACTCTGAAACCCTGCTCCCCACCAGCCCACAGTCCCATCCAAGTGCCCTGCCTGCAACAGGTTCTGCCCCCACTGGTGGGTGCAGGGCAAATGGGCCAGGCTGTCTGGGCATGGGGCTGGTGGCAGTGGCAGCTTGAAGGAGCCACCAGGGCTGCTTGGAAATGGAGTCTAACTGCCCAGGCATGCACCACGGCCTGGACTGCCCCTGCACCTGGGCTGAGGGACCTACAGTAGCCAGGCAAAATGGCTCCATGGGTGAGATCTGGCCCATGGTCCATACTTTGCCTACTCCTGGCCTAGATACTTTCATATTTTAAGGTTATACGTGTAAAGTACAAGTGGCAGCATCATCCAGTAGCATAGCTAAGCTCTGGGTGCTGAGTTGTTAGAGACAGCAATGTAGGGTTGTGGCCAGAAGCTTGGGGCAAAACAAAGCAGCAGTTTCTGGTTGCCACCACAATTGTGAATATCTGCCAGTAGCAGTCACTGGTTTGGCCTCCCCCAAGTCAGCTCCTGGAGTGGTTGCACCTATCATCCCCCCCTAGTTACATCACTGATTAGGGGAGCTAAAAAATAGTAGCTACTGTACCACTGGCCTGGTTGCTACCAGTGGTAGCACAGTTACTGACACTGTCCCGAGTGCTACCACCACCCATGGCACAGAAATGTCCAGGTATGCTTCTGGCATCATGACATAGCCTGATGTTTGAAGATGAATTGGAGGATGCTGGGAAGGCAAAATTAACTATTACTACAGCCTGTGGAATAGTAACTGTAGGCTCTCCAATGCTACTTTTGCATGTGCCTTGTCACTGAGTTTGCATAACCATTAAGCCTGTGGGTCCCCTCTCCCTGTTCCATACTACAAAATACTGACCTCCCTGCTATCATGCTTATATTGGCTAGAGATACAGCTACTACACAGTTTTTCTCCCATGTATACTAATGACTAGTGACTTAGTTGACTCATATATTAAAGTCTTTGTGTACAAAAGGCAAATGTGTGCAATTTTGCACTGTGAAAATCTGTTTACATTTTCTAGTACTGCCTTCCTCTGGCATTGAAAGGTATAACTGCTAGAAAGGACAAACCCGGTTTCAGAAAGTGCTAGGATAGTTTTGCAGTCCTGTGGCAGACCTTATGTGACAATACACAATTTTACTGTATTGTAGCATCCTCTGCTCTTTGCTCATATTATGTGGGGTACAAATTTGTACCAGTTTTAAATCCACCATGACTGTATTTCTCTGCTTGACTGTCAAAGCACCCATTGGTGCATGGATTTCCTGTTCTTAATCAGGCATGTAGCATGCTACACATTTTGTAAAAATGCACCCTTAAATATTTTACTAAATTGGGAACAAGAATATTCTCAAGTCTGTGAAACACCATAGACTATTCCATGTAATTTTAGAAATCTTTCAGAAGACTCCAGACATTTTAAAATGCCAATGGTCTTCTACATTCTTGGTCCCATTCGAATTGGAAACAATAAATGGGCTGTATTTGTGGCTTCAGCATTTTTTTCCTGTTGAGGCTGTTGCAGATTCTAGTAATAATGACATTCATATGAAATAACATTTAAGTAATTATCAAAATGATTTGCAGAAACCAGCTAAAGCTGTAAAGCTAAACCAACAATACATTCAGATATAAAAACATTTGTATTGTATCAAGTAAATTCTTTTTTTTTCACAGCATATTTGCAGCTGACAACGCCTAAATATAGTCATTAAAACCATCATCAAAGGGCTGGTTTTAGCTTTTATGGAAGCCAGCAAAAAGCATGATGTGAAAACTAGAGATTTTTAACATGAGACTGGTAGAGAGAAGATCCTAAACTTTTTGATTATTCTGTAGAACACTTCACACAAATCTCACTTTTGAGCAGGAGCTATTGATGGAAAATAAATAATAATAAAGTAACCGTTATGTTGAGAGGCAAGAGATTTTGTAGGTGATACCATTTTTGGCCCAATTGCATGCTTGGGATAGATTTAGACAGGCTTTCAGGTACTACAATCCCCTTCTTCATTTCTCTCTGTTAGGGGTCATTTGTTTTACTTTTAGGCCTTTCAGCTCAAAGGACTCAGTAGTTTTTGTCAATCTGATATGCCAAATGTCATGGAATTGCTTCATCCACTCCTGGAAGACAGCCCTGGTGCATAACATGACAACTTTTCGACAGTGCATGACAATGCTGTAAAAACAGAAATGGTGTGCTGGCTTAAACCTGGTACAAATTTTAAGTCCAAGGAATTGGGAAGAGAAGATATGGTCAAAATATTAAATAATATAAATCCCTCTATATAGTTTTAAAAGTTCTCTAATTGGCAGCTGTCACAGAGCACTGAGATGCCCTGCTCCTAGAGAGGGGAAACTGCCAGGGAAAGAGCCCTGGCAGGGAATAAGGATCACAGCTGTGGGTTGCCCAGGGCAACCAGGAGGTCAGCTGACCGGAAGGGGCAGGCCCTGGCCCTCATAAAGCCCAGGGGCTGAGGCCAGGCTAGCAGTTCCCTACCAGCAGCTGGACAGAGAGGAGCTAAGATGTGAGAACTGCAGGTACTCCTCAAGCAGAGTAAAGGATGGCAGCTCTAAGAGGTCCGAGCAATGTTGTTATAGCCAGGCAGCTTATGGTTAAGTTGTAGCCAAGAGGCTTGAGTTTGTGTTTTGCTTTGTTGTTACACCAGTGGTTTGGGTGAGGCTATTAGGGGTTGGAGGAGGCCTCATAGGGACCCACAGTGGTGTGGGGGCCCCAGCGCCAGTAAGGGTGTGGTGTAAGGGGTGCATAGACCCCAGCCCCAGGGAGGGGGCACTACTGAGAAGCCCCAGTGTGGGCGTGGCGAGCCCCTGAGGATGGGGGTAGCAGTGCGGTAAACCTTGGAGATGGGGGTAGCAGTGCGGTGAGCCTGAGAGACAGGCGGCTTGATCGAGAAGTCCCAGAGTGGGCACAGAAGGCCCCAGGAGTGGGGCTGCTTGACCAAGAAGGCCCAGAGTGGGCACAGAGCCCTAGGAAAGGGGCAGCATTAGAGAGAGAGCCCCAAGAGAGGGGCGGTATTCTTGAGAAGGCCCAGAGTGGGCATGGAGAGCCCCAGGAGGGGGTGGTAGTACAGGGAAGGCCCCGGAGAGAGGGTGGTAGTACAGGGAAGCCCCGGAGAGAGGGGCGTGAGAGTAGACCGAGAGACCGAACAACATCTAGTCCAACTGCGAGGCTTGGGGCGTGGTGTAAGGGGTGGTTGGAGCCACGCATAACCCATAAGGCTAGGGTGCCCGGGAAGCACCCATTGTACAGTGAGACCCACGGAGAGTCCGGGAAACCACAGGGACGGAGGTCCCAACGAACCGTGTCCAAGAGGGCGTAAGGCAGCCTCCCAAACTTATATAAACATCAAAGACATGGCGGGAGAGAATCGGAGGGTGCCCTTGGACCTGCTTGGCATGGGGGAAGGGGCCTTAAGGAGATCACGGCCCTCCTGGAGGACCCCTGCCCGTGACAGCAACCTTTTCACAACTGAACATCAGTTCAATGATAGTTTTATTAAAATCACTAATGACAGTTACTCACCTTAAGGAATGTGGAATGGTGTCCTAACAAATACACCACCATTAAACAACTCATTTAACTCCCTCAGTGAATATTTCCATAAACCCCATGGAAATTAGAGGAGATGCTAAAACTCCAGCCCTACATGCATCTTACCACTTTTCAGATGTTGTAATGATATCTTAGATGCAGACTTCTACACTGAGGGAAATTGTCCACGATACCTTAACAAATTCTTCTTCAGATCTAGACAATTAATTCACCCTCTACCGATTTACATAACTCATTGCTTCTCTTTATTACTAGTGAGGATGACCCTTTTTGACCAGGTAATCTAATACTTGCAACAAAAAGTACTTTCCAATTACATTGCTACGATTTCCAATAGGCTACAGCCCTGAAAACAGTGGCTGCAGTTTCTTCTCAAATAGAAGAATTCCAGACTCAACTACAGAGAGGTCCAGGTGTCCGAGGGCCTCAAACAACACCACTGTCCACTCTTCCTGATTATCACTTACGGGAAGCTATTTGTTGCATAAGCAAAATTAATAACATGGGGTAATTTCACCAATAAAGAAATCTTTGCTTAATTTAACATTCCTTCCTGAATAATGCAATATGAATACATATTTATAATAATAATTTTCTCATTCACTCTTCCCTGGCAAGAACAAAACATTGTGGCTTGATCTTCTACCAATTTCCCCTTGAAGTTGAAGCCACCCAAGTACTCTGAAGCCTAAACCCTTTTTAAAATCTTCCTCTCAAATCCAATATACTTCCTACTATGGAATTAAATTTGTGTGCAATTATTTCAGGATGCACCTAAAGCAAAAACAAAACAAAGCAAAGTAAAATAAAGCAAAACAAAAAGAACCACTTATGGTAAGCCAAAAACCCCCCTGCAGCTCTAAATAAAAGCTGCTTATACCCACAAGACGGCCAAACTTCTTTTCCTGTCATGTGCACTTGTCTACCACCTCCCCCTTATTCAGACAGGCATTAGCCAAATACTTTAGACCACAGCATGAACCTCATTGTTCAGAGCCTTCCAGACCTCTTGATTGTATTTTAGTCAGGATGCTGGGGCTGTCCTTAGGGAAGGGATCTTAAATATCCCAAGTGATCAAAATCAGGAGTTTTGGGGCCCATCCCCACATGCAGGGCATGCACTTGCAGTGACAAAAATAGTAGCAGCACAGATTTGTGCCCCTACTTTTTGCAGCTGCACACGCCCCTGTATGTGTGGCTTTGTGGGGCAAATTGCCCTGCTTTGGGGTAACTCCCGTTTCCCCACTCCTCTCAGCTCGCATCATGTTGGAGGTGTTGGGGAACAACTAGAGGAGGGAAGATGCTCTGACTGGTGGGACTAAGGCTCCATGTCTGCTGGTGTATGCTCCTGTGGCACGTGCTGTGCTGCTTTTTTTGCAGTGATTTTTTTGTTTATTTGTTTGTTTGTTGGGGTTTTTTGGGGGGAGTTGGGTTTTTTGCTACCAGAATTTCTCGATAGCAAATTTTGCCCTTGCACTGCAAATTTGCAGTGTGGGGCACATCTTAACATGGCAGGCATGTGGTTTATGGTGCTGCAAAGAGGCTTGTGGTGCCATAAATTACACGTGCCTGCACATCTGAATCTGCCCTTTCTGTTTAAAAAAAGGGGCAATATCTAGCAACACAATATCCTAGTCAGCTTGAGCATGTAAACAGGAAAGAGTACCATCTACTGACTTATCCATGCAAGTCTCCCATCTGGACTGTAAGTCTAAGCCTGTGAGACAAGAAAGTTCAGAAACAAAAGAGGAACATTTACATTTTACAGTTTTCATTTAATGGTGTTAATATGCCAACATTAACATTAGCTTTCTTAAGGTTTACATACAGGCATTTTAAATTTAAAGTGCTTTAAATGTTCTTAATAAACTACTTTTGTCTATGACATATCATTCCAATACCTAATGATATAAAGTGTTATTTATCACTATTGTGACTTAACTCCTGATTATGAAATGTTTCTCTGAGAATTGCAATATTCAAAATTGCTTTAGGGTTTTCTAGAAAGCAGTTTTTTAGTAAATACATTTTTATAATCACCTGGAAAAAGGCTTTCCATAAATGTCTGATGTGGGTAAGCAAAACAAAAACTTTGAAGTCTGATTTTATACCACTAGGCATTTTATCATTGACTCCAGTGAGTATAGGATGAATCCCTTGGAAAAGGAAAGGGGATCTGTTTGTTTGGATAGTTTTACTGCATGCCCATTATTTCATCTTTATGGTATTAAATTTGACCCAAACACAAAAACATAAGGGTTTGTTATAAGAAAAGCCATAGTATGCTTTTTTCCCTGTTAAAATATCAGAAAACATTGGACTCAGTTAATTTAAAGAATATAGGTTGTATTAAATTGAAAAATTATAGGATAGAGAAATGATTAAAAAGGATGCAAGCCTTTTGACAGATATAAGCCTCATTCAATTCTTCTTTTTAAAAAATATGTTTCACATTGCAGATTACGTCTTCATAATTAATTCATAAATATATTTATAGGAATTGTTTTCAGTTAAGCAAAATAAAGTATTTTGGTTGTTCCACTGGATCTTTTAATTTATTTTGATATCTGGAAACCAAGGTCTATTCTTTCTTCTACATATACTATCTTATGAATGATCAGTTATAAAGATTATGGTATCAGAATTTAGCTGGAAGTTTTGTTGATTCATGAAGCATTATTGAATTTAATTGGTCCTTCCAGTGTTCCACGGGTTTCACAGTTTGGACATAACACTTGATTTTGATTTTAAGTAGCTTTGATTTGGAAGAGACAGAATGGATCTCTTTCCTACCAGCATAACTTTTTGAAAACTCATTTTCTTACCACAAAGTGTATGTTTTGCTGCTGTGGCCATGAGAACCATACAATAATCACACGATAGCCATACAATAATGAAACGAAGCTTGCATTTGTAAGTCTATGGTCTGGATTTAATGATGGAATAATGCTTTGATATATAGTTTCTTTATAGTTAGTGAGTTCAGTTGTCGGAGAGGATTATTAAATGTACTTTATAATATGACGTTGTAAAGGGTTTATTATATATACGAACCATCAGATACGGTTAAAGTTAAAATTGCTCCAGTAGTCCTCTGGAGAATTGCAAAGGAATTTGCAATATGAACAAGAGAAAAATGAAAGGGGAAGAAAAAATAGGAGGAAATGTAAATATTTGCTCTTAAGAGCTGTCTAGAATGTTCACGTAGGATCATAAATCTACCAAAAAGTACTCAAGATGGGCTCATATTCTCTTTCTACCCATAACTCTCAGTCACATGGATGTTTATGAAGCATAAGGGTACCCTACTGTAAATGCAGGGGGTTGGTCCAGTCTCAAAGGGGAAAAATAAATTATTTAGCTCTTAGAGCTGGTACTCTGTTAGGCCTGGAAATTGTCAGGATATTTGCATGTAAAATCTACTGTAGTCAGTTATTTAAAGCCCATTTCTCTGCACCATGTGCTTCCTCATTTCTCAGGAAGCAACTTTCTTGTTTGGGAGTGTACATGGAAAGAAAGCTTTGTTTTTTCTCATTTTCTATGGGTGTTGAAGAGACCAGAACAAAGTTGTTTCTAGCCTGCAAATAACACACACAGGCCAAGGTTTGTTTTGTCATCCTGTCAAAGGAGCAGTAGATATAGACACTGTAGTTATAGGCTTGACAAAGTATGTTCAATCTCTGTATGAGCTGAAAAGGGATTTGGAGAATCAAATGCATCATAGCCATTTATTACCTGTTGTCAAGGTCACTGTGGCATTGGGCTTCATGGGAACAAGAATGGGATTCCTTCCATACCGCCAGTGAAAGCACCACAGGTATTAGCTAATCAGCTGTTTTCCCACTATTTAGATATGTTTTCTTTATGCTATTCTCAGGAGACCTAGTCAGTCTATTCATTTTCCAAGAGAAGCATAACACCAACCGCAAATCTTGAGGGGTTTATAACATAGCTCACTTTCCATCTATACAAGTTGCTGTCAAAGGCACCCACATTCCCATCAGACTACCAGCTCTAAATCAGTCAGACTATGGCAAGCTCAAGTCATTTCATTCCTTCTGTGTGCAGGCTGACTGCAAAGTTGAATGTATCAACAGATGTAGCATCAAGGTATCCAGGGTCTGGTTCAGACTGTAATCTACCATACCTAATTCTTCTGGAACTAGTTAAATCACAGCAGCTTGCCTGTGTTCAATTAATAGTGAAAGATAGTTAACCGGTCAGCTGTCTCCCTCTTTCTAGATCTGTGGATTTTTTTATTTTTTTTTTTTGGCTTCTTATTCTTCCTCTGCCTTTGCTTCCTTTTTTTTTTTTTAAATCCATCTCCTCCATCTTGCATAATGGAACTCAACATATTGTATCCCATCCTGTCTGTATGCTTTTTATAGGGAACAGCATCTACATGATATTATTTATGGGCCTGGCACAGCCCAAAATGGCCGTTAGCATTCTGTCGCAGACAATGGTCCTGACAAAGGCTATTAATTTGTAGTTTGCTTCCAGAACTTTATTCTCTCCAAAGGATAGGTCAGAGAGGTTATATTTTGAATTTGGTTTAAACTGTGAATTTTAAATATTCACAGTTATTTAATAAACATTAAATATTTATTAACAGTTAAATATTAACATTTCATAAATCCATTTTCTTCCTACATCCAGTCGTGTCACCTAGAGCTGGACTTCTGTCTGATCTCTCTTTGCTCTGACTGGTATATAATTAGGCTCTGTCAACTAATCCAAGATACTGCCAGACTATACAGGAACAGACTTCAGTTACCTGATGTGCAGGTAAAAGGGTAGTTTTATGTTGTTATGGCATCTAAAGGCCCCAGTCAGGATCAAGGACTTCCAGACATTGTATAAATGTACAGGAAAACACAGTGTCAGCATCAAAATTCTTGCAACTCTAAGGTTGTGAGTGGGAGAAGAGATAATCCATGAAGGCCAGCTGGTAGAGACTGATGATGTGGTAGGTCCAAGAAGCTGGGAGGAATCCAGAGGAAGCATTTTTGCTATAGATTCTGATATTCAGGGCATTCTGTGCCCTAGGTTGGCATTATGCATTCAGCCTGATTCCGGGGATATTTCAGGCTTATTTAGCAATGCTATCCTTTGAATAACATCAGTACACTAATCTTTATTAGTAGTCATGGATAGCATATCTTGGTATCATTTAACTAGATGAATTGAGGCTGTTAGGCTTGGTAACTGCGGCAATATTTAACATGGTATGGCAGACACTTGGAGGGTAATGTCATGGAAAACATTTGAATGGCATTGTGGGTTTTAACCTGTGTTGCTAATAGCATCAGAGTTTATGAAAAGGTAAGAATTTTTAAAATCTTAATATATATTCCTTTAAAAAAAACAAAAACAGTTTGATTACTTTGTTCACATACATCATTGAAGGAATTATTCAGAGAAAAACTGAATGACTTGTTCTAAGCTATAGCTGGTTTCAATTCCAACATCTCGCATTAGCAACGGACTGAAATGTTTGGGTTGCAAACAGTTCAGGGGAAGATATTCAATACTAATACCCCTTAAGCTCATCATTATCATTTACAAAATGTTCCATGAAGACATTCCAGTTAATTTATGGGTTAGAAAGTATTTCATTTTCTGTGCCTTTGAAACCTGTCATTAATTTTTTATAAGAATGCTAGCCACTGAACTCAACAGAGCTGTTTTAACCACAGATCTATGGGTGAGGCATCCTGTGCTGTTGTGAGGCTGTATCTCAGGCTAGGGACAGAAATTACACATAAACCAGTATAAGTGATTGGAAACCTGTTCAAATCTGAAACACAACAGAAGTTCAGAGCAAATAAACCACTTTCAAAATGGCCAAAACCAGTTTAAAATAAACCTGGTTAGATGTAGTATCAGACTTAACTGATTTAAGTTAAATAGGTTTATTGAACTTCTGTCCCAGATCCCCTCCAGATTCAAGTCAACTCTTAGTCCCCCAACATCCCAGGATGCTTTTCACTTCCTCTGCAAACCCTACCTTGGCCTGTGCTCTAATGCCCCCTGGCTTCTGGCCTGGGCCATTGTAGGCATGTGACTGCATTTCTGGAGTCAAAAGTAAATGTCTATTTACTTGCTTATTGGTTCAATCTATGCATCTTAGACTAACCTGTAAAGATTGAACTATTCAGCCTTGGGCTTTTTGACTGTCTGTATTAGCTGCGGTGGTAAGATTAACATCACCCAGTAGTTTCTCCTGCTTCTCAGAGCACTCAGCTTCACTGATTGATGTCTTATCAACTGTGTTAACTGGGTTTAATTATCCGCTGCTTGACATATTGTATGCTATCTTATAATTGTGTAAATGTCCAATCTATCCAAATAAGACCTTACAAAAGTACAAGACCTTACAAAAGTCCAATGACCACACTGGGTGTACAGCAGGGGAGAATCCTTCCTTTGAAACTGGCAATATGTTCAGAAATGGCTTAACTTCATTCTAGTTGAATTTTTCTACTGGGCACCAAATAACACAGGAGTCCTTACCTTATCCTCACTGGACACATTTACATGCATTTTAAAGTGCTTTTGCTACTGCACATTAAGTTTAGTACTTCTAACATGAGGTACTACATTAATGCGCACTAGGTTGCCCTAATGCACAGTAGCAAAAGCCCAGGCCTTTTTAGTGACACCAATGCGCAGTAGCCTATTTCTACTGCGTATTAGCATATTAGCACTGTTTTTGACATGACGTGTTAATGAGCAGTAGAGTAGGCTACTGTGCATTAGGACACACTTGTCGATGCACCCACAATGTATTTTGTAAATAATTTACTTTCACCTGCTCAGGTTGGCATACAGAGAGCAACACAGAATATTAGGAGATGTTAAATTGAGTATACAAGGATGTTGAACAAAAGTATGTCTTCAGTGTATGGGCTTGTTGTTCCGGTCATAAAATGATGTATGTATGTGTTAAACTTTTTTGGCAGCAACTTTCATAAGGGGCTGAAATCCTGGTTTCGCTGTAGACAATTACAAAGACCCTATTGACTTCAATGAAGGCAGGATTTCTCTTACAGAAACTGCAGGGTATGATAACTAAGGACAGCCCTGAAATTGTCTTTGATGGGGAGAGGGAATGTGAGAGAGAGAATTAGACTGTAAGAAATAGTAGGTGCTCATGTTATTAAAGAATTGCAAGCACACAAAGGGGGGGGGGGGGAGAAAGTTAAAGCTTTACATTGCTTGCTGTCTTCGAGTGTTTCAATTTAGTTTGCTTCACCATAGAATTTTTAAAAATGAAATGGACTTTAAACTTTCAAACTAGGCTAGAGTCAGCAGAATGTTTTGAAAGGGAAGAATATTTTATGGCAATTTTGTTTGATCCATGTCAGATTATTCAGAGTCTGCTCCAGGTTAGAATTGAAACCATACCCCCATAGTGCCGTACAGTTATACACAGCTGGAAGACTGCTTCTTAAACTAAAATAGCTTTATCTGTTTCCCCCACCTTATTTATTTTTATAACACTAAGGCAAATCAAGTCAATCTTACAAGTTGAAAATGGGCTGGGTTTATTCCTGGCAAAAATGTATTGAAGTCAAAGAAGATAATACTGAAAATTAATTTTGCTCAGAGTAAATTTTCTAAAGCATCCTTAAGTGATATGAAGAGAAAATTACAGTCTTATTAACACATCAGACTTTGTTGCCGGCCACCCAAAATGTTGATGCTCTCATATCAAGTTTAATGGTGACAAAACATATTTCTCTATTTGATTGTTATTCATAAATTTAAAAAAATCTAACTATAAAATAAGGCACATCTCCTTTGTGGAGAGAATATTTGCACAATAAAAGATGCACAGAGGTGAATGTCAACTCTCTGAGTGCTTATCAGATTCAACTTTGTATTCCGTGTTTTTTCCATCACTTATATTATGTACTGGTTTCTGGAATAACACACAGGGCTTGCCATGTCTGTTGTTGATGCCAAGTATTTACACTGACCTGTTTCCATCACTTATTCAGAACACATTTTTCAGTCTGGCTGAAAATAGTGCACATGTGGAACAGCTGGATATTCTTAATCATAAACATGATGATTTTTTCCCCCGAAACTGCCGCTGTTAGGGATGCTGATATAGCCTCTGACACTGATAGTGATGAGTAGGGTGTGATAACAGTTGAAGCTGAGAGGCTTTCACATTTTGGAAAGGATTCTTCTTGAATATGAATCCCAGGATGTCAGAGGAGCACTTAACAACCCTGACTAGACTGAGTAGGAGGGAGATAGATGCTTAAAAGGCTAAGCAAGAAATGATACTAAACGGATGAAATAATTCTTTGTTTTTTTTCTCTGTTCATATTTAGATCTCATTTTGATAGGAGGAACAAAATAAAACCTATTTATTTCAATTAGCAGTGCCCTTCCACACCTTTCTAACTCCTCCATGTGTTGCTATGTGAGTAGTTCGTGACAAAACAAAATAGCAAGGTGACATTGGCTTGTTTTGGTGGACCCCCTTTCAGAGGAAGGTGTAATGCACATCCTAAATTCCTCAGTTATTGATTGATTGCACACTAAGCCCTTTAAAACATGTTATGGCCATGGAGAAAAGTTCCACTGAATTAATTCATTACCTTCCTGAAGCCCTGAAGGAATTTTAAAAAGGTAATATTGTAAAATTATATATTAAGTAGATATGGTTTTGCTTGCTTAAGACTAGCAATTGAAATGTCCATGCCACCCTCTTTCAAAAATGCTGCTTTGATATTATTATTACTTGTTTTTGGATTACAGTTTATTTTGTACTGTGTTCGTTCCTTGCAACTTTTATGGAGAATGGGACACTTTGTGCCAGGCACTGTACAGTTATTGAGTAGGAGAGGGTCATGGCCTACTCCAAAGAGCTTAAAGTCTAAGTAGGCAAGAAAAGGTGTAGGAGAGATGCAGTATTATTGTTAAAAATGAGAAGCTGATAAATGAGGAAATGGAATGACTTACCCAAGGCTGCATTGGAAGTCTTTGGCAGACCCAGAAATTGAGTTCAGGTTTCCTGAGTCCCAGTCAGTGCCATCTGAGATCTCAAAATCAGATATTCATATCAATCGCATTGCTGAGTTGGCTGAATTTTCCTAAGCTGTATAAAATTCCTTCCAGAGTACTTTAGGCAGTATTGCAGTTGCTTTTTGGTTTCTCTAGTTTTTAATCTTTGGGTTGAAGCATGTAAAGCACAGTTCACCTGTTTGTATTATGCTGTGTAATCTTATACTGCTTTCTCAACTATTGTAGGGCAAATTATGGTTTGGTCCAGAGCATAACAGCTCCACTTCTCTTTGTAATCCTGTAGATGAAAGAACTAATCCAAATAGGAGTATAGGAGTAACCTCCTGGCAATTTATGGATATGATTAGGAAACTAGAGTTAAAAATGGACCCTGAGATACTGAAAGGCAGGACTTGGAGAGATGAAGTCCTATGTTATCTAATCCTTCAAGTCCTACTGAATAATATGCTAACGGGCCTCTTCTACATTTTATGTTCTATTGTAGAGAGTAGAGCTCCCTCCCACTTCCCCAACTTACTTCAAATTAGTCTCTCTAATGCATTAAATTCTCTGTTCTTAATAAATCCCAGCCTAGAAGTCAGTGATGACTAGCATAAGGCCACACTTGCTTCTCTTGAGCCTGTTTCAAGAGCCAATATGTTGTTTTTATTGTTTTTTACTGCTTTTCTCACTCTTAAGTTCTCCAATGATTTAAGCTTTCTTGTGATCTTGACAGGCTTTTTCCATTTAAAACCAAATTTGTTTACCAGGTGGGTTTTCCCAAATGCCTGGGTTCATGGGCAACTGTTGCCTCGAGTCATGGGGGGCACTTGCCACCCAGTGGCCAGTCATTGACTGGAGGGGTCCCCACACTGCCGATCCCACTGACTGGGGAGGTGGGGGGTCCCCCTACAGCTGATCCCAATGACCCACAATTGATCATGCTGACCCGCAAGTGGCTCTTCCAGGCGAGCACTGGCACTTCTGGGTGAGCCCCCATTCCCCAGGCAGGGCACCAGCACTCTCTCCTGCCCTCCCTGCCCAGGAACACTATCTGACAGGAGGTGCACCAGCACTCTCAGGGAGTGCACATACACCCCTGTGCACCCCTTACACATCGCCACTGCCTGGGTCCTAATGTCATCTTTTCTACTGAAAGGCACAACACAGGAAAAATAATTAAAAAAAAAAATCTTTTATTGTATGCATTGCATTTATTTTCTCTGAATTGATTTAGTCAGAAATCAGTCATATAGGGTGTGGCAGCATGACCAAGTTACCAAAGCAACTCATGGTAACAACATGAAGAGGTTACTATGAACTTAAAATATAGTGTGAGCTTTCAGCATGTTTTCTACTCTGTGGTTACTGCTCATGTGCATGCACTTATCCTGCTGTACGTGATAAGTAGCTTACCCCCAATGGAAGTGGGATATTCAAAAGTGCTTCATTGTAGACCCAAGGCAATGCTGTATATTTTTGAAAATCCTACCTCAATCAGTCATTAAACTCAAATATGTTACACGTGTTCTAGAGGAGGCAGGGAATACAAGTTACCCTGTACATGCTTAAAGCTTCTAATGCTTTCCTTTAATTTGACCATGTGCTTACAGTGAAGAAAGTCTATAAGGAGTTTACAGTGACTATAAAAAGCACTCATTTACATCTGTTTCAGTACACTTATATAGATTGCAATTAATTAGGAAATTTCTGGTGTGGTAAGAGTAATCATACAGCTGGAATTCAAACACATGATTTCCAAAGAGACTTTCATTCCACATGGGTTGCCCTCTCCCAACTAAGAATTAATTGCAACTGTAAAGAAGATTTGATTGTTTAAAACAAAACAAAACTATTTTCACTACTGAGGAATTTTAAATGACTTCAAATTAAAATATTCTTTCTTTACATCATTCATGTTGGGCAAGTGCTTTGATCAAGCTTTGAGTTCTATATTTTATTAGAGTAAAGGGAAGAGGATAACCTTCAGATGTCTTCTGTGGTGAAATGCTGATGTTAAAAATGTTAAATGTTTGCAGACTAACGGCATGTTTGGCTAGGAGGACCAAAAAGAATAAACAAAATGTGACATGTTTTATTTTTTATTTATTTTCTAGTAAAAATATACAACAAGAGTAAATTATAAATAATATCTGATGTCTTTTTCAAAATATTGGCGCATATTTTCTGTAACTAACTTCTTTGTGGTGATATCTTGCCATACCATATATAATGTCAATACATATGCAGTTGGCTTTAAGGTTGTCAGTACAGAAATTTTGTTAAATCCTTCTAGCTTCTTAATATATACAATGTAAATCCTGTGAAGGACACTTGTATATCCCTATTGACATATGTCATAGACTTTGCTATTCTGTTGTAGTTCTGTAGATTAGTGGCTCAGGGCATGTGATATGGCTATGAGATATAAGAAAATCCTTTTCCATTGCATGGTGTACATTTTCTGAAGGTGCTTCACTTCATAGGTGAAAACTGTTCACACAAAATTTACAGTTTCAATTTGACCATGGTATGAATCTGAGTACTTGAAACTATAACTGCCTGACTGAAGGCACTGATAGTGTAGGCAGAGGCAACAGTTTTGATTTGCATTTGCAATTTGTTTTGGGGGTACAAAAAATTGAGCTCAGAAAATTCAGTGTGCACAAACACTGCATTAAAATATCAATTGCAAGAAGAATTGTATCTACAAGGAAAACGAGCAGTGCCCATGTAGTGCAGAGTTGTCATCCTAATCTCAGTGAAACCCTTTCAATTAATAAAAACATAACCCTTTTAATTTCTATTTGAATGGCAAGACATTGTCTGAATTAAAGCTGTTATAAATAGCTATCTCCTTCAAATTCCAATTGAGCACCCATCAGCCAGTGTAACTGAAATGCTAAACCATAGGAAATATAATAAGTTGGCTATTAAGGACACCTAAAACTAGAAATATTGAAGTTATTCAGTAAAGGCACATATTAATACATAAGGCTTGTCAGTTCAGCACTATGATTGTGCAAGTGCCTGGATTTATAAGAAGCCAAAGGAACAGCATCACAAATATCACCAGTGGTTGCCATACTGTTAGAACCCATCTGTAACAAAGTAGCTTCTAAAAGAGCTATAGTATTCTTTTATTCTGCTGCCACCTACACCCTTGGGATTGAAATTGTTCAGGGCAGATTGGGAAACAATTGAATCATCTTAAAGATCAGATCTTCAGATGTATAAATTGGTGATGCGATTTGATACCTTTGTCCTAACCCTGATTTATAGATTCATAGATTGTTGGGGGGCTGGAAGGGACCTCACAAGATCATTGTGTCCAGCCCCACTGCACTAGGCAGGAAAGACAACTGGGGTCAGGTGACCCCAGTGAGGTGACTGTCCAGTCTCCTCTTGAAGATTTCCAGGGTAGATGATTGCACCACCTCTGGTGGGAGTTTATCCTCAATCTGGACCCTCTGACTGTGAAGAAGTTTTTCCTAGTGTTGAGCCTGAAGCAGTCTTCTAGGAGTTTGTGGCCATTACTCCTAGTTTTCCCCAAGGGTGCCCTGGTGAACTGTTGTTCACTGAGCCCTTGACGTATTCCCCTGATGTAGTGGTAAGCTGCTATCAAGTCCCCTCTCAACCTTCTCTTTTTTTAGGCTGAAGAAGCCCAAGTCCCTCAACCTTTCCTCGTATGGCTTGCCATGCAAATCTCAGATCAAAGGGTTGGCTCTTCTCTGGACTCTCTCAAGCTTTTCCATGTCCCTGTTGAAGTGTGGTGCCCAGAACTGAATGCAGCACTCTAGCTGCAGTCTCATCAATGCTGAGTAAGTGGAATAATCACTTCCTTGGTTTTACATGAGATACATCAGTTGGTGCATGCCAGAGTATTGTTTGCCCTGCTGGCTACAGCATCGCACCGACAGCTCATGTTCATGCTATGGTCTATTATTACCCCCAGGTCTCTTTCAGTTGCAGTGCTAGTTAAATTGGTGCCACCAAAAATGCATTGGGGCATGTTTGCCCCCAGATGGAGCACTTTACACTTCTCAGTGCTGAACTTCATCTGGTTCCGACCTGCCCAACTCTCCAGCCTGTCAAGTCCGCCTGTGTCTGCAGTCTATCTTCAAGTATGGCCACGCTCTCCCATAGCTTGGTGTCATCCATGAACTTGGCCAGTGAGATCTTCACTCCTACATCCAAATCATTGATAAAGATGTTGAAAAGCACTGGACCTAGCACATACCCCTGAGGGTTACCACTGGCCACTTCTCACCAGGACGACACAGATCCGTTCATAAGAACTCTTTGGGTCCTACCTTGCAGCCAGTTTCCTACCCACCTAACCATTGAGCTGTTAAGCCCACAATCCTCTAATTTTCCCATGAGAACATTATGGGATACAAGATGCAAGGCCTTTTGGTATATAATGGGTAAATAATGTCGACCTTCTCATTCACCTATTCAGGTGGTGAGATACCTGGTTGTAGAAGGAGATGAGATTGGTAAGATAAGACCTGCCCCTGATGAAGCCATGCTGGCTGTCATTCAGAATCCTACCTTCTATGAGTGTATTACACATAGACTCCTTGATGAATTCTTCCAGAATTTTCCCGGGATTGAAGTTAGGCTAAAGTTGCCTGGGTCCTTGCTCTTCTTCTTGAAGATGGGCACAATGTTGGCCCTCTTCCAGTCTTCAGGGACATCCCACAAGTGCCACAAGTTTTGGAAGTGTTTTGCCAGAGGTCCTGTGATGGCCTCGGCCAGCCTTTTCAGCACTCTTGGGTGAAGTTCATCTGGTCTTGCTGACTTCTAAGTGTCTGAATTCTCTAAGTAAACATGCACTAGCTCAGTGACAACAGTAGGAAGGTTGTCACTGCCACCATGCCCACTCTGAACCTTATTTTGCATGATATTCCCTTTGGTTTGGTGAAATACAGAAGCAAAGTAATCATTCAGGAGTTTTGTTTTTTCCTGAGTGTAAGCAGCTATCCTGAGGTGTTAAGCAGTGGCCCCATGATTCCATTTGTTATCCTTTTGTTCCCCACAAACCTAAAGAAGGACTTCTTATTGTCCTTGATTCCCATTGCTAACTGAAATTCAGTTGCCACCTTAGGTTTTTTAATCTTTTCCCTACAAGTGCGGGTCGTTGTTGTATAGTCATCCTTTACAATAATTAATGGTCTAGTGCCACGTATCTTTTTAATTATCTCATGAACTGACAACCTAAAGAGGTTGGGGAAACTCTATCATTGGAGGTTTTTAAGAAAAAGCTTGAACAAACATCTCTTGATGATGGTGTAGGTATATTTGATACAGCCTCATTGCAGAGGATTGAATTAGATCCTTCTTAGGAATCCTTCCAGCCCTACATTCCTGTGATTCTAGACTTTAAGAGTTGGTCTATCAATGCAATTTTTTGAGCCCGATGCAACTAAAGAAGTTGGTCTAATTGATTTATTTACATTAACAAAGTCTATGAAAAATAACTATGGTAGTATTATGTATATTATAGAATGAACTGTGTACACAGAATAAAATAATACTTCATAGGACAGACAGAAGTGACAGTAGCAGTGCTGCTAGTGGAAGATGACAATTTTTTTAAAAACAAATTAATTGTCACGCTACACTAGACCTGATATCTATCTTGTCCGCTGTGCGCTCCTTCTTAAGGTATGACAAAAAATACTTGCTTCATATTTTCTGGACAATCACAGCTAAAACATTATTTTAAACCTATTAGACCTGCCAAGTTCAATCTATTTTTGAACCTCTCAGGTTCTTGACTTGGTTGGCTTCTTGTGGCAATTCATTTCATAGTCCAACTACACACTAGATGTGTCTACATGTGCCCCTATGGCACTGTTGTTACTGTGCCATCATTTAGTACTTCCTTTTGGAAGTAATAAATGACAGTGCGGTAACAGTCCATACTGCACCATGCTGGCAGTGCAGTTATTTTTAGCTGCTATGTCACCATAGAAATGCGCTATACCAAAGGAGCACATTGCTATGGCGACGTAGCTGCAGCATCACGGTTTGTGCCTACCATCGCTGTAGCATGTTGCTATTGTGACGTCACATCTTGTGTAGATGTGCCCATTGTGTGAAAATATTTTTGCTTCTCAATTTTGAATTGGCCAACTTTGAGCTTCATTGAATGTTGACTTATTTTAAAAGTGAGACAGAAGTTCCCATCTACTTTCTCTGTATGCTCCCTCTGATTCTGAAATATCCTATATGGGATAGGGTCACCAGTGTCACATTTTGTATTCCACGTGAGACCACAGCCTTTACATAAATCCAAGGAATTGTAATATTCTCTATTCTATTTGAAATGTATATTATCATCTTACTTACTTTTTAAGCACAGCTGAATATAGACATAGTGTTCAGCTATTTTAATTGTTCATCAGTTAATCCAGTTGATTTAGAATGTGTAATGTGTATGACTAGCTTAAACTTTTCCTTCCAATGTTCCTTACTTTACATATATAAGCACTGAGTTTACTTGCCATTGTATTGTCCATTTACCTAACTTGTTA
The DNA here is from genome assembly GCF_030867095.1 of Alligator mississippiensis. NCBI lineage: Eukaryota > Metazoa > Chordata > Crocodylia > Alligatoridae > Alligator > Alligator mississippiensis. Next base: position 127,282,466 of record NC_081825.1, on the reverse strand, counting down.
AATCTTTCCAAAATGTTGCTGGGGAATTTTTTGGCAAATATTAAATTCACCAAAAATGCAAATTTCAGGAGATCAAAACTATAGAAATCTTGATGAAATTTGGTGTATAGTTTTACCCAAAGAAAAAATTCAGAGAAGTCCAAATATTATTTTTGGAATTGTATTTTCATTTCAAATTTGATGGACATTAAAAAGGGGTAAATCTGAGATCAAAACAAAGTGTTTTAGTTTGTGTAAATAAATATGCTGAATCTAAGTCGTATTTTTTTGTTTTGTTTTTTATTTTGCTCGCCAAACTGAAAAGTCCGTTCTTTGCAAAACCCTATTCTACAGTTCTGTTTGGTCTTGACAGTCCAGAGAGTCTTAGAATGTAACACCAATTTGACTTAAATTCAAGCTTTGCATCAAAATATAAAAACTAATATTGACAGTATAGAGGGGGGGAAAAGAAAAAAAAAACAAAACCTGTCCTTGTTCAGTAGTCCAGGGAAATAAACTTGCTCCTTGTTTCTTCCCAACTTACATCACCTGAAGACTTGAATTACAAAGGGGTCTCATCACAGCCTACTTTTTGTGTGCATAGCTTTACATGTGCAAACACCTGCAAATTCATTTTTCATGCCCTAGCATCTTAAGAGTGCTATTTGTGTGTGTGTACCTTTAAAGTGCTAACATACACATATGTAAGATAGAATGTGTGTGCTCTCTCACTCACTCTCTTTTCTGAAAGATGCCTAAACCACCTAAGAATTTAAATGACTCCGGTGAATAAAAATGTTTGTGAAATGTTTATATTCTTTGGCCAGAAACTGCACATCTCTGGGTTTGGTGATGGTGATGATTTGACAAAAGTAGGAGAAAAAGTGCCGTTTATTGGATGCGTACTAAATGTATGACAAGTTGCATGGTTACTTGAGATTATAAATAACTGCTGTTTGAATTGTGTTAAGACACAAGTATCAGTCTGAAACTGACTCACTTTGTGTTAGGCCCTGTATATAGATGTAATAAAAAGACAGTCCCTGGTGCAGATAATTATTTCATTTAAGATCAACTCCTAAATCAAAATCCTGCATATGCTCACTCCAGATTTTCAGAATTTTTGGATCAGGATAGATACTTTCAGTCTGGACACTATCTAGAATCATAATAGACTATAAAATTATAAAAATTTAAAACACTGCTGATCTTCATTATCTCTTCTTCTGTAATGAAGATGCTAATATTGGAGGCCTTTATCTCATTTTCTGTCTTTTCTAACTGAATTGTAGTTACTACCTTTCTCCCTGTCCTACAAATCTATCTACTGTACTTCAGACACCCAGTACTGTAAAAAATCCACTGTGCACATAGGCACATTTGGGCGCTTGAAAACCAAGGTGCGGGACCAGTAAATGAGGCTTCAGGAGTGACTACAAATCCTGCTCCCAGCCTTCCCTCTGGCCCAGGAGCAGGCAGACCACAATGTGGGAGCTGCAGCCAGGGATTTTTTTAAAGTCACCAAATCAGGTAAGAATCTCCCTTGCTCTTGGCACCCTCTCCTTTCTCCTCTGTACTCAATGGCACCTTTTCCTTCACTCCCACTTGTCTCCTCATCCTTTTCTCTACTTATATCTCCAGGTGCAGGGAGAGGAGACTTGTCTGCCGTCACCACTTTCCCAACATCTCTTGCCATTCTCCAGCTGAGGCTGCAAGGAACAGCTGCATGGGAAGCCAGGCTTAGCCAGGCACGGTGATGTGTGTTTCCTCTCCCTGCAGCTGTTCCCAGGTTGGCAGGGAACATCTGGGGGGATGGGGCAGGGCGGGGAAACCCACCTACTGCTGCTATCCTCAGCTAAGCCTGGCACCCTGCAGAGCCATTCCCTGCAGCCCTGGCTGGACTACATCAGGAGTTCCTCTGCCTCTGGGGTTCTCCCAACCCTTTGGGTCAGCTAGGGACAGTGGCAGGCATACTCTGCCTCCACCCAGAGGGGATGTCAGTCCTAGGAATAATCTTAATATAAGTTTTCTGAGAAAACTGGACCTAATCTATTCTTTGCAGTTAGATAGTTGGGGACTGCTCTAAAGTAGATGGACACGGATGCAGGCACGTACCTGCCTTTTTTCGTTTGAGCTGAGGGAATAGATGTGGAGGACCAGAATATTCTGAATGCTCTTGCTGTTCTGAGCTTGGAGTGAACATTCAAACCATGTGACAGATAACTGGCCACTGGATAGAGTTTGGCTGATGATGTGCTTAAATGTAGATTTCCAGTATGAGAACAGAAATTCCTTCCCTTAATATAACTATTCAAATCTTAGTGCCTTTTTGCTGACACACATTTTTGCCATTCATTTCAGAGGAGTTCCCTCCTGACTTAGACCTTCATGTACTGCCCTAACTGATCACATATATCAAAGTGCTACCACTGCTCCTACTCTTAATGTGGTTGCAGTGCTAGGAATAGAAATGGTCCTTATAGTACTGTAATGAAAGCCTCCTTGAAAATGCATTTACAGGATGCCTTGTATTGGTTAAAAAAAAATCAATCCCTCCCCCTAATTCTTACCAGTATATAAAAACTGTGTTGTGATGGAACTGCAATCAGCATTTGCCTCTTACTCTGCAATATACATTTTACAGATAGTATAAGATGTCAGAATCCTAGTTCAGTATTTTGTCCAATGACTGTTAAATGTATAAAGAGGAATCAAAAGACAGAGCTCCTTGTCTTGAGTGAGTGGAAATCAGTGGGCTAAAGAGTCATCCTCTCTTCCTTGGGCTGAATAATGTGTATAGACGAAACAGGGTCCTAAATGGAAGTGGTAGGTTTTTAAAAACATCTCTTCAATTTAGGGCAAAGTAAACCTTCGTGTTGTGTACATCTGTGTCTTACCTGCCTCTCCAGTGGCGGGCAGGAGAGGGCAAGCTGTGGGTGGACGGAGTGGTCCCTGGGCTGCGGGGGGGTAGGGGGCTGATGCTTCTCTCCGTGGCAGCAGTGGTCCCCCACCCCACCCAACAGGTGGCACTGGCCTGCAGGCACCCAGCTTGGGCAGTCCTGGAGGGCACCACAGCCAGGGACCAGGTCCCCACACAGCTCATGTAGGCAGGCAGGCTCCAGGGGAAAAAAAGATCAGGCTCACCAGTGGTTTTTTTGGCTTTTTGTTTGTTTTTGTTTGTTTTTACTTTGTTGGAACCTGCCTTCCCAGGCTGCTGCCAGGCTCCCTGCATAGTCCCTGAGCTGCGCAGAGCCTGGTGCTTTGCTCCATGGCTGTAGGGCAGCAAACTAAAACTCCTCAGAGGTGTTTTAGTTTTGTGCGTCCCAAAGTCATTTAAGGCACATTATGCCGCCCAATGTGCTACAGCGGCTGGAATTAATGCGCAATACACTGCTGATGCATGCAAACACCAACACTATTAAAGCGGTTTAACCCAAGTTAAAGTGTTGTGCACACACCCCTCGTTTTGTCTACACATGCCCAATGAATCTAGAAGTTGTTTTTTTTTTCTGTACAATTAACAAACTTGAGGGAGAGAGATGGAGACTGATCCCAGAATACTCTTGAGAAGTGTGAGCTGTGGATGTATGTAGTTTACATCATATAGATGGCAGGATGGATTTGCATCATATAGACAAACCAAATCAGAGATGTATAGCTTAAGCTTTCCTAAGCAGTAGCTTGCTTCATCAAGAACTACAGGAAGCAGAATTTCTAAATAGAAAGCATGGATTAGAATACAAAGGAAAGAGAAGGGAGGAGGAAAAAGGAAGGGGCACTGGTGAGAGAGGCAAAGTAGGTAGGAGACAGAAAAAAGCAGTTAACCCACTGAAGGACATAAGGGTTATAAAAGCTAATCCAGGTAATGGGAATCTGTAGTCATGGTTTAGACCATACTTTACACAGTCCCCTCTGTGAATGATTTCCTGTTCCACAATTAACTGTTCAAGTTCATTTTTAAAGTTTTTTGTTGTCTAAGAACAGCCACTTTGAGGTCAGTGATGGAATGCCCAGATAGGTAAAAATGTTTTGCCACAAGCTTGTATGTCTTTCTGGAATTCATATCAAATGGTATGAATTCATTCTTACATGTAGGGCTGAGTTTGATGTAGACAGAAGAGCTAGGGACAGACATTCAAAAAGCCTGAGCCTGAATTGATTCAGTTTTTGCAGGTTCATCTAACTGGGTGTGGCTAAACCAGTTTGTAACTGTAAAGACACCCCCTCTGGACTGAAGAAATGCAGGCCTCCCTTCCCTTTTTACAGTGCTGAGCTGAGGAGGGGTGTGGCAGGATGCTCTGATTAGGGAGGGGTTCCCCCCCTTGCTGTTGATAACAGAGCATTGAGTTACACAGCAGGGAGTTACACAAGGAGTTGTTAGCATTTATCAGCCCATCAAACAAAGCAAAAGCTTCTCTCATTAGTTCAAGCTCTTCTAAAACAATATTTCCAAGGAAGAAACAGGGAGACATTACCAGCTACCTGTTGATTAGCTCCAAAAAGCCCTAAGCCAACACTGTTCTGTCTGCCTTTGTCCCATCTGCCACAGCACAGACCGTAGCTAGCATGTGGTATGCTAGCTAATGCTGAGAGGTGTCTGTGTAAGGCAGAGAGGAGGGGGGAATCCCTGCTTGAGCAGGGAGTGGTGGTGGGTAGGAGGGAGCAGGAGGAAGCCAGGTAAGTGCTTCTATACCTGCAGGCTCTGCTGGAACTGCAGCCTGGGAGCAGAGGGCAGGGACCAGCTGTGCTGGGCTGGAGCAGAGAGCCCCATCCAGAGTTGCAAAGCACCTGGGATGCTGGAGGACTCTGATTTAACTTAAATCAGGAATGGGTCTGGGACAGACACTGCATAAACTGATTTGACCCAAATCAGTTAAATCTGATACTGCATTCAACCAGGTTTATCTCAAACTGGTTTCAGCCATTTTCAAACTGGTTTATGTGCACTGAACATCTGTTCTGTTACAGGTTTAAACAGTTTCTGGTCAACTGGTTTATGTGTAATGTTTGCCCCTAGTCTACAGCGGCTGTAAGTGATGGCATATGATGGTGGTAGAGGTACAGGTAAAAGAGCCTTGGATGTTATAATCTGTTATTTGGTCCAGTGATGATGTAGTCTGTGTTGATGATGGGGCACAGCTGGTATCTGGGTCCAGAGCAAGTTCCGGTGCCCTGGGGATTATAGGAGTTATGTAGTGTCTTGCTGGAGAGATGCTGTTTGAGGTTGGGGGCTGCCTGTAAACCAGGACAGGTTTGTCCCCCATGGTTACCTTGAGATTGTCATCATTTTCCAGGAGGGATTGGAGGTCAGTAATGTTCTGTCTAAGACATTCAAGTTGGGGGTTGTAGCTGCCAGTCAAAGGGATTCTTTTGTTATTTTCTTGGGGTTCATATTGTATCAGGTTGGCAAAGGCTCTGTTGATCTGATTGGCTATGGTTTTTAGACTGTATTGGAACTGTAGGAGCTTCCTGCTCCAGATTTTTAAGGTGTGCATGACAGTCAGTGAGATCAAAGCAGATATGGGTGTAATGCAAAGTTTGGTTGCAGAGGTGGTGTGTTTAGGATGAACTGCTGGAGCACTCTGAAGGTTCTCCCCTCCCACCTACCTTGCTGCTCTTAGCAGTGCCCACTTTCTTCTTCATCCCGAGTTCCCTACTCTTTGTATTCAAATCTATGCTTTCTATTTAGAAGCTCTGCTTTCTGCAATCCCTTTACAGCATCTGATGAAGTAAGCCCTCTGCTTACGAAAGCTTATGCTATACATCTTTGATTTAGTTCATTTATAAGGTGCAAATCTACCCTGCCTTTTGCCTGACTTCAGACTAACATAGCTAATTACCTCTCTATTTACATAAAGTGCCAGGCTATTTTAATTGGGTTTAAAAAATCAGGTGAAAGTATTCAACTTGTGGATAAAAAGGTCGTGTGTGTGTTAAATATTGGAATGTCTGTCAATAAAATAGTGTTGTTTCTCAGGTTTTTTAGACTGTACACTACAGTAAGTTGGTATCTTCAGTGAATCACAATGTGCCAAATGGTGGCAAATACCAGTTGTATGTGATCCTAACACTAAACTTGTCATCACTCTGCAGCTCTGCAAAGAATTTTGTGATCCTTTAGGATAAGAAGGTTTAGTAACAGCTGTTTATTACTTAAAGAAGGGGAAAGAGGATACAAAGTCAGTCATATAGCTAGGTTATAAGATTAATCTACTATAGGCTCATAGGAAAGGGTCATAGGAATGTAGGGATGGAAGGGACTCACAAGGTCATCTAGTCCAGCCCCCTGTGAAGGCAGGGTTGCCCCTGCCTAAACCATCCCAACCAAGTGTCTGTTCTACATGGTCTTGAAATTTCCATAGATGGAAATTCTACAATTCTCTAGGTAGAGCCTCTTCCATTGCTTGACCACTGTCATAGTCAAAAAGTTCCTCCTAATCTCCAATTTAAACTTTCTCTGCTGCAGCTTGAGGCCATTGCTCCTAGCCCTGTCCCCTACAACAAAGAAAAGCCCATCTCCATCCTCTCTATCATTGCTATTTAGATATTTGAAAACTTATAAAATCCCCCTCAGTCTTCTCTTCTCTATACTAGTAACCCTAGCTCTTTCAGTCTCGCTTCCCAGGATCCTTATTTGGAGTAGATTCTCCCCAAACTACTCACATCCTTTTTGAAATGTTGGGCGCAAAAGTGGACACAGTACTCCAGGTGAGGAGTGCTGAATAGAGGAAGAATCACTTCCCTTGATTTGCAAGGGGACTGCCCTATAGCAACACAGAAATAACGAGGGGGTGGGGAAATGACAGTAAAATAGTCTTGTCTGCATTGCAGGAAAGCAGATTTATGATTAATTGGAGACGTTTTTCAAACACACACGAAAGTAAGTTTGTTTGTCACATGCATGATCAGGATCCTGGCTAGGTACAGTTTCTACCCTCCCCCCATCCCCCTGTCATGTGCTGTTTTTGGTAGGCTGGTAAAGTAGTAAATATTATTAAGAATGGTGTATAAATATTTTTGTTCTTCTTTAGTGCTGCATAGTCACTTAGCAAACTCTGGTATGGGCTTGATTTTGATTTATTGATTTATTGGATTATAAATATTTGTCAGTTACTACAGTGTTCAGATAAGGAAGTGCTTTATAAATATAAATACCTCTGAGGTGGCAGAGACTGGATGTGCCACAAAGATGTACCATTCATATGGGTACAGAAGAGTGCTTGGGAGGAAAGAGAAAGAGGGTGTGCTCTGTCAAGCTTATAATAAGTGACAACATTTCCAGCTGGTTATGAACCTGAAGGGAGTCCCATAGGGTGTTCACACAAATGACATTTTGTTGTGCAATCAGCTACTGAAAGCGCTCTACAGTCATGCCTTTACAGAAGGGCATGGCTGCAAGGTGTTTTTAAAAGGCCTGATCGCAGGACAAACTGAATCCTCATTACGTAGAGGAGGGGAAGGGAGTGGAGGGAACTCATTCTGGGGTTGTCCAGTTGGTGCTGGAGGATGAGACAGGTGGATTGGAGCCCCCTTGGGGTGGGAAGCCTCCAATCCACCTACCCCACCTTTCAGCACTGGCTGGGCAACCCTCAGAACAAGCTCCTTCTGCTCCCTTCCCCCCCTCCCATTCTGAAGACAGTGCTGGGGCTGGGAGGTGGGAGGGGCAGGGCTAGGTGACAGTATGCAGCTGCTCTAACCTGCAGCTTGAACTTCCAACCCCTGGGACCCAACAGTGAAGGTCTGTTGGGTCTGGGGGATCACTGTAATTCATGGCGCTTCCTGTGAAGCACCATGAGTTACAGTGGGGGGCTGTACTTCTGTCTGTGTCCATAAATCCCTCTGGGCTGGGAATTGATTCCTTCTGAGGCTGGTGGATTTGAACTAGGGACATGAGCTTTCCATTTATAGGACACAAGAAATCACTGAAGGATAAAAACTAATGGAACCACCTTATATTTTCAGCATGCAGTCTGGCTGACAGGAGTGATTAAGCTACACATATGCAGTCATAACAGACACACACAAACAATATGCTTTAGGGGAAGACCGCAAATATGCTAAAAATCATAATCTGATAAACTGAAATGCTTTCAAAGTACAAATGTCCTGTCAATGCTTTTCATAACAAAAATGATCACTTAAGATTTTACCACAACCTAACTATTCACAATGTAAACAGCAACAAAACTGATGATTTTTCCAACACTTAATGTCTCTTTCTTTATGGAACTAAATGTTTTGGCACCAAACTCTTACTTATGATTATGCTAACAAGAGCACACAGTGCATGTGAAAATGGATCAGCATTTGGTTAGACAGCTGAGCAAGAGTAGATTAGATATGCAGATAGAGGGACTCCTTTTACAAACCATTTTCCGTCTCTGAAACTTATTTTGCTATCAGTGTCTTCATCTTTCCAATGCAGTCAGGAATCTTGTTCCAAAATCTAGAGGCCATCCTTGCTTGAGAAAAGGGGTAGTTCAGTAGTTCTTCCCCCCTCCCCCCAACTCAGGCAGCCTAAATCTAGCTGTGGGCTTTGCTTTGTTTGCTTCCCTCAAAATCCACAAGACTGGGTCATGGCAAGCAACTGCAGCTGGTTTTTTTGAGTGGCATGTTGGGGGCTGGGTGGACTGTGCCAGGGGTTGAATGAGAGTTTGGGGTATTTGCTTCTGCCTGCACCATTTATGGTGTTCAAAGGCAGCTGGTTCAAGATGCCATTGAAGTACTCAGCTGGTGTTACAGAATCCAGACTGTTAACTCTTTCATAAGGCTGTGTGAAATTTCGCTGAGTGTTTTGTTTCAAAGCTGTTTTGATGCATTTCAAGCTTGAAACAGCGAAATCAAAATGAAACAGCTTCAAAATGAAATAAGGGCACTCGAAACATTTTGAAAGTTTCAAAATGTTTCAAGGTTCAAAGCAACCCAGTGGTGGGAGGCAGGGGAGAGTCAGGGCTGCCCTCCGAGTGGCTCCGCAGCCGCATGTAGCTCACTCCCGCTGGGAGCATGGCTCTGGCTCTCTCTGCCTCCTGCCGCCAGGCTGTGCTTTGTGGGGCTGGCAAAACTGATTGGAGCACAGTGCCAGCTCTGCCCACCTCCTGGTGCCGGGCTACCCTTCAATCGGCTATGCCAGCCCCATGGAGCTCAGCCCGGTGGTGGGAAGTGGAACGCAGTACCATCTCTGTCCATCTTCCGCCACCAGGCTGAGCTCCATGGAGCTGTGCTGGATGCGGGCTGTGTCCAGCACTGGTCCCAGGTAGCAGCCTCCTGCCATCTGGCACAGATCCAAGGGTTGCACCCCCAGGAGGAGTCCGGCACAGCCCCACAGCCCTCCTGGGGGCCTGAGCCCCCTGGATCTGTGTGCCAGATGAAGGGAGGCTGCCGCTGCCAGTGTATTTTGCTTTCAAGATTTTGAGGTGCAGTTTCAGAGAAACCTCTGCACCTATCTCTTTGAAACTTGGCAGACTTCATGCCCTCAGAGGGGGCTACCAACCTTGCAATTTGCATCTGAATCAGGCAAGAAATGATAACGTTTTAGGCATTTTCATGATTCCCCATTATAGCCTATGGGTGAAACGTCAAAACAGTTTCAACAAAACAAAATGGGACAGTGCTTTGAAATGAAATGATGAAATGAGACACTGTCTCTTTGAAATGGTGAAATGGACATTGAAACTAAATGTTAGTGTTTCGCACAGCCCTACTCTCTCAGCATCTTGACATGGCTGCCAGAGATGTAGCTAAGCTGGTTTGTTGGAGTGGTCGCTTAGCACCCTTTATTTCTGCAGGGTCCTAGTGACTATAGTATCACTTTGTGTCATTTTTTTCACATTAAAGGGTTGCCTGCAGTGACTTCCACTCCTTTGCATTCATCACTTGACATGCACAGAGCTAGGTTATCTACAGTGTTGGTCTGCTACACTTCTAACTTTTTGTGACTCCTGGTTGCCATGACTTTTCAGGGTCTGCATTAAATAACTTTGTATGATCCTATGATTCCATAAATTCTATGATCCCAATGATAATTTTCTACGATTATATATGCTCTTTCCTTACAAATTTTAGCATCTCCTTCCTTCCCTCCTTGCTTGCTTCCTTTTGCTATCTTTCAGTTTGGATGAGTCAATTCTAAAGAAAACAAGGAGGCCAAAACTCAACCTCAGTGTGTACATAAATAGTTGGTTGGGGTGAAAGCCCATTCTCAGGCACTGCTCGTAACGTGCATCTTGTCCATATTGGAATCCACCTCAGGGTCCAAGCAAGCCTGGCAGTCTTTCTGTGCTGCCACCACCTTGTATTTTGGAGCTGCTGCTCTGGGTGAAAGGGACTTTGTATATTCTGCCGTGCTTTGAACTTCAACAAGCGCCTGAGATGTAGATGGAGCACTGAGTTTGGGGCAGTGCAAGGGCTGGATCAGGTGGTTATTACTGCTACTTGATGTTACTAATATGGAACCTGTTTTTTTCCCCCTCATGTAGGACATTTTTGTTAATAATACTTTGAATCAGGGCAATAGTTCCCTAGGAATCCTGCACCTTACACTGTGGCACTAATAACTGGAAAGAAGTTGAAAGTAATCAGAGCTCCATATCAAAATCATCCCGCCTTGGAATGTGCCAGATACAATAAACAATCCTGATGGACGTGGATTTGATTACAATATGAATCCAAGGAAAGGAGGAACTTTTAATTCCCCACAGACAAATCAGGGCACTACATAGTCCATGTTCATATAATTTCCAGTTTCATAGGAATTTCCTCACTTTTCTCTCATCCCTGAACCCATGGCTCTTCTTTCCCCTTTGTATACAATAAAGGGCTTCTCAATGGCTTTATAATAGTCCCTTTCTTGATTCATATTACTTCTACTTCCTTCAAGTGAAATAGAAAAGGTGCTCTCTCTGTTACCCTTTTTTAAAAAGAGATCTGAAGAACTAAAGCTGTTCTACACTGCACATAAACTGTACTTTCACTAGAAGAATAACTCTTAATTCAATGCAAAAGGTCATACGAGCCCAAAACCAAAACAGAGCTATCTGCAATGTCACTTCATAATGATGAAACAAGCACACTAGAACTCAATTTTTAGGGCATTCACAGGAATGATTTCCATTCCTAAAGATAATTGTGGGGCGGAAGTGCTGTTTCTATTTTCAGTGAAAAGGAAATAAGGATTGAATTTGGGAAGAAGAGAAATTCTGGGTGGGTTGGGAGAAGAAAAGGAAGCAGAAGTAGTAGAAGAAAATAAAAGACGGTTCTCAAAATTCTCAGAATTTATCTTATCTGATTTGAATTGTACCTTCAAATTCATTGCCACGAGTTATATGATACAAGCCTTTTTTTGGTACTCTAGCAGTGTTAGATGCCAGAGTAGGATGCTATTCTTCCTTGTTGAAACTACAGCTGTTCATCACCTAGTGACTTCCTCACTGTCCTTGTCAGCCCCCTCCTCTTTGGTCTTGGGATCTTCCTGCTGAGAATCTCAGCTTCTCTCTGATTTCACAATCTTTACAGGTAATTGTATTTGTGTTTTTTGTTTTGTGTTGTTGGAAACCATCTCAATTTCCTCGGCCATTCTTTGTTTCTCCTTTTCATCTTTTTTTTTCTCTTGTTCTTTCATTTGTTTCAGAAGGCAAGGTACAGAGGCAAGTCATTACCATTCTGTTAGAAGGGCCCACACTTTTAAGAGTTTTAGGCTAATCAGAATCAGGGACTTTGAGCCAAATTTATCAAACATCATCTTAAGTTTCTAGTCTTGAAGCATTCTTTGTTTATATCCTAGCAAATGAATATGGTGAAAGAGTGGGCCAAAGAAATAGAAAGTCTAACAGTTTTTTAAATGATTGTTTTCCTGATGCAAGAGCCAAACAGGGTAAAGTTTAAGGATGTTCCTTTGTTCCTATAATTCTTGGAATGAATACCCTTGTGTTGTTCAGTTCATGACAATCTTTATCAAATCCATGTTTATTTAGATATTTATGTCCCTGTGAGTATATTGTGATGGGAATATGCTGTTTTAATCAGGAGATTTTGGTTTGGGTTGCTGAATGCAAAGTCTTTGCCCTTAACCAAAATAAAAAACAGACTCGACATACAGCATGGGGAAGGAAATGGATATCACCTGATATTTCATCCAGTGTAGTCAAAGCCAGTAGTGCTCAGCGACGTTGGGCTGGGGTCCAAAATCCAACCTAGGGGCACTTCTGGGAACTGTGGGCATGTCTACATGAGACTCTAACTGTGCAGTAGTCTAATAACACTGTGCAGTAGCGCATCACAGCATGGACAGCACTAATATGCTACTGCGCAGTATTATTAGGCTATTGCACGATAGTGTCATTAAAAAGGTGCTCGCCAGTGCTACTGTGCAGTAACTCTGGTTATACTGCACATTTATTTGGTTATTTGGTATTTAGTTATACAAGTACTAAATTAAATGCACAGTAACAACTGCACACTAATGAACATGTAGATGTGCTCTGTATGCAATTTCCATCTTGGTTTGTGAGTCCCCCTACTTTCATTCTTCTCTGGCTCTTTCCCTTGCACTATTTGAATTGTGTAGCTTGTGGAGGAAGAAAATAAATTCTTGTAAGGGGACAAAAGGGTTTGAAAATACCATTTCCAATATGGTTGATTTTTCTGCTTTTGTTTGTTCCTAATACTAGGAATTTGGGGAAATCTAGTGGAACAAAGTCGAGAAGCACATAGGCTATTAGATGCATCTTAGAGCAGGTGAGAATATCCTTGGCAGTGATGCCATTGTGATAACAAAAAAGGGAAAATTTTGGAAGATATAAGGGATTTGCCCCACTGGTTTCTCAGCTGTAAATGCTATGACTGAAATCCTAGCTTTCTTGAAGTCAAAAGCAAAATATCCACTGCCTCTAATGGAACTGAAACAACAGGGGTTTGCACATGTGTATGGTGTGGCAAAGTTTTACACTTCTGTCACCCTGTCCATTAGCGGATTTCAAAGTACTTCACCCTGATTATGAATGAGTTAAATATTATAAAATATTATTCTCCATTATATTGGAAGGGAATGAGTGTGCTTGTTGCAGACCTGGAAATAGACTTCAGGCTTGATTCTCTGCTCTAGATGCAAGAAAATAACTTTTCTTCACCTTTCTGTTGGATTTTGAACGTACCATTTGGGCACTCAACTTTTTTTTTTTTAAATCCTGATTGTCTGCTCAATATCACTACAGTATTCTTTGTTTGCTTTTATTCTTCCTTTTGTAGCTTCACTCTTTTCCCTTTGTTTCATAGATCATTCTTTACTGCATTATTTCAGTTTCTTCCTTTTCTTTCACCAACCATCCTCTTTCTCTTTCTTCTTTTGCATCATCCGCTTTCTCTCTGCTTTTTCAGTCATCTTTTTTCAGCCATCATCTCCTCTAATTTTTTTTCCATAACATGCTCTCTCTGCTTCCAGCACCTCCCCACACTCTGCTCTCTCTTTACCTCTTATAATCCAGTGTCTCCTTTCTGTTCTTGTTCCACTCTGCATTGGGAAAGTGTGGTGTTTCTTCATCGTGTGTGGAAATTGTAGTGATGTGGACTCTCCCTGGCATGTGGGAAGAGGCTGTCTCTGCAGAAGTGTCTAACAAGGCACTGAGTGATGGATTACTTGTTTTGTGGTGATTCTTGGGTGTTCTGTCTGAGAACAGAGCAGAAATTGTTCCTTGAAATCATTGAGCAGAGGGTGAAAGATTCTGGCTATGGTCCTGGGAGACTGCAGCCAGAAGTGTAAAGAGATTTTTTTAGCCATTCGTTATCTCAGAATTTCTAGTGTGTGTGTATTGGGAGGGAGGAGGTGAGACTGTTTCCTTACCAAGCACAGTGGGGTCCCAGTCCTTGATCAAAGGTTCTGCAGGTTAATACAATACAAACATTTAATAATCAAGCTCAAATTTTTCAAGCAGTTAGACTCCTTGAAAGCTGCCTGTTTTTTTCAGAGTTTTTGTGACCTGCCATTCTCACAGCAGATGCATCTGATAAAGGTAGGTTGTTATCTATAAGAGCTCATGCTTCTCCAGACCAGTTAGTCTCTAAGGTGCCATCCTGCCTTACCTTCTGAGTGATTTCAGGTTAACACTGCTAATTGCTCTCAGCGCAGATGTGTGACGATTACCCAGTTATGAAGTAGGAAGCCTAAATTGGTCTTAGTTCTTAGTTTCTGGTGGGTTGTAGCCAGTTTAGGGGAGACTTCTAAAAGAGTGATGAGGGAAAACCACACCAGGATCTGCAAGTCGTGTGGCATTATCCTGTCGCGGAGGTTTATCCAATGAGATAGAATTGACTCAGCTGGATTCTTAGCATTTTGGTTATTGCTTTGGAGGTTGTGTATTAATACAAGTTACAACCCTAGAACTGCATAGCCATCCTGGCAGGCAGGAATACTAACTGTGTTACCGTGCATGCTCTACTTTAAACCCATAAATTGCTAATGTTAAGACTGTTCCAATGAGTAGCTTTTTGATATCCTTTACATGCTAAAAAGTACTCAGGCCTGTTGACAAAGCAAAGAAATGGTGTCAAAAATAATTTTAAAACCTTTTGACCTGTAAGGTTTAAGAGAATTAGGCACAGATTCTTTGCTTTAAGCCTCTTGGTGACAAGAAATATGGTCCTATGCCAGCTGGTTTGATTGACAGTGGCGTTTGTAGTTTCAGCTGCTAATACAGTATGCTCCTTGTATATTCCTAGTGTGTAAATATAGAAGACTATTTGTCACCTGGGTTGATGGATTATACATAAGTGAGACAATGTGGTTAAGATTCTAAAGCATAAATGAAAAATCACAAACTTTACATAACTCATAAAGCAATGCTTAATGCTCATAATGAAGTATCTTTATTTTAATCAAAGGAAACTGTCAGACTTTCAATAAGCATAGAATTTAAATGAATAGATGAATGGATCTACCATCTATTTTTTAGATGGTTACTTGCTACAAGCCTGATTCAATGGATTCTTGACAACCATAATAAAATGTATTGGAAAATTGATTAGTTTTAAGAGACTTATTATAACCAGATGTTTTTATTTGTAAATGTCATGAATCCACTCATTTCAGGTCCTGTTCTGTTGAGTGAAATTCATGGATGAACATGAATGTTCACATAGGTACAAAAGCAGGAGTGTTTAATTCTAACCAATTTGCATCCAAAAATTTCTATGTACTTATGCATCTGATCTTTTATTCCTTAAAGCTGTTTCATAGCCAACAGTAAATGACTTTTCATTTCTCATTGTGCAATACTTAGAATTTGTTTATGTTCTTAGAGGGATTATGTTGTTGCAAGTAGTAACCAGACTGACTGAGTAATTAATATTTTTAAAACATCTACGCCTTATCAAGGCAAAAAAAAAAAAATATAACTTATTGATTTTTTGGGTGGGGGGGAGTTGAGAAAAGAGAATTTTCTGTGGAGAGTGTATTATCACCTCTTGAAACATGCAGTAAAATTGGCATTTTCAGCATGCTGCTCTTATCTTTATTTGCTGATAGAGAGAATATCCAGATTTTTTTAAAGCTTTAAGTGAAAGGATATGGTTAGGTTCACATTACTCAGCCTTTAATAAAAGCAAAGTACAGGCATAAGAGCCCATGGTACATTACCAGAACATTTTAATATGTTTTGTTTAAATAAAGGAATCTTCAATTTTAGAGTAATGTCTAAATCTGAATTTTGCAGAGCGTATATAGAGTGAATCTGTGTCAGGTCTTGGGAGAGCGGAGATTGTCTGGAAAGTGACTAAAAAGGACAAGAGGAGTTTTGTCTGAGTAACAGTTGCAGAATTTGACCCTTTATAGTACCTTGTTTTATTAAAATTGTGAAACAGCTCAAATCATGCAGCCTCATTTGGCACACTGAATTCCAGCAGATGTCAATGGCAATTTCATGCATATTTTGAGCTGAGGGTATGGTCCTTAAATATTATTTTGCTGTCCTGAGATAAAGTAGCAGCATGTTTGCTCTGGATTGTTTATAGTGTGGTAAACTGTGTATAACTAAGCTGTGGCATTTGATTTAAAAAAAAAATCTGAACTCACATATTACTAATGTAGATATAATTGCTCATGCCATTATAGTTAAGAAGGTGATCTCAATTGGTTTCACCATTTGAGAATTTATTTGGTTAACAAAAGCAATAAAAATGTATCTATTTGTATTATCTTTTGTATTGAAAAACTAGATCGGAAAAGATTTGAGTGAAACCAACTTTGGAGTTGGCTTGAAAATACAATTAATTTCAACCATATAGTTTCCAAAGTTAGTTATCTTAAACAAATTATTTTATCCTGCTGCAATAACCTCATTCACATGTTTGTGCCACTGTTTTAGCTTCAAAATCTAGACTGGAATGTCAGATAGCTGCATTACTTGCATATCAGTTTTGTGTGTTTCTCACCTGTTCAGTGAAATGCTAGAAAGTCATTTGCAAACATGAGTTATAAGTCAGAGGTTAAATTTGCTGCATAGTTTATTGATGCCATACACCTATAGTTGGAGAATATACAGCATTTACTGACAACTCTGACATAGAGAGAAATCCACAGAATGTTACTATAATAAGACTAGACAATAAATAAGAAAAGAAATGTAACAAAAAGAATAAAGCTAATTTAGGCTTCCTTTAGTGTTGAATTTTTTTTTCAGTTAAAGTCATCTCCCCTCTGGCATGGAGCTGTATCTATAATTATAAATAGCATATCAGACTTATAGAAAATATAAATGGAAATATTAAATTGCAAAATGAAGATAAACCAGCATTTTAATTGTGTTTGGGGGAGGAGGAGACAGCTGATAGAAATAAACTTTTGGGATGCCCTTAAATCATGATGAGGAATACTGATAAACTTTAGCTTCAGGCCATAAAAAGACTTTAAGGTGATCCATTCTCATCACCTGGATATCACAGGTCATTAATTTTCACTCATTTCACCCCATATTTGCTAATTAACTTGTATAACCAAGGCCTGTGTTCCAGAAGGATATCAAGTTTTGTACCGAAGACATCACAAGACAGAATCTGTCACTTTTTTTAGTGGTTAGTTATCATCATTAGTTTATCGTCCTTGCTGTTTAAAAATGTGTTCCTTATTTCTAACTTGAATTGCTCTGACTTCAGATTAATTGTTGGTTCATGCTATTCCTTTCTTAGCTACTTTAAGGAGTTCTGTGGTACCCAATATTTTCTCCCTGTGCAGGAAAAATATGTTATATATGTGTTAGAATCTGACCCCTCATTCGTCTTTTTGTAAGTTAAAAAGAGTGAGCTCTTTCAGGCTCTATGTTGCATCCTTGATGTGACAGATGCTCTGGAGCATACCCAATGGCCAAGAATGCATGATTGTAAGTGCCCGGAGAGGACATCCCTGGAATGGCTTCAACATCGTGTTTTCAGGTTTGTTATGTACAAGTGGGAGGATGCGGGTATTATGCCCAGGAGTGTCCCTCCCTGGGTCCTCTGTGAATATGGTATATACATAGAATTAACTCTAGAAAATTAGCGATGAAAGAGGTTTTCCAGGATTCAGTGCCCTGTTCTGCAGCTATGATTTGTGTTCCCTGTTCCTAGATGTATAATGTTGTATCTGGCTGTATTTAAAATGTATTATATTTGAATGCACCCAGCTCACGAAGTGATCCAAAACCCCTGCTCATATCAGGATCACTTCTGACAAATACCTTTAGTCTAATGGTTCTCAACTTCTTTAGCGTCAATAGATTCCAGGCACCCCTTGGAAAAAGTCAGCTCTTCATTTTCACTCTTTTTTTGACTCCAGGAAAATAATAGAGCAATTCTTTTGTTGCAAAAACTCAGAAAGACCACAAGAGTCAGAATGTTTTGAATGCTACAGATTCCTGTGTGAAAAGTCTGGGCTTATCTTGTGAATCATGGTTGCAAACCTAACAGTGGGGTGCCCCCAGAGCACCCTGAAAAGGATTTCAAGGCACTCCAGGGTGAC
The DNA here is from genome assembly GCF_030867095.1 of Alligator mississippiensis. Lineage (NCBI taxonomy): Eukaryota > Metazoa > Chordata > Crocodylia > Alligatoridae > Alligator > Alligator mississippiensis. The sequence goes on along the minus strand of NC_081825.1, from coordinate 127,264,507 downwards.
ATGGCACTCTGGTTGAGAATCACTGATCTAGTTTCTTATTATAAGGCATTTCCACTCATCCAAGAAGAATTTTTAGGGTTTTTTTGTGCACTGTCTCTGATTTTTTTTTTCTTCCTTCCCCCAGGATCCTTTAAAAAAAAAAAAATTGGGGCCCCAGAATTATATGCATACTTCTAGTAACAGAGGGCTCCTATAGACATGCAGGGAGCGGGCTCCAACATGCTGGAAATCCAGCACGTCGGAGCAGACCTGATTAAGAACACACTCAAGCATCACGTGTATCAGTATCCCCACAGTGAAAAAGGGTAGTACAGTGATTTGAACTATCGCTAGTTCTTTGAGCTTCAGTTCAAAGTGCCCCATCACCACTTTTCAGCATGGGGGATGCTGATACATGTGACACTTGGGTGCTTTTAATTAGTACGGTTTGCTAATTTAAAGGCCTCTTCCCCCCACCCCCCCAGCACCTCCTGGAGGATGTGTAAAAATGCCCAGATTGACCAAGGTTAAGTACAGAAGTAAAATCATCTTCTTACTGCTGTTCTCCTGTTTATATAATGGGGGGGAGGGGGCTAGGAATTTGTTCCTCTATGGGGGAACAGCAGTTCCCCAGCAATTTCCTAACATGGAAACATTAGCCTTTTTTGTCTTTTGTTTTTTTTGTTACTCCACTGCATTGGGTGCTGTTTAATATTCACTATGATGCTAAAATGCCTTTCAGACTGCTTTCCAGGATACAGTACTCTGTTCTGTGGCTACGACTTGCATTCCTTATTCCTAGATATATAATGTTGTATTTAGCTGTATTCAGATGTATTTTGTTTAAATGCACCTGGCTTATGAAGTGCTCCACAGTGTTCTGCATGGCTGCCCTATTCTCATAATTATTTACTACTCAGCCAGTCTCTGTGCCATGTGCAAATAAAGTAGTGTGTAAAGCTCCGTGACAAGAGGGTACTGGCAGTGCTGCTTTTTATAGCACCCCATCATAACTGATCTGTGATGTCAGCATCTAAAACAATGATGTTCTGGGCTGGCCCAGGAAACATGACCTGTTACATAAACGCACACACCAAAATGTGTAGAATGAAGGGATAAATGTGTGTATAGAAATTTAAGTGTTAAGTACCATAAGATGTTAAAGGTTGCCTAGAGCACATTTGTTGCCTGGATCCTGAAGCACAGTTTAGCGTACAGAATATGGTATAACTGAGATGCAGGTAGATCTGGGTAATGTGGCAGCAAAACCAACCAGTTTATAGTCTGCAGCAGCCCAGTGCTGGGAGGGCTGACAAATTTGATATAAGAATTTCACAACTCTTGTAGAGGGTACATGATGTTAACCCATAGCTACACAGACTTCTGAAGACCTTGAATTTTAAGTTGTTACCATGAAACATCCTAGACCCACAGGCACATGTTTCAGGGTAGCTGTTACTCAACCAGCCACAAAGACAGGAGAGAGCAGCAACTGCATCTCACCCCCTCCATGCAGTCTGTTACCCCTTTGTTCTCCATTTGAAGTTGCAATGCCCTTTAAGGAATAGCCTCAAATTCCTTTATAGCCAGAGGAAAGAGTCCACTTAAAATAAACCTTTATTCCCTGTATAATTTATTTTACTTTTTTATTATCAGCATATGGGTTACCAAGCCTTAAGGATCAATATTGTTTACACTTCATAGTTTCATTAAAAATGGACAAATAATAGGAACAATAAGAATAACAGTATACGCAAGTTTGTTGTTTCCCCTGTGAACTGGATCAAGCCTCTAGTCTGAAAATGAGAGTTAAGGGGTCATTCAAGGACAAGCTAGGTCTAAAATTAATGTATTAAATTGGAATTCTTCTACTATTTTTATAGAGAAACTTTAAAAGCAGCCTGAAAGATTGACATCCAAATATGACATCTACTCCATGGCTATTTTTTCTTGTTAAATTGGAGTTAAGCAGCAGTAATGAACAGAAACAACTGTGGAGATACCAATGCAAGGCTTTCAAAAATGTGCAAACATGGAGGAGACTGGTATATGGCAGGATAACAGTACATTTTTAAGGAGCACTGTTTCTTTAACATTTTCCTTTGGGGTTTGAGAATATGCTTGAGGGGAGGTATCTAGGAATGACAGTGTTAGAAGGGGAACAGCTGTGTTGTGCAAAGGGTGTGTCTACATGGCCCCTGGTAGTAAACCCAGGAGAACTGCTGAGAAACATGCCTCTCCCACTTGCTCACACTCAGCATATATCAAAGCCTGGAAAATGGGCAGGGTAGCTGGTTTAGTGCAGCCGTGAGCACATGTTGAGAAGCATGCTTGAGACAGAAAACCTGACAGAGGCTCTGGGTATGTGCTCCATATCATATACTCTGTTCAAAACTGGGTACAGGGGACTCTGGCATATCCTGAGTGGGAGTAATTAGACAGAGCCTGCTTCCTGCCAATACTCCTGCGCTCAGTCAGGAAGAAGGGTCTAGAAGTTGCTCTTGTCTGGAGTTCAGGTATTCTAATAATGAAGACAAGAGGGGAGGGATCCAAAGGCACCAGCAAGTGATTTTTTTTTTTCTTCAATCAGGTACATCAGTTGTATATGGGCAGACTGAAGTCAGTGGAGTTGCTTCAGTGCTGAAGCAGAATCAGACCTAAGGCACTGCAGAGACTTTCAATTTTCTTTTTGCATTGTGAACCTATTTTTTTTTTTAATTGGTTTGTGTTAGAACTTGCCTCTGGGGTTTGGGGCCTGCTTTAGATTATGTGAACTATTGGGATTTTTAACTTCACTGCATGATGTGGGAGAGGATGGTACGTGGCGGTTTAAGTTGAAGTTTTTGTACATTATTGTGGAAAACTTGGGTATCTACTTGATTGTTGTTTGGATTGCCTTCATGGAAACTATCTCTGCAGCCAAAAGGAGTGAATGGGAAGAGGAAGCTATTACTGTGTGATGTTGCATTGTTACATATTGACCTTGACTTGTGTCAATATAACACTGTGCATTAATGTATCACAGTGCAAATGTTACAGTGCAAATGTCAGGGCACCAAGCTGTGATGTTTGTGGCTCTTTGTCAATTGGCAAAATAATAAAGTGGCTCTCCAGTTATCAAAGGTTGAGTACCACTAATCCTTTGTACCAGATGACTATACCCAGAATGATCACATTGCTGAAATCATAAATGTGCCTTTAAGAAAGAAAAATAAAATTTAAGAAGAAATCAAATCTTTGCCAGTGTTATAGATCAGCTGAATGTTGTATTCCATGTTTATTGAGAAATATCAAATTCATTCTCACTATTTTCTGAAAACCTACATGTGTCTGCAATGGTTTGGAGAATCGGTCTATCTGCAGATTATGAATTTTGGCTGATGTTTATGAAATTGTTCCACAATTGTAGATTCAACAAACGCTGAAGCCATTATCAAGGCCGTGCCACATCAAGAGCAATAAAGAGTCCATTCAAATGTTCCATGTTTTATTTAACTATCTAACCAGATGAAGAAGGAGGAAATTTACTCCACAAGACAGACCTGTGTACACACACACCCATACCCTCTGAAATGGAGAGAACATGAGCTATATGATATCCCAGAGAACTCTACCTTAAGCCCAGAGAAAGCTCTATAGAGGCAAAGAATCTAAGACAGGGAAATGCATGTAGTTTTTAATTATTTTTGTGTGGTTTAAAATAAACAGTAAACGTGATTAGAAAGCTTTGTGAAGCTTCTACATCTGACTGCTGATCTTGGAAGGTTGGAGCTTGGTGTACCTAAGTTATTGGGGACTCTGTGGTGTTCAGGACTACTGGGCCCTATTTCTGTGAAAGGATAGCAGATCGAGAGCCTTTGCCCAGGATGTGAGGAAAGTGAGAATGCTTCAAAAGCACCAGCCAGAGGAAGCCTAAGTGAACTCGGGCCTATTATCAGGAATTCATATATGGCAGAGTTGTGTGTTTCCAGTCCTGGGGATTTCTTCTATGTCTGTGTATAACAATATCATATTACAGTGTAGGGCAGCTGATTTTAAAGTGGTAAAAGATGGCAAAATAATTCATCTGATCATATTTTTAAAGAAATAGAAGCTGATCAACAATATACTGATCTGCCAATGTTACTACTCTTACGTTTAATAATTTCTGTTTATAGATTAGCATGCTGATGTTTCCATAAAGTCAGAAGTCTAATTTAGCCATAACAAATGTAAAACTGCTTGGTTAAATATTTTTAGTTAAATAAGAAAAGAGTATTCTTTTCCTTGGTAAAATTAAAAGATGTTAATTGCATATAGAACAGTAATAATTCATTAATGTTCCCTCAAGTAATTTTGACAAATTTTGTTTTGCTTATGGGAAAAAAAGTTTCAAAACCTAGTGAAATATTCTCAAGACATTAAAAAACCCATTCTACACAAGTCATGTTTTTTTCTCTGATGTGGAGCTCGTTCTCTCTACTGAAGCTGAAGATGCCATTTTATTTATGGCAAACTGAGGACTGTACTGTATATCAGTTATTAAGGATGACACATTTTTGCTTGGAAGGTATTTTCTCATTACATTATTCTACTAATAATATACAAATATTGCTAAATCTCTAACAGTATAGAGTATAAAATGCATTGCATCAACCCACTAATTTTAGATAATGTAACCCAGACACTTTCCTACTCTGTGGATAGGAAAATGTGATTGGTTGGGAGTATTTGCATGAAACTTCCTTTTGCTCTGCTGGAAGGTGTTGATTCTGCTAAGGAATAGTTCTGCTAGGGTTTTGCTGACACACTGGTATAGTGACTTACTTCTCTAACTTGCATGTAAGTGAGGTGGGAGTGGCTGGTAAGGAGAGGATTAAGGGTCTGATAGTTTCCCGGTAGCTTTGAGGGAACTGAAGGAACAGGAAACCCTGCAGAGAATATTCAAGATGATTTATTAGGTTGAACATGCTTCCTTGGCAAGATCAGCTTTCTTCCTTTCCCTGTTAGGAAAGCCATGGACCTTATCAGCTACATAGATTGTAGAGCAGGTTGGCAAAAAATGCCTCTCAGACACCTTCAGAAAAGCTAGATTAAACAGCTAGGCAGATACCAGCAAAACAACTTGGAATGCTTTATGTGGAGCTCTTCGATGAATTATTTACATCTGTATTCCTAGACACAGACCAAGACAAATCTCCCAGTTGGATCGGGAGGGACACCAGCCTACCAACTGTTAGCACAGACTGAGTGAAGGGGCACTTGGAGGGGCTGGATGTGTTCAAGTCAGTGGTCCCAGATGAGCTTCATCCAAGGGTGCTGAAGGAATTGGCCAGTGTCATAGAAGAGATACTGGCATAGCTGTTCGAGCACTCATGGTGCTCTGGTCAGGTCCCAGAGGACTGGGAAAGGGTCAATGTGGTCCCTATTTTCAAGAAGGGGAGGAGGGAGGAACTGGGAAACTATAGGTCAGTTAGCCTCACCTCTATCCTTGGGAAAGCTCTAGAAAAATCATTAAAGATCACATTTGTGGGAGCCCAGCAGGGGAAATAATGTTGCAAGGAAATCAGCACAGATTCACTGCAGGTAGATCCTGCCTGACTAACCTTGTTTCTTTTTATGACCAGGTCACAAAATGCTTAGACACAGGAGTCGAAGTAGTTTTATCTACCTAGACTTTAAGAAGGTCTTGAATACAGTTTCTCATTCTGCTCTCATAAATAACCTGACAGGTTGTGATGTAGATGATGACATGGTCAGGCGGGTGGCAAATTGGCTTAGGGGTTGCACCCAGAGAGTGGTGGTGGACAGGTCAATATCGACCTGGAAAGGTGTGGGCAGTGGAGTCTCGCAAGGCTCAGTCCTTGGACCAGTGCTATTCAATGTCTTTATCAGTGACTTGGATAAGGGCATAGAGAGCACCGTGTCCAAGTTCGCAGATGATACCAAATTATGGGGCAAAGTTTACACACCAAAGTGTAGGGAACAGATCCAGGTGGATCTGGACTGGTTGGAAAAATAGGCATAGATAGGATGCAGTTCAACAAAGACAAGTGCAAAGTGCTGCACCTGGGCAAAAAGAACCGCCAACACCCTTACAGGCTGGGGGATGACCATCTCAGCAGCACAGCAGTGGAAAGGGATCTTGGAGTCATAGTTGACTCCAAGATAAACATGAATCATCAACGTGATGAAGTGATCAACAAGGCTAACCACACTTTATCATGCATTAGCAGATGCATGACGAACAGGTCCAGGGAGGTGATGCTTCCCCTCTATGCGGCACTGGTCAGGCCACAGTTGGAGTACTGCATCCAGTTTTGGGCGCTGCACTTCAAGAGAGATGCAGAGAATCTTGAGAGGGTTCAGAAGAGGGCCACTTGTATGCTCAAAGGCCTGCAGGCCAAGGCCCTATGAGGAGAAACTGAGGGACCTAGATCTCTTCAGCCTTTGCAAGAGAAGGCTGAGAGGTGATCTTGTGGCTGCCTATAAATTCATCAGGGGAGGGCAGCAAGGAATAGGAGATGCTCTATTTCCTAGGCACACCCTGGAGTAACTAGGAACAATGCCCACAAATTGACAGACAGCAGATTTAGGTTGGACATTAGAAAAAAATTCTTCACAGTAAGGGTTGCCAGAATCTGGAATGGGCTTCCCAGAGAGGTGGTGTTCTCCTCTATCCTGTGGATCTTCAAGAGAAGACTGGACAAACACCTAGCTTGAGTCATCTGATCTCAGCCCTCTTTCCTGCCCAAGGCAGGGGGTCAGACTCGATGACCTACTGAGGTCCCTTACAACCCTAACATCTATGAATCCATGTTCTAGAATATCCAGAAATGATTATTGCCAATTTGCCCAACTGGAAGAGCAGAGCCTGGAAGCATAAAAAAAGGATTGCTAACTAAATGAACTGTCATGTTCTTTGCTTGTTTGAGATGTCCTGAAATGGTATTTCATGTAGAGCACTAAAAGCTCCCATTGACTTGTCTGTGTCTTCAGTCACACTAATGTAGACTGCTTCCTAGAGCCCCCACTTGTGCATAGGAAGCCAACATCTCCTGTGGAGCTGACCCTTTCAGTTCCTGCTGTGGTGGGACTTCACAGTTCCTTCTCTGCTGTTCATACTGCATGGTCAGTGTGTAAGGAAGCAGGGAGATGGCACAATCCTTCTCTGTACACTTAGCTATGTATTTTTCTGTTCGTTGTAACCTTAGCTTTGAATTTCTAATCACCCTTAAGGTCTGCATTTAAGAAAAACCCTGCAATATTCTCTTACAAAACTGATAATACTATCCTTATCTGCATCTTGATTTTAATATTTTTTTTTCCTGAGTACTGACATCTGGCTTATTTGTCCATCACAAAGATTCAAAAGTTCATAGTTTTTTTACGGTCAGAAGGACAAGACATACCATAGAATTTCATGCAATGATTGTTACATCTGGCTAAGCAGCTTGAGAAACATCTGAGAAATGGTCTTCAAACAGTGATTATGTTTCTTCTTTCTAAGAATCAAGTCTCTACCCAGACTAAACATTTCAGTCATTTTACAAACTGAATGACTTTTAGAACAGAATGTGTTGGAGATGAATGTTTTTAATAATTTAGCTCAAGAAAATTATCCTTACAAGCTACTTACACTGATGCTTCTGTTTCCAGTGCCTCTCAAGATGCTTCTTCCACATCCCCTACTGATGGAGTTCTTGAATGCTATGGTTCAATGAGCATGAGATTCCTTTGTGATTTTCACAAGGCAAAGACGAAGAAAATTTGTCTTAAATCATAAATGGCAGATCTACTTCTAATTTTTATGACATAAGAGGGATTGTGAAGGCAGATGAAGACATTTGTATTTTGAGGCTAGGTGAAGAAGAAATGAAATTCTATATTGCTAAACTTGGATGCTTAAGGAAAACACTGAATGGAGTCTAGGTGGTTTGATTGAGTATTTTTAGTTCAGGAAATTTTAGTCTTTCTGCTTCACATATGGCTATAATAAGAAAAGGCATATTTTAGAACACCTTGCCAAGTAACAAGATTTTAAATGCAATACAGTCCATGCAGTGGAACAAGCATATTAATTAGAAAATATAAAGTAATCATTTTCTAATTAAAACAAGTTGTCCTGGCACGGTGGAAATCTTGTTTCAAAGTGAAAATGAATTTGATCTCTTTCTGTGCCCCCAATTTAAGAAGCACTGTTTTTGTTTGATTGTCATGCTGCCCTGACTTGAGGGGTGGAAGGAAAAGGCAGCCACTATACAATTTTGTTGTATAACCCAGAAATTCTGGGGTGCAGAATGTGTGCTGAACAAAGGACCTTTCACCAGTCTACAGTAAATAACCTGATATTCTCTTCTCAGACCTTATCCAGATTCACCGTCATTATAGTCAGGGTTTTCGACAATTCACTCCTAATTAGCATCATACAAGTTATGCTTTAATCAGCCAAAAATTACTGGACTCAGTGTAGGAATAACTGTATTGAGATTTAATGGTCTTGATACACAACATGTCAAACTATATGATCTAATAGTCCCTTCTGGCTTTAGACTCAATAAAGTTATTAATAACATGGCTGTAGCAGGGACTTATTCTAGAAAGGGACCTTCCTTCATTCTGGAGTCTTTGTTGGGAATTTTCCAGCAGAACACATTTTCCATCAGAAAAAAAAAATCCAAATGTTTCAATGGGTTATCTAAGGACTGCTGAAATTTTGTTTTAAAAAACAAAGCAAAGTACTTGATGAACTATTTCTGGTCAAAACGGTGGTCTGACTTCATTGCAATAGAATGCATTTTCATCTAACTTTTAAAAAATGTTATTATGGTTGACATTATCATGCAAAACAATAATGATAAAAATAACTTTAAAATTTAAAAACTACAGAAAAACTAAAGTTGAAACAAGCATTTCATTGACATGACAGTCTTTTGGGGATATTTCATTTCACAGGAAATGTCAACATGTTCTCTTTTCATTCTTAAAAATTATGTATAATATCCAAATTTTCTGTGGAATGGAAATTATTAATTTCATCTAGCCAAACTTCCAATGCAGAAAAGCAACAGGAATCAGTTGATAAATAGAGAAAGGAATCAGTGAAAGCGAGAGTTGGTCTGGAAGTACAGCAAAGCATTTCTGGAGTGGATAAAGCCTGAGAGGTAGAGATTCCAGAGTGAGAGTGACAGGCTCTCTTCTGTTCACCATACCACTATTGTGCTAGAAAGGGAAAAAGACAGGTGTATAGAGGAAACAAATACAATCTTACAGTGTTTGAGAAAGAAGATGCATCAGGCTGATCATACCAAAGTAGATAACTTGGCATATTAGCACAAGGTCCGACAGAGATCTATTAGAAAAATGTGCAAATGCCTGTTCTACCTAATCTTGTTACTGAAGGACTAAATAGCCCTGACTAGACTAGACCTGAAACATATTTCCCTAATGTAGTTCAGATGATGAACCTCCTTTCCTAATCAGCAAAAGCCACAAAGTTTAGATTCTTACACTGTGTGTGTGCATGCACATGCGTGTGTGCACATGCACACATTACAGATGGTAGGTGGAGTCACTAATGTCCCCTCTTTGCTTACAACTTGGATAAATTTAAGTGCTTAAGTTGAAATTTTCCCATGCCAGGTGCCTCTCTCAGGTTGTGTTTCTTGGAAAGTTTTGACTAAAATAGCTTAGTTGTTTCTCAAACCAAGATAAAGGGGAGAACAACATTTCTTTGTCTGTTTAAAAAAAATGACAACTGCTTCATACTTTGCCACTAGAAATTTGGCAGGAGGAATTTTGTCTGGTGGGGGAAAAAATGGTGAGTGATTATGCAAACACATATGCTCCAAGAGGCTAAATTACACAGGCAGCTTTCATTCTGACATTTCTTCACTTCTGAATGCTTGACTTTGCAACCTTAATGCAGGTTGCAAAGTAATGCTTGGTAATGGTTGGTAAGGGTTTTTTTGTGCAAGGAATTCCCTAGTATTTAATCTATTTGTGCCTCCTTTTCCTTATCCGTGCAAGAAAAAAAGCTAATTATAGCCCTCTTCATGGAATGTCAGTTTTAATATTACATTTCCAGTTGTGGAAGAAATTATCAAAGGGCAGGCTAGTCACATGTATATGTGTTATTGTACACGAATGCATGGGATATGAGGAGAAAAAGGAGAGGTTGCTGATGGCAGGCTATCAATGTTCCCAGAGAAAATCCCAGTAGAAATATTTGTCTGTCACTGTCTAACAGCTTGTATGGTCATACTGATCTTCACACTAGTCAAGAGCTGAAGAGAGAGAATTCACAACATCAAGACCTTGAGCTAGTAACGTATTTTACAAATTTTCTATGCAGTAATGAAGCCTTCAGGACTAAAAGAAGAAAACATTTCAAGTGGTTCCTGCTTTAGCTAAACTGCTAAAACATAGAACTGGGCACTTACCCTTGTTTGTGTAAGTTTTTTTTAATATTGTTTTGTTTTGTTTTGGGGCTCTGATTGGAAGTGTGAGCAGACATTTCAGTTTGTAAAGACTGATGAAAATTGCACCACAGCCTACAAGCTTATAAGTCTGATCTAGAATTTTTTGCACAGTGTTTGCTTGGAACAGACTTCCTTTTATTCAGTGTCTGAATTGTAACTCCACTGCCTTTCTGTACAACAGGAATGAACAAAGTCCATTTCTTTTTTTTGTTTTGCTATGCAGGTTGGTTTTTGAGCATATCCTTCAACAATAGAATAATCTTTCCTGGAGCATATTTAGCTGGAAAATATACAGAATTGAGAAGTGTTTAATTCTTTATAATTTTTATTTGATCTCTGGTTTTTGGATCTTCTAAAGTGTCTCTTCTTTTAAAAATACATGAAGCCTTCAAAAAAATTCTTTAACTTAAGTATTATCTGTCAGTCTTTTGAGGCAGGGGCTGCCTGATGGTATGTGCCTATCCTGTGTATCAATATAGGGCCGATATAGAAATTAATTATACGTCTTATTCTGAGGAAACCAGAGTGCAAGTTTCTTTCTAAGAAATGTAGCATTATTGAATTAATGGTGGAGAACATACATTTTAGTGCTTTTGTAGCTTAATTTCCTTTTTTCACTCATTCACATCTTTCCCGAAACCTTGCGTTTATCATACAGTTCACATTTCAAATTTACAATTTAAGAATTCCTCATTTAGTGTCATCTGGTTCAGTTCTTGTCTCTTTTGAGAAGAGTTTTGCCACAACTTTAATTAAAATGCTTAACTTGTATAAATCAGAAAATATGGATGCACACATTAAAATTAAACTTCTTTTGCTGTTGCATCTGCACTGTCTCCTGCTTCCTTGACTCTGCTACTTTTGAAAATAGTAACTTGTTAAAAGGAGACTAGCTTTCTGAACTCAATCTTTGGGGGAAAAGAAAAGAAAACTTGTTAAGTCCTGTGGAAACTAAGGTTGTGTAGGCTGCAGGAGGATCCTTGAGATTTTGCTCACAAATATGGGAGCATAGCTGTTAAACTAGACCTGTCAACTTTCAGGCCAAGGTGACTTCACAACTGTCAGATGGGGCCGAGTTACAAGCTGTGAATGATGGCTTGTTTTTCAGTTCAGTTCAAAATAGTTTTCCAGCTAGAATTTTGGCCCTGCCTCTACAACTTGAGCATTACTGGGATGGGAAGTACATCAAATGGAGATATCAAACTTGACTAATCCTTTTCCATCACGACATTAGCTATAGAGCACTAGCATAAACATTATTAATATTTTTTCAAGATATACTTTATTCTTGGGGGACAATTTACATTTCTTAATGATAACTATTAAAAGTGTAAAGAGCTCCCTAGTTCAATATGATGCTGTCACAAATATCTATGTTAAATCTTCAACTTGAAAGGTTCAGACAGATCAACCTAGGGTTGGAGCATTTTGGTTTAATTCTTTTTTTTTTTTTCTTTTTCAAATCGGGGAGGGAGGGGTAAACTCAATTTCTTGTTTGGTGATTTTTTCAAAAAAGGAAAGAATTTAGAAATGGTTTTTAGCCAGATCGAGTAAGAAGTCAATCAGAATGCTGTGAGGTAAGGAATCGCTTAGTGTGAGTAAGCATATCATATTTGGCCCAATGTCAGTCAGAGGAGTATGTAGCTCTATGCCTTGGCCCAGCAAAATGATTAAGCATGTGCTGAATTGGCCTTACCAAAGTCATTTCTCTTTCTCAATGCTTAACTTTAAGCACACACACAAGTGTTTTGCTGGATCAGGGCCCTAATTGTCAGCTGGAAGAGCAGCCCCTATGCATGGTAGATTTAACCCATACTCTGAAAATGACCTGGAAATCTTTTAGCATGAGTTGATACAATGCAAGCTCTTTTCTTTTCTTTTCTTTTCTTTTCTTTTCTTTTCTTTTCTTTTCTTTTCTTTTGCTAAGATTTCAATTTGTCTGCCAAAAAAAGCAGGCATTCCTTGTTCAGATAGGGCACCATTCATGTTTTTCCCTTGTGCTTCCCTCATAATTGCTGCTGCTGTTTTTTTTTCCCCCTGTTTTTTTGGTATCCACCTATATACTTGGATTTTGAACTCTCTGGGATAGGGATTATATTTTCATAGTGTGTTTATGTGTATAAATAGACACATAAGCATTATACACACAGTCTCTAGCACGATAGGGCCCTGATTAAGGCCTCTTGCCTCTATTGTAACTTTATACTGAGGACCAAATAATACACTCAGTAACATACTCTTCCCTCCTGTCCCATCCCCCAACCCCCTCACCCCCCACCCTTCACCACAGTGCAAGATGGACATCACAGACTATATCATCCTTTAGGATGCTGCATTCTGCCTCCTCTTTCTCCACACAAACTCCAGCTCTGCCAAGAGGCTTTAGGAGTGCTGCAAAAGAGGACAGCGTCATCTAGGGAGACGGACCTGTGAAGGACTCAGAGGGATCCAGTTAAACTGTTTTAGGTGAAACTTTCCAAAAAGTGCAACCTGCCTTTAAATTCAACCTAGACTTGTCACGAGCAGCAAAATTGTGATGCTCCTTCCGAATGAGTTTACTGTTTTGCTGTGTACATTTTGACACAGATCTAATAATAGGTTTAATTTATTTTTGAATTTATTCTTGTAACTTGATTTTGTGTTTGTGAAGCCAGTTGGCATGCATCATAATACATGATTGATTGAACAGCTAATCCTTGAAGGCTTCCCTTTGAAAGGTTGCCAACACCAATGAGGACTGAGGCTAGTGAGTACATGTGTGTGTCATGCAGGTTACCGATTCTTCTTTTTTACACACATGAATGTGAAACTTGGAAAACTTTTCTGTTCCTTCTTTGATACATGGAAGGAACTGTCTTAGTTTTCTAAAGAAACCATCATTTAGCCATATCAGAAATATGCTTTTATAATATAATATAATATAATATAATTTTAAATCCTTGCAGAATAGATCCTTCCAAATCTAGGCATAGAAGAGAAATGTTTAGGGAAAATTGTAGCAATCAATTATTTCTATATTTTCCTGAAGAAATTGCTGGTACAAGCTGACATTGCTATAAGTTATGTATTGTGTCCCATGCCAGAGATGTACATTTTTTCCAGCAATGGTTAGATGCTTTGCAAATGCCAGCCAATAATGAAATAATGGGCATACTTATACAGAGAATGAGGCTGTACGTCTATTCAGTATCAACCCTTGCTGAAAAGAAATAGACAGATAAGAAGCTTATGCAGAAGACAACCCAATGCTTTCCTCCAAGGCAGCCAACAAAACCTCTAAAGTTGATTTATAATTGATGCTTGGCCATACAGTGTTATCCTAATCCTAGATTTCCTAGATCGCTCTTGCTTAATGATGCCCTTGTTATGCCTTTTCCTTGGCTCATTTTAGTGTCCAGAATAGAGGTTTGTTCATTTTACAGCCCACTCCAGGGCACCATCTAATATATTCTTTCTGGAGCCTGGTGAATCTTATCTTGCAGATGTTGTGTATTGCATTCAAACTGCATGGCTGAGACAGACATACCATAAGTGACATATGTGTGAGGTTTTCATAGGAAGTGAGAAATACTCAGGAACAAGTTCCATGATCGATGGGTACAGAAGCAAACTTGATCAAAGTCAACAGTTTTGGACTGGCAAACACTTCAGGCCTCCACCACAAGGTGGCTGAAAAATTTCCATTGTTACAGCCCTAAATCCTCTCCCTTCAGTGAAACAGATTCTGCCTCTGTGCTTGAGGTGGGTACTCTTTGTAGATGGCTACATCTGAACTGGGACATTGGACATCCCAGTGAGAAGGTAAGCACACTAGATAGATTGCAGGTCAATATAATTTATAGCACCGAACCCCATTTTTTGAAGACTGCTATAGAGAGTTTTGTGTCAATTTTGGAGATGTAACATTGCCAACTTTAATAAAGCACAGTATTCATTGTTAAGGTGAGCATTGTTCAAGTTCAGGTGGTTGGATAATCTCATTTATTTTAATTACTGTTTATGAAAATGTGTGTATTTCCTGGGTTTTTTCTGTTTAACTGGTAGGGGAAGAACAGTCTTTAGGCTACACAAGATGTTCAGCAAAGGTGAAAATGTGTGTGTGTTTACCGAAGTAGAGACAGCACATCAGCCTGCATTGTAACTGTAAAGGAAAAGATATGAAATACAACCAAAGCTATCAGTGGAGACACTGCTGCCAGCATTGAAGAGCACCCAGCTGGGTTTTAGAGGACACTAATGTGATACTGTTACTGAGTGGCGTTTTATAGACTATAGTTCACAGCCAAAGAAAACAGCTTTTGGAACTTTTAGGTGTCCATAAACAGCTAGATAAATATGAGGAAGCTAAAGCTAGGGTTGAGGAGAACATTTAAGTATTAACTTGCCTCATTGTCATTCAGGACTCCCTAATACCAGACCTGTCTGGGGATACAGGACAAACTTAGACTTCCCATGTGTTAATGTTTCTTCTGATGGTGCCACCTTTACCCGAAAAACAAGGCAATAGAGGGACATCATAATATAAGCTCAAGCTATCTCCTAGAATCCCAACGATTACATAGATGACATGTCTAAATATGATTTAATTCAAGTTGATGATAATGACTAATCTGGAGGCAGGATAGAGATTCAAACTCAATACTACACGACCTACAATATGGCCTTTGATCGTCCCAGTGGTGGTGACAGAATTCAGTGTTATAGTCCAGTTGAACAAATCAAGCCACTTCATAGAAGGTTTTGAAGCAGAAGAAGAAAGCACGTGTCCATAAGTAATAAAGTGACAAGAAGCAGACATCAGTTGAAAAACGTTTTATCAAGAAAGATTAAATGAAGAAGTAATAAGAATATGATAAAGCAAAGAATGTTTTACGTATGCATATGCATGAGCGTGCGCACACATTTCTTAAGGTTGCCAAAAGCTATGTTGAAGTGAATGAAGACCAAATGGGTTGTATTTCAAACACATACCATTAAACTGAGCAACAGTAACATTTTATTGCTTCAGTCACATTTTTTGACTGATGCAATAAAATTTGTAAAATATAAAGAAAAACACAGGATTTATCTCCCCACCCCCCTTCTTCTTTTAAATTCAAAACAGATCCTTTGGTTAACAGCATGGCAATAAGATTATGGAGATGTTTAAAAATTACTTGACAGATTTAAAGTAACACACAATACTGTGCACAACTTAAGAAGCATTTCATAGTACCCTAAGACTTTTACACTAATTTTAGGCTCATGGCTTGGCCTCAGTGATGTCAGAAAGAAAAATAATACTTGTTTAGGCATTGATCCTTCAAAGACTTAAGCACATGCTTGATTTTACACACATGGTAGTCTAAGTGAGGTAAATTGGACAGTGCATAAAGTTAACCATCTGTGTTAAACTTTGCAGGATCAGGATCCTAGTGAGATCTCATTGCTATTTAAAATGTTTTAAAAGTATTTCTTCACATTATTTAGTAAATATTAATTAAAGCATTTGCTGAAGTATTCTGTTAGGCTGATATTACTGTATTTTAATGATTATGCTTACACTGAAGTGAAAAGCAAATTAAAAGAAAAGGT
This sequence comes from Alligator mississippiensis, assembly GCF_030867095.1. NCBI lineage: Eukaryota > Metazoa > Chordata > Crocodylia > Alligatoridae > Alligator > Alligator mississippiensis. Next base: position 127,248,494 of record NC_081825.1, on the reverse strand, counting down.
GTCCTGTAGTTTAATTCTGTACATAGCACAGTTTTCATTATCATTTGGATCAATTTCCAAAGGATAATAGACAGAACAATAACTCTCATTGTACATTGTTTCAATAAACTGTTTGTTCCCTCTTTAGATATTTTTTATTTTTTAAATTCCATTCCTCTTCTTTGAGCTTTAGAAGAAGGAAGAATTGACATTTTAGAGCATTGCTTTACTGGTTCTTCATATTAATTAGCAGATGTGGCTTTCAGTAAGGCTTTTGGTGTCTTTCTAAGTCAAATTTAGCTTGAGCTGCTATATAAAACCATCCCAGTAAGGATGTTTTTAATTGAAAACGTTGTTTTATACCGTCACTTGTCCTGTCACATGGAATCCACTAAAAGTAGATCATGCATTACTCATACACAGATTCCTGTTTTTTCTTTTTTTTTTTCTCTCTTATTTTTAAGATGACATAGGTCATAATCTATTCCAAACTTCAGAGAAGATCCCTGAGTATTAGAGCCTCTGCAAGCCTCTGTCATTATTTACACATGCTGGAGGAGATTATATTTTTGGATTGGTTAAGTACTATTCTAATAGTGTTGACTGACATTAAAATATCAGCCAATCTCAGATATGTAAGATTCATCATCATTTGAGTTACGTGCCTTTTTCTTTTATAGGCCAGAGCCAAGCCATAAATATATCCTTATGTACACCCATACCCTTCCTGCTGATACTAATAATGGCTTGAATTATGCCCCTGAGATCCCTGTCTGTGGAGACCCTCTCTTCACAAAGTTTATTTTCTGTGCAGAATAAAAGGTCATGTACATTGGTGGCAGCATTTCCCTTTCACAGAGGTCCCGTGGCAGATTCTCTGTGCTTCTTGGAGGGGGGTAGGGAATGGCTGGTAGCTGAGTCAAACAAGAATTGTGCGAGTTTGGGAGTGCAATTTGGGGATAAAGAAATCTTCCTTCTGTGACCAAATGCTAGGTAAAAACAGAGCACTGACAGCAGTATTACCCTCCCTTTCTAGGATAGGGTAGGCAGAGCCCAGCCCTCTTGTTGGATCCAAGGGGCTTGAAAGCAATTCCAAAGACTGTTCCATGGGAGGGGAAGCTCCATATTCTGGTATAGAACTTCATATTGCTTGCTTGCTCTTTACTTTCTTCCTGCTGGTTTTCTCAGGTGACGATCAGTCTGTTCAGATGCACGCACAAGCTAATATCTTTATGTGTACAACTGTTATCTACTCAGGTCTTAGGTTGTTAACATCTGGTCCTTTCCTTTAGTTTGGGTGATAGAAACATATTGCTTTCAGGAGGATGTTATGAAGATCTGTCCGTGAAGTCCTAAATAGCCATGGATCCATTTTAAAATATTTTGTATTTATAGTGTAACTTCTGAGCCACGATTGCCCGTACTTGAGTTAATCTTCAGAGCATCCCAGTAAGGTAAGTAATAAGTATGATCATCATAATTTACTGTAGAGACCAAGACAGGGAGTGGACAAATTCAGTCTGTCCAGTGAGTCAGTTGCAGAACCAGGATTGGAGCTGAGGTATCCCAGTGCCATGCTGCTCCTTGAAACATGGCATTACAGTGGATGCACTTAAGCATGAAATTGATATGATCGCATAGCATTAAGTCAGTATAACATACAGGGTAGGCTAGTAAAGATCCATACAACTAGAAAATATAATTTCATGTAAACAATAACATGATTCTCTATGAAAGTTGCCTCCTTATCTCTACGTGTTTCCCTCGAATGGTAATACGTTAGATGAGTTGTATGTAATATCTGGGGATAAGTCTAAATATGCAGTTCTGTTGTTCTGTCCTATATTTTTTATGTAAGTAGTTTTCCTTCAGCGTTACATGATTGCCTGTTGAAGCAGACGGTGTTACCCTCTGCTTTTCTTCATCTGGGAGCTCAATGTGATTTGGACTTGTTGCTTGGTAAAGAATGTTAAGACTGTTGTTGTCTTTATTCCTGTAGGGTACGTGGCCAAAAGAAGCCGTGCACTGCTCTTTGTGAAGAGTCCTGTACAGATGCCTCATGACTTCATTCACACACCTGTTATTAGCCCAAAATGGTAATTCTTCAGAAGTGTGTATTTTCCTTGTTAATCTGTGTGCTAATCTTAGTTCTTCTGACCAAATAATAGCCAAAGAGGTTACAGTCTGTGCTGCAGCTGGTGACTTTGTAAACCGGAGAAAACCATAAAACAGCCACCCACCCAATGAACAGGCTACTTTGGCACTTCTATTGACATGCCCAGGTTTTATTTATATTTTCCAAAATAGAGCTAGATTGCATCTTTTTTGTGTCTTGAAAGTGTTCATTGTTCATCTGATAGCATTCTACTGAATAACTTAAAAAAAGCCCAAAAAAGCTTTGTTTCACAACTGAATTTCCAATCAATGGAATTTATGAAGAGAAAATAAGCTTGAATTATCTACTGAAAAAGCACATTATGGAAAACACTGTTATTATTTCCCTTAAAAGTATTTTTTTAATTTTAGTATTCTTTAATATAACTGCTTAGTGATTAGTGTTGCGACTGCTAGGCTGTTGTACAAAAGAAGAGTGTGGTCAATGCCGTATCCAGTGCCACTTTGTAAAATAAAAGAATGAACTCTTCTGTTTTTTTGGAACAAAAGTTATAGATACCTACCTTTCAGTGAGGATTCAGGGTTGTGGATCCCATGTGGACAGAAGTGGCACCTTGCATCCTTTAGTACAGGGCAGCTGTAAGTCATGCCTGTGTCCATAGTGCTTTTTATTGTTTAGCTCTATGCTGTTCTTTCACTGATTTTAACATCTCATCCACTTCTCCTTATGTATTATATAAGGAGCCTAGGAAACTAATTTACAGTTCTGGCTTCTACTCCAGGAGCCAGACACCTGCAATTTAAGTACTAGCCTTTAAAGGCCTACAGCTTGCGTAGATTTATCTAAGGTAGCTTTAAACTAGTAAGCTCAGATGCTGGAACCTGTGTAGTGCCATAGACTGCCCGACAACTGTCCAGTGAATAAGCACAGTCTATGCTAAGCTTTGTGCTGTTGAAGTCGGGCTACTGCCTAGCAAGTTTAAAGCTAGCTTAGGTATGTTCATGTTACACTACAATGATATTAGGTTAACATGGACATAACCAAAGTTCTAAGATTTCTATCTTAAAATGAAGCACTCTGGAGCACTAATCACATGTCTGTTCTGCAATGGAATGCTAAGATCTGCAATATGTCATTTTAACATAACATGCCTACATGAGGGCAGCTTTAGCATTTTTTTTAACCATAAATAAATTTATTATTTTGACTCTGTGAGTTTGTGAATTTGTTTGCATTTATACAGCTAAGAGCTCCGGAGTTGCCTAGACCTGATTCCAGTCATGATCACGCATCAGTACAGGATAAATCTGTAGGATCAAAATCAGGCTGTAGCACTCTGCTCAAGAGCAAGTGATGTCCAGTGGGAGGTCCCATGTTGTTTAATTTGACTTGGAAAATTGTGTGATGTCAAATTTTGAGAATGAGCAATGAATTTTGAATAAGTCATAGAATGAGGAAAAGAAAACATTATGGGCAGAAATTAATACATTAGTTTAAACAACACCAAATGCATAACGGTTTTATATTAAAATGCAGTGCAGTAGTAACGGTAGGTGCAGGGAGATGGATTTTTTTTTACCGGGGCAAACTCTGCACACAGCGTCAAAATGCATTTTACTTCAACGTTTGTTGATCCTGTCTTTCTGGTCTAACTCTTGCTGTTATATTTAATCAAATCATTTGTTTTGGTCAGTGTGAAGAAATCCATGAGGATTGACAAATTTTATTTGAGATCTGGAAAGGATTTTTTTCCCATATAATTAACTGGCAAAGACTGTGGTGTTTTTTTTTACCTTTTATCTAGAATACCAGAATTCTGTGTAAGAATTTATATTAACTTTATGACTTCCGTGGGTTTAAGTACTGTGGGTGGGTTGGGAATGTACAGATCTTGTGTTTCACTGAGCTACTTGAGCATGTCAAGGTACCAGGGTTTTGCTGCCATGTCGTATGCCTCGTGGAATTCCCACCATCTTGTCTTCCTTACCTTTCACAGGAATAAGCAGAATGCATTTTGACTTTGGCTTCCTGCCAGGGGCTCTGGGTGGACCTCAGGGTGGACAGGCATAAACCATCATAGGTATCTCTTGGATTCGGGAATGAGGCCTCCAGTTCAGGTTCACACTGGAACAATCCCCAGGAGGCCTGGGAGGAGATTCCATGTTGGTTAATAGTTTATAAAAGTTGCAGTCTCTGCACTTAACTAGACTGCTGTGTGTATGTCTCATTGCTTTTGTGTCCATAGCAATAAAATAAATCTGTCTTCAACTATAAGGAAACAGCTCCTTCCTACTAAAGGGAAGAGTCTATTGTTGAAAGGAACAAAGTTATTAGAAACGGGTATAATGTGCATATGTGTGTGTGTTTGTATCAACACTGATTATAATTCTTTCAATTGCCTAAACAAATTCAAATTTAGTGCCTTTGGCTTGCAATAGAATTCTTACAATCAAGCATTTAAGAGATATACAGAAATTATTAGTAGGGTTTATAAAATGTTGTGTCTCTAGGATAAATACTTGTGATGATTATTGTATAGGTAGGTATTCCTCAGTTTTTACTAGTAATATATTTCCCTGCAAATGTATCAAATTAGGCAGAAGTAAAGTGATCCCTTAATTAACAGGTCCAAATCCGATGAACTAAACTGGTAAAGTCATGTCTATTTTCAGAAGCTTTGTTTCTAAAAAGGGATCTTTACACTTCAGGCTGCTTTACCCTTTCCCAAAATGACAACATTCTTTTAGAAATAGCTTACTGGGCCTGGGTGCCAGTGCCCCCATTGTAAAGTCTTGGTTTGGGAAAGCAGACAGCTGGAAGAGTTCAGTGTTTTGAAGGTTATGATCACAGCAGTTTCATAAGTGCTTTATTTCAGTTCTCTTCTGGCTGCAGTGGGGACAGGTGCGGTCTGGTTCTGATTTCACTGGTCTTAATTTCTTATCTGACCTGGTAGTCAATCAAGGGCATGAGAGAGGAGACAGAGTGAGAGAGAGAGTGGGAGAGGGACGGACTGAGAGAAAGAGAGAGAGAGAGTGTAATGCTAAGCATCTGACTTTTCTCATCCAGGAACTGGCAGATCTGCCTGTCATTCAGTGCTTCTCTGTGTACTAACGCTGCCCTGTGCAAAATGGATTTCTGAGTGTTAACCATCATGTTCTTCTTTTCCAAAGGGTCTTCTGTAGGATTTCATTTGCAGAGCACAGAGGGCAATATCTAGGGTAATTCCAGGGCTTAGTGGCTGTGATCTTTTGTCAACTCTGCTTGTGAGTGAAATTAAACTTGGTATGAGCACCCACAATCTGAGCTTGTGCAACACAATTCCTGGCCAATGAGTAGAAAATCATAAACCTGACAAGTATTTATGAGAGAGAAAAATGAGATGTCATAATATAACAGGAATATATTCATTAATTCTATCAATTTCACAGCAACCAAGAATTCCCTCTTCAGTAAAAGGCTTTGAGTAGGTTTATAAAGTCAGATATTCTTTTATGAGATGTAACTTTTCTATGCTAAAATGAGGTATGTTTTAATTCAGGTCAGTATTTTCTAAGGGAGCAAACTACAAAGAGGGTTGAATTACTCTACTGTAAGAGTAGCCACTGCACTTTCCATAGAATATTGGACAATGTCTGTACATGTTGGTATAATAGCTGAAAGCATATATGCCTTGCATTTTCTTGTAAGTGAAATAAATGTAATGAATCAGGTCTTAAGCTGGTGTACACTATTGACTTCAAAGGCATGATGGCAATTTACATCACCTGAGGATCTGGCCAGTATTGTAGGCAGCTTAGCTTGGTCTGTTTACCTGTATGTTTAAACCTAGGGTGATGGAGGAAACATTGCAAGGTCTGTGTTGTGTGAATTTTCCTACATAAGAGACAAATCAATTTGGAAATCCTGCATAGCCCAAGACTTCTGCAGATCTTGGGACATTCAATTGTGAAACTCTTCCTATAAAGTCACTTCTTCTCCAGGTTTATGTTACCCCTCTCAATGCAGTTCTTAAAGATCCTTTTTTTACCACAGTGGTTACCTGAAATTGTAATCATTTAAGCTTCAGTGAATGTAGAAATAGGCATTGTTTTTGTTTCTTTTGCATCATCACATATTTTTTATGGCAGCACAGAGTGACAGTAAGTAGATCTTTTGTCACATTATAAGGTGGCTTCTCTATTGTGGTGGATATTCATTTGCTTTATGGCAGGAGAGTGCAGGCAGCCTGGAGTCAGCACACTTGCCCTGGGCAGATGCTCTCTGGGCTTGAGGGGCCTGGTCCTGCACAGCCTGGGAATTCCTATGCCAGATCAGGCCTCTCAAGCCCAGGGAGTACCTGTCTGGATTTCCTGGCTTCCAAAGAATCATCCTGGAGATTGCTGGCTGCATGTCTCTCCATGTGGGGAAACTGACTTTCCCTGCTTCTAGAGATGTGCCCTAGAAATCTTTGAGGTACATCTCTGGAAGCAGGGAAAGCCAGGACACTCTGATGCAGTCCCAGCAGGTGATTGGTGGCTCCAGCCTCAGGACTGTATCTGAGTGTTGAACTTGCTCCGGTGCAGTCCCAGTTGAGACTGGCAATCAACTGATGGTGGCCCCAGCGCCAGGACCACATACCCACTAGAGTGATCTGGCTTTCCTTGCTTCCAGATGCGTGTCCCCAGCATCTCCAGGTTGCATCTCTGGAAGTGCAAAACATGTTTCCTGTTGTACCATAAGCTTAGTGGAGAGGACATTGGAAGATGTGTTTTGCCCAGTGAAGTGGTTTATCTGTGTTGGGATATATCCCTGCACAGCTGATCCACTTCTTTTGGTAACATCTATTTGTAGCCTAAGAAACATCAGAGTAAGACTGGTTGTTGCCATGATAAAAGATGTCCTACATGGTAAACCATGGAAAAAGGTGTGTTCACCTGTACTGCTTCAACAATGGAGCTACAGCAGTGTCGTTAATTGTATGAGGAGAGTATTGTTACTTGGTAACAAAACAACTGAACTTTTATGAGCAGACCCAAACTGATATCTACTCTTCCACTTGTTGCCCTTGTGCATATGTTACATCTCCACCCTCCTTGCGTTGGTTGGATCTAATGCTGCTGATAATGGAAATCTGTCTAGCTCAGAGAACATGCTGGGAGGGCTGGCTGCTTCCTGGAAAGTTCAATCATTCACTTCCTCCCTATAGAAGGGGTTTCTCAGCTTAGAGGTAGTATATTTTACATATTTTACCCTCAACACTAGAGAGCAAACTAATGCTAGTCAAGCAACATTAACCTAGTGTCAAGAGAGATGTACCCTTCTGTGTGGCAAAATATCAAAGTTGATGTGGATATCTAAGCACATAAAGGCTATCTGCACATGTTGAATATGAATATGTGAATGTGTCAAACCTGCACATGTGAATCTAAAGTTAATTTCTGTTGAATCAACTCATGCATGTCTTTTTTTTTACTTTGTTTACAATATATTCTATGCCCACCAGTCCAGCAGCAGCCTCTGTCAATTATTTCTGAAGTCACATTTCTTAGGGGTGTGTGAAGCTTCGGTCGCTGATTCGATTTGGAGGAGATTTGGCCTGATTTGACAGATGAATCTCTGAATCCGAATTGAATCAGGACACCCATTAATCTCTCCAAATCAAATTGGAAGCTTCCAAATCTATTTGGAGAGGTTCGACGATTTGGCCATAGACACAGCTTTACATGGTTTTTTCTACATACCTCAAAGTCTAGGCACAGCTTGTGAATACTGAGATGGTGGGGTGGATGGAGCATCCCACAGGAGCATGGGGGGGGGGTGTCCCCTGAGCTCTTGGTGGCAGACCCAGAAGTGGACCAAAAGTACTTCTGGTCCACTTACAGGACCACTGCAGAGCGCATGGGGGACCCTTCCTTCACCCCCCAGCTCAGCGACTGGTGCCTCCTGGGTCTGGGGTGTCACCCAGGGTCCCCCGGCAGCTGACTGCTAAGCTGGAGGGGTGTAGGGGGGGGGTCTGCTGATGAGCACCTGGGGGAACCCCCCCTGTGCTCTCGTGGGACACTCCATCCTCCCTACCATCTCAGTATTCACAAGCCGTGCCTGGTATCTCAAGGTATGTAGAAAAAACATATAAAGCTGTGTCTATGGTCAAATCTCTGATTATCCTAATCAGAATCGAATCTTCAGATTCGGCCAAATTGAATTGGGACAGTGATCTGAATCAGCTAATTGAATCACTGTCCCCCAAATTGGGCCGAAATTGTCCCCCAAATTGAATACTGCCTGCTTTGCACACCTCTAATATTTATGAATGCCTTGGACAAACATAACAGTAGGTACGTCTACACAAAACGCTTTAGTGTTCAGTAGAGAAGTTTATAGTAAGAGTGCATATCTACATGTGCACATGCTAATTGCACAGCAAACTACTCTAATCACAAGTAAATTTGCTACCTGCAAATGCAAGTAACAAATTTATTTACAATTAGTTACTGGAGAGTAGCACTCATGTAGACAAATATGCTCCTGGTCAGCTGGCCAGCACGGTGGGGGAGATTACTCCTTACCCCTGGGAGCTATCTGCTGCCGGGGCACGCTCTGCCACCAGAGCCCAAGCTCTGCAGTCACAGGGCTTGGGCTGGAAGATTCTTCTCTCCCAATGCCAGCTTTGCGACCATGGACCGCGGACTGTGAACTGTGGAGCTGGTGCTGAGAGATAAGGATCTCCCAGCCCAAGCCCTATGATCATGGAGGTCTCTAATCAGGGAATGTGAAATCACAGAGCTGGGCAGGGAACAAGCTCTCCAGTCTGTTCCCCACCCAGCTCCAGCACCACAAAGCTGGGCAAGGAATAGGCTTTCCAGTCCCTGCCCTGCGACCATGGAGTGGGGGCTGGGAACTGCCCTGATCAGGGGCAGGTCCCAGCCTCATGCCCTGGGAGGGCTGGGAGGGTCCCAGCGCCCTTCCTCAGTCCACCAGTGGGGTAGCTAAAAGCGAGTCCCCAGCATATCAGGACAGGGGGCTGGGACCTGCCCCTCCCCTGAAGCTCTTTCCAAGTCCCCTGCCCCTGATCAGGGAGGCAGCATCAGGAGCTTCCTGCTGCCCAGCAGCAGGCAGCCCCTGGAGCCAGGGAGCAATGTCCCAGCCCCGGCCAGGGGACTGTGCTCCCTACCAGTCCTGACCTAGCATCCTGCCAGCCTGTGAGCTAGAGCTCCCCCTGGTGGCAGTAGGAACCCATTACAGGGCCTCAGGAAGCAGAAGCAGTTTGCTGCCATTAGCAGCAAATCTGCTCCCATTTTACCGCACATGTAGACACCCACCTGGGAATATTTACTTGCAAGTCATTTACTCATGAGTAAACTTCTCCCAGATCTAATACAGGTATAGACACACCCACTGCATGAGTGGGATGTGTGTTAAACTACAGTGGGGTTCAGAAGAGCATGGTGTGAATTTCCTTATGCCATACAGATTTAGTTTTGTAGTAGAACAATGTTCTCTTTTCTAATTCAGTATCTATCATATATTAATATCTTCAGTGGTGTTAGTTATACTGTATTTAGTTATTATGACTTCCCTCCCTCCTGACTGAATGGATTGATATGTATTAACCATTCAGTTCTATAATAATGTCAAAGCTATTTTTTCCACTGTTTTAATGATGAAAGGGAGCATGTAGCTGTAAATTTGCCAGAAGCATGGATCTGATCATCCTTCCCACAGCTAATTCCACACACTGGCCATGTCATACTATCCCTTTTTAAAGTAGAAGATTCCACTGATTTTTGTTAGGGTGCTATGATACCATGGTGATGGAAGATGCATAAGAATGTAGGCAGATAAATAGATTAGATTTGTGAGGCTTTCTGTTTAAAAATGGATATCATAATAAGGCCCTCTGAGAGGTAATAAAATCATAGAGCAGAACTTGATATAAGCTCTTCTGTTCTAACAACTTGCAGCAATTGGCAGATTTTTTTTAAACGTTACTTTCACAGAACATTAAAAGTTCAGGGCAGAGCCCTAAAACATATACTTAAAAAATTAACATTTTTGTTTCTAGTTTACTATGTATTTGTTTAAATATATTCATAGTTTTAATAATTTACAGTTTACCTAAAATATTTAAAAAACTGCATTTCACTGTAGGTATCTTAAATAGCATGAGTAATTTATACCTCCTTAATTATGATCACAAAATATAGGAATAAAGAAGCTGCTGTCATAAACAGGGTACCTAAAATGGCCTGAATTGGAGACAGTTGAGAAACAATAATTTTTTCCATGAAAAATATATGTATTTTCAGCTTAAAGGGAATAAAAATTAAAAAATACATTTTTCATTCAAAAAACAAGTTAGTGAAAAATATAATAAGCTGTAACTCAAATATAAAGCTATGAAATTGAAATATAAGTGACATCTACTGGCATTGGCAATCTTAGTAAAAGTTTAATAGCATTAATGCCATAAATGAAGGGCCAAGTTTTCACAATGTAATCATGGATATGAATCTGGGCACTTGTGTCAACAGGCTAGCGGCTGGAGATACAAGGCAAGAAGCTAGAGACACAACTACTGAATGATATTAAACACTTGATATAATACAGCTTAGTTCAGTTACTGTGGAGAGCAGGGTTACTGGAAACAATTTCTGTCAGCCCGTAGCAGTTGTAACCATTACACTGAAAGTCTTCAAACCAGATCTGCTTGATAACAAAGAAATCTTGATGTATGAGACAATATCTTTGAGTGAGGGGGTGTGTTATGTTTTGTCAGCTACAGGTATTGCATTGGTGGGAGGAGGGCAACTTGGCATTTAAGAGTTGTTTCTGCATATTTATCTATTTGCAGCATTTCTTCTTGTAACTGTTGAAGGACTGGTTTGTTACTCTGGTGCAGGAACCCTACCAACCACCAGAGATTTCCATTGGGTGGCCCTGAGGGAGGACATGGCAGAGTGCACATTACTAGTTTTGTGAAAAGGAGCAACACACTTATCTGATTACTTCATGCTGTTGACAGCAAGACACCTGATAGCTGCCTGGGGAATGGACATCCCTAGCACATCACAGCTCCAAGCATCAGGATGTTAGCCCCTCTCCTAGCACTCTCTTGAGCTGCTTTATTCATTACCCATAAAGCTTTGCATGCGCTTGTGAAATGAAAGGTACAGTGCTGCAGCTGTTGAGATACATCAGTAGGAATGCATTACCTGGTGAAGCATTGTTTTCTCTGACATGCTTACATCATATGAATGACACACAATGCCAAGTGGGTGTGTGTATCCTGGGGTGGAGCACTTGGCCTCTCCCTCTACCAGCTTAGTGGGAACTCCTCATTGCACAGTATTTGCATTTTGCATATCCTTTCTGAGAATTCTGCTTCCCCTTAAACAAGATGGTCTGCTTCTCTGTAAGTGGTTAGCACCTGGACTTACCAGGGTTGCCCTTCAGCCACTGTGTGAGCAATGCAAACAGCTCCATTAGCAGTAGACACAGACAGCTTTATACCTATCCTTAAGATGGGAATTTTTAATTTTTTTTTTTTTAAATAAAGCCAGCCCTCAAAAACATGTCCCTGCTGTTCCCTGAGCTTGTAAGGTGCTGACTAATCTGTTTGAAAGTGTTGGACTCATTTTCATAGTTTCATAGTTGGTAGAGTCGGAAGGGACCTGAGCAGATCATCAAGTCCGACCCCCTTCCCTGGGCAGGAAAGAGTGCTGGGGTCAAACAACCCCAGCTAGGTGACTGTCTAGCCTGAGAACCAGAGCTGTTTTCCCATGGATGGAACAGATGAATATAAATGATGGAATCAGACCAAGCCCCACATATGAATTTCTTAGCTTCATAGTGGGAAGAAGCAAGTCCCTAGGACAGAAAAAATCCAAACTCCACAAGGATTAGAAATCCTGATCAGAATCTGAAACTGCCCCGAGGTCAGGGGATTTAGTCAGTCCACTGCTCAGGGCTAAAGCTTGCCCAACAACAGAGTAAAATAGACACTAAGGCTAAGTACAGGCAGTCAAAAAGCCCAAGGGTGATCCATTCAATCTTCGCAGGTTACTCTAAACTGCATAGATTGAACTGAAGCAAGTGAACAGACATTCACTTTTGATTCTGGAAATGTAGCCACATACCTGCAGTGGCCCAGGCCAGAAGCTTTGGCTAAAGCTAGCATCTCCCCTCCCCCCTCCCCCCATAAGGGGGAGTGTTGTAGGGTAGGTGCAAAACATGGGATTCTAGGGGACTTTGACAACTTGAATCTGGAGGGGATCTGGGACAGAAGTTTAGTAAACTGATTTAACCTAAATCAGTTAAGCCTGATAATCAGGGATACTGGTTTTCTCTAATTTAAAAAAAAAATTCCCAATTTTCAGATTAAAAAAAGTAACCCCAAATCTAATTTTTAGTGGTGTTCCATTTTAACCATGGACAAATGTGGATTTGACTTTTTTTTTTTAAGCTAAAAATTGGGGATTCTTTTTTTTCAGAGAAAACTAGGATCCCTGCTGCTAAGACATTAATTCAGGTTTATCTTAAACTGGTTTTAGGCATTTTGAAGGTGGTCTATATGCACTGAACTTCAGTGGTGTTACAGATTTGAACTGATTTCCGGTCACTTTTACCTGTTAATGTGTAATTTCCGTCCCTAGCCTAATGCCTTTGGATTATTCAAAAATAAATCGCATTATATAATGAGGTAGTGATAAATGGATGACTTATTTACCAGCAACACTATTGAAATCACATTGTACTCTTTTCTAAGGAAAGTAGATCATTTAGGGTTTTAGGACATTTTTACATACAGTGCCAGGTACTTTTAATTAGTGGGCTATGCTAATTAAAAGTGCCTGTTGGTCACATGTATTAGTGGCGGAGTCCATCCCAGCACTGAGAAAATGGCAGTGGGGCACTTTGAACTAAAGCACACTGAATGTGTTTTATTTCAAAATGCACCACTGCCATTTTCTCAGCGTGGAGACACGCTGTGCTGCTGATATACATGACACACGAGGCTGCCACAGCGCATTACTTTACATGCTGCAGCAGACTTGATTAATCGAGCCTACTCCAATGTGCTGGATTTCCAGCACATTGGAGCAGGCTCCCTGCATGTGTGTAAGTGCCCTTGTATGGGAAAAATAAAAGTAGCAGTAGCATTTTCACTTTTTTTGGTATGCCCTTTCTTGAATGCTTATGCAGTTTCTTGTCCTCATTTTTGCCTCAAAACAATTTATTTTTACTTATCATTTGGGAATTTAAAAAAATATTTATGCAGCTTGAATGAATTCTTTTGTTTCTCATCAGAAGTTAAACATTTGTCAAAGTCCACTAATTTTTCCCTTCAGTGAAATATTCAGTAAGATTGCTCTGTTGCCCTTTTAATTTCCTTCTACCTTTTTTTCCCTGAACTCCTTGGTTGCCCCAAGGTAACATGTTAATTAAATTAGGATAAAATTATATCTATCAGTGCTGAAAAAAGAATGGAACGTGTTTGTTTGTTTTTTTGAAAGGGCAGTTGCTGTGTTTTTGCTTTTTGTCCTGCAAAATGATCGTCAAGTGTAATGCTGCAAAGATTCCACTAAACGTGTATTTGGAATGAGAGGCCCAAATCCAAATTTTATTAGTCATAGCAAACACTCCCATTAACTTCAGTTGTGCAGGATAGAGCCCAGAGTATGCATCCTAAAATAAGAATATTTATTACATATTGGATTAATCCAAAGAGCACTTGGGGGCTTCTGAATCAGAGTGAGGCTTCAAATATTTGCTCACCAAATTGGCCCCTAGAATTTTTTTTATATGCATTCAAACCCAGGGAAGAAGATAGTAGGATGTATTCAGCTCCTGACATTTCTTGGTAGAAATTTTCCCACAGGTCTTGCAATTCACTTATTTAGGATACTTTAGCAGTGTCCTGTTACTCTCCCATCACCAAGGCGATTTAGTCAAGTGAATGACTCCAGAGTAGGTAACCACACCCTTGGACTGTACATGTAAAGTGCACGTGCAAAGAAAGATCATTCAATATGAAGTCTTCTAAACAATCAGCATTATAATTGTGACTCTCTATTGAGTTGCAAGGGAAACACAATGCTGCTGCTTATGGAAGAGAGAAGGAATATGTCCTCAACCTTATATGTCCCCTGGTGTATCTTTTCCTAAATGAGGCTGAAAGACATGCAAGTCCCTGCTCTAACTCACTGCGCTTTACATAAAATAAATTGAGCCTGCCTACAGGTGAGCCGCCAGCCAAGGAGTGGCCCCTCCTCCCAGTGAAGGGGGAACTGAGCAGCAGCAAACTGCCATCTGGGGTTTGTCTGGCTTGACTTGGAAGGCGACTTGGGTGGGCATGAGGTAGGAAGGTTCCAATCCACGCCTCCTCCCCAACTCGGGCTGGGCAAACCCCAGACAGTAGCTCATTGCAGATCACTTTCCACTCCGTGTCTACTGACAGCTCCAGGGGCTAGGCTGGGCTGAATCAGCCCAGCATCAATCACACAACAAATTAACCCTAGGAAACACAAGTTCCCTAAGGTGCTCTAAAGTAGAGCACCTTCATCTGATACCATTTGATGAGGATTAATTAGTTGCATGATCAGCCACTTTTAAAAGCATGTTTGCCACGGCACAGCTGTACAGTGCTTTCCAGGGGGATGATAGCAAGAAAAACATAATTTCTGTTTGCACCCAAAATGGTCAACGCCCAAACAAGTTTTCCAGGCAGTGCTTCTTTTTCATAGTTTTATAGATGTTAGGAGCTGGAAAGGACCTTAGAGATCATCAGGTCTAGCCCCCCTGCACTAGGGCAGGAAAGACTGCTGGGGTCAGATGACCCCAGCAAGGTGGGCATCAAGTTGCTTTTTGAAGATCGCCATGGGGTGTAACTGTACCACCTCTGGGGGGAGCCTGTTTCAAACCCTTGGCACTCGACTTGTAAATCAATTTTTCCTTATGTCTAGTCTGAAGCAATCATCAATCAGTTTGTACCCATTTTTGGTAAGCTTAAGTCATTTAGTCAAGAAAAAAAATAAAAACAGGTTCCCAATATACAGTTTTTGAACAATTCATAGGCTGAATTCATGATAGTTTCATGCTATTTTGACTAATGAATAAGTTTATAAAAACCATGGCCTCTTTGTGGATGCTTGCCATTTGAGAACAAAGGCTAACTTTCAACATATATATGATTGGTTCTAATCATTAACTATCATATGACTGTCTGGCATATATGTATAGTTACTCGTATGCATATTTCGTTACTTGACATAAAGCAATTTAAGTAATTATTTTTTATAAAATGCTGGTATTCATTTGAAAATACAGGTCAAAGCAGAAAATTAAAAATATAGATGAAGAAGAAAAGTAACATGTATCTTTGCGTAATGCTATTTATAACATCACATTTAAAACTAGTGTCCCTAGCATGCCAACATGCTTAACTAATATTTATTACAATTTGAAGGAACATTTTTCCATAAGTGTTGTTTAAATCTAAATGTTTACCAGAACATATCAATTTTGACAACATTGAATGGAAAAAAGTTTCTGCCTTTCATTTTGATAATGCTGAAATGTCTCTGTTCACATCTATAATAAAATATACATCTGTTTAATACATAATATTTTATAGTATTTATATATCAATATAAATGTAAAACATCAACCTTACAGAGAAAACTAAACATTTCACTGCTATCAAGGAAAAATTTAGATGGTTCCAAATCAAACATTTTTGAAGTCTTGAAAGACCAGGTTTTCCCCCTGACATGGAATGATTTTTTTCAGTTAGGTTTTCCTGCAGAACAGAGATTCTGTTTCTGTCTACACGTGACATATATTACACAATTACCTGGTTAATTGCACAATTAAATTAAACTGGCTACATGTGCAAATTAACTATGGTGCCTTAAAAAGCTCCAACCAGCTCCAAAGTTATTACTGGAAAATGTATAAAAACTTTTTAGCTGTGTAATAGGGGACCTAACCCTGTGACTGAGAAGAGGGAGCCAGGGAGAGAAAGGCAGCGGGGCCGTTTCAAGGTATGAACTTTTGTAGCCCAGGGAAGAGGAGGATTACCTGCTGCAAGGAAAGACCCTGCTAACATGACCAGGGTGGAAGGGATCTCTATTCTCAAGGGAAGCCCCAGCTAGACAGGAGGGGGTGAGCAGCTTGCAGTAGAGGGGGAGCAAGGACCCCGGGGGGGAAATGCCAAGTTATGGGCTAGGGCAGGGGTGGGCAAAATGCAGCCCTTGGGCTGGATGCAGCCTGCCAGGACATTCCATCCAGACCACGGGGCCCCTAAAAAATGTAGAAAATTAATATTAATGTGCCCCTGTCTGCCTGTCATGTGGCCCTCGATGGCTTGCCAAAACTCAATAAGCGGCCCTCCGCCCAAAATAATTGCCTGACCCTGGTCTAGGGGCACACACTTTCAAAGCTCAGTCTGAAATCAGTTGGCTGCAGGACCCAGCAAAGGGAGGAGAGAAAGAGATTGATCACATCTGCACCCAGGAAGTGGGAAATACCAGTCAGCTGAGCAGGAGGGCATGGCTGACATATAAACTTTCTCCAGGACAGAGGAAGGGAAATGGCCACAGCAGCAGAGGGAAACAAAGCCCTGCATGGAGACAAGGGCAGAGGGGCAGGAGAGCTATCATCTGAGAGGAGGGACCTTTGTTGAACAAGGGTGAAAGAGCAAGTACTCAGGAAGTGCTAAGGGTTTTCTTTCCTACCTTCCACCCCTTTATTCTGTGCCTTGGGAGGCCCCAGAAAGGGGATACAAAGCATTGAGGGTTGTTTTATGTTCACCATGGAGGAACCCTGGGAGGCATGCTGAGTATCCCCAAACAGACTGAGAACTGTTCATGCTGGCACCTAGAGGGTGGCTAATCAGCTCTCATGAATTGGTTTTTGATCTGTAAATTTTTCAAGATGTCAAAACTGATTATGTTGTCTTTTCAGTTTTTAACTTTGAATTTCTATCCTGAATTCACCGGTATAAGAGTAGAACTAGCTGGACAATTCCCCAGTATCTATACAATTGAAATGTCTTATTGCAAGCATGTTAAAGCTTGCATGTATGATCACAAATAACTAAATTGCAATGTTGGATGATACAGGGAGTAGGCAGTGAAGCTGCAGGCAGCAAGATGCCTTCCATTCTTTTCATCTTCTGTTCTCCTGCAAGGGGAAAGTGGAAAAAGTGAAATGATGAGGAATAAGGAAAGTTGTCTGGGCACTAGAAAGGCTAACTTAAGTTCTTGTGTGAAAACTTGTGCTCTCTGTGATAGATATAATCTTAGTTAGTTAATCTATAAGGTGCATATCTACCCTACCTTGAGGCTAACTTTCCCATCCCCTCCTGTCTTCAGAATGAAAAATTAGGATATCTTATGATAAGAGTAAGGTAGGAATGGAACTATTTTATCCTTCTCTGATCCTTTTGCTACCATCTGCCAAATAAAATCTCTCCCCTTTAGAAGACACTGAAGAACGAACCCTGCCTCAGAAAGAAGTCATCTGAGAAAGCTATCCTACTATCTTCCTCTACTATTTTCCAACCTCTCCTCCTTCCCAACCAGTTCACTCACACTTCCTAGCTGATTAACACCATTCCCTTGTTGCTCAATCCAGTCAACCTTCTTCCGAATTGCTTAAAGATACCAGCATCTTAGGATAAGAAACCCTGCTCTTTCTTCATGAGCTCTGTATAGCTCAGAAGTTTTCACGAAACCTTTGAAATACCTCTAACTTGACACCCCTGGATCAGGGACATACATAAGGCTATATTCACGTTCTGGGTGTCCTCCCACTTCTCTTTTATGCTTGTAAATACTGATAAGTCAGGAGCACTGCAGCTACTAACAGGTCAAAGCGCTATCTGGATTCCCACAATAGCAAGACGTTTGTAGTGTTCACTTACATATGCTATAATGTATATGAAACTTAAGAGTAGTTTCTATAGTGCACGTATCACTATGCCTGCTTTGCAATCACAGGTATGATAGATTAAACATAATTTAGTTATGTCTATGCTGCTAACTGGCTTGGGTAACTAATAAGAGACTTCAGCCTGGACCTTTTGTAGAGACCATCATAAGCATGAAAACATCTGACTTAGTTTATGTCCTTTTGGCCAACTGTGAGGCATGGTACACAGAGCCCACAGCAAAACTCTCCAATAGTATTGTGGATAGGTCACCCTGTCAGGGATTGAGGACATATATGCTAGAGGTCTGTATCACAAAGAGATGAGGTTCACAAACAACAAAGGTATCAGGAATGTTATGTTTTTTGAGACACCACATTTTTGCTTACACAAGGGAATCTGATGCAGCCAAATTCTTTATTTTCTGAAGTGAGGGGATGCAAAGCTTGAGACATAATTTGGCTCTACATGTCTATATTCAGGAAAATGTATGCTCATTTATAATGTGGAAAAATACCTAGAGCAATCCAAAAGTCACAGGAACAATAAACTATAACCATATTTTAAATGACTTCTTAGGTGTTTTATGTAGCATCTGATCTTTCATTTTAAATATCTGGGAGCAGATCCTGTCCCCAGATGCAACCAACATCCTATACCCCTGGGAACAGATACAGCCTATACTTCTAAGGAGAGATTCTGCTCTCAGATGGAGCTAATGGCAAGTGTTGCATACCTGAAAGCAATCTGAACTGTGATTATATACTCATTCATCCTTTTCATTTTGAGTATAGCCTTCCTGTGAAAATCAAAGTTCAATTGTTCTATTAAATAAACTATTAAAAAAAATCCACATTCTCATCCATATTATCCAAGTCATGAATTTTAGCCTTTTCTTTCCAAAGAGCTGCTGAGAAGTGAGTACCTCTGGGCAGTGCTGTAACAAAATGATAGGTATTAGTCCAACTGGCTCCTGTAGAACTGCTTGGGTATTTTCCATCCGTTGCCTAACTGTAGGACTTTTCCTGCCACAGATCCTGGGCTGGAAAGAGGTTGAGTTTTCTCTGCCCTATCGACTTTGGCATGTTTGCTTTGCTTTTATCTCCCAGCCTCCTTTCACCAGTAGCAACTGCCTTTCCTTCAGCCCAGAGGATGGCCCCATGACTCCTTTGTTTAACTGCTGTTATAAGCTGCTGCACAAATTACTTGGCAGAGGGTGATTTGTAGTGACAAGGCTTGAACCTTATCCCAGGAGATTCACCAGATACCTTTGCAATGCCCTGCATCTCTCAGGACTGGGAATAGACAGCCCAACTTCCACTTTGAAGCCTGATCTTGCATCATCTGAGCTGTTGCATAAGTGTTTAGTTTAGATGCAATGGCACATGTTCTTTCTTCAGCCAGTGGGCTGCAATAATGCAACTACAATTAGGTCTTATCAGTCCTAATTAGGTCAATGGTATTATGATGGATCAGTACCATTGCCACTATTCGTATATGCCTCCATTTCCTATTAGAGCAACAGATCAGGTAAGCAAAAATTGTGCAGTCTTTTAACCCAAAGTAAGTTACCAATTTTCTAAATGTGACCCTTGAAAATATTTTTCTGTGTTATGCATCCAAAACTCCCAAGGGTGCTGCATGCTTTAGACCTGCCAAAAGATGTGTCTAAAAATGTTCCCATCTAATCCCAGGTAATTTGCAGGTAATGGGAGAGGGGGAGGAGAAGGATATTGCTTAAAATTCTAAAAAATATTTTGACCTGCAGCAAATTTATACTTTTAACAGTTCTTTGATCTTTAATTAACTTTTTTTTGCTGGGTTTTATTCAGTGTTTTCAGATTTTCTTTCTTTCTTTCGTGTAGTATCTGTTCTTATCAGTTTAATATCGGGTATGTCCTCGATGTGAGGACTTTATATTAAATGGATTTTTGGAACTGGGAGATGGACTCGGAGCTTGCTCCATCCACTCCACGCATCGGCCTGGTAGTGCCTTCTTTCTTTCTTTCTTTCTTTCTTTCTTTCTTTCTTTCTTTCTTTCTTTCTTTCTTTCTTTCTTTCCCAGGTGCTCGCCGGCCGCCCGGACACCGCGTGGCGGCGGCGCCTGGCGCGGCCCGGGACCCCGGCGTGGCGCACGCTGTATAAGGCGCCCATCGCCAAGAAGACCGGCGACCTGCAGTGGCGGCTCGTGCACGGCATCCTGGCCACCGGCACCTTTGTGCGTCACTTGGACCCAGCGGCCTCGGCGGCCTGCCCCTTCTGCCCGGGGGTGCTGGACGAGGACATTTTCCACGCCTTCCTCGACTGCCCCCGGCTGCAGCCTCTCTTTGCCGCCCTGGGCGCACTGCTTCGGGTACTGGGCCGAGACCTCTCCGAAGACGCTTACGTCCACTCCTTTCCATACCGGGCGGCCGAGCGGGCCACGGTCAGCCTGGCCAACTTCCTGCTGGGCCAGGCCAAGATGGCCACCCTGAAGAGCCGGCGAAACCAGCTCAGCGGCACTGGGATGGTCGACGCCCTGCAGCTCTTCCGCCTGCTGGTGCGGGCCCGTCTCTCGCTCGAGTTTGAGCACGCTGTCCTCCGGCGGACGGTGCCCGCCTTTGAGGAGCGCTGGGCCCTCGAGGGGGTGCTGTGCCGGGTCGAGGCGGGACGCCTGATCCTCGCTCTGTGATGCCACCGGCTGCTCAAGCCGCAGAGACGCGTCGAGCGGGCCGAGGCCCTGGACTTTTGCTCGTGCGGGTCGACCCCGGAGGCCTCCATGGGTGTCCCTGCTGGCAGAACTGTAAATACTGTAAATAGTCCTTATGTTTGTTGTGTTGGTTGTGTTTTTTTGTCTAGCGTGTACGGGCAGGCCTTGCAGGCCACGAGCCCAGGCCTTGTCCATGAGGCCCAGAGCTTCGGGCGTCCTTGTACATGCTTTTGACTGGCTCCGAGTCATCACCCTCCGGGGAATAAAGGTCTCTTAAAAGTCAAAAGTCTTTCTTTCTTTCAAGATGGCCGCCGACAGCTGAAGCCCTTCTAAGCTCCTCCAGCTCAGGTGCTTTCAGCTCGTTGCCTCGCACTCCCTGCCCCCCTTTTCCCTTCCCCCCCCGAAAAACCCCTTGCCTCTCCCCACCCTGTCCCTGGGGACCCCCTCCCTGCCCCTTCCCCCCACTTTCTGAGCCTTTTTCCCCTGGGCTCTGGCAGCCTCGTTTGCCTCTGCCCCTCCCCCACCCGCGCCTGAGTTGTCCCTTTGATTTCTGCTGCCTCCCTCCCCCAGGGCCCCTTCCCTTGGTCCCTGCCATCTGCCCCTGCCTTGGGGCTTGCCCTGAGCCCCTGCGGGGTTGCTCTGCCCCCCCTCAGGCCGATTTGGGGGCGTTTTCAGCCCCCTCCCAGTCCCAGTCCCCCGTGTCAGCCTGAGGCTTTTTTTTTTTTTTTTTTTTTTTTTTTTTTTTTTTTTTTTTTTTTTTTTTTTTCTGCGCTTCGCAGTTTAACCCTGTCCTGGCGAGGAATGGCGGCTCCTACGCCTGGCAGCTGGCATGAGGATGTCTCTCAGGACCTCCCACTGTCTCATGGCCTGAGGGTTCATGCCCCTCTCCATGTGGGGCTCGAGGCTTGCGTGGAGGCTCTGGCCGCCCTCCTGGGATGGCGTACCATCCGCTACGCGGGGCGCGTGAACACGGTCCCGATGATCTATTTGAGCAAGCCCGCCCTGGTTGACAGGGTGTGCGCGGAGGGCCTGGACATTGCGGGCATCCACTACCCTGTCACGCCCCTAGAGACTCAGGCAGTGAGGGTGGTGATTTCCAACGTCCCACCGCACGTTTCCAATCGGGAGCTGGCCAGGGGACTCGAGGCCTATGGGGTTGCTGCGAGTCCTTTTCGCCGCCTGCCGATGGGAAACAAGAACCCTCAGGGCAAGCACGTCCTGTCCTTTCGGAGGCAGGTCTTCATGCTCCTCAAGGAGGGCCCCCAGTCGCTGCCTCGCTCCCTGAGCCTCACGCTCGAGGGGCGGCGGTTTATTATCTATCTGTCTGTGGGAGAGACCACGTGCTTCAAGTGCGGGGGCTCCTCCCACCTGGCCGCGCAGTGCCCTCGGGGCAAGGCGGCCGGACCATCGCCGCCTGCGGCAGCGCCGAAAGACAGCGCGTCGACCTCTGGGGCACGCGACAGGCCCAGGGAGGCTGGGAGCTCTTCCTCCCGACCTCCTTCCCCCTCCGTTCCATCTCAGGGGACCGGGGTCTCCAGCGGGAAGCCATCGTCCAGCCGAGGGGCTGGTGCTGCTACCATGGCCCCGCCGCCCCCTCCCCCGTCTGTGGCGCCCCCTGCCCTCGGTGCGGCAGCCCCACCGGGTGGAGAGGCGGACGCCTCCCCTTGCCCCCTGCCTGCCCCGGCCGAAGTGGCTGGGGTGGCCGGGGACTGCGGTGCTGGAGCCTCATCGGATGATGGGGCTCGGGCGTCCTCCCTACCACCCGAAAAAGAGAGGGAGATGAGGGGGGCCTCTCAGGACACCCCATCCCTGACAGACCCCTCCTCGGCCAGTGCCGAGGACCCCCCCACTACAGAGCCGGACCCCGTTCCGGCTGCCACACCACCCGCCCCGTCGGATGTAGCCACCGACGAGGCAGACTTAGCGGGTGGGGGGGAGGGGCCTTCAGGGGTCCTCCTCCCCTCGCCTGTCCCCCGGCCTCCGGAGTCAGGCGGCAGCAGGGATAGTGGCGAATGTCTCTCTTCCGGTGGCCTGGCCCCGGGGGTGGCGGGAGAGCCCGCTGCCCCTTTGGTCACGCCCCAGCCTACCGGAGCAGATGGGGACGTTAGCGAGATGGAGATCCAGCTCTCGGAGTCTCGCAAGAGACGTCGTGAGCGGGATGGCCCCTCCCCCCCCAAGAAGATAGGGAATGTCCTCGCGGAGCCGGTCCTCGACTCGGACGACGAGAGGCGGCTGATGTGCCTGGACATCGAGGGGGTCGACGCTGCAGTTGCGGGCGAGCTCCCGCCGGGGGTGTGGCCTCGCCGCTCTTCAGTAGGCAACATCCACCCCAAGCTGGCGGAGCCCCCCTGGGTCTCTCCTGACTATGGGGGACTCCTGTCCTTGCTGAAGCTAACCAAGGGGCAGAAAAATGTAGCGGGGCACATCACCCAGTGGTGTGCGGACCCCAAAGTGTTTGTCAAGGCTGCCAGGGCGGCAGTCAAGCTCATGAAGCAAGATCGGGGCACACGTCAGATGGCCTACCGTCTGGACAAGCTTGCCCAGAGGGTGAGAGTGGAGTGGGGCCTGGGCGGGTCCCTCGACTAGAGTAGGGCACGGTAGGCCTTCCCTGACCTGTCTGTATTGCCTTGCTCTGCTCTTGGGTGCTCGCTCTTCCACCCGCACTCTGCTTTGCTCCTCCTCTCCCACACCCACCCCCATGGCAGCCACAACCATTGGCACTTTCAACGTCAACGGCTGTCGAGACGCGGTGAAGCGCGAGGCCGTCCTGGAGCTCCTGCGACAGAAGAGGCTGGCCATCGCCTTCCTACAAGAGACCCACTCTGACAGGTTCAACCAGGCGGCCTGGCGGGCTGCCTGGCGAGGACAGGTGTTCCTGAGCCACGGCACCAGCCTCCGCGCGGGGGTCGCGACACTCTTATCGCCGCAGCTGCAGCTTGACGCGGCGGTGCCGCGGGAGGTCGTCCCCGGCCGCCTGCTGACCGTCCGCGTCACCCTCGCGCAACACCGTCTGCTGCTCGTCAACATCTACGCGCCCTCCGATGGCCAGGAGAGGGTCGCTTTCTTTGAGAGCTTGGCTGCCCTCCTGCGCGACGCTAGCGAGGATGATGACCTGCTCCTCCTCGGGGGCGATTTCAATTGCACCACTGCCCCGCGCCTCGACCGCACAGGGCCTGAGCCCCACCTGCCCTCCGCTCGCAAGCTGCAAGCTGCCCTGGAGGGGGCAGACCTCGTGGACGTCTGGCGAGCCCTGCATCCCGATGCGCGCCAGTACACCTGGGCCAAGACGAGCGCCGGCGGTCTCACCATGGCTCGCCTCGACCGCCTTTATATCACCAGGCACCACCTGCCACTCCTGCGCAGCAGCCGCATCGCTCCCTCGGGTCTATCAGATCATGGCCTGGCCTTCAGCGAACTGAGCCTGCCGGGGAGAGCCTGTGCACGGGCACCGTATTGGTGTTTGAACATTAGTCTGCTCCAGGACTCTTATTTCCGGGACTGCTTTGCCCACTTTTGGCGGAGGTGGGAGGCTGCGAGACCGAGCCACTCCTCCTGGAAGCTGTGGTGGGACGTGGGCAAGGTCCAGACCCGAGCCTTCTGCCAGCAGTACACCCAGCTGGCCGCGAACGAGACGCGCCGCCGTATCCGGGAGTTGGAGGAGGACGTGGCGGAGCTCGAGGCTGCTCTGCTGGCCGCCGGCAGCGACGCGGCACTGAGCGAGAGCCTCCGGCTCCGCAGGAAATGCCTGCGCGACTTGGCGGAGAGCACGGCCCGCGGCGCGAGGATCCGCGCCCGCTGCCAGGAGCTGGTGGAAACCGACGCCCCGACCCGCTTCTTTTTCGACCTGGAGCGGCGGCGGGCAGCGAGCAAAGTCTTGGACCATCTCAAGACTCCTGAGGGCCGGGTCATTACAGAGCCGGGCGAAGTCCGCGAACGTGCCGTCGCCTTCTATCGCGACCTGTTCGCGGCCGAGCCGTCGTGCCCCGAGGCCACGCGGGAACTCCACGAGGGCCTACCGCGTCTCGATGCCCTGGAGGCCGGCGAGCTGGAGCGGGACTTGTCCCTGGAAGAGCTGGCGGCCGCCACGGCCGGCCTCGCCTCCGGCAAAGCCCCGGGCCTCGACGGGCTGCCTGCCGAGTTCTACAAGACCTTCTGGCCTCTCCTCGGCCCCAGCCTCCTGCGCGTTTTCCAGGAGAGCCTCGCCGACAAGGTCTTGCCGATCAGCTGCCGCCGAGCGGTGCTGACCCTGCTGCCCAAGAAGGGAGACCTGGGCTACATGAAGAACTGGCGGCCGGTCTCCCTGCTGTGCGCGGACTACAAGATTCTGGCCAAAGCGCTGGCCACCCGCCTCCGCGCGGTCATGGCCTCTCTCACCGGGCCCGAGCAGAGCTACTGCGTGCCGGGCAGGACCATACAAGACAACCTGTTCCTGCTGCGGGACCTGCTCACGGCTAGCGAGCTCTTTGGCCTCGACGTCGGCCTCCTCTCTCTCGACCAGGAGAAGGCCTTTGACCGCGTGGGCCACGCCTACCTCTTCCGCACGCTGGAGGCCTTTGGCTTTGGGCCCCTCTTCACCGGGGCCCTCCGGGTCTTGTACCGGGACATTTCCAGCCTGCTCAAGGTGAACGGGGTGCTTTGCGCTCCGTTCCCCGCGCGCAGGGGCATTCGCCAGGGCTGTCCGCTGTCGGGCATGCTCTACGCCCTGGCCATCGAGCCGCTGTTACACGCGCTGCGCCGCCGCCTGAGTGGGGTGGCCCTGCCATCGGCCACGGGCCCGTCCGCTGGCCCTCGTCTCCGGCTGTCGGCCTATGCGGACGACGTCACCGTCTTCCTCGCCACCCGGGAAGACGTGCGGGCTCTGGCAGATTGCCAGCGGGCCTACGAGCGCGCCTCCTCCGCCCGCATCAACTGGGGCAAGAGTGACACTCTGCTGCTTGGCGCATGGACTGGCAGGCCTCCGCCGGACTTGCCGGGGGGCCTCGCCTGGCGCCGCGAGGGCCTCAAGGTCTTGGGCGTGTTCCTGGGGCCGACGACCTTCATGGCGCGCAACTGGGACGGCCTCGAGGAGGGAGTGGAGGCCCGCCTGCAGCGGTGGCGCTGGCGCCTGCCCAGCCTTTCCTACCGGGGGCGCGTCCTCGTCATCAATAACCTGGCGGCGGCCACCCTGTGGCACCGCTGCGCGGTGCTGGACCCTCCGCCGGAGCTACTGGAGCGACTGCAGCGGCTCCTGGTCGATTTCCTGTGGGACGGACGCCACTGGCTCCCACGAGCTGCCCTCTACCTGCCCACCGGCGAGGGGGGCCAGGGCCTGATCGATCTGGCCAGCAGGGTGGCCGCCTATCGGCTGCAGGCCCTCCAGCGGCTCCTGTACACCGAAGGCCACCTCCCGTGGCGACAGCTGGCGTGCCGATTCCTGCGGCGAGTGGGGGGCCTCGGCTTTGACCGGGAGCTGTTTCAACTGGACCTCACCTTCCTGAACGGGGCGGTCCTTCCCCCGTTCTACCGCAGCGTGGTGCGGGCCTGGCGGGCGGCCTTCCATCTCTGTCCCCAGGCCAGGCACCTGCGGTTCCCGCAGCTCCTTCGAGAGCCCTTGGTCCACAACCCGGCCCTGCACCGTGTCGTGCCGAGCCTGGCCTCCGCCAGCCTCACGGCAGCTCTCGTCGAGGCGCGCTCCACCCGCCTGGAGCACCTCCTGGACCCCGCTCGGTCGGACTGGCTGTCACCCGAGGCCCTGGCTGCCCGGCTGGCGATGCGCTCCGTCCGCACCGCGGGGCGGCTTCTGCGGGCCGTTAGGGCCGCCCTCCCGACGGAGGCAGCGACCGCCCTGGAAGCCCATCTCCAGACTCGCCGGCCCCTCCCCACCGCAGACGCCGCAGAAGACGCCTTCCCACCGCTACCCGTCATCCCAGCGGTACCCGGCGAGCTGGCCGAGCGGCCCAACACGCTGCTCAGGCTCCCGGTGCCCCCCAGCAGCAATACGGGCTGCCCTTTTGGCACCCTGCCCCGCAAGGGCCTCTACATGTGGGTGGTGCGCACCCGGCACGCCCAGGTGCTCGCCGGCCGCCCGGACACCGCGTGGCGGCGGCGCCTGGCGCGGCCCGGGACCCCGGCGTGGCGCACGCTGTATAAGGCGCCCATCGCCAAGAAGACCGGCGACCTGCAGTGGCGGCTCGTGCACGGCATCCTGGCCACCGGCACCTTTGTGCGTCACTTGGACCCAGCGGCCTCGGCGGCCTGCCCCTTCTGCCCGGGGGTGCTGGACGAGGACATTTTCCACGCCTTCCTCGACTGCCCCCGGCTGCAGCCTCTCTTTGCCGCCCTGGGCGCACTGCTTCGGGTACTGGGCCGAGACCTCTCCGAAGACGCTTACGTCCACTCCTTTCCATACCGGGCGGCCGAGCGGGCCACGGTCAGCCTGGCCAACTTCCTGCTGGGCCAGGCCAAGATGGCCACCCTGAAGAGCCGGCGAAACCAGCTCAGCGGCACCGGGATGGTCGACGCCCTGCAGCTCTTCCGCCTGCTGGTGCGGGCCCGCCTCTCGCTCGAGTTTGAGCACGCTGTCCTCCGGCGGACGGTGCCCGCCTTTGAGGAGCGCTGGGCCCTCGAGGGGGTGCTGTGCCGGGTCGAGGCGGGACGCCTGATCCTCGCTCTGTGATGCCACCGGCTGCTCAAGCCGCAGAGACGCATCGAGCGGGCCGAGGCCCTGGACTTTTGCTCATGCGGGTCGACCCCGGAGGCCTCCATGGGTGTCCCTGCTGGCAGAACTGTAAATACTGTAAATAGTCCTTATGTTCGTTGTGTTGGTTGGTTTTTTTTTGTCTAGCGTGTACGGGCAGGCCTTGCAGGCCACGAGCCCAGGCCTTGTCCATGAGGCCCAGAGCTTCGGTCGTCCTTGTACATGCTTTTGACTGGCTCCGAGTCATCACCCTCCGGGGAATAAAGGTCTCTTAAAAGTCAAAAAAAAAAAAAAAAAGTCTTTCTTTCTTTCTTTCAAGATGGCCGCCGACAGCTGAAGCCCTTCTAAGCTCCTCCAGCTCAGGTGCTTTCAGCTCGTTGCCTCGCACTCCCTGCCCCCCTTTTCCTGTCCCCCCCCCCAAAAAAACCCTTGCCTCTCCCCACCCTGTCCCTGGGGACCCCCTCCCTGCCCCTTCCCCCCACTTTCTGAGCCTTTTTCCCCTGGGCTCTGGCATCCTCGTTTGTCTCTGCCCCTCCCCCACCCCCGCCTGAGTTGTTCCTTTGATTTCTGCTGCCTCCCTCCCCCAGGGCCCCTTCCCTTGGTCCCTGCCATCTGCCCCTGCCTTGGGGCTTGCCCTGAGCCCCTGCAGGGTTGCTCTGCCCCCCCTCAGGCCGATTTTGGGGCGTTTTCAGCCCCCTCCCAGTCCCAGTCCCCGGGTCAGCCTGAGGCTTTTTTTTTTTTTTTTTTTTTTTTTTTTTTTTTTTTTTTTTTTTTTTTTTTTTCTGCGCTTCGCAGTTTAACCCTGTCCTGGCGAGGAATGGCGGCTCCTACGCCTGGCAGCTGGCATGAGGATGTCTCTCAGGACCTCCCACTGTCTCATGGCCTGAGGGTTCATGCCCCTCTCCATGTGGGGCTCGAGGCTTGCGTGGAGGCTCTGGCCGCCCTCCTGGGATGGCGTACCATCCGCTACGCGGGGCGCGTGAACACGGTCCCGATGATCTATTTGAGCAAGCCCGCCTTGGTTGACAGGGTGTGTGCGGAGGGCCTGGACATTGCGGGCATCCACTACCCCGTCACGCCCCTAGAGACTCAGGCAGTGAGGGTGGTGATCTCCAACGTCCCACCGCACGTTTCCAATCGGGAGCTGGCCAGGGGACTCGAGGCCTATGGGCTTCCTGCGAGTCCTTTTCGCCGCCTGCCGATGGGAAACAAGAACCCTCAGGGCAAGCACGTCCTGTCCTTTCGGAGGCAGGTCTTCATGCTCCTCAAGGAGGGCCCCCAGTCGCTGCCTCGCTCCCTGAGCCTCACGCTCGAGGGGCGGCGGTTTATTATCTATCTGTCTGTGGGAGAGACCACGTGCTTCAAGTGCGGGGGCTCCTCCCACCTGGCCGCGCAGTGCCCTCGGGGCAAGGCGGCCGGACCATCGCCGCCTGCGGCAGCGCCGAGAGACGGCGCGTCGACCTCTGGGGCACGCGACAGGCCCAGGGAGGCTGGGAGCTCTTCCTCCCGACCTCCTTCCCCCTCCGTTCCATCTCAGGGGACCGGGGTCTCCAGCGGGAAGCCATCGTCCAGCCGAGGGGCTGGTGCTGCTACCATGGCCCCGCCGCCCCCTCCCCCGTCTGTGGCGCCCCCTGCCCTCGGTGCGGCAGCCCCACCGGGTGGAGAGGCGGACGCCTCCCGTTGCCCCCTGCCTGCCCCGGCCGAAGTGGCTGGGGTGGCCGGGGACTGCGGTGCTGGAGCCTCATCGCATGATGGGGCTCGGGCATACTCCCTACCACCCGAAAAAGAGAGGGAGATGAGGGGGGCCTCTCAGGACACCCCATCCCTGACAGACCCCTCCTCGGCCAGTGCCGAGGACCCCCCCACTACAGAGCCGGACCCCGTTCCGGCCGCCACACCACCCGCCCCGTCGGATGTAGCAACCGACGAGGCAGACTTAGCGGGTGGGGGGGAGGGGCCTTCAGGGGTCCCCCTCCCCTCGCCTGTCCCCCAGCCTCCGGAGTCAGGCGGCAGCAGGGATAGTGGCGAATGTCTCTCTTCCGGTGGCCTGGCCCCGGGGGTGGCGGGAGAGCCCGCTGCCCCTTTGGTCACGCCCCAGCCTACCGGAGCAGATGGGGACGTTAGCGAGATGGAGATCCAGCTCTCGGAGTCTCGCAAGAGACGTCGTGAGCGGGATGGCCCCTCCCCCCCCAAGAAGACAGGGAATGTCCTCGCGGAGCCGGTCCTCGACTCGGACGACGAGAGGCGGCTGATGTGCCTGGACATCGAGGGGGTCGACGCTGCACTTGCGGGCGAGCTCCCGCCGGGGGTGCGGCCTCGCCGCTCTTCCGTGGGCAACATCCACCCCAAGCTGGCGGAGCCCCCCTGGGTCTCTCCTGACTATGGGGGACTCCTGTCCTTGCTGAAGCTAACCAAGGGGCAGAAAAATGTAGCGGGGCACATCACCCAGTGGTGTGCGGACCCCAAAGTGTTTGTCAAGGCTGCCAGGGCGGCAGTCAAGCTCATGAAGCAAGATCGGGGCACACGTCAGATGGCCTACCGTCTGGACAAGCTTGCCCAGAGGGTGAGAGTGGAGTGGGGCCTGGGCGGGTCCCTCGACTAGAGTAGGGCACGGTAGGCCTTCCCTGACCTGTCTGTATTGCCTTGCTCTGCTCTTGGGTGCTCGCTCTTCCACCCGCACTCTGCTTTGCTCCTCCTCTCCCACACCCACCCCCATGGCAGCCACAACCATTGGCACCTTCAACGTCAACGGCTGTCGAGACGCGGTGAAGCGCGAGGCCGTCCTGGAGCTCCTGCGGCAGAAGAGGCTGGCCATCGCCTTCCTACAAGAGACTCACTCTGACAGGTTCAACCAGGCGGCCTGGCGGGCTGCCTGGCGAGGACAGGTGTTCCTGAGCCACGGCACCAGCCTCCGCGCGGGGGTCGCGACACTCTTATCGCCGCAGCTGCAGCTTGACGCGGCGGTGCCGCGGGAGGTCGTCCCCGGCCGCCTGCTGACCGTCCGCGTCACCCTCGCGCAACACCGTCTGCTGCTCGTCAACATCTACGCGCCCTCCGATGGCCAGGAGAGGGTCGCTTTCTTTGAGAGCTTGGCTGCCCTCCTGCGCGACGCTAGCGAGGATGATGACCTGCTCCTCCTCGGGGGCGATTTCAATTGCACCACTGCCCCGCGCCTCGACCGCACAGGGCCTGAGCCCCACCTGCCCTCCGCTCGCAAGCTGCAAGCTGCCCTGGAGGGGGCAGACCTCGTGGACGTCTGGCGAGCCCTGCATCCCGATGCGCGCCAGTACACCTGGGCCAAGACGAGTGCCGGCGGTCTCACCATGGCTCGCCTCGACCGCCTTTATATCACCAGGCACCACCTGCCACTCCTGCGCAGCAGCCGCATCGCTCCCTCGGGTCTATCAGATCATGGCCTGGCCTTCAGCGAACTGAGCCTGCCGGGGAGAGCCTGTGCACGGGCACCGTATTGGTGTTTGAACATTAGTCTGCTCCAGGACTCTTATTTCCGGGACTGCTTTGCCCACTTTTGGCGGAGGTGGGAGGCTGCGAGACCGAGCCACTCCTCCTGGAAGCTGTGGTGGGACGTGGGCAAGGTCCAGACCCGAGCCTTCTGCCAGCAGTACACCCAGCTGGCCGCGAACGAGACGCGCCGCCGTGTCCGGGAGTTGGAGGAGGACGTGGCGGAGCTCGAGGCTGCTCTGCTGGCCGCCGGCAGCGACGCGGCACTGAGCGAGAGCCTCCGGCTCCGCAGGAAATGCCTGCGCGACTTGGCGGAGAGCGCGGCCCGCGGCGCGAGGATCCGCGCCCGCTGCCAGGAGCTGGTGGAAACCGACGCCCCGACCCGCTTCTTTTTCGACCTGGAGCGGCGGCGGGCAGCGAGCAAAGCCTTGGACCATCTCAAGACTCCTGAGGGCCGGGTCATTACAGAGCCGGGCGAAGTCCGCGAACGTGCCGTCGCCTTCTATCGCGACCTGTTCGCGGCCGAGCCGTCGTGCCCCGAGGCCACGCGGGAACTCCACGAGGGCCTACCGCGTCTCGATGCCCTGGAGGCCGGCGAGCTGGAGCGGGACTTGTCCCTGGAAGAGCTGGCGGCCGCCACGGCCGGCCTCGCCTCCGGCAAAGCCCCGGGCCTCGACGGGCTGCCTGCCGAGTTCTACAAGACCTTCTGGCCTCTCCTCGGCCCCAGCCTCCTGCGCGTTTTCCAGGAGAGCCTCGCCGACAAGGTCTTGCCGATCAGCTGCCGCCGAGCGGTGCTGACCCTGCTGCCCAAGAAGGGAGACCTGGGCTACATGAAGAACTGGCGGCCGGTCTCCCTGCTGTGCGCGGACTACAAGATTCTGGCCAAAGCGCTGGCCACCCGCCTCCGCGCGGTCATGGCCTCTCTCACGGGGCCCGAGCAGAGCTACTGCGTGCCGGGCAGGACCATACAAGACAACCTGTTCCTGCTGCGGGACCTGCTCACGGCCAGCGAGCTCTTTGGCCTCGACGTCGGCCTCCTCTCTCTCGACCAGGAGAAGGCCTTTGACCGCGTGGGCCACGCCTACCTCTTCCGCACGCTGGAGGCCTTTGGCTTTGGGCCCCTCTTCACCGGGGCCCTCCGGGTCTTGTACCGGGACATTTCCAGCCTGCTCAAGGTGAACGGGGTGCTTTGCGCTCCGTTCCCCGCGCGCAGGGGCATTCGCCAGGGCTGTCCGCTGTCGGGCATGCTCTACGCCCTGGCCATCGAGCCGCTGTTACACGCGCTGCGCCGCCGCCTGAGTGGGGTGGCCCTGCCATCGGCCACGGGCCCGTCTGCTGGCCCTCGTCTCCGGCTGTCGGCCTACGCGGACGACGTCACCGTCTTCCTCGCCACCCGGGAAGACGTGCGGGCTCTGGCAGATTGCCAGCGGGCCTACGAGCGCGCCTCCTCCGCCCGCATCAACTGGGGCAAGAGTGACACTCTGCTGCTTGGCGCATGGACTGGCAGGCCTCCGCCGGACTTGCCGGGGGGCCTCGCCTGGCGCCGCGAGGGCCTCAAGGTCTTGGGCGTGTTCCTGGGGCAGACGACCTTCATGGCGCGCAACTGGGACGGCCTCGAGGAGGGAGTGGAGGCCCGCCTGCAGCGGTGGCGCTGGCGCCTGCCCAGCCTTTCCTACCGGGGGCGCGTCCTCGTCATCAATAACCTGGCGGCGGCCACCCTGTGGCACCGCTGCGCGGTGCTGGACCCTCCGCCGGAGCTACTGGAGCGACTGCAGCGGCTCCTGGTCGATTTCCTGTGGGACGGACGCCACTGGCTCCCACGAGCTGCCCTCTACCTGCCCACCGGCGAGGGGGGCCAGGGCCTGATCGATCTGGCCAGCAGGGTGGCCGCCTTTCGGCTGCAGGCCCTCCAGCGGCTCCTGTACACCGAGGGCCACCTCCCGTGGCGACAGCTGGCGTGCCGATTCCTGCGGCGAGTGGGGGGCCTCGGCTTTGACCGGGAGCTGTTTCAACTGGACCTCACCTTCCTGAACGGGGCGGTCCTTCCCCCGTTCTACCGCAGCGTGGTGCGGGCCTGGCGGGCGGCCTTCCATCTCTGTCCCCAGGCCAGGCACCTGCGGTTCCCGCAGCTCCTTCGAGAGCCCTTGGTCCACAACCCGGCCCTGCACCGTGTCGTGCCGAGCCTGGCCTCCGCCAGCCTCACGGCAGCTCTCGTCGAGGCGCGCTCCACCCGCCTGGAGCACCTCCTGGACCCCGCTCGGTCGGACTGGCTGTCACCCGAGGCCCTGGCTGCCCGGCTGGCGATGCGCTCCGTCCGCACCGCGGGGCGGCTTCTGCGGGCCGTTAGGGCCGCCCTCCCGACGGAGGCAGCGACCGCCCTGGAAGCCCATCTCCAGACTCGCCGGCCCCTCCCCGCCGCAGACGCGACAGAAGACGCCTTCCCACCGCTACCCGTCATCCCAGCGGTACCCGGCGAGCTGGCCGAGCGGCCCAACACGCTGCTCAGGCTCCCGGTGCCCCCCAGCAGCAATACGGGCTGCCCTTTTGGCACCCTGCCCCGCAAGGGCCTCTACATGTGGGTGGTGCGCACCCGGCACGCCCAGGTGCTGGCCGGCCGCCCGGACACCGCGTGGCGGCGGCGCCTGGCGCGGCCCGGGACCCCGGCGTGGCGCACGCTGTATAAGGCGCCCATCGCCAAGAAGACCGGCGACCTGCAGTGGCGGCTCGTGCACGGCATCCTGGCCACCGGCACCTTTGTGCGTCACTTGGAGCCAGCGGCCTCGGCGGCCTGCCCCTTCTGCCCGGGGGTGCTGGACGAGGACATTTTCCACGCCTTCCTCGACTGCCCCCGGCTGCAGCCTCTCTTTGCCGCCCTGGGCGCACTGCTTCGGGTACTGGGCCGAGACCTCTCCGAAGACGCTTACGTCCACTCCTTTCCGTACCGGGCGGCCGAGCGGGCCACGGTCAGCCTGGCCAACTTCCTGCTGGGCCAGGCCAAGATGGCCACCCTGAAGAGCCGGCGAAACCAGCTCAGCGGCACCGGGATGGTCGACGCCCTGCAGCTCTTCCGCCTGGTGGTGCGGGCCCGCCTCTCGCTCGAGTTTGAGCACGCTGTCCTCCGGCGGACGGTGCCCGCCTTTGAGGAGCGCTGGGCCCTCGAGGGGGTGCTGTGCCGGGTCGAGGCGGGACGCCTGATCCTCGTTCTGTGATGCCACCGGCTGCTCAAGCCGCAGAGACGCGTCAAGCGGGCCGAGGCCCTGGACTTTTGCTCGTGCGGGTCGACCCCGGAGGCCTCCATGGGTATCCCTGCTGGCAGAACTGTAAATACTGTAAATAGTCCTTATGTTCGTTGTGTTGGTTGGTTTTTTTTTTTGTCTAGAGTGTACGGGCAGGCCTTGCAGGCCATGAGCCCAGGCCTTGTCCATGAGGCCCAGAGCTTCGGGCGTCCTTGTACATGCTTTTGACTGGCTCCGAGTCATCACCCTCCGGGGAATAAAGGTCTCTTAAAAGTCAAAGTCTTTCTTTCTTTCTTTCTTTCTTTCTTTCTTTCTTTCTTTCTTTCTTTCTTTCTTTCTTTCCCAGGTGCTCGCCGGCCGCCCGGACACCGCGTGGCGGCGGCGCCTGGCGCGGCCCGGGACCCCGGCGTGGCGCACGCTGTATAAGGCGCCCATCGCCAAGAAGACCGGCGACCTGCAGTGGCGGCTCGTGCACGGCATCCTGGCCACCGGCACCTTTGTGCGTCACTTGGACCCAGCGGCCTCGGCGGCCTGCCCCTTCTGCCCGGGGGTGCTGGACGAGGACATTTTCCACGCCTTCCTCGACTGCCCCCGGCTGCAGCCTCTCTTTGCCGCCCTGGGCGCACTGCTTCGGGTACTGGGCCGAGACCTCTCCGAAGACGCTTACGTCCACTCCTTTCCATACCGGGCGGCCGAGCGGGCCACGGTCAGCCTGGCCAACTTCCTGCTGGGCCAGGCCAAGATGGCCACCCTGAAGAGCCGGCGAAACCAGCTCAGCGGCACTGGGATGGTCGACGCCCTGCAGCTCTTCCGCCTGCTGGTGCGGGCCCGTCTCTCGCTCGAGTTTGAGCACGCTGTCCTCCGGCGGACGGTGCCCGCCTTTGAGGAGCGCTGGGCCCTCGAGGGGGTGCTGTGCCGGGTCGAGGCGGGACGCCTGATCCTCGCTCTGTGATGCCACCGGCTGCTCAAGCCGCAGAGACGCGTCGAGCGGGCCGAGGCCCTGGACTTTTGCTCGTGCGGGTCGACCCCGGAGGCCTCCATGGGTGTCCCTGCTGGCAGAACTGTAAATACTGTAAATAGTCCTTATGTTTGTTGTGTTGGTTGTGTTTTTTTGTCTAGCGTGTACGGGCAGGCCTTGCAGGCCACGAGCCCAGGCCTTGTCCATGAGGCCCAGAGCTTCGGGCGTCCTTGTACATGCTTTTGACTGGCTCCGAGTCATCACCCTCCGGGGAATAAAGGTCTCTTAAAAGTCAAAAGTCTTTCTTTCTTTCAAGATGGCCGCCGACAGCTGAAGCCCTTCTAAGCTCCTCCAGCTCAGGTGCTTTCAGCTCGTTGCCTCGCACTCCCTGCCCCCCTTTTCCCTTCCCCCCCCGAAAAACCCCTTGCCTCTCCCCACCCTGTCCCTGGGGACCCCCTCCCTGCCCCTTCCCCCCACTTTCTGAGCCTTTTTCCCCTGGGCTCTGGCAGCCTCGTTTGCC
The DNA here is from genome assembly GCF_030867095.1 of Alligator mississippiensis. NCBI lineage: Eukaryota > Metazoa > Chordata > Crocodylia > Alligatoridae > Alligator > Alligator mississippiensis. The sequence goes on along the minus strand of NC_081825.1, from coordinate 127,212,948 downwards.
TCTGCCCCTCCCCCACCCGCGCCTGAGTTGTCCCTTTGATTTCTGCTGCCTCCCTCCCCCAGGGCCCCTTCCCTTGGTCCCTGCCATCTGCCCCTGCCTTGGGGCTTGCCCTGAGCCCCTGCGGGGTTGCTCTGCCCCCCCTCAGGCCGATTTGGGGGCGTTTTCAGCCCCCTCCCAGTCCCAGTCCCCCGTGTCAGCCTGAGGCTTTTTTTTTTTTTTTTTTTTTTTTTTTTTTTTTTTTTTTTTTTTTTTTCTGCGCTTCGCAGTTTAACCCTGTCCTGGCGAGGAATGGCGGCTCCTACGCCTGGCAGCTGGCATGAGGATGTCTCTCAGGACCTCCCACTGTCTCATGGCCTGAGGGTTCATGCCCCTCTCCATGTGGGGCTCGAGGCTTGCGTGGAGGCTCTGGCCGCCCTCCTGGGATGGCGTACCATCCGCTACGCGGGGCGCGTGAACACGGTCCCGATGATCTATTTGAGCAAGCCCGCCCTGGTTGACAGGGTGTGCGCGGAGGGCCTGGACATTGCGGGCATCCACTACCCTGTCACGCCCCTAGAGACTCAGGCAGTGAGGGTGGTGATTTCCAACGTCCCACCGCACGTTTCCAATCGGGAGCTGGCCAGGGGACTCGAGGCCTATGGGGTTGCTGCGAGTCCTTTTCGCCGCCTGCCGATGGGAAACAAGAACCCTCAGGGCAAGCACGTCCTGTCCTTTCGGAGGCAGGTCTTCATGCTCCTCAAGGAGGGCCCCCAGTCGCTGCCTCGCTCCCTGAGCCTCACGCTCGAGGGGCGGCGGTTTATTATCTATCTGTCTGTGGGAGAGACCACGTGCTTCAAGTGCGGGGGCTCCTCCCACCTGGCCGCGCAGTGCCCTCGGGGCAAGGCGGCCGGACCATCGCCGCCTGCGGCAGCGCCGAAAGACAGCGCGTCGACCTCTGGGGCACGCGACAGGCCCAGGGAGGCTGGGAGCTCTTCCTCCCGACCTCCTTCCCCCTCCGTTCCATCTCAGGGGACCGGGGTCTCCAGCGGGAAGCCATCGTCCAGCCGAGGGGCTGGTGCTGCTACCATGGCCCCGCCGCCCCCTCCCCCGTCTGTGGCGCCCCCTGCCCTCGGTGCGGCAGCCCCACCGGGTGGAGAGGCGGACGCCTCCCCTTGCCCCCTGCCTGCCCCGGCCGAAGTGGCTGGGGTGGCCGGGGACTGCGGTGCTGGAGCCTCATCGGATGATGGGGCTCGGGCGTCCTCCCTACCACCCGAAAAAGAGAGGGAGATGAGGGGGGCCTCTCAGGACACCCCATCCCTGACAGACCCCTCCTCGGCCAGTGCCGAGGACCCCCCCACTACAGAGCCGGACCCCGTTCCGGCTGCCACACCACCCGCCCCGTCGGATGTAGCCACCGACGAGGCAGACTTAGCGGGTGGGGGGGAGGGGCCTTCAGGGGTCCTCCTCCCCTCGCCTGTCCCCCGGCCTCCGGAGTCAGGCGGCAGCAGGGATAGTGGCGAATGTCTCTCTTCCGGTGGCCTGGCCCCGGGGGTGGCGGGAGAGCCCGCTGCCCCTTTGGTCACGCCCCAGCCTACCGGAGCAGATGGGGACGTTAGCGAGATGGAGATCCAGCTCTCGGAGTCTCGCAAGAGACGTCGTGAGCGGGATGGCCCCTCCCCCCCCAAGAAGATAGGGAATGTCCTCGCGGAGCCGGTCCTCGACTCGGACGACGAGAGGCGGCTGATGTGCCTGGACATCGAGGGGGTCGACGCTGCAGTTGCGGGCGAGCTCCCGCCGGGGGTGTGGCCTCGCCGCTCTTCAGTAGGCAACATCCACCCCAAGCTGGCGGAGCCCCCCTGGGTCTCTCCTGACTATGGGGGACTCCTGTCCTTGCTGAAGCTAACCAAGGGGCAGAAAAATGTAGCGGGGCACATCACCCAGTGGTGTGCGGACCCCAAAGTGTTTGTCAAGGCTGCCAGGGCGGCAGTCAAGCTCATGAAGCAAGATCGGGGCACACGTCAGATGGCCTACCGTCTGGACAAGCTTGCCCAGAGGGTGAGAGTGGAGTGGGGCCTGGGCGGGTCCCTCGACTAGAGTAGGGCACGGTAGGCCTTCCCTGACCTGTCTGTATTGCCTTGCTCTGCTCTTGGGTGCTCGCTCTTCCACCCGCACTCTGCTTTGCTCCTCCTCTCCCACACCCACCCCCATGGCAGCCACAACCATTGGCACTTTCAACGTCAACGGCTGTCGAGACGCGGTGAAGCGCGAGGCCGTCCTGGAGCTCCTGCGACAGAAGAGGCTGGCCATCGCCTTCCTACAAGAGACCCACTCTGACAGGTTCAACCAGGCGGCCTGGCGGGCTGCCTGGCGAGGACAGGTGTTCCTGAGCCACGGCACCAGCCTCCGCGCGGGGGTCGCGACACTCTTATCGCCGCAGCTGCAGCTTGACGCGGCGGTGCCGCGGGAGGTCGTCCCCGGCCGCCTGCTGACCGTCCGCGTCACCCTCGCGCAACACCGTCTGCTGCTCGTCAACATCTACGCGCCCTCCGATGGCCAGGAGAGGGTCGCTTTCTTTGAGAGCTTGGCTGCCCTCCTGCGCGACGCTAGCGAGGATGATGACCTGCTCCTCCTCGGGGGCGATTTCAATTGCACCACTGCCCCGCGCCTCGACCGCACAGGGCCTGAGCCCCACCTGCCCTCCGCTCGCAAGCTGCAAGCTGCCCTGGAGGGGGCAGACCTCGTGGACGTCTGGCGAGCCCTGCATCCCGATGCGCGCCAGTACACCTGGGCCAAGACGAGCGCCGGCGGTCTCACCATGGCTCGCCTCGACCGCCTTTATATCACCAGGCACCACCTGCCACTCCTGCGCAGCAGCCGCATCGCTCCCTCGGGTCTATCAGATCATGGCCTGGCCTTCAGCGAACTGAGCCTGCCGGGGAGAGCCTGTGCACGGGCACCGTATTGGTGTTTGAACATTAGTCTGCTCCAGGACTCTTATTTCCGGGACTGCTTTGCCCACTTTTGGCGGAGGTGGGAGGCTGCGAGACCGAGCCACTCCTCCTGGAAGCTGTGGTGGGACGTGGGCAAGGTCCAGACCCGAGCCTTCTGCCAGCAGTACACCCAGCTGGCCGCGAACGAGACGCGCCGCCGTATCCGGGAGTTGGAGGAGGACGTGGCGGAGCTCGAGGCTGCTCTGCTGGCCGCCGGCAGCGACGCGGCACTGAGCGAGAGCCTCCGGCTCCGCAGGAAATGCCTGCGCGACTTGGCGGAGAGCACGGCCCGCGGCGCGAGGATCCGCGCCCGCTGCCAGGAGCTGGTGGAAACCGACGCCCCGACCCGCTTCTTTTTCGACCTGGAGCGGCGGCGGGCAGCGAGCAAAGTCTTGGACCATCTCAAGACTCCTGAGGGCCGGGTCATTACAGAGCCGGGCGAAGTCCGCGAACGTGCCGTCGCCTTCTATCGCGACCTGTTCGCGGCCGAGCCGTCGTGCCCCGAGGCCACGCGGGAACTCCACGAGGGCCTACCGCGTCTCGATGCCCTGGAGGCCGGCGAGCTGGAGCGGGACTTGTCCCTGGAAGAGCTGGCGGCCGCCACGGCCGGCCTCGCCTCCGGCAAAGCCCCGGGCCTCGACGGGCTGCCTGCCGAGTTCTACAAGACCTTCTGGCCTCTCCTCGGCCCCAGCCTCCTGCGCGTTTTCCAGGAGAGCCTCGCCGACAAGGTCTTGCCGATCAGCTGCCGCCGAGCGGTGCTGACCCTGCTGCCCAAGAAGGGAGACCTGGGCTACATGAAGAACTGGCGGCCGGTCTCCCTGCTGTGCGCGGACTACAAGATTCTGGCCAAAGCGCTGGCCACCCGCCTCCGCGCGGTCATGGCCTCTCTCACCGGGCCCGAGCAGAGCTACTGCGTGCCGGGCAGGACCATACAAGACAACCTGTTCCTGCTGCGGGACCTGCTCACGGCTAGCGAGCTCTTTGGCCTCGACGTCGGCCTCCTCTCTCTCGACCAGGAGAAGGCCTTTGACCGCGTGGGCCACGCCTACCTCTTCCGCACGCTGGAGGCCTTTGGCTTTGGGCCCCTCTTCACCGGGGCCCTCCGGGTCTTGTACCGGGACATTTCCAGCCTGCTCAAGGTGAACGGGGTGCTTTGCGCTCCGTTCCCCGCGCGCAGGGGCATTCGCCAGGGCTGTCCGCTGTCGGGCATGCTCTACGCCCTGGCCATCGAGCCGCTGTTACACGCGCTGCGCCGCCGCCTGAGTGGGGTGGCCCTGCCATCGGCCACGGGCCCGTCCGCTGGCCCTCGTCTCCGGCTGTCGGCCTATGCGGACGACGTCACCGTCTTCCTCGCCACCCGGGAAGACGTGCGGGCTCTGGCAGATTGCCAGCGGGCCTACGAGCGCGCCTCCTCCGCCCGCATCAACTGGGGCAAGAGTGACACTCTGCTGCTTGGCGCATGGACTGGCAGGCCTCCGCCGGACTTGCCGGGGGGCCTCGCCTGGCGCCGCGAGGGCCTCAAGGTCTTGGGCGTGTTCCTGGGGCCGACGACCTTCATGGCGCGCAACTGGGACGGCCTCGAGGAGGGAGTGGAGGCCCGCCTGCAGCGGTGGCGCTGGCGCCTGCCCAGCCTTTCCTACCGGGGGCGCGTCCTCGTCATCAATAACCTGGCGGCGGCCACCCTGTGGCACCGCTGCGCGGTGCTGGACCCTCCGCCGGAGCTACTGGAGCGACTGCAGCGGCTCCTGGTCGATTTCCTGTGGGACGGACGCCACTGGCTCCCACGAGCTGCCCTCTACCTGCCCACCGGCGAGGGGGGCCAGGGCCTGATCGATCTGGCCAGCAGGGTGGCCGCCTATCGGCTGCAGGCCCTCCAGCGGCTCCTGTACACCGAAGGCCACCTCCCGTGGCGACAGCTGGCGTGCCGATTCCTGCGGCGAGTGGGGGGCCTCGGCTTTGACCGGGAGCTGTTTCAACTGGACCTCACCTTCCTGAACGGGGCGGTCCTTCCCCCGTTCTACCGCAGCGTGGTGCGGGCCTGGCGGGCGGCCTTCCATCTCTGTCCCCAGGCCAGGCACCTGCGGTTCCCGCAGCTCCTTCGAGAGCCCTTGGTCCACAACCCGGCCCTGCACCGTGTCGTGCCGAGCCTGGCCTCCGCCAGCCTCACGGCAGCTCTCGTCGAGGCGCGCTCCACCCGCCTGGAGCACCTCCTGGACCCCGCTCGGTCGGACTGGCTGTCACCCGAGGCCCTGGCTGCCCGGCTGGCGATGCGCTCCGTCCGCACCGCGGGGCGGCTTCTGCGGGCCGTTAGGGCCGCCCTCCCGACGGAGGCAGCGACCGCCCTGGAAGCCCATCTCCAGACTCGCCGGCCCCTCCCCACCGCAGACGCCGCAGAAGACGCCTTCCCACCGCTACCCGTCATCCCAGCGGTACCCGGCGAGCTGGCCGAGCGGCCCAACACGCTGCTCAGGCTCCCGGTGCCCCCCAGCAGCAATACGGGCTGCCCTTTTGGCACCCTGCCCCGCAAGGGCCTCTACATGTGGGTGGTGCGCACCCGGCACGCCCAGGTGCTCGCCGGCCGCCCGGACACCGCGTGGCGGCGGCGCCTGGCGCGGCCCGGGACCCCGGCGTGGCGCACGCTGTATAAGGCGCCCATCGCCAAGAAGACCGGCGACCTGCAGTGGCGGCTCGTGCACGGCATCCTGGCCACCGGCACCTTTGTGCGTCACTTGGACCCAGCGGCCTCGGCGGCCTGCCCCTTCTGCCCGGGGGTGCTGGACGAGGACATTTTCCACGCCTTCCTCGACTGCCCCCGGCTGCAGCCTCTCTTTGCCGCCCTGGGCGCACTGCTTCGGGTACTGGGCCGAGACCTCTCCGAAGACGCTTACGTCCACTCCTTTCCATACCGGGCGGCCGAGCGGGCCACGGTCAGCCTGGCCAACTTCCTGCTGGGCCAGGCCAAGATGGCCACCCTGAAGAGCCGGCGAAACCAGCTCAGCGGCACCGGGATGGTCGACGCCCTGCAGCTCTTCCGCCTGCTGGTGCGGGCCCGCCTCTCGCTCGAGTTTGAGCACGCTGTCCTCCGGCGGACGGTGCCCGCCTTTGAGGAGCGCTGGGCCCTCGAGGGGGTGCTGTGCCGGGTCGAGGCGGGACGCCTGATCCTCGCTCTGTGATGCCACCGGCTGCTCAAGCCGCAGAGACGCATCGAGCGGGCCGAGGCCCTGGACTTTTGCTCATGCGGGTCGACCCCGGAGGCCTCCATGGGTGTCCCTGCTGGCAGAACTGTAAATACTGTAAATAGTCCTTATGTTCGTTGTGTTGGTTGGTTTTTTTTTGTCTAGCGTGTACGGGCAGGCCTTGCAGGCCACGAGCCCAGGCCTTGTCCATGAGGCCCAGAGCTTCGGTCGTCCTTGTACATGCTTTTGACTGGCTCCGAGTCATCACCCTCCGGGGAATAAAGGTCTCTTAAAAGTCAAAAAAAAAAAAAAAAAGTCTTTCTTTCTTTCTTTCAAGATGGCCGCCGACAGCTGAAGCCCTTCTAAGCTCCTCCAGCTCAGGTGCTTTCAGCTCGTTGCCTCGCACTCCCTGCCCCCCTTTTCCTGTCCCCCCCCCCAAAAAAACCCTTGCCTCTCCCCACCCTGTCCCTGGGGACCCCCTCCCTGCCCCTTCCCCCCACTTTCTGAGCCTTTTTCCCCTGGGCTCTGGCATCCTCGTTTGTCTCTGCCCCTCCCCCACCCCCGCCTGAGTTGTTCCTTTGATTTCTGCTGCCTCCCTCCCCCAGGGCCCCTTCCCTTGGTCCCTGCCATCTGCCCCTGCCTTGGGGCTTGCCCTGAGCCCCTGCAGGGTTGCTCTGCCCCCCCTCAGGCCGATTTTGGGGCGTTTTCAGCCCCCTCCCAGTCCCAGTCCCCGGGTCAGCCTGAGGCTTTTTTTTTTTTTTTTTTTTTTTTTTTTTTTGCTGCGCTTCGCAGTTTAACCCTGTCCTGGCGAGGAATGGCGGCTCCTACGCCTGGCAGCTGGCATGAGGATGTCTCTCAGGACCTCCCACTGTCTCATGGCCTGAGGGTTCATGCCCCTCTCCATGTGGGGCTCGAGGCTTGCGTGGAGGCTCTGGCCGCCCTCCTGGGATGGCGTACCATCCGCTACGCGGGGCGCGTGAACACGGTCCCGATGATCTATTTGAGCAAGCCTGCCTTGGTTGACAGGGTGTGTGCAGAGGGCCTGGACATTGCGGGCATCCACTACCCTGTCACGCCCCTAGAGACTCAGGCAGTGAGGGTGGTGATTTCCAACGTCCCACCGCACGTTTCCAATCGGGAGCTGGCCAGGGGACTCGAGGCCTATGGGGTTGCTGCGAGTCCTTTTCGCCGCCTGCCGATGGGAAACAAGAACCTTCAGGGCAAGCACGTCCTGTCCTTTCGGAGGCAGGTCTTCATGCTCCTCAAGGAGGGCCCCCAGTCGCTGCCTCGCTCCCTGAGCCTCACGCTCGAGGGGCGGCGGTTTATTATCTATCTGTCTGTGGGAGAGACCACGTGCTTCAAGTGCGGGGGCTCCTCCCACCTGGCCGCGCAGTGCCCTCGGAGCAAGGCGGCCGGACCATCGCCGCCTGCGGCAGCGCCGAGAGACGGCGCGTCGACCTCTGGGGCACGCGGCAGGCCCAGGGAGGCTGGGAGCTCTTCCTCCCGACCTCCTTCCCCCTCCGTTCCATCTCAGGGGACCGGGGTCTCCAGCGGGAAGCCATCGTCCAGCCGAGGGGCTGGTGCTACTACCATGGCCCCGCCGCCCCCTCCCCCGTCTGTGGCGCCCCCTGCCCTCGGTGCAGCAGCCCCACCGGGTGGAGAGGCGGACGCCTCCCCTTGCCCCCTGCCTGCCCCGGCCGAAGTGGCTGGGGTGGCCGGGGACTGCGGTGCTGGAGCCTCATCGCATGATGGGGCTCGGGCATCCTCCCTACCACCCGAAAAAGAGAGGGAGATGAGGGGGGCCTCTCAGGACACCCCATCCCTGACAGACCCCTCCTCGGCCAGTGCCGAGGACCCCCCCACTACAGAGCCGGACCCCGTTCCGGCTGCCACACCACCCGCCCCGTCGGATGTAGCCACCGACGAGGCAGACTTAGCGGGTGGGGGGGAGGGGCCTTCAGGGGTCCCCCTCCCCTCGCCTGTCCCCCAGCCTCCGGAGTCAGGCGGCAGCAGGGATAGTGGCGAATGTCTCTCTTCCGGTGGCCTGGCCCCGGGGGTGGCGGGAGAGCCCGCTGCCCCTTTGGTCACGCCCCAGCCTACCGGAGCAGATGGGGACGTTAGCGAGATGGAGATCCAGCTCTCGGAGTCTCGCAAGAGACGTCGTGAGCGGGATGGCCCCTCCCCCCCCAAGAAGATAGGGAATGTCCTCGCGGAGCCGGTCCTCGACTCGGACGACGAGAGGCGGCTGATGTGCCTGGACATCGAGGGGGTCGACGCTGCAGTTGCGGGCGAGCTCCCGCCGGGGGTGTGGCCTCGCCGCTCTTCCGTAGGCAACATCCACCCCAAGCTGGCGGAGCCCCCCTGGGTCTCTCCTGACTATGGGGGACTCCTGTCCTTGCTGAAGCTAACCAAGGGGCAGAAAAATGTAGCGGGGCACATCACCCAGTGGTGTGCGGACCCCAAAGTGTTTGTCAAGGCTGCCAGAGCGGCAGTCAAGCTCATGAAGCAAGATCGGGGCACACGTCAGATGGCCTACTGTCTGGACAAGCTTGCCCAGAGGGTGAGAGTGGAGTGGGGCCTGGGCGGGTCCCTCGACTAGAGTAGGGCACGGTAGGCCTTCCCTGACCCGTCTGTATTGCCTTGCTCTGCTCTTGGGTGCTCGCTCTTCCACCCGCACTCTGCTTTGCTCCTCCTCTCCCACACCCACCCCCATGGCAGCCACAACCATTGGCACCTTCAACGTCAACGGCTGTCGAGACGCGGTGAAGCGCGAGGCCGTCCTGGAGCTCCTGCGACAGAAGAGGCTGGCCATCGCCTTCCTACAAGAGACCCACTCTGACAGGTTCAACCAGGCGGCCTGGCGGGCTGCCTGGCGAGGACAGGTGTTCCTGAGCCACGGCACCAGCCTCCGCGCGGGGGTCGCGACACTCTTATCGCCGCAGCTGCAGCTTGACGCGGCGGTGCCGCGGGAGGTCGTCCCCGGCCGCCTGCTGACCGTCCGCGTCACCCTCGCGCAACACCGTCTGCTGCTCGTCAACATCTACGCGCCCTCCGATGGCCAGGAGAGGGTCGCTTTCTTTGAGAGCTTGGCTGCCCTCCTGCGCGACGCTAGCGAGGATGATGACCTGCTCCTCCTCGGGGGCGATTTCAATTGCACCACTGCCCCGCGCCTCGACCGCACAGGGCCTGAGCCCCACCTGCCCTCCGCTCGCAAGCTGCAAGCTGCCCTGGAGGGGGCAGACCTCGTGGACGTCTGGCGAGCCCTGCATCCCGATGCACGCCAGTACACCTGGGCCAAGACGAGTGCCGGCGGTCTCACCATGGCTCGCCTCGACCGCCTTTATATCACCAGGCACCACCTGCCACTCCTGCGCAGCAGCCGCATCGCTCCCTCGGGTCTATCAGATCATGGCCTGGCCTTCAGCGAACTGAGCCTGCCGGGGAGAGCCTGTGCACGGGCACCGTATTGGTGTTTGAACGTTAGTCTGCTCCAGGACTCTTATTTCCGGGACTGCTTTGCCCATTTTTGGCGGAGGTGGGAGGCTGCGAGACCGAGCCACTCCTCCTGGAAGCTGTGGTGGGACGTGGGCAAGGTCCAGACCCGAGCCTTCTGCCAGCAGTACACCCAGCTGGCCGCGAACGAGACGCGCCGCCGTATCCGGGAGTTGGAGGAGGACGTGGCGGAGCTCGAGGCTGCTCTGCTGGCCGCCGGCAGCGACGCGGCACTGAGCGAGAGCCTCCGGCTCCGCAGGAAATGCCTGCGCGACTTGGCGGAGAGCGCGGCCCGCGGCGCGAGGATCCGCGCCCGCTGCCAGGAGCTGGTGGAAACCGACGCCCCGACCCGCTTCTTTTTCGACCTGGAGCGGCGGCGGGCAGCGAGCAAAGTCTTGGACCATCTCAAGACTCCTGAGGGCCGGGTCATTACAGAGCCGGGCGAAGTCCGCGAACGTGCCGTCGCCTTCTATCGCGACCTGTTCGCGGCCGAGCCGTCGTGCCCCGAGGCCACGCGGGAACTCCACGAGGGCCTACCGCGTCTCGATGCCCTGGAGGCCGGCGAGCTGGAGCGGGACTTGTCCCTGGAAGAGCTGGCGGCCGCCACGGCCGGCCTCGCCTCCGGCAAAGCCCCGGGCCTCGACGGGCTGCCTGCCGAGTTCTACAAGACCTTCTGGCCTCTCCTCGGCCCCAGCCTCCTGCGCGTTTTCCAGGAGAGCCTCGCCGACAAGGTCTTGCCGATCAGCTGCCGCCGAGCGGTGCTGACCCTGCTGCCCAAGAAGGGAGACCTGGGCTACATGAAGAACTGGCGGCCGGTCTCCCTGCTGTGCGCGGACTACAAGATTCTGGCCAAAGCGCTGGCCACCCGCCTCCGCGCGGTCATGGCCTCTCTCACCGGGCCCGAGCAGAGCTACTGCGTGCCGGGCAGGACCATACAAGACAACCTGTTCCTGCTGCGGGACCTGCTCACGGCTAGCGAGCTCTTTGGCCTCGACGTCGGCCTCCTCTCTCTCGACCAGGAGAAGGCCTTTGACCGCGTGGGCCACGCCTACCTCTTCCGCACGCTGGAGGCCTTTGGCTTTGGGCCCCTCTTCACCGGGGCCCTCCGGGTCTTGTACCGGGACATTTCCAGCCTGCTCAAGGTGAACGGGGTGCTTTGCGCTCCGTTCCCCGCGCGCAGGGGCATTCGCCAGGGCTGTCCGCTGTCGGGCATGCTCTACGCCCTGGCCATCGAGCCGCTGTTACACGCGCTGCGCCGCCGCCTGAGCGGGGTGGCCCTGCCATCGGCCACGGGCCCGTCCGCTGGGCCTCGTCTCCGGCTGTCGGCCTATGCGGACGACGTCACCGTCTTCCTCGCCACCCGGGAAGACGTGCGGGCTCTGGCAGATTGCCAGCGGGCCTACGAGCGCGCCTCCTCCGCCCGCATCAACTGGGGCAAGAGTGACACTCTGCTGCTTGGCGCATGGACTGGCAGGCCTCCGCCGGACTTGCCGGGGGGCCTCGCCTGGCGCCGCGAGGGCCTCAAGGTCTTGGGCGTGTTCCTGGGGCCGACGACCTTCATGGCGCGCAACTGGGACGGCCTCGAGGAGGGAGTGGAGGCCCGCCTGCAGCGGTGGCGCTGGCGCCTGCCCAGCCTTTCCTACCGGGGGCGCGTCCTCGTCATCAATAACCTGGCGGCGGCCACCCTGTGGCACCGCTGCGCGGTGCTGGACCCTCCGCCGGAGCTACTGGAGCGACTGCAGCGGCTCCTGGTCGATTTCCTGTGGGACGGACGCCACTGGCTCCCACGAGCTGCCCTCTACCTGCCCACCGGCGAGGGGGGCCAGGGCCTGATCGATCTGGCCAGCAGGGTGGCCGCCTATCGGCTGCAGGCCCTCCAGCGGCTCCTGTACACCGAAGGCCACCTCCCGTGGCGACAGCTGGCGTGCCGATTCCTGCGGCGAGTGGGGGGCCTCGGCTTTGACCGGGAGCTGTTTCAACTGGACCTCACCTTCCTGAACGGGGCGGTCCTTCCCCCGTTCTACCGCAGCGTGGTGCGGGCCTGGCGGGCGGCCTTCCATCTCTGTCCCCAGGCCAGGCACCTGCGGTTCCCGCAGCTCCTTCGAGAGCCCTTGGTCCACAACCCGGCCCTGCACCGTGTCGTGCCGAGCCTGGCCTCCGCCAGCCTCACGGCAGCTCTCGTCGAGGCGCGCTCCACCCGCCTGGAGCACCTCCTGGACCCCGCTCGGTCGGACTGGCTGTCACCCGAGGCCCTGGCTGCCCGGCTGGCCATGCGCTCCGTCCGCACCGCGGGGCGGCTTCTGCGGGCCGTTAGGGCCGCGCTCCCGACGGAGGCAGCGACCGCCCTGGAAGCCCATCTCCAGACTCGCCGGCCCCTCCCCACCGCAGACGCCGCAGAAGACGCCTTCCCACCGCTACCCGTCATCCCAGCGGTACCCGGCGAGCTGGCCGAGCGGCCCAACACGCTGCTCAGGCTCCCGGTGCCCCCCAGCAGCAATACGGGCTGCCCTTTTGGCACCCTGCCCCGCAAGGGCCTCTACATGTGGGTGGTGCGCACCCGGCACGCCCAGGTGCTGGCCGGCCGCCCGGACACCGCGTGGCGGCGGCGCCTGGCGCGGCCCGGGACCCCGGCGTGGCGCACGCTGTATAAGGCGCCCATCGCCAAGAAGACCGGCGACCTGCAGTGGCGGCTCGTGCACGGCATCCTGGCCACCGGCACCTTTGTGCGTCACTTGGACCCAGCGGCCTCGGCGGCCTGCCCCTTCTGCCCGGGGGTGCTGGACGAGGACATTTTTCCACGCCTTCCTCGACTGCCCCCGGCTGCAGCCTCTCTTTGCCGCCCTGGGCGCACTGCTTCGGGTACTGGGCCGAGACCTCTCCGAAGACGCCTACGTCCACTCCTTTCCGTACCGGGCGGCCGAGCGGGCCACGGTCAGCCTGGCCAACTTCCTGCTGGGCCAGGCCAAGATGGCCACCCTGAAGAGCCGGCGAAACCAGATCAGCGGCACCGGGATGGTCGACGCCCTGCAGCTCTTCCGCCTGCTGGTGCGGGCCCGCCTCTCGCTCGAGTTTGAGCACGCTGTCCTCCGGCGGACGGTGCCCGCCTTTGAGGAGCGCTGGGCCCTCGAGGGGGTGCTGTGCCGGGTCGAGGCGGGACGCCTGATCCTCGTTCTGTGATGCCACCGGCTGCTGAAGCCGCAGAGACGCGTCAAGCGGGCCGAGGCCCTGGACTTTTTGCTCGTGCGGGTCGACCCCGGAGGCCTCCATGGGTGTCCCTGCTGGCAGAACTGTAAATACTGTAAATAGTCCTTATGTTTCTTTGTGTTGGTTGTTTTTTTTTGTTTTGTCTAGCGTGTACGGGCAGGCCTTGCAGGCCACGAGCCCAGGCCTTGTCCATGAGGCCCAGAGCTTCGGGCATCCTTGTACATGCTTTTGCCTGGCTCCGAGTCATCACCCTCCGGGGAATAAAGGTCTCTTAAAAGTCAAAAGTCTTTCTTTTCTTTCTTTCTTTGCGGCCTCGCCGCTCTTCCGTGGGCAACATCCACCCCAAGCTGGCGGAGCCCCCCTGGGTCTCTCCTGACTATGGGGGACTCCTGTCCTTGCTGAAGCTAACCAAGGGGCAGAAAAATGTAGCGGGGCACATCACCCAGTGGTGTGCGGACCCCAAAGTGTTTGTCAAGGCTGCCAGGGCGGCAGTCAAGCTCATGAAGCAAGATCGGGGCACACGTCAGATGGCCTACCGTCTGGACAAGCTTGCCCAGAGGGTGAGAGTGGAGTGGGGCCTGGGCGGGTCCCTCGACTAGAGTAGGGCACGGTAGGCCTTCCCTGACCTGTCTGTATTGCCTTGCTCTGCTCTTGGGTGCTCGCTCTTCCACCCGCACTCTGCTTTGCTCCTCCTCTCCCACACCCACCCCCATGGCAGCCACAACCATTGGCACCTTCAACGTCAACGGCTGTCGAGACGCGGTGAAGCGCGAGGCCGTCCTGGAGCTCCTGCGGCAGAAGAGGCTGGCCATCGCCTTCCTACAAGAGACCCACTCTGACAGGTTCAACCAGGCGGCCTGGCGGGCTGCCTGGCGAGGACAGGTGTTCCTGAGCCACGGCACCAACCTCCGCGCGGGGGTCGCGACAATCTTATCGCCGCAGCTGCAGCTTGACGCGGCGGTGCCGCGGGAGGTCGTCCCCGGCCGCCTGCTGACCGTCCGCGTCACCCTCGCGCAACACCGTCTGCTGCTCGTCAACATCTACGCGCCCTCCGATGGCCAGGAGAGGGTCGCTTTCTTTGAGAGCTTGGCTGCCCTCCTGCGCGACGCTAGCGAGGATGATGACCTGCTCCTCCTCGGGGGCGATTTCAATTGCACCACTGCCCCGCGCCTCGACCGCACAGGGCCTGAGCCCCACCTGCCCTCCGCTCGCAAGCTGCAAGCTGCCCTGGAGGGGGCAGACCTCGTGGACGTCTGGCGAGCCCTGCATCCCGATGCGCGCCAGTACACCTGGGCCAAGACGAGTGCCGGCGGTCTCACCATGGCTCGCCTCGACCGCCTTTATATCACCAGGCACCACCTGCCACTCCTGCGCAGCAGCCGCATCGCTCCCTCGGGTCTATCAGATCATGGCCTGGCCTTCAGCGAACTGAGCCTGCCGGGGAGAGCCTGTGCACGGGCACCGTATTGGTGTTTGAACATTAGTCTGCTCCAGGACTCTTATTTCCGGGACTGCTTTGCCCACTTTTGGCGGAGGTGGGAGGCTGCGAGACCGAGCCACTCCTCCTGGAAGCTGTGGTGGGACGTGGGCAAGGTCCAGACCCGAGCCTTCTGCCAGCAGTACACCCAGCTGGCCGCGAACGAGACGCGCCGCCGTATCCGGGAGTTGGAGGAGGACGTGGCGGAGCTCGAGGCTGCTCTGCTGGCCGCCGGCAGCGACGCGGCACTGAGCGAGAGCCTCCGGCTCCGCAGGAAATGCCTGCGCGACTTGGCGGAGAGCGCGGCCCGCGGCGCGAGGATCCGCGCCCGCTGCCAGGAGCTGGTGGAAACCGACGCCCCGACCCGCTTCTTTTTCGACCTGGAGCGGCGGCGGGCAGCGAGCAAAGTCTTGGACCATCTCAAGACTCCTGAGGGCCGGGTCATTACAGAGCCGGGCGAAGTCCGCGAACGTGCCGTCGCCTTCTATCGCGACCTGTTCGCGGCCGAGCCGTCATGCCCCGAGGCCACGCGGGAACTCCACGAGGGCCTACCACGTCTCGATGCCCTGGAGGCCGGCGAGCTGGAGCGGGACTTGTCCCTGGAAGAGCTGGCGGCCGCCACGGCCGGCCTCGCCTCCGGCAAAGCCCCGGGCCTCGACGGGCTGCCTGCCGAGTTCTACAAGACCTTCTGGCCTCTCCTCGGCCCCAGCCTCCTGCGCGTTTTCCAGGAGAGCCTCGCCGACAAGGTCTTGCCGATCAGCTGCCGCCGAGCGGTGCTGACCCTGCTGCCCAAGAAGGGAGACCTGGGCTACATGAAGAACTGGCGGCCGGTCTCCCTGCTGTGCGCGGACTACAAGATTCTAGCCAAAGCGCTGGCCACCCGCCTCCGCGCGGTCATGGCCTCTCTCACCGGGCCGGAGCAGAGCTACTGCGTGCCTTGCAGGACCATACAAGACAACCTGTTCCTGCTGCGGGACCTGCTCACGGCCAGCGAGCTCTTTGGCCTCGACGTCGGCCTCCTCTCTCTCGACCAGGAGAAGGCCTTTGACCGCGTGGGCCACGCCTACCTCTTCCGCACGCTGGAGGCCTTTGGCTTTGGGCCCCTCTTCACCGGGGCCCTCCGGGTCTTGTACCGGGACATTTCCAGCCTGCTCAAGGTGAACGGGGTGCTTTGCGCTCCGTTCCCCGCGCGCAGGGGCATTCGCCAGGGCTGTCCGCTGTCGGGCATGCTCTACGCCCTGGCCATCGAGCCGCTGTTACACGCGCTGCGCCGCCGCCTGAGCGGGGTGGCCCTGCCATCGGCCACGGGCCCGTCCGCTGGCCCTCGTCTCCGGCTGTCGGCCTATGCGGACGACGTCACCGTCTTCCTCGCCACCCGGGAAGACGTGCGGGCTCTGGCAGATTGCCAGCGGGCCTACGAGCGCGCCTCCTCCGCCCGCATCAACTGGGGCAAGAGTGACACTCTGCTGCTTGGCGCATGGACTGGCAGGCCTCCGCCGGACTTGCCGGGGGGCCTCGCCTGGCGCCGCGAGGGCCTCAAGGTCTTGGGCGTGTTCCTGGGGCCGACGACCTTCATGGCGCGCAACTGGGACGGCCTCGAGGAGGGAGTGGAGGCCCGCCTGCAGCGGTGGCGCTGGCGCCTGCCCAGCCTTTCCTACCGGGGGCGCGTCCTCGTCATCAATAACCTGGCGGCGGCCACCCTGTGGCACCGCTGCGCGGTGCTGGACCCTCCGCCGGAGCTACTGGAGCGACTGCAGCGGCTCCTGGTCGATTTCCTGTGGGACGGACGCCACTGGCTCCCACGAGCTGCCCTCTACCTGCCCACCGGCGAGGGGGGCCAGGGCCTGATCGATCTGGCCAGCAGGGTGGCCGCCTATCGGCTGCAGGCCCTCCAGCGGCTCCTGTACACCGAAGGCCACCTCCCGTGGCGACAGCTGGCGTGCCGATTCCTGCGGCGAGTGGGGGGCCTCGGCTTTGACCGGGAGCTGTTTCAACTGGACCTCACCTTCCTGAACGGGGCGGTCCTTCCCCCGTTCTACCGCAGCGTGGTGCGGGCCTGGCGGGCGGCCTTCCATCTCTGTCCCCAGGCCAGGCACCTGCGGTTCCCGCAGCTCCTTCGAGAGCCCTTGGTCCACAACCCGGCCCTGCACCGTGTCGTGCCGAGCCTGGCCTCCGCCAGCCTCACGGCAGCTCTCGTCGAGGCGCGCTCCACCCGCCTGGAGCACCTCCTGGACCCCGCTCGGTCGGACTGGCTGTCACCCGAGGCCCTGGCTGCCCGGCTGGCGATGCGCTCCGTCCGCACCGCGGGGCGGCTTCTGCGGGCCGTTAGGGCCGCGCTCCCGACGGAGGCAGCGACCGCCCTGGAAGCCCATCTCCAGACTCGCCGGCCCCTCCCCACCGCAGACGCCGCAGAAGACGCCTTCCCACCGCTATCCGTCATCCCAGCGGTACCCGGCGAGCTGG
Source organism: Alligator mississippiensis (assembly GCF_030867095.1). Taxonomy (NCBI): domain Eukaryota; kingdom Metazoa; phylum Chordata; order Crocodylia; family Alligatoridae; genus Alligator; species Alligator mississippiensis. The sequence continues at coordinate 127,196,167 of NC_081825.1, read as the reverse complement.
CCGAGCGGCCCAACACGCTGCTCAGGCTCCCGGTGCCCCCCAGCAGCAATACGGGCTGCCCTTTTGGCACCCTGCCCCGCAAGGGCCTCTACATGTGGGTGGTGCGCACCCGGCACGCCCAGGTGCTGGCCGGCCGCCCGGACACCGCGTGGCGGCGGCGCCTGGCGCGGCCCGGGACCCCGGCGTGGTGCACGCTGTATAAGGCGCCCATCGCCAAGAAGACCGGCGACCTGCAGTGGCGGCTCGTGCACGGCATCCTGGCCACCGGCACCTTTGTGCGTCACTTGGACCCAGCGGCCTCGGCGGCCTGCCCCTTCTGCCCGGGGGTGCTGGACGAGGACATTTTCCACGCCTTCCTCGACTGCCCCCGGCTGCAGCCTCTCTTTGCCGCCCTGGGCGCACTGCTTCGGGTACTGGGCCGAGACCTCTCCGAAGACGCTTACATCCACTCCTTTCCATACCGGGCGGCCGAGCGGGCCACGGTCAGCCTGGCCAACTTCCTGCTGGGCCAGGCCAAGATGGCCACCCTGAAGAGCCGGCGAAACCAGCTCAGCGGCACCGGGATGGTCGACGCCCTGCAGCTCTTCCGCCTGCTGGTGCGGGCCCGCCTCTCGCTCGAGTTTGAGCACGCTGTCCTCCGGCGGACGGTGCCCGCCTTTGAGGAGCGCTGGGCCCTCGAGGGGGTGCTGTGCCGGGTCGAGGCGGGACGCCTGATCCTCGCTCTGTGATGCCACCGGCTGCTCAAGCCGCAGAAACGCGTCAAGCGGGCCGAGGCCCTGGACTTTTGCTCGTGCGGGTCGACCCCGGAGGCCTCCATGGGTGTCCCTGCTGGCAGAACTGTAAATACTGTAAATAGTCCTTATGTTCGTTGTGTTGGTTGGTTTTTTTTTGTTTTGTCTAGAGTGTACGGGCAGGCCTTGCAGGCCACGAGCCCAGGCCTTGTCCATGAGGCCCAGAGCTTCGGGCGTCCTTGTACATGCTTTTGACTGGCTCCGAGTCATCACCCTCCGGGGAATAAAGGTCTCTTAAAAGTCAAAAGTCTTTCTTTCTTCCTGCTGGGCCAGGCCAAGATGGCCACCCTGAAGAGCCGGCGAAACCAGCTCACCGGCACCGGGATGGTCGACACCCTGCAGCTCTTCCGCCTGCTGGTGCGGGCCCGCCTCTCGCTCGAGTTTGAGCACGCTGTCCTCCGGCGGACGGTGCCCGCCTTTGAGGAGCGCTGGGCCCTCGAGGGGGTGCTGTGCCGGGTCGAGGCGGGACGCCTGATCCTCGCTCTGTGATGCCACCGGCTGCTCAAGCCGCAGAGACGCGTCGAGCGGGCCGAGGCCCTGGACTTTTGCTCGTGCGGGTCGACCCCGGAGGCCTCCATGGGTGTCCCTGCTGGCAGAACTGTAAATACTGTAAATAGTCCTTATGTTTCGTTGTGTTGGTTGGTGTTTTTTTGTCTAGCGTGTACGGGCAGGCCTTGCAGGCCATGAGCCCAGGCTTTGTACATGAGGCCCAGAGCTGCGGGCAACCTTGTATATGCTTTTGACTGGCTCCGAGTCATCACCCTCCGGGGAATAAAGGTCTCTTAAAAGTCAAAAGTCTTTCTTTCTTTCTTTCTTTCTTTCTTTCTTTCTTTCTTTCTTTCTTTCTTTCTTTCTTTCGGCAGCACATATACTAAAATTGGAACGATACAGAGAAGATTAGCATGGCCCCTGCGCAAGGATGACACGCAAATTCGTGAAGCGAAGAATCTTTCTTTCTTTCTTTCAAGATGGCGGCCGACAGGTGAAGCCCTTCTGAGCTCCTGCAGCTCGGGTGCCTTTTGTACGTTCCCTGCACTCCGTGCCCCCCTTTTCCTGTCCCCCCCCCAAAAAAAAAACCTTGCCTCCACCCACCCTGTCCCTGGGGCCCCACTTCCCCCGCTTTCTGAGCGTTTTTTCCCCTGGGCTCTGGCAGGCTCGTCTGCCTCTGCCCCTCCCCCACCCCCGTCTGAGTTCTCCCTGTGATTCCTGCTGCCTCCCTCCCCCAGGGCCCCTTCCCTTGGTCCCTGCCATCTCCCCCTGCCTTGGGGCTTGCCCTGAGCCCCTGCAGGGTTGCTCTGCCCCCCCCTCAGGCCGATTTTGGGGCGTTTTGAGCCCCCTCCCAGTCCCAGGTCCCCAGCCTCAGCCTGAGGCTTTTTTTTTTTCCCCCCTCCCTCCCGGGAGAGAGTTAATCCTCTCCTGCCGGGATGCCTGCCAGCAGCCAAGGCACTTGGCATGGGGATGTCTCTGCAGAGCTTCCCCTCAGCCATGGCATGCGGGTGCACGCCCCTCTCCACCTCACGGTGGAGGACTGCGCCGGAGCTCTGGTGGACCTGCTGGGACGCTGGAGCGTCTGATATGCCTCCCGGGTCAATTCAGTGCCCATCATCTATCTGAGCTCTCCCAACCTGGTGAGGGAGGTGTGTGCAGCGGGGCTGGAAGTCTCGGGGGTCCACCACCTGGTCACGCCCCTGGAGACCCTGGCAGTGCGGGTGGTGGCCTCCAACGTGCCCCCGCACCTGTCAGACCGGGACCTCACCAACGCGGTCGAGCGCTACGGTGTCCTCACCAGCCCCTGGCGCAGGCTGACCATAGGGAGTAGGAACCCCAAGCTGAGGCAGATCCTGTCCTTCCGGAGGCAGGCGTTCATGCTCCTCACAGGGGACACTCAGAAGCTGCCTCCCTCCTTGACTTTTGCCTCACACGGGAGATCCTACGTGGTGTATTTCTCCCTGGGGGGGAATTCCTGCTGCCGCTGCGGCGGCAGCTCCCACCTAACTGCCCAGTGCCTGTTTGGGCAGTCAGCCGAGGCACCGGCTGCTGCGCCCGCCCGGGAGGATGGTGCACCCACCTCGGGTGCAGGGCCCTCGTCAAAGGGTGGGGTTGGGAGACCTGCCAAGCCCCCCTCTGCCCCTGCTCCATCCGGGGGGCTCGACCCCTCTGGCAGTGGCATGCCACCCAGGGGGGGCCTGGGACATCCTCCCAGGGTTCTCCCGCCCCTATCGGGGCGGATGCCCCTTCCGGTGGAGGGGCTGGGGAGTCCTCCCAGTCCCTTCCTGTCCCAGTCCTCCCCGGGGTGGCCGGAGTCTCGGGCGCTGGGGCCCCGTTGGGTGGAGCGCCCGAGACCCCCCCTCCACCTCCCTCCACCCCTGCCCCAACCGGGGTGGTGGACCTGGAGGTGGCGACACCCCAGCAGCCTGGCCCACCCCCTTCAGGGCGGGTGCCAGCTACTTCCCAAAAAGCAAAGAATAAGAAAAAGAATAAAGGAGTGTCTAAAGGAACTCCTGCCCCTTCGGGGCCTGTCTCGGACAGCACCGGGGAAAAGGCAGCCAGGGAACCTGAGCCTGCTCTGCCTGCCCCCCTGGAAACCCTGCCACCTCCGGTCATGACTGAGGGTGTCCCAGAGACGCCTGGCAACCCCTCGCCCCCATCCTAGCCAGTGGGGCCTGTGAACGGCAAGGCAGGGGGAGAGTGCCAGCTTCTCGAGCGGCGGCGGGCAGGAGAGACGGCGGAGGGTCTTGCCACCCCACCGCCCACTCCCCTGCCTGCCGGGGCCGATGGGGAGGAGGAGATGGAGTGCCTGCCCTCTGAGCGCCGCAAGCGACCCCGGGAATGGGACGACATCTGCCCCCCAAAGCGGATGGGGATCGATCTCCCCGAGACGGTCCTCGACCCAGATAGAGAGGGGGGCCTGCTAGGGAGCCTGGCCATTGAGGGCACGTTCACCGGTGTCACCGGGAAGTCCCCTCCCAGGGTACAGCCCCGCCAATTCTCGGTCGGCAGTATCCACCTCCTGCTGGAGAAACCCCCTTGGGTGGCCCCCAGCTATGGAGGTCTCCTCAACCTCTTGGACCAGACCAAGGGCCAGAGGAACGTCGCCGAGAGTATCCGGCAATGGTGCCCGGACCCCGCGCAGTTTGTCTGCGCCACTAGCGACGCGGTGAAGCTTATGCGCCGGGACCCGGGCACACGTCAGCATGCCTTCCGGCTCGAGAAGCTGGTGACCCGGGTGAGGGAGGTGTGGGGCCAAGGTGGGCCCACGGAATAGGGCAGGGCAACGCTAGACCTTTCCCCTGTCTCCGCGGTTTTTCTGCCCGGCATCCGTCACCTTCTCTCCCACCGGTACCCTGCCTACCCTTCCTCCTTCTTCTCCTGTTCATGGCGGTTACCACAATTGCCTCGCTCAACACCAACAGCTGCAGAGACCCGGTGAAGCGGACGGCCGTCCTGGAGGGCCTGCAGCAGAAGCGCCTGGCGATCGCCTTCCTCCAGGAGACGCACAGCGATGCGTACGTTCAAGCCGACTGGCACGCTGCCTGGAGAGGCCGCTTGTTCCTGAGCCACGGCACCAACCTCAGCGCAGGAGTGGCGACCCTCCTCTCACCGCAGCTGCGGTACGACTCGGCGATGGCGCGAGAGGTCGTCCCCGGCCGGCTGCTGACCATCCACGTCACCCTGGCACACCAGAGCCTGCTCCTCGTCAACGTCTACGCGCCCACCGACGGGAGAGAGAGGACCGCCTTCCTAGAGACCCTGGGCGACCTCCTGCATGACGCCAGCTAGAAGGACAACCTGCTCCTCATGGGCAGGGATTTCAACTGTACTGTCGACGCGCTGCTAGACCGGACGGGGCCAGAACCACACCTGCCTTCAGCCCGCAAGCTGCAGACTGCTGGAGGCGGCGGACCTTGTCGACGCCTGGCGGGTCCTCCACGCTGACGCGCGACAGTACACCTGGGCAAAGATGAGCGCCAGCGGGCTCTCCATGGCCCGCCTCGACCACCTCTACATCGGCCAGCACCACCTGCCGTTGCTGCGCGGCAGCCGCATCGTTCCATTGGGCCTCTCGGACCACGCCTTGGTCTGCTGTGAGCTGAGCCTGCCTGGCAGAGCACGCATGCGGGCCCCTTACTGGTGCCTCAACGTCAGCCTACTGCAGGACACCCACTTCAGGGACTGCTTCGCCCACCTCTGGAGGAGCTGGGAGGCGGCGCGAGCAGACTAGCCCTCCTGGCACCTGTGGTGGGACATGGGCAAGGTCCAGATCCGGGTGTTCTGCCAGCAGTACAGCCAGCTGGCGGCGAGTGACCTCCGCCGCCGCACCCAGGAGCTGGAGGAGGACGTGGCGGAGCTCGAGGCGGCCCTGCTCTGCGCGGGCAACGACACGGCGCTCCTCGAGAGCGTCCACTCCCGCAAAAAATGCCTGCGAGAGCTGGCGGAGGGCGCGGCCCGCGGCGCGCAGGTCCGGGCCTGCTGCCAGGAGCTGGCAGAGGCCGACGCCCCGACTGGCTTCTTCTTCAGCCTGGAGAGGTGGCAGGACGTGGCGAAGACGCTGGACCACCTCAAGACCCCGGAGGGCCGGCTGCTCATGGACCCGGGCGAAGTGCGGGAGCATGCCGTCGCCTTCTACCGGGACTTGTTTGCGGCTGAGCCCATCTGCCCGCGGGCCGCCCAGGAGCTGCATCAGGACCTGCCGCGCCTGGGCGCTTCGCAGGCCGAGGCCCTGGAGCGCGAACTCTCCCTGGCGGAGCTGGAGGCCGCGGTGGGGGGGCTCGCCTCGGGCAGGGCCTCGGGCCTGGACGGCCTGCCCGTGGAATTTTACAGAGCCTTCTGGCCCCTCCTCGGACCCAGCCTCCTCCGCGTCTTCCGCAAGGGCCTCGCCGACGGGACCCTGCCAACCAGCTGCCGCCGGGCCGTGCTCACCCTGCTGCCCAAGAAGGGGGACCTCGGCTGCCTGAAGAACTGGCGGCCCGTCTCCCTCCTGTGCGCCGACTACAAGATCCTGGCCAAGGCGCTGGCGAACCGTCTCCGCACCGTCATGGCCTCCGTCATCGGGCCCGAGCAGAGTTACTGTGTGCCGGGCAGGACCATCCAGGACAACTTGTTCCTGCTGTGTGACCTGCTCACGGCCACGGAGCTTTTTGGCCTGGACGTCGGCGTGCTGTCCCTGGACCAAGAGAAGGCCTTTGACCGCGTCGACCACCAGTACCTGCTCGGCACCCTCGAGACCTTTGGCTTCGGGCCGCTCTTCACCGCGGCGCTCCGGGTCCTGTACCATGACGCCTCCGGCCTGCTCAAGGTGAACGGCACGCTGTGCTCCCCGTTCCCCGTGCGTCGCGACATACGCTAGGGCTGCCCCCTGTCGGGCATGCTGTACGCCCTGGCTGTCGAACCGCTGCTGCACGCTCTGCGATGTCGCCTGACCAGCCTCGCCCTGCCACCGGCGCCGGGCCCCGCCACCAGCCCCCCGCTCCGGCTGACGGCGTATGCGGACAACGTGACCGTCTTCCTGGGCAGCCAGGAGGACGTGCGGGCCCTGGTGGACTGCCAGCGTGCCTACGAGCTTGCTGCCTCGGCCCCCATCAACTGGGGCAAGAGCGACGCCTTCCTGCTGGGGACGTGGGCCGGCACGCCGCCTCCGGACCTTCCGGGAGGCCTCGCCTGGCGCCGGGAAGGCCTCAAAGCCCTGGGCGTGTTCCTGGGGCCGCCGGCCTTTGCGGCCCGCAACTGGGAGGACCTGGCGGAGGGAGTGGAGGCCTGCCTGCAGCGCTGGCGCTGGCACCTGCCCACCCTCTCTTACCGCGGCCGGGTCCTCATCGCCAACAACCTGGCGGCGGCCACCCTGTGGCACCGCTGCGCGGTGCTGGACCCTCCGCCGGAGCTCCTGGAGAGAGTGCAGTGGCTCCTGGTCGATTTCCTGTGGGACGGACGCCACTGGCTGCCCCGAGCTGCCCTCTACCTTCCCACCGGGGAAGGGGGCCAAGGCCTGATCGACCTGGCCAGCCGGGTGGCTGCCTACCGGCTGCAGGCCCTCCAGCGGCTCCTGTATGCTGACGGCCACCTCCCGTGGCGGCAGCTGGCGTGCCGGTTCCTGCCGTGAGTGGGGGGCCTTGACTTTGACCGGGAGCTGTTTCTGCTGGACCTCACTTTCCTGAATGGGGCGGTCCTTCCCCCGTTCTACCGCAGCGTGGTGCGGGCCTGGCGGGTGGCCTTCCATCTCTGCCCCCAGGCCAGGCGCCTGCGGTTCCCACACCTGCTTCGGGAGCCCCTGGTCTACAACCCGGCCCTGCAGCGTGTCGCGCCGAGCCTGGCCTCCGCCAGCCTCGCGGCAGCCCTCATCGAGGCGTGCACCACCCGCCTGGAGCACCTCCTGGACCCTGCTCGGTCGGCGTGGCTGTCCCCCGAAGCCCTGGCTGCCCGGCTGGCACTGCGCTCTGTCCGCACCGCGGGCCGGCTTCTGCACCATCAGGGGCGCCCTCCCAGCGGAAGCAGCGACCGCCCTGGAAGTCCATCTCCAGGCTCACTGGACCCTCCCTGCCGCGGCTGCCGCGCACGACGCCTTCCCACCGCTGCCCGTCCTCCCAGCGGTACCCGGCGAGCTGGCCGAGTGGCCCGACACGCTGCTCAGGCTCCCGGTGCCCCCCAGCAGCAATACGGGCTGCCCTTTTGGCACCCTGCCCCGCAAGGGCCTCTACATGGGGGTGGTGCGCACCCGGCATGCCCAGGTGCTGGCCGGCCGCCCTGACACCGCGTGGCAGCGGCGCCTGGCGTGGCCCGGGACCCCGGCGTGGCGCAAGCTGTATAAGGCGCCCACCGCCAAGAAGACCGGTGACCTGCAGTGGCGGCTCGTGCATGGCATCCTGGCCACCGGCACCTTTGTTCGCCACCTGGACCCGGCGGCCTCGGCGGCCTGCCCCTTCTGCCCAGGGGTGCCGGACAAGGACATTTTCCACGCGTTCCTCGACTGCCCCCGGCTGCAGCCGCTCTTTGCCACCCTGGGCGCGCTGCTTCGGGCGCTGGGCCGGAACTTCTCCGAGGACGTCTATATCCACTCCTTCCCCTACTGGGCAGCGGAGAGGGTCGTGGTCAGCCTGGCCAACTTCCTGCTGGGCCAGGCCAAGATGGCCACCCTGAAGAGCCGGTGAAACCGGCTCACAGGGACCGGGATGGTCGACCCCCTGCAGCTCTTCTGCCTGCTGCTGCGGGCCTGCCTCTCGCTCGAGTTTCAGCACGCGGTCCTGCGGCGGACGGTGCCCACCTTCGAGGAACGCTGGGCCCTCGAGGGGGCGCTCTGCCGAGTCGAGGTGGGGCGCCTGCTCCTCGTCCTGTAACACCCCCAGCTGCTCAAGGTGCGGACACACGTCCAGCGGGCCGAGGCCTTGGACTTTGCCTCACGCGGGCCGAGCCCTGAGGCTCCCCATGGGTGTCCCCGCTTGCGGAAATGTAAATATGTAAATAGACCTTTGGCTCGCTATGGTTTTTAGTCTAGAGTGTACGGGCAGGCCTTGCAGGCCGTGAGCCCAGGACCATGTCCGTGAGGCCCAGGTGTTCGGGCCAACCTGTACATACTCTTTACTGGCGCCGATTTGTCACCCTCCCTGGAATAAACGCCTCTTAAAAGTTTTTCTTTCTGTAAATAGTCCTAATGCTCGTTGTGTTGTTTTTTTCGTCTAGAGTGTACGGGCAGGCCTTGCAGGCCATGAGCCCAGGCCTTGTCCATGAGGCCCAGAGCTTCGGGCGTCCTTGTACATGCTCTTTACTGGCTCCGAGTTATCACCCTCCCGGGAATAAAGGTCTCTTAAAAGTCAAAAGTCTTTCTTTCTGTCTTTCTTTCTGTCTTTCCTATGTTTTTATTTTCTATTATGTATTTATTACTCTTGTCAAATTTCTGTTTTATTTGAAATATTTTTAGCCTTTACCACTTCTTGTTTCTAACTTTTGCCCTTTTTTAGATATTTCCCACTCAACGTTTTTCTATTTATAATTTAGCAACTTCACCATTTGTTCTTTCTTAATTATTTTAACTTTTTTTGTTATATCTGACACTTACTTTTCTCTCTACCCAATAACCTCCTCTTTTTCCCCTTCCACTTATCTTTCAACTGTGCCTCAACTCTTCCAATAGATGTCTTTTTCCTCACCCCCTATATTGGCTCTCCCAAAGCAGCATGTAGCTGAAGAGCAGAGATGCATTTTTCAGATTTGAGTGAACCCTGGTGTGTCTGATGCTTTTTGGGGGAGGCAAATAGATTCACAAGACCAAAGCATTAGTGGAGGCAACTTTCTGTGCTCCCACTGCTTCTTTGAACAAACTAAGTCATATGCTCAGTAGGGGTAGGTTTGGGATTAGAAAGATAGCCTCCAGGGGGATCCCAGGGAATCTAGTTCCCTGGTATCATAGACAATTGTATTGTATGATCTCTTTTTCAGACCAACTCTTGTTCTAGAGGTGTAGCTGCCTCCACTTCATTTTTTTTCTCTTCCAGGGCCCTTTTCTTTTTCCCTAAGAGGTTGTATGCAATTTACACCTTTCCCATTCAGGTACCCATGCTTAAGGAGAAGAATCACTTCCCTAACTTTAGCACTGCTCCTTTAGTGCACAGGTACCGGAGAAAACTATGAGAACAAGACCTTAGAAGAAATAACCTAGTACTGGGTTAAGCTCATCTCAGAGGTACATACACAATTCTTGTTATTAATGTGTGGATAGCTTTAAGAGTGTTATGTATAAATTGTTACATTTGCTCATGGATTGCAGGAGAGAACAGCAGATCAGTAGGCAAAGAAAGCTCTCTGAATAAACATGATTTATCATTTTATAAGTTGATCTCTTTGCTGCTTTGAGAATAACACATGGTACCAGGAGTGGGGTGAGAAGAAAGGGAAAAACATGGAGCATCCTAGAATTCCTGAGGAGTTAAAGCTGTCTAGCAATGCAGTGAAAAACTGGGAGAAATTTAAACAGAGCTTGACCATATATATGAGAGCCAGTGGAGCTACAGAGAAGGAAGATCCACTCAAGGTAACTATTTTTTAAATATAGCAGGCCCAGAATCTCTGTCTCTCTTTATAATAGCCTACAACTGTCAGAAGCAGAACAGAAAAGCTGTGGCACAGTAATAAATTAAGTTTGAGGAATATTGTATACCTAAACAAAACTAAACCTTTGAACAGTTTCATTTCCACCTGAGACAGCAGAAAGATTGTGAGACAATAGAGAAGTTTGTCGAAGACCTTAGATTGCTGAGCCAGACATGCAGCTTTGGAGACCTAAAAGAGTCCATGGTCAAAGACCAAATACTATTAGGTATAAGAGATACAAGCCTCAGGAAAAGACTGTTACAGGATCCTGAACTTAATCTGAAAAAAGGCAGTTAGAATGTGCCAAGTGGCTAAGATAACAAATGCCAGGCTTCAGAAGCTGGAGGAAAAAGCAGAACAAGCTGAACTAGAGAGGATTACAAGACTGCAAAAACCTAAGGCAAGATACAAACAATAGAGAAAGGGGGACCTCACTATGAACCAGGCAAGCAGAGGCCAAAGAGAATTGCTTGAAGAAACAAAAGTCAGCTGCAGATGCTGTGGGTTTGCATGCACAAACCCATGCAATGCCCTGCAGCTGGTAAGCTCTGCAACAAATGCAAAAGGTTCAATCACTCTGCAAGAGTTTGCAGAAAGGAGCAGAGTGCAACATATAAGAAATAGCAGGTGCATGCTCTATGCAATGAGGAAAAGGAATAATTCCTCATCAGCACTTAATTCTTCTGTGGATTAGCAATTGCTCTGGACACCAATGGACTAATGTTAACTTTTAAATTAGATACAAGGGCAGAGGTCAATGTGATACCAGAATACATTATTCAAAAACTGAAAACTAAACTTGTGTACTATGAGAAAAAGAAAGTGAGACTTAGAGCATATAATGGGAATGTGATTACAACCAAGAGTGTGTGTGCACTGCATGTTAGACACAAGGGTAATATAGTAAAAAATTCAGTTTGTAACAGTCCCAGGAAAGCTAGTTCCAATTATTGGGCTGTAAATGTATAAAACACTAGGTTTGATTAAGAGAAGGGATACCACCAAGGGACCAGAAAGCAAGAACATACAAGAAGAGTTTTATGATGTGTTTCAAGGAGTAAGGAAACTATCAACTGAGTACAAGACAGAATTAAGAGAACCAAATACTCCCAACATGCATGCTCCAAGAAATATTTCTCTTGTACTAAGGGAGAAATTGAAAAAAGAATTAGATTTGTTAACACGGACATAACAGGAAAAAGTAGAACAATCTTGGGTTGTTCGCTAGTTATAATAGGAAAAAAAAGATGGATCCTTGAAATTGTGAATGGATCCAAAGCAAATGAACAGATACATCAAAAGGGAGCATTTTCTCATTCACACCAGGGAAGAAGTTTTTGAAAATGTGGTATAAGCTAAATATTTCTTTACTTCAGATGCTCCTTCTGGGTTTTGGCAAGTTCCCCTAGAAAAGAATAGCACTAGATGATGTACCTTCAATATGCCCTTTGGAAGGTATTGCTTTTGTAGGCTTCTTTTTGGACTATATTCTGCATCAGAAAGGTGCAACGAATTTTTGAAGCTCTTAATGGAACTATGGTTTATATTGAGGATGTATTAGTTTGGGGAAATACTATGGAAGAACAAGACTTGAGGTTAAGGAAGGCATTAGAAAGAGCTCACAGAGCAGGTTTGAAACCAAACAAACAAAAATACAAATTCAGGGTCAAAGAAATAATGTATTTGGGGGGAAAATCTCTATGAAAAAAGGGTACAAATTGATCCTGCAAAGGTTAAAGCCATTACAAACATGCCACCCCCTACAGATAAAGAGGGAGCACAAAGATTACTGGGAATGATCAATTTTGTAGGGAAATATCTACCTCAGTTAGCAGAGCAGACCAAACACCTTAGATTACTCCTACAAAAGAATGGTCAGTGGTTATGACAACATGAACATGAAGCTGAATTTAAAAACTTGAAGGAAAAAATAATGAAAGCTCCATTACTAAAATACTATGACCCTAAAAGACCCATTAAATTGTCAACAGATGCTTCTAAAGAAGGCAACAGAGCAGCTTTGCTTAAAAAACATATGGGGCTAGCTGGAGACCAGTAGCATATGCATCTAAGGCACTCTCAGAGTCAGAGTGTTTATATGCACAAACTGAGAGAAAGTTTAGCGGTGGTATACGGCAGTAAGAAATTTCATATAGTCATCTATGGGAAGCTTGCAATAGCTGAAACTGATCATAAACCTTTGGTAATTATAGCAAAGAAAGGGTCATCATACATACTACAGATTACCCAGATTACACAGACTTCTTTCAACTGCAAATGTATGATGTAGACATAAAGTACATGCCAGGAAAACATCTACTTATTCCAGACTCAGACATGGTACATGTTAATTTAATTAAAAGAGTGATTTCTGTCACAGATAAAATGTGGGCACTAATTGCAGACACTACATTGTAAAAAGTGATAACAGCTATTTGTGCTGGTTGGCCTGGAAAACATATACCTATCCACTACTCTCAGTTATGAAGAGCTGTCAATACTGGACAAAACTTTGTTCAGAGGCTCACAACTTGTAGTTCCATCAGTGCTAAAGAAAGACGTGTTAAAGCGAATACATGAGTGGCATCTAGGCATTGAAAAATGTAAAAGGAGATCAAGGGGTGCTCTATATTGGACCTACATAAATAATGACATAGAAAATGCTGTAAAGGTTTGTAACAACATGCCTAAAGTACATATCAGCACAAAGAAAAGAGTCCATGATGGTCCATGAGGAGCCCATAGCGCTGTGGTATCAAGTGGGCATTGACTTTTCCATACATGCAGGAAAAAATGATGTATTAGTGATGGATTATTATTTTAACTATCTTGAAATGGCATTGCTCAAAACCACAACAGTGGTCCATGTCATAACTTGCATCAAACTGATTTTTGCTAGACACAGGATTGCACAAATTATGAAAACAAACAATGGATCTCAGTTCAACTGTCTTGAGTTTAAAGAGTTTGCAAACAAATACGGATTCCATCACAAGACTTCAAGTCCTAAATATCCACAATCCAATGGTTTGTTGGAAAATGGAGTACAAATAATGAAGAAAATGTTGAAAAAAGCTACAAATTCACACACTGATGTTTAACTGTCACTCTTAAATTACAGGGAAACACCCAGGAAACAGAGATTGTCCCCAGCAGAAATGCTGCTTAAGAGAGAACTCCAAACCAGGCTGCCAAATCTTGTAGATGATGCTCATCAGCAAGATGTGAAAACATTTAAAAAATGTGACAAACACAAGCAAAAATGGTACTATGACAGGAGTTCCAGGGAGTTAGCACAACTGCACAACAAAGATATGGTGCTTATTTCAGATGGATGAATGTGGAATCAAAAAGCACTAGTTTTCCATTAAGTAGCTCCCAGATCCTATAAAGTAGTTATGGGTGTAGGACAGGTGTTAAGAAGAAACAGAAAACACTTGCAGCTTGTAAAGGGGAGAAAAGAAGCAGCATCATGAGATTCGGCAAAGGAAACAGAGCTAACATCAAAGCAACAAGAAATGACGGAGGAGATTGAAATAGACAGAAGTAGAGACATCTGAACAAGGAAACCTAACAAGAACTGAAGGATTGAGAATGCAGAGAAACTGAAAAGATCACTTAGAGCTAAAAAGCCAACACAAAGACTAATAGAGACCTGTTAAAATTTGTTTTATCTATCGGTTGAACTAAACTACCAACGTTAGTATTATATGGGGTGAGGGACATGTTGCATGTAAAGGGGAAATATGTGTGGATACCTTTAAGAGTGTAAGAGCACACACCAACTGCTGAAACTTCCTTAGCCTGACAAAGGGTTTTTGAACTCGAAAACTTGCTTAATAACTATTCTCCAACTATTTGGGTTGGTCTAATAAAAGATATCAAATTCACCCAAGGAACCTTGTCTGCCTATGTCCTTAGACCAACACGGCTACAACCTACACCCCTGCATGTATAAATTGTTACATTTGCCTGGGGATTGCAGGAGAGAACAGCAGATCACTAGGCTAAAAAGGCTCTCTGCATAAACAACTGTTATCATTTTATAAGTTTTAACTCCTTGGTCTTTTGAGAATAACACTATTAGTGGTAAGAGTGATGTGCCAATATCTAAAATTGTGCATGGATTTTTGGAGAATAATCCAACCTGACATGATGCCCTACTTTTTCTAAATAATTTGTAGGTTTGGCAGGATTTTATTTTTTTTAAGCTGGTAAATGTCGATGATTTTGCCTCATGCTCCCAGACGGACAAAAAATATTTCCATTGTTAATAAAAAGAGAGGGGAAGAACAGAAGGGAGTCTCAGGCTGGAGTATAGAGGACTGGTCTCTTTAAAGAGGAAAACAACAGCAGTCTAATGACTTGTCAATTAAGTAATTAGCTGCTGTTCACACTTGCTGGAAAGTGGGCTGGAGGGAGATAACAGACTACTTAAACCTCTACCCAAGCCAAGGTGGGGGGGAGGAAGGGAAAAGCATATTTTTAGCTGTCAAAATTAATAAAAATTAAAAATCAAATTCTGCCAAGCCTAAAAATGTGGCAAGAAGTGCAGTAGGCTTTATCCCTGCCCCACCACTCAAACATATCATGTTTTCACTAGCTTTGGCTCATATATGCCACTGTTATCCAGTACTGACGGAGCCAAATTATATTTTATATTTATATGGTATTAGGGCTTAAAATATCCAACACAGACTGCACCCCAAACCATGCTAGACTTTACATATACAAAGAGTAAGTCCATGTCTCTAAAAGCGTACAAAATTAACTGACTATAGGAAAACAGTAGGAGAAAGAAAGCATTATTGCCAGTTCTGTAGATAAGGATCTGAGCTACAGAAAGGCTAAATGACTCGACAAAGGTCAGATAGGAAGCCTGTCCATAAGTTTGAGGATTTTTTTTTTTTGAATGATGTTGCTCTTAGCAAATCTTAATTCCCTTTAAATTAAAGTTTTGTTTATAGCATTTAACTGGGCAACAGAATAGCTGGGGAAAAATGGAAAGGAATTTAGGGGTGCCTGTAGACATGCGGGGAGCCTGCTCTGGCACACAGTAATTGCAGCACATCAGAGCAGACTCAATTAATCAATTAATCAGGTCTGCTGGAGTGTGCTAATTAGCATGCCTCCAGCAACCTCTGCGTCCTGTGTATCAGAGTCCCTGTGCTTCAAAATGGTAGAGGTGGTGCTATACCTAAAGCTTCTCAAATGAGCTTTACTTAAAGTGCACCCACTGCCATTTTGAAGACTGGGGGGACGCTCATACACGAGTTTTTAATTAGAGTGGCTCTCGGAGCCGCTCTAATTAAAGTGCCCTCCCATTCGCCCCCGAAGCACATGTAAAAATGCCCTAGGTTTGCTGGCTTGGGGAAAGAAAACAGAATCATGGGTTTGGGAGGCTCATCTGGTCCAAGCCCATGCTTGAATCCAAGGATGCCACTCCAAAATCATTTCTATTCAATGCTTACCGATCGTCCTAGTTTTGCCTCACTGTTCTAATAGGAAGGATTCCCCTCCCCCCCATATCCAACCTAAATCTACTTTTCTGTAATTGGCTTTGTAACTCCCCTCAGCAGCAAGGGGGGAAAGTAGTTCTCCTTCTTTATTTTAGTGAATCAAGTGCCAACTATCTCAAGTTAATATGTATGAACCACCATGACTGCTTTGTTGCTTTGGGACTATGCAGATCACAAGGCTCATGACAAATCATAGAAGAGCTGGAAATGAAGTGTTCTCTGTCATTGTGCTCCAGGGATGGAATGATCTTTTAGAGGAGATATGCTAGATATTAAAGTCAATTTAGTTTTCTACTATGGATCTTTGAAGCAGACGTTAGAACTCATTGAACCATTTGATGACCTGATAGACAGCAAGTCAGGGAAATTCTTTGTATGATGAATATATCATGTCTTTATACGGATTCCCCCTTGAATCAGGGAATGTTTAAAACCCACATAACGACCTGTATAGTGAATCTATAAAGACTGTATTCAGAGAAGTAGATTTAATGGCTATGTCTGCATTTACTAACAATATCACAAATTTCTTAACACAGAAAGGCAGATGTCTTATGGCTGATACACAGCCTCTGAAGCCTTTCTGACTCAGCTGCATCACAGGTTATTGACTAAGTAGATAACAAAATAGATAAACATTTTTACTCACAGAGATCTTAAAAGATAAATGACAGATCTCATAATAATGGTAAATATGCTTGGGGCAGTGCAGAGGCCAAAGACCACGACCTTTCATTGGCATAATGCTTCGTTCCAAGAGAATCTTAAGAATTTTTAGTAGATTGGATGCATGGGAATGTTTAGGAAGGTTTCACATATACCTTTTTTTTTTAAGTCACTTTGTTTATAGTAACTTGTAAATATTTCAGAATATCCATGCAAAATGCTGGGCTTTCATGGAAAAAATTCTAGAGCACTAAAGTTTAATCCTGGAGGGACATGATGGGATGTACCATTCAGTACTACTTCTGAAGCTTGAGATTAAAAATGTTACTGAAACTCACAATCGACTAGAACCCCCCCCCCCAGCTGTATTGTGAAAAGAACAGCCCACACTTGTCTCATAAGAAATTAAATGTAGTTTTTGCTCCTCTTTTATCCATTTTAGTACAGACAATAGGGAAGTTAAGCCCTGCCTGCATATATGGAACTTTAATCAGCTTGCCAAAACCAGGAACTGCTTTGGCGTGGCCAAGTTCCATGTCTCTGGTAGTAAGAGCTGTAATAATGACTTACTTATTTTCAAGTTAAAAATATATATCTTTAAAAATATTTGTCTCTGAAAATGCTCCATATTGGTCCTAGAGATTCAGTCAGCACTGAGCTGGCATAAAGGAGGATATCCTCCGTAGTTAGGTGAGTGTCACTGTTTGTTCTCTCTGGGAAGCTTCATGGTGCCCATCATTGCCACTGTTTTTGAGATGTTACCTCCTTCTTTATCTCCTTGGCCAAGAATGTCAAAATTAATTTACCTCAAGAAGTCTGGAGGATTAAAGTGACCCATGTCAGCTAGATTGGTGTGATAATTGAGTAGTTCGTCTTCTCTCAGGAATGTCATCCTTTCCTTCTATAGAAGAGATTTTCTTCCTTCAAATAGGGATTAAGAAAGTATGTCCTACTTGCTGATTTTCCATTCTAGTTCCAAGCAATCTGGAATCCTTGTCCCACAGCTCAAAATCCAGAGCCGCAGGTCATCTGGGCATATATATGTAATCTTGTTTTCCCCAGCTTTTAAGCCACTTGTTTTAAAAGCTATGGGTATTAGAAACTTCAGAAAAGTCTCTTGTAAACTGGATTACTTAAAATCCAAATTTGGATGTATATTACCACTATTAGTACTGTTTTTCACACAAACTCCACCATCAGATTGTGAAGGAGCCTAGATTTAAGGTGCCCCTGGATTTAATGGCTCAAGAAAGCAAAACTTGCTGCTATCAGATCAACCCTAATAATAAGCCAGTCCTCATACCCTTTCCCCCATGCTGCTAAGGTGATAGGGGGCAGCAAAGAAGGGTGAACAGCAAGTAGTGCTCAACCCCTGGGCTTCAGAGCTGCATGCAAACATGGGGTCTAGGCAGACCCTGAATTAATCAGCCAGTGAGCTCATAGAGCTCCCAGCATGTGTGGAGCTCCCAGTAGGAGCTGCACTGACATGCTAGTGAGCTCAGAGAGTTTACTGCATATAGCACCCAGCCAAAGTGAGGTGTGACATCACTGCTTCACGCACTCTGGATCAGGCCCTGGATGGGTCAGGCTCATTGATTCTATTAAATTGCATAGGTGCCTATCCTTTACACTGGAGAAGAAGAAGAAAAAGAGATGTCAAGCTGTGTTGAAGTAAGGGACGTTTACATCCGGATTCTTTTTTTGGGGGGGGTGGGAGGGAGGGAAGTCTGGGGCATAGACATTCATAGATTCGTAGGTGTTTGGGTAAGAAGGGACCTCAGTAGATCATCAAGTCCTACCCCCTGCTATGGGCAGAAAAGAGTGCTGGGGTCAGACAACCACAGCCAGGTGCATGTCTATCCTCCTCTTACAGACCCCCAAGGTAGGGAAGAGCACCACCTGCATTGGAAGCCCATTCCAGAGTCTGGCAACCCTTACCAGAATTTCTTCCTGATGTCTAACCTAAATTTGCTCTCCATCAGTTCGTGGCCATAGTTCCTAGATATGCCAAGGGGTGCCCTGGTAAACAGAACATCTCCTGTTACTTACTGCCTCCCTCCCTCCCTCCCCCCACAATGAATTTGTAGGCTACCACACAATCACCTCTCAGCCTTCTCTTGCAGAGGCTGAAGAGATCCAGGGCCCTCAATCTCTCCTTGTAGGGCTCTGCCTGCAGGCCACTAACCATATGAGTGGCCCTCTCAAGGTTGTCTCATCCCTCTTGAAGTGCGGTGCCCAAAACTGGACGCAGTACTCCAACTGTGGCTTGACCAATGATGCATAGAGGGGATGTATCACCACCTTGGATTTGTTTGTCATGCACCTGCTAATGCATGATAAAGTGCAGTTAGCTTTACTGATCACTTTGTCACATTGACAACTCACGTTCATCTTGGTGTCAACAATGACTTCAAGATCCCTTTCACCTGCTGTGCTGCTGAGATGTTCCTCCCCCAGCCTGTAAGTGTGCTGGTGATTCTTTTTCCCTAGGTGCAGCAGTTTGTACTTGTCGTTGCTGAACTGCATCCTATTCTGTTCTGCCCATTTTTCCAACCTGTCCAGATCCACTTGGATTTGTTCCCTACCCTCAAGTGTGTTAATTTTACCCCATAATTTGGTATCATCTGTGAACTTGGACAGAGTATTTTCCACACCCTCATCCAAATCACTGATGAAGACATTGAATAACACAGGTCCAAGGACCGAGCCTTGTGTGACTCCACTGCCCACATCTTTCCAGGTCGATACCGACCCATCCACCACCACTCTCTGTGTGCGACCCCCTAAGCCAATTTGCCACCCACCTGACTGTGTAATCATCTATGTCACAGCCACTCAGTTTATCTATGAGAATAGGATGATATACCATATCGAAGGCCTTCTTAAAATCCAAGTAGAGGACATCTATCTGGATTTCTGCATCTAAGCATTTTATGACCTGGTTGTTAAAAGAAACCTAGTCAGGCAGCATCTACCTGCTACGAATCCATGGTGGTTGCTCTTCAGCATTGTTTTTCCCGCTGGACTCCCACAAATTTGATCCTTAATAATTTTTCCAAAGGTTTTCCCACATAGAAGTGAGACTACCTCGTCTATAGTTACCCAGATCCTCCTTCCTCCCCTTCTTGAAAATAGGGATCACACTGGCCCATTTCCAGTCCTTTGGAACATGACCTGAGCACCAAGAGTGCTTAAAGAGCTGTGCCAGTGGCTTTGCTATGACACTGGCCAATTCCTTCAGCACCCTTGGATGAAGATCATCCAGGCCTGCTGATTTGAACACATCCAGACCCTCCAAGTGTGCCTTCATTAGGTCAGTGCTAACAACTAGCGGGCTGGTTTCCCTTTTGTGCCTGCCTATGATCCATTTGGGAGATTTGTCCTGATCCATGTTCAGGAATACAAAAGCAAAAACTCATTGAATAGCTCAGCCTTGTCCTCCCTATCTGTCACCTATTCCCCTAGTTTGTCCTATAGGGGTCCTATGCTACCCTGCACATTCTTTTTACTCCCTATATAACCAAAGAAGGACTTTTTGTTGTTTTTAATTTTTGTTGCCAGCCTAAGTTCCATTTCTGCTTTGGCCTTTCTAACTGCCTCCCTGCAAGGGTAGTCCAAGCAGGTATGCTCTGCCTTGGTAGCTACCCCCTGCTTCCACAACCTATATGCCTCTTTTTTTGCTCCTAGGCTTTCCTGGATTTTCCTGTTCAGCCAAGAGGGTTTCTTGGCCCCTTTCCCCCTTTTTCTGCATAATGGTATTGTCTCCTTCTGCACATGTAGATTTGCTCCCCTTAGGAATGACCACCCTTCCTGGACTCCCATCTCACCAATGCTCCTGGTCTTCAGTGCCTCACTAACTAATCTGAGCACACTGATGTTAGTTTTTCTGAAATTTAGCACTTCTGCTCTACTGGTTATCTTTCCCACCCTACACCAGATAGTGAATTCAGTCAAGGAATGGTCACTGTCCCGTAGGTTATCTTGTGTCAATAGATCCCCCAGCAAGTCATCCCCTGTAGCCAGCACCAAATCCAGTAACGTGTTTCCGCTAGTGGGACTGTATACCTCCTGTGTTAGGTGAGGGTCCTGTATGCAGGTTAAGAACCTATGTGAAAGGTTGGATCTAGCTGACTCCTCCCAGCAGATGTCAGGGTGGTTTAGGTCACCCATGGCAACCATGTTTCTTGACTGTACGGCCTCTGAGAGCTCCTGATGTGGTGGCCTGTAGTAGACCCCCACCACTAAGTTCCTTTTACCCCGACCCCTTGTATTCTGACCCACAATACCTCAATTTGCCTCATCTGGTCCCATCTTGATTATGGAAGGTGTATATTGCTCCTTGACATAGAAAGCAACACCCCTCACCCTTTTTTCCTAGTCTATCACTTCTGTACAGCCCAGTTGCCCTCAATACTTACTGCTAAATTGTGGGCAGGGTTCCACCAAGTTTCAGTTAGCTCAACTAAGTCGAAGTTTTTGTTTGCAAGCAGGAGTGCAAGTTCCTCCTGTTTGTTCCCCATGCTCCTAGCATTAGTATAGAGACATTTGAGCCCCCCAATGGGTGCCCTTAGTGCCCCCCTGTCCTGATGCCCATTGGGCCCCTTAGCATTGGTGACGTATAGGGGATGCACATGGTTGCACATGTACCCCCTGAGATTGGTGGTGTGCCCCCTGGAAGCCCCAGCCACAAAACTGGAAGTGCCAGTGGAAGTGCACTTCTGGTTTCACTGCTGGCTCAGCGATCAGCCACTGGGGGACCGCCCCCCCCCAGTCAGCGATCAACCACTGGGGGACCCCCCCCACTGCTGATCACCCACCACAATGACTCAATGTCTCTTCCTTCGACATTTTGGATGGATGCTCAGCAACAGCTGTGGACAATCTTGTAGAAGGAAAGGGGGTCAGCCTCCCTTCTGTCCCTGCAGGAATGGCAAGGAAAGTCTAAGCAAGTGTCTGGGCCTTGCGAGTTTTGAGAGATTGCTTCCCATATAGTTTAGGAGTATTTCCTGCTCTTATCAGCTGCTAGTCTTATAGGCTGCTCAAGATCTTAAAAAAAAAAAAAAGACAAGAAAGAAAATGGTGCTTTAAACTGCACGTGCTCCTGCACTGAGCCCAATGCATTTTCAGAAGAGGCAGCATGTTACTTGGACCCAGCATGCCTGACATCTGTATAAATTGGGCACTTTAGTGGGACTTTTTTTGAGCTTTTATCTAGTAGCTGACTGACTCAGTTTTAGACAATAGTGCCAAAAAGTTCCACTGAAGTGCTTAATCTACACAGATACTATAGGGCCAGGCTGAAATAACATGCTGCTTCTTCTGGTAAAGCATGTTTTGGGGGGTTTGTTTTGTTTTGTTTTTTTGTTAACACCTGGAAGCAACCTTAATGTGATCCAGAGCTGGATAGTTCCTAGTGGGAGAAACTAGATTATGGGCAGTTAAATTATTAGGATAGCATCTTGATCAACAGTTTTTACCACAATCTTTTATTAATAATTTACATATTTGTAAAGCCAGTCAAGCATCATGATCTAAGTACTAGGCAGCATAAAGACAAATCACAAAGATGACAGATCCTGCTCTAGATGCCTGATAATCTACACGTCCTTCAGGATGGAAGAGCTAGCAAAACAGATGGGGTGATCTGTAGGCTTCTGCAGAGTTGAGTGTTAATCATATTTTTATCTAAATCATAGTTTATCTTTACAAATTTTGGTGTGAGGGGATTTTCCCATGCTTAGGGGGCAGGCTGGGAGAAAGTACAAGGATGACTGGGGGAGAAGAAGGTGATGGAGGCTCATTTCTTGGAAGAACAGTGCATGTTGATGGCTCAGAAAACCTAAGCAATCTGATAGGACACGGCTAATTGATGAAACTTAATGGTTCATCGTGCTGAGCCATTATCAATTAGTATTATCATTATTTTTCTAATTACCTGTGCCATGTCTAGAAGTGTGTTAGGATAATTTAATAAACAGGTAATTAGGTAAATTAGATATGGTCCAGAAAGCTTCTTATCTACATTTTAGGAAGAACACAGCAAATAAGAGTGAATAAAGATATGATTTGGATGTACTTAAACACCAATATAAAAATCACACAGATTTCTTACCAGAGCATTTCTCTTTATATTTATACTTTAATTAGTTCCCCTCTTGTAGACTCCATAGCAGAAGTGAGTCTTTCATCAGTGGATCCAAAGCTCTGAGTTGAACGCAAAGAAATGCCCTAAGGCAAATGTGTTATCCACCTGCTTTTTTTACATTACTAAAACTGATGTACATATATCGTTTGTCTGAACCTCTGCCATCCTGAAGGGCTTTTATCAGTAGTTAAGAGGGAGGAGAAGGTACAATTATATATTTGTTAGTGTGGTGTTTTTTTCTGATTTGTGGTATAAACTTGGTGTCAATTGCAAGTGCTAATTGCACCAGGCCAATAGAGATAGATGAGCACACAAACTAGAGTATACCCCAGGGTACGCTCTGTGCCCAAGAATGCCTAATTTCCTGTAGCAGAACATTGATTTTTTTCATCAGTCAAATGAATGGATAAGCTAGTTGTGAATTACTCAAGAAGCCTTAGAATTGCTCATACAAGAATGACCACTGATTTTTACCAATTAACCTTTAAGACAGCTCTTCAGTTAGCAACATTATGTTTCTAATGACTATAACTCTGCTTAATAAATAGGATATTTGAGTCCCTCTGAAGCTGAAGCAGTTGCATGTAGCAGAACCAGAGTGACTAGTTCAGCACTATCAAGATTTATTTAGCTACGTTTTAAGCCCTGAACCACTATCCATTAAAGTCAATGAAAGCTGTTTCACTGACCTTATTATGCATAGACTGAACCTTTCAAACATACATTTAATGTTGAAGGCCTGATTCTACCATTGTAGTTTGTGGGTAACTTTATTTAAGCCATTGATTTTACACTAATGTAAAATAGATGTAAGAGCAGAATCAAGGCTATCCTAAATTATCTCCTTTCAGTTATACTGGTACCATACCTCACATATCAAAGTATCTCTGCAGGTGGAGCTAAAGGAAGAATTTGGATTCATACATCATTCTTTGCAGCCCTTTGTAAGTGTATTTGAAATTCAGAATAGGAATAGACCAGCAGCCAGCAAGCTTTAACAAGCTGCAGGCCGCAACGACCTGGCTCCAGTTTAATTCAGGCTGGGTGGCTTCAGTGGTCTGTCAGTGGCCAGGGACTTTGCCTGTGCTCATGCCAGGCTAGGCAGCTGGGAGCTGTGCTTGTGTTGCTGTTGCTGCTTTCCCCAGCCCTTTCTGCTATCCAGCTGGAGCGTAGACAGTTTCCAGCTGGTGGGGTCAGGCAGTTGGAAACTTCACCCTTGATGATGCCACTTCTCTCCACTCCCCTGCTCATGCCCCCACTTCCTAGCTGTGGTGCAGCTCCCCACCAGCTGGAAGCTGTGCCCATGCTGCTACCAGGGCATGGGGGCTAGGAATAAGTGGTGGTAGCATGGGCATAGTTTCCAGCTATCCAGCCCTAAAGGAGCTCCTTGCTGCCCTGACCCCAGCACAGATAAAGCATTTCAGCTACATGAGCCAAATCCACCCCAGGGGCCATGTGTTGCCAACCCCTGGAAATACACAATGGCCTGTCTCACTGGGCATCTAAACATGTACATTGTGGCTGCCCTGACATGCTGTAATTACAGCATGTCAAAGCAGACTTGATTAATGGAATCTACTGAAGCGTGGTAATTACCACGATCTAGCAGACTCCAGTATCACAAATATCAGCATCCCTGTGCTGAAAAGTGGCGGGGGGGGACTTTAACTAAAGCTTGTCTGATGAGCTTTAGTTTCAGCACCCCTGCCACCATTTTTTAGCATAGGGATGCTGATGCATATAACACTATGGGTGTTTTAATTACAGTGGGTCTTGGAATCGCTCAAAGTCAAGCTCCTCCTCCCTCCCCTCCCCCCCCACCCCCTGACTCCTGGAGCATGTGTATAAATGCCCACTGGACTAGGAGCAAACCATGTCATAAATGTTTATCATCAATAAAGAGGGGTGGAGGGGTGGGAACTGAAATTCCCATTCTATAAAATGTCCAAAATTTCAGTTTTTCCTCATTCCAATCTGAAATGAAAAGCTGAGATCTCATGCAAAAAGCAGCCTCTAAAAAGAATGATGGAAGACTATTGACTCATTGTTTCAACTTATTAAGTTACTGCCTTTATAGTAAAGTTCACAAATCAAAATTAACTATCACAATCAGAGTGATAGTTAAAACAAGAAACATTTTGATGCAACTGAAATGAAACAAAAAGGTCTATTAATTTTTTTTTTTAATTCATGCATTTTTGCAAAATATTTAGATTTTGACAGAACAGCCCTGGAACAAAGATGGTCAAACAGTATGTAGCAAAATTAATCTCTTCCTTTAGAAATTTCAGCACTGCATTAATTCTTGGGAGCATTTCTGCATCAAGAGTTTAATCAGAGGCTAAGGCTGTACACACAGCTCCCTCTACCTAGAAAGTCATATAATTAACAGCACAAACTTTTATTCCCAGGGAACAAATTTGTCACACGCTGAGAAAAAGACAGTAGAAGACTTTATGTAAAAGTTGCATTGTGTAATGTCTGCCATAACAGAAGCAAGTAGTTCTATTTGTGTTCAGTAAAGATAGCAGAGCACAATCAGCACTAGTTAGCTCATTCTAATAACATCTGAAGAATAGTTAGGTGTTACAGTGAGAGGTTCAGGCAAACAAGTTCATTCAATTTAAAATGGTACTCGGGCGCATCTACATGCATGCTTTAAATGTGCATTAGTCTATTTTAATGCATATTAAAGTGTCACTTAAAAACATGCAATTTAGTTAATGTACATTAAGATAGGTTAATGCGCATTAAGCATCACTTAAACTGTGAGTGCTTGTACACAAGCACGGAGGCTGTTCTGATGCACTGTAAGTACAGTGTGTCAGAGCAGACTCAATTAATTGAGCCTGCTGAAGCATAGTAATTACCATGCTTCAGCAGCCTCCTGTGTCTCATGTATCAGAGTCCTTGTACTTAAGAATGGTAGCAGAAGTGCTGGAACTAAAGCTCACAGAACAAACTTCGGTTCAAGTGTCCCCACTGCCATTTTTAAGTGCAGGGATGTTGATACATGAGACGCTATAGTGCTTTAATTAGAGCAGTTCTTGTAGCTACTCTAATTAAAGCACCCCCACCTCCAAAGTACATGTAAAAGAGCCCCGTACCCTTTAGTTAATGCACATGAAGACAGGCTAATGGGCATTTTCCTGGTACCTCCTAATGGAGGTACTAGATTTAATGCACATTAACTAAAACAAGTTAATGCCTGTGTAGACATGCCCAGTGAGACTGAATTGCCAGAAGCCCTAGGGCCATGATAAATGTGCATAAAATACTATGATTTTAAAAATAAATGTACACATGATAATCTGTTTCTGCCTTAGGTAGATATATGGAAGTTGCTTACTGGGTGAGGTCATCAGCAATTCAAATCTATTAACTTCCAAATTATTTTTATCCTGCAATTGTGGGAAAGAGGATGACTGGAGGCCATATTTAGGTTTGTCAGACTAGGCCAGTATGTGTCCTCAGACAGTTCCAGGAGTATCATTACTACTGGGGTTTTTGGGTCTAGAGTGAACCACTGAAACTTTCCACATAAAAAGTATAATAGGGTCATTTGTTTGACGTATGCATTTCTGTTGTTTTCCTAGTGTATTGTATTGTTAAATTTGAAAAACCGAGCTGAGCAGCTACACGATATTAAAAATGTCAGTATTCTTTTAAAAATCTGAGATGTCCAGTGGTCTATTATCAGCTTCATCTGCACACATAATTTTCATTGACTATAATGGGAAGTACCAAATGGGAGCAGATTGCTTAAGAATGCTTGTCTTTGAGGCAACCAGTCTGATGAATGAGCTGATTGAAACCAGTCAGAAAGACAACAGGAGAGACTGACTTGATTATGAATAGAGACCAAAGCTAGGTAGTCATTTGGGCCTTTCTTGTATTGAAAAAAGTGAAGAATCTTCATCTTCAAAGCACTACTAATATTGACCGGTAATTTATGCCTGACCTCAGAGGGACAAGTATTGTTATCTTCATTTTACAGAAAGGGAAACTGAGGCAAAACAGTTAAATGACTCTTCTACATAAGTGAAGCCAATGTTAGATCTTAACTGAAGAGTTTCTAGTTCTAGCCCTATGCTCAGGTTGGTAGACACTGCAGTTATTTGGTAGAATGAAGAAAACTAGTAGCAACAAGTACTTACTGGCTCTGCAAATACAGTAGCTGTCTTGAGCTGGAGGTCCTTCTGCTATTGTATCCATTGAAAGAAGCACATATGCAGATCTTATGTCAGATGTCTTGTGTCACCACAAGCTGTCATTTCCATAGGAAACAATTGAACATTGGTGAGATCTTGCAGTGCAACACACAAATAGGTCTGGGTTATCTCCTGTGGCAAACTTTATGGAATGCTGGGAATGAAGCCCTGTTTTCTGGCTTTCCCCATTGGTTTCTGGGCTGGTCTTTAGTTGCTCAGAAAAGACAAGTACTGTAAACAGGATGGTACATAAATGACAAAAGCACTTCAACTTTTAACTACAGCACATAAAAAGATAATATTTCCTTTACATATTGGTATTTTCAGTGTTTCTAATAGGAAGTATGGGCTGCAGGATGGATTTTCTTGGCAGCTAAGGATCAACTTGATTAAAGGTAGTGCTTTATAAAAATTTTCCAATGAGACTTTTTTTTTTCCTTAGTAAACACTATTACATCAAAATATACATTTTTTTAAAGGGAAAGCTGACCATTTTGATTAAACCTCATTTATGAAAAAAAAAAAAAATGAAAATCCCAGTGGTCTAGATCAAAATTAATTTTTATTTGGAATGTTTCAATTATCTTTGTAATATAACTTTTTTTTTTAAATGGAGTTATTTGTTTTGATTTTATTGACATGAAATGTTTTGCTTACCCCTAAACAATGTCTGGACTACATGTTGAAATCTTGTTATGAATTTATGGAATTTCTGTAAATTCTGAATTTCTGAATTTGAGGGTTCTTCCTTTTGTCTCTAGCTTCTTACTTATTAACTGCAAGTAAGTAAGGTGGTTAGTTTGAAGTCAGGCAGCAGGTAGAGCAGAGTGGTACCATAGACCATTTGTAGACGTGCTCACTGTTTTCTAAACCGTGTTAACAGATTTGCCTCATGCAGTTCAAATCAAATTTCAATTTGAATTAGGGTTTAATAGGTGATTCTTGACACAATCTATACACTCGACCTTAATAGATCCAATTCACAGCCTCTGTGTGTGGCCTATGTGTTTAGCACTTGGGGTTGGAAGTAATTAGGAGTCAATAATAAGCCTGTTTAAGCACTGCTACATTGTGGCAAACCTACTAACAATGAACTAAAGTGTTCCAGAATCCCTAATGGGTGCAACGGACCCAAGATGACCATCTCAGCCAATATGTTGGGGGGAAGAGAGGAGGGGACAACAATGGGATTTAGTCACAGGCGAGGTGTTGTTGGCACATTTGACTTTATAAAGGTATTACTTTGTGCCTGATAGCCTCTGTTGTGTGGCAGAAACGCAACTGAGTTTTCCTTGCAGGAATTTATATTTTCAATGCTTATCTGCCAAGTTCCTAAGGATTGTTTTTCCTAAAAGCAACGCCATATATACATGGTAATTAGTACAATTTAAATCCCTAGTTTGGACTGCCCTAGTCTGCATTAACTTTAATTTTCTTATAGTGAGGATTAGTTAATTTGGACTGAAGCAAATTTTAATTTGGACTACAAACATCCACATGTATATAGTGATAGCTGTAGTCTGGATTAAACCTAGAACAATGTGTCTATAAGCAGTCATAGATGCTAACTGGTTAAGAGACGCAAGCTTTTGTGAGCAATGACCTATTTCTTCAGCCCATTCCCAGGATCTGATGAAGTAGGTTGTTGCTTATGAAAGCCTATGCCTCTTTGAACCAATTAGTCTTTGATTTGCCACCTTCTGCAAATAAATGCTTAAAGTACAAGTAGATCTTGATGAAATAGCATATATAACAAGTTTCTGTGTGCCAGTTCTAATCTATTCCATGAACACGATGTAGATGAGTTAGTGGGGATCTTAAGATGCTTCTGTAATGAACATCAGTAGGCTTTTTGACACTGAAATGTGATAAAAAATCAGGTGGGATTTTTACAGGAACCTAAGGGAATTAGGCATTTATCACTTTTTGAATTTCTATTAGAATTGGAAGCCTAATTTATCTCAAGCTCTTGTGAAAATCCATCTAGGACTTATTTTTCCCTTAAATGTTTTTGTTAATTTTTTTGTGATGTACACAGTACTATCAGGAGACGTACACAATACTGTTAGAAGTGATATACACAGTACTGTTAGGAGACGGTGTTATTCAGTGAATAGCTGATGGGATTGGTAGTTAGGAGACCCAAGTTCTTGATTTTGCCCTTAAACTTTTGTGTAGTCTTAGATGATCTTTGTATATTTTAGTTCTTCTGTTCCCCCTCCTTCCTTTTGTCTACCTTGTCTATTTAGATCCAAATGGTGTATCTGTCCCAGTTGTGTGTCAGTGAAATCCATAGGGTTCTATGTGATTACAGGGATCCATATGGATTTATTAACAGGTTGTATTTCTTATAATGTACGTTCAGTAGGAAATGTCTCTTTATAACTACAATGGACCGTAGGCATACAGACATTATTATACTATAAATAGTTTCAATGAAAAAAATGGGTGCTTGAATGTAATCAGTTTGTACCTCTGGATCAGCTAAGTTAGTCTATTAGACATAATGGTGCATATCATTTTCAAACAAATTGTTTTTACTTTTTACTGAATAAAAACATTACCATAACATTTTGTTGTAAAGTTGGTGTCTTACAAATTGTCACTCCATTTCAAATGCAAAAATATGTTGATGTAATCACAAATGCTCCTTCAGTTTGAAAACTTTAGGATAAAGGATGTCTGTAATTTCAGGTGATTTTTGCTCATGAAATGTAGACACTTGATTACCCTGAAGACTTGACAGAATTAGCAACAGTAGTTCAAGCTGCTCCCTTCCTCCTCTACCAGTGTTTCCCATGCTTCCACCAGTATTCTCAGCATAAATGTAGGTATCTCTCTCTCTTTTTGGACTTACCAGAATTAATGTTAATCAAAGACCAGCTCAAATTGTGAAGCTCAAATTGACAACAAAACTTCCCCAATGTTTGGAGGCTGCTGATCATGGATTATAGTTTAGGCTAGAAGTGGCCAACCTTTTTGGAAAAGTTCCATAAGGTAAGCCCTGCCCCCCTCCTGAATACGACTCTGATCTCCTCCCCTGAGAGGTGTACCTGATAGACTATGTGCCTTGAGGCACTGGAATGGAGGCAGGTGGGCTTGAACTTCTGGTTGCATAAAGGAGAGTGGGGGCAGGATGCTGCTGTGAGAAAGGTTAGCTGCCAAGAGCCAGGTTAACCCTCCCTTGGCCCTGCAATTGTTTTATATGGCAAGCAAAAATCCAAGGCCTTGAATTTGGCAGCAGCTGCCAGGCCAGGGAAAGGTTAATTTGGATCTTGGCCAGCACTTGGACACCTGACACCACCTCTCCTAGCAGCATCCAGCCCTACCTCTGATCCACCAGGCCAGAGGCTCAAGTCCCCTTGCCTATATTACAGTGCCCCGCAGGCTTGCATGCCACACGCAGCAGCAGCCTATGCTACTTGTGATGTACTTGTAGCAGGTTGGCCACTCCTGGCTTATACCTACTTATAATTGTATCAAAAGCAATGATTCTTTATGGAAACATTGGGCAAAATCTTATTATTGACATTACTATTGCTACTATTGTCTTCAATGAGAGTTTCATCGAAGAATTCACTCTTGCTCTCTAAATGGACTTTCATTTCACTTAAGGTACTCAGCTTCCATCGGATGGTAATAACTTTTTGGTCACAGTGACCTTGTCTGGATTTTAAATGAGTACCAACATTTACAACTGTCAGTGGGCACATCTACACATGCTATTAATACTCAGCAATAAACTCCTGTGCATATTGATGTTCAAACGTAGCTCCCGGGCACCATGTTTGAACATGCACCTGGGACTGTATCACACTGAGCCGAGTTGGAGCAGCCCCAGCTGGCAAGGGACCTGGGGTCGGCCTGCCAGCCTGGTGCTGCTCTAACCTGGATCAACGTGCCCCTGGCTGGGGCACTAGGGTGCTTCAGTGCGGGACTAGCCATCAGGCTAGGTCCATTTACTGTGGAGCTAATTAGATGTCTGTCATGTAGATGTGGCCAGTGTTTCCATCCAACTCCCATTTATTTTCCCACTTTTAATATTTTCCCTTTTCCTGGTTAATTTTGAAGGGGGGGGGGGGAGGGAGGTTGCCCCTTGTTTCCTGTTCTAAAATAATCACTTTATAAGTTGGATTGCCTATGGGATACAGTCTTGCTGGATGGGTAGCTTTCCCTGAGCACTATACATTAGAGTTTCCCTTCTTCATGACAAGTCTTTTGGTTTCTTTCTTTTTTTTTCTAGGCACAGAAAAGGCCCAAGAAAGTATTCCAAAGACTAGGAAGTTTGGGAAACTCCTAGTGAACGTCCATGTTCTTTAAGACTTGGATTTTTCTAGAGTTTGAAATTCAGAGCTTATAGTTGTTAAAATTTGGTAATCAGAAAGTACTGATAAAGAAGAAAATGGGCTTAATCATCCTGAGGGAGAGATCAATGAACATCTACTAAGCAAGCATTTTTTCCCTTACAAATCTCCCCCAAGCTCACATGCCCTAAGGAAATCTTAATACAGTATTCCTGCTGCTGACAGTTTGTCCTTTCTCACACAACCTAGGCACAGGCATCAGGCATTCTGCATTCAGCTTTTGCTCTTGGCTTGATGAATTGTAAGACATTTCTTTTTTTTTTTTTTTTCCAAGATTTTCATTTCTTTTTCAATGTCAGGCTGGAAAGCGGAAGTGAAAAAAATGTATCCAACCTGTTCAGAATACCAGCAAATATTATCTTGGCATGAAGGTTTGGGTGAGTTATTAATTTATCTTCACCAGCTCACTGATTCTTTTATATTTTAAATACATATCAGTCTAACAGAACCCCTGAATACCTTTTAAACTTGGGGGGTACCTTAATATTGGATTTAAACACTGTGCATGGTCCTTAGCTTTAAAATGGTTTAAATCCCAGATAGGAAGCTACCAAACTCTCAAGAGAGGGAATTGTACATTAGAATCCAACCCCATCTTGGGTTTTAAATCATAGAATCATAGAAAAATGAACTAACTAAATTTTCTAAGTACTCTTTAGTTTATTCTCCTCTCTTTGACATCCCACCCTGCTTTGCAAGCACCTCCTTCCACATAACAAATTCATTTCTTTTAATTTCATATAAAAAGTTCTATCCTATTATCCCAATAGCACAATCCCCCTCATTTTCCAGTTAACACACTGATTTATTGAAAATAAAAACAGTTATTCCATGCCACTCTTCCCACAACTGCACAATCCCAGCTGATTTCTTGTTAACAAATTGATCACTCCTTCAGCAGTTGTAAGGCTTGAATTTGAATGTTGGGTGTAGTAAAACCTGGCAGCTAATGCACGCGCTGCTGTTTCATGGGGAGTTGGTCAAGTTTTCCGCTCTCTAACAAAATCTTTTTTCTGTGGGTGTTTTCATTCTGTAGGTCCATAACTATTAAACAGACAAATTTACTAGAACACAGATCCTTTGTGTTATACTAGAATAATCAGGGAAATATGCCTACGTAAGTAACCCTCTTATCCTTAAAAAACAAACAAACCTTCTCTCTCTCTCTTTCCTTCTCTGCACTGAAGAATTGTATCATTTTTAGCCTCAGCTCATAGAAACATTTTTTTTTCTAAAATCTTGAGACCATCTCTAATTCACCTCTCACCCGGTGAATTATTTTTTTTCCTCAAGCTGAATGTGGCGGCTTTGTGCTGATTTCAGCTGAGTGCTGCAGAGGTCAGAGATATGAATGGCAGCAGCATTTGGTTGGTTTCCTGGATATAGATCTAACAGTTGAATGGCAAGGATTCCTAAGCTTGGAAAACTGAAAACTCTGGTAAATAATTGTGCTCCGGCATTTACTAACTAGAGAAGATGAACAATGGAAACTTTTTAAAAGCCAGCCTTCTCTCTCAGCTTTGTAGTATTTTATTTATTGTATGTTTCTTTCTTTCTTTCTTTCTTTCAAGATGGCCGCCGACAGCTGAAGCCCTTCTAAGCTCCTCCAGCTCAGGTGCTTTCAGCTCGTTGCCTCGCACTCCCTGCCCCCCTTTTCCCTTCCCCCCCCCCCCCCGAAAAACCCCTTGCCTCTCCCCACCCTGTCCCTGGGGACCCCCTCCCTGCCCCTTCCCCCCACTTTCTGAGCCTTTTTCCCCTGGGCTCTGGCAGCCTCGTTTGCCTCTGCCCCTCCCCCACCCCCGCCTGAGTTGTCCCTTTGATTTCTGCTGCCTCCCTCCCCCAGGGCCCCTTCCCTTGGTCCCTGCCATCTGCCCCTGCCTTGGGGCTTGCCCTGAGCCCCTGCGGGGTTGCTCTGCCCCCCCTCAGGCCGATTTGGGGGCGTTTTCAGCCCCCTCCCAGTCCCAGTCCCCGTCCCCGGGTCAGCCTGAGGCTTTTTTTTTTTTTTTTTTTTTTTTTTTTGCTGCGCTTCGCAGTTTAACCCTGTCCTGGCGAGGAATGGCGGCTCCTACGCCTGGCAGCTGGCATGAGGATGTCTCTCAGGACCTCCCACTGCCTCATGGCCTGAGGGTTCATGCCCCTCTCCATGTGGGGCTCGAGGCTTGCGTGGAGGCTCTGGCCGCCCTCCTGGGATGGCGTACCATCCGCTACGCGGGGCGCGTGAACACGGTCCCGATGATCTATTTGAGCAAGCCCGCCTTGGTTGACAGGGTGTGTGCGGAGGGCCTGGACATTGCGGGCATCCACTACCCCGTCACGCCCCTAGAGACTCAGGCAGTGAGGGTGGTGATTTCCAACGTCCCACCGCACATTTCCAATCGGGAGCTGGCCAGGGGACTCGAGGCCTATGGGGTTGCTGCGAGTCCTTTTCGCCGCCTGCCGATGGGAAACAAGAACCCTCAGGGCAAGCACGTCCTGTCCTTTCGGAGGCAGGTCTTCATGCTCCTCAAGGAGGGCCCCCAGTCGCTGCCTCGCTCCCTGAGCCTCACGCTCGAGGGGCGGCGGTTTATTATCTATCTGTCTGTGGGAGAGACCACGTGCTTCAAGTGCGGGGGCTCCTCCCACCTGGCCGCGCAGTGCCCTCGGAGCAAGGCGGCCGGACCATCGCCGCCTGCGGCAGCGCCGAGAGACGGCGCGTCGACCTCTGGGGCACGCGGCAGGCCCAGGGAGGCTGGGAGCTCTTCCTCCCGACCTCCTTCCCCCCCCATTCCATCTCAGGGGACCGGGGTCTCCAGCGGGAAGCCATCGTCCAGCCGAGGGGCTGGCGCTACTACCGTGGCCCCGCCGCCCCCTCCCCCGTCTGTGGCGCCCCCTGCCCTCGGTGCGGCAGCCCCACCGGGTGGAGAGGCGGACGCCTCCCCTTGCCCCCTGCCTGCCCCGGCCGAAGTGGCTGGGGTGGCCAGGGACTGCGGTGCTGGAGCCTCATCGGATGATGGGGCTCGGGCATCCTCCCTACCACCCGAAAAAGAGAGGGAGATGAGGGGGGCCTCTCAGGACACCCCATCCCTGACAGACCCCTCCTCGGCCAGTGCCGAGGACCCCCCCACTACAGAGCCGGACCCCGTTCCGGCCGCCACACCACCCGCCCCGTCGGATGTAGCCACCGACGAGGCAGACTTAGCGGGTGGGGGGGAGGGGCCTTCAGGGGTCCCCCTCCCCTCGCCTGTCCCCCAGCCTCCGGAGTCAGGCGGCAGCAGGGATAGTGGCGAATGTCTCTCTTCCGGTGGCCTGGCCCCGGGGGTGGCGGGAGAGCCCGCTGCCCCTTTGGTCACGCCCCAGCCTACCGGAGCAGATGGGGACGTTAGCGAGATGGAGATCCAGCTCTCGGAGTCTCGCAAGAGACGTCGTGAGCGGGATGGCCCCTCCCCCCCCAAGAAGACAGGGAATGTCCTCGCGGAGCCGGTCCTCGACTCGGACGACGAGAGGCGGCTGATGTGCCTGGACATCGAGGGGGTCGACGCTGCAGTTGCGGGCGAGCTCCCGCCGGGGGTGCGGCCTCGCCGCTCTTCCGTGGGCAACATCCACCCCAAGCTGGCGGAGCCCCCCTGGGTCTCTCCTGACTATGGGGGACTCCTGTCCTTGCTGAAGCTAACCAAGGGGCAGAAAAATGTAGCGGGGCACATCACCCAGTGGTGTGCGGACCCCAAAGTGTTTGTCAAGGCTGCCAGGGCGGCAGTCAAGCTCATGAAGCAAGATCGGGGCACACGTCAGATGGCCTACCGTCTGGACAAGCTTGCCCAGAGGGTGAGAGTGGAGTGGGGCCTGGGCGGGTCCCTCGACTAGAGTAGGGCACGGTAGGCCTTCCCTGACCTGTCTGTATTGCCTTGCTCTGCTCTTGGGTGCTCGCTCTTCCACCCGCACTCTGCTTTGCTCCTCCTCTCCCACACCCACCCCCATGGCAGCCACAACCATTGGCACCTTCAACGTCAACGGCTGTCGAGACGCGGTGAAGCGCGAGGCCGTCCTGGAGCTCCTGCGGCAGAAGAGGCTGGCCATCGCCTTCCTACAAGAGACCCACTCTGACAGGTTCAACCAGGCGGCCTGGCGGGCTGCCTGGCGAGGACAGGTGTTCCTGAGCCACGGCACCAGCCTCCGCGCGGGGGTCGCGACACTCTTATCGCCGCAGCTGCAGCTTGACGCGGCGGTGCCGCGGGAGGTCGTCCCCGGCCGCCTGCTGACCGTCCGCGTCACCCTCGCGCAACACCGTCTGCTGCTCGTCAACATCTACGCGCCCTCCGATGGCCAGGAGAGGGTCGCTTTCTTTGAGAGCTTGGCTGCCCTCCTGCGCGACGCTAGCGAGGATGATGACCTGCTCCTCCTCGGGGGCGATTTCAATTGCACCACTGCCCCGCGCCTCGACCGCACAGGGCCTGAGCCCCACCTGCCCTCCGCTCGCAAGCTGCAAGCTGCCCTGGAGGGGGCAGACCTCGTGGACGTCTGGCGAGCCCTGCATCCCGATGCGCGCCAGTACACCTGGGCCAAGACGAGCGCCGGCGGTCTCACCATGGCTCGCCTCGACCGCCTTTATATCACCAGGCACCACCTGCCACTCCTGCGCAGCAGCCGCATCGCTCCCTCGGGTCTATCAGATCATAGCCTGGCCTTCAGCGAACTGAGCCTGCCGGGGAGAGCCTGTGCACGGGCACCGTATTGGTGCTTGAACATTAGTCTGCTCCAGGACTCTTATTTCCGGGACTGCTTTGCCCACTTTTGGCGGAGGTGGGAGGCTGCGAGACCGAGCCACTGCTCCTGGAAGCTGTGGTGGGACGTGGGCAAGGTCCAGACCCGAGCCTTCTGCCAGCAGTACACCCAGCTGGCCGCGAACGAGACGCGCCGCCGTATCCAGGAGTTGGAGGAGGACGTGGCGGAGCTCGAGGCTGCTCTGCTGGCCGCCGGCAGCGACGCGGCACTGAGCGAGAGCCTCCGGCTCCGCAGGAAATGCCTGCGCGACTTGGCGGAGAGCGCGGCCCGCGGCGCGAGGATCCGCGCCCGCTGCCAGGAGCTGGTGGAAACCGACGCCCCGACCCGCTTCTTTTTCAACCTGGAGCGGCGGCGGGCAGCGAGCAAAGTCTTGGACCATGTCAAGACTCCTGAGGGCCGGGTCATTACAGAGCCGGGCGAAGTCCGCGAACGTGCCGTCGCCTTCTATCGCGACCTGTTCGCGGCCGAGCCGTCGTGCCCCGAGGCCACGCGGGAACTCCACGAGGGCCTACCGCGTCTCGATGCCCTGGAGGCCGGCGAGCTGGAGCGGGACTTGTCCCTGGAAGAGCTGGCGGCCGCCACGGCCGGCCTCGCCTCCGGCAAAGCCCCGGGCCTCGACGGGCTGCCTGCCGAGTTCTACAAGACCTTCTGGCCTCTCCTCGGCCCCAGCCTCCTGCGCGTTTTCCAGGAGAGCCTCGCCGACAAGGTCTTGCCGATCAGCTGCCGCCGAGCGGTGCTGACCCTGCTGCCCAAGAAGGGAGACCTGGGCTACATGAAGAACTGGCGGCCGGTCTCCCTGCTGTGCGCGGACTACAAGATTCTGGCCAAAGCGCTGGCCACCCGCCTCCGCGCGGTCATGGCCTCTCTCACCGGGCCCGAGCAGAGCTACTGCGTGCCGGGCAGGACCATACAAGACAACCTGTTCCTGCTGCGGGACCTGCTCACGGCCAGCGAGCTCTTTGGCCTCGACGTCGGCCTCCTCTCTCTCGACCAGGAGAAGGCCTTTGACCGCGTGGGCCACGCCTACCTCTTCCGCACGCTGGAGGCCTTTGGCTTCGGGCCCCTCTTCACCGGGGCCCTCCGGGTCTTGTACCGGGACATTTCCAGCCTGCTCAAGGTGAACGGGGTGCTTTGCGCTCCGTTCCCCGCGCGCAGGGGCATTCGCCAGGGCTGTCCGCTGTCGGGCATGCTCTACGCCCTGGCCATCGAGCCGCTGTTACACGCGCTGCGCCGCCGCCTGAGCGGGGTGGCCCTGCCATCGGCCACGGGCCCGCCCGCTGGCCCTCGTCTCCGGCTGTCGGCCTATGCGGACGACGTCACCGTCTTCCTCGCCACCCGGGAAGACGTGCGGGCTCTGGCAGATTGCCAGCGGGCCTACGAGCGCGCCTCCTCCGCCCGCATCAACTGGGGCAAGAGTGACACTCTGCTGCTTGGCGCATGGACTGGCAGGCCTCCGCCGGACTTGCCGGGGGGCCTCGCCTGGCGCCGCGAGGGCCTCAAGGTCTTGGGCGTGTTCCTGGGGCCGACGACCTTCATGGCGCGCAACTGGGACGGCCTCGAGGAGGGAGTGGAGGCCCGCCTGCAGCGGTGGCGCTGGCGCCTGCCCAGCCTTTCCTACCGGGGGCGCGTCCTCGTCATCAATAACCTGGCGGCGGCCACCCTGTGGCACCGCTGCGCGGTGCTGGACCCTCCGCCGGAGCTACTGGAGCGACTGCAGCGGCTCCTGGTCGATTTCCTGTGGGACGGACGCCACTGGCTCCCACGAGCTGCCCTCTACCTG
This sequence comes from Alligator mississippiensis, assembly GCF_030867095.1. Taxonomy (NCBI): domain Eukaryota; kingdom Metazoa; phylum Chordata; order Crocodylia; family Alligatoridae; genus Alligator; species Alligator mississippiensis. The sequence goes on along the minus strand of NC_081825.1, from coordinate 127,158,855 downwards.
CCCACCGGCGAGGGGGGCCAGGGCCTGATCGATCTGGCCAGCAGGGTGGCCGCCTATCGGCTGCAGGCCCTCCAGCGGCTCCTGTACACCGAGGGCCACCTCCCGTGGCGACAGCTGGCGTGCCGATTCCTGCGGCGAGTGGGGGGCCTCGGCTTTGACCGGGAGCTGTTTCAACTGGACCTCACCTTCCTGAACGGGGCGGTCCTTCCCCCGTTCTACCGCAGCGTGGTGCGGGCCTGGCGGGCGGCCTTCCATCTCTGTCCCCAGGCCAGGCACCTGCGGTTCCCGCAGCTCCTTCGAGAGCCCTTGGTCCACAACCCGGCCCTGCACCGTGTCGTGCCGAGCCTGGCCTCCGCCAGCCTCACGGCAGCTCTCGTCGAGGCGCGCTCCACCCGCCTGGAGCACCTCCTGGACCCCGCTCGGTCGGACTGGCTGTCACCCGAGGCCCTGGCTGCCCGGCTGGCCATGCGCTCCGTCCGCACCGCGGGGCGGCTTCTGCGGGCCGTTAGGGCCGCCCTCCCGACGGAGGCAGCGACCGCCCTGGAAGCCCATCTCCAGACTCGCCGGCCCCTCCCCGCCGCAGACGCCGCAGAAGACGCCTTCCCACCGCTACCCGTCATCCCAGCGGTACCCGGCGAGCTGGCCGAGCGGCCCAACACGCTGCTCAGGCTCCCGGTGCCCCCCAGCAGCAATACGGGCTGCCCTTTTGGCACCCTGCCCCGCAAGGGCCTCTACATGTGGGTGGTGCGCACCCGGCACGCCCAGGTGCTCGCCGGCCGCCCGGACACCGCGTGGCGGCGGCGCCTGGCGCGGCCCGGGACCCCGGCGTGGCGCACGCTGTATAAGGCGCCCATCGCCAAGAAGACCGGCGACCTGCAGTGGCGGCTCGTGCACGGCATCCTGGCCACCGGCACCTTTGTGCGTCACTTGGAGCCAGCGGCCTCGGCGGCCTGCCCCTTCTGCCCGGGGGTGCTGGACGAGGACATTTTCCACGCCTTCCTCGACTGCCCCCGGCTGCAGCCTCTCTTTGCCGCCCTGGGCGCACTGCTTCGGGTACTGGGCCGTGACCTCTCCGAAGACGCTTACGTCCACTCCTTTCCATACCGGGCGGCCGAGCGGGCCACGGTCAGCCTGGCCAACTTCCTGCTGGGCCAGGCCAAGATGGCCACCCTGAAGAGCCGGCGAAACCAGCTCAGCGGCACCGGGATGGTCGACGCCCTGCAGCTCTTCCGCCTGCTGGTGCGGGCCCGCCTCTCGCTCGAGTTTGAGCACGCTGTCCTCCGGCGGACGGTGCCCGCCTTTGAGGAGCGCTGGGCCCTCGAGGGGGTGCTGTGCCGGGTCGAGGCGGGACGCCTGATCCTCGCTCTGTGATGCCACCGGCTGCTCAAGCCGCAGAGACGCGTCAAGCGGGCCGAGGCCCTGGACTTTTGCTCGTGCGGGTCGACCCCGGAGGCCTCCATGGGTGTCCCTGCTGGCAGAACTGTAAATACTGTAAATAGTCCTTATGTTTCTTTGTGTTGGTTGTTTTTTTTTTTGACTAGAGTGTACGGGCAGGCCTTGCAGGCCACGAGCCCAGGCCTTGTCCATGAGGCCCAGAGCTTCGGGCATCCTTGTACATGCTTTTGACTGGCTCCGAGTCATCACCCTCCGGGGAATAAAGGTCTCTTAAAAGTCAAAGTCTTTCTTTCTTTCAAGATGGCCGCCGACAGCTGAAGCCCTTCTAAGCTCCTCCAGCTCAGGTGCTTTCAGCTCGTTGCCTCGCACTCCCTGCCCCCCTTTTCCCTTCCCCCCCCCCCCGAAAAACCCCTTGCCTCTCCCCACCCTGTCCCTGGGGACCCCCTCCCTGCCCCTTCCCCCCACTTTCTGAGCCTTTTTCCCCTGGGCTCTGGCAGCCTCGTTTGCCTCTGCCCCTCCCCCACCCCCGCCTGAGTTGTCCCTTTGATTTCTGCTGCCTCCCTCCCCCAGGGCCCCTTCCCTTGGTCCCTGCCATCTGCCCCTGCCTTGGGGCTTGCCCTGAGCCCCTGCGGGGTTGCTCTGCCCCCCCTCAGGCCGATTTGGGGGCGTTTTCAGCCCCCTCCCAGTCCCAGTCCCCGTCCCCGGGTCAGCCTGAGGCTTTTTTTTTTTTTTTTTTTTTTTTTTTTGCTGCGCTTCGCAGTTTAACCCTGTCCTGGCGAGGAATGGCGGCTCCTACGCCTGGCAGCTGGCATGAGGATGTCTCTCAGGACCTCCCACTGCCTCATGGCCTGAGGGTTCATGCCCCTCTCCATGTGGGGCTCGAGGCTTGCGTGGAGGCTCTGGCCGCCCTCCTGGGATGGCGTACCATCCGCTACGCGGGGCGCGTGAACACGGTCCCGATGATCTATTTGAGCAAGCCCGCCTTGGTTGACAGGGTGTGTGCGGAGGGCCTGGACATTGCGGGCATCCACTACCCCGTCACGCCCCTAGAGACTCAGGCAGTGAGGGTGGTGATTTCCAACGTCCCACCGCACATTTCCAATCGGGAGCTGGCCAGGGGACTCGAGGCCTATGGGGTTCCTGCGAGTCCTTTTCGCCGCCTGCCGATGGGAAACAAGAACCCTCAGGGCAAGCACGTCCTGTCCTTTCGGAGGCAGGTCTTCATGCTCCTCAAGGAGGGCCCCCAGTCGCTGCCTCGCTCCCTGAGCCTCACGCTCGAGGGGCGGCGGTTTATTATCTATCTGTCTGTGGGAGAGACCACGTGCTTCAAGTGCGGGGGCTCCTCCCACCTGGCCGCGCAGTGCCCTCGGGGCAAGGCGGCCGGACCATCGCCGCCTGCGGCAGCGCCGAAAGACAGCGCGTCGACCTCTGGGGCACGCGACAGGCCCAGGGAGGCTGGGAGCTCTTCCTCCCGACCTCCTTCCCCCTCCGTTCCATCTCAGGGGACCGGGGTCTCCAGCGGGAAGCCATCGTCCAGCCGAGGGGCTGGTGCTGCTACCATGGCCCCGCCGCCCCCTCCCCCGTCTGTGGCGCCCCCTGCCCTCGGTGCGGCAGCCCCACCGGGTGGAGAGGCGGACGCCTCCCCTTGCCCCCTGCCTGCCCCGGCCGAAGTGGCTGGGGTGGCCGGGGACTGCGGTGCTGGAGCCTCATCGGATGATGGGGCTCGGGCGTCCTCCCTACCACCCGAAAAAGAGAGGGAGATGAGGGGGGCCTCTCAGGACACCCCATCCCTGACAGACCCCTCCTCGGCCAGTGCCGAGGACCCCCCCACTACAGAGCCGGACCCCGTTCCGGCTGCCACACCACCCGCCCCGTCGGATGTAGCCACCGACGAGGCAGACTTAGCGGGTGGGGGGGAGGGGCCTTCAGGGGTCCTCCTCCCCTCGCCTGTCCCCCGGCCTCCGGAGTCAGGCGGCAGCAGGGATAGTGGCGAATGTCTCTCTTCCGGTGGCCTGGCCCCGGGGGTGGCGGGAGAGCCCGCTGCCCCTTTGGTCACGCCCCAGCCTACCGGAGCAGATGGGGACGTTAGCGAGATGGAGATCCAGCTCTTGGAGTCTCGCAAGAGACGTCGTGAGCGGGATGGCCCCTCCCCCCCCAAGAAGATAGGGAATGTCCTCGCGGAGCCGGTCCTCGACTCGGACGACGAGAGGCGGCTGATGTGCCTGGACATCGAGGGGGTCGACGCTGCAGTTGCGGGCGAGCTCCCGCCGGGGGTGTGGCCTCGCCGCTCTTCAGTAGGCAACATCCACCCCAAGCTGGCGGAGCCCCCCTGGGTCTCTCCTGACTATGGGGGACTCCTGTCCTTGCTGAAGCTAACCAAGGGGCAGAAAAATGTAGCGGGGCACATCACCCAGTGGTGTGCGGACCCCAAAGTGTTTGTCAAGGCTGCCAGGGCGGCAGTCAAGCTCATGAAGCAAGATTGGGGCACACGTCAGATGGCCTACCGTCTGGACAAGCTTGCCCAGAGGGTGAGAGTGGAGTGGGGCCTGGGCGGGTCCCTCGACTAGAGTAGGGCACGGTAGGCCTTCCCTGACCTGTCTGTATTGCCTTGCTCTGCTCTTGGGTGCTCGCTCTTGCACCGGCACTCTGCTTTGCTCCTCCTCTCCCACACCCACCCCCATGGCAGCCACAACCATTGGCACCTTCAACGTCAACGGCTGTCGAGACGCGGTGAAGCGCGAGGCCGTCCTGGAGCTCCTGCGGCAGAAGAGGCTGGCCATCGCCTTCCTACAAGAGACCCACTCTGACAGGTTCAACCAGGCGGCCTGGCGGGCTGCCTGGCGAGGACAGGTGTTCCTGAGCCACGGCACCAGCCTCCGCGCGGGGGTCGCGACACTCTTATCGCCGCAGCTGCAGCTTGACGCGGCGGTGCCGCGGGAGGTCGTCCCCGGCCGCCTGCTGACCGTCCGCGTCACCCTCGCGCAACACCGTCTGCTGCTCGTCAACATCTACGCGCCCTCCGATGGCCAGGAGAGGGTCGCTTTCTTTGAGAGCTTGGCTGCCCTCCTGCGCGACGCTAGCGAGGATGATGACCTGCTCCTCCTCGGGGGCGATTTCAATTGCACCACTGCCCCGCGCCTCGACCGCACAGGGCCTGAGCCCCACCTGCCCTCCGCTCGCAAGCTGCAAGCTGCCCTGGAGGGGGCAGACCTCGTGGACGTCTGGCGAGCCCTGCATCCCGATGCGCGCCAGTACACCTGGGCCAAGACGAGTGCCGGCGGTCTCACCATGGCTCGCCTCGACCGCCTTTATATCACCAGGCACCACCTGCCACTCCTGCGCAGCAGCCGCATCGCTCCCTCGGGTCTATCAGATCATGGCCTGGCCTTCAGCGAACTGAGCCTGCCGGGGAGAGCCTGTGCACGGGCACCGTATTGGTGTTTGAACATTAGTCTGCTCCAGGACTCTGATTTCCGGGACTGCTTTGCCCACTTTTGGCGGAGGTGGGAGGCTGCGAGACCGAGCCACTCCTCCTGGAAGCTGTGGTGGGACGTGGGCAAGGTCCAGACCCGAGCCTTCTGCCAGCAGTACACCCAGCTGGCCGCGAACGAGACGCGCCGCCGTATCCGGGAGTTGGAGGAGGACGTGGCGGAGCTCGAGGCTGCTCTGCTGGCCGCCGGCAGCGACGCGGCACTGAGCGAGAGCCTCCGGCTCCGCAGGAAATGCCTGCGCGACTTGGCGGAGAGCGCGGCCCGCGGCGCGAGGATCCGCGCCCGCTGCCAGGAGCTGGTGGAAACCGACGCCCCGACCCGCTTCTTTTTCGACCTGGAGCGGCGGCGGGCAGCGAGCAAAGCCTTGGACCATCTCAAGACTCCTGAGGGCCGGGTCATTACAGAGCCGGGCGAAGTCCGCGAACGTGCCGTCGCCTTCTATCGCGACCTGTTCGCGGCCGAGCCGTCGTGCCCCGAGGCCACGCGGGAACTCCACGAGGGCCTACCGCGTCTCGATGCCCTGGAGGCCGGCGAGCTGGAGCGGGACTTGTCCCTGGAAGAGCTGGCGGCCGCCACGGCCGGCCTCGCCTCCGGCAAAGCCCCGGGCCTCGACGGGCTGCCTGCCGAGTTCTACAAGACCTTCTGGCCTCTCCTCGGCCCCAGCCTCCTGCGCGTTTTCCAGGAGAGCCTCGCCGACAAGGTCTTGCCGATCAGCTGCCGCCGAGCGGTGCTGACCCTGCTGCCCAAGAAGGGAGACCTGGGCTACATGAAGAACTGGCGGCCGGTCTCCCTGCTGTGCGCGGACTACAAGATTCTGGCCAAAGCGCTGGCCACCCGCCTCCGCGCGGTCATGGCCTCTCTCACCGGGCCCGAGCAGAGCTACTGCGTGCCGGGCAGGACCATACAAGACAACCTGTTCCTGCTGCGGGACCTGCTCACGGCCAGCGAGCTCTTTGGCCTCGACGTCGGCCTCCTCTCTCTCGACCAGGAGAAGGCCTTTGACCGCGTGGGCCACGCCTACCTCTTCCGCACGCTGGAGGCCTTTGGCTTTGGGCCCCTCTTCACCGGGGCCCTCCGGGTCTTGTACCGGGACATTTCCAGCCTGCTCAAGGTGAACGGGGTGCTTTGCGCTCCGTTCCCCGCGCGCAGGGGCATTCGCCAGGGCTGTCCGCTGTCGGGCATGCTCTACGCCCTGGCCATCGAGCCGCTGTTACACGCGCTGCGCCGCCGCCTGAGCGGGGTGGCCCTGCCATCGGCCACGGGCCCGTCCGCTGGGCCTCGTCTCCGGCTGTCGGCCTATGCGGACGACGTCACCGTCTTCCTCGCCACCCGGGAAGACGTGCGGGCTCTGGCAGATTGCCAGCGGGCCTACGAGCGCGCCTCCTCCGCCCGCATCAACTGGGGCAAGAGTGACACTCTGCTGCTTGGCGCATGGACTGGCAGGCCTCCGCCGGACTTGCCGGGGGGCCTCGCCTGGCGCCGCGAGGGCCTCAAGGTCTTGGGCGTGTTCCTGGGGCCGACGACCTTCATGGCGCGCAACTGGGACGGCCTCGAGGAGGGAGTGGAGGCCCGCCTGCAGCGGTGGCGCTGGCGCCTGCCCAGCCTTTCCTACCGGGGGCGCGTCCTCGTCATCAATAACCTGGCGGCGGCCACCCTGTGGCACCGCTGCGCGGTGCTGGACCCTCCGCCGGAGCTACTGGAGCGACTGCAGCGGCTCCTGGTCGATTTCCTGTGGGACGGACGCCACTGGCTCCCATGAGCTGCCCTCTACCTGCCCACCGGCGAGGGGGGCCAGGGCCTGATCGATCTGGCCAGCAGGGTGGCCGCCTATCGGCTGCAGGCCCTCCAGCGGCTCCTGTACACCGAAGGCCACCTCCCGTGGCGACAGCTGGCGTGCCGATTCCTGCGGCGAGTGGGGGGCCTCGGCTTTGACCGGGAGCTGTTTCAACTGGACCTCACCTTCCTGAACGGGGCGGTCCTTCCCCCGTTCTACCGCAGCGTGGTGCGGGCCTGGCGGGCGGCCTTCCATCTCTGTCCCCAGGCCAGGCACCTGCGGTTCCCGCAGCTCCTTCGAGAGCCCTTGGTCCACAACCCGGCCCTGCACCGTGTCGTGCCGAGCCTGGCCTCCGCCAGCCTCACGGCAGCTCTCGTCGAGGCGCGCTCCACCCGCCTGGAGCACCTCCTGGACCCCGCTCGGTCGGACTGGCTGTCACCCGAGGCCCTGGCTGCCCGGCTGGCGATGCGCTCCGTCCGCACCGCGGGGCGGCTTCTGCGGGCCGTTAGGGCCGCCCTCCCGACGGAGGCAGCGACCGCCCTGGAAGCCCATCTCCAGACTCGCCGGCCCCTCCCCGCCGCAGACGCCGCAGAAGACGCCTTCCCACCGCTACCCGTCATCCCAGCGGTACCCGGCGAGCTGGCCGAGCGGCCCAACACGCTGCTCAGGCTCCCGGTGCCCCCCAGCAGCAATACGGGCTGCCCTTTTGGCACCCTGCCCCGCAAGGGCCTCTACATGTGGGTGGTGCGCACCCGGCACGCCCAGGTGCTGGCCGGCCGCCCGGACACCGCGTGGCGGCGGCGCCTGGCGCGGCCCGGGACCCCGGCGTGGCGCACGCTGTATAAGGCGCCCATCGCCAAGAAGACCGGCGACCTGCAGTGGCGGCTCGTGCACGGCATCCTGGCCACCGGCACCTTTGTGCGTCACTTGGAGCCAGCGGCCTCGGCGGCCTGCCCCTTCTGCCCGGGGGTGCTGGACGAGGACATTTTCCACGCCTTCCTCGACTGCCCCCGGCTGCAGCCTCTCTTTGCCGCCCTGTGCGCACTGCTTCGGGTACTGGGCCGAGACCTCTCCGAAGACGCCTACGTCCACTCCTTTCCATACCGGGCGGCCGAGCGGGCCACGGTCAGCCTGGCCAACTTCCTGCTGGGCCAGGCCAAGATGGCCACCCTGAAGAGCCGGCGAAACCAGCTCAGCGGCACCGGGATGGTCGACGCCCTGCAGCTCTTCCGCCTGCTGGTGCGGGCCCGCCTCTCGCTCGAGTTTGAGCACGCTGTCCTCCGGCGGACGGTGCCCGCCTTTGAGGAGCGCTGGGCCCTCGAGGGGGTGCTGTGCCGGGTCGAGGCGGGACGCCTGATCCTCGTTCTGTGATGCCACCGGCTGCTGAAGCCGCAGAGACGCGTCAAGCGGGCCGAGGCCCTGGACTTTTGCTCGTGCGGGTCGACCCCGGAGGCCTCCATGGGTGTCCCTGCTGGCAGAACTGTAAATACTGTAAATAGTCCTTATGTTCGTTGTGTTGGTTGTTTTTTTTTTGTCTAGAGTGTACGGGCAGGCCTTGCAGGCCACGAGCCCAGGCCTTGTCCATGAGGCCCAGAGCTTCGGGCGTCCTTGTACATGCTTTTGACTGGCTCCGAGTCATCACCCTCCGGGGAATAAAGGTCTCTTAAAAGTCAAAAGTCTTTCTTTCTTTCTTTCTTTTGTAAGCTGCTAAACTGAATCAGCCATTTGCAAAATTAGAGTGTGAGGTTAATACTATATCATTTTTATAAAGTTTATTTTGCATTATAGGTACTAATATTCTAATGATTTCCTACTTTTAAATCAACTTTTTCATCCTTTTTTAACAGCCCTACTTATTACATACAGTTGTATTAATTGATTTAAATAACTGCTGAGTAAGTCTTCTGAATCCATAACCAGCAAAAAGTTCTATTCAGTGCCATAGGTAAGTCTGTTGTAGATTTTTTAAGTCACACTTCACTAATTACCTTATTAAAATGAGTGACATCTACTTTCCCAAAAAAGTTCTTAGCAGTGAAAGGAAGTGGAGTGGGATATTTCAAGAACCATATAAGCTTTGATGGTTCTGAATAACTTAGAATAGATCCAGAAAAGAACTGACTTGCTCAGACAGGACTTAAGGGGGCTTTAGGCACCTCAGTTCAAAACTGTGAACTAAAAAACTTCCTGCTAACCTACCACCTAATATTGGAGACACCTCTGCTTGCTAGAATATGCTCTTCAACCTGCATGTTCCCAAGGCTCCTGCAACTCTGCTTCTGCACCTGCCCAGAGCTTCCCCACTGTGCAACTAGGTCCCTGACTCCCACCTAAGCATCTAAGGGGCCCAATATGATTGTCTTTCACATATGCAATACAGGTGTAGCTACTTTAGTTTCTAAACTGCAGCCAGAAGAGGTGGTGACAGTCACCTTTATTCAGTATGCTATTGGTTGGAGCACTTGCCAAGGAAATGGATGACTTTATGCTCTTCTCAACCTGAGATGGTTTAAATCCATATCTCCTGCATCCAAGAAGAGAGCGGCTCTCAACCAGAGTATAGGCTGTGCAGCAGCAGAGATGCTTTCCCTTCTAGTTAAGCTGTGTTGCTATGCAGAAAAAAAATGCAAGATTTGTAGGACCAGGAAGAAAAAAATGCAACCTAGAGCATTTTTAAAGAATGCTCAGCTTTTTTAAGGAATACTGAAACATTTAATATTAGCATCTAGCTTCTCAGTTCAGTTTTTCACATTTGACAATACTGTACACTAGGAAAACAACAGAAATGTATACATCAAACAAATTACCCTATTATACTTTTTATGTGGAAAGTTTCAGTGGTTCCAATCTAAACCCCAAAACCCCAGTAGTAATGATAGTCCTGAAACTTCCTAAAAAATGCACCCTGTTTAGGGGACTTAGCTTGTAAGGTGAAGTCTAGGGATTCAGTCCTTGCTCTATGGACGCTCTACATGTTTGCATTCACCATTCCTGGTTAACAATCTAAAATAAACTTGGGAGCAGAAATCAGAACCCAGGACTTTCTCCACTTCTCTCCTCCCTGCTGCTGCTTGTTTTTTTACATCACAGGTAAATGTCTGAGCCCATAAGCTTCCTTTTTTTGTTCTCTTTCTGGCCTCATATGAATCCTGAATTCAACAGCAGGGATGGAAGGGAGTTCCCACACCTTAGTCCTGCCTCTAGTTGAGGTGTGGGAATTCCCTTCCCGCTCTCAAAGGGTAGGTAGAGGCAGATTTGAACTTTCAAACTAAGATCTTCCATTTCCTGTGTCAGTTCACTAGCCATTGGACTATTATGTAAAAGTGGCCACTGCTACCACCTAATCAACCACACTTGATACATAAATGCATTGGTTGAGCTTTTCTGACCTTGTTATGCACCCCTGTTCTAGATATACTATGTTCAAATGTTCTCTGCCTAAAACATCTACTACTACCACTATCAGAAACAGGATACTGGGCTAGATGTATCAGCAGCGTAACATGGCGTGGGCAAGTCTGGCACGTGCCCAGGCATCGCCTAAGGGAAGGGGTATCAGAAGGACTGAGGGGGGGATGTCTTACCCCAGGGCTACTACTTACCTTGTTACTGCATACCTTTTGCCCACCTTGCTGCCTGCCTCTATGACACCCATTGCCAAGACCTGCAATGTAGGAAGGAGGGGTTATAGAGCCCAAGGCATTCTGGGAATCAATTTTGTAGACAAGTAGTGGAGTTTGCAGCTGCTGTGGGAGAACTGATCCCCACTTTTTGCTGCTGAATTCACCTTTTTTTTGGCCTTTGGACATGGGGCTTCAGCAACAAAAGATGGTATGATTTTTTTCCCTTAGCAGCAGTAAACTCCACTGTCACTCTACAATTACAGAACTACAATTCCCAGGAGTTCATGACACTGTGCCTGCAAGTGAGAAGGCAGGTAGAGAGGGAAGGGGTTGGGGAGGAAGGATGAGAGACAGCTGTCCTGAGCACCATGCTAGACCTCTGAATTAAACCATTGGTCTGATCCAGTGTGGCATCACTTATGTTTGTATGAGATGCAATTAGATAATCATAAAGGCATCTCATCACTTTCAAATGGTGATAAAAATCTTATTGCCTTAAAATGGCTGGATGTTCCTTAGGACAGATTCTATTATAAGTCCCACTCAGACAAAACTCCCTTTAAGTTATTTTGCTTGCTTCACTTCTTATTTTTGTTGCTGGAGCCAAGACTTACAGTTTACAGGCTTTTTGGACCATTGCCTTCACCCCAAACCTACTTGGGGCAGGTCTTTCCTCACTCTGCCACCTATACCATTGCTGGTTGCTCTGCATATACAAAGTCTGGACACTGGAAGGGCTGGATAGAATTGAATCAGTTCTAGGAAGGGATCTCTCTGAATACAATGCCTGAAAAAATGATGTGGTCTAAGACTGTATTTTATGTAAAGTTGCCACCTTCCCCCTCTGTATCTCAGGAATCTCTTGAGGATTGTATCCAACAGAATTAAACTGTCTGAGCTGGTCAAATCCTGGCTATAGCTAGAGAGAAAGATATGTATATGTAGGCAGCCTACATAGATCTAGAAAGGTCCCTTTGTATTTTCTGTAAGTGTGGGGCTAGTCCCACTAATTATGAGCCCTTTCTTTTCCAATTGGTCAAGTAAAAAATATAGGTTAAATGTTCACCATGTAGAGCTCAGTTCTTAAATCCTTTCATCCAAGCTCCCACTCACTTTCCCAGCACAAGCTCAGAAGGATTGTTGCATTGGGAGGAGCAGTGCTGCATGCACTTCTAAGTATTATAGAACTTGCTTATATGTTGTTGCCTCTTTCAGCACCCTGACTATTAAACTCTTCAGAAAAAACAACACTTCCACATTCTCCTGCTCTGCTTGTATGCCCAATCTTCTCATTTAAGTATTTTAACCAGAAATTGTTGAACTCTTCACAGATGTATGACCTCTATTTTTCTTCTCATAAGGTGGTCATCATCAATGTTTTTCAGCATTTCTAATGTTTCTGCAACTTTTTTTTTTACTCTTCTCATTAACCAATAGCTTTGCCTTGGGTGAATCCAGTCTAGCTTGGCTTTTCTTATTATTTAGAAGTGCAATATAGAGATGAAAACTTTAGAAACCTGGAGACTTTTCTTTTGTTTGATGGATTCTGCAATATTGGACTAAAGTCCACAGAAAATCCCTTTTATATAATACAAGACATAATTCATTGAAGAATCAAGCCAATAAATTTACAGCAGCAGGAAAGGCACTTTTACAGCTGACACTGCATCCCCTCTTGCATTGAGTTTGGGCAACACAGGTGATTAGTTCTGTGAACATAAACTTATGGAACTGATATCACTTTGAGGCATAAGTCATTGCTGGTACACAAACTCTCTGTTTTGAGGCAAATAAAAATGAGACATCTAAAGAAACACAAGTCAGAGGATTTACACAACTCAGAGAATCTTTGAACTTAATGCTTTACAGGAAAGAATAAGGCTCAAAACAATGCTTGCTTTAATCTCTCCCTACATATATGTCAAGCATCAGCTTATGTTCTTTGGTGAAAGCTGATTCACTTCTCTGTTTTTACCCATACATCTCTCATATACAAAATCCAGGACCTCCTGAGAATCTTATTAACTTGGGATTTAAAGTGTGACCTATTTCATATGGCCTACAGGCTTCTGAAGCTTGCATTTTTTATGAAAAGCACCATAAATAAAAAGGTCATTAAATTAATGAGAAGCATCATTATGCCAACAAATTAAATGGGTGCCAAATCAGTATCAGTTTTTCAGAAGAAAACGCCAGGGGTTTTGATCTGGTTCTCATCTATGCAAAACTTTCAGAGTTTGGCACTAGTTTCCTGAGTATATATATTGTATACAACAGGAACAGAAAATAATCATGTTAATATATTAAATCATAATTTTCTATTATTCAATAAAAATTGTAATGAGAAATGAAACAGATGATAAAGCTATTTGTTTTTACCATATAAAATATTTGCATCCATTATAATTCTTGCCAACTGCTAAATTTGCAATTCTATGATGTGTAGATAATTAAGATTTCAAGAGTCAGGTAGGTTACATTTTTTCACTGTAACTACTGAAAATTTGACCTTAATGTAAGGTTTAGTTTTGGGTTCAAGTTCTACCAAATGGCACTCAGATTAAACTTTGGGTGCACTGCCCTGTGTTTAAATATGAACTACTAAAAAGAGAGATACAGAAGTTTAAAATAACAGCATGCAGATTTCTTTATAGAATTTAAAGAATGAAAAACACTTGAAAAAATATTAGCAGGCAGGGGCAGGAAGAACAAACGGTAACCAAATTGGTTCCTGTGACAAACCATAACATTTACTTTAAACCATCAGCATGCTACTCAGTAAAAGTCAAGCTACTACTCTTTTAATAGATCCCAGGCCTTCTTAAACTCACTGGTCTGAAAGTATTACCCAGGTCAAGAGCAGGTCAAAAAGTGAAAACCCATGTGAAAGTAAACTTTAAAATATCTGCTTGTGAAGAACTACAGCAGACAGTCTCCTGTATAGTAAATATACTTCCTTTTTCTGTATGGCACTGGACAACATATTGTACTTAAATACCTCTAGGTAAAATAAACTGCATTACACTATTTGTTTTGTAAAACAAAAATTAAAATCTTCCCACTTTTTGTTACTAGAGCCCTATTTAACTTACTGTGTAAGACTTTATTATAGAATTTTATTAGATTTTTTTATTGCAATCATAATACATTAACATAATGCATTTTTTCACTTTCTTATGACACTTCTCTGAGCAGTGGTTAAAGAAATTTGCAGTTTCTTTAACCATATTAAATGGATTCATTTAAAGAAAAATTGTTTTTAGAATTAATGTTTGTGAAGACAATGGAGTATCAGCATCCAAGATGTTGATAGTTAAATCCCAGAATTGATTCCAAAATCATAGGTCATCTTGTATTGATATAGATTAATTAAAAAAAACAAACAAACCCTTTTGTCCTTTAACATGACCAGAATGAGATTTCTGCCTTCTAAAGAAGACTTGTAAAAAAAAAAAAAAAAAAAATTATGGCTGTTGTATGTCACTATTGTGAGTTCGTAGCTTAGGCTCTGTTCAGAAATGGTATCTGCTTAAAACTGAAACTCTTGTTTCCTTATATATTCAAGAATCTTCTGACTGACTTGCTGTTTTGAATTTATTTGCCTAGTAAAATGGGTATTAATTTGGCCTGCAATACACTTGCTACAGCTTTTGTGGAAGTGAAAGGTCAGACTCTGGAGCTGTTTTTCATTTTGTTTTATATGTGTTAATGTAATACCTTATGAATTACCTTGGAGTTTTGTTCTGACAGCTAAAAAGCATAATCATTTTTCCTTCCATGAGGGCTGAAAGAAAAGCAATTGTTCCTATTTGTGAGATGATTTATTTATGATCTTTTCCCTCATATTTTGCTTCTACATTTATATATAGAGAGTGAAAGCCTGGCTTCATTGAAGTCAGTGGCAAAGCTCCCATTTATTTCCATGGGGCTGGGCTTTTGCCCAATATTGTTTTAGCTTTCAGAGCTTGTGTCTTATTTGAGATCTTTGCCAGTTCAATAAAAAGGCCCATTTTTGAAGCTGGATAGTTCTTAATTTTGTTATTCCACAAGGGCCTATTCCTGCAATCATTACATATGTAAAAGTGCCATTATAGCCAGACCTGAGGGCCTATATAAGAAAAGAAAAAATATCAGCAATTGTATCTTTCTTGCAGCTGACTTCCGACTTTGTACAAACTTTATAATCTGTAAACTAAACTTATACTTGAAATGGGAGAATAGGTAATATGACATTGTAAATGTCTGGAGCAGTGGAGATCTGTTTTTCCTGCCCCCCCCCCCCCCCCGCCCCTCCATGTTTTGCTTTCCAGTTATAACAATTGGAGCACATTTTACCTGTAGTGACTGCAAGTTTGGTTGATGTTTCTTTTTTAAATACCAAAGAAATGTGTAACTTTTTGGGGGGCAATTATCTGGGATTCTTAGATCCTTCTTCAAAAAATTACACCATCACCAGTCATTTAAACACTTTGCAAGTAAAATTATGTTAGTGGCAACTGTGAAATGTACAATTGCAAATTAAGGTAAGTACAGATGTTCAAAAAGTCTGAGGAGGAATCCATCTAACTTAAGTGGTTTTCTGTAAGTGGCCTAGTTTAGGATGGTAGCAAACAACATACATGTTTTCCCTTTGTGGGAGAGGGCAACACAGGCTACCTGTACTGGCCAAGGCCTGCAGATTGGGGGCACTTCTGCAGACCTCCCAGCATGTCTCTGGGACATGGAGCACAGCCGAGCACCCAGACCACTTTTGACTGGCTGCTGGGCATGGGCAAGCATGCCCCCAATGTCCTGCTACATCATGGTGGGCCCTCTCCCATATCCAGCTGTAGGCTTCCAGAAATGCCCCAAAATGATTGCCCTCCATTGTGAATTGGATGTGCCCCCATGTCCTGGGTTGCCTGCACCCTGCCATGGGGTCCTGCCACCCATGCCCAAGCAGGGAGACTCAAGAGCTATGGCGTGTCCTACTTGTCACTCTGTGTGGCTCTTGACAGAGGCTATGGGAAACCTGCACCCACCAGCACATGAGGAGGCAGCTGGTTACCATGGGACACAGCTTAGTGTCCCTGAGCCAGCAGCCAGACGTCCCATGTGGAGCCACCCACCGAACCCTGTGCCTGCCAAGTATCCTGGACTGGGCCACCAACTTTCACTTGGCCAACAAAGATGAAGCCGCCTAGGACTATATGGATGCTTTGGCACTACCTCCAGACCATTGAGCACTGGTTCTGGGCCTGCACCACCAGTATTAATTGGTGGGAGTGGATCATCCTAGACACCTGGGATGATAAACAGTGCGTCCAGACCTTCTGCATGCACTGGGCCACTATCACCCAGAATTGGGACATTGTGTACCAGGATGTCAGCCTGCAGCTACCCCTCACTCCAGAGAGGCAAGTGGTCATTACCATCATGAAACTGGCTACCTCCAGCAGTTATTGCTACATTGCTAACCAGTTCAGTGTGGGAAAGACCACAGCCAAAGAGGCCATCTGGGAGGTGTGCCTAGTCATCTAGGATATCCTGGCCAACCACTTCATCTGCCTCATCCACTCACAGGAGGTGGTCTCTGGCTTCCACTGCATGGGCATCCCCAACTGCATAGGTGCTATGAATGTTCCCATCCTCTGTCCACGTTCCCATCCTCTGTGTACCACGGGGCACCCAGGCATTCATCAACCACAAGGGCTACTTCTCCGTCACCCTTCAGGGCAGAGTTGCCCACCAGGGCCACTTTATTCACATCTTTGCTGGCTGGGTGGGCAACGCTTATGATGGCCACATCTTCTGCAACTGCCCACTCCCCAGGATAATGGAGGAGAGCAGATGAGTTCCTGGGATCCCTGATTTTTGTCATCAGCAATATTGTCATTCACTCCCTCATCATCGGGGACCTAGCTGACCCCCTCCTGCCCTGGTGATGAAGCCTTATGGGGGCAGTGGACCACCAGAAGGAGAACTTCAACTATTGCCTGAGCAGGTATCACACAATGATGGAGTGTGCCTTTGGCTACCTCAAGGCACACTGGCAGCCTCTCAGTGCATGCCTCATGTGAGGTGACTCATTGTTGCTGCATATATCCTTCACAACATCTGGACCCACTTGGGACCCCCATTTCTGTTACCCCTGAAAAGAACCCCTGGAGTGGGGCACAGCATGCTGTGTGGGGGGTGGGTGGCAGCCTCTCCTGCCACTCCTGGCTGGGAGGGCTACAGGTACTCTATAGGAGGTACTGCTGGCTCCAGTCAGGGATGTAATAGGTGGACACAAAGTGGACCGGACCCTGTCCATAAATTCCCTTTCCAGGTGCTGTGACACTGCCAGCTCTGCAGAGATTCAGGTTGCCTCCTTGAAACATCAGGTAGTCATCTTGACCTCCCAGTCCTGCACCTTATCAGCCCAGGTGTAAGCATCCCCTAGCTTGAGCATGACTCCACATCTGGAGTCTCTCCTCATGCTGGTCTTGCAGCTCCTGGTGCTAGGAGTCAGCTGTTCATACCTGGAGCTTGGACTGCATTAAACAAGGCCTGCAGCATCTCCTCCTCCTTGATTTTTCAACACCTCCTCAGGCATCCCTCATGCTCTGCAGCTATGCAGCCCCCAGGCCTTGGGCTGGCACCGCATCCTCCCTGCACTGTCCTCCCTTGCACAGGTGGTGGCTCTGCAGTTAGACAGGGGAGACACAGAGTCTTTGTAAGAAGTTGCAACTTTTGCTGATAAAATGAAGTACCACAGCAGGCATCTGGTAGTTTCCCAGCAGTCGCTTGGGCAATCACATGGAGATGGCAAAGTAGCTATGGTAAGTCCCATGTCTGCACACTTCCCCCATCCAGGGCTGGGAGCCATGCTATTACTCTTCACCCAGCACAGAGGAGACTGGCATCCTGGCTGTGCTGCAGGTGGGCAGCAGGCTCTGCAGTGGTGCTGGGACCAGTTGCATGGGAGGGAAGACCTGGATCCCTCTCCAGGCACTGCAGTGGGCACCTGCTCCCTTCTCTTGGAGCATCCAGTGACCCAAGGTCCCACAGCGACTTGAACTATCCCTGGAACAGAAAGGGACTGACCACTCCAGGGAATGACAGCAGGGCTCTTGCATCACCCCCTCTACCTGTCTTTCCTTTACAAGAGAGGCATTTCAGCGCTGTGTCCATGCACAGGAGTGGTACTTTGCCTCCAACATTTTCCCAGTGAGAGTTGGCAGGGCCTGGGGGGATGAGCTTTACCACTACTCCCAGGGAAATGTGAGCCAATATGCTGTGCTCCTGCTGCAGAACATGGTCTCCTGGGAGGCTCTTGACAGTTGGAGGTGGGCCATCTGCTTTGACAACATGGTAGGGAAGCCCAGGTTGCCATTCAACATGAGAATCCACCTTGTATGCTACCTGTGACTCTGCTATGATGAGCTGACACCCACGGATGAGTTTGCAATCATCACCACTATTGATGTGCTGCTGAACCTGTGACCTGACCCTGGGAGAAGTTCCCCAGACCCTATCTGCCTAAGAAGAGTCCTTCCACGTGCTGCCCTTGGCTTTCCAGCACCAATCTCTACTTTGAATACCCTGTTGTGAGGATTGCTTTGCTTTCAGGTCTTGGGGAAGGGGCAGGACATCCAGGACCAATGATGGGGCTGCGATTGCAGGGGAGGCACTGCTTTGAAGGATTAGTACAGTAACTGGCTGTACCATGAGACTTGTAGACACCTGGCACTTTCCTCAGGGATCAGATCAGAGGTGGGAGGGGGGGTGGGAAGCAGTGCTGGAGTACCACTTACAAGCTTCTTCACAACTTGAGTGTCACCCTGGCAGTGAAACTGGATCAGCTGAGATGATAGTTCCCACATGGGACTCCTGGAGTCACATCTGTGCCTTTCTTGGCCTGGGAGGGAGGGAGAGTGGTTGTTTGGCAAAGGGGATTTTTTCTCATTCCTGCTGTACTGCAACTCTCCCAGTTCTTATAGATAGCTGCGTATTATTGCCTGTCCCTGTCCTCAATGTTGTCTCTGCCAACCAGGCCCATGGTGCTGGCAACTCGGGTGGAGTGCCAAGCACTGGCACTTATACCTGTTTTTTACACTTTGTCAGCAGAACTCATTAAAGTATTTTAGTGGCTTTCTGTGAGTGCAAGGAGGAGGAGGAGGCTGTTTCAGTGCCAATGCTCTGGTAAGCTGGGAGGAGGCTTCATTTCCACTACAGCTCCAGTCCAGGACTAGGAGGAAAGGAGGGATCATTGGGTTGCTTAGTGCTGAAAGGCAGAAATCAAGAGAGTATTTAGTGGCCTGGGGACCTGTGCTTTGAGCAGTCAAGGTGTGGTGTTCAACCTCCCCCTAAACCCCTCCACCCCTCCACTGTCCCCACACAACCCCATGTGACTTTTCAGCCACAATGGCCTGAGAGAGGACTGTGACCAGTGAAGGGCTTGAGAGAGGGCCATTTACTTCAGGGGGACTGAATTTTCCTGGTGCCTGGCTCCCTGTTATGACCGCATGGAGTGGGGGCAAACTACCATCCCAGGCTGCATGGCATACTCATCAGCAGAAGTGGGGATGAGGGCTGTCCATGGGTTCTACAGGTTGGGCTGCAGCAATGACCACTGTGCTGGTAGTGGTGGGGACTTGGGGGTGTTCTGTGTCTGGAAAGGGGGCAGGGAGGTGTCAGAGGATAGGTGTGAAATGCCTCTGGAAGCTGTGTGGGGAACAGTGTCCTGGGGCTTGAATGTTCAGCCATAGCCCATGAGGTTAAGGAAGAAGGGGGGGAAGGGGGGATGGCCATAAAATGGAGGGCATGGGCTCAGATTCCAGGTCCTGTGCCATGCTTCCTGCTCTTGACCATGCCCAAGAAGATTTCAAGGGTGCTCAGGTCCAACTGCAGGTGCAACTCAGCTCCCACATCCAAGAGGTGGTGGGGATCAGCACCAACAAGGCGAATTCCTCGGGGGCCATTCGCATCAGCTGATTTTTAATCCTATGGTCCCCGGGGACTTGGTTGTTCTGTCATCCTGGGGCCTCCCTGTACCTGTTTCTCTGCTGGGGTCCCTGCTGGCAACAACTCCCACCCCTGGTGGTGTGATAGGTATGCAGGGTCTCAACAGCCCTGTCTGTGGTGTGGAAGTGGGACAACTCCTTGTAGAAAGGCATGGTCTGCCTCCTCACCCTGGATTTTTTGTTGTCATCATGCACACACATATGCTGGATCTTCATCCATTTGCTCTTGGTCCAGCACAGCTCCCAGTCCATTATGTGCCCCTGCACCTGTGTCTGCTGGGCAGTGCACTTGAAGACATTCCTGTTCCAGTGCCCTTTCTGGAGCTGGTGCTAAATTTCCTGCTTACCCCAGATGGCGATGAGATGCCTCATCTTCCCATAGTTCCAGTTATGTTACCAGGGTTGCTTAAAGGAGGTTGACAGGACAGGTTCATCCCTGGTCTGTGGCAGTGTCTGTGAGTTCTCAGTGTCAGTGGGTAGGTGAGGGTCTGGCTGCGAGGGGATGGATGAAAGGAAGACTAGAAAGGCGGATGGAGTAGTGGATGACCATAGGTGCAGGTCCTGCTGCATGCCCTGTCTCTGCAACTGTGTGTGGCCCCTGCTCCAGACTGACTGGGGCTCCACTGGTCAAGCTACCCCTACAACCTCAAACTTTCCAGGTGTTTCCAGCAGACACCCTGTAATTCTGGCAATGCCCTACGCTCCACCATGTAGATTTCCAGTGTCCTGTACCTGCACCACGGAGCCAGCTAACTACATCCCACCTGATGAGATTGTTAGTTCTGGATCAACTATTGCACCCTTTTGTAAGCTCTGCCATCTTCTTATACTTCTCCATGATGCTACATACTATTTTAATGGTGTTTTCCTACTACTTAGAACTAGTAGAATCAACAGCCTACACTTTCTACAAGGAGGTGGTAGAGCAAGTGCTATTCCATGCCTCCCTTCATAGCCCTTGGTTGCAGCTGCACTTTGCCACTCTCAGTGCCTTGTTTTGGACTTGGATTTTTCTGAATAAGTGTTTTCTTTGTTCTTAGCTGAGCAGCTGAGGGGAGTGTGATGTCCCTGGCCAATTTTCTGTTGGCCAGGCCAAGATGGGAACCCTAAAGAGCTATAGGAACTGGATCCCAGGGGCACATGTCTCCTTTAAGTTTGGAAACATCACCTTAGAACAGAACAAGGGCTAGTTTGTGCCATGCTGGGCCACTGAGGGGGCACTCCATATGCTGAAAGATGACCAACTAATAATGTGACCACATGAAAGGGTTTTGGGAAAGGGAGAAGGAGAGGTCAATCTCTATCTGTAATAGTAGTTTGTTACTAACAAGCCTTCTCATGCCCACCCCCTTAAGGGGCACTGCACCTCTGCACTTCTATGTTTTCTTCTTAACATTTGTCCTTAATACTCAATAGAGTATTGAGAGAGAAAGAGAAACTATTTATATCATGTGTTCTGAGTTATCTTGGGAATTTCAGTTGAATCTGAATGGACATGTTTGGAGAACAATAGTAAAGATCTGCATCTGATCTATAGGATGAATGAGTACAGGAGGGGGATTTTAGCCTAGCAAAAATCAGGCTGGGAGTAGTCCATCAAAGGCTCTTCATTGTGGGAAACCAGAGGGATCAGCAAAACTGGGTGAATGAGCATGGATTGGACTAATGGGCTGAAAATGCCAGCAAAAGGCACAGGAAGATCTACTCAGCAGAAATGGAGATTTCTGCCACAGGGCTATGCAGGTGCATGAGTTCTGCCAGCAAAACTTCATAGCATAGACTAGGCCCAGGTGTAAGAAAGGAGGGTAAGATGTGGATGAAGGTGTCTGTAGGCGGAGAGGTAAAAAGAAGGCTGGAGACTTACTGGGATGTGCCAATGCTCCTGCTGAAACCAAAGCCAGAGTTCCTGGTTAGAGGGTCTTGCCCGTCTGCTTAGGGTCAGAATAATTGCTATATTTTGGGCCAAGAAGGAATTTTACCCCATAGTCAGATTGGTATGGACTTTAGGGCTTTTTGACTTTGTCTGTAGTGGGTGGCATGACTCTCTAGCTGGGATCTCTTGAGCGTAAATTAACAACCTTCTATAGAAACAGGACATTGGCTGCCATCATTCCCCTGCTTTACCTGTGACAAGTTAGGGTGTTAGGTCTGTGTTGTTTCATGGTTGATGGTAGTCTTATGTAGAGGTAGGTTATGGATTGTATAGGGTGGCTTGGCTAGGGATGATCCTGTCTCAGGCAGGGGGTTGGACTAGATGATCTCTGGAGGTCCCTTCCAGCCCAACTTTTCTATAATTCTGTGACCAGAAGTGGAACACGCTTTCTTTATGCTGCTATAAAACACTTGTTCTGACACATCATCTGAGAATATTTTGTATTTCTGCTTTTAAGGAGTAAAGGTGACTAAAGAGTTAGTTGACTGTGACTTTGGAGATGAACTTGGATTCAGTTCTCTCATAGGTGGATCCAGGATTTTGTAAAGAGGGCTGTGGGAGCAGCCACTGATGCTGCAGTGGTGGCTGCACTTCTGTTTCCAGCTTTTCTGCTCTGCAACTGGACAGGCATAACCTGCAGCAGGAGCACCAACAGGGGCCTTTAAGTCCCCACATCAGGTAAGAATCTTCCCTTTTCCCTTTTGGTTCTGCCTCTCTTCCCTTATGTGCTCAGTGACATGTTTCCTTTGCTCCATTCCTCAGCTTTCCCTGCCTACCACAGCTGCTGTCCCCAGCTGCCCCAGGGATGATTCCAGAACCACTCCTGTCTGCTCCTGGTGGGCTGCACAGGGAGCTGGCATTGGGTGGGAACAACAGCAGCGGCAGATTCCCTCCCCCATGCCTGCTTCTAGACCAGCAGAGAACACCTGGGGCCGTATGAGCATGGAGGAGGAAACTGCCTGCCACTGTTCCTGTCCCTGATTGAGCTTGGTTCACCACAGAGTTTGGCTAGAGTGGGGCAGGAGCAACTGTGCAGCTCCCTCTCCCCATCCCCATCTCCAGAACAGCAGGGACAGCAGCAGCAGCTGGTGGAGGAGGGGGAGAATGGGAGAGGATGGGACATGACGCAGAGGGGAAGGTTGTGGGGGAAAGTCTTACTTCCTTTGGTGTCTCCCATGGCATTAACTGAATGAGGGGAAGGTGCATCCGCATCACTGTGCTCCCCCTGGATCTGTCCTCTGCGCCACCATAGATTTCCTGTGCACATTAGAAAAGTTACTTAGACCCTGAGGTTTTAAAACTACCATCTTTTCTTGCATAGCACACACCCCAAAATCATGCATGCAACTTGTTTTTTGGAGAGCAGAATGAAGAAATGTGTTTTTTTCCAGAGTCATGCTTGCAAAGAGCAGGTTTGATTAGTGGAACATCAAGACCATTAAAAAGGAAAGAGAATCACCTGTGGAAAGAAAAACCAGGAACCATTACGTAATTTTTTTCACCTCAGTTGCCTGAAGTCTTGTGAACAACAATCAAAGCTGAAACAGGAATCAAAGCAGGGTGTTTCTACTCCAGGCGGAAAAATCAGTGTCTCTGCTTAAGATATGCACCCCAATTTTGGGGGGCTGATCTTTGGGGAAAAGAAAGGTATGTATAGTATACAAATAAATACAGTATCTGGTTCTCTTACCGTAAACTACCCTGAGCTTTTGTTGGGAAGGACAGCATAGACATCTAATAAATAAATAAATCAACAAATAAATACAGTAGCATTCTTATGATTACATTGCTCACCAAGTTCCTCACCTGGGAAGCAGAGAAAATAATCCTTCTCTAATTCTCAATGCTGTAATGAAGAATAAATACATTCAAGACTGTATGGCAGCTGGATCCTAAAATGTTTGGGACCTTACTATTAGTAACTTACTAGCTTCTTTAAAACCCTGACTTTCACCTTCCAGAATGACTGGATGTGATTGGTTGCCTTGTCTTTTAGTTGATCTAGGTCGCATGGTTTTAGGAGGATGGATGCTGAGCATTTTCTGAAAATGAGGCCCTACTAAGCTGTCTTAAGTTGGGTACTGAAAAAATCACTAATTGCTCTTGAAAATATAAACCGTAAAACCTCACTACACTCTTGTGTGGTGAGAAAAACTACCTATACTATACTTGAGCTGGAGTTAATTTAGTTGAGCTGCTTTAGTAATTTTGAAAATCCCTCACTAAGGGGAATTTTACTAGTTTAGAAATACTGGTAGTAAAATCAGCACAGGTCTCCCCACAAGTGAAATAAGGTTTAACGCACACTTGCCAGGAAAGTTGTGTCTAGGAAGTCTTGCCAGCAGGGGTTTCTCTTAGTTAAAGATCATTCAAACAATGTATTCCTAGTCCTATACCTGACCCATTAGACCATTGCCTTGTATGCCTGGAAGTGGTGACCTCAAACATAGAGTGTTGCTTCACTGGGATTCTTCCTAAATAAGAGGTAGTGTAGCCATGTTCATAGCATGCAGTGAAGAGGCAAGTTAGCTTGCTCTGGAGGAGTCTGGGTTGGTGGTGCATAGAATTGATAGTTACTTGAGTTCTAATTATCCTGCTCACAACACTGAGTAGAGGTGACTGCACTGTTCCCTTATCAGGAGGCAGCCTGTATGGAGGAGCAGGCCATGTCTACTTCTGCTAGACATGGTAATTTTGCAGTCTAGACATAGTGATTCTTCCCATTCGTATATACATAACATAGTTGGTTTGACAAGCAAATGATAACAGGAAAGTACATAAGAACCTGTAACTTCTCTTTTACAAGCTAGTGTTCAATTTATTGACCATTCTTCACTTTTTTTCATAGTTTTGCTGTTGATTGAAGCTATATATAAGTTTTGGTAAAGTTATTGTGTATTTTGTAAAATGGATCTAACAGTCTTTCACTAGTTCACAGGGGTGTTGTAAAGATAAATAGGTTGAAGATAGTGTTACAGTTGCATGTTACAGTACTGGAGGGGCACATTACTAACTTACTACCTCCTTTTAAAATAGTTTTAAAAAACTGTTTTATATTCCCCTTTTCCATTTTTTCACTTTCTTTTATTCCTTTTTGTATCAAGCTGGTGAGGGTTAGAGACCATTGCAAAATCAGGGGCTACAGAGTAAGCTGAACTTAATTTTGGTTAGTGTCCCACTTCACAGCACTAATCTAGTTTAATAGATGTTTTCAATTATTGTACTGTTTGTTTTGCCTTATGATCCGGCACTACTGATATTCAGACAGCACTCTACTATATGTACAGTCCCATTAGATGTTTTGCAATATATCTTTATTCTTTGCCTATCTTTTTTTATCCCAAGGACTCTGTCTGCAGTTGCCATACAGAACAGCATGCAGATTTAGTACAAGGAAATAATAGTAATAAATCATTTTCAAAATCTTTACTTTTAAGCTAACAGTTTGGGGGGGGGGGGGGGGGGGAGGGAGACAGACCCACAGTAGTTTATAGATATATTTTCCCTAACCTGGCTAAGATCTCTTACACTGAGTATCACAGAGCAAGCTGTTTATTTACAGGGGTCTAAAAACGTGTATTTTTATAACGTTTCTGCTGTCATAATGAATTACTAGCTATAAGCTGTCCTTTGTTGGTTTGGGTGAAAATCAAATGAAACCCAGCAGGAGCTCCCAGAGTGTATTGTCCGAGAGTGTAAAAATGCTGTGTTGATGACAGATCATACTGTTTTTATTAAAGCTAAGAACACTGACTTTGCTTTTTGACCCCAGTGCTTTACTGTCAAGGTGATTTTATTTCTACAAATTTTCCTTCTTCAGGCCTCATCAACGATTCACCATAAAACATTAGACAAATTCCCATCATCTGTATATGATTATAGCAGGTTCTGTTGTTCTGCTTGCCACAACTAAAGAGATGTTTTTCAGCTTTGTCTAAAATGGAATCGGTTTACCAGCCTTCATTCATGATACAATGTCTCCTTGTTTTAATACCAGTTTTCTTTGGTTCTTTATAAGTTGATAAGGACATAATCAAAGGAATTTTAATGCATTGTTTAAGAACATTTGCTAAAGACCAAAACCAATGTTTCAGTCTTACCGGGGAAAAAAAATTACTTGGAAAACTGTTTTCAAATAAATGAACTGACTGCAACAGAATGCACTGTGACAATCTGGAAAGTACTTAGGTTTATTGGAAAGTTACTGAAAAAAGATTCTTCCTAGATCTGCTGAAAATTAAAACTGGAAAGTTAGTCAACACCTTTTAAAAGAGATGCACCCGCATATATTGATACAATTGCATGCACTTAACTGTGTACCACAGCTGGTCATCTGCCTCTCCATCTATCCTTGTTTGTTTGGGTTTTTTCTTTTTTAATAGAAAATTAAATTTGTTTTCATCCTGTATTTAAAACGCCCTCATTTTTTTGGTTTTGTATTCAATTCTTTTTTTTCATTTTCTGAATTTAGCAAACCACAAATTTCAAAACCCTTTTGATGTTTTTATTGAAAAAATATATAAAAAAACAAAATTCTAACAATTTATTTAGCATACAAGATTATATTTTCCACAAAAAAGATTTTGTTAAATAACATGACCAACTTTTTACGCTGTAAAATGCCCAAATTATGTGTATATATGTGGCCCTGGAAAGCAATGCTGTCTGAAGGACTCCATGTACCTTTGAAGTGCTCCAAGCAGTGAGTAGACAGATATGTGGCTGAAGAAATGCTTCTAAAATGGCCATGGGGCTAAAAAATGAACCTAAAAATGAGGAACAGTTTTTAAATACTTCTTTTTGAAGCACTTTCTCAAACACATGTCTGCATACTATGTAGCCCTTCAGTTTTCTACAGTGGTCTGCTTCCCTTACATCCACAAGGGGTTGGGGAGCACATCTGGGGCTGACAGCCAATGAACTCCTTTGTGCCTGGCAGTCCTCAGGAACTTCTGGAGAAGAGGCCAAGTGGCCTGCCAGGGTTCCTGCTTACCAGACCCTCTCAAACAGGCCTTTGTGAACATCTTGAAGCACTTCAGAGGGGAGGGAGTATTACCTATTTACACAGCACCAAATCTGAAATCCTTTGGATGATTGGAAAAGGGCAAATATAGTGCCCACCTTTAACAAAGGGAAGAAAGAGGATCCAGGGAACTACAGACCAGTCAGCCTCACCTCAGTCCCTTGAAAAATCATGGCGCAGGTCCTCAAACAATCCATTTCTAAGTACTGGGAGGAGAAGAAGGTGTTTAGGAACAGTCAGCATGGATTCATCAATGACAAGTCATGCCTGAGCAATATGATTGCTTTCTATGATGTGATAACTGGTTTTGTGGATGTGGGGAAAGCAGTGGACATAATATACCTTGACTTTAGCAAGGCTTTTAATCCCCCGCCTTCTACAGTATTCTTTCAAGTAAGCTAAGGATGTATGGGTTGGATGAATGGACTGTAAGGTGGATAGAAAGCTGGCTGGATTGTCAGTAATCAATACTTCACTGTCTAGCTGGCAGCTGGTATCAAGTGGAGTGTCCCAGGGGTTGGTCCTGGTGCCAGTTTTGTTCAACGTCTTCATTAGTGATCTGGAAGATGGAATGAACTGCACTCTCAGCAAGTTCATGGATGACACCAAGCTAGGGCATGTAGTAGATACACTGGAGGGTAGGGCTAGAATTCAGAATGATCTAGACAAATTGGAGGATTGGGCCAAAAGAAATCTCATGAGGTTCAACAAGGACAAGTGAAAAGTCCTATACTTAGGATGAAAGAATCCCATGCATAGCTATAGCCTGGGGACTGACTGACTAAGCATCAGCTCTGCAGAAAAGGACCTGGGGGTTACAGTGGACAATAAGATGGATTATAAGTGAATCAGTATTTGAGTCAGCAGTGTGCTCTTGTTGCCAAGAAGGCTAACAGCATACTGGGCTGCATTAGTAGGAGCATTGCCAGCAGATCGAGGGAAGTAATTATTCTGCTCTATTCAGCACTGGTGAGGCCACATCTGGAGTACTGTGTCCAGTTTTGGGACCCCACACTATAGAAAGGATATGGACATGTTGGAGAGAGTCCAGTGGAGGGCAATGAAAATGGTTCAGAGACTGGGGTACATGACTTAGGAGGAAAGGCTGTACAAACTGGGTTTATTTAGTGTGCAAAAGAGAAGACAGAGGGGGCAATTGATAGCAGCCTTTAACTACCTGAAGGGGAGTTCCAAAGAGGATGGAGCTAGACTGTTCTCAGTGGTGGCAGATGACAGAACAAGGTGCAATGTTTTCAAGTTGCAGCAAGGGAAGTGTAGGTTGGATATTAGGAAAAACTTTCTCACAAGGAGGGTAGTAAAGCACTGGAACAATTTACCTAGAGAACTGGTAGAATCTGCATCCTTGAAGGGTTTTAAGGCCCAGCTTGACAAAGCCCTGGCTGGAATGATCTAGTTGGGGCTGGTCCTGCTTTGAGCAGGGGGTTGGACTAGATGACCTCCTGAGGTCACTTCCAACCCTAATTTTATATGATTCTATGAGATACATGTCAATCCATGGCTTTGTGTGCGTAAGAGAGAGTGCATGGATATTTTTGTGCAAAAATTAATAAAACATAAATCTTTGACAAAATGGCCTCACATGTCTTAATAATCAAAGACAGACACTGAACATATTTTGGAATGTGTCAGTGCTGTAGGGCTATAACTTGACGGTGACTCACCTACACAACTCCTACTGGAGTCAGTTGGAATTCCCTGGAGAAACTGAAGCCAAAACATGACCATCACTTGATCTACAGAAACACAGTTAGCAATGTTGGCTGCTGACAGATGTGAAAAAAGAAAAACAAAAACAGTGCTTTACCAGAAGAGGAAGCGCTTTAGTTGACCTGGCTCCTCAATGTCTGTATAGACCCGGCATTTCATTGGAGCTTTTTGGTGTTTTTGTCTAATAGCTGATTCAAACAGCTATTAGATAAAAGCACCAAAAAGCCCCAATGAAGCACCCGATCTATGCAGATGTTGGACAGAATGGGTCAAACTAATCCAATGCCTTTTCACCAAGCTTAAAACTCTTTTTTTTCACATCTGTAAGTAACCAATAATCTGAAGTCAAGTAGAAGGCAGGGTAGATTTGAGCCTTACAAACTAACCTCAGTAGCTATATTTATCTAACAAAAGCTTTCTTGGGTTGAAAGGATGTGCAAAAAGGCACATGGATAAGAGGGAAAGAGAAATTTGAATACAAAAGGCAGAAGTGAGGGGAAGAGAAGGAGGAGGGGAGAAGAGTGGCAGCGCTCAGAGAGACAGACAAGCCAGCAGTAAACCCATAGGAACAAAGGAGTCACAAAAACCAATCCAGGTAATGGGATAAGAATCCACAGTTCCTGCTTAAACCATATTTAACACAATCCTGCCTGTGGATGATTTCTTGTTCCTCAGTTTTCCTTTCAATTTGATATTTAAAGGTTTGCTGCCTAAAAAACAGGCACCCTGAGGTCAGTGCTGGAGTGTACAGGGAAGTTAAAGTGTTCTGCCACAGACCTGTGTGTCTTCCTGCAGCTGATGTCAGATCAATATTCATTCATTCTTTCACAATGATATCTTCATTTTTAAACTTCTGTTGTCTAAGAACAGTCACTCTGAGGTCGGTAGTGGGATGTCTAGGGAGGCTTAAGTGTTCTGCTACTGGATTGTGTATCTTTCTGGAATTGGTGTCAGACAGGGGTCCAATCTAGGTAGCAGGGGGGCACTGTGAGGATGTGATGGCATATATAACATTGGTAGAATTACAGGTGATTGGACCTTGGATGTTATAATCCATGTTACGCAGTCCAGTGATGATGTGGTTGGTCTGTATTGAGGTTGGAGCATAGAAGGCATCTAGATCCACCGTGAGGCCTGGTGTCTTGGTGAGATTGGGTATTAGGTAACTCGTTGCTTGAGAGATGCTGTTTGAGGCTGGGGGACTGCCAGGACAGGTTTGCCCCCATGACTACTTTGAAGCAGTCGTCCTTTTCTAGGAGGGGTTGGAGGTCACTAATGATGTATCTCAGGTGTTCAAGCTAGGGGCTGTGTAGGTGACAACCAGAAGGACTTTTTCCTTTTCCTGAGGTTGGTATTGTAGCAGGTTGGAGCAAAGTCTGAGTTGGGCTTTGTTGATCTGAGTGGCTACGGTTCTGGGATTGTATTGTAACTGCAGGAATCCCTGATTTAAATCTTTAAGTTATGTATCCTGGTCAGTGGGATCAGATCAGGTACAGTTGTAACATAGGGCTCCTACGCATGTGCAGGGAGGCTGCTACAACATGCTGTAATTACAGCATGTCAGAGCAAACTCGATAAACTGAGTCTGCTGGAGTGGGTTAATTAGCGTGGTCCAGCAGACTCCAGAATCATGTGTATCAGTGTCCCCACGCTGCAAAATGGTTGTGGGGCACTTTAAACTAAAGCTCGTTCAACAAGCTTTAGTTCAAAGAGCCCCATCACCATTTTTCAGCACCAGGATCCTGATACATGTGACACTCTGGGTGCTTTTAAATAATGTGGCTCTTGGAACTGTGCTAATTAAAATGCTGCTCCTCCCCCTCTCAGAGCACATCTATAAACACCCATAGAGCTTAGCTGATCAGTTGGTCTACCAGTGTTTTTGTGGTGGCTGGATGTTCATCCAAGCAACAGAGCCTGTGTCTCCTTAGAATATTTGACTTTACTCAAATTTGTGGTCTTGGTTTAGAAGTTTAAGCTCTAAACTTCAACAGTGATGGGGAAAAGCAAGAAAAGTCAAGTCCAAAATTCTGGATCACAGCTGTTTCTTGTGACCGGAAATCCAGCCACAAAATCCTAAACTAGCAGATCAATTGCAGCATAAGTAGCAGTTTGATAACCTATAGATAATTTTGTAGGTGATAAATGTCAAACTCATACTTCTTAACTTCACAGTTAATACTAGCTGTTGACTTGCTCTAACCAAATCTTTTTTCTTCATGCTCTTGATAAGTACCTTGCACCATGGCTTACTCTGTCACTTCAATACTGGAAGCAGTTTTGATTTAGTAGCACTATTGCCAGTTTGGCCCCTCTTGCATGAATAAATATGACTCCTGTTTTCTTGTGTAATTTTTGTGATCCTTTCCTCCCTCCTCTTTATCCCACTCTCAATGGATGCATTTACACAAGACACTTTACTATGGAGTAGAGTTAACTAATGCACAGTAGGTGTCCGCGTCTACATGTGCAGATGTTTACTGCACAGTAATTGGCTCTAATTGCAAGTAAATTTGCCACCTGCAAATGCAAGTGGTAAATGTACTTGTGATTAGTAACTACACAGTAGTGCACACATAGATACCTTGTTCGCAAGGTGCAAACGTATAGACACCTATGCATAGCACACATATAGACACCTTGGGAACAAACTTGTTCTTGGGCAGCAGGCAGTGGGAAATTGCTCCCTGCCCCTGGGAGCTGCCTGTTGCTGGGGCACTGGAGACTGGTCAAAGTCAATGCCCCCAGGACCCAGCAGCAGGGAGTTCCCAGCCCCCACTCCCCAATTAGAATAGTGGAGCAGGGGCTCGGGAGATTGTTCCCAGATACATCTCTATAATCATTATTGCAGAGCTGGGGCTGGGAACAGGTTGGAGAGATGCCTGCCGAGGGTAGGTTTACCCTAGAGTAATATATTCTAGAGTAAACCCACCTGGGAGCAAATGCATGTTTAGATGTGCCCAATGAGTAGCTATTGCTTTTGCATCTTCTCAAGAGGTGTGTATTCAAACACCCCTGGATGAAAGTAGGGACTTGCCTTCTTGAGACAAAGGGACTGCATTCTGGCTTTGACAGCAGAGCAGGTATCTTTGCATTTCCTACTGACACTGCCTTTTGCCATACAAAAAGGAGAAGGTCCTGTGGAGAGGATCTTCTTTGTTCCTACTCTAGCTGGTTGGGTCAGGGAAGAGGAAGGTGCTATATTAAACAGCTGTAGGATCTTTCAGCTAAAGACCTAATATATAGATATACTGTGAGTATAGTTTGTAACTGTGATGTTAATTGCTTTGTTTATCTCTTGCAGCACCTGATGAAGCCACAAACCCTAAGTACAGAATCTTTCTTTACAGGATGGTTGATGTGATTCTCAGATCTTATGGTGAGTTTACTAGACCAGCAATTAGAAAATAACTTTTTTTCTTTCTTATAAAAGCGAGCAATTTTAACATGGACTCAGTAATAGACACACATACAATACATTTTGAAACCAACTCTATAATTTTTGCAAGGATGCATTTTGGCATAGAGTTTGAAGTGGAGCAGAGGAGTAGGTTCCTCCAAGAATGTTTCATGGCACAGACTCCAAGATAAAGCACATACAATGTGGCACAGCCATGTTTTCCACAGGCTAGTTGTATCCTAATCAGACCTTAGCAGGGGGAGATACAGAGAGGGTACAGTGGCGTGGAAGCACCCTACTTTTGGACCACACTGGGAGCACCAGCTGAGGACTTTTCAAAGTCCCCAAAGCTGGTAAGAACCTGCCCCCCAGCCCCTACCCCATCCTGAGCAACACATCCCTTCCTCTCCCATTCCCTCCTCCACCACCTGCTGCAGCTGCTGTCTCTGACTGACCTGGAAGCCAGGGGAGCTCAAGAGTTGCTCCTGTCCATCTCCAGCTGGCTGCACAGGAAAGTGAACTCTGGTGGAGATGGTTGCAGTGACAGCAGCAGGCAGGTTCTGCCTCCAAGCCCAATCTCCCTGGGTGTTCCCTGCCAGCCAGAGCGTACGGTCACGGCGCGGGAATGACAGCCACTGATGTTCCCAGCTGAACTTGTGCAGTCTGGGTGGAGAAGGGCAGGAGTGGCTCTGTAGCTCTTCCCACTTTGCATCAGCCAGGGACAGCAGCAGAGATGGGTGGGAGAGGATTTGCCACTGAGCACCAAGGGGAAGGGAGAGGAGATTCTTACCTAATTTAGGGATTTAAAACAAGTCCTCAGCTGCTGCTCCAGTGGTGTTGTCTTCCCACCCTGGAAGTAGGGGAAAAGCTGGGAGTGAGGCTACAGCCACCACTATATTTCCAATCGCTGATCCTGAACACTTCCCTCCCACCCCTTTACAAAATCCTGGATCCATGGATGTACCTAAGAGATGCTATCTC
The DNA here is from genome assembly GCF_030867095.1 of Alligator mississippiensis. Classification (NCBI taxonomy): domain Eukaryota; kingdom Metazoa; phylum Chordata; order Crocodylia; family Alligatoridae; genus Alligator; species Alligator mississippiensis. The sequence continues at coordinate 127,126,520 of NC_081825.1, read as the reverse complement.
ACACAGGGCTGGTGGGTGGCTGTAATGGGTACAATCAGAGCACTGAACTGGAAATACACAAAGTCAGGACCTTACCATATCTGGATTTTAGCAATTAAAATAAAAACTCGTCAAGAGTCTCTCTTGTATTCCTGAGGTATATGTGCATTACTTGCACAAAGAATAATGGCCAAAATCAAATAGAATGCTACTGTTTTATTGTCTACCACTTCATGTATCTTTTCTTTTATATCAACATACATTTTGTTCTGTTTTAATGAAGTATAAACAGGTAGAAGGGACAATCTTACTGCACATTTTAGCAACAAATATAAATTATATAAATGTTATTTTATTATATATATTTTTTCTTCTTCATTTTATCATCTCATTTTGGCAAAAGCAGTAAATAAACTACAAACAAAAACTCACATATGTTGAGGTACATATGTAATAAGTGGTTTTGATGGTAGAATAACATGTTGAACCTGTTCCTGACATTAGGTTCAATCTTGCCAAGAGCTGGAAGCCAATATGAATTTTAAATGGCAAACAACTTGCAGAATTGGGTCCTTTCAGCATGAATTAAGTATATTGCCATTTAGGCTATGAGTTATGTCAACAGGAAATCCAAGCATTTTACACTTTTTAAATGGCTGGCAAAATCACAGGTTATCCCACAGGAAATAAAGTCACACAAACCACATACTTTAAAAATATGCAGGAGGACTTTTTAGACTGATGAGACACTTCTTATGGATTGTTACATGTATAGATCTTTTAAAATTTTTTTAATGTTTCCAAATGTATAGACAGCTGAAGTCTCAGATCATAAGTATTCAAGCATGAGTTAACTTTATAGTTAACTGGTATAGAAAAGTCCCAGACTTTCCCAGTGCTCACAGGACAGACATCACACCATGTAGATAAGCAGGAGCCAGAGGTTTATGCATCAGGTATACAGCAGCATCCAACTCTTTCCTTCAACCTCCTAGAATCTTTTCTTAAGCTTTGGAGATCACATATACAGAGAGGTTAGCCTCTGACAGGACCAGGAGGACATATGTGTTGCTCTACAGTGAATCTCTGAGCAGTTCTACCAGTCAGTATAAACTTCAGTTTAGACCTGTTTAGTACTTTGGGAATTACTGGGTTCAGGGACCTGGGTGGATGAAGAAGCTCCTTTGAGTAGTTGTAGGATTGGAGCCAACTTGCTAAGAACTAACATAGAAGGAACATACACAAATGGCTTTGACATGCCAGTTAAGGGGGCGGGGGGACAAAAACCAATTGCCATTCTAGCACCTTGCTCCCTCATCTTGATTTAGACTTCTTTGTGCTAGATGCTGTATATAGCGTATAGAGTGAAAACCAGTCACTGCCTCTTATGTTCTGCACTGTACTCTAAATAAACTAAAGGGTGGAAGAAGAACTGGCACTAACTTGCTCTAGATCACACAAGAAGTTTGTGATAGGTTGGAATTAAACCCTTACGTGCTGAATACTTGTACATGCCTGTCTTTACTCCTAGAATTTCAAGAGTAAGGGGAAGGGTGGGGCGGTGGGTTTTGGGTGCAAATCTTTCTAACTGTTCTACCTGAGGCACCCCTCAAAGTTTTGCAAAACAGTGAAGGGAAACCAAAGGCGACTTTCAACTCTGCCCCATCTGGGTTTCTCTTTGGAATGAAATGATTCAGCTTAGATGCTGTGTCCAATAGGGCTGTGTGAAGCTTCAGTCCCTGATTCGATTTGGTGGAGATTTGGCCCAATTCAGTGGCTGAATCTCCGAATCCGAATCAAATCAGAGGACCCTTTAATCTCTCTGAATTGAATCAGAACTCTCTGAATTGATTTGGAGAGATTCAGACATAGAGACAGCTTTAAATGTGTTTTTTTTACATACCTCTAGGTAGCAGGGGCTCGTGAGCGCTGCGATGCTGGGGCACATGGAGCATCCCACAGGAGCATGGGGGGGCTCCCCACTGCACTCAGCAACAGACCTGGAAGTGAACCAGAGTCATTTCCAGTCCACTTCCAGTAACTGGTGCCTCCTGAGTCTGGGGGGGCACCTGGGGTCCCCCTGTGGCCAATCTCCAAGCTGCGGAGGTGTGGGGGGCCCCCCCAGCCTGCTCCCCAGCAGACCTGGATGTGAACTGGACCTACTTCTGGTACACTTCTGGGTTTGCCGCCAAGCACATGGAGGGCTCCCCCACACTCCTGTGGGATGCTTTATGTGCCCCAGCATTGCAACGATCCCCACAAAGTGGGATCTCCATAGAGACTGGCCTGCGCTCTCCACAAGCAAGGTCCACTTGGCCAGGCAGATGGGATGGGCTATGGGTGGGCAGGAAGCAGAGTCTGGGAGTGGCCAGGACCAGGACCAGGGCTGGGATTGTAGAGAGGTGACAGTGTTGTCGAAGCACTGCAATCTGCTTCCCGCACTGCCTCTGCTGGGGGCATGATCCACGGGAGTGTTGTGGGGTAGGCGTGATCTATGGCGGGGGAGCATGTGCAACCTACAGGAGTGATGGGGGCGGGGGCAGGAACATTCCACAGGAGCAATGGGGAGTCGAGCACAATCCACAGTGGGGAGCGGGGCAGGCACAATTTATGGGATTGATGGGGGGACAGGCATGATCCATAGGAGTGATGGGGGCAGGTGTGATCTGCTGGGGGAGGTGGGATGGATCAGACTCATCTTGTTATCTGAAAGAGCTAAGAAACAAATAACATACAACCCAATCAGCAGCAGAATTGTGAACACATTGGATGGAATTTTATGGTACCATCTAGTGGAAACTTATGAGCTACTATTTTGCATGACTCCAGTTTAAAATGCACATTGTACAATAATGAATCTATGTGACACAGAAGTGGGCTGTCCTCTATGAAAACTTATCCCTCTCTGAGCCAATTGGTCTCTGAAGTGCCACACTGCCCTGCTTTTGGCATGACATTTTATGGCAGTAGGGAGCCTTGCATATTATTTCTGTCAACCTGTTCTATGCCGTGACTTCACAGTACAACAGTCTTGGAACACAACACCCCCTTGTTCCCAGGAGCTACAAAGAAAGTGAGGGGGTCCTGTGGACCAATCTGAGATGCTTTGGATTTTAGCTGATCTAATCTGACTTCCTGCCTGCCACAGCATTTCATCTGCGTACTCTTCTGCTGAGTCTAATAATTGATCTATCTAAACAATTATATCATACTTCATGAACACTGTTTCAGGGCCAGATTCAGCAAAGCACTTAAGTACTTGTTTAACTTTAAGCACATGCTCAGGTATTATTGATGTCAATGAAAGTAAGCCATGTGCTTAAAGTTAAGCGCATTCTTAAGTGCTTGGCTGAGTAGAGATAAACTTAAGCATGTGCTTACATGCTTTGCTGATTCAGCTAAGTACTTGCATTTGCTTTAGATTCTTGTATCAGTTCCATTTTTACTCCTTCAGTGTATGAAGTTTTCTTTTTTCTAGTTCCTACTGTCAAACAGTTTGGACCGGGAGGAGTGAAATATAAAAAGGATACTGTACTGGTACATTATACGTTTTCATTTAAAATATAGCTTTCTTTTTAAAAGTGTTTACTGTGCACCAAGTTGGGGCCAAAGCCACTGATTTATATTTTCATTCCTCTGTCTCTTTAAATCTGGAAGTTTAGGCCCAGGTCCCCAGAACAGCTTTGGAGATCAGGAAGTGTTTTGCTTCAGGGGTTTTGGCTTCCTGTAACTCTTCCATATTGAGCTGTCCCTTCTTCGACTTTGCAGGTACTGTAACCCTTTTAAAAGCTGTCTAGTTTGATTTCTACAGCTATTACTGAGTTTAAATAGTATTCCCAGAACTAGTAGTGACAAGCTATGCCTGCGAACATTTGTCTCTACGAAAAAGCTGTAGCAGCCAGTTGCAAAATGGAAAACATTCTGATTGAGGTTAGTGCCTTGAAAGCCGTTCTTGTATGAAGTAAATACATAACAGCGTTTGGAATTTTAGTTTGTCAAAGGACTGAAATTTCATAGCAAGTTTGGACTGAAGGCTGTGATCTTTGCAAAAGTGTTTGCGCTACAGTCGTTGCAGCTAGTTGCCAGCTCAGGATTTTATTGCATGCCTGGATGTATTTGGTGTTTTTCAATAAAACCCCAGCTCTTGGAAGCAAGTGATTATGTGAGAATCTTGGCTTTTATTAGACAAAAAAAAGTGAGTTTTCAGCTTTTCAGGGATCAGAAAAGCATGAAACGCATGCCCTGAATGCACCCTACAGGGTCAGAAACCAGAATGCAAAGGGAATGGTCCAAAAAAAAATTTAACTTATTACAAGTCTTTTGGAAAAAAACTTAAAAATGATGATTTGGGGTCCTCTGTCATGATTTTTGAAGGCTGAGTAAATCTGACCTATTTTTTGGGTATTTTTGCTTTGCATTGAGAATTTTTAATCTGGAAGCGGTGTAAATATGTTTTTTATGTGATTATGCAAAGAAAAGGTAATTTGCCAAAAGGATTCAATTCTCCTGGAACGGTTTCATAGTGACTTGCATCTTTCAATTTTCATACCTGCCAATATAGCATACTTACACTTAAGAGATCAAGTTGTCTAATGCCTAGGTGGGCACGGAGCTTAAGAAGCAGTCTTTACTAGAAGTTATTGTAACCTTTAGTTGCAATGCATATCAAGCAGAGTTCATATTTGAGAACAAAAGTTGCTAAACCTTTCTTTTCATTAACCATTCCTTGAAAAGACAGCAGAAATGTCCAACTTGCTAAGTATCATTCTTTCTTTTTTCAAATGTAAATAGTTTTTTTCTTTTCACAGTTGGATTTATAGGAAAGCCACATGCATAATAATAATAATATTAGAAAAGCAAACAAAGCAAATTTTAAATGTTTGTAACAAAGTATTTTACTCTTTGCACAGAGCACTTGCTTCTGTTGCTAGGAATGGGTAAATATCTACTCCCAAAGGAAAGGAATTATCAATAATAAATCATTATCTTTTGATAATTACAGCATAAATAATATATGTAGATGGAGGCAGATTTCAGATGGCCAAATTCTGCACACATTGCTCGGGAGCTGTTGAACAATAATTGACAGGAGCATAAATGCCATGCCCAACTCACTTAAGGAATTAACTTTGACAGAGAAACTTACATTTTGAAAGGGATCTTAAAGACCACATTTCTCTTCCTTGTACCTACTATTTTTCAAAGATTCGAATTGGTTTTGTGAACCTATCAAAATACTGTACAATAAGTAGAACTCTGCTCAGAAACATGCACGCACTGAAAGAGAGGACACCGTAAGCAAAGACAGTGTGGTCTAGTGGATGATGACTTAGGAGGCTCCCCCTTGTATTTGAAACCCTTTTAAGTCATTAACTCTAGGTGACCTTAAACAAGTCTCTTGACCTCTTCTTGCTTCATTCACCCAGCTGTAAAATCGGGTAAAGCAAGACCTCTTTGAAAACCAGATGTTGGTTCTGATCTGAGTTTTCCTGGGTACAAAACTTTTGGGTTAAAAGTCATCCAGAACAGCATTTGTTAAACATTTACTGCTCTCCACCTACAAGGTATAATGTTTATGCTGTAATCTACATAACTAATTAAACTATGTCAGGATTTATCCTGAATGCTTCATGCATATCATATTTGGAAATGTATCCTGCCCAGTTAGGGCTAAATAAATCTTGCCTTCTTCTAGATGGCTGTGTGAGGATGAGGAAAGAAAGAGGTCCTCTTTCCCTCATACAAATAGAAAAGCAAGGTTTCTTCTCAGTATTCAGGAGGGAGTGAAGAGAAAGTGTAAGCTCATATGCTGGCCTGCAAATCTCCTCAAATGGGGCAAGGTTACACAACACAGGGTGTTTTTAGCAGTCCAAGGGTAAGACAAAAAAATGAATGTTGGTTTGAACTCGTGAAAAAGGTTACTTAATTCATGTTCACATTTCTCTTCTATTTGCTTTCTTCAAATACTCTAATGCAGGGGGGTCAAACTCAACTGGGGCCCCAGGCTGGATTCATACTCCTGGGGTACTGTGGCTGGATTCAGACTGGGGCCTGAGGAATGCCACAGTGGCCACTGTGGTGGCGTGGCAACGGTAGTGGCATTAAGCATTAAGCGGTGTGGCTGTGGGGGTCCACGGGGAATTGCTGGTGATGACTATGCCTAGTGGAGCCAAAGGGCCCTAGAGTCTGTGGCAGGCCATGCTCCCCACAACTTCTGGTGGCTCAGATAGGCTCTGTGGGCTGCATGTGGATGGCTGGCTGTATGTTTGACACCCCTGTTCTAAAGAGTAAACTTGATGATCACATAAACAGAGTACATGATCCCTGGAGGACAATGTTTGTCTCTAGGTCCTGGTCATACATTAGAGAATGCACAGAAAGGCATTGTACCTACGACAGAATTCACTGCAGGATTTGGGCTTCAAGATGTACGTGTTATTTTTCCATCATTTTAACAATTACTTGTCTAATTGGGGAACAGAAATGTCATATGGTATATTTGGCCATTTGTACTAACTGGCACAGTTTGAATACTGCCAGCTAGGAAAGAGTGCATATTTTACTACCCTTTGTGGACAGTTCACACTGAAGAAATGACTTGTGGTGTAGATCTAGGACCTACAGGATGTAAGCAGGCTGTTCACCAAAAATTATAGTAAATTTGGGCATGTCCTGGCAAGAGTTTGCCAGCTGCAGTTGCAATATGGAGAAAAGTTCACAGGGAAGGAGATATACAATACTTCACTCATGTAGGCTGATGGAGCTAACATTGAGCAGCTGCTTTTTGTTGTGCAAAAAAAGCTGCATGATAACATTTTGACTTCTCTCTCTTATTTGGGTTCAGTTTAGTTAATGCGCAGAGCAAAGTGTTAAGAATGGCTATCTTATCTAAAAAGAGATGAAGGGAGGAGATGAACCTCTTAGTAGTAGACTTTTGCCACGGTTTGGGGTTCCTTAACCAACTCTGCCAAGCCCTGAGGTAATCAATGAACTTTTTTAACAAAAGCAATACTATACATTTTGAAAAAAAGTAATGGATTTCCTCCCTTTTTTAAGCAAGTCTTCATCAGTAAGAGTCACAAGGAGTCATTTGTGGAAGAAAAACCATGCAGTTAGCTTGACTTGGGGGCTGTGGGGCCATTTTACACCTGTGCTTTGGCCCCTTTGCACTTACCTAACAACATAGAGGGCTGTATTGGTGCCCCCTTACCCAGTGCTCTCCCTCTAAGCATGCAGTCCTTAAGTCATGAGGACAGGAAATGAACACAAAGGGTATATACAAGTGTTACATTTATCTAAATACCTGATCATGCAGGTGTTCACGGGGCTTAAATTGTCCAAAAGTAGTGTGCCCAATCTAAGTTGATATTAGGAGGTAAACACTAACTTTAAATCGATTAAGGGTTGACCTGATATACAAAGTGTTAACCCATCCTAGCAAACATCTGTACACATTCACAGCACAGTCTTGGGGCTGGGAAAGCCCACCACCTGCCCTCGCCCGGAGGCTGTGCCATTTCTATCCCCAGACCTGACTTGGTTATTTTTAGCCCCCAATGACCTCCCAAACCAGTCCCTTTCCTCCCAGACCTGACAGCCCCACCAAACTCTCCAGCAGCCCCTCCCCACCCCGCAGCCTGGGCATGCCTCCTCATCCCACTAGCCCCTCCTCCCATCCTGAGTTACTTACCTTGGGCTGTCCACCCTGCTCTGGGATCAGCAAACACCCTCTTTGCCTTGTGTAGTAGCCACTCCATTTTTCCCCACTGGTGTCTTTCCTTGCTCTTCCCAACAGAAGCTGCCCAGGATCCCTGCTGCAAGTTGTTTCTTCCCTAAAGCTGTTTCTTCACTTCTGATCCTCTGGCTGTGCTCTCATAGCCTTTTCATATCTCTTGGCTCTCAGCCCTCTCCAGCCCTCACATCTAGGACAAGCAGGGCCAAGCTATAACAAGCTCCTGTCTGGAGACATCAGGCAGAACTGTGGATACTAAGGCAAAGTGAAAATGCAAGAGACTACAGTCCTTCTTTGGGTGGGAGATTTTTTCCTAGGTGGATCAGATTACTAATTTGAGTTGATAGAGGTGTGGTCCTAAATTTAAATCTGGCACCCCTACCAAAGTGGTAGAAAACTTGTATGAAAAATGCATACTTTTTTCCAAGCAACACCTCAGATATGTGGCAGAACATGGCCCTAACATACCAAAGGAATTACTTGCATTCTTCCTCTGATAGCCCTAGCTTGGTCTTTGTAGGAAATATAAAAACAGTGGTACTTTTCTTTCCCCTTTTTATTGGGAGGGTGAGGGGGGGAAGTAGTTAAATTTATCATTACAACTGTAATGTACAAAAGGTCTAAATAATAACGTTCCATATTACTATCAAAACCAGTTCTGTTATGCTGCCTAAAATCAGTTTACTGCACACTTAAATATGATACCATATAGATACATGTGTATGTGTGTATGTGTATATTGTTAACATTCATTTAAAAGGCATGAAGGCTATGCTATGCCCCAGTAATCCTATTATAATCCTTGAGGAGGAGGAGGGGGAGCAAAAAGGACATATTTTCAGCATCTTTTCTTTGTGAGGCGGGAAATTGTATTTGCTTTTGTTCACTTATAGACCCAGCATACTTTAATGGATCTGTGACATAGATAAAAAGCAGAAGTGCGTCTAGAGTGCTGACTTTTACATTTATTTCCTCAAAGCAGAGGGCAAGGAAGCTAAAGATTTAAAATGCATGGATTCCTCTGAAAGCTTTAAACCTATTAGGACAGACGCACAGCAACTTTGCACACAGATTGCCCCCAAAGTAAGTCTTGATTTTAGGACTAAGCCAAGCTGGCATGCAAGAGCAGTTGCTGTTGATCTTTTATACTAATTTTGGATTAATTGTGATCTACAGCACTGCGTAAACATGCTAACCTAGTACTTCAGCTTCACCACAGCTAAACATTAATCCTTCTTAATGCTCTAAGTCAACTTTTAGTCCTTAGCAGAATTTACCTTAATCTCTGGCTAGGAAGCTAACTGATTTACAAAACATAATCCAAGAGCTCCAGAATCTTAAGGAAAATGTGCACAGAAGCAATTCACCTATGCAGAATAATATATCTGCCTGGCATCCTTCACAGAACCAAGCACTTGGAACAATTGATCAAAATTGTACTGAGCAATACGGTGTCATATTTCTAGCTGATAGACTGAATAGAAAAAAGCATTTTACTTGAGCTTCTTTTATGCTATAATTTTTAGAAGCTTTCAGCTTTTCCTCATTTCTGCTTCTGTTCTTCTTAGAGCAGATCAGCAAAAGAACTCACTAGTTTGGCAAAAAATGTTGGTCTTGATGATCTGTGATAATTATTAAAATGGAACCTTGTCATTTCATAGTATTTAAATGTCCTTCAAATGGCTTGGGCCCAACTCTTCCTGTATGTATTCTGTCACAATTTGCATGTGAAAATAATAAATGTTCATGAGTCATGACAGGTTTGGCACTGTAAAGCAAAACAGTTGTTGAGTTGCCAGAACACTACATAGTTCTTCAATCATTAAATTCATGGGTTAGATTTTCTACTATGTTCAGGGGTGGGAGCTTTTGGGAGGTGTTATGGCTCTGTGATTCTTCACCAACCATTTTGTGCCTTTCTTCACCTGGGCTAGGGACAGAAGTTACACACAAACCGGTTTAAGTGATCAGAAATGGATTTCAACCTGTATCAGAACAGAAATTTAGTGCACATACACCATTCTTGAAATGGCTGAAACTGGTTTAAGATAAACCCGGTTGAATGTAGTATTAGACTTAACTGATTTGGGTCAAACCAGTTTATGAAACTTCTGACCCAGACTGCTTCCTGGTTCAAGTTAAACCATAGCCCCCAGTATGCTTTCCAGCCCTGGGCTGGGCTGGGCTGTGCTGTCTGCTCCAGAGAGCAGGGCTGGCCTTGCCCTTCTGCTCCCTAGCTGGAGCAGTGAGGGCTAGCTGACTGGCTGGGGGTTCAGGGCGGGGGGGTGGAACTGACCCTCCCAGGCAAACTCTGGCTGGGGTCTGGGTCCAAGGAGGGGGGTTAATCACCCCTGCCTCTGCTCAAATTTACAGCTGGCTGCAACTATGGAATACAAATCCCAGAGGCACCCGGAAGCAAGAAGAGGAAGTGATGAGCAACCCTGCAGAGTCCTGCTGCTGTAACTCTGAACTGTAAATTCCAGACCTCAGGGGCAGCAGAAAGAGGAAGTGAACACGCAGCCAGAGAGCTGTGTGCTAGCATCTCCAAAAGCTTCTGACTTGAGCCACTGCAGGCATGTGGCTGTATTTCCTGAATCAAAGGACAATGTCTGTTCACTTCTGTTCCAATTTAATCTGTGCATTTTAGACTAACCTGCAAAGATTGAATTGATTCAGTCTCAGGATTTTTGACTGTCTGTACTTAGCCTTAGGCACAGGGACTCTCAGTCAGCTGGAGTCACCCAGATCAGGTTGTGCTGCAGCCTCTTCTTCTATGTTGATCGTTGCAGTGAAGGTGCAGTGATAGTAGCCTATCTTTACACTAGCTGGGGACATTAAGTTGGGGAATCCCTGGTAAGGGTGTTGTTAACCTCTGTACCTATGCCAGCTCCAGAATACAAAAGGAGCTGGGCAGAAAATTTTCCTTTATGGTTCAGATTACTGATTTGAGCTGTTAGAGGTCTGGTCCTAAATCTAAATCTGGCATCCCTACCAAAATGGTAGAAAGTTTGTGTGAAAAATGCATACTTCTTTCCAAGCAACCCCAAGGTCTACCAGCTTGTGATTCTTCCACTGCATCTCTGACTTATTCCATACATGTGCTGAGAGGAAGGGGAGAATACAGTTTTCTCCTGCTGAGTATGTATACAATGTGCACTAAAGAATAACTTCCAGAAAGTCTGGGCAGTCCCCTGGCATCTAAACAAAGACTCTACAGTAGAGGCTGCTGACAGCCCCCCTTGTCTTGCTCTTGCTAGTTACCTTTGTATGGGCATGTAGGGAGGCTCCTGACTACCTTGATTGTAGATAGAGGAGTCTGGGAAGCCTTCTGAAGAACCTGAGAGAAAACAGAAGCTTATGGATACAAACAACAAGTGTAGGAAGAGAGAGCAAGGGCCCTAGTTTGTCTGTGCCTTTAAAACCTCTGGGCTAGGGTCAGAAGTTACACATAAACCAGTTTAAATGATCAGAAACTGGTTTAAACCTATAACAAAACACAATCTCAGTGCACATAAACCAGTTTCAAAATGGCTGAAACTAGTTTAAGCTAAACCTGGTTAAATGTAGTATCAGATTTAACTGATTTGGGTAAAAACGGTTTATGAAACTTCTGTCCTTGACCTCTTCCTGGCTCAAGTGAAATCAGAGCCTGCCAGCATGCTTTCCAGCCATGGGCTGGGCTGTACTGTCTGCTCCAGAGAGCAGGCCTGGCCCTGCCCCTCTGTTTCCTAGCTGGAGCAGTTAGGGCTGGCTGACAATGGGGTGTGTGTGTGGGGGGGGGCAAGACCAGCTGGGGATGCAGCCCAGTCTATAGTGGGGGACTGCGCACCCCCCAGGCAAACCCCAGTTGGGGCCATAGTGAGGGGTTAAACACCTGTTCCTCATCTCAGACTTACTGCTGGCTGCAACTATGGACTACAAATTCCAGAGGCACCTGAAGCAGGATGAGGAAGTGATGAGCAACCCTGAAGAGTCCTGCTGTTGTACTTCTGGACTGCAAATCCCATAGATCTTGGAGCAGCAGGAAGAGGAAGTACTCTAGCACCTCCCAGCTTCTGGCTTGAGCCACTGCAGGCATCTGGCTATATTTCCTGATTTAAAGGTTCACTTCTGGTTCAATTTAATCTGTGAAACTTAGACTAACCTCCAAAGACTGATTTAGCCTTGGGCTTTTTGACTGTCTGTACCTAGCCCAGATGTGGAAACTGGGGTCTTTCAGGGATTTGACCCAACTGCATGCAAAATTCAGAAAATTGGATCAGGTTTCCAGATGCAACTCTGAAATTTTAAAGACCATGGCACTTACTTTCCTCCTTCATCAACTGACTGTCCATCACGACTGGAGCAATGGATTGTCTGGATCCCGAATTCTACTTTGGTCTGGGCCCTAGTAGTATCCAAAACATTTTTCTTGTTTTATAAAAAGTACAGTAGTAGAGATTTTTTCCCCTTCACTTTCATTTATATTTTCCATACATGCTTTTCTAACTGGCTAATACTTAGATGGAATGAGATAGAGTATAGTGTTTTTTTTTCTGTCATGTCAAACAAATGCAAATGAACTCAACTACTCCTTTTTAAGTTAATTTGATTGACTTTAAAACAGTAAAATCCAAAATGCTATTTTTAAAATTCTTTTTCTGCACAGGCTGCTGATCTATAAAGAGAAGGAAAGAGGATGGTAAAAGAATTGCAGCTCTGATGATTTAGTTTGTGAGTATTGCAGGATATGAGCATAGAATTACAAGGTGAATAATCCATTTACATTGAATATTTTCCTTACTCAAAACAAGTTTCTGGCATAAGACTGTATGTTTGTCATCACTGTGACATTTGTAACAATGAAATTCAAAAATCTGACAAGTTTTTCATAACCCCTTTTTGTAACCTCTACTGTTGAGCAAACTCATTCAACTAAATTTTCATGTTTAACTTTCTCTTTGTAGCATAATGGAGCATGTGGAAAAGGTTTTTTTAAAAATCATTTGAAATAGGGAAGTCATAATTAACAAGGAATAAAAAATAATGTGATTTCAGGACTTTTTTTTGATGAATTTGTGAATTTTGCATTTTTTTGCTGCTGCAGATGTGTGACTTCACCTACTTTTTGCCACAGTTAGCACCCAGCATGGATGATATGATCCAGGATTGTGCTTTCAGTGGTCCAGCAATTTTCAGAATGGGTAGGAGCAGTGTTCATCATTTGGAAGCTACTTGCAAATGTTCGTTACTGAGCTCCCACTTCTAATTTGATAACCATAGTCTTTGTGGTTGCTAAGAGCAGCCTGGAAATCAATGGGACTCTCACACTGAGGCTTTGATGGACAGCTTGTCTCTCTTCCCAGTTCCAGCGTGACTATGGTTGGGAGCCCACTTGGAAAGCAGGAAAGTGAAAAAAAAATGGCTTCTCTGCTGCTGGGAGTACTGCCTCTAAGGAAAAGTATGAATTAGTCCTTGAAAAAGGGGGTGCATTGTGTAATTAAGTAGCTAGTTAAGTGAGCCTCAACCTTAGAGATTTAACTACTGTGTGGGAATAATTTTTATTCTTCAAAGGTAGGTATCAGGACTAGGATTTCAGGCTAATCTAGAACAACTAGGGTCTCATTGTTAGTGATTATTAGAGGACCTGTTGCTTCTACTTATGTCTGACTGTTATTTAAATGTATTAATTGTATCATACAGTTCATTAACTTATTCTCTCCAGGCCTGGGGAAGCCTGCAGGATGCTGATTTCCCACAAGGCTCTAATAATCAGAGTAACTAATTTTTTTCTCCTTGGGTTGCTTTTGTGGTTGTCTCTGTGTTTCCCAACACTAACCAGTTTGTTTGCACCACTGCTCACATATGCTCAGAGTTCTCTGAAGCAAGAGCAGGTTTGCTTTACAAGATAATTTGACTTGAGAATTTGGATGTGTCATCTTGGGACACCCCGGAAATAGTTGATCTGATTTGTTCAGCAAGTAAACAAAATGTTTTTGTTTGAAATAAAAGTGTACAACCAAATGTTATTCAGACACCTTAGCAGCAGGTCCTGTAACTGCAGCCTGTATTGAGTTCAGTGCAAACTCTCTATACTGAGAAGGTACGAACAGCAGGCCTATACACTTTCCTTTTTCCACAGCAACTGACTTCCCAGGAGCAGTGGAGAAATGGATCCATGTCCTGCCACCTCGTATTCTTGGTAGCTGTAAATCCTTTAGTTATGTACTAGAGGCAGTGAGGAGACTGTTTCTTTTTATAGCAGCTAATTATTGAGACAGCATAATTTGCTATGTTTTTATTTACTTCAGGTTTCTTAATCATCCTGTGAAACATCCTTTTATCTTTGACTAGAGTGAAGGGTTATGTTACTCTCTTTTCTGTGCTGCTCACTGCTAGTATGTGTGGAATCTGTCTTGCAAGGAAATGCAGCTTGTTCAATTTGTGTAATATACTTCTGCATGCTTTTTAAAAGGGAAAAAATGGTGAAAAGCAAGGATGGAGGGAGGGATATACTGGGCAGATCTACTTGAACATGAGATGCTAACTGCGCAGTAGCCTAATAACACTGCACAGTAGTGTGCCAGGCAAACACCATGCTAATACACTTTTGCACAGTAGTATTAGGCTACTGCTCAGTATGTGTCACAAAAAACCCGTGTGCTGGCGCTACTGTACAGTAGCTCAAGTTACTGTGCATTGATTTAGTACTTGGTTAACCAAGTAGTAAACTTAATGTGCCATAACTATGGCACATTAATGAACATGCAGATGTGCCTACTGTGCCTAAGTATGAAGGTTTTTCAAAGTGTAAATTAAAGGGTGGGATTTGTCTCTTGCACAAGATCAGTGAGAAGGTTATGTCTGCCACAGTAAAGCTTACTTTTCATGTCTATCTATGTCTATTTCTACACCTGTATTTAATAGTATTACTATTGGCCCATTGTAGTGAGGTATTAAGGTAGGAAGCTGGTAGTATACTAGCCCCACACTTATGCCTGAACTTATGCCTGAGTTGTTTAGCATATAAAAGTAGGATTTTTTTTCTTTTTTATAGACAAACATGTTTGATTACAATGATTCAACTGCTTTAGTGTTGTTGAGGTCTGTAATCATGGCAAAAGAAGGAGAGTGACATCTGAGTTAGAGAGGCAGATGCAAATGCCTAATTGGTTGTGCATCCAGAAACCTTTACGTAATTTTCCAAAGCCCTTTCAGTGTTGATGTGTTTAGCTGAATGTCACATCTTAAAAGGATAGTATATTTTAAAAATCTACAGGTTTAGAACTCTTTATTACAGATTAATTTAAACTATTAAAGAGAATTATAAACACTAGTTTACTTTTTGCTATTTATAAATGTTTCTTTTTTGCATTAAGCTTGGATAACAAAGTTGAAGGAATGAATATAAGCATTGCTTCTGCTGTAATGAGCACTTATTTTGTTTAATACTGAGAACAATAATATATTATTATCACTCTGACATCAGGCAATTTGTACCTCTTCTTTTAAATAGTTCAAATGAGGATGCCAACCCAGCCTTCCCTTTTTCCCATCCCTAGTCAGTTTCATTTTAATTAACAAGAAGCTTGAATATTATATTTGTATGCAATTTGCAAAAAAACCCCCATATTACATTATAAAACCTAAATTCTAGCAATATAATGACATTTTAATTTTATACCTTAGAATCCAGGGTAAAAGACTTGCATTCCCCCCCCCCCCCCGCCCCCAACATAATAGCTAATAACAGGGACAGACAGTTCTGTGAATATTTTAATTTGAAGGAGTTTTATTATGCAACTCTCAAACTACAAGTTTTCGAAAAAAAATTAGTAAGTCTCCACTTCTTGGTTTGTTGTAAAACATGTGCGTATTTGGTTGCTGCGCTCTATGGAGTGGGTGGGGAAAAAGGGAGGCCTGGATTAGCATAATTATGTTAGCTATTTTAGGAGATCTAGGATGAATAAACAGATGTCATAGGGATAGTGATGCTAAAATTGTCCTCAGTAATGCTAAAGAGGTGCTTATCATTCAGTGAATGTTTTGGTTGTGCACGATCTGGCCTATATTCATCAGTATATAAATAAGCATAATTATTTTTAAATTACTTTAAGTAACAAAGAAGTTGGATAAATTATGTAGGACACAAATCTCTCTTATGCAGGCATAAACGCATATGGATGGAAATATGGCGACACACTGTGTTATTATTAGCTGACAAGCTGAGGCACGATACAGCATTTAATAATGGCTGGTAAATCTCTAAATGATGTCAGTGTATCATAGTGTTCTTTTCATGATATTATCAGCAGACATTAAAATTATTTATTGCTGTCATCATGCATTTCTGTCACCCGTGGCAACTTGGCAGAAAATGTATTGTTAGCACAGCTGATGATAGATTCAGTTTCAGATTTTGGTTCTAATAATCTGAACATCTCAATGGTATTTTTATGTCTACTGGCAAACAATTGCTTCTCAGGTCACACTGTATTTACAAATAGTGCCTAAATAAAGCATTTTGGATTTCTTGCATTCTGCCTATTAATAATAATCTTTTCTATGGAGTTTTTCATTTGCAAATCTCTATTAAGATGCATAAATTGTGTTCTCTCCATTATATTGATCACGGAAACTGAGACACAAAGGCTAGGGACAGAAGTTACACATAAACTGGTTTAAGTGATCAGAAACCAGTTTCAGACTGTAACAGAACAGAAATTCAGTGTACATAAACCACTTTCAAAATCACCAAAACTGGTTTAAGATAAATGTAGTATCAGACTTTAATTGATTTTGGTCAAACCAACTAATGGAACTTCTGTCCCAGACCCCTTCCTGGTTCAAGTTAAATCACAGTCCCCCAGCATCCCAGGAGGCTTTGAAGCCCTGGGCTGGGCTGTGCTGTCTGCTCCAACAGAGCAAAGTTGGCCCCATTCTGCTGGTCCCTAGCCAGAGCACTATTGCTGTTCCATCTGGCTGAGAAGGGGGTGGAGGTAGGAAACCAAGCTCTGACTTGTGGGAACGGAGCAGCCCCTCACAGGCTTTTCCCCCACTTGCTGCTGGAGCAGGTGGGATGGGGGGCATGGCCAGATCCCAGGCCAGGCTGGCAGAATGAGGCAGGGGGTCCCTCTTGCATGGGACCTCTGCTGGGGTCTGCCTGGCAGGGATGGAACAACCCCTGCCTGGCTTTTCTTCACTTGCCACTTAAGCGGAGGGGGCAGGGGTGTGGGCAGACATAGGCCAGGACCAGCATGCTGAGGCAGAGGGGAGGGAGGGGGTTTAAACTCCTTCTCCCACCTGCATGGGACCCCAGCCATGGACTGCTTGGCAGGAGTGCAGCAGCCCTTGCCTGGATTTTCCATGCTCACCACTCCAGTGGAGGGAACAAGAGGGGGCATATTCTGAGTGTGGTGTGTGTGTTTCCAGTGTGCATGCATGTTATTTAGACACAGCATTAGGCTTCGCTGGTCTAGCAGACTTAAATGAAATTTGCAGTGCGTGAAGGAGCTTGATTGCAACAGTAACTTTTTCAAAACAGTAACTTTGTCCCTAGGGTGTTTGTTGTGTGTTGATTTTCCTATATGTTAAATATTTGGATTTTTAATAAACAAAACATTCTAACTTTAATTTGTATCTTCCATAGACATTAATTGTTGCTATAATATGTTTTAATGACTGCATGCAGTATTAGATGTATCTGTCTGTGTAAAGGCTAGTGTACAGTTTTTAAATTTTGCCTTATTGGATATACTGATGAGAAATACTGCAATATTGCAATAGATGTCACCACCATGTCATTAAACATAAGATTTTTCCCCTTCCCGGACCTGGAGCCCTTGTGGATGCACTTGTCTGAGTGTAATCAGTAGTGGTCTGACATGTGATAGAGCCTGGAGGTTTGAAGTTTTGCATGAGACTGACTACAAAACGCATGAAGGGGGCCCATATTCAGGTGGGGTTTTGGTACTTTTACCTGTTATTTCATTCTAGAAAAGTCTTTTTTTCCCTTTTAATATTTAGTTCCTGCCTGCTTTGGATGCAACTGACCTGTGAGATGGTACCTAGCTTGTATGACGCAGTTGGAACATCTGGAAGGTATACAAGATAGATGTGTAATCCCTTATCATTAGAAACTGGGAGGATCTGGAGCCACTTACTTAAGAGAAGTGTAGTTCGCATCTGAAATGTAGTTCCACACCACCACAGAATCACTGCTCTTGCCTCATACTAAACAACAGCATAATTTGCGCTGATGCAACATGCAGATTTATTTAAAATAAATACAAATTATTTTGGCTTCTGAGTTTTAGCAGAGTTTTTGAAGTTTCCTTAAAGTTATTATGATCAGATGAAGCTAATTACAGAGTACTTTACATATACTCATCTGGTAAATGTCATACAACAGACGGAGTCAAAGGGAAGGTATGTGGGATTTTTTGGTCTTTTCTTTTTCATTCTCATTAATGTTCCTGCTCAATTCAAAGCATGCACTTCTGACATAGTTTCTTTTCCTTGGAAACCATTTCCCATTCTAAAGCCAGTTTCTCCAGTTCATAATTATCTGGAGAACTTCTCAAAAGTGGGATGAATATCATATTTCCATTACTGTGTATGTGGCCCAAGAAACTTGTCTGGCACTGTAAAAGCACCATGTTTAGAACACAAGTATCAAAGCCTGCACATATCTACTTGTTAAAAAAATTGTAGCTCTCTTTTGCCACTCTTAATTCCAGAGGAAGGTGGAAGGGCCTGGGGTCTTTAGTCAGGAAGCCACTAAGCTACTGCACCCATTCTCCAGCTAACGCTCTCAAACAAACTTATATCTCACCTGTACTCTTTGTCCCTTAAGGAAACTCTGTGAACTGATTAGAAAATATAAATGGAGAAGGAGAAATGTCTGTTGGATGTTGCCTTTGCTCTATGTTACTTTAAGGGAGTCTGTTCGCCTCCTTTTTTATATACCATTTTACCTTCTGTTTTAAGTCTTTTAACTTGATCACTGACTCTGTAAATTTGATTTTAGAGCTAATCAGCATTTACTGTTTAACCAGAGGTTTTTAGTTTTAGGAAATGCAGTTTTATTGTGTGTTTTGCTATTTCAGATGGGCAAAGAAATGGTCTTTTCAAACAGTTTACTCAGAACTGTGCTAGCGTGATTTCCAGTTGTATTGTATACATTAGCAGTGATAAGGGCATAGACTAATCTATGGGGTCATCTTTTCCTACTGTAGTAAAATAGTTTTAGCATGTGTAAAGTAGCTTTAGTTGTTTCATACAAAAAATGCAGACAGTCATATAGGTGAGCATATATATATATATATATATAGTTAAGCTTCTTGGAAAATTATATTTCTATTGAATATGAGCTTATTAAAAAAACCTCTGAATTTATAATTCTGTCTCAAGTTTTGTACCACAAGATATGAACACAGTTTTTTACTTTGCATAGATGAGATAAATTTTCATATCAACTTATTTGAAACAAACATTGACAATGTCTTGTGCAAGATACACATTCTCCTGCCTCATGTTGAATAGCTTCAGAACATGGCCAGTTGTTCAGGAAAAACACTACTCAAGAAGGGAAACTTAAAAAAAAATATACTGTGTCTTTATAAAACAAAGTGCCTACTTCTGGTTATGCTAAATAGCGAGGGGCCTCATCTGAGTCAGTGTGAAAACAAGATTCTCTTAGTAATTATGAAACAATCATGTTTAGCATATTTTATCAGAATTTGCATAAAAGAAACTTCTCTTCACAAAATTGAGCTTGGATTTTTTAAAAATCTGTTTAAGAAGTGATTCTAATAGCTATGCCGTCATGCTTTTATTTACAGCATACAAGGATATTAAGAAAGAGGGTCGAGACCAATCTGGAGTGAATTTCCATCACCCATAGTGGTTTTTGCTAAGAAAACAGGCTTTAAATATAAACAACATCTGTATTTTTCATGTTGTCTTTCTAAATAATGGTTCTGACAGCTTGCTCTCATTGTAATGCAACAGTTTGATTCCTTCATCTGCCAGTCATGCAGGGCTTTGTGCAGAATGCAGAGTTCCAACATATTTAAACATACATCTCTCAAAACTTTTGATATCTTTTCCCCCCCGACAGGATTTCAAAAGGTAGATGACTGTGAAATGCACTTTCATTCTCTGTGTTAGTGCTTTAACATTAGTCTGACTTTAATAGGCTGGGATGATTTCAGCTTATAAATCTTCAACTGGAGGATAAAGTTCAAGTAGATAAAATCAAACAGATGTTGGTGGGAGGATTTCTTCATGACCCATAAAAGTGCTATCATCAAAGCCTAGAATCATTTGTTTTGAATTATTACATTGTTATCAAAAGGACTGTAGCAGTCTGTTTGTTGAGAAATTGGATCTGTTTATCTGAAAACAGAACAAAGATGCCATGCTAAGATGTCCCTGGGAAAGTGTGGGTTAGCTGATGGCTGACACGGTAGGGTAGCTGTGAGACATTTTGACTGACAGCTGTCAGCATAACTGCGAGACCTGGAAGCTTTTGTAGACTATATTTTTCCTAAAAATGGCATAAAATGCAGTATTATGCATTATCGATGCCTCTCTAAAAAGCAAACTTTCTTAAAAAAAGAAAAGAGGGTTTTATATACAATTGGTAGATGTGAAATAAAGTTACCTTTTAATAATAATATTCAACCCTTTTTAAATGGTTTTTCAGATAAGACATTTCATGCTTTTATTTCAACTCCAGCACACTGTTTAAACGGAAACAAGTTACACCTTTGTAAGTGAAAAAATGTGGATTTTTTATTGCCCATCACAAAGACTTTGCTCTTTCACTCCTGATTCATAAAACAAAAATTAGCGTATAAGTGGCACATGTACCAATGTTTGAATGGATCTAAGGCCAGCTCTCAGATTTAAGTGGAAATCATGTAAAAGCATGAGGACATAACTCTCCTAAAATCCTACAGCTACTACATATGTTCATGTGTAGGAAAAAAAAGTGTGATTGAAACTTGGCCTCTGACAAAGACTTTTAGGGCATTCTCTTTCCGTTACAGGAGTGCTGAATGGGAATTAAAACAGGCCAGAAATTCACTCTGTCCCATTGTAATAATGATGAAATCTTGTCCCAAAGCCCTTTACAGACATGTGATACTAGCTGCCACTTTAGCTGCATGGGGATTCCCAAGTCAGACTGCTTTGTGGTGGTTTTCTTCACCACTGTACGATGCCAGTTCAGGAAAGTGTCACAACCCAAGGGTGTGATTTTTTGTTTGTGTGTGCTTCGGCACTGCTAAATTATTTTCCCGCTGTTTGTAGCTTTCTTTGCAGGGTGCATTTCTTCGGTGCAGCACAGAAATGCACATTGCAAGGAGTTCCCGCCATTTGTATTTAGATTCGTGCCCCACTATTGGTCAGTTTTAAATTATTCCTACGTGGCAGCTAGCGATTGGCTTGCTAGCCGTATAAGAGGCTTGAGTGGTTTCCGCCCAAGTTGGAGGACTCCACGAACATCAGGAGGAGGAGACTTCACGTTTTGTGAAGATCTCTAAGTGCTGCGGAGCCTATTGGACCCAGCGTGAATATCAAGAAGGCATCAGGGGTCTGATCACCCTCTAGCCTCTCCCCGTCACCAAGCGAAATCCTCGACGTACCCTTTCCCTGCACGCACAAGTTCCATGGAGCCTAACAAACTTCGTGTGAATGAATTTTGAGTGAATCCAGAGCTCTGTCCGAGTCCTTAAACTGGGACTGAAGCGAAGTATTCCTGGAAGTTTTCCAGCCTGCACCGCGACCATCTACGGTGTAAGTAAACAATCTTAAACAACCATTAAGCGTCCGTGCCTAATTCTAGCGTGCTGCCTGCCTTCCCCGACCCGGCGTGTCCGGGCTGCTGGCCACAGCCCGCCGCGCGAAAAAAGGGCCTCGGACTGCTCCCGGCCCGCACAGAAAGTATATAAAAGCTTGTAAGTGCTCTCTTGAATAGGCATGCTGTCCTGAATTGGGGCTGGAGGGAAGAATACCTCCATGGTGTGCAGACTGGGCCACCTCTTTACTCTACAGTGGAGGCCAAGTGACTACAGGCATGATGAGTTCTACCTCTTCTGGTGAGAAAGTAAAAGATTCCTTCCATCACTGCTTCCACGTAAGTTTATAAATGAAACACTTTTTTCCTCCATCTTGGTGTCTCAAACACAGTGTTTCTCAAACATGGTATCTTACCTCATAGTGAAATCCATTTTTAGTCACTAGTATATATATTCTATAGTATACACGCATGCACATGTGTGTATACTCTCTCTCTCTCTCTGTATGTATACACACATGTATACATACATATAGTGTGTGTGTGTGTGTGTACACATGCACACCAGTGCCACACACATGGAGAAGTGTACTATATATCTATATCTATATATATTTACACACATACACACACCCTGCGTGTGTATGTATATACACAGTGAAATCCCTTTCTTGTCAGATAGATATACAAATAAAATATGCTGCTATTAAAAAAAAAGATTGAGGGTGAGGGATTTTACTTTGAGGTAAGATGCCGTGTATACCTCTGAAAAAAGGATGTGTATGTGCGTGTATTTGTGTATATAACAAGATATACACAAACACAAGATAGTCCACTTATCTTCTGGAATCACTTACTGAACTTGGAGTAGCTTCAGATGGGGGTTCAAATGCATCACTGAAACCAACAGAAGCAGGTTCAGTCATTTTGCAAGTCATGAAAGGGAAATAAACAGCATGTGATCTTGAGAGGGCATATTATAATTATGAATTTCATTAGAGGATTTGGTGAATACCAAACATGGAAGGTATTTACATGAAAAACGTGGCAATGTTCCTGGATCATTTATCTATATAATTTGCATTTTCAGGTTGTCAAATGATTACACTCTTACGATTGCAGCATCTAGTTGGCCATGTCTAAAAACATGCTGTGTTAGACATTGGCTTTTGTTGATAGTTATTACAAAAGCTACTCTGATAGGAAATTGCCTTCTGTATATCTTAAAAGGTAGACCAGTGTCTGATGGGCATATTGTGACTCTTGGTAAATGCATTTTCCACTAGCCTGTTGTGTTATCATGTTTGGCCAGGTACAGACATTACACTTTTACCAGTACAGTATATGTGATTGGAAACTGGTCTATACCTGTAACAGAACCAAAGTTTGATGCACACGGACTAGTTTAAAAATGGTGGAACCCAGTTTAAGATTTGTCTCCCCGCCCCCCCCCCCCCCCAATTTGTGTACCAATTTTTGGATTCATTTTTCACAATAGAATCTGTTTTTCACAAGAGAATCACAACCATTCCCACCTTAAGCGTGAGTTGAGTGGCTGGGGGAGCAAACTACTTTGTGACTAACTGTTAAGAAACTTGGTTGGATATCAGATATTCTTGCTACAATGTTCATTATTTTAAGCATTAAGAGCATATGCTGAAGTATACGCTTTCTTCTCCAATAATTCTGTCAGTTATGTCCTCATTTTTAAAACCACAGTTTTCGAGGCAAAAATCACAGATTTTGAATTGTGGTGAATAACATCCTCTGAAAAGTCACTGCCACCCACTTGATTAAGTAGTCTTTTTTTAAAAATGCAGGTTTCTGGTACTTTGCTCCAATCTTAATCAAAGTACCAGAAACCTGCATTTTAAACAAAGATTACTTAATTAAGTGGATATATGGCAGTGTTCTATATAGATTTGCTCCAATCTTATCAATCTCCATACATAGGTTCCATATATAGGCAACATCCTTTAACATGGTTGCCAATTTTCTAACTAACAAGGCCTCTCATGTCACAATACTGGCAAACTGATGACATATCACTAGTGCCAAATACAGTGGTGTTCAATGCAGGCTGAAGTGTGAATCCTGCAGAAACTGATTATCTCTGGACAGAATTTCATAAAGTTATGTATAACCTGTATACAGTAAGCACAAATGTTCTTGGACCATCTATGCCTCATCTTATATTTGTGTGTGTGTGTGTATGTGTATATGAATACATAGACATATATGTATATGCATACATACTGTGGCAGGGTACCTGCAGTGCCTGCCACTTCAAGGTTTCTAGTTGGCAGTGGAGCAGCTGGCAGGTGGATGATAGCCTCATCAAGGCTAGCACATGATCCTAGGAGGACCCTGGGATTGGCTGAGGGGGCAGAGCAGACTTCATTTTAACCTAGGTCCTCAGAGAGAGAAGGAGCAGTCTGTGCTGAGCAGGCCAGGAGGCAACATCAGTCTGTGCTGCTCCTGGAACATCTTGGAGGTAAGTGTCCCAGGGGAGCCGGGTTGCAGGAAGACCCCAGGCCAAAATGCAAGAAAGCCCCCACTTACCTCCTGCAGGGGCCGAAAGGCGTGGGGAAATGCGCGCAGCAAAACCGCCCATGCGGTTCGTCAGCCGCGCCCATATCCAGCTGGGGCCGGGTGATGTCAGCGGGAGACGCCGCCTGGTGGAGATAAAAGGCTGCCCTGAGGGCGCAGGAGGACAGCGGGGAAACAGAGGCTCTGCAGGGAAGCCCAGGACCCGAGGGATGCAACCGCAGCGTCCATCTGGCCGAGAAGGTGGGGGCGGAGCCAGCACCGACAAGGAAGCCGGCAGTAAAACCGGCACCAGCGCTGGAGCTGGCAGCAGAGCCGGTGAAGGCTCCAGCAGGCAAGCCGGCAGCAGAGCCGGTGAAGGCTCCAGCGGGGAAGCCGACAGCAGAGCCAGCGAAGGCACCGGCAGAGGTGCCATTGGGAGAGCCGGCGAGGGTACCGGCAGAGAGATTGTCAGGGAAGTTGAATGGCTAGCCAACTGATAGGGAAAGAAGCTGAAAAGCTACCGTAGGGAGGAGCCCTGAGTGGGACCAGCTGCTAGGTTCAGGGGAACTCTGGGCCTGCTGGTTCCCACTTTACTCCAGCAATCATGGTGGTGGGGAGTGCACAGCTATCATGGTGTGGGTAAGATAGGGAGCTGGGCCTAGGGATAGACGAGGCTAGGGCCTCAGGCCTTGGTGCCGATACATTTGAGCTGAGTCCCTGGGCCACTGGATGCTCGTGGCCGGATAGCCAGGAGATACCAGGGTAGAGCCTGAGAAGAACCAGGGGCGCTTGAGGGCCAAAAGATCCACGATCGAAGGTGGCAAATGGCTGGGGTGTAGGGTAGGTCGGAGCCCCGTGAGTGCCCGCCACGCGGTGTGACAGCCCTGAAGGCTACCTCAAGGGAGCACCCCTCCACTGAGGTTACATTCAAAGTCATGGCAGGCGAGATAAGGGGAACCCCGAACATCAGCCGGGGTAGCATTTGGGGTCCCACCCCAGGCCTTGGACAAAAAAGATCACTAGTTCGGGCCAGGGCTGCAAGAGAGTGCCTAATAGAACAGAGGCAGGCACAATAAGGGCAGAAGCAATGGGGATGGTTTGGAGGCTCCTGGTCCTGGGCATGACCTAAAACTGCACCCTGCCAGGGATGGGTGGTCTGGTGGGACTGTTCATGGCAGAACAGTCCCCCAGAAATGCCAGGCCAGTTACCACCCCAGTGAAAGGTGAGGAAGGGTGCCATAAAAACCCCAGCCCTTGCCTATGGGTAGGTTACTGACAAGGAAAGAGACCTGGGCCAGGCAAGCCCAGAAGGGGACACAGGAGCCCAGTATAGTGGGGCCAGCCAGGTATGGCAGCAGCCACCTGAGCCTACAGGGTGAGAGACCCCAGTGTTAGGGGCCGGGCATGGCAGCAGCCACCTGAGCTTACAGGGTGGAAGATCCCAGTGCAGGAGGCCAGGCACAGCAGCAGCCACCTGAGCTGCACTGGGTGAAAGAACCCAGTGACCCAGTGAGGGACCAGGAGAGTAAAGTGGCCCAGTGAGGGGCCAAGCAAGAGTAGAGGCCCAGTGAGGGGTTGAGTGGGTAGAGTCGCCCAGTTGAGGGTGATAAAGAAGAGAGGCCCTAGTTAGGGGCAGAGCCACTGACTTGGGGAAATAGATATATTGGATGGGATAATATTGAAATACCAGATGTGACAGAAATATTGAAATTGACGATATGGAAATACAGGATGTGACAGCAAAAGCTGTGAGACATGGGACACATGTAAGGGGGGGTTAGAGCATGTACTTAGGCCCTTGTTATAAAGAGGTCAAACAATGGGCAGCCTCCCGCCTTAGAAATAACATTCATATTATTTTCAGCAAGGCATGGCAGGCCAGTGAGGCAGGGATTTAGACCAGAACAGGCGGCCGGCCGGCACTGAGACCCAGCCCTGAAAGGCGAGCCTGTTGTACATACGTACGTACGTGTGTGTGTGTGTGTGTGTGAATATATATAATGGTTACATGGAGTTAATTCTTAATTATGTGAACTTGGCCTTTTCAACTAAAGCATGTGCTAACTCGTCATTTGTGAGGCAGTAAAACTCAGTGGCATTAACACTTCTCTTGGTCTTGCCAAAACTAAGCTTTTTAGTTCCTTCATTGTCATACTACTCTTGCCCCCACCCATTATCATTCTTTTTCATTTTTTATCTATTACCAACCACGCTGCCTTTGGATGGAATAGTGTCACTGCTGATAAAATGTCATACTCCAGGAATTAATCTGCTGAAATTGCTTTAACAATATACAGGGTGGCAGAATACTTTTTTAGATCTAAAACTCCAATAGGATGTTTGAAATGGCTGTTTGTTCAGCTAGTTCCAAGATAATTACCTGGGGTTACTGGAGCTCTTAAAATATTTTAGTTGCAATACAATAGAATGCAGGTACTGTAGGTAATATGATGTGTACAGCATTTCACCTTGCTATTTAGCTGTGTTACAAAAGTCCTAAATGCTAAAACCTTAGTCTTGAGTGCTGCCTCCTCTGATGGACTATTGACACTGGTCCTGATTCTGCACCCTTTTTCAATCAGTAAGGCTGTAGTGTCTGCAAAGAGACCCACTAGTTTCATTTGGGCTCCATATAGGCACAGCAGGTAACTAGCTTGCTTTGCACTGTGGCCTTCTTGTATATAGATAAAAGAGAAATTTAGGCTATCACCCTGTAATTGCCTGTGTCATTCACCCAGACGTCTGGTACGGATGGGTTTTTCCGACTTTGCCATTGCTTGGGGAGAGGACAGTTTGCTGGGATAAACTCCGGAAGGCCCTCAGGGGTTGTCTCCTGCCACATCTTGCTGGAATAAATTTAGTTGGGAGGAAGATGGTCTGTCCTGCCTTTCCTGGTACCTTCTTTTACTCTTCCTGTCCATCTTCCTGTTTGGAGCTCCGCCTTCCCTACACCCCACCTAATGGCAACCAAAGACGTTGTTTCCTAGTCTTCTAGATCTGTTTTGGTATAGGTCCTTATATCTTGTTCAGTTGGATTGTATTAGTAGGATTCAGACGTTGTCTTGTCTGAGTTTCCTTAAGCCATATTAGGTCTTGACTATATTCCTTCCCAACCCTGGGTTACCTTGCTCCCTGGTGTAGATCTTTCTCTCTCTGATCTATACTTGCCACAGTTCAGATGTTTGTTTCTCCTTTTCTCCTTAGGTCCTTGCTTGGTCCATTCTTGTCTGGAGATGTCTGGAGTCCACAGCACCATTTCAGGTAAGTCTGTCAGCCTTCCTGGGCTCAACTTATTTTCAGAGGCCCCTTCCTTGGGTAGCCACCACTTCTCTTCAGTGGGGCTCTGCTCTGCTCCAGGCCTCTCTGGGCCCCCTGGGGAATCCAGTTGTGGTCCCTCCTGTTTGTCCGCCACCAGGCTTTTTATCCTGGCTCCAAGGGGCCAGGTGGCAAATTGGCACTGGCACACCACCATAAAGCACACCCATGCCAATGTGGGAGCTGGTCCCAGCTCCTCCCAGACTTGCTGTTCTTTTTTTTTCCTTTTCTTCTGCTGCGGCATTTTTCCCTGCTGCGGCTCCACTTCCGGTGTGTTCCCAGCTTGGTATGGTGCCCTACCATCTCTGCTCATTCCCCGCTCCAGGTAAATTTATCTTTGTGGCCTTGTGCCTGCCTCACATCCATTTCTACACAGAAGTAAAGTCCTACAAGCAGCTGGAGAAACAATTTTTCTACTTTGAAAGAACTGAAATGATTGGCATGGCAGTAATTTTATCACATTCAGTCCCAATTAAATTCTTATAGCTCGATTAATGCCCTGTTATTTTGCAGTATAAGACAGTGTTTGTCCCCTTGGACATGATGCTTTAACTCCTGGTGAGCCAAACTAAAGTACGTCCGAGGAGTTTTACTTTAATGCACAAGAAAGACTTTTAAAGCATCTGGAAAGCCTGCTCATGCAAACAGACATGCAGTTGCAGCACATGAAAGGGCAAAAACCGTGGTGTGTACATACGCCCATTATGCTCAATGAGGCCTGGAGCTAGCAAACCCTGTTCAGGGACACAACTCTTTAAAAACAAGTAGCTTTTAGAAGCCTGCTAGAATTTCAGCATAGTTCCAGGAAGGAACCTACAGAGACAGTGCATGAAAAATAGTGTAGTTTGAGCCCAGGGTTAAGGCCAGTGACTCAGGAGAACTTGGGGTTGTTGCAGAGCTGCCTTACACAGAAGCAGGTGGTAAGTAGGATGGCAACATTAGAACACAGACAAACTAGACGTTCTGAGGGGAAAAAAGGATTTGGGTATAGAAGGGCTAAAGGAACTGTGTTGATTTTGTGGGGACTTAATGGAATGCTGGGAAGAACTCTATGATAAAGCTCCTGACTGTGAGTTAATTAGAGAACCAAAAGGGGTACTAAGGTTGGGTAATTGCTGTGACACACTGCAGGAAAAGAAATAAGATATCTTCATAAGAACATAGAAGTGGAAAAAACCATTCAGGTAATTGAATCTAGGCTTCTGCAGTCACAAGCAACAAATACCCAACATTTGTCCTCAAGGACATTTACTCCAGGTTCAGCCAGGTGCATTCTCCAGAAAAACTGGGCTCTTTTGCACAAACCAAAAACTGTGGTACGCTCTAGGTAGAGACCCGGCTAGATAAAGTCACCACAAATGCTGTTTACAGTGATCTAGATTGCAGCCTATGATATGCAGCATTTACAAAGCTAACAAATGTTTCCACCTTGCTCTGTTGGGAGAATTCTACTTTCACCTGTACCAGCATCATGGATATGACAACCAAAACCACCTAGTTCTTCATTCACATACTGAAAATATAATAATGATGTTAAGATCATTGCATGAAAATGCACCTTGATGTATCCTTCCCCCTGAATGGTGTCCATGATCTTTAATTACCCAAGTGTGTTTACTCTGGTTCATGGATGTTTGTTATATGGAAACCTTGTTAGGAAAAAGGTAGGATCTGGAAGAGGCAGAGAACCAGTGGAAAATATTTAATACAGTTACAGCAACTAAATGGACAAAACATGTTTTTGTGGTTCTAAAATCTTTCCTACTTCTATTGCCAAGTATAGCAAATTAGCTGTTTCTGTTCACTGTGCCACTTCTTCACACTATGCGAAAGGAAACATAGCTTCAGTCTTCCTTTACTGGAAAAACATTTTTGGGGAGGGAGAAGCCATTCATTATACCCATCACAAAAGCACTTCATGCTATTCAAATTAGCTATGACTTTTATTATCTACACAATGTCTAGAGATGCATGTACATTAGCTTTAAGAACAGGCTCAGTTGAAATTAAGAACCCCTCAGGTCCCACACAAGGATTTATTGTGTTCTGCATCACTATCAAGTTATATTGGTGGGTTGAGGAGGTGTGGGCTTTAATGCATACTTCTCTATTTTCTCTGTTCAGGAAATCTGACACTTTTGAAGAATTGTGTTTGGAAAAGGCCAGTTGTTTGTATCACAAAGGTGTCAGAAGCTGAGAGAGATGAGGGGTCATGTCATTTGATTTTTCATATTCTAATCTTCACTTGTTCATTTTAGTTGTGTCTTCAAAATCATACTAGAATAGGGGTGGGCAGTTATTTTGGCTAAAGGGCCATTTAACGAGTTTTGGTGAGCTATTGATGGCTGCATACACAAAATTAATGGCAAATATATTTTAACAAATTATAGATAAAAACAAATCATATGCTTAAAATCAACATCTACTATCAAATATTTTAATTTTATTTCAAAGAATAATTTTTGTCCTGATTCATTTGGGGGGGGGGGGGGGGGCGGATTGAGTAGTGTATATAGAGGTGATTGGATAACAGCTCAGAATAAAGTCTTGCTCTTATACATTGAAAATTAGGTTACAGAAAAACAAAGAAAATCCCTCAGTGGGAAGAGTGAAGCCTCTGATGTGCATTAAACAGAGAATTGAAGTCAGGCATCATCTCTGTTGTTGCAATGCAGAGCACTGCTGCAAGGTGGTCATTGCTCATAGAAGACCTTCATTTTGATTTATTGAATTTCATCACAGAAAATGTCTGCTGTCATATATATGTTGATTCAAACAGCACAAGCATCTTCCAGGCATGAGTCTTGATCTTTGGAAAGTTCTGTTAATTGAGAGAGGCATAAAACCTAGGAAGCAGCACCGATTTGAATTGGTCTGCAAGCAGCGTATAACATTACAGGTCAATAAGCTCAAGTTGGAGGTCACATGGAACATTGTCAACATCAAATATGAAAGGTGAGGAGACCAAAGACAGGTTATTTTTTATCCTTTGAAAATCCTTGAATCAGTGAAAATATTCATTATGCAAGTTGTGTAGTGTATTTTTTCAGGGTTTGATTGCAGTCATCTGCCGCAATGTAGGAAAATGTGTGAAATCTCTATTTCCTATCTGACAGAAGAAAAGGAGTAACTTTGTCATAAATGATGTGACACTGAAATGCAATTCATGATCAAGAAACCCCTTCCTTTGTAGTCCTGAATTCAGTTTGTTTATGTGGCCCACGATATCAACAGCAAATGCAAAATCAGAGAGCCAGTCCACATAGTTCAGCTGTGGGAAATCTGAATCTTTTTCTTTCATGTTAAACAAACCAGTCTTGGCTCTCAGTTTCCACACTCTCCAAAATGTTACCCAAACTTAGCTCTCTTATGTTGGTATGATCAGAACATCTGTGGGTTCAGATCCTGATTCCTCAGTTACAAATTACCTGTGGCTTATTCCTCTCGCTTGAATGTAGTTGACCACTTTCATAACTGTATCCATGACAGTCCTGAGTTTTAGAACACTTTTACAGAGGACCTCTTGAAGAAAAAAGCAATGTAGAAAAATTATGTTCTGTTCAAAATTTGTTTCTGTGACTTGGTCTTGAATTCTTTTCAGCAGTCCAACATGTTTGCCTGTCAGATTTGGGCTTCCATCAGTGGTCAAATTCACTAGTTTTTTCCACTCCACTTCTAATTTTGACATGCATTGATTTACTGCCTCCAGTAAATCTTTTCCCATTGTCATATATTTCATTGACTGCATTGATGGCAATTCTTCTTTGAGCTGAAAATTTTGGGTGATATCTTGAATGAAAATCAGTAATTGGGCTGTGTCTTTGACATCACAACTCTTGAGTATCATTGCAAAATATGAGAAATGAGAAACAGAATATAATGATATATCCCAAGAAAGAGACTGTCCCCATGTAGTTGTGTAGATTTGAGATTTAGCTAAAATGTGAATAAGATGTACCTGGAATCTGAAACGTGTAAGGTCTATCCATAAGCCTCCATAAAGGTTTATATTTTCATGAGTCAGAAGACAGCAATTTCATGAGAAGAAATTCCTGACTGAAGTGTTTAATTTCCTTCATAAGACAGTCTTTCATCATATTCCTTGAAGATCTGTCCCCTCAAGGTGTAAATAGAAATGTTTACACCCCAAAAGGACTAAGGTGCCCAGGGGGAATGCAGATTATGTCTGTGTGGCATAATGAAGTGCCATTTAGACATATCCAAACTAGCTCTGAACAAGTTAGTGTGGGTACCAGAAGTATTGTTGTGTTTGTAAGATACTCTCCCTGGGATAAATAGCTCTGCTGAGTCAAATGAGTTAGCATCTTGGCATGTCAGTACATTGTGCTAGGTTGTCCCAAAAGCTTAAGAAAAACTGACTATTTCAAATTTTATGATGTTTAATGCTATTTTTTGTTTTCCAGATGACTCAACTGAGCACATATGTAGTTCATAAAATCACTTTCCTCATGCAGTTGTTTTTGCATCTTTGGAGCATTTCAAAAGCTTGAATAGTTCTCTCTCTTAGTTAGGGTTATTCTCATGTTCAGGGCCATAATGTTTTGGCTTTTGCCACTTTCACTCATCTCATTGCTCTAAAGGAATGAAGGAACAGCTGGGGAGACCACAAAAATTGTACACAATGTCTGCTCTGGCCACATTATTGTGTTTGCTCAAAAGATCAGACTGTGAAATAAAGGGAGCATATGCACAGAGAGCCCATAAAAATCCTTTCTCATTCTTAAGGCAAACACCCAACTTACTCTGTTTTCAGAAGTGCCTATTTAACAATGAGCTTAGTCAAGGTGCACATCATTTGCTCACTGACCACTGTGAGTAGCTGAAAAATGGGTCTGCTTCTCTGAGTGGAGAAAGATATGCCCAAACTGAGTCAATTTATCCCATAGATGACATTTTATACCAGGCTTTGCCTGATCATGTAATAATACGACAAGTGGTGAGAGATTTTGGATTTCATCAAAGCATTGTTTACTGCTGCACCTTGTAGCTTGAAAGCGTTCAGCATTCTGTTGTGATTTTGGCACTTAGCTATTGCATATCCTACATATGCATAAAATCCAATGGCTGTAACAAAAAACAAACAAACAGAAAAACCCCCTCCAAATCATGGCAGAAGTACCATCAACACTGCTTGCGGAAGATCCTCTGAATCCAGTAGGTAGACAGTCATGCCAACATTGGCATCCTCTCGCAAGCAAATGCCATGAGCATTGAGGCGATGATCATCCATCATCAACTTCGCTGGGCCATCCATGCCATCTGAATGTCTGACTCCAGACGTCCATAGCAAGTTTTATTTTCTCAGCTCAGTCAAGGTATATGCTCAAGTGGAGGGCAGAGAAAGTGCTTCAAGGATGTCTTTAAGGCCAGCTTGAAAACATGCAACATTGACAACTCATGGGAGACTTGCCCAGGACTGCCCCAAAGAGTCTATTGCAAGGATCTGAGTTCTTTGAAACCTCACAATGACACAGGAGACAGAAAAGTGGAAGTGGCAGAAACAACACTTGCAAACCGAACCAAGAAACCAGAGCTGCCCACCCCACATGGAAACATGTGGCCGAGCTGTAATAGAACCTGTTAATCCTGGATTGCCTCATCAGCCATCTTTGGGCATAGATAAAAGCAATCATGGAAGATAATCATCCTCAACTGTGAGGGATTGCTGTTGCTGATGATGTTATAAAAAAAATAGTGATAGAAAAACAACTACGTATGTTTGTTACTGAATACCAGTTTTCAGGTACCATTGTGATGGGTGCGGTATAAATAACTAGATGGAACTTTTAGCCATGAACTGCTGAACACTTTTACCCATGAAACTCTCTGTGTCCTAAAATCTCTGTGGCCCAGTGATCACCCATCCCATCCCTCTGTTTTACATCAGTGTGCCAACTCATTTGGCCCTGCGAGCTGGATGAGTCATGCAGGGCCAATCCATAGGCCATATCTGGCCCACAGGACTGGAATTTAGGAGAGACTGCATTAATGCTGGAGTTTCCAGAGCTGCAACAGCCACCACTTCTCCCAGCACCAAATTTCTGGCTCTGCTGGCCAGATGATATAGCTCCACACTCGAGATCTGGCTCATGGGGCTGGAAATTTGGTGGCTGAATGAAAGGCATCAGCATGAATTGCCATGATTAGGAGCCATGGCAAATAAAGCCACCTCTTGTTACACCACCAAGGAGCCCCTTTGGTCAGATGACATGGTTCTGCAGCCTGGAGCTAGCCTAGAGACCAGATCTTGGGTCAGCCTCTTTTTTGTTATGCAGATCTCTTGGACCTACTTTTCCACATTTACCATGATTTTAAACTGGTTTGAGGGAAGAGTGAAGGGAGGAGTGTGAAGATTTATAAACTCAAGGATTAGCCCTATTTGAGAAGCATGACACTGCCATGATATCACCAAAAAAGGCTTGTGAGCCATGTGGTCAGTGACCTCTTCATTAGCATATGAATTTTTTGTTTGCTGTTTGGGAGCACCAACAAGAAAACTAGAAGTTATAGTGTATTGTAAAATAATGTGCATATGTGACCTTGGTACAGTTTTTATTGTTAAGGATGACCTCTCTGTATGAAGGGGAGAGAGAGAGGACTGTGGAATGATGAAGCTTATTTTTTAAGGTTTGGTATGATGTAGGCACACAAAATTAGAAATGGCATTTCCCCACCCAGCACACACATGCACATGTGCGCCATACCTTTAGGGCAAATCGGCAAAGGCTACCAGTTGCTTCAACACTATCTGGATTATGTGAGCAGCAGACTGGGAGGAGCTATAGAAAATCCTGCTCCAAAAGCACTTCCATTTACCTTTAATCCCCACAGGTAGGGGCATTCTTGGGGATAGCACTGCCAGGCCTTGGGTCTGTGCAGAAATAGTTAGGGATCTTCTGTAAGGGCTGGATGTTTTTAAATTTGTGGGCCCTGATGCCCTCCACCCATGGGTGTTGAGAGAGCTGGCAGGGGTCATTGCTGTGCCCTTGGCCCGGCTGTATGAGTGATCCCGGTCCACGGGCCAGGTGTCCGGAGTTTGGAAACTAGCTAATGTGGTCCCCATTTATAAAAAAGGGAGAAAGGAGGACCCAGGAAGCTATAGGCCCATAAGCCTCACATTGGTCTTGGAGAAAATCCTTGAAAAAATTATTAAGGATCACATCTGTGAGGGGCAGCAAGGGAGATCATGCCCAGGGGAAATCAACATGGGTTCATCAAAGGCAGGTCCTGCCAGACCAACCTGATGGCCTTTAATGACCAGGAAACGAAATCCCTGGATGATGGTGTTGCCGAGGACATAGTCTTTCTGGACTTTAAGAAAGCCTTTGACACTGTCTCTCACCCCAATCTCATTAATAAATTGAGCAACTGTGGCATCAATGCCTACACTGTTGGATGGGTCAAAAATTGGCTGATGGGGCACACCCAGAGAGTGGTGGTGAATGGGTCGTACTCGACTTGGTGGGATGTGAATAGTGGGGTCCCCCAGGGCTCAGTCCTGGGGCCTACACTGTTCAACATCTTCATCAGTGACTTGGACGAGGGGGTGGAAAACACATTGTCCAAGTTTGCCGATGACACCAAGATGTGGGGAGAGGTAGGCATGCTCGAAGGGAGAGAGAGGCTGCAATTAGATTTAGACAGGCTACAGAAGTGGGCGGATGGTAATAGGATGGGCTTCAATGTAGATAAATGCAGGGTGCTGCACCTGGGGAGAAGGAATCCAGCATACGTACAAGCTGGGGAGCTCCCCCCTTGTGAGCACAGAGGTGGTAGGGATCTTAGAGTCATTATTGACTCCAAGATGAACATGAGCCGCCAATGC
This sequence comes from Alligator mississippiensis, assembly GCF_030867095.1. Lineage (NCBI taxonomy): Eukaryota > Metazoa > Chordata > Crocodylia > Alligatoridae > Alligator > Alligator mississippiensis. The sequence continues at coordinate 127,091,336 of NC_081825.1, read as the reverse complement.
CAGACAGCATCCAGCAAAGCCAACCGCACCTTGTCGTGCATCCAAAGATGCATCTCAAGCCAGTCCAGAGAGGTGATACTCCCCCTCTACATGACATTGGTCCAGCCTCAATTGGAGTACTGCATCCAGTTCTGAGCACCGCACTTTAAGAAGGATGTGGCCTGCCTTGAGAGGGTCCAGAGGAGGGCCACCCGCTTGGTTGGAGGGCAACAGGGAAGGCCCTATGAGGAGAGGCTGAGGGACCTGAACCTGTTCAGCCTCAGAAAATGGACTTGGTGGCTGCCCACAAATTCGTTAGGGGAGATCAGCAGCAAATAGGAAGGGTCCTATTCCCCCCAGCAGCACCTGGGGTGACGGGGAACAATGGCCAGAAGCTGCTGGAGAATAGGTTCAGGTTAGAGATTAGGAGGCACTATTTCACTGTTAGGGTGGTTAGGATCTAGAACCAACTTCCTAGGGAAGTGGTCCTTGCTCCTACCTTGGGTAAATTCAAAAAGAGTTTGAATGAACACCTGTCTGGGGTCATATGATCCCAGGGTGTGCTTCGGCCAGTGGCGGGGGGTTAGACTAGATGATCTATTTAGGTCCCTTCTGACCCCAAACTACTATGAAACTATGTGTTATAAGTTCCTTTTTTGTAGTGACAAATTATGCAAAATGGCTGATATGTGCAACAATTGGTTATTAAAAGTTTGTGGTAAAGTACTAAAAGGGAGGGAAGGTGTAGGAATGCAAATGCTCAGAGAGCCCAGGCAAATTCCACTAAGAGCGATAGATGTCTTCAGACTTAATGAACAAGTACCTGTCCAAATGTAGATTCTAAGGCTAGGGACAGACATTCAAAAAGCCTGAGCCTGAATTGATTTGAACTTTTCAGGTTAGTCTAACTTGGCTAGGCTGAACCAGTTTCCAACCATACAGGCAATCCCTCTGGTCTGAGGAAATTCATTCACATGCCTACAGTTGCTCAGGCTGAAAACCGGGGGACACTAGAGCAGCCCTCCCTTCCCTTGAACAGTATTGAGCTGAGGGGTATGTGGCCAAGTCTCAGCAGGAGGCTCTGATTAGGGATTGGTGTAAACCCCCAGCCTGCCTGCAGTCCCAGGCTTTTCCCAGCTCACTGCTTGAGGGGTGGGAATGTTCCCAGCTCTCAGCTAACACTGAGGCAAAGGGTGGTGTGCAGTACATGCATCTGTTGCTGATACAGAGCTTTTCAATCTCCCTCCCTGCTTTTGTATACTGTCTGCAGCAAACTGACAGGCAAATAAGCCCAGGGTGGGGGTCTGATAACCATGTCACCCGTATCTCAGTGTTTATCACCCCAAACAGAGGGTCATTACCAGCTACCTGTTGATTCTGCCTGTTGATTCAGCATGGGCCCAGCATGTGGTCTGCTAGATAATACACAGATACCTTCTCTAAAGGCAGAAGGGAGGGGGAATTCCTGCTTAGCAGGGAGTGGTGAGGGGGAGAAGGGAAACAAGCAGCTCTTAAACAGCTTTTCCAAGGAAAGACATAAAGCTACCTTTTGAATAGCTCCAAAAAGCCTGTCTGCCTCTGTCATCTCCCACAGCACAGTCTGTTGCCAGCATGTGGTCTGCTAGCTAATGCTGAGGTGTTTGTGATGGATGGGAGAATGCCTGCTTAGCACAGAGTGGGGAGAGGAGCAGAAGCCAGGCAGATGCTTGCAGAGACTGCTGAGCTCCAGCGAGGTACCAGAGGGGAGGGGCCTGCCCTGCTATGGAGTAGAGACATTCACCCAGCCAGAGAGCATGCCGGGATGCTGGGGGACTCTGATTTATCTTAAACCAGCAAGGAGCCTTGGACAGACATTGCATAAACCGGTTTGAGCCAAATCAGTTAAGTCTGATACTATATTCAACCAGGTTTATCTCAAACTGGTTTCAGCCATTTTCAAAGTGGTTTATATACACTGAACATCTGTTCTGTTACACATTTAAATCACTTTCTGAGCATTTAAACCAGTTTTCATAGATTCATAGATGTTAGGGTCGGAAGGGACCTCAATAGATCATCGAGTCCGACCCCCTGCATAAGCAGGAAAGAGTGCTGGGTCTAGATGACCCCAGCTAGATACTCATCTAACCTTCTCTTGAAAACCCCCAGGGTAGGGGAGAGCACCACCTCCCTTGGGAGCCCGTTCCAGACCTTGGCCACTCGAACTGTGAAGAAGTTCTTCCTAATGTCCAATCTAAATCTGCTCTCTGCTAGCTTGTGGCCATTGTTTCTTGTAACCCCTGGGGGCGCCTTGGTGAATAAATACTCACCAATTCCCTTCTGTGCCCCTGTGATGAACTTATAGGCAGCCACAAGGTCGCCTCTCAACCTTCTCTTGCGGAGGCTGAAAAGGTCCAGTTTCTCTAGTCTCTCCTCGTAGGGCTTGGTCTGCAGGCCCTTAACCATACGAGTGGCCCTTCTCTGGACCCTCTCCAGGTTATCCTCATCCTTCTTGAAGTGTGGCGCCCAGAATTGCACGCAGTACTCCAACTGCGGTCTGACCAGCACCCGATAGAGGGGAAGTATCACCTCCTTGGACCTATTCGTCATGCATCTGCTGATGCACGATAAAGTGCCATTGGCTTTTTTGATGGCTTCGTCACACTGCCGACTCATGTTCATCTTGGAGTCCACTAGGACTCCAAGATCCCTTTCCACTTCCGTGCCACCCAGCAGATCATTCCCAAGGCTGTAGGTGTGCTGGACATTTTTCCTCCCTAAGTGCAGCACTTTGCATTTCTCCTTGTTGAACTGCATCCTGTTGTTTTCTGCCCACTTGTCCAACCTATCCAGGTCTGCCTGCAGCTGTTCCCTGCCCTCCGGCGTGTCCACATCTCCCCATAGCTTTGTGTCATCTGCAAACTTGGACAGAGTACATTTCACTCCCTCATCCAAGTCACTGATGAAGACATTAAAGAGTATCGGTCCAAGGACCGAGCCACTGCCCACACCCTTCCAGGTCGAGACCAACCCATCCACCACGACTCTCTGGGTCCGACCCTCTAGCCAATTTGCCACCCACCAGACTGTGTAATCATCCACGTCACAGCCTCTTAACTTGTTCACCAGTATGGGGTGGGATACCGTATCGAAGGCCTTCCTGAAGTCTAAGTATACGACATCCACCCCTCCTCCTGTGTCCAGGCGTTTCGTAACCTGGTCATAGAAAGAGACTAGATTGGTCAGGCACAATCTGCCCGCCACAAACCCGTGCTGGTTTCCCCTCAGCATAATTTGTCCTGCCGGGCTCTCACAAATGTGAGCCTTGATAATTTTTTCAAAGACTTTACCAAGGATGGAGGTGAGACTGACTGGCCTATAGTTGCCCGGGTCCTCCTTCCTCCCCTTTTTGAAAATGGGGACCACGTTGGCCCTTTTCCAGTCCTCCGGGACCTGGCCTGTGCGCCACGAGTGTTCGAATATTCCCGCCAGTGGCTCTGCAATGATGTCGGCCAGTGCCTTCAGCACCCTCGGATGGAGCTCATCCGGGCCTGCCAACTTAAAGGCATCCAGTTCTTCCAACTGACTCTGCACCATCTCAGGGTCTACGCATGGAAGTCTGGTGCCTTGCTGCTGTCTCTCTACAACCCCAGTGAGAGACTTGTCGTGTCCCTCACTTAGGAACACTGAGGCAAAGAACTCGTTGAGGAGTTCAGCCTTGTCCCCCCTGTCCATCACCAATTGTTTCTGCCCATTTAGCAGGGGTCCTATTCCTCCCTGGGCCTTCCTTTTACTCCCTATATATCTAAAAAACAATTTCTTGTTGTCTTTTACTTGGGTTGCCATCCTCAGTTCCATGGTAGCCTTGGCCCGTCTAACTGCCTCCCTACAAGCACAAGCAGAGGAGGTATATTCGTCTTTGGTGATCTCTCCCTGTTTCCACTTTTTATGTGCTCCCCTTTTGTCCCTTAGGCTGTCCTGGATTTTTCTGGTCAGCCAGGGAAGCCTCCTGGCCCCTTTCCCTCTTTTGCCTCGCTCGGGGATTGTCTTGCTTTGTGCCCGAAGGATCGTTTCCTTAAGGCACAGCCACCCTTCTTGGGCTCCCATCCCTTCAAAACTCCTACTCTGCAGTGCGTCCTTGACTAATCGCCTGAGTTCATTGAGATCAGCTTTCCTAAAGTCTAGCACTTTCACCCTACTAGTTACCTTACCCACTCGACGTCTTATGTTGAATTCTATTATTAGGTGATCACTGTCCCCCAGATGGCTACCGATCTGGAGGTCCTCTACCATGTCATCCCCCATTGCCAATACTAGATCCAGTATGGCATTCCCCCTAGTGGGACTGTGTACCTCCTGTGTCAGGTGGAGGTCCTGTACACAGGTTAGAAACCTGCGTGAGCGGTGGGACTTTGCTGTCTCTGACTCCCAGCAGATGTCCGGGTAGTTTAGGTCCCCCATGACTACCGCCTCTTTAGCTTTTATGGTCTCCGAGAGTTGCCTCAGGAGCCCCGAATCTCTTTCTTCCCCTTGATGTGGGGGTCTGTAGCTGACCCCTACCACCAAATCCCTTTTTCCTTGCCCCCCATGTAGTCTAACCTATAATCCTTCTACTTCCTCAACCTTGGATTCTGTCTTGATGAGGGTTGATGTATATTGCTCACTGACATAGAGCGCAACCCCTCCCCCTTTCTTCCCCACCCTGTCCTTTCTGTACAATCTATAGCCCTCAATATGTACTGCCCAGTCATGGGATGAATCCCACCAGGTTTCTGTTAGCCCCACTAAGTCATAGGTGTTTAGTGCAAGCAGGAGCGCTAGTTCATCCTGCTTGTTTCCTATGCTCCTAGCATTAGTATATAGGCACTTGAGCCCTGCGACTGGTGCCTTTGCTGCCCCCCCGCTCCGAGTCCCAAGGGGCCCATTGTTTCTTACCTTCTCGTTTCTTACCTGTGCCGTAGTGCTGGTCTCCCCATGGCTTTCAGGTTTCCAATGCTCTCTTTCTTCAGGCTGGGCTGTCCTTGTGGGTGCCACATGGTTTGGTGGTCCACAGCTTCCCCCGCCCTCGTACTCCCCTCCCCCCAACGAGCCTAGTTTAAAGCCCGCCGGAGGAGATCCGCCAACCTGGAAGAAAACACACGCTTACCTTTGCGGGACAGGTGAAGCCCATCCCAGCTGAGCATGTCCCTTGTCGTGATGTGCGGGTCGTTGTCCAAATAAATTTGCAGTCCATAACAAATACATTAAATTAGTTCAGAGATTTGTAAACTGAAAACTTTTCTTTCAAGCCTCTCCTATATGTGTTCCTCAAGGTGACTGACCAACCTGACGGTGGGTGGTTGGACCCAGAAAGGTGCTGTGCGAACAGGCCAGGGACGAAAGGGTTACAGGACCTTGTTTCTCCTTCTCTTATCTCTTTTCCCATTGACAGAAAACAATTAAGGAGGCGGTGTAACAAACAAATGCTTTACTCACACTTTCGTATAGGTGGTTTCCTTTACAGCAGTTTCAGCAATAAACCCTCTGGTGACTCGAGAGCTCTAAACACATTCGAATAATGTACTCGGTCGTAATGGGGGCGTCCGGGGGGAAGGGATTTCGTGGACGCAGGACCTCCGGTGAGGGTGATCAGGCCTCTCCGATATGATGTGAGTCCCCCTTCTTTTTGGCGCGCGCGCCTTTTGAACGGGCCTCATCCGCACGCCCCCTGCCAATCAGTGTTGGCCGGGACCGCCGATCTCACAGTTATCAGGCCGTGCCCATCACCTTCGCCACGCCACGAGCACAACTTGCTCTCGTGTCTGGCATTTGGTCACTTTTCTTTTTCTCTTTATCACAGTGACTACTGGACAAAGATACAATATGGAAATGGTTTCTTCAGTATGATGCAGTCATGGAGCCCTGGCTTGTGTCCAAGGGCTCCAGGTTCAGTGTTAGGAAGGTACTGAAAGTGAGGTGCATAATAATATAGTTCTCCACTTTCAAGTCACTTCCTGATCCCATTTTGCCTACCTTTACATCAGTTTTGGCAGTTGTGAAGAGGGTGTCTTCTGTTCGACAGTCTGAGGTTCATAATCTTCCCAGCAAATATATTCTGTGCAATATGTTGCTTAGGTGCCAATGTACCTTGCCTTCTGCCTGACTTAAGTCTAATGTAGCTAACTACTTATCTTTGCTTAGTTGCTGGCCAGGGAGTTATTCACATCTGCTGCTACAAAGTGGTCAGCATGCTGGTGAAGTGGTGAAATCATGACAAGGTTAACAGGGAGTAAGTACCCTAAGAATGAATAGTCATGTGTATGTGTTTCGACAGAATGAGGAATTACAGCTTCTGTAATTAGCAGGGAATTTTTGTCTTATCATGTGCCAAGTGTGGTTGTTTTTCCATTGCTTTGAGTCCCTTGTTCAGAAAGGAAATGGGGTAGGGAAAACATAATGAGAATGAGATGGTATCTCCCTTGCACTGCTAAATGCTTGATCCTATACAAGGTGCCAGATTTATGTCCAGCACTGGTAAGGTAGGGTTAGATTTGCAACATCATCATGGATACATTCTGCCTAAGATCAGCTTAGGAACACCCTAGAAAAAACAGGGATAAAACAAATAACCACAGAGGGGCACAGAAATTATTTTCAAATTGAAAACAATTATGTGAGTGCAAGTCTGTGCGTTTGAGGACTGTTAGGTAGGGATGTGCAAAATGGGCTGTATTTGATTTGGATTCAGCCTGAATCAGGGACAGTGATTCGATTTGTTGATTTGAATCACTGTCCCTGATTTGATTCAGCCAAATCTGAATCTGAAGATTTGATGCTGATTCAGAGAATCAGTGATTTGGCCATAGACACAGTTTTAAATGTTTTTTCCACATACCTTGAGATACTAGGCTCAGCTTCTGAACCCTGTGATGGTGGGGTGTATAAAGCATCCCACAGGAGTGCAGCAGGGCCCCCCACATGCTTGGCATCAAACCCAGAAGTGGACCAGAAGTACACCCCACCATTGCAGCATTCATGAGCTGCTGGGTCCAACCCCCGTGCCCCTCCAGCTTGGCGATTGCCTGTGGGGGGACCCCGGGTTCCCTCCCAGACCCAGGAGGCACTAGTCACCAAGCCAAGGGACCCAGAAGTGGACCGGAAGTGCTTCTGGATCTGCTGCTGAGCACACTGGGACCCTCCTGTGAGACACTCCATCCATCCCACCATCTCAGCATTCACGAGCTGCCTGGTACCTAGAAGTATGTAGAAAAAACATTTAAAGCTGTGTCTGTCTGAATCGTTGAAACTTTCTGTATCTCTCCAAATGGATTTGGAGGGTTCCGATTCAATTTGGAGAGATTTATAGGGTCTCTTGATTTGATTCGGATTCGGAGATTCAGCCACCGAATCCAGCCGAATCTCTGCTGAATCAAATCAGTGACCGAAGCGTCTCACAGTCCTATGGTACAGGTGTTGAACATATAGACCAATACTGTATGCTTATGTCCTTGCTTTTTATCTCTTAGAACTAAAACGTCACAGCTATAGCAGATGTGCTTATTATGCCTTTATTATGGATTTTTAAAAGGTATCAAGCCTTCATCAGCTCCCAGAGACATTCTCCCTAAGGAAGAAATACTACACTGATTTGTCCTGGATGCGTCTTTTAAAGGGTTACAGCTTGTGTTTCCCCAGTCCACCTGGGGCCTGAGAGCCAGAGCTAATGGGGGTTTGAGCCATGGCCTATCTACTATCATTTTTTGGTGTTGGACATCACAGAACCTTGTTCTCAGACCATCAAGTTCTCTCTCCTTCTGCCTTCTTGTCTATATAAGGACAACTCATTCTGGCTGTGGAGCTTCAAACCTAAGAACAGAATATTGTCAATTCTAAGAAGTGCTTCCTGAATACAAAGTGACTAGAAAAAAATGCACGAAACATTTTTTTTAAAGCCTCACACAGTTACCAAAATAGTTTTATACATTCTTTATGTTTTATTTAAAATCTGGATTTTGGATTGCAGTTGAACCTGCAGTTTTATTTATTGATAGAAAGAAAGTTTTTATAGGGCTCAAAGTTCCTGAGCCTTTGGTCTCTTCTCATTAGTAGTACAAAATATGATACGCCTTTTGTGCACCACACATGTTTCATAGAGTCAGAAAGCTCTGGGAAGGCAACCTCAAGAGACTTGCTCTTTTTTTGTTTTGTTTTGTTTTAGGATTTTCACTCCATATGTCATTAAATTATTATAACTGCTTCATTAAACTGTTGAATGTTATGGTAGTGGATTCACATATTTAAATCAGTTATTTTTGTCCTTAAATATATGAAAGCTGAGGACTGAAGGAACCAGCTTACCAGCTGTATTTCCATTTGGTTGAATGGTGTTTGATATAAACAAAATGCTTTTGCTTGGGTGTTTGGCAGCCTCAGTCCAACCTGTCACAGAAATAGTTATGACTGTTTCTCAGTCCTCAAATCAGAGTGCTGAAAACTTACAGCCTCTCTGGGAATTTCAACTTCTTTCCATGAAACATTAACAAAAACCGTTTTATGTTAAGCTTAATTGCTGACAATTTAGAGTGTTAAGACTTCTTTCCTGGCAGATGTTAAAAAAAAAAATACTATTAAACAAATAGTTATTCCCTTTGGCCATAGCTACACATTTTACATGACTTAAATATGATAAAAATGTTATACTTTATCATATATGGTAGAAGTTTTAAATATAGTCAATGTTCTCAGTTGGCTAAAAAAAAAACTTAAAAAAAAAATCAAATGAACCAGACATCTTAAACTGCTTTAATTTACATATAAAGGATACTGGCCAAATCTGCCTCTCTGTCTTTTGTCTTACAGTATATTGTTTATCCCATAATTCGCTTTCTTGCTCTATAGCAAGGGTGGTAAATAATGGAGGTTGAGTTCAATTAAAAACATATATAGTATGAGATCATAAAGGATGAATAGTTGCACCACCTGGGCAAAGACAGTAAAACTGTGGCAATCAAAATTAGTTTATGTGCTTATTTTTGAATATGGGGCAAAAACTTTTGTACTCCTGGGCATATTCATATGAACTGAGGTCTTGTGGGTATATCTGTAAAGACAATATTTATTACACAGTAGATTCATAACAGTTTGACTGGTGTTTAAAGGCATTTTATGATGGATGCTGGAAACTTCCTATTTATGAAAACTGCTACTTCAAGTCAGGGAATGGAAACCATGTGACTGAAGTAGCCAATCATATAACATGGTTAACAAATAGCAGCTGTTTTGTGAACAATCCACAGGCAGTGGTTTATTTTTTTTTTAACTTACTATTCATCTAACAAGTGAAAGCTATTTGTTTCTCATGGGAATAATTTGCCTGCTGGTACTTCAAAGATAGTATCTATAACAGACACTTCCGTGGGGTCTTCCATACGACTTAGTGAAATTTTTGACACTGCCTTCAACAGAGTGTTGGAGGACCTTTAAACAACAGGACACTTTTGATTGGATATATGATATGATTTTGAATTATATGTTTAACACACAGGATTTTTTAATATATTTTGGTTGAAATTAGAGCCCAGTGGTACTTGTACCTGGAAGCAGCACCCAGATGAAGAAATAGTCAGAAGGGTTAGTGGGAGATTTTGAACCCTGAGCTGTGTTTTTTACCTGCAGTTTTACTGTTTTTTGGACTGGTACCAGATCATAACTTACGGGGTTAAATTAATTCACTAGTATTTTAAAGATCAGTCCTTTCAACAAAGAATGAGTACAATGTCATTCCAGGCCCCAGCATTGATGTTTTTGGAGCATTAAGTAGCTGCAGTTCTCGTTTATCAGAATACTTGCTGCCTGCATCCATTTTTTTGTTTTCACTAGAGTAGGTATCTATGTATACATATGCCCATGTACATGTGTGCACACATTGATTAGATTATTGAAAATGTATCCGTTCTGTTGTCACAAAGTAGCGAAGTTGACTCCTGGTTCATAATTTGGGCTCCTAAGCACTGTGGCATACAAGTAATAAATAATTGCATTATAGTTGCATAACTTCTCCCTATGTGCTAACACTGGATTTAGTTGCTAGAATTGTTTGCACTCAGATTTTGTTACGAAGCCTCATCAATCCTTGGTGTTTCTTTCTGAATTGGGCATCTGATACACCTTTAAACATGTGCTTAATGATCTGTGGTAAAATATCATGGTACTCCTGGAAGCATTTTAATGATGTGTCCCTTGATATCTATTGATAATTGCTTCAAATAACATATTTCATTTCTTTAACTTAAACCAAAAACAAAGCCCAAAAATGTTACATGATATGTTTCCTGCTTCTTTATTATGGTAGACGGGCTTGTGTTCATAGCATGTTCCCACAGCAAGGAAAATAATGACAAAGTGATAGTTTTAATATTAGAACAAGTTTTAAGAAATACTTAAATTGCTTTTAAAAATAGCAATTTTTAATTGGTTCTATTTGCCTCAAGGATTGACATGCATTGTCCAATGGTATATATTTACCTTAACCTCAGGGTCAAGTCAGAACTACTTGGGCTGCTCATGGAGATGGAAAAGATCTCATTAGTTCAATGTCATTGAGTTTTAAAATGCATATGTACAAGAACAAAGCACAACAGGATATGACCAGAGATTAATTCATTTTGTACTTACTGTGTTCTGTAATGAAGGCAATATAAAACTTGCAGGGTTTGCATCAGTCACTAAATCAAAGTAGCCTCAGTGTAGGAGATCTGCAGCCATTCTTTGGCCGTGAGAGCCAAAGTACGTAATAGACACAAGTACAACTCTTCTCAGTGTCTGCCTTACTCAGTGCATGAAAGCCCAGATGCAGACTTTGCTCGGTCATGGTCTAAGGCAGGAATTATATCCTCCTTTATCTCTGGGCGCGAACAAACGTAACTTCTGAAATGTTTCCAAGTGAAGCAGGCTTGGAAACATTTCAAAGACATACTGTTTTAGCCATGGGACATCTGGAATGCCCCTGTGGTGTATCCAGGCTCTAACATTTTAAAATTGGTCTACAGTACTCTCCAGTAAGGGGATGCTAGAGGAACAGTAACATACACCTCCACTCCTCTCTCCCCACACAAGGAAGGGGAAGTGGAGAGGTGGAGGGTGAGGGGGGGATGCCTATTACTAGGATCCCAAGTCTCCAACCCCAACCTCACCCTGAACCTCTCCACTCTGCTGCTCAGTAGAGGCAAAAAACCTGGCTCTGGTAGTGGCTAAGCCCTGGGATTTGGCAGGGGGTGGCCAGGATGTGGGGAGGAGAGGGGAATAAACTCTAGCTGCAGCTCAGAATAGCAAAGAAACAGAAATTCAGAAAGGGACCCTGTGCACAAGAAATCAAAAGTGAAATGCTTCAAAAAAGGTAGTTTTGCAAACATTTTGGAATGTTTCAAAGGGCATGTACATTTGTACAGTTGGCCTGTTGAAATGCTTCAAAGGAATTCAAAACATTTCAGTTGTTATTCTTTTGTCCCTATAGGAACCCTTCAGTATTAAGTCCTGTTGCTCAGGATTAATGAAGTTTAGAAAATGTGGTCCGTAATAAACAGTGGGTTGATAGGCTAGCTGGTCCATATGACGAGTTAAGGCAGTGGGTGCTTTGAACAGAGCTAATGTAGAGCTGCACCTGCTATTTTATGTTGCACTTACCGTAAGATGCTCATGCAGTGGAGAAGCTGAACTGTGTTAGTTTTTAATAACAGTTGAAGCATCTTTTAGCAACTTCAGTGGAATAAATCAATTAGTGACAGATGATGCAGAAAAGGCTGAAGTGCTCAATGCCTTTTTAACCTCAGTTTTTACAGGCAAGGTTAGCTCCCAGACTACTGCACCTGGCAGCACAGTTTGGGGAGGAGGTGAGCAGCCAACAGTGATGAAAGAACAGGTTAGGGACTTTTTTAGAAAAGCTGGATGTGTACAATTCCAGGGGACCAGACACAATGCACCTGAGGATGTTGAGAGAGTTGGTGGATGTGATTGCAGAGCTGCTGGCAATGAAAACTTGTGGTGGTCAGGAGAGGTCCCAGATGGTTGGGAAAGGGCAAATATAGTGCCCAGCTTTAAGAAAGGGAAGGAGGAGGATTTTGGGAAATATACACTGGTCAGCCTCACCTCAGTCCCTGGGAAAATCATGGAGTAGGTTCCCAAGGAATATATTTCTAAGCACCTGGAGAAGAAGGTGATTAGGAACAGTCAGCATTGAATCACCAGGGGCAAGTCATGCCTGACCAACCTGACTGCCTTCTATGATGAAATGACTGACTCTGTAGATGTGGGAAGAGAAGTGGAAGTGATATACCTTGACTTTAGCAAGGCTTTTGATACCATCTCCCCCAACATTCTTGCAAGCAAGCTAAGGAGGTATGGGTTGGATGAATGGACTGTAAGGTGGATTAAAAATTGGCTGTATTGTTGGGCTCAACAGGTAGTAATAAATGGCTCTATGTCTAGTTGGCAGTTGGTATCAAATGGAGTACCTGAGCAGTCGGTCCTGGGATTGGTTTTGTTCAATCAATATCATCATCAATGACCTGTAATATGGGATGGAGTACACCTTCAGCAAGTTTGCAAATGATACCAAGTTGTAGGGAGTGGTAGATATGCTGGAGGATAGGGCTAGGATTCAGAGAGACCTAGACAAATTGGAGCATGGGACCAAAAGAAATCTCATGGAGAATCTCAATAAGGAGTCCTGCACTTAGGATGGAACAATCCCTTGCAGCGGTACAGGTTGGGAACTGACTAGCTAAGTAGCAGCTCTGCAGAAAAGAACCTGGGGGTTAGTGGATAATAAGCTGAATATGAGCCAACAGTGTGCTCTTGTTGCCAGGAAGGCTAACAGCATAGTGGGCTGCATTGATAGGAGTGTTACGAGCAGATCAAGGGAAGTAATTCTTCCCCTCTGTTCAGCACTGGTGATGCCACATCTTGAGTACTGCGTCCGGTTTTGGCCCCCCACTACAGAAACGATGTGGATAAATTGGAGATAGTCCAGCAGAGGGCAATGAAAATGGTTAGGGGGTAGGGGCACATGACTTCTGAGGGGAGGATGAGGGAACTATGCTTATTTAGTTTGGAGGCTTTTAAGACCTGGCTAGATAAAACCTTGGCTGGGATGATATAGTTTGGGATGGTCTTACTTTGAGCACAGGATTGGACTAGGTGACCTCCTGAGGTCTCTTCCAACCCTAATTTTCTATGATTCTAAGAAAAAGGCATGCCTTTGTTCACTCCTGACAAAATAACTTTCATAAATCTGAAGCCCTATGGTGTAATAATTATTTTATATGCTTATTAAGAGAAAGAAAAATAAATATGAAAGATTTTCCTATCATTTAACGAAACATTTGTTGACAGAATCTAATTTTTTGTACTATCACTGTTTAAGTAATTGGAACTTTCTTTCAGTTCTACTTTATTAAACTGAAATGTACTGAAAAATATAATACTGAGAAATATTAGGAAAAAAAGCATTTAAAGCATTTTTTTTTAAACTGTAAGAATCTATTAGTGCTGAGTATGTCCTTAGTGAGGATTTATCTTGGCATTGAGCTAAATAAGTTGCAGCTTTTCTACTGTGGACACTTTCCCACGCGGTGGCCATATCTACACAAGACGCTTATTGTGCAGTAGCTTGTTATTACAGCACAATATTGTGACCAGGCACAAACCGTGATGCAACATTACTGTGCAGTAGTATTGAGCTACTGTGCAGTAAGCTTCACTGTTGTAGGACAGTACTGTACACTAACACCAGTTACTGCACAGTCGTTTAGTACTTGGTTATGCAAGTACCAAATGACTGAGAGTAACAACTGCACAGTGCCACAGGACAACAGAGCAGGAAATTTGTGTTTCTGTTTTTTTGTGTTGATTCGTTCAGTACCAACAAAAATGTGTAGTAATGGAGGTTGGCACTGGGTACTGTTGTGCTTTGCACCTCTCACTAAAGGGTAGCTCTAGCTTCCATGCTGCCCTTTGAAGCCTTTGTATTCATGAACATAGTAACACCATATCAAGTTCCATGTGCAGAGGGATATTGTGCTAAGGCACAGCCTTATTCCACTGAGTCAGAGCTGAATAGCAGGATAGTGCTCAGAGTTGTTCTCATGTGGGCCTCTTAGTAGCATGGTCTTTTAAATGTAGGCCCTTCCTCACTTAGGCCAGGTACAAACATTACATTTTTACTGGTATATGTGATTGGTAACCAGTCTATACCCATAACAGAATGGCACACAAAGCTAGTCTATACCCATAACAGAACAGAAGTTTGGCGCACACAGGCTGGTTTAAAAATGATGCAATCCTGCCCCCTCCAAAGGGTGAATGTGTGTTCTGTTCACTCCTGATCTAAACTATACCACTTACAAATAACTGTGGTACATGTGTCACTTCTGCCTTGGGCTCTTTGACTGTCTGTACCTAGCCATTAACTTCAAGGGACAGACAGCACATTGCCTAGGGAACAAAAAAATTAGTAAACATCCTAAGTGGGTGCTCTGGGGGTTTGGCTTCCATTGCACAAATCTTTGCTTCGTACCAAAGATGATAGCTCACCTCATTTCAGAACACAGGCAGTTAGTGTAATGCTCTTTGTGCCCATTCTGACTTTTCATGTTTTTCCTCTCTGCATCTTAGAAAATTATGTATGTATGTGTGCGTGAAAGAGAGAAAGATGCTTTTCTATTGCTTTGCTCTACTTTGTGAAGGATAAAGAAGTTAGAGGGATAGATGGATGCTACTTCACTAGAATGTTGGTATATTTCTGCATTATCATTATTATCAAATAAAAATAATAGAAGTATTTCTTCACAAAATTATTTCTTTGCGCTAAATAGCTATGCCACCAAAATTTCATGGAGAAATAAAACTGTTCAGGTATGAAATAGCCCTGAATTAAATTATGGAACTGTTTGCATGAAACTTCATTGAAATTGCTTTGAACTTTCATACAGTTGTAACATATACAACATAGCTTACGAGTAGCATTTATTGGTATATTCCCTTTCTAATGACTTCCATAGGTGACATCTCTATTTTATAAAGTGTATTTGTACACTGTACGTCTACATTTTCAATAATTAATTGCATAAAGAAGTAGCAGATCTAAAAATAAGCTTTCAATTCTAAACTAAAATATTTAAATGACCAAACCTTTCTCGCATCTTGCAGAACCAGAGGGCAGAATCTTGGGGAGTAACATCTAAAAACATGACAACCCAGTGTTTAAAGCTTGGAAGATGGCATTTGCCAGGATCTCTGGATCTGATGATCCAAGCAAATTGTGAGTACTTACAGTTTTAACTGATCATTGTAGATAGGAAGGTACAAGTTAATGGAGATACTTGAAAAGAATGTTACATTCTTCTGATGGTTACTGTAAGTATATCAGTACAGTAGATATATATAGTAGACACATATAGAATGTGGCTCCGCAATGGAGGATGTTGCATTGGGACTTTCTGCAGTCTTTTTGATATACAGGTTTCCCTCGCTTTATGCTGTACATGTGTTCCTGGCAAATGACGCATAACTCAAATTCACATAAGGGGACCACTTTACAATGTAACAAGCAGGGATACATTCCACGACCTTGACTGAAGTGACCCCAGACCCATTTCTACTAATTTTACAAGACAATTTTGGTACTCACCAACAGCAAGTGTACACACAAGCATAGGGTGGTGGTGAATATTTTGTTGGTGTGAAGAGAGGGTGGTGAAGGGTCTTCGTTGTCAGATTCCACATCGCTGGAGTGTTGTTTTGGATAAGCTAGTGGGACATTTAGAAGCCTTAATGGGGATGGCCTCTACAGAACCACATATCGCAGAGAACAAGCGAGGAGCACAGATCTACACAGGAGACTATATTTTGGTGTGCGTCATTCCCACAATGCACTGCACAAAGCAGCTGACTGCAGGCTTCCACCACACCAAATGCATAAGAATGAATTTACCTCGCATATAATGAATTTTTGGTACAAAAAGTATCATCACATAAGAGCAAATTCACACATACGGAACCCGCATAAAGCAAGGGAAACCTGTAGCTATAAAATAGGAAGACAATGATTCATTTATGTATCACAGCATATGTTTAGGTCATCTAATAATTATGCTGTGGTAGCAGGACTCAGGAACAGAGCTATTTGTAATGTTATAATAGTGAGTGAAAGTGAGGTTTGTAAATTTATCTGTGAATTCACTCAAATGTGGTGGTAACATTTTCAGTGGAAATCAGTGCTTTTTTAATTGAGTACTTTAAAGGTTATAGAACTAGGAATAACTTTCACTCTGTGGGTAAATAGTCAAATCTTTTCAAATTTACTCACCATGTCAAAATTATATTTATGTCTCCCAAGAATATCTAAGAAGGTACTGAAAGAAAAGGTAAGATACCACCAAGGATATAGAAGTGTAGAAGAAGGGTTAAATTCGATATCTTCCATGTTGCAGGGGTGTAGGTTGTAGCTGTGTTGGTCTAAGGACATAGGCAGACAAGGTTCTTTGGGTGAATCTGATATCTTTTATTAGACCAACCCAAATAGTTGGAGAACAGTTATTGAACCCGAAAGCTTGCTTAATAACTGTTCTCCAACTATTTGGGTTGGTCTAATAAAAGATATCAGATTCACCCAAGGAAGAAGGGTTAAAAAATTTCAAAGTAACTCTGATTCTCCAGGTCTATGCTTCTGAAAATCAGTATCTTCATTGACCTATGCCTAGATTTACTTTACTTGGATAGTAGTGTGAGAGCTGGTGCTTGAGCTGCCCCTCAAAAAGATGCTCAATGTTAAACATATAGCAGTAGAAGAATGAACATCTGTTTCAGTGGCATTCAAGAGCATGTTGATGTACAATCCATATAAGTATAGTGAATACATAGAGCAGGAAATAGTCGGGAATAAGCAATGAGAGAAGGGAATTAGGAGGTCTAGCACTGAGACAAAAGGATGAGAGAAGCAGAAAGAGAAGTTGATAGGGGAAGACTAATTTAATCTGTTGATAGTTAGGGAGAAGATCCAGGCCTAGAGGGAGAGGTGGGAAATGTTGCAATGTAGGGTATATTTCTCAGTAATCTTTTTTATGTAATTAAAATAAAAGTCAGAAAGAACTCTGAACAGAAATTCAAGAAACATTAAAAACGTATTCAGTGTAAGTAAAAAAATTATTCTGAAGTCCTATTGGGCTTCAACCCATTATTATGCTTTTGAAACTGGCAAACTTAGTTTATAATGCTATTCAGTAAATATGATTGTAAAACATTTATTCTATCCATAGAACCCTTACAAAATGTACATTCGGAAATTTAAAAATATGTCTGCGCTTATTCTAGTAAATATCAGTGCTACAGGAGAATTCTGATAGACAGATCCTTTGGTTCAAAGATATGAGTTTTGCTTGCATAAGGAATGTGAAGTTGTGAAGGACTGTATTTTCTATGGGCAACTGAGGAAATTTGATCGAAGGAGTCATAACTGGATGCATATGATACTATATAAAGCACTTTTTAAAAACAAAATATTCCATTACAGTACCTTCTTTAAAAACTGAGTTTTGTAGTTGGAACTTCAAAAAAATATGTATTTTGGAAGCTCTAGTACTTACTTAATTTTCTGCATTGTGTGGAGCAATTTAGTTCACATCTTTAAAAACCCTCATGTTATTCTTAAAGTTGACAGTTAATTTCTATCATCTGATGTACAGAAATAGAGAACACATACATCAAAGTTTATGTATAAACATAATTTCTAAGCAGATAATAAATGCCTAATACAAGATATCCTTGCTATTTAAATCATAGAATTTCCTTGTTTGTTCGATTCTTCAAATACTTCTTACTCTCCTATTGCTTAGAAAAATATTTAGAAAAAGAAATACCTGCAATGCCTGATTGTAAATCCACTGTATTATCTTCTATTCTTTTAGTTCATTAAGCACATACTCTAGCTGTGAGAGTATTCCGTCCAATAATTTTGAGTTCAAATTTTGTTTCCGTAGCTTGCTCCCTAGCGCCCTTGTGATACACTGTAATATTGTGTAGTCTGATATTTAAAAGAGAAGTATTTGCTAATCTTTTGCTTTGGATGATCTGTTTTTAAAAAAGCTTATGAGTGGGTATATCATAGAGGAGGGGGAGAGAGAAGGAAAGAGAGTGGGAGAGCAAAATGTTATGGTAGATGACATACCACTGACACATTTTCTTTTTTGTTTATACAGGCTCTTTGTGTGTGTGTGGACTGTTTGTTATTGCTCTTATGAGTCTAACTTTCTTTAAACTTAGTGAAGATTTTGTTTTAAAAATTATTAACCAAAATATCTTTTTGTTCAGATTTTATTACAATACTAATCAGTGCTAATATCACTTTATCAGTTTTTCACAGGGGTTGTATAGGAAGAGCTTTCAAGAGAAGAATGATTATTATACCTTAAAGCGTAATAAAAAAACACATTTATATACTATTTTGGCACAGACTGTCTCGTTTTGTTCAGGCAGAATTAATGGGAATACTTCTGTAAGTAAGAATAAGATGTGTTCCTTTATTTAAAAGCTGTTTTGGTTTTCCAGATTGCATAAATTAAAGATCCCGCTGAAAAAACAAGACAAGCTTGAAAGAATTTTTCATAAGGTCAGACCTTTGTTATCACAGATAACAGTCGGGTTGCTTTTAAAGTATAGCTCAGAACCTAGAGAAAAGGAACAGGCAAAAAAGCAACAATTTGAAGAGGATAGATTTAGGATTGGTAGCCTATTGTTTCATAACCTGAAAACCATGTCTGGCAATACAGACTAATATTCTACACTCGCTACTCCAAAGCTTAGATTATGCTCTTCATACCTTCATTTCGGCAGGAGGAAGTCCTAGAAACATAAATAAAATGCTAGATTACAGCTGGCATTGTGGTTTTGGGATTGGAAATATTGGAGTAGGGACTATTTTTTTTCCATTACTGCAATGGAGTCTATAAAACAGACAGACAGAGAACAAAGAAAACGAGAGATGAGAGAGAGAGAGATTAAGGAAGAAAAAAGAACAGTCAGGCTTATCCATTTTATTTTCATGAGGAAAAAATAAAAATGAAGAATGTTGAGTGAGAGGAAGGAGAAAGCTTTTACCTTCCTGTAGTTCAGTGCATGAAAAATACCCAACATTATTAGAAATTAATTCTGATATTATCTTTTGAAGGTCAAGTGAAATTGTGCCTCTTGGTTATAAACTACAAGACAGGAATGTTCTCAGAGCAATTAAAGGCAATGCATGCCACTAAATACAGTAAAAAGCATTTGAATTAGTTTGGAGATACCGATTTTTGTCTTCATTTTTATTACAACAGTGTATGTTTTCAAGTGCAGGAGTCTTAATCTCTAATATTAATTTTGATTTGAAATGATAAAGATATCCTATAGTATTGAAGGAAAAAAAATCAGCCCGTCACTTTCTTTTCAGACTGTGCTTAATCATGTTAGCATGTTTTCAGTGCCATGATATAATTTTTCTTTTCATGTTCATGAGAAATAATAATCCAAGTAATGTTGCCAAATGCACAGTGAGAAAATGAAGTTATTTATGTATAACAAAGAGCAGAATTTGGCTCCGTCTCTCGAAATCTGTGTGCCATTAAAACATTTTTTTAAAGCCTGTTGGAGCCTTGTATTAGGATTTTGTTGTTGTTTCTGCCTTGTAAAGCCATCCATTGGAATCATTTCATTTCCAGAATTTTCAGATTTGGGTGACAGATTTAGGTTCCTCAGTTCACATTTCAGCAGCTAACCAAACGCCTACCCAGGACCTGTTCCAGAGCTCACTGAAATCAAATGAAAGGGCCCTTATAGACTTAACTGGGCTTTGGCTCAGTCCCATGGAAGCTAAAGCACCTGGGGTCTATGGAGCAGAAGTCCAATTGAAAAGCTGTTTTGAAGGTTAACTGTTCCCTCATGATTTAAGTTCAGACATCACATCAGATAGCTTAAGACCTGCAGCCTTCCTCCACAATACTACTAGTGCAATATGTTAGGGCTTTGGGATCCATTTAGACATATCTCACTGTCTTGCCTCTACTGCTTCAGTCTTCGCTAGCAAGGCTATACAGAGAGCCACAGCATGTTGTGAATATAAGTGTAGGTGTCCCAATGTGGCTACTTCAGTCCAGTGAGCCACAGTGCAGGGCTTGCACAATGTAGATGATCTAATAATAACCTCACTGCACCTCGGGGTGATATTTTCCTGTATGCAGAGGCCCAAGAAAAGGCATACGCATGCATATTAGTTCCCAAAAGGACTCAAATGTGCTTGAAATGGTGCATAGGTCTTGCACAGAGGCACATTCAGCCAGTCCTAGAAATACAGCTCTTTCATTTAGATGATAATCTTACTGTTGCACTTGAATCTATCTCTGCTCAGCATTTGAGTTTCATGTAATGACAATAGCAAGTCCAACACTACTGTACTATGGAGTATTCATATCTGTAGTTCAGACATTTTTTTTTTCTATTTATCATTCAACATATTAAAAGAAAGTGTACATTAAACGTGGACAGTTTTAAGGTCTTAATATAGCTATAAAGATTGCTTTAAAAATCGTACATCTTTATGTATTCAATAACATTTTAGTTGATGATTTTGTATTGGGAATATCATTTTTCTGGTTCGTTCATGTATTTGGTGTACTGTACTGATTTGGATTCTGGTTTACATGGGACTCTGAGTAGCTTTTCATAAAAATGGTAGGATGAAAGAAGGGTGAAAGTTTTAACATTGGCTTTCTATTCGATTATTAGAGCTTGTTAATTAGGTCTGATACATGACATGTCCATTGGATTGCTTATCGCTGTATTTTGATATTTTTGGCCTTCTCTGCTGGGATTTATTAATCCATTTTATGAGCAAAATGTTAATCACCTGTTCAGAGATGGAATGCAGACTGAATAAAAGCAGAGCTGATAATATAAAAGCTATTGAAAAGGCCAATGGAAGACTTTTTTACAGAATTTCTTCAAAAAATACATCAAACTTTGTCTTCTGGGGAAAATTACTTAGGGTCACATTACTGATAGTATCCTTTAAATGCTGAAGAGATGTAGCAGTTGGTATTAAAAACCTATTTTATGGGAGGATCACATCACGCAATCATGTATGGGAGGAACTTACTCATGCGAGCAGTTCCGGTGACTTAAGGTAACTTCTGTATAAATATCTTCAAGTCTGGGTCCATAATTCAATAAACAACTTCTATTTGAAAATACTTCTTAAAAAGTTGACCCAAGTTCTGCTACAACATTGTTCAGTGCTCCTGTCTCTTGCAAAGGATCCCAGACTCCAAACAAACTTGTGTGTGTCAGTCTGAAGACACTTTAATCCCATGCATAATTGCTGTTTTTGCTTTAAAAGGTGGTATTTTGTAATCGGACGTATTTAAAAAAAAATAATTCTAATCTACTCTCTTTATATAGCTCTGATTCAAGAGACAACAGTATAACAATGGGTTCTGCAGGCCCTGAAATGTTCTGCAGGGCTGCTGTGGATTTCAAATCTCAGAGAGGAGAGAACGGTGACAACATACTGAATAGTTTCAATAAAATAGAATTTCTTATACCAGTGCCACCAGAAGGGAGGTATAGATAGGTGTGTGTAGGGCAGGGAGAGAAAATTCTCTTTTCAAGCCTTTAACAATAGAAAGTATGCACTGGAAATGCTTAGGTCACACTACAAATGCTTAAATACAAGCATATGGGCCTGGGAAACAACAATTTTTGTCTATACGGTGGAAAATCTCGTCTTGAAGTCACAGCTGCAGTGGCACAGTGAATCATAGTTTATAAAGTGCGGGTTACTCCCTTTATAAAATGGAATGGAATGAGCTGCCCTTCATATGCAAACTTGTTTCCATGAGCTATGACTAAACTCCTAACAAAAATGTTTCAACTTGTCAAGAAAAATCCAGCTGAATTTAGAAAAAAGAGAAAAAGAGAAATCAGAAAAGTGAAATTTTGCAGAAAGCCAAAATACTTGTTATAGCAAAGAAAAATGTAGGTAACCATTGTTTTTGTTAATCTTTTTTTCTTTGTTTCAAAACAACAAGATTCACTCCAAAACTTCCCTTGGAATATATGTATTTCTTACTGAAAGAGAATTGCCATCCTCCCACTCCTACCCCCCAGGTATTTTTACAAGACTTGTTCTTGTACAACTGCATACAATGACTACAGTCCAAAAGCTCTTATGTCCTGTCATAAGTTCAAGACATTCTGAGGAGATATTAACATTGTCAGAATTTAACCATGTGCCTTTTGGATAAATGTTTTAACCTTTTTTTCCTTACTGGTGAAAAAAATCCACTTTAACAGGGAATACTACAGTTTGCTAGAGATGTAGGTCTTTGTTCTGTAATGCCTCCTTATAGTTTAATTAACAGCATTAGTGTATCATACTTGAGCTACATTGGAACTTAAACAATTTAATGCCAAACACTGCCTTTATTTTTACATGTACTGGGGGCAAGAGGAGCCTGTGCAATAACAGAATTTAGTTCTTAAAGCTTTTCTATACTGCAACAGTGAATTGAACATTGAATTTTGATGGCCAGATTCTGCTTTCTGTGTGCATTCCATGTTGGTGAGGTCCACGTGAGATGATATCCATGGGCCTTTCTTTTTTTTTTTCACCACAGTACAAAAAAAAAGAAGTCAGAGTCACCTGCAGCTGTGACAGCATACAGTGCAGCAGCGTATGTGCTGAAAGATTCCAAGAAAAAAAGAGATTGTGCAAGGGGATGCTTTGAGGACCAAATGCTGACCTCCTGCAGTGTTTCTCATGGCCACAAATCCACCTGAACTGGTATGGCTAATTTGAAATGTGGGAGAGGGAGCAAGCTGCAGACAGACAATGGAAAGACCTTGCACCTGGTTCATGCCAGAGTGCTTCTGTCAGCAGCTCTCCTAAGGAGCCTGCTGGCCTGGGGACAGGGCCATTTCCTTTACAGATGCAGATTAGTTTCCATTCCAGCTATTAGGTGTCTAAATAGATTTAGGCACCTAAATGAGATTCTGTTCCACCCAGCTAAAGACAAAAGTGGGTGGGTTTCCCAGAATAAGGAAAGATGCATAGCTAGCATACACAAGAGACACTTAATGGAAGAGAGATTGCTTTAGAGAAGCACTTATCTCTTTCTTATCCTTAACTTCTGTTCAGCTTCATGGTAAGGCAATACACACAATGGCTTAACCACTGCTGGTCTCAGTTTGTACCGGATAGGCAGGGGAGTAAGCATCACTTGAATCCAGAGCCCAAGGGAGCTACATTGGAGTCTTGTCCTCCATACAGCACAGGCCATTGTTGGGGTCTTCCATAAGTTAGCTTATCAGTGTATTTTAGTAGTACTTAAAATAACAATTAGAAAGGTGAAGAAATACTGCTAGCATTGAGAGAACTGTAGGATCAAGTTCACAGATTTTTAGGGTAACAGCAGTATGTTCTCTTACAAAGCTTCTTTACTCTAATGTTGTTGTTGTCGGGGATTAGCCCGTCTGACATGTTCGGAGCCACTTATTTGAAATGTATGGGTTGATGAGCACAGAGGCAATTCCAGTAGTACACTTTAAAGAGGGCAGAAAGCCACTGATATTGAGATATTATACACTTATCTGTAAAACCAAAGCCCCTGCTCATAAATTTATCAATATTAAGCCTGTAATTGTGGAACCTGAAATGACAGGACAAGTGCCTTAATTTGAAGTTCTAAGGAGTAGAAAAGTATTTTTTAAACAGGTCTTTCAAAAACCACTTATAGTTTATGATGATTAAACCTGTTTATTTATTTTGTATTATGCAGTATATAATATACAGTGTGTGCTCTTTGAGTGCGAGTACCCATTATTGTCATTTCTATTTGCTGTTTGTATTCTAGAATATAAACTATTGCCACACATGAAGAACAGTAAATAAAGTGTACAGCCATGGATCTCCTTCCCAAATAATCCCTGTGTATTGTGGCAATATGATCGTAGAAGGGTGTGGCGAGCTAACCCCTTTCTTGATCTTCCTTTCCTTTATTTGCCCTGAGCTAGAGATCCAAGGAATATTCTTATGGTTCTTTTATGGATATCACGAAGATATTCCATCTCCAGCATATTGTATTTGCAGGGCTAATTTAGTAAAACGTAAAGAATCTCTAAACCCTTTAGAGCCAGGGCTCTATAGTTTAACAATCCAAACAGTAGTGTACAGATAAAACGAGCCCTCAGGGAATACGGTGTGTGTTCACATACAAAGTATACAGAATAAGGACTGTTTTATTTATGTTTACTCTTCAAATGATACACTTTTGATGAACTACAAACTGTCTTGATTCTTGCAAAAAGAGAATTACACAGGTTTGGAACAATTTTAATTTCTGAGCACACAAGATTGTAATGCAGTGGTTCTCAAACTTTTTGGACAAAAGGTATTTCTTGTTAGTCTCAAGGAGCCCTTGCTTTTAGTTTTCACTTATTTTTTACTATGAAAAATAATACAGTAATAATTCTATTGCAGATAACTTAGAAAGACTATAATGGGTCAGAATTTTTTTCTTAACACCATGGGCTCTTACTCAAAATTATTGCGTTTATCTTGTGAATCATGTTTGCACGCTAAGCAATGTTAACGTTGCATGGCATCCTGGGCCACCCCTGAGAGGATCTCAAGCCATGGCACCCTGGTGGAGAATCACTGTCCTAATGTCATCATCAAAATAACTGTTTGCTACTTTTTACTGTTCTTAATATCCGATAATTTTTTTCCAGGATATGCTAAAAGAATGAATGAATATGTATACATGCATATATATACATATACATATTCATACATAGTATAACCACATAGTAATGTTATGAATGAAATAATTTAGGAAGGTGATGCTTTAGGTGTATGTAAGAAAACATGGCTGTTGGATAGATAACTATAATGAAATTAGCATGTAAAAGTCATGTTTACATAGCTATTGAAAAATAGGTTATGGTCTGTATATATGATATGAATACTCAAGTCCTTTTCAATTTGAAATGTACAGGGTAGCTGCTTATGATTTACTATCAAGATTTAAGAGAGAAAGTACATACTGCTCTAAGTGCCTGATGTACATACTTCTTTAAGTGCCCATTAAAGTCAATGGAGAGCATTTCAGTTGACTTAATTTAGCTTTGGATCAGGCCTTAATGCAGCAAGAGGATAGCTTTAAAACCAACTATAATTTGCTGTGTTTGATGCCTCGCAAACGTTATGCTGTGTTGTTCAGATGTTGTGATTGGTTCAGAATCCACATTTTTTATTTGAAGCGATTTCACATTACAGCATCAACCCCACTATTTACTGTTCCCAAGAATTCTTTAATATTTTTTAACTTAAAATAAGTTACTTTAAAGATTGCACACACACATTTGAATTTAAGATATTTGATCTAATATACAGTATCTGTTTTCTCATATGGAAGGATAATCCCGTCCCTGTTTGGCGTGGTAGTGTGTTCTAAATTTAGAAACGAAAACACTGGATTATCTTGAGCTGATCATTGTTCTATATAGGTGCTAGGAAAATTTCTTAAACAAAGAAAAAGGGTTCTGGACTTTTTGTTTTACTTTTGGAGATTACTAAATTGCCTCTTGATGTAACTTTTATATGAAATATATGAAGACATAAGTTGTCTGGGAAAATCATTTTAATTCTGGTTTGCATTTACTAACTAAGCAGACTGGTATTTGATCTTGGAGCCAAGATAAAACCTACAATGAGAACCCAGCAGTACAAACAAACACTTCTTTTGCCTTTTTAAGGGTATGAAATGCAAGAAGATTCCAACATGTATGTTGTGGTGTGTAACCGGTTACTGTGATGTGCAACATCAACATTACAATGGAGCATCCTCAAATAAGCACGGCTAATGAGCAAAGGTAATAAGATGTCCACTAAAAACTAAACTCCAAGGTAGCAGGGATGAATATCCATAAAACAAATGCTGATACAGGGTAGGACACTAATGCAAAATTGCCTGCTTTTGGACCTCATTTCATACTTCGCTTTCATTATTAGGCATTATGGTAAAGGAGTTCTTAAAATAAGTAGATTTTCTGTACCTATTGTTTTTTGTTTGCTTTACTACTTTTTATTTAAAATGTTCTTTTTAATCAATAATCCCTCAGAAATTGGATTGTAACTTTTTGCCCTGGGCAGTAACAAGCTGACTGAGAGGATTATTTCTATTATGAATTCTATTCTTTTTTCTTTTCATTTTTTTATTTGTAATGGTCTTCATCATATGTGGAGAGAACATAGGCTCAGCTGGAGTATCTGTTTAGGGCAGTTGGTGGCTTCAAACTGATTTTCAATCATAAAAGCAAACACAGAGGATGGGGTTCTTTGTATTCTTACTTTCCCTTGGTTCCTGCATCTAAACAACATAAATGGGAAAGAGAGAAGCATTTTAGGGCACAGTCTTTTACTACTGAGCTTGCAACTTGATTTCAAAGGGGCTGCTTCCAGAACTAAGCACAGCTATTGGAAGTATTTGCAGGATGGAGATTTAATATAACACTTGTACAGGACTTGTGTGGCATTAACAATTTTAGGTCCTTGAACCTTCAAGCACGTACCCATTTTTGTAATTTTACCTCCCTGAATGGTTCCAGAGTCTCACATGAGTATAGTATAGTAAGTGCTTGCAATAAAGATCCAGATATTAATTTCCAAAGTGCTTAAAATTGTAACACCCATTTCAAACTTATAGTGCCATAGTCTGTGTAGCTCTACGTATGTGTGCGTGTGTTTTGTATATTACCCAGGTGCGTACAGATTCACGCATACATAGTTATACAAGGTAAGACTTGTAATTATGCAGCATAAAACTTGGGAATAAATTTGCAGACATGTAAATGCCTGAGGAATTTTACTCATGTGGGTATTTTTACTTGAATGAATTAAATGAATGGGACTATTTGGAAACATCTTCTGCCAAAGGTTTGCTTTTTAAAAAATCTTTGGATGAACTCACATTTTGTTCCATGTCTTGAAGCAGTAATGCAGTACTTATTAAGCATGAGCTTTCATGCAAGTTACGTCCAAGTTGATGAGGCCCCTGAATAAGTAGGTAACACAGTTCTGATCCAAAACTTATTAAGTCAATGACTTCAGTGGGACTTGGATAAGGCCCATGTTACAGGGGTAGATATTAAAAATAGATTTTTAGGTTTCAGAAATGTACACATTCAGAATTCATAAATATTTACTCCTGTCAGGGGGTCAGAAAAATACAGTTTCAGTATTGTTTGTCCTGAAATCCTTTCTCTGTCCATGTTTGTACAAATCTTCTGATTAAAACTATACAGTTTTACCCGGGTAAAGATCAAGTAAAGGGTTAAGGTTTCATCATCTGTATTTCTTTATTAAGGTCCCAATCCTGTATGGGGTAGACTTTATTTGAAGGGGCGGCGCCCTTAAAGATGGGTTCTCTCATTTTTATATAAATTCTTGTATATTATTAAAAAGAGAATATTGAAGATAATAAAAGGAAATAACCTTGTTTTCTAAAGGATGGGAAAAATCATTTCTAACACAGAACAGGTTGCTGGTGCATGGGCATTGATAATCTGACTTTATGATAAACTACAAATCATAGACAAGCAAAAATAATGGCAGTAATTAATATGAAATAAAAATAGGATCTTCATAATAATATCTTTTTTTTTCTCATTGCCTTTATAAAGAAGTTCATATTAACTAGAATTATGTATGTATTATTTAGATTGCAGTAGTGCATAAAATTGACCATGTACTTTCTACCCAAAATGGTACATATAGTCCTTAGTCGAAAGAGCTAACCTAGCTTAAATAATTGAGTGATTGAAATATGACTATTTTCATTCTGTTGTTTTGAGAAGCTTCTGTAACAAATTATTTACTTAAATTTCACAGATGGTTTGGGGGCTATTTTGGATAGGTCTTGGAGTTTAACAGTACTCTTTATAGTTGCTATGGAAACTTTATCATAAATGCAGTTTAAGAATGAGAAACTGTAAATAATTTTTGCATTCCTAAATCGAGTTTCCTGGTAATAAAAGGAGCAATCATGAATTACAAGATTGTTACTATGGCTTTCCATAAAGACAGATGAATGTTTGGCTTCAAAGGTGCATATTAATTGTTTCACATGCACTAAAACAAGTGGAATTGTACATTTTCTCATCAAAACGATTAAATAGTTTTGACTAAAAATAGAGTGATAATATTTTGTATGGAATCACTACTTCCAGTTTTACAGTATCTCATTTATGTTCTTTATCATTGTAATAAAGTAAAGTAATGTTTGTCTAATATTCAATAAATGCTTTTAAAAATATTTTTTGGCTGTGACTCCCAGTAGGGAGCTTGAATACAGATGTCCTCCTTTCTTTTCTAATGAATTTTAATGTCATAAAGGATCAACTTATAGTACAAGAATTTGCTTACTACTAGTCATATATTCTTGACAACTGACAGCATAAATCTGCTGTCTTTTTACAGCAGGACTAAAGAGCGTTAATAAAAAGTTCTTAATAGAACAATGCTTTAAATATATTTGTAGAATTATTCAGAATTCAATATTTTTGATAGTTTGGCTAAAATTAATATAACCTTTCAGCAGTATACAACTGAGTCAGCTATATCAACATGTTAATTCTTAAGGAAAAATAGTGTATATAGGTTAATTGAGTTTCCATGCCATTTTCTCTTCTTGATAGTCAAAATTAAATGCTTATTTATAATAAATGTTCTGTTTTCCCAGAAATAAAAAAATGTCATTGATGGAGCAACACTTTCACTTTAATGAACAAATTATAAGAATTTACAATAATTTTAATCTCAATTTTTTTTTTTACTTCTCCAGTTTACTTATTTTGCATAAATTATTTTGCTCTAAGACATTTCTTTAATATGTAATTATGTGGACATTTTTAGTTAAAGTAGTTGTGTGTGGCATAAGGGTAAATAATTTTGCATTCTACAGTATTTCACAATGTTGCTACTACTTCAGAATCATAGACTTTCAGTTTCTGTAGGAAAAGTATGATTAGGCAGTTCCACAAAGCAATATTATATCAGAAATAAAAAGCAGACATTTGTATGAGTATATAGACAAATGGAACTATTTTAACACAATAATTAAAAACATTTTAAAATCTGAAAGTAAATGCATGCTGAAAGAGTTTTGCTGTAGCACTTTAAAATGCTTTGCCATCTGCAGGCCATATATTTGAGAAAACGTATTACAAGAATTGCAATCAAAAGGTTAGAGCTTTAATTTCTGAAATTCAGAATTGATTAGATCTTTTTATTTTACTTTCCTGTTTGTGAATTTGTCAAGTTATTTCCATGGGGATATGAAAAATAGGTTTTGGACAGAGATAATCCACTATAATCCCAAAACAGAAATCAGAGGACAAAATGGTCACAGCAATAAATTATTCTTTCATACATACTTGTTACCTTGATTCCTCCAAAATTTTCCAAATCCCCTACTTAAGGTCACAGGAAATATGAACCTCACAAAAATCTTAAAATAAAGAGGGGGATAATATGTAAAGGTATAGTGGGAGATTATGTTAAATAACATGATTTCATTGTGTTAATTTAGATGTGTGTTTTGAATGTGCTGGTTCTAGTTTCAATAGTAAAATTTATGTACTTTGTAACTTGGACATTGTAAGTGTTCATTAGTTAGATAAATCTTAAAATATGCCTAAGAATTCAAATTTGGGTTGTATTTATTCCATGTCACATGCTTAAGCAGAACATGCAGATGGTCGTAGACCAACTTTTAGAATAATTATAATTCCCCCCTCCCCCCTTTTTTTTTTTGGCTTAAACTGTCTTCAAGAATAAGTTATTAGTGAAAAGAATTTCCATTTCCTTTACCATTGATGTGGAATTAGGAATGAAGTAAAGATCATTTACTTTGTAGGGTGGGCATACCATCTTCGAAGACATGCCTGCCATGCATTTATAAGAGAAATCAGTTGCATTTCATAAGGAGACAGTATTATGTACACAGTATGTTCAGAGCTTTCGCTCTCAGATGAGCTTTGCTAATCACAGATTTATGAAAAACATTGAAAGGGTTGAGAGTGGAAAGCCTGTAGAGTATATACTGAAAAAAGTTCCATACTGGTCATAGCAAGATCATTAGTAGTAATGACAGGACACATGCTTTAAAAAGTTTATAACAGAACCTGTTCTTTGTGGTAAAAATATTTGGAGCAGCATATGTATCATTTTTCTTCTGTTGTAGAAATTAACGGTTAAATTGATTTTCAGTACAGTTTTTGTCCATTATTCCTTTTAAATAGAGCATACTTTAAGGGCATAAGATATTCTTTAACTTACAGTTTGTCACTACTCTGACAAAGAACAATACTGCCTATATAAAGTGTTACTGAATATAATAACTCATACTTTGAATTTATTTAAGGCACTGCATATAAGTTTTGAAAGTTTAAACATGATATCCTGGATTCAATTTAGCATTATTTGGCTCTATGTAAATATAACTATTGGTCATAAATTAAATATTTGATGATTAAAGCATGCCTCCCATGGATTATATCATTAAAAATGCAAAACATTGCTTTATGTCATGCATAAATTATCATAGTTCTGAAAATGTGTCAATAGAAATACTTTTATGGCTGTGAAATAAATGTGTGATGAGGTAACCCCATTTGAGGCTAATACAAAAATTATAGCTGCTAACTTAAGGAAAAGTTTTCATGCAAACTGAAAATATTTGTTTTAGAACTAACATGAAAAATTGAAGGTCTTGCTTACTTATTTGATTAAATGCAAAAGTGAGACTGCATATAGGATTTTGTTGTGCTGTGATAGAACTTATTTTACCAGTCACTTTCATAACCTTTAAACAGCCTTAAATAGTACATATGAAAAACACATTCATATCAGGTTCCCCATAGGGAATTTTCTTTGGTTTAAGAAAATTTTATTAAAGATTGGCATTGCAAATAACATTTTTCATAACTATATGTAGACCTGTTAAAATTTTTATTAAAACTGGAGTTCGGCCTGTTCTTTTTCATCATTCTATCAGATATTAAACTCCAGCAGCAGCTGTAGGAAATAGAGAAAGGGATTTTCAAAGGGATTTGAGTCTCCCTGTCTCTGTGCCTTTAGTGATCATATTATCATAACTATCACACATAACAAAGCTCTAAATCTGTAATTCAGATAAAGTAGTCAGGACTTTGAAATACAGAAATCCAAACATATGCTGTAACATTTTTTTTGCAATGCCGGTTCCTTTAACATGGATTTTGTAAACTTGGAGAGGCATTCAACAGATTTTGTATACTAACACATGCTAAACGATTTTATTACTTGTACATTTGAGAAAGATTTAATTAAAAGTGTGTCTTATTATACCTACAGTAGTTCCACTAAGAGAATACCAGATCCTGTTCTACCAAATGATGATCAAACCAGTAAAGGTTAATAAGAAATGATGTTAGAAGCGTTCTTGAAGTGAATTATGTAAGCTAAACTGCTGTGGCGGCAATGCCTGTCTCCTCAACAGTGTGAGTCCTGTTTCATGAGGACACTGCTCAGCATAGTGCTGTGTTAAAATGGTAAGTGTGAATACAATTCTCTGATGAACTTAAGCTAAAATGCTATGTAATAAAAGTTGAATGGAATAACTTTTAAAGCAAAAGCAATGTAATACAAAAGAAGTTGGTTCCAAAGTGTTTAAACTACGCCTGTAAGATTATTTTCACGGACAGGATAGTTTTGGAATCAAGTGCCTAGGGAAAACAGTAGTTGTATTGTGAAAAGTTAGCAAAACTTTATTCTCAATTTCAAACCGGCTTGTAAATGAGCAGTAGCATATATATTTATTGTAACACTGCCTTCTGCTGGTCACACCTCATTTATGATATAAGTGAATGTGCTGCATGGTAATGAAATGTTGTTTTATCCTGAATTATTCTCAAATATAGTATATTGATTGATTTGGAAAAAAAATGTTAAAGAAAACTAGCACTTAATAGGCATATGTCAGTGATTAGCACATTCTAGCTATGCTTTACTTTTATAGCTGAGAAAGTTGCATGTATTTGAACTTCAGCTGGAAGGAATTAATCCATGTTTATCACAAAACAGTTTCTGAACCTTTCCCTCTTCCTCTTCTCTTTATATCGATGTCTACTTTTTTAAATAGTTTTATAGAGTTAGTATTTCTCTTCATTTACATTTTATCAACTGTAGTGCTTCTTATTGTAAATGCCATTCACTGCATAAGGCAGCTGCAGAGAAATACGTATATTTAGATGCAAGTGGATAAATAGGATTGAAATCAGAGAACTATCTTGTTAATTGTCGCATGTTTATGTACATATGTACATATTTGTATATCATACACATTTTCTTGCTTTTACAATGTTAACTGTTTTTCTCAAATCTAGCGTTCAAAATACATTACAATTAAGGAGAACTAAAGATGTGGACAAAAGTGTATTTTTAAAAATTGTAACTGCAAAGGACATTCTACTGAAAGTAGTCTATGGAGCAGTTTAGCTTTATTATATAAAGAGAAACATGAAAAAATGCATAAAACGCATCTACATCTTTGTGTATGAACATACAGAAACAGTAGGAACAAAAGCAAAGTTGCTGACTTCATTAACGTTATCACAATCAATGAAATAGAGACGTAATAGTATTGTGTTTTATTCTGATAAAGTAGCTGAAATTAAAAGCCAAATCTTTGGTATGAATTATCTTTAGCTGCAGAAAATATAATAGTTAAACTGCACATTTACTCAGTGAAAACATTGGCATGCATGTCTGACTGTCTACACTAAAATTAATGACTAGATTCTGCAGTGTGGGAAAATTTTTATTTTACTTTGGTTTTCCTCAAGAAGTGAAATCCTGCTTTAGTTGCCCGAGGCAACATTTTTAAGCACCTTTATTACAGCACAGTTAAAAACCCAGTTATCTGACAAAATGCATTCTGTTTTATTACAAAGGATTACTTCAAAAAGCACAATTCTGTATATGTTAGGGATAATTTAAACACTAGGAATCCCTATTGTATGCCATATCACAAATAATTATCCAGAAATGCATACTAGAATTGCATTTTAATGACCAAGGCGTTCTGAGTAACATGCAGATTATGAGAAATTTCTGTATTGAAGTTTCTTCCCAGAATTGAGGGGCCTCATCCTGAAATCCAGAGAGGATTGTGCCCTGGGTTCAGTGGTATCTGTGTCTGAGCAAGGACTATGGATTCCAGCTCCTGAGTCCTCAGATGATCACAACAGTCCCTCCTGACCTTAAAATCTATAAATCTTACAGCTTTAACAGTCAAAGACAGACCAGGTTCTGTGTGTGTGTTTTAAATTCCAAACCTATATGTTAGATATAACAGTAATTAAAAACTCACTTGCAGAACAGTAATATAGTCAATCTTGTAAATGCAGGTTTAATGGCATATGTACTAAAATACGAAACATCAGCATTATAGTAGTATATTAAGACCATGCTGGGAAAGAATAAATACTGTTAAAAATAGTGAGTACAATTTTAAGCCAAAATCCCAACATACAATTAGAAACAAAAATCCCAATAAGATTTTTGTTCAGTGTTGGAAAGAACCAGGGTTTAATGGCCACAAAACTGACCAAAGTGTTCTCAGGATTGGAGCAGGTGTTGGTGGCTGTATGGACACTATTTAAACTGGATCTGTTTCAGTTTTGTAGAGCTTCATCTGCATATATAAAGAGAAATAAATATACTGAATGAGGGAGGAGAGGAAGAAAAAGAATGGAGAAAATTGTTGGGTCACACTATTTTGTCTGTTTTATTTACAAGTATGTATATGTGCAGTTTGTGTTTTACATGTATTGATACATACAATACATACAATAGGATAGCTGAAAATATGAGTGATGTGTGTATACTCACAGCTGCCTACAAACAAAATTAAAACCTGAATGTTAAAATGCATATATTTAGAGAAATAATATGGACTAGTGGGCATCATAATTCATTTTCATTTTCCAGAGTTAGAAATAACTGCATAATTCATGAATGGCAGAACAAAGTCAAGCCATGAGTGAGTTGCACATGGACATCCCTAATGAATGTGTATATTACCTTGTACCCCTTCAGGTTATACTAAAATCATGGCATTTGTTGTGTGTACCTTTTCTTAATAAGTTCCCCCCCACACACTTTTTTAGTTGCCTGCATAATTTTTCAACACAATATCCATAGAAGATATTTATATATTTATGCTGCCCCTCCCCAAATGAAAAATATCCATAAAATCTATCTGTACTATAAAGATATTAGTGTTTATATGATATTCTGTCCTTTGATTTTCATGTATGTATTCTTGTGTATGTGTATGCATATGAACATGACTGAAGGTGGGGCTTGGCAAACATACTTATTGTTTAAACTATACATATTCGTGTGTATGACCCCATATTTTAATGTATTTCATGTCTGCTGTATCCCTTATTCTAGTGTCTGATTTATAATATGCTCCATAATTATTCCTTTCATGGATTTAGACAATAGTGATTGTTGTTATATCAAGAATAAACCATCTACTGAACTTGTAGGGTCCAAACACGTTTTAATTTAAGTATCACCTTTATAATAGAACCTTGGTTCAATGTCTCAGTACCAAAACATCTACATTAGTCAATGGGAATATTTAAATTTTTTACCTTGAGAGTATGTAAATAAGCCCAGTATCTTAAGCACAGTAAAATATGAATATACAAGTAAATCATCAATGTATTTGTCTTTTCTTTTTTAGTATGTATGTAAATGCAGTTTTCATTCTGTTGTTTTTTAGCTCATTCTGTACATTGTATTTTAAAACAAAGTGACTGCAAAATATTAAATAAATGTTTTTTATGTGTCTACTTAAATCTGCTCAATTTTTTGTTAAATGAAAAATGTTTTCTACAATGCATAAAATACATACCAGTCTTCACTTTGTAGTATTGTTTGCAGATTGTATTTCAAAACATGGATTATGTTGATTATATATGTATACAATCAGCATATTCCATTCATATGTTTGTAAGGACCGAGAGTTCTCCAGAGAGAATCACAAATCCATTCGATGCTCTTGAGTGCTGTATTCTTTTTTTCTGATTTTTTTTCCCCTGAAATATGTGTAAAAACTCAAAAGCCTAAGGGATACTCATTGGCCCCACAATTAAGTGGTCTCACAGACATACACACATGTTATCAAAGCTAAATTTGGTAGAATCATATGTTTCCAAAATGATCTTTAAGTATTTCCTTTTTCAGATGGCAGAAAATATTTTTAGTTCATTTTTGACTAAAACGCATCTCTCTTAGAATGGTCCTTCATCATGTGCATACACAGTGCTGGAGAGCCACGTACTTTGGAAGAGAGTGTGTTCTCAAGTCATATTTTAAGCAAAATGGCTTTGTTCGGTCTCTCAGTGACATATTTTACTCCAATTTTCAGGAAGTTTTATCACTGACACCATGGTGGAGAGAATTAAGCTGAACAGAAATAAATGTACATGTCCATGTGCATCCTGCATTTTGTTATTCTGTCTCAAACAGAGTGATGAAAAATCTTGAAATAGGATTTCACATGGGGTGTAAGCACATATCATGTAAAAATGTATATGTCTATGTACATGCCAATATACATATTTGTATGATACATTAATATACATATTATGTATTAACAGATGTAAATGTGAGATTCAGCATAGGCACTATCCTAAATTTTATAGAATTTTGTTGGAATTGTAGAATAATTCCATTGATTTCCATCATGTTCCTCCTGATTTATCCTGATATAAGTGATAAAATAATTAAGATCACAATATGAACATGTCTTCCTATCTAGTATGGTATATATACATTTTTATATAAAGTTTTATATAAAGTGGGTTTTTTTCTTATTTGAAATGTAAAATACTTGCAACATATTGGGGGGGGGGGGGGGATCCACACATTTCTTCTCTTTTTTTTTAACCCGCTGGAACAGCAAGATTGCTGATTTTCAGGGTAGTTGTTATTGTAAATCCCATAGGCATTATTATTGTGATCATTCTTAGGCATCAGACAGGTATTTAACAGTTTGGTTCAGGTTGTCTAGGACAACAAAAATGCTGCTATGCTGCATCTCAAAGCTGCTGGGATGAAATGAGTTGTGACATACCAGGGAAGATTAAATTTGTAACAGATAGAACACCTTTGAAGTACTAGCTTATGATTTCACAGTGGTATTATGAGTCTTACTGTAGTATTTAAGCAGTTAGAAAGAATGCTGGTTATTAGTGGTTGAATTTTGTAAAATAGGATTTTATTGTCTTTTAAATAGCCATGACAGCAGTTTGTATTATCCAAGTACAACATTTTTATTGCCATGTATTACTGTTGGTGAAGTGCTTTTTTCACACTCTTGTATACAGAACTGAGATACTTACCCAGGTGAATACTCTTATCTGTTGTACACTACCCACATTGCTGAATTAAAAAAAACACAAATAACATTTTGATCAGTGGCGGGGGGGGGGGGGGGGGCGAGGAGGAAGGGAGGACAGAAACAACTCATGTTTGTCTCAGGTAACACAGTAATATTGAATGTCCAAAACTTGTTCTAGATCTGGACATTGTTACATGTGGCAAATTACTTCTTTTTTTTTTTTTTTAAAGCATAATTTCAGATGTCAAATCTGCCTTTATCATAAGGCTCTATGGTATGACATTAGCAATGCATAAAGCTACTATGCTTGTGTCTGAATCTGATCACAACAAAGTTTCCTGAAATATTGTGTAACAGAAACAGAGGCTTGTTTAAAAATAAAAATAATGTCTAGAAATCTTGAGGTATTCATTGAACCATTTTTGGGGAAAACAGGAATGAGTTTCTTTTTTCCCCTATGATAGGCGTTTATTTGGAGCTCTGGTCTCAAGATTACAATTTTTAATGGTTCTAATTTGTGAAATTCAGTTTACAATATTAATATTTGCATTGGCGGATCTTTTAATGAATCTCTAGACTGCAATGGGTTAATTTTCAATGAGGGTCGGGTTTTATATGTTTATATTTTCTTAGCCTTGGTCAGGAGAAGTGGCTTTGCTTGCCCTTGTGCTGTGCCAAAGTGATAGGGTTTCATTCGTTTGAAAACCTAGCACATCCCTAGAGGTTACCTTGGTGTAGATTTCTTTCTTTCTGTATTAAATCGCTCATTGTCGCAAAGTGACTAGTGCTGCCGGACTTTGAAAAGAACTTCTAAGAGGTTAAAAAAAAAGCTTCTGTATAGAAGGATTTTTCAGTTCTGCAGACAGAATACAGTTTGCAGCTGTTTGACTTGCGACAGTGATATGGATCTGATTGTATACAGTATACTGGGAGCCATGGATGCAGCTGGAATAGAGGTTATAAATTTTAAAAGCAATGCAGATTTTGGCCATTAATTGGCTGCTAATAAAAGCAAACTCAATGGGTTCTAACTGTGGGAGCCTGTAGCTCTGTATCTGATATCAGGAATTCATACACATTACACAGTTTTAGTGATTCAGACCATGACTAATTGAAATATGAGGCATACTGATCAAATTTAGCATTACCAGCATGCACTCTGGTTTGGGACTGTATGGCGACAAGGTAGCATTTATTACTTATTCTCCATAACACTGCCTGATTGAAATATCTAGCTATGTTGTCAGCAGAGGCCCAGCTGGGCTTTAGTACAGCTAATTAAGTCATTAAAAGGGAGGTCAAGCAATCTAACTCTTGCATACTAAACTACATAAAAGTCTTTATTATATTTCTTAATAAGCCAAGATATGAATTTTTAAAGTAGTTTGTTTTTATAATAAATTCATTTGCTTTGCCTAAGGCTTGATTTAGAATATAGTTTTTCTAGATAAAGTGAGCACTTCTAGAAAAGTTAGCTATTTTTGGTGGTTAGAAACTAAGCTTAATGTAAAAATAAATATGCATACCACTTTTCATTTACATATACGCAGAAGTTGGGTGCATCCAGCCAGTGGCTGGATCCATGGTATCTGAAATTGCCACTATACATGGAGGGTAGTTGCTTAATGCTAGTAGTATTTTTTTTTAAATTAATTCATTACTTTTTTTTAGAGTTCTTGTCCTTTAAAGTGTTTCAGCTAAGAGGTGGGCTTGGAGGGAGTGGTTTCTTGGGGTGAGAGCAGCACATCATGCTTAGTTAATGATGCTTACTGAATGTGAATTCAGACAGAACAGGCACTTAGATAATTTCAAGAAGCAACAGTGATGTCTCAAGTAACACACTCTGCCCTTGAACATGTATGTACAATGTCCAGAGCCATCAGCCTGGATGCTGCATGTGCATCTGAAGGCAGAATTTGAATTTAAAGCATGGGAGCCTAAAATGTAATAATATTCAGATACAAAATGATTCAGTACTATTACCTTTATCTTCCTAAGGGAGTCGTGTACCTATACTAAGCATTCCACAGCTCAGTAGTTTTATGAAAGTGCTGCAATCTATGTGTACACTTCTCTTTGTAAGGTCAGACCAGTGCAGCACAAACAATAAGAATTATGTTCTTAGTTGCCGTCTCTGTACCCATAGGTTTGTACAAAGTCTAGTGGAGAATTTTGCTTTTATATAATATTTGTCTAAGATAAAGTACAATAGAATTTGGAATAATGTTGTGGATTAACTGTTGCAATATTGGCTGATTTGGAAAATTAATAAAAATCAATTGGTGGAGGCTGCCAGTGAAACTGTTCCCAAGCAGAGGCTGCTCATGAGAGAAAAAATAATTGAATATAAATATGTAGCCAGTCTTTTTGCTACTAATATAATCAAGCCCTAAAATAAAGCACCAGAATCACTGATACAGATTTGAGAGTCATTGGAGTTATTGATATAAGGAGGGAGATGAATGGTGTCCAAAGAGTTTTGTTGTATTTTTTTTATGACAACACATACTGAATAGGATGTCTTCACACACAATCTTTGGTTTGTCTGACCTTATGCCCATTCAAATTTTTCAGTTTGAATCTTTGCAGTTTTAATTAAATATTCTAAATTGTATGGACCATGCTATGATTGATACTTTAAAAAAAAAAAGAAAACATGTCGGAGGATGCATGATAAGTGATTTGCAATATGTATGAACGGAGGTGAAGAAAGTAGAGGAAGGATCAGAAACAACCCTCTAAGAAAACTACCGATATATGTATTCTCTTACTTTACAAGAAAGCTTACAATATTTTTTTAAAGGAAAATAATTTTGGTAACATACAGTATTATGAGTGAAAAAAGATTACTATTTGCAGTTTAGCTGCCTTTGCAGTTTAATACAAATCACCTACTTCTGTTTCCTGTCTTTGTAGAACATTAGTTAATCACTGTTGTTATTATATTTTCAGAGTATTTGGGATTGAGAAGTATTGTCTGGCAGTGAGCACCACCAAGATGCAACTGTTGATCTTACTACAATGTGCACTAGCATGAGTAAAAGAATGTGCTCACAGCAGTTTTCAAAACATCAGGAGGTGCAGCATTGGTAGCAGTGTAATGAAATAAGGCAATTTTGTGTGTCATTGCCTATGAATTCAAGCATTTTTGTATATTACTAACTGGTGGAGGCCATCTTTTAAAAACAAAATACAAAATATATCTGTTTATGTTATGTTTTCTGCTATACTTAATGCGGTTACACAAGAAAAATGTTTCCTTTTCTTAATCCAGTTCCATCTGTAAAAAAAAGGAATTAAAACCATTCAGTAGCTAAATGATATTGTAGGTAAGATCTCAGTGTATCATGTGCATTGGCCATTCTTAGGGCCTTGTTACACCTTATACTGTGAGCTGCACACATTTTGATCAGTGTCAGTGCTAGGTCAAATTTGGGGAAGTCACACTTTAGGCCAGCAGGGGCCTGGAAGACTGAAAGGTAAGAATCCCCTCTCCATTCTGGGCTTTTCCCCGGCCCTCCAGGGCTTCCCTGGTTCCTCCCCATCCCCAGGGATCCCCCTTCTGCCCCTTGGGGTACCCCTCTCTCCCCCCCTCCTACTTACTTTTGGCTGCCTGTGCTGACTGTTCCAGGAAACCAGGCAGGGAAGTGTTAACCTGCCTGCCTGGATGCTGCTCTTCTCCAAGCTGAGCCCACCCAGAGAGCAGCAGTGGTGGTGGAAGC
This sequence comes from Alligator mississippiensis, assembly GCF_030867095.1. Classification (NCBI taxonomy): domain Eukaryota; kingdom Metazoa; phylum Chordata; order Crocodylia; family Alligatoridae; genus Alligator; species Alligator mississippiensis. The sequence goes on along the minus strand of NC_081825.1, from coordinate 127,051,135 downwards.
AGATGGGTAGGCAGGTTAACCCCTGGAACAGACAGTGTGGGCAGACGCAAGCCACTCTAGGCTAAACCTTATTGTAACATGAGTTGGGTAACAGGGATCAAAGATAATCCTGCCCTGGAGTGGCGTTACTTTAAGCCTCATAACGAGTGCTTAAAACTATTTTTTGGTGTTAATGTGCGGACAATCCAGGTGTTAAGAGCTCCAGGAGCCACCCAAAAGTACCATGTAACAAGGTTCTTAGTCACAAAACGGAGTGGCTAATTCTGTGGACTGACAACACAGTCTCATAAATAAAATAATTCTTAATGGAATTTGTACTCCAAGATCATAAGTTTGCCCTCTCTCATGTGTGAGACTTAAAGTCACCATGCTGGAAAACATTGTATAGTTTTTCCACTCACAACTATTTTTCATTCCTTTTTTATCCTCAAAGAAGAAAACAAAAGCTGGGTGCTCAGAAATGCAACTGTTGCATTCATTGGAACCTGGATTTAGAACTAGCTCTATCTTAATCTTTTTTTGATTGGGAAATTGTTGGGCCAGACCTCCAGATTGAAACAAAACAAAATAAACAAAAAACCTCAAAAAACTTTGACTGGTGCCACAGGAGAAAACTGCCAGGAGCAATGAAGACTGTAATAATGGTGATCACTCTTAGAAATTTTCACTGAACAAGTGTGGAGAAATTGGGGTCAGACCCTTTAGGAATAGTGGCATAGAAGCTGTTGCTGTGCAGCAAGATTTATGTACCTAGGAATTAATGATGCAAGAAAGGTTCAAAGATGTATTGGGGGCGGGAGTGGGTTGCTACCAAGACTAGTAGTAATCTTCATTTAGACTAGAGCTAAACTGCTTCTCAATATTCAAGAGAATTTGGTAATCTTTGTTTGCAATGAGAAGACAAAATGCCAAACTACGCCGAGAAGAACAATATCTATATTAGAGAGCTGAACTTCTGATGGGATGGTATGGAAAGATTGATGGATCCCAAGTGCCCATTGTACATGCATTCTTAGTGGCCCATTGTGACAGGCACAGATATGCTAGGCAAAATGTGGGATGCCAGAATTTTCAGAAAGTCTGGGTTTTTCACATGCGAAGAGAAGAAGGTTATTTCTTCAACTCCTCCCTCCCCCCCACCTGCCCCGTCCCCGTCCCTGGAAAGATGACAGTTTGACTATACAGTCAGTAGATGGAAGATAGCCATTTGCTATGTAAGTTTGTCCCACGGTTCTTGAAACTGGAAGAGTTGAAGGCTTTAAAGCCTAGTCTTAACAGTGACACAAAAAGGTATAATTTTGTGTGTGGAGATGAGATGTGTAAAGGTATTCCAGGAGAACTGAAGTAGTTAGTCTACCAAATTTCTTTTAGGGTTAGTGAGGTAGCAGGAATTTAAACATGCTTCTGGTATTTTTGGTGAAGCTGATATCAGAAAATCTTCTAATCTGAGATAATGAAACAGAAAGAACCCCGTTTTTACTGGAAGAAAGTTCAGAAATTTTCAGATAAGTATATGATGTATATGTATTTCTTTTATAACTGCATTCCCCAAAACTGTTGAAGTTTGTCTGTTGGTAGCATGTGTGTGAATACTCATTGTATTAAGTGTAAGTTATTATTATTTATATGAAATTATCATTTTTTACTGTTGTTAGTTGCAGAGCATAAAACAGCACCGAAGGTGAACTTCTGGCCTTTGTGTTAGTGGCAAAACTCCTATTGACATCAGTGACTGTGTCCAGATGAGCATGGGCCATTCATTTCCCCAGGGATGAGTAGCAGCAGCATACCTTGTGCCTCTGCTACTTGTCCCTGGGGAATGCCGATGCCACGCATGCTCTGGCATGCAGCAGGTTACTGCCGGTGGGGTAAGGGAGGCTGGGGTCAACAACTGTGCTGGCTCCAGCAGCCTTACCTGAGATTATGGGGGCCTTAGAGAGCTGCAGCACTCCTGCAGCTGGGAGCCTGGCCAGCAGCTGGAGCATTGCTCAAGCTGGCCAGGCTCCGGTTTTGGGTGGCACATATGGTGGTAGCACACGCTGCCCAAAACCAGAGGCTGGCCAGGATCTCCTGAGGTCAAAAAGCGCCTCTGCACTGCAAGGTAGCAATGCAGGGCATGCCTGCATGTACTGTGTGTGTTGCTGCAAACGGGTCTGTGGCACCACATACTGCACGTTCACACTTGTCTGGATGTGGGCAGTAGGACCAAGATTTAGCAGTAAGTTTATATATACATTTCTATTTTAGAGGTCATTTTCAGTACTTTTGCATTTTTTTTTTTTTACAGCCTCTGAAATCCCTGGCTAATACTTGGTAGAATTTTTTTTCCATAGATTTTGTATTATATTTATTACTTTTAAAAGTTTGAAAAAAAATGGAAGAAATAACTGTTTTGCATTAAAAATAAAATCATTTGACATGCTGTCAGATTAGTAGTTACTAGCTGCAGAAGAATCCCTTGTTGTTCTGGTAAAAATTACCTGTCGTTTTTCCATCATAAGTTTTTAAAATGTGTTTTACGTATGCGTGCTGGATTTTCTAAAGTGGTTTATGACTTCCTTAATGTTCTTTGGCTTTTTTCTCCTTGTCCATGTGTACATTCTGGTGTGTACACACATGTGTCTCAAGCACTTAAGCTTGGAGAATTTTTAACCTAGCAATAACTGTACAGAAAACATGCATGTGGCTTCTCTTCGTGTTCCATGCTGAGGTCATGAAAACAGTGCAGCGCCTCAGTCTTTTTTGGTCGTCTTGGCTTCTAATGAACCCCTGCAGTCTTTTCCAGACCGAATGCTTGGCTTACAGCTGTCATTCATATGCATCTTTTTAATACCCTTTTTTCTTTTCTGTATTTAGTTAGCTTTATTTTAGTTTTTATTATTATTTTCTTCCAGTCTCAGTTGTTTTCAATGAGAAATGGAATTCCTTGGCTTGTCACATGGCTTCTCTATAGCTTTAACTCCACATTTCTTCCCACTCTTAACTATTGGCATGACTTTCTCCAGAAAAATGCTCTGTGCACTCCCCAGCTTCCCCTCTCACACCTAACCATCATACAAACCAGTGCTGAAGCACCATTGTCAACGCTGGCACTTAGTGTTTCATTACCAACACCAGCTGCTCTGCTGAACACAATCCAACTGTGAGGGCTTCTGTCATCGAGTCGTATCCCATGCACACTTTTCCTGTTTGTTGTGATGCCTCCTTGGTTCAGTGCATAGAATGACCCATCTGTCCAGCTTGAATTAGAGTTCCCTACTACTATTCTGGTCCCCACTGCCCTTTTGGTCCAGGTCTGGGGCTGATTAAGGAATTATCCTTAATTCCAGGTCAGTTGCCACTGCCAAATTAGGTCTCCTTGTATAATTCTTCTTTTGACTCTGAGGATGACTGCAGTTGCAGCACCCTTTTATCTCAGCGTGGTTATGGAACCCCTGCGGCAAGAAATAGTAAACTTCTGCATCACCACCTCATGCTTCTAGGTCTTTAGTCTAGTGGCATCAAGGATCTTTTTCTTTGTGGCCAGAGGTCCCTCACTCAAGGAGTGATTTCAGAGATCATGATCACCTGTCTCAGCAATTCACGTTTACGTGCTTCCCTCATTTCTCTAATTCCATGAATCTGCCCGGCTGAATCAGCCTTGTGTTATGCCAAGGAAGATTTAAAGATTTTACAGTTGCCCCTAAACATGCTGTCACAGAACAGGAGGAGGACACATCAGAGACAACTTCATTCATACAAAGGCTATACTAGATTAATTTGCCTGGCAAAACTAGAGTTTTGACCTGATGCCATGCAAGAGCTCTTTCTCCCCATAAAACCTCAATTCTCAGAGTCTTTGATTACTTGGTTGAGCTGAAGCATGGTGACCAGTCAGTCAGCTCTGCCAAGGTATACCTATCTGCTCCTTCATCTTGCCACCCACCTATGAAGTGTCAATCTTTTTTCCCCTACCCAACAATATTGATTAATAACTTGACTGAGTACAAGATCCCATCCTGCACTGGGGTTGAAACCTGATCTTTGCTTTTCCTTAAACTAGTGGTCACCTGCCAACTTGCTCCATCTGCCTATGAGGTCAGTTACATCAAGATAGCAATGGTGGTGGCATCCCCCATGTTCAGCATTTTGTCATAATGGGCAGACTTGCACCACATGTATACCCAGTATTGTCATGGAATTTCATCTTAGCCAGAAAATTCATCAGCTAGTTTTCATTCCAAATATCACTCTTTGGGAGGTGAAGCATTTTTATGCTGGACATGAAGAGTCTTGACCTTTCATCTATGGAGAATTGTGCCTTCCCAGAAGTCTCCTTGGCTATTTGTTTCCATAGCTGGAAGACACTGAAATTTCCTCCCAAGGATGGTCTAATTGGATCCTGGGCTACACTAAGCTAGACAAACCATTTCACTTGAGCCCAAGGGTCTTTTGTGGTCACCTTTGAATTATGTCTATTAAAGCTATCTGGAGTTCCATATAGTAGTGTGACTTTACAGAGGCTTCTAAAGTAAGGGACCCCTGGCCACAAAAAAAAGAGATTTTTGCAACCACTAGACTGAAAACCAAGAAGCAAGAGATGGTGATGTGGAGGTCTACTATTTCTTGCCACAAGGGTTCCATAACCACATAGTCAAAAGGGTGTGGCAAAGCAGCCTTCCACTTCACTTCTCTGAAACCTACCTTCATGAGGTATCATCCTTGGTAGACTACCCATATGGACAAGCCTTTGAAGGAAAGAAGTTATTTTCCAGTATTTGGAGTTCTTTTAGATGTGTTGATCACATTCTGTATCCAGTTCTGCTTCCTAGAGTGCCTGAAACTCTAGGGAATCAGTGATTGAAAATAAACAGTTGTAGGAAGCATGCCTTTATGCCCTTGGTATAGAATACATGTCAGGCTGCAGCCTTGAACCTGAGGGCTTAGTCTGACAGCATGGCCACTGCTTTGCCTACCACCCCATAGCTACCAGCCCAGGCTGGTCCAAGTTGGTGTGAAGCTTCCAGTAGAACCTATCACTCTGCCTGTCACTTGAGAGACTGGCTGGTGTCAGCTGACCCTCCACTTCCCACATATAAGCCCTTTACCCAGAACAAAAAGCATCAGATTGTGCCAGCACACTGAGCCACACCACAGCCTAATCCAGCATTTGGGGCTGGAATGATGTACGGGGTTATACCACAGACATATCCTGCCTGCCGACCCCATGCTGGGTCTGGCCTGTGGACTGGTTCCATGCCATTCATACAGCTCATGGGGCCAGAACGTTGAGTGCTACTGCTGCATGATATTCTACTTCAGCAGCAAATAATTAAAAGATAAGCAGCAAATAATTAAAGATGAAGAAATTTATTTCTTTTCTTTTGATTGTTGAAAGGGAAAAAGAAACTATAAGAAAATCCATACCAAAAAATATGTTAGGGTTGCAAACTGAGGCATTCAAAACTCAGAAAATGGTGTAGCTGTTGCATAACTTTAATTTGGTCTCTTCCTTTATATAGTCTTTAATTACATGACCATATATTTACCTTTCAAAGTCCTAAATACCTCCCAAAGCCCATTTAATTCAGTAGGAACTGCTAGGTCCTCAATATTTTTATACTAATGCAGTTTGTTTAAACATCCAGGTATGGATTGAAGAGCTTAACTTTAGGCTCTCATTTCAGAAAAATCTTGGCCCAAATATATAACATGCAATAATAAATGTTCTTTTTGTTTCTCTTTGTCCTATCATCTGTCAGTCCTAGCGTACCATTTGCAATGGAGATGCTCAGTAGGATATTAGTAGCGACTGCACATATATATTGTTAATTCAGTAAACCCATCAAATGCAACAGTTGCCTTGTCTGCAGCTGACCTTTTTATTCTTTTGCCTATCATGGTAGGATTCACTGATAATACAGCCAGAAACAGAACTCCTGGTGTGTCTCAACAGTATCAGTGCAGATGTGATGATAAAATATGACATTTTTCAACAAGATATACTACTTGGCTGAAGAGAGTAGACTGACTGAAAAATTATAGTACTTAAGATAAAAACTTTTAGCTTGTTTAATGAAATGCTATCAGTCCTTTAATGCTGCAGAAGTATATAATTAAATACCATTAGGGGATGTGATCCTGGACTGTTTATGCAGGAAAAAGTCTACAAAAATTTTGTCAGTAATTTCTTTGCTTTTGTCGGGTTGGTTCATGACCTTAATAATATATACTTTCCTCATTTTTTTGTTAAATGATGTCTAGTGTACCATAAATGCACACTGTCTTGTACCAGACTGGTTGACCTGAATGTGAGCTAGAGTAGAAGGGAAAGAAAGATTGTAGTTGGCTTACTGAGCTTTGTTAGAAACATCTGGTGAAAATCTGGACTCATTGAAGTCAAATAGTAAAACTCTCATTGACTTCAATAGGTTCAGGATTTTGCCTGTCATACAGAGAATTAGGAGTGATGGCAGTTTTTATACTGACAAACCACATCTTAATTAAACTTAACTCTAAGACCTGGATCCTGGTTCTCACTCTGGTCCCTTTAATATTCTCCATACAAAAGATGCAGAGAGCTAGTTTAAACAACCAGCTGAGGTTTCCCTCAGCATGGGGATGTCTCAAGGTAGTTTAATGAACCTGTTTCCAACCCCATCTTCCACTCCTTCAGTCTAGGGGATATGTTGTGGGTAACTTGCATCAGTGAAGAAATGTGTTTAGAAAGCCCAGTGCTTCTCAGGTGGCATAACAACTTACGTGTTGGTGCAACTTGGAAGAACTCTAATAAGTGTCAGAGGGTGAGGGGACTGACTTGGCCTCAGAAATGGGATGCTGCATAAAAGTGGTATAAAACTGTCTTTATGGTATGCCCTTGTAGCTCCCCAGATGTGACTGTTAAGCCACCATCTCATGAGGCTTTCAAATTCCATGAGGTCCCTAAAAATGTGTGCTTTGATTTTTTGATGAAATCTGCCTAGGGATTAGGTTTCTGTTTTAGGATTCTCCCCCATTACTATAGTATCAAAACCCCTTACAATCTTTAGTATATCCCTACTCTTAGCACCCCACTGAGGTGGGGCATTACTACTAATCCTGTTTTCAGATGGGAAACCAAGGCACAAAGTGACTGAATGACTAGTCCAGAGTCACTCAGGAAGTCTATGGTAGAGCAGGAAATTGTACCTGGCTCTCCCAAGACCCAGCTTAGCACATTAAGGGAATGTGAATAAAAATAATAAACCATATCTCCAAGCCTTTGTCCATTTATCAAGATGAATTAGTTTTCTTGACTGGTTCCTGCGTAGAGTTAACATTTAGACTTTTTAGATTTCTGAAGTGTTTGGGTAACTTCTAGGGGTTTAGGTTGTAGCTGTGTTGGTCTAAGGAGGTTCCTTGGGTAAATTTGATATCTTTTATTAGACCAACCCAAATAGTTGGAGAATAGTTATTAAGCAAGCTTTGGGGTTCAAAAACCCTTTAATTTCTGGTTTCAGTGACCAGTTGCAAAAATATCACACAACATTCTCTTGGTATTTCTGGTCACAACCAGAAGTAGAAATATAAAGGCTCTCATAAAGAAGCCTGTCCTTGAATTATATCTGGCCTAGTTTTACAGAGTAAGGAGAGGCAGAGAATTCAAGTAAGTTTGGGAGAAGTATCCAAACCTCCAAGGTTCATCCATAGTTACGGTTGTTTACAGAGAGGCAATACTTGTTTTATGACTACTTATTATGCTAATTTTTTATGCTGGAAGCAATGATACATTTTCCAGTTTGTGGGCTGTTCTGGTTCACTTTCAACTCTATATACTTTTCATTTTCCCTGCCTTGCTGTCTCCCCAGCTGTGCTGTATTTGAGAGTTTCCTTCGCGCCTCATTTACACAGCTTTTTCTGCCATAGCTTTAATTTTTCCTTGGGACAGGTGCTCTCTTCTGTGACCCTTACTTTTGTTACTATGTTTGGTTCTTTTGCACCTCTTTGGTAGCCACTCCTGTAGTCTCAACACCATTTATAGAAGAATCTGGTTTGTAGACCAAGACAGCAGCACAGAGTGACTTCTGAAGTTCTTTGCTTGAAGGTTTACTAGGGAAAGCAGGATGTCCTTCATGACCTGCACTACCTGTCTGGACAGGTTTTGGGCCTTAACATTTTCTATTAATAATTTACTATTTTCTTTAGACCAGCACTGTCCATTGGACATCCCGCAGGCTACATGCACCCTGCCCCAACCCCACGGAGTTAACCTGTGGCCACTGGGCTCCCAGTCCAAGTGTTGCTTCCCCCCACTGCTTTGGCTGCTGCTGCCACTGGACTCTATGGTGTCTGCCTCCCTTCTCCTGCTTCCACTGCCTGCCTCTGCCCCTGCCTCTGGGGTGGGGTTGTGCAGTCTGTGTGACTGAGGGCGTCCATGGCTGAGTGACTTGGGGGGTGGACCCAAGAACCTCACATGGCATGCTGGCACAATACAGTGACCCTCTATGCAGCATAGCAATAGCATGGTGGGGGGGAAGTGGGGAGGCATATGGTCATGTGGTGCAGGGGTGCTGGAACAGTGCAGCAAGGGGCATAGTATGTAGCTGGGGGGCATGCAGCTTCTGGATATGCAGAAGTTGGACAGCCCTTGCTTAGGTTGTCATGGTTCCTGTAGAATTTATGTGGCTTGCGCATGAATACTGTTTGCAACGTTAATTTTTAATCAACAGGTCACAGTGACTTTTTTATTAGATGGCAAATATTTGATATATAGACTGCAGCAGCTTCTTAGGGCATTATATCTGTTTTATTAATAAAAAGCTATCATTGTCCATTGATAATATATCCTAAAGTTTCTTGGAGGGGGCTTGCTGATGTTATAAGACAGTGGTGCCCAACTTTTTGGCCTTGTGGGCTGGATGAGTAGTATGGGGTCAGTCTGCAGCCTGGATCCACTCCCCTGATCCAGCATGGGGAAGCTGCCCCATCTGCAGTCTGATCAGGTGCATGTCTTCAGCCCCATGCACCAGATTGGGCCCCATGCTAGATAATGTCTGAGGTCCCCATCTTGCATGCAGGGCCATGTCATCTGGCCCACAAAGCTTGGAAATTTGGTAGCAGGGGTCTGTTAATTGCTGCTACTCTTTTGCCACCAAATTTCCAGACCTGTGGGAAGCCCCATGGGCCTCATGGGCCAGAGGCCTGGTTCAAACTATGGGCCCAGCTCATGGTATGGCAGCTCCTTTAATCTTGGAGTCCCTCCCCCTGCTAATTTGCAGAGGGGCCCTGTCAGCCCCGCTACTTGCAGGTTGGTCATAATGGCTGGGAGACAAAAATTGCACCATATTTAACATCACAGTTTTCATCTCCCGGCCATCAGGAGCAAGTGGTTGGGCCTGCACGTTTGGGGGGAGCTCCAAAATCAAAGGAGCTGCCACATTGTGAGCTGCGTCTATGACTTAAACAAGACCCTAATGAAAAGATATCATTTTCCTAAATTAAGTTATTTTTGGATTATTTAGCATACATAAATGAATATTATAAACCAGCACAATTGCACTTGAAGAGTACGGTGGGAGTGGGAGGGAAGGAAGTAATAAGGAAAACCTGAAATAATACATGTTCTTTAACAATAGACCTCCTTGGCCAAGATTTGGGGTCCTAAAATGTGTCCCTCAGTTCTGATTGGATGCAGCCCTACAGAGAGGTACAGGCAGAGTTCTTTAGCTCTTTGCTTAGTCTTAATGGCTATGAGCCTAAGCTGCTCCTCTCACAGTGCTTCCCTATAGTTCCTCTTGTGGAAGGCCAGTGGAGAGGCCTCTTTGTGGGTGTGGGAGGGAGGAAGCCAAAAATGAGATGGAAAATAGTTGCCCCACAATTCTTTTATGGCCATCGCTATTCTGGAGTGGACATAGCCAGCCAGATTCGTTCCTCTGGCCTCAAAACCTAGTTCCGTGCTTCAGTTGCATGGTTGGATACTAAAGAACTCTGCAGAGCCTTTTCCTTAATGTCACAAAACCAACTCCATATCTATTATACCAGAGTAACCTATGTTCTCTTTGTCTTCAACTTCCAATTCTGAAGGAGGGAGGACTAGAGTCTTGGCATAATGGCAGGCCTATGGCACTAGACGAAGCTGAGCTCTCTGGTGTTGTGTCAGCCTACTGACCTCTTGCATGGGCTTCTTATATCCTACCTTGTATAGGAGAACCACAGTCTTTCCACCATGTTAAAGAGCTCTGCATCTGCAGAAGGTAGGAGAAGATTTCAGCCTAAGAGAACTGGGTAAAATCTTTCTGTCCTGCATCTGTACCACCTGGAAGTGCTAAAGCCCTGAAGAGGAAAATTCTAAGTGGCACTTAAGAGTAATGACACTAATATAATTTCAGAATTCAGTGAGGCTCTCGAGTTGTTTTTAATCCAGATGTTAAACATATAAGCAAAGACCTGTCTCTAGCATGATTTAAAAAAAAAAATTCCTCTTGTTTTAAAGTTATGTTTGTGCATTAGAAACATAAAATTAATGTAGCAACAGCCTTGTAGTTCTTGCCCCATTTTAACCCCTTGCCAAAGGTTTGTGAGGACTGAATATTTCAGAAAGCTGTTCTGACTATGATGATGATAGTGTAATTAAAAATCCTGTGACTTCATCAGAACAACAGAATTCATTCCAAACCTGATAGCTTTGCACTTTAAAAAGAAGACACAAAACAAAACATTTTACTATACTTCTTTTGTTCTGTCAACCATTTGGCAATATTTTACATTACAGTTGGAAGTTGAACACCATGGTATAGTGTCTAAATTCTTTGTCTGAAAGTCTTTTTGTTCTTATCCGTCAGAGAATATAAAAAATCAGCTGTGGTATTTTCAGTCATATCATATTTCAAATGCCTTTTTATTCAGTGCTTTTATGACCAGTTGCTTGACAACATATAGATACAGTTACTTCATGTGAACAATGCCCCTGTGCAATTGGTGTTGGTATGAATTTTTCAGGGCATATGTCGATATACAGTAGTTCCCAGCCGAGAGAGTTTTTAAAAGGGCTTTGCTGCCAGTGCATTTTTACATGGTGAAGTGATGTTTTCATTGAAACACTTCCATTAAATCCTCTCTTCGTTGCATCTATTTTAAGACGCTAGTTTTATTCATCTCCAGTGTGCTAGGCCTAATGTACAACATTTTAGTGTTTAAAGCATTGTTTACAGAACGTCGTCTTGTTTTTGCAACAAGAGTAAAAACAAATAAACAAAGAAAACTGTTCAGGAAACTAGCATTTTGACTGGCTCTGTTGATAACGAGGCTTTTTTAATGAAAGGCTAAGGTAGTTTAAATATGTCAGTTCCACTTTATAAGTGCCAATGCACATTTTAAAAGCTTGATACTTTGTTGCAATGTAATTAAATAACTGATATCTCTTTTGAACAGTCAAAACAAGGTATCATAAAACTGTAACATTCTATAGTAATTTGAATTATTCTTTGGAATTTAATATAACATTATATCCTGTCCATAGAATTCTGTACATTAATTAAAAGAAACTCGTATCATAATAAATGCTACCTTAAAAAGTAACTTTTGAAAAATCCTACTTTAATTTTCTGTAGAACTGTATTGATTTTATGCTTACTGTAGTCTATATGACTTTTCCATAAGGAATGTAAAACTGTTGTTTGAACCAACAGGTTAACTGTTGTTTTAACCTGTCCATTAAGTGAAGAGCAAGAATGTAGTGGCTAAAGCATACTTTGTTTGTTTGTTTGTTTAGCTTTGTTTTTTTTAATATTTTTATGGTACAGGCTGGCCATGAAGGTGACCATTTTTATAAAAAAGAATACAGATCTATAAAGTAAAGATTGAGATAGGCTGTGATTTACAGCAGTGATGGGCTTCTACTGGAGAGTGCCATACAATATTCTTGTAAGGGAATTACTTTAAAAAAAAGTACCTCAGACATATATATGACTGTAATTGGTATTATTCATATCCTGGGTGAATGACTAGAAATTTAAGGATTTTCATTATAGGCAAGCTTCTTTACTTAAATACTTCGGGTAAGTTCTCACTGTTATTAAAAAAAAACAAGTCAGGTACTTGTATCTATATAGGTAATGTATCTATATACTTGCTCCCCACTGGATTTGGGTTTATTGGCATTAGATACTTGGGGATTCCCTCTGTTTCCTAGGATGAGAGAGCACTTTGCCTCTCTTCAGTTCCACATGGAGAATGGTTATAAGAATGAGCATAAAATTTATAGTACAAAGTTATGAGGCTAAGCAAAATCATGTAGCTTACAAGCTAGTTTACTGCATGCAGACTAATCTGTCATATTCTGATTCTGGTAAATAATTTAAGGGCAGTGGTAATATTATTTACTTGGCAACAAAGGTAACCTAGGAAAATATGCTGTATTACAGGAATCCTACAGCTATGTGCAATGTTGAGCATAAGCAGTTTATTTTTTTTAATAGAATACTGTCTTGTGGGTCACCAAGCAGTAGATTTATACAAAGAAAAAATAGTTAACGGCAAATGCAGAGAGCTGATATGTTTTCAAGGAAGACTAGCCTGCTGCACTTGCAAGCGATGATAGATGTGTATGAAATATAATCCTGATTAAAAATGCATGTGTGAAACCCCTTCGAATAAAGTGCTGTGTCTGACAGCATGTTCAGAGCTCCTTTATGTGAGAAGAGAAGGCTAATATAACAGCTCTCCTACCATTCACTTTCTCCTCATCACTTGCCGAACTCATTGTTCTTCCAGAATTTTCAGCAGATGTAACTTTAAGGAGTTGCATCTGTTACGAAAGGGGCAAAGTTGGGAAGATGGGGAAAACTGCATGGTCAAATCCAGGGGATTAGCTTTGTAATGACTATAGGTTTTCAAAATATATCTAAAATATGTCATGTCTCTCTGTTTTCAGATGAGACAAGGAGCACAGGGCCTTAGTTACTGTCTTTTTGAACAATTATGCTCATCTGGCAGTTATTATTACCTGAACTATGTATTAACATCTCACATATATTTCATCTGCTAGTTGCCCACTTTCTACAGTAATTAAAACAGTGCAAATTTACTAACTTACCAACACTAAAACAATTCTAGGCAAATGGGTAAAGATACAAGAAAACACTTCTATTAGTCAGGAGGGATGATGACACTTGTCATCAAGATCATTACTTTACATTAATATTGTTAGGAATCAGATCTAAAGAATTCAGCTATTTTTTAAATAGGGAGGAATTCAGCTATTTTTTGAAGGGAGGAAAAGTGCTTGATTAATGGACCTTATGCTACAAGCCCTCCTTACACATACATAACATTGATCTTCTCTGCAATAGTTGTTAGGATCCAGTTAGAGCTGGCCTTAGGGAAAATGGTGCCTTGGTTGAACTTGTATTTGGCACCCCCCCCCACCCCCCCAGTGGCCCCTCAGTGCCTCCCCTGCCCTCCCTCCCCACCTCCCCCCAATGCAGTGGCACTGCTGCAGGCAGAGGCAGGTGGGCAGGAGTGTGGGGTACGGTCCGGTCGGGAGGAGAGACGACTGCACTGCCTGGCCCAGCTCTTCCTGAGCAGCAACTGGAGGCAAGGGGCAGCCTGGACTGGGCACTGCTCCTCTTGCCTAGTGCAGGGATTGGCCAGAGTGAGGCAGGATAGGGTAGGAGGAGATCACTGTTATGAGTGCACACATGCATGTGTGTGTGTGTGTGTGTGTGTGTGGTACCCTCCTGGCCATGGTGCCCTAGGCAGTCACTCATATCACCTACCCTTAAGGTGAACTCTGGATCTTGTTTAGACCAACTGGTTCAGTTAGCCATTTGCAAAATTATGGGAGGTACTTTTCTTGGGTGCCCTGAGTATGCTGCATTTAGGGTGTGAGTCTTTGACTGCTTTTGCCTTCATTTGACAACTGTTATTTTCTATATTCGTGGTAAAAACAGACCCCTTGAGTCACAAGACATTGGAAAGGTACTATGAAATAAGTCCCTAGAGTAGCAGATAAGATGCATGGAGAGCAGACTTGGAGACGAAGTGAGGGAAAGAATCTAGCCTAGGTAGAATAGTTGGGAACTATGTTTTGGGGCTGAGTAATATACCTTCAGGCACTGTCTGTTGTAAGGGGACAGATTGAAGCTATGATTTATGACTCTAAGTCACTTCTCCTTCCTCTGCTTCTACTTCAGACCCAGAAAGAAGTAATTTGCTGCTACTAGAGGCCAGTAACAAATTACTTCTCTACTGTCTTTTGCCAACTTAATGGCATTCATGGGCATGTTCAAATGGCACTTGGTTGAAACCAGTGCTTTATCCGTTTCCCAGACTATTCTAACCATTTCCTTCCCTCCACCTGTATGGAGGAAGAGGAAAGGGGGTGTACAGTGCCAATTCTGTCCTTCCTGTACCTAAAGCTAAAGTGCACAGAACCCATCCAAAGGCCTGTGGGCTAAGGACAGATCAGCACCTGGCTCCTTGTCAGACCCCCATATAAGCTGAGTTTCAACTGGCCATAATAGAGCATCTAAGGTCAGCTTTGTAAAAGTATTTAGATGCCTAAAGACGCAGTTGGTTACCTGAAAATGCAGATAGGCACCTAATGGGATTTTCCAAAGATGGATTTTTAGGCATTGATCCTTCCACTGTTGGAACATTTAAATCACAGTTTCAAAAATGTCTACAGGCCAGATTCTTAGAGATATGTAGGCACCTTGCTCCCATTGAAATCAAACAAAATTTACTGTAAATGATCTCATTTCCCAGGACAGCATTCTTGAAGTAGTACCTCCTGGAATATTAAGCATGAAAGACCCAATTGATTCTGAATTGAGAGTATAGCCATAAGTTGCTGTACATCTCATCTTTACTTAGAACTCTTGCCTTAAAAGATTCATTCAAGGATAAAGATCTGCTATCTCTTTAATATAATTACTCCATGCCAGTAATCTGGCATGATGACAACCTTCTATTAACTCTGAAACCCAGCTCAAAATAACTCAACATTCATTACATGCTTTTAATATATAATTTTAGTGAATGATGGGGGTTATGAGTGAGCAATGGCTGAGAGTCAGGATGAGTGCAGTGTATAATGCAGGCAAAATTGTGCAAGCTTCTCTGGACATCACGTAATTTCCTAATTCATGACAGTGTCATCCCCAAAACTCAAGGTTACAAACTCTCCAGTGGTTTTACATGTTCAGTGCATGTACAGCCAAGGGTTGAGAGGTGTACTAAGCTGCTTCACTTTTTTATGTAAACCAAGCTTGAACTTGGGCCTCATCATAAAGCTACTGCACAGCCTGGATGCACAATGTGAAGTTCTTTTTTCTCCCTGTTCTTTAAGAAACAATTTTATGAGTGTTGGTTTTTAAACAATAAGAGAAAATATCTTCTTTTTTTTAACAGAAATACTCCTTCAGATGCCCACATGCACATACATTTCTTATTCAAATACCATACAAGTCATTTTTATTTTGGCACTAAAGTTCTTAAACCTGTTATTGGGTGCTGTATGATATGCGGGAGAGTCTTGGTAGGGGAGGAAGGGCATTCTGGTGAACTGTTTTGCACAAATGTTTAGTACGTAGTTGCTTACAATTGTAGGGTACTGGGTTCAGTGGGATGGAGAATTTCTTCTAGTCCTATTGTTTCTGTGTTCTTATGTTCCTCTTTTGGGCAAAGGGTGGACTTTTATGAAGCCCTCATTACTGGCCTAAGTTCTCTTCCATTGAAGCTAATTTTAAAATTCTCTAACTTTGGTAAGAGTAAAGCTAAGCCAATGCTGACCACTTTTTATAATCATAAACAGGTAGTGTTGTACAGAGATGGCTCTTACTATCTCCATTTTACAGGTGGAAATACCAAGGCACATATGTAAGTTATATGGTTTGCTTGGTCATTGGTGGCAGGGATGGGGAAAAAAACCTCAGAAATCCTGATTTCCCCATGCCGCGTAGTTAGCAGGAGACTGAAAGAAAACATTTTGATGTAGTAGTATTGCATTGCTACTTTGTGCTCAATTTGCAGTTATAAATAAGAATTCAGTGAACCTCCAAGTATAAAAGCCAGATCTTGCTGTTCTTCCTCATATGAAACACTGGGGTGACTCGCAGGATCAGGTCCTGAAAGAGAGCTGAGTGGATGCACTGTTAATGGTTATCACTTTTTTCATCTGAGTGAAAAAAAAGTGGCTGTAAATATCAGAGAAGAAAAGAACATCTTGCTTCCTTCTTCCTGCTGTCTCCTGTCACTGCTGGAGGGAGCTAGTTTGCCATAACTTATACAATTACCAATAGCCTTTTTTTAATTTGACATTTTAAGAGCTGTGTTGGGTAGAAGGATAATTAATAGCACTTACTTGCTTTAAAGTTGAGCTTTAAATTATATATAGCATAATTATGTCTAAAGCCTCTAACTTACTAGTTACCCCAGTAGGTATTTTATGTGTGTTTAGCTGTAATACATCTCCTTCCGTACAGCAGGACTAATCCTTTACCTGGGCTGCTTTAAGCTCAGAAACATTGATTACATATTGTGATTTCCCTGCAATAACCTTAATTATTTCCTGATGCTTCTATCTTGCTTCAATTATTTTGTTTCAGTTCAATATAAAGGGAAATAAAATGGTGGATGAAATTTCATAACAAAATTTGTTGCAGGTAAAAACCAATGAATAAAAATTACTGTCTTCAAGACCCCAAACCACCAACCTTCTAAAACCTTTAAGACCCTGAATATTTTTTTCTAATCCCTTGGTGCCTTTTAACAAGTGAAAGTATTTTTTATTTTTTATAAAATTGTCAATGGCTTTTCTTCAGATTTATTGGGGCTTCTGTTTGGCTTCAATAGTTGCCTTTTGTGTTTCAGCGATATATGCAGTAGTTTATCTATATGTGGTTGTATTTTTTTCTTTTACCCTGACAGCAGCAAAAACAAAAGTGTGAAATGGTGATTCTATGTAAATGGCCTACATGGAAAACTGTACAATCATTCATCTTTTTTTCTTCTACAAAAATAATAGATTTTTCATTAAATATGCAGATATTAGTAGCAATGAAATCTAATTTATGCTTAGTATTCTTCATGTTTTACTTTACAATTAATTCTCCTTGCCATATTACATCTATATTAGTATATGTTTCCCTTCAAATTCTAAAGAGAATAGTGTCTCTAATTTATTTCCCATCTTGCAGTTGATTTAAGCAGGGTTTTAATGCTAGTGATCTCTTTCTTAGTTACAAATACACACTCTGAGTGTTCTGAGATTTATATAAGAACCTGGAATTCAGACACGGGGTTTTACATTGCTTCTTCAGTTAAGATTAATTAGCAATTATTATTAATAAAATTCGCAGTGTGAATAAAGTGTTGTCTTTCTAGTCTCTCTCGTAGTCTCTTCTATTTGGATTTAAAAATTGACAGGGCTATGAGCAGTAAAGCTGTTGCAACTACATTAAAAATTGGTACTATGGAAAGATAGATGGTTACTAGCAAATCCTATGTGAGGTGTAAATTGCCCTCTTGCTATAGTTTTATTGGGGTGATAGGGTGGTAGGAAAAGAACGGTGAAAAGCTACAAAGAAGAACAAGAAAAATGAGTAAGGATGCTTTTAAGTATTCTTTTTAATCTCAGATTAATTAAAGTTTCTCCCTTCAGTGCATATAAAATAATGAAGCCTTTACCTATGCACTAGATAAATAAAGCAACTTGAAAACAGCATTTAAAAAGGAAACACACATTTTATTGACTGTGCAATAGTCACTGTTAGTAAATTGTTTCTGAGCCATTTATCCAGAATGCCATTGTGTTGTAAGAGCTGTCATAAATTCCAGTTTTGCTTTGCCCTGAAAGTAATCTGTAAAACAAAAAGAAAGTAGATAAATATTGTGCTATGTTGGCCATTATGAACAGAACAGCATTAAAAGTCCCATTTTACAGCCAGTGTAATTCAAGTATACACACTCAGTACAAACTTTCCCCAAACTGGTTCACTTAACCATGAAAAATAAAGCTCTTTATTTAAAAAAAAAAAAAAAAATCCCTCTCCTTCTTTAAGTGCTTACTTAAAAAATGTACAGATCTAAAAGGTATTGCTAGTAGAGGGACTGCAAAATCTGACCTTGGGTTCTGAAATGGTATGGAGAAAACTGATCAGGTAGTCAACAGCATGTACAGGAAGTTTAAACTTTCTTACATATAGTTACATGCTGTCTTTGATGTTATAGATCTTTTAAAACATAAAAAGGTATAAGTAGGTATTGTTTACAAAGCTTTCAGCATAGTATATTTTTTGTTCCCAAAAGATATATGAATTGTGCCAGATACAATATAACATTTTCTCTTCTGCTGTTTGAATATGAACATTTTTGGACATACTTGGGAATATGGGCTTTAATGGGAGAACAGCATAGCCAATGAAAGCTGGACCTATAAATAAGGATCAGACAAATGAACCTTTGGTTCTGATTAACTTTTCTAATATACACTATACATTAAGTAGCTGTATGCTTTAAGTGGATTGTAATGCTTATTGCTCATATAATAAATAATTTTTTCCCAAGCAAACGTGTTTCTTCTTACCCCTAGCAATGACTAGGGGCAAATGGTAACATGCCTACTGGCCTATAGTCCTTAGTTAAATCATCAGTTTGTTAACTGCTGTTTGCAATCTAAACCCTCCCTCTGGAATGAACTTCTTTAAAGCAAAATGAAATAAAATAAAGGTAAGTAAAAGTAAATAGATTTTCCTATTGAAAGTTATTACTTCAGGAATGAAGAAGATGGATATTGATCTGCACCATCCTTTGCCATTACAGTCAGGTTCACATAGATAGCTCAGACACTTTATTCTAAGCAAACAGCCATTTTCTCTTCTGACTTGGATTCCAGTGAGAATTGAAAAAAGTAAAAGGTTTGTAAAAACATTTTTCTGTCCTTCTTACAGGGACAATTTATGTTGAAGTAACAGTTTCTGAGATACTTGCACCTGTTATTGATTTATTTCTTCTTTGTCATGAACAATCTCCTGTTTTATAATACAGTTACCCTTGTATGCTGCCCTATGGTAGTTATTTAGAAATAGTTTTTACTGCAACAAAGTCGCTGAGGGGTTCCAAAGATATGAAGCTTTCTGAGAAAAGGAGCAAACGTATATATGCATTGTTTTTGTATCTTATATAGCATATATTGATGATGAAAGGCTTGTTTCCATCATAATCAAGGGTACAGTATCATGTATGGACAATTGTGATAACATTGAAAATGGCATTCCAAATCCATACTGTCCCCATCATGTCCTGCCAGATACCTCTCACAGTTTGACCTTGAGAATCCAAGAACTGGAATAAAGTAAAGGAGTGATGAAAAGTAGGGTAGTATATTATCATCAGAGATACGAGTGTTCCTTCTAGAACAAAAAAAGAGCCTAAATCCAAATATGAATGAATTAGAAGCAAATGTGGTAAATGTGTGAGTATGTCGGTGTCTTTCTCTCTCACACACACTTTGCAACCCCAACACACAGAATTGCTTGCTTGTTTTAATATAATATTTCCATAATTTCTTTACAGCTTATAGTTTTATAGTTGGAGATTAATGTTTGACCCCTACCTTCCTGACTTCAACTGGTTACTATAGAAGGATTCTTCTGTTTTTACTTTTTATCACATCTTCTGACATTTTAGTGAATAATATTTGACAGCTATGAACATCTGCAAAAGTTATTGTTATCATAACTTGAGCTCAACAGAGCTACCGTCACTGATGCTTAGCAGATCATATTGCAGTAAAGACGAGGAGTACATTTACATTCTCTTTTTTAATTCTTCTTGGATTTACAGTAGGAACTTTTTGTTAGTGCACTTTTTCATCAACAAAGACGTAAGTCTTTTTCATATTTAAAAAATGATACATGTAGCAAATATAGCTTGGCAGTAAATTTACATTCTATCCAGACTGCTTGATAAAGTATTTTTATTTCATGTATGAATTTTACATGTATCATAGAATAAATTCTATTATAAAAAAAAGTTTAGTGTATAGGGCAAAGAGCTGTTGTTAGGCTAAAAGCTACAAAGCAGCTTTAAACAGTATAGACTTTTAAGTTATTTGTGTTAAAAGAATTCCACTTTATTCTTTCTATTTCTTATTCAGTATGCACCCAAGTAAACTGGTATATCACATTCTCCTTGAAGACAGCAATAGAGATAGAAAATGCAGTTAGTCATTTATGTGCATATTACAGTATAAATCACAAAGATTAAGGGGAGTCATTTTTGGGAGCACCACAATTTTGCAACCAAAAGCACTTAAATAATTACCTTTTTAAGCAACTTTTATTGACTATGCAGGAGGATAAAAAGTAATCTTACTTGTTTTAAATGGTATAAAGCAACCAAATGCTATTAACAGAGTGTTACATTTCTTATTTCACTAAGATTGTTGAAGCTTACCAGAAAGAGATAAAAAATGTATAAATTCAGGAACACTGGCTAGTAATATCCCAAACCATTGTCAGTGGACTCCTACTTTCCCCTGCCAAAATATGTGGAAGCATGCATGGATTGTACTAGATTAGTAAGAAGGGCTTGTTTCCGTGGCATTAGCCAGGTATCTTAGCAACAGGATCATACCAGATTCTAGCAGTGCTCTGTGGTGGTGCATGTAATATCCTGGACATAATCTGTCTTTTAATTTTCTTTGGATTGTAGTGATATTACAGATACATGTGTTCAGTTATAGATCTTTATTTAATAAGAAGAATGCTTTAGCTGAAGATTTGTACTATGTCAGAAGTGGGCAACTCACAATAATGTTACTGGAGGTTTAGCCCAGGTACAGCCTTGTCTCACATTTCAGATTGACAGGAAAACTTACTCCCTTCATTAAGATGTGCCTCGTAGTTCATATCTTTATGCTGTAGAGATGAAAATGCTGCCAGAATTCATAATAATGAGAACGTTATTTAATGTCAGATAGAATGCAAATTGCTTGTACAATTGAAATGTCATCTAAAACATGCCACCGTATGCAACACCACTTTATTATAAGTCACTGAGAGCAATATCTAAAATTTGGAATTGCACTAATCCTTCATCTGCTTTTGTTTACCTTTCATCTATAATAGAGATGTCGAATTTCCTCCAAACTACATTTGCATGTTTTAACTGCTTGCTCACACAGCTGAAGATGTGTGGGAGAAGTAGAGAAGAGAACTTCCCTTTGATTTTCTTCATCTTTTGGTTGTTTGTTCAATGCAAATTAATAGCAAAAGATAGATTTCGAACACAAGACAGAACGCCCTGTCAACCCTTTTTAGGAAATAAGCTGAAGCTTATGCAAGAACATTTCATTATTTAAAGTATGAATTGTAATACAAATTTGCTGTCGGTTTATTGGTAATTGATTTTCTTGGTAATTTACTCTCATGCAGTAGTTTGTTTCGTTTAATTGAAACAATAACAATAACTTTACAGGATTAACTCAGTTCACAGTAAAATGACATTGAATGTATTTAAGATTTTTGGCATACTTTGCTTGGAAAAAGATATCCAGAACAATTACTTTCCAAATGAAATATATGCTTGTGTGGAAAATATTGTTTGCGTGCCAGACCTCTACAACTTTGTTTCTAAATATCCAATCAAGAAAAGATTCCTTTTGTCTGACAGGTCATTTTTTTAATGTTTGAAGTAAAGCCGCTGTGACACCCTCCTTCCCCTCCACCCCCCACAATGTTTTTTGCGCTTCCACATAAATAAACTCCTTATGAGCGTGCGGGGTGTAGGAAGAGGGGAGATGGTGGACTCTTGTTCCATTTCCCCAAAGATTTTCCAGTCTGGCACTGCGACTTCAGCTACTGGCTTTGATGTCTGGCTGAGGGGCAACTGCTTTGATGCTACCGTATATAGGCACAGTGCTTGGAGCCAGGCTGTCCTTTTATTAACAGCAGGGGAATCTGTGATTTAAATGGCTAAAGTCTATGGCTCATATTCTCTGTTGCAAGAACAGGATGAGAATGAGTGCTTGGTGACAGGATAAGAAAGCAAAAACTGCTGTGGCTTCATGCCATCTTGATGCACCTTTTATTCCAGAGCCAGCTGATCTAGTCCCTTTATTCCACGGCCAACTAATCTAGTCCCTGTAAATTAGAGCAGCCTCTATTTTCTGGTGGCCCATTGGGCTATAAAGCCACAAATGATTTTGAAGGGGTTCAGTGGGAATTAGGCTCCAAAATCATTTATGTGTTTTTGTATATTTTGCCATTAGCTTTTTCAACTTCAAAATGAAGGAGATGTTGGAGTAGCTGAAGAATATCCACCCTGAGGACTGGCACAAGCAGTGTTAATATGAGGTGCTCTATTAGGAAGGACTCATCAGCTATTTACTTTGTACATTAAGGGTGCTCAGAGTGGGCTTATTATCCTATCCCAGGAAAACCCAAGAGGCAGAAGATAACGGGTTTTTGTTGCTGGGAGTCCACATGCATCCTCTAAAGAATCTTGACCAAGTCTATTCCCTTTCTCTCATTATGCCCAATTCTTCACATATGCTTTTTTCTTTTAGGGGGTAAGGAATGAAATGATCTAGGAAGAGCTTAATTCAGTTAAATTCCATTCAGACTCTTAGTCCCAGAGCCACAATGGCCACATCTACATCAGATGCTGACTGTGCAGTCATTACTGCACAATCATTTAGTACTTGTATAAACAAAGTACTACATTTTTATACAAGTACTAAAGGACTATGCAATAACTGGAGTTGCTATGCCGTAGTGCTACCAAACAGCATTTTTGTGATGCTGATTGCACAGTAGCCCCAGACTACTGTACAGCAGTGTTGCATTACGCTTTCTGCCACATGACATTACTGTGGAGTAGTCGCGAGCTACTGCACAATCAGCATCTTGTGTAGACACAGCCAATTATTTGCTTTCTGTTTCAGGGATTCTTTCCATAAGGAGCTACTATCAGGATAACCTAATTCTTCTGGCTCAGAGTAATAGAGAAACTTCTTTTCAGTACTGGTGTGAAAAGGTTGACTACCTGGCATTTCCCAATCCTAGTTAAAAAGGAGGCCCCCTTCCATGCTTTAGCTTTAGAAATCGAACAAGTAAGTTGATGTACTTTATCGTGACATATAATCTCCTATTTCAGTCCGCAGGATTGGTTAAGACTCTTAACCTGAAAGACCCCTAATTCCATTTCTGTATTCTTTCTTTGTTTCTTCCTTTCTTTCTTTGTTTTTTTTGCAGAACTGTATATATGTATATATGTACATACTTCTTTTGTCCTTTGTGTTTTGATTTTAATCTAGAGTGTGAGGGCAGGCCTTGCAGGCTGTGAACCCAGGCCTTGTCCATGAGGCCCAGATCTTCGGGCCAACCTGTACATACTCTCTACTGGACCCGATTTGTCACCCTCCCTGGAATAAATGCTTCTTAAAAGTCAAAGTCTTCCTTTGTTTCTTTCTTTCTAAAGGCTTTGGGATAGGTGTCTATCGCTTAAGACTCTGTTCTGGGAATTGATATCTCTGAAGAAGATTCGGTAAATGAAGTGGATAGTCAACTGAATGTGAATTCCCAGTGCAATGCATGTATTGCTAAGAACTGATTCAACTCATAGATACATAAGCAGGAAAATGTAGGATTAGAGTAAGAAGGTTATATAACTTTGCATGTGGCGCTAGTAAGACCATTATTGAAATGTTCTGTCCAGTTCTGATGTCTACAGTTCAGGCAAGCTGGGGTAAACCAGGAGAAGTTTCAAAGAATAAAGAATTGGAAAACATGAATTTTAATGAAAACTTCCCAAAGCTAAGTCTACTCAGCTTATCAAACAAACAAAAACCCAACAAAAACGAAACAATAACCACCCCTCTCCCCAAAGGATAAGGCGTGATTTGATCATAGTCTAATATACCTGTGTGGAGAACAAAGTTTGTCTGATAGATTGAAGACTCTCCATAATAGGGTCTTCAATCTAGCAGACAAAAGTTACAAAAGATCCAGTACCTGAAAGATGAGGCTGGCCAAATATCAGCCTAGATATAAAGCACAAATGTTTCATACTGAGGGTAATTATTAAAACAGTTGAATAAGAATAGTTGTAGATTCCCCATCATGGACAATTTTACATCAATATTAGGTGTTCCCAATCTTATTTGGTATGCACCCAAAGATTCCCAACACAGGTACTCTCTAATCCAGGTAAATCCTGTGGTCTGCCATAGAGGATGCTAGACTAGATGATCATAGTGGTTTCCTGCATGTGCTTTCTTTTTCTCTAGGCTGAAAAATTAAACCAAGAAAAAATTTAAATTAACTTCAAGACACTTGATAAATAATTGATTTAGAGAGATGGGGACGTTCAATGGCGTTCT
This sequence comes from Alligator mississippiensis, assembly GCF_030867095.1. Classification (NCBI taxonomy): domain Eukaryota; kingdom Metazoa; phylum Chordata; order Crocodylia; family Alligatoridae; genus Alligator; species Alligator mississippiensis. Next base: position 127,026,792 of record NC_081825.1, on the reverse strand, counting down.
TGCAGATATAATCACTCAGTTCCAATTTATTTGCTTTTGAGGTTTCTGAGACTAATGGTTTCTTGCTGTCTCTTGAACATTACTTGCTATATTGGGGAAATAAAAACCCTGCAGTGTTGGTTTAGGCAGTATTTTAACCTACAGGATTTTCTCTCTCTCTTGACCCTGCTCTGCAGGGTCTTAGACTTTTGAAGTCAGAACCTGTTAACACATATAGGGGAGTGCCTTCCTTTGTCACAGGCTGAGTTTTTAAGTCAGGTGCCTCATATGTGGACTTAGAAAATCTAAGGGACCAAAACCTCATGTAAATATCCCAGGTGCAATTCAATTTCTTTTCAGAGCTTTCTTCTCTCGGCCCAAGTATTGATGGATAGCACCATATAGTTATGCATAAATGCATAAACAGGGAAGCATCGATTCTCATTGCTATGTCATGTGTTTGTCTGGCTTTTGGAATGGTATATCTGTCATAGCAAAACTTCTGGCTTCTGTCTTCCTTGTAAAGAAAAATTCTTGGCAGTGAGTTTGAGTGGGAAATATATTGTTCAGCACAAAATGATGACTCAGGCACAGAGCACATCAGTGGAAAAAGATATCCAGAAAGAACTGCAAAATATTTGTGCCCTACTCCAAGTGGAACACTGAACATGGATCCTTGGTGGAATTGGACATTTCCTGGACAGGTTATACTTTCCAACCAATACCTAAAGCAAATCAGAGAAGACAGCTTGTGTGATATTAACAGATACCAAGTTGCACATCTCTACTCTAGCTCTCAGCCCTGGCATCTAATCTTTATTTTTCCACTACCAACTCTCTTCAATTTCCTGCCATAAGGGCCTGAGCCAGGTTTTTCATCCAGATGCACAATCTCTTTGCTTGAAGCCAAAATGATTGTATATTGTTAAATTCTGGCCCAGAAAAAAGTTCTGCAGACTAAACTTCCTATGAAGAAGATCTATGCTAAGAAGTGGTGAAAGATTTGCCTTTTGGATCCTCAGTAGAAAGCTCTGCCTTATTCCCTTTTACAGTTCTTTTCCTTTTGGCCTATTAATGATGTCTCAGACAGTCTGGATTATCTTTGGGTATTTATAAAGTCCACCTGGCATCTTACCTGCATGGAGTCTCACCTTTCTAGTATACAGATATTTAACATTTACATGTACGATTGTCAATAGAGTTTCCAAGAAATTGTTACATGCCTTTTCCTTCCTGTTTATTTGCAAGCCTTTAATTTCTTGGGATGCAAATCTAATGCTTAAAAATCAGTAGGATACTCTTTATACATACAGATTGGCTTTAATAATACAGAGGAGATTTAGTAAGTACCTGGAGGCCTTGGAAATGCTTTCAATTAGGTTCGAAGTATTTCAAGAGTATCTAAGAAATGAAAGTCATTACATGACATGGTGCGTGTGATAGAGAAGCCTGTACTCAGTGATCCAGGAGGTCTCTCCAATCCTGTGTCCCTCTGTCAGTATTGCTAAGGTGTCTAGGGCTTCTGTCTGGAATGCTGGTGGACTGTCTGATGCATATTAGACCATTGGAACTGTGTGGGGAAAAAAGAATATGTGACTCCATCATCACTGCTGAGTTGATACACAGGAGTGGAAGAGGTGGAAGTATACTTCTAAGATCCAAATCTTTTCCTGTGAGTCACTTTCCCAAGTGTGCACATCTACACTAACATTGCTAATAGGTGTACCACAATCTGTTTCCTTCTGAGGAATTGTCTCCCCATACTAACCTACAAAAGGGGGCTTGTGGCAAAGCCACAACTCAGGCTTCCTTACTTAACATGTATATTGTAGATCTGCCTCCAGGCGTCAACCAGTGGGGCCCCATCTTATTAGTCACAGTGCAAACAAATAGTTAATGACAGCCCTTGCCCTAAGGAGCTTAAAATCTAAAAGACTAGACCTCACAGATGGATGAGACAAATAAGTGGGAAGGGGCTTGGAGGGAGATGACAGGGTAACAAAAGTAAATTATGTATTTCCACTCTCTGCTTTTCCTCCTTCATTTCTTTGGGGTCTTATTTTTAAAATTTTCTTTGAGTGGAAAGAATGAGTCAGGGATACAGATTCCTGAACAAGCTCATGTAGTGATTTGATAATGAGGCAGCATGTATGTTGGCTCCAAAGCTCACTGTTGACTCAGTAAAGAAGATAAGAATGTTTTCTCCTGTCCTCAACTTGAGTATCACTCAGTACTAACATCTTATCTGCATTTTTATGGTATGTAACTTCTATTTTGCATTGCTCTTTCCTTGGTGGTGTGCACTGTGGCCCCAAAGTTACTTCCAAGTATTTTATTTTGACTTCATTTCTTTAACAGATGTTTTCCCTTCAATGTTAAAAACAAATCAAATTATTATTAAAGGTCTGTTGCCATAATATTTTTTGATGAGTGAAAATCATTCTATATATGCAAAGTCTGCAGTTTTCAGTGTTTTGCCACTATACAGAACTTTCACCCAACATGGAGATGCCACAACCCGGAGTGATACATGATAATTGTTTAACACAGCTGAAGGTCATAATCGAATGATTTAAAATATAAGGGGAAAATACTCGATGCAGTGGAACCACATTAGCAAAATCAGCTCACATGAAAGATGCTCGTAAGATGCTCTTGATTGATTTTTAATTTCTGAGCAATACCAGAAAACGCAATGTGTTTTCACTACAGTGTAGTGAAGATAAATCTGTTCCATACAGTGAAAAACATGCAAACAGCTTTAAACATGGGATTTTATGTTGCCTATTTCTCTATTGTGGCAGCAGGGGAAACTCAGTACGCACAAATGTGTATTAATATACCATTTAAAAATTTCTGCTGTCCTTTCTTTGAAATACTCTGGGTACTTCCTGGTTCACTGAAATTAGCCTATCATGATTTTGTGACATCACAGTCTGTGCTTAGCAGACCTAGCAATCAGACAGCTGATATTTATGCTATTGCATTCTAAGAGCTCATCAGTGAACTAGAAAATACCAACAGGTTCTCTCCGAGGGGAAATTTAATATATATATATATATATATATATATATAGTATATATATATATATATATAGTGTTAGTTAACACATTTCTTTGTTGAATTCCATCTACAGCACGTATATCTGAGCTTCATTTAATTTTTATTTTTGGCTTGTAGCTCACCTTTAAGGTATTTTTTTCGGTTTGTTTGGTTTGAAATATTCAACACAGTGTTAATACTGAGATACAATACGCTGAAGTATACGGGCCCAACAGCAGGGACAGATCTGTTTCAGGGGCTTTGGTTCTTCAATCCAGGCAGTAGTTGGGCCGGGTAGGAGAACATAGGAAAAATTAAGCAGTGGCAAGTTTGCTTTTAAATGGAAGCTGAGACAGATGCTTAGATTTGATCTCTTTGGCTGTGTCAAGAGGGTTTGATGAATAAGGATTTAGGCTTGTTTACGCTACTTGGAAGCTAGTGAGCCCCCTTCTTTATCCAGCCATATTATTTTCTTCCCTTCCCAAACCATGTAAAACAAAAATAAGGGGAACCAAGTAAGATAAGAATAAGAGTATCTGGCTGTGTGTATGTAAGGGGATAAGAGTTCTCCTTTCAAGTTCAGTTTTGCTAAGCAGTTTCCTTTTGAGTTTTGTCTGAGCAGGGATCTCACGAATGGGCCCATGCAATTTATATGATGTTCATCTTTACAATTAGATAGATATTACAGTAAGTTTCATGCTGTCTGTATCTTATGCGTGATCCCAGCAAATGATGTACTGATGAAATCAGCAAAGTTTGTACAGTGTTCTTATCTGAGGTGTCAGCATATCTTAATGGTCAGTGTGCAAGAGTCTTGATCCAAAGTCTTTTGAAATCTTTCCATTTACGTCAGTGATCTTTAGAGCAGGTGTTACATTTTTCAAAATATGGTGTCATCCATTGCACAAAGGAAGGGCCAACCTTAATAGTGCTTTTGAATCCCTGGCAAATGATGCGAAGTCTAAACCTACAGAAGCAGCTATTGTTCTAATGCAGTGTAAAAATATCCTGATAAACAGAAAGTGCTTTATGCCAGTAGGTGATTGAAGAAGGCAAGGAGGTAACTAATTTCACAACACACATCCAGTTTGAAGTTGGTCCCATTAGGCTGATGAACCATTTAACATAGAACCTAAAACACTCACTCATAAGTGAAACGTATTCTTTGTAAATAAAATACACAATTATTAAATTGTGACCTTTTTGAAAATACTTTCGTATCTGAAAAGCCCACATTACACACTGGAGCTCGTAACAAAAGAATCAAAGTCATTTGTGAGACTTGAACTCAGTGAATATTGTTAGGAACTAATACTACAACCATATCTGCTGGACTTTGTAAATCAATGTTCATTTTTTCCCAAATACTGTTCAACAAATACCAACCCTAGAAGAGATGACCCTTTTAATTCCTTAATATAGGCTACAGTTTGGCTTGATTTATGGGAGACGGGTAGTCTATTTGTAAAATATGTATCTGCAAGATGCAGTTTATGAGAAACTTGGCTTTTGGGACACATTAATTCTAAGTGCAGATGCAACTTTCATGTTTTATAATATAACTCTGACAGCTGTAATTTCAGATTAAAGATTTTTCATTCACATTCCCATCCTGATTGCTCTGCATGGTCCTTATATTACCTTATTGTCAATAGCAAGTGTTCATCCTATTGGGAGTCATTTAATAACCAGCTGCCATTTAAAGTGTAGACAGAACATTTGTCTCAGCCAGCTCATCTCAAGTGTAGTTTCTCTGCATGGGGAGCTGGGACTTCTTCAAGAAAAACAACAGCTGGACCTCACTATTGTCCCCTGCTTCTCTTCTTTTGTAGTGGCTACTTAAAACAAACATGGATACTCTTTGTGAATTTTCTGAATGCGTTTGTGGAACTGTTATTTTAGTAACAAAATACCCCCTTTATGGCAAATGCTTTTATCCTTTATTCTATACAAATCTACATTGATCATTTTATAAGTTACTTAATGTTGTTTACTAAAAAGTTAAAGAACGGCAAGATTATAGGTTGCATGCCATACCACAACACATCTGCCTTTCTACAGGTCATTATCTCAATTTTATCAAGCTACTTTTTGTTTGCAGAGCACTTTAAAGCCGATTTTAAAACAAGAGCTGAAGAAAATCAGATGTCTTTCAGATAGGAGCTTGGCTATAAACTCTTTGAGAAGTAAATGTAGTTGGTCTATATGAAAATGAATTCATGGCTTGTAACGATTTTATTTAGAACCTACCTTTTAAATTTCCTTAACTTGACAGCTGGGGATTATCCTTTGTGGCAGTGATCTGTAACAAAAAGGGTTGGGGAGGGAAGGAAAGGTTTCAGAAAAATTGACTCTTTCATGGCTAATTAAACTGGAATACAAATCAATCAACAGAAATAGCTGATGAATTTATTATGTCTTTGCAAGCTTACTGTATCCTAATGTGCTTGATGTACACTAAAATTACTATTCCCATCATCTTATAGGGTAATCGTTTACCTTAAGCTTTACCTTTATCTATAATATTGATCTGAGACTCTCAGGCAAGTAATGGAAGTTTGGGTTTATATAAGTGTGCAGGGTATAAACATTAGAGCCATGAAAACTTGGAAAACCTGGCTTGGTGATTAAACCCCTTATTTTTCTTTTCAGATCAGGTTCTCTAAGTCCACCAGGCTTGTAAGCCTATGTGCAAGCTTAATTAAAGTTAATGGAGGGGTGGCTGAGGAGGTGTAGCCACCAAGAAGCTCTTTCACTGCAGCTTCTATAAACATTTACCATGTAACATTTATCCATTTGTCATATCACTGTATCTTAAAACTGCCTGTCTTCATGTGCTTATCCACATGGACTTTTGAATGCATTATGAACATTATCTGGGAAAGTATTCAGTGGTCATGGGTTATAGTGATAAATATATACCACAATGTTGAAATTTCACTGAAATTACTATTGAAATTTGAATACTTGTTCCCAGTTATTTTCTGACATTTGAATACTGTGGTTACCTAGTTGCTGACATGTAATTTGTTGTTTGGTTAACTATAATAACAGGCTTTTTTTTTCTTTTGGAAAGTTAGGCATACTTCTCAGATGATGAGAGGGATTCATTACAGATTTTGCAAACATGACTTGGAACTTGATAAAGATCTTTAAAAAATACACAAGAAACTGATGCATGTTATGATTTCAGACCTATTTCAGCACATTATGAAGAATTTCACTGGCATATTGCTAGGCTAAATATTACTTAGGTTGTGTATTTCCTAATATGTAACACATTGGAATAGGATCACTGATTTGAGGAAATGATGAACCAAAATATATAATTAACTGATTTTTTTGCCTTGGTGTTGAGATGAGTTTGTCACAGTAATGTTTGGTTCTCTCTGGTTTTATTATTATAATATATCGTCTTCATTAACAAGGAAGAGATACTGCTCAACCCTCCAAAAAACCAAAGTTAATTGACATAGTACAAAAATTACACAGGATGGGAAGGAATTGTTCCTCCTCAGCGTCTTCAATTAGGAGCAAGCTATTCTGCTGCTATATTTAATTGCAGCCCATATATGTGAGGGATTTTATCCAGCAGATCTACTTCTCAGACTCGTCCCTCACCTCCCCACCCTCTGTTCTTAGTTTCATGCAGAGTGTAAATGTGGTAGAGTTTCTTGTGAGTGCCTTCTATGGTTTGTCACTTGTGGAGGCAGAGGCTTGGTGCTTACCATTGCTTGTGGTTCAAGTCACACTCATGTTTTGTAGGATTGGGGCACAGCATCCAGCATTTGAACTGAAATGAGTACTATAATACCATGACTTACTCTTAGCAATAAGATTTTCTTTTTCCTTTACTGATTAAAAAAATGCAGAAATAAATACTTCAGCTAAAATACCTTTAAAAAGTTCTAATATTAATACATGGAATACTAGAAATGCATCATTATTGAAGAAAAATAATATGCCACTAGGGAAATGGAGTAGGTGTCTGAAGTGTTTTTCCCATATCTATATTTCAGAAGTAGATATTTTCTTTGGGTATCCCCTTTGAGCTATGTTAGCTGGACCATATTTTCAGAGCATAAAACCAGGGCATTTTGTCAAAATCAGCCTTCCTTAATTGGTGTCAAGTTAGACCTCCAAAATCACCGCTCACTCTCTGCTCACTTATGAAAATTATGAGACATCCAAAATCACTGCTCACTTATGAAATTCCAAGACTCTAAAAAAATGAATTAAGGGACTGTACAAAGAACTCATAAGAAATAATTCTCAGGGAATATGATAGTTTCCATTTAAAAGAAACAAAGCGCTGTTTCTCCTAAATAGACCTGGAACATCTAAAGGATTCCCCCTCCCCCGGTCAAAAATCTTTAAAAAACCCCCAAAAAGCCCCCAAACACTTAATCTCATGTGTAGCTTTGCACTGGCAGTGCTCTAGTATTTACTGTAAACAAACTAAACAGACCTCTGGAGGCTAATGGGACTGTTGATTGGTGTTTGCTCATCACAGCAGGATCTGGTGTGTGATATCTGGGGCTCCTGCGTGTGATGAGTGTGGGCTGCTGGTGGGAGGTATAGCTTGTCTGAGGATGGAGAGGGCCTGTTAGCTCTTTGTGGCTGGAATGAAAAGCCTTGTTTATTTAGAATTCTTGGTAAGTCCTTCAGGACCATTGTGAAGTCTGTGAAGGTAGAATTCCCCATATTCTCTTGTATCTTCCTAGAAATATCAGACTGCTGAAAAAGCAAACACAAAGATGTGCGCTGTTACTTAAAATTGCCTTCAAACATCTGATCGAGCATCTACTTTTTAACTTCAACCTACTTGATGTTTCCATGTAGGCTTATTAACTAGCTAGTTGTTAAATATTTTTAGAAATTATACTGAGCCCAAAGACTCTGTCATTTGAATAAAGGCCATTAAGAGAACCATAGGAATGGCAGGAGCATCTGATACTGGTATTCTGACAGGTTGTCTGACAATTGTGTGATACTCAGTGTATATAATGTGAATGGAACGCTTCATTGTTATATCTCATTTCAAGTTGTCTGAGTATAATCTATAATTGAAACACTGTTACATGCATGCACATTGAAAATATAAATTAACAATATAGATTATGTCATAAATCTAGTTCTGGGTTAGGGCAAACACAAGTTCAAAGGCAGGAGAAATGATTTAGATATGGGAGTCAAATTGTATGCTTGTTTAAGCTTCTTAAAGAGGTTTTAAAAACTGGGAAGAGGTAAGCAGGGAAATAGGTTTTTTGAAGTTAGGCACTTAAATCCATGTTCAGGCTTCTAAACAAGAGAACTGATTTGCAGAAGCATTCAGGAGTTGCAGCTCTTTTCAAATTCTCAATTGCTGTCACAGCCAAACATACTCATATAACTATTGGAAAATTATTAGCCTAAGTATGGATTTAGGGACCTAACTTTAAGCAAAGTTGAAAATGTCCACTTTTTAAAATGTAGGTAAAACAGAGAAAAATATTTACACTCAAGTAATATTTTTTGTGCATAAGTAGATCCTTTCATCTGGGGATCTTCAAATGCTTTACAGACATTAGAGACAAACCTCTTTATTTCTGAGTCTCTTTTTAAAAGAAAGAATATATTTTCTTTTAAAATCAAAATCCTATCTCATAATTGACTAGAGCAAGGCAAGTACTGGGCAGACAAGAATAAATGAACCAGATAGGAGGTATTCAAAATTAGCCTCTTCAGTTCCAAAAAATAAAAAAGGGAAGATGCTGTTTGACAGACTTATGGTAATTATTTAGAAGGTGAATGACCTGTAAATGTTTTGAAAGTTTGGGTTTATGGTTTTGTGATGTATAAAAAGGACCTGTATTGTGGGCAGCTGTTTTTTCCACTACCACCCCCACCCCCACCCCCCGCAAGTTCATTTTCTACCTGTCATTTTATCATAGAAATAGAAAATCTGGTCTTTGCTAGGGGGCTTGTTGTGATCTATATTATTATCTCTTATGACATGTTATTGAAGGACTTGTGTTGCTGGATTTTTATAATTGAAGAGAGGAAGTTTTTGTTAATGTACTGTCTTCACAATTCAGTTAGCATTAATAAACTGAATTTGGAGTTGTGTGAATCCTCATTTGTATATATTTAGATTTACCCTTATCTCAGCCACTACTGACTGGCCACCAGTATAGCTATGGTAGCACAAGCATCTGTTGCTGTTGCCTGAAACTAGATTGGCTGGTAAAAATCATTTTTCCTTATATTAGAGATGTGTATGGGATGGTTTTATCAGCTTTTTCTCATAATTGATGGCTAGAATGAGGGTAGGTTCACAATATAGGCAAAACCTGGCTAAAAATCTGTTCCTCATTGGCTAAGTGTAGACATTTGGGTTGGGGGGAGGTTAGGGGAGATGGTGTTAAAAATGGCCACCTGATCTAAGGTAAGTCAGGATAGATACAGCTAGCAGGGGAGGGAGTTCGGGGGATGAGGGGCCAGCAGGCTTGGGGGGAATTGGGGGCCTGTGGGGGGATTAGGGAGCAAGCAGGATCTGCTGGGGATCAGGGAAGCAGATGCGATCTTCAAGAGCAATGGGGGGCAGGCAACATCTGTGGGAGTGATGAGGAGGCATGTGGTATCTGCAGGGGATGAGCAGGACAATTGGCATTGGTGGGGGGGATGGAGGCAGGAGTGATCTGTGAGAGGATGGAGGCAGGCTGGGTCTGTGGGAGCACTTGCAGGGCAGATATGATTTGCAGGAGTGATAGGGGGTGGGTGGGGTCCATGGGGGATGCTGGGGTCCAGAAGGGTTTTGTGAGGTCAGGGGGGCTTGCAAGGTCTGCAGTGGAGTTTGAGGGGGGGAGACCAGGGGCTACTTTTAGCCTTCTCATCTCCCCCAGTGAACCTACACCCCAATCCCTCCTGCTCTTCCCCCCCCCACCCCTGATACTTACTTCCTTGCCTTCCAGCAGCAGTGAATGCTGATAAAAGTAGCACTCAGAGTGGCTTGTTGGATTGGGGTTGGGAGGGGGCTGGCTGGTCTATGGGGCAGGGCAAGGGGCCAGAGATACCAATAATAGCCTGGTGTCAGTGGGGAGAGTAGGAAAAGTGCAGCCCCAGGGCTGGGTTCAGTGGCTGGGCTTTCACAGCCCTGGGGCTGCACAGGTAACGGTACAGAAGTTCCATGCCCTGGTCTAATTTAGATAAATTAAGTTGAGTGTACATCAATCCAGGTTCTGCCATTTTAGATAGGTCTGTGTGTGCAGACCATATGTACAATTACAGGTTTAGATTGATTTCCAATCACTGAGACCATATCTCAGTGTGTAAGGTCCACACCTGGGCAAACTAAGTTAGATCCGTTGGCCATTTTTAACACAGTCTAACCTTCCCCTAGCCCCTATGAATGTCTGCACTTAGCCTTTGTTGCTCAACATTGTTCGCCTTTTGTAATGTTAACATTTTTACTAGTTCTTCAGTCTAATTCACTGATTTGTCACTGTTCAGGAGGTTACTCACCTTGGATGAGTTTTGAATTTGAAAGGACAGATTGTAACCTGATTGTTTTTGTGCAGCATCATTGATTCCTAGAGACTTATCCTGACACCAGGTGATGATTTGGCCTTTATTGTGGAGAAGTAACAAGAAGGAGACCTTTAAGGCATATTTTTTAAATGTAGCAACAAATATAAAAAAGAAAACAAGACTATTGATTTTTCCCAAGTGTGCCATTAAGTACAAAGAAAGACTCAAGTTAAAACTCCTATGAAAAGCTATTTAGGAGTTTAAAGATATGTCTCCACCACTTTGCTTCCCAGCCTGGGCCTACTACCAAGAAAAAAAGACTTGTTCTCACTTTGCCTGTGCCTAAGGTAGCAAATACATCCATGCCTCAGAGGAGCCTTGAGCATGTGACTCAACACTATTTTCTGACTTTTCCTTCTAACAGGCTAATTAGCACAGTGATAGTTAACTTACCTCCATGCTAATTAGCCCACCTGTGGTGCTATGCAGATGTGGCTACACTAACTCCAGTGCAGGAATCAGCCTGCCTTATTCCTCTGCATAGCATCCTCAGGGACACTACTTTGGCACATGGTAAATTTACTATGTAAACACAGCATAAAATATTTCTGTGCAGAGGCACAATCACTTTGGGCACATTCTTGGTCTTTAAGTAACTGTCATATACATGAAAACATTTCAGTTTTCAAAATGAAGAAAAGAATTTTGTTGTACGCAACAGAACCTGAGGAGATTACAGAAAGGTTTGACATGAAACTGAAAACAGTTAAACAGTTTCTGACAAATTTTACAAAATGTTTTGTGCAATCACAACTGAATCTTGCACACTTTGGTGAAATAAATAAATAAATAAATCGTATTTAATCTATGGGGAATTGGATAGCACTTTGAGCTGCATTTAGATAAAGCTAACTAAATAGAAATTGAGAATTGTACAAATTTCAGGCAACAACTTATTGAGTTCATGGTCATTCTTTTACCTTAATGGGACATTCAGAAGTTTTGAGCTACTTTGTTGGGATGCTTTTTGGCCCAACTGCCCTGTCAATTACAATTAAATGTGTTAATATGGCAGGCAAAGGTCACCAATTGCTTGTGGCTAGTGTTCCCTGCCTGTCTCTTACAATGGCAACCAGGAAATTGCCCTGTCAATTACAATTAGAGGTGTTAATATGGTGGTGAGGGGTCACACATGCTTCAGCTGAATTAAGTGAGTTGCAGAAAATGTTTGGTCTGGATTAGCTGACATTCAGCCAAACTTCGTTTAAGTGGGATGGCCGCTTAATCGGGAAATAGTTCACTCCAGTGAAACATCCTGATTAAATGATTTCTACTGAGTTGTTCTGACATGGATGAGTCTTGGAATTGCATTTTTTTTTTGTACTTAAAAATTCTTTATGCTGTATGACAATAGACTAGACCTGTTTATTTTAATATCATACAGGTAAAAAAAGGATTACTAATAGATCACAGACTATTTAAAGACATAACTACAGAGTTGTAACTATAATAACATAGAAGAAAAATCATATTATTTATTATACTGTAGTGGACTAAGTATGATTGCATCAAGTGCATAAATGTGCATACATTGTATATGAACTAGAGGACAGAATTTTGTCTTCCCTGGATGGGATTTTCAAAAGAGCTCAGTGCGAGTCCAGTTTTATTGCCATTGACATTGATAGTAAAACTAATTCATTTAAAAAAGAACAGTTCAGGGCTGAGCGATTCTGAAAATGCTGTCCTGTTGCTCATCAATACAGGTTTCCTTAAAAATATTTTTTCTACTGTTTTTGCTGTTTCCACCTCTTTTGATTTGAGTCCGAGGCTTAGAGTATTTACTGGGGTTTTTTTTTCCACAGAATGTAGAAATTACATGAAACACTCAGCTTTTATTTAAAAAAAAATAGAAATAACTTGTCCCTTGTTATTACATAGAAAAACGTATAAAAATATGACTCTAAATAACCAAGCTGAAAAGTAAAATAAATAAAACTCTAAATGTGTTACATATTGGAAAAAAAAACATGATCTTTTTCAATTTTTTTTTTTTGGATGGTGTCTGAAGTTTTTATTTTAAATATCTGAAGTTGGTAATAATGGTTTTTAACTACGTTTCTGTCAAAAAGTAACGTGTATGCTAATGACACAAATCTAAGGGTATGTCTGTACTGTCATTATTGGTGAGACTGTCATAGTAGCAAACTATCTTTAAATGAGCTAAGTTACATACCAATAGTAGCATGTCTACAGTAGCACAGAGATCAACGTGGATTGTAAAACCTGCCTGAGAACCTGGATGCAGCTTTTCATACTGGCTCTGAGAGTTGTGATGCTGATGCACAGTCTGCTACTTTTTTCCTGTTGTTTTTTATCTGCCTTCTTCAAAACAGGAATAGCAACTGCTGCATGAGCATTTATACATAACAGTGCATGAGGAAAACATTTTCCCAGTCTGTTTCTCATTCCTCTCTGAACAAAGGAAACAATACCACTTCAGAAGTCCAAATCACTGTTTGCTGCTCAGAAGTCCAGCTTGCAGGGGGTCAATGCATTTTCAAGACATTGGACATGTCTACACATGTGCTTTAATGCACATTCAGGCACATTAAGGCACATTAATGCCTATTTTATTGTGCATTACAGCCTAACATAAAAAAATGTACTATTATGCTAATGCACAGTAAAATAGGCTACTGCACATTAAGAGTCACTTAAAAACCATGCACATTCATTACTGTGCATTGAGGCAGTCTAATGCTAAGTTACATTTATTTAGTACCTCACACTGAAGGTACTAAATTTAATGCATATTTGGAAAAGTGCCTAAATTCATGTGTAGATGTGCCCATTATGTATAATTTTGTACTTTTAGCAATTTTTAAGTATCTTGTTTGTTCACGAGGTCAAGTGTGCAGTTTTGCCTAATTGTCATGATATTTTGCCAGTACACTTCATATGTAGATTTGGTATGAGAGAGGAAATACATTTTTCAATGAACTTTGTATTCCTAATATTTGATTTTTTAAATTAAGTTTTTAGTTAGATCTCAATGTTTCTTTTGTATTCAGGGAATAATGAGGGAGCTTCCTGTAGCTAGTATAATAACACCTGTAAATTCCTTTGGATGATGGGTCACAAAAGATGGTGAATCCTACTGTATAAAAGATCTGCTTTATGATTCAAAGGTTGTAAATTCAAATTCTGCCAAGCTTATACTCTTATTAGAATATCTGTTAACTGTCTTCAACAATGTGATTAGAGAGAATAATTAATACTTCCTGCTTTTCTGAAGTAAAAATCAATGATTCAAAATATTTCACATGAAAGAACACCTAGTAAGAAAGGTAATGTTCACTCATATCAAAATGTATACAAACTGCCACATTAGAGAAATGGTGGCTACACAAATAGTAAGTTCAAACAAAATCTAGCTAAGATGGCCCTTGTTTCTGGGTTGAGAAACTTGCTCTTATCATAGAACCATAGAAGTAGGGTCGGAAGGGACCTTGCAGATCTTCAGGTCCGACCCCCTGCCTGGGCAGGAAGAAAACCCTCTTAATTGGGAAGAGGTTATGGGACCTGGGTAAACTTGATTTTGCTTGCTTTAACTTGAATATTAGCAATCTATTTTAAGCATGGCTCTTCTCACAGATGAAACTACCCAGTGGACATGTCTACATAAAATGTTTACTAGGGCTGTGCAAAGCTTCAGTCACTGATTCGATTCGGTGGAGATTCAGCCTCATTCAGCGGCCCAATCTCCAAATCCGAATCGCATCAGGAGACCCTTTAATCTTTTCAAATCGAATTGGTACCCTCCGAATCAATTTGGACAGATTCGGTGTGATTTGATGATTTGGACATGGACACAGCTTTAAATATTTTTTCTACATACCTCAAGGTACCAGATGGCTCATGAATGCTGAGATGGTGGGGCAGATTATGGGAGTGTGGGGGGTCCCCAGTGTGTTTGGCAGCAGACCTGGAAGTAGACCAGAAGCACTTCTGGTCTATTTCTGGATCTGCCACAGAGCACACGGGGAGTCCCCCCCTACCCCAGGCTCTGTTGCCTCCTGGGATCCTCCCACGGCTGATCGCTGAGCTGGGGTAGTGCAGGGGGGGATCTGCCATCAAGCATGCAGGAGGGCCCTTTGTTCTCCTGCGGGATGCTCCATCCACCCCAACATCTCAGCATTCATGAGCCGCGCCTGGTACCTTGAGGTATGTAGAAAAAACATTTAAAGCTGTGTCTATGGCCAAATTGCCGATTCTCCAAATCAACATTGAATCTGGGACAGTGATCTGAATCAACAAATCGAATCACTGTCCTCAATTGGGGCCAAATCTGAATCGAATATGGCCCATTTCACATCGCCCTAATGTTTACTGTAGAGCTGACTAATTAGCTATGCAATAAAGCATCAGTGTCTACATGTACAGTGATGCTAGGCTAGAGTAAACTTATTAACTCTGCTGTAGGATAATACCGGCCAACACAAGTATTGTCCTATGATGGAGTTATTTACTCTGCCATAACACGTGTAGATGCTGACTGGAGCTGGGTGAGGCACAAGGGTGCTACACTGTGGAGCTGCCTGCTGACTCGCCCCATGCAGTAGCACTTTTTTTTAAAACAACAGAATTTAGAGAACATGTATGCTGGATCATACGGAGTTTATCACCTATGGCTTGATGATTTCAGGGCAGTCTATACTTGTGAAATATATAACAGTTATTGCCATCTGATGTTTGTTTGATGGTCTCTGTGGCATGACTTGGATGGTTTCACTTCAGTCACACTCATTCAGGGTCTGCATAATAAACAACACCATGACTACAGGCACTCACTGGCATTCTTGTTAGTCTTAGCAAAGCGACCATGGGTTGAATGATCTTAATCTTTCATCCCGAAAGATGGCCCCTTCAGGTCAGGGTTAAAGCATGTTGGCAGGTTTAGAGGGAGACAGGGCAGGCACAGAAGAATGGTGGAGGAAGGGTGGAAGTGTGGGGACAAAGGACAGATGGTACTGATGGGCATGTTGTAGTACTGCTGTTTTTGTAGTTGCTTAAATAGAAGAGCTGGTTGTCTTACATTCAAACCCACACTAAATAAAAAAATTTAATTTGCATAGCACCTTTTACCCAGGGAGTTCACAGAACTTTATTAACATCAAGCATTCAAGGGAAAAGATTAATAGCCTGATTTTTTTTCTGAAGTACTGCATATAATTCCAATTTTTTTCTGAGATACTTCATAACTCCTATCGACTTCAAATGGTGTTGTGGGTGCCCAATATTTTAGAAAAGAAGGCCACAATGTTTAAGACTGCAGTGCAAATACATTCCTTATTTTAATGAAGCTTGTTATGTTGAGGATGGTTCTTTTTTAACTTGTCTGTTCCCAACATCTGAAATGAGTTAGGAGAGGATGAAGAGTGTTATACCTGACCGGATTGAAATAAACAAACATTTTCACTCAGGTGGTGTTTTTAAAAGTTTTCTTAATTAAGAAAAACTTCCTGCTAATTGTGTAAAGCTTGGATTTCTCCTGTGGGTAAACATTCTAATTAATTAAATTGATCACTAATTGTTTTCTTTTTTTTGAGAGGCGTGCTACTGACCTAAGGCTGGTGGAAAGCCCAGAGTATTTTCAGTTCGAGTCCACCGAGACAAAAGCTAACTTGAATTGTGTGGAAATCTTCTGGGGGAAGAAAAAGGAATAGAAAAGCTTCCTAGTCTTCCCCATCTGGTGTAGCTGCTAACAGTCCTCAGCAGGAGGAAGAATGATGAGGACTACGCTTATTACCATGGATGTGTGACTCACCAGAAGGGGTGAAGCAGTTGCTAAACCACCTTATTTTATGGAGCAAGATACTGCTTGTTTTGACAATGCTTGGTTTTTCTCATGCTTTAACTGGGGAGAAAACATAGTCACACTCCACTAACCAGCTCTAAGATGGACCCTGACACAGTTTGTAGTAAGTGAAAATCAAGGTATGCAGAGGGATGCCGCTCTATGTGGTGACCTAAAGTCTGTGGGCTTCGGACTGGTGTTTACATGTATTTGTCAGGACATGCCATTTGCTTCTTCTGCACCTTTGGCTATGTCTAAAGATATGAGGCCACCATCCTCTATTATTTCACTAAAGGAGGAAAGAATGCATCGTGTTTTATCACACATGAGACTAGAGAAATAAATATTCCCTTTCTATGTGCTTTGGTCTTCTAGAGAAGAAAATTTTAGCAGTTGTCTGCTCACTGTGGGGCTGGTTCTGCTACCAATACCCGCATTCAGAGATTATGGACACCCAGAAAACTCACTGAAGTGAATGAGAACTATGGGTGCAAGTTTTAAGATGTCAAAAACCATGTCAGTCAAAAGGAATATTTATTTTCCCTTATTACTGTTCTCTGCCTGCCATCTTCCCAGTTCCCTTTCTGGTTTTATTAGTTCCAAGTGCTTAAGTCTTAAGGAAAACAAGACTTGTTTCTTTGCTTTCTTTTTTTCCTCTCAGCTGAGAATCAAGAGCAGCTATCACTATCTTTAGTTATAATTTGGAGTAGTGCAGACTAGGGCTGTGCGAAGCTTCGGTCCCTGATTCAATTCGACGGAGATTCAGCCTGATTCAGTGGCCAAATCTCTGAATTCAAATCAAATCAGAGGACCCTTTAATCTCTTCAAATCAAACCAGAACGCTTTGAATTGATCTGGAGAGATTTGGAAAGATTCGGAGATTTGGACATAGACACAGCTTTAGATCTTTTTTCTACATAAATCTAGGTAGCAAGGGCTAATGAATGCTGCGATGCTGGGGCTCATGAAGTGTCCCACAGAAGCATGGGTGGCTCTTGAGTGTGCCCAGCAGCAGACCCGGAAGTGAACCAATAGCAGTCCACTTCCGGGTCCTCTGGGGAGCATGTAGCGGGAGCCTCCTGCACCTTCCCCAGCTTGGTGACTGATGCGTCCTGGGTCTGGAGGGGGCACCCAGGGTCCCCTCATGGTCAATTGCCGAGCCAGCGGGGTTGTCAGTGGGGCCCTCAGTGGGCTTCCCGGCAGACCTGGAGGTGGACCAGAAGTACTTCCAGTCCACTTCCAGGTTCACTGCTGAGCACGTGGAGGGCCCCCCTGCACTCCTGTGGGACACTCCATGAGCCCCAGCATCACAGAGATCACACGCCGCACTGGTACCTCGAGGTATGTAGAAAACACTTTTAAAGTTGTGTCTATGTCCAAATTGCTGATTCTCCAAATCAGCATCGAATCTTCAGATTTGGATTCAGCTGAATTGAATCAGAGACAGTGATCTGAATCAACGAATCAAATCACTGTCCCTGATTTGGGCCAAATCTGAATCCAAGTGGAATAGGACCCACTCTGCACACCCCTAGTGCAGACCAAGTCAGTGCTAGAAGATATCTGTCCAAACTTTCTTAATGGGAAATTGCACTTTTGAATAAACAAGTTTTAGTGAGAAGTGTTAGCTTTCCCAGGTTAGTTTGTGGGGAGGAGAGCAGGGGGAAAAGAGAGAGATACTTGAAGAAGGGCCCTTTCCTTTGTGTCTGAAAGTTTATTTGAATGTCTCTCTTCAGTATATATTTGGTTTAATTAAAAATATCACCAAAAATCCCTTTCTTCTTGCATATTTCCTGGACCATCATGGCTAAAACAACTCTCCAAACTTACTGCTTTCCATGAAAATTATATTTATTGAAAAAAACAGAAGACTAAAAGCAGAAATATTTCAGTGCATATATCCTGTTTAAGTGCTGTGCATAAGTGTTATACCAGTAGTTCAATTCCTTGTGTAACCATGCTTCTCCCTGGTTTGGCCTCCCAACTAATATGCATCTGTCGCAGTGTACTGAGGGGCTCTGATGATGAAACTGCTTTCCCTTCTCATAAAAGCGATTGTGAAGCATCACAAGAGTGTGGTTTTATCAGAGATCCTCACTCATGAAAGCATGAGGTACCATGGCAATGTTTTTGGATCAAAATGTTTCAGTTTGAGATATTTTTGTATAAAAATCAAAGTTTCCATGGAATATTTTGACAATTATCTTATTTTTTGAAAAAATATCTATTGAAATAAATCCTCTTCTCTAACCAGCTCTAGTTTGAAGACTAGAAGTCCTTCACAAGAAATAATTTTTAATCCCAATATTTTCCTTCCAATTACAAACCAATAGCAGTTGGTATTGCATGGCTAATGGGGTAAAATCAGCCCATTAAATCCAGTCTTTTTTCATCTTTTTATATCATATCCCTTTCCTGGCTCCCTCTCCTTCTGCAGTACAAAAGAGAGAGAGGAGAAGCGCAGGGAAGGGAAGGCTGCACTGGAAGAGGGTGGAAAAGAGAAGTAGGTGAGATTAATCAACATCTTGCTAGTTTCTAAACAACTTCTCTCTCTGTTGCAGGTAGAGTGCTAGAGCTGACTGCTGCACCATAGAGGCCAATTTTCCAGTCATCTGTATATAAACCCCAGAGTTCCCGAGCAGCTTCATTGCAGAGCTCTGGTCTCAGCTGAAGGACCATGTCAGGCAACCAAGTTACAGAAAGATGAGTCTGAGGAAGTCAGAAGCTAGCCTACCTACAAAAGAAAGAAACCAACAAGGTAGATGGCTGGGACCAAGGAGAAGAAAGGACTTGTGGTTTGGTGTAAATGGGAGAAGAGGGAATCCATAATCTGTTGAAGATGATGGAAGAGGGTGCAGGGGAATGTGTGACCCACTGAAGTGGCTAGGAAGGTAGACAGTGTATCAGCTTGATCCCATGAATTTTTATTTCCAAATGGGCTTCAGGAGCACGAAAGCAGATTTTGGGGGGCAGCAGGGGCAGGGGGAGGGATGGGAAGGGTACAGTGACTTTAGAGGAGAGCAGTTAAAATGGTGTATGTTTTTAAAGTTATGACCTCTGAGAAATAGGCATGTACAGTCTGCATAACGGAAGACTAAAAGGAGGAGAAATGAATATTTTCAAAACCAGGAAGGGGTGATTTAACAGAGAGGCCAGAGATGATTAAGTGTATTGGTCAATGAAGGAGAGTAGTAAAGATTTAAAAATGCAGTAAGGAAAATTTGTGTTAAACTAGAAAAAACGTTACAATGGTAAGAATATTTAGACAATAAAACAAGCTACTCAAGTGTAGGTTTTGGGGAATTTCCATCTTTTGGTGACAATTCAGGTGAAATACCCATCTGCTATGGAAGACTGGCTCTATGGATGGGGGGAGAACAGTGGATGTGATGCACCTTGATTTTAGCAAGGCTTTTGATATATTTTTCCTCAACATTCTCAAAAGCAGGCTAAGGAGGGTATGGGTTGATTGGATGAATAGACTGTAAGGTGGATAGAAAACTGGCTGGATCATCAGACTCAAAGGGTAATAATCAATGGCTCTATGTCTAGTTGGCAGCTAGTATAAAGTGGAGTGCCCCAGGAGTCAGTCCCATGCTGGTTTTTTTCAGTATTTTCATCAGCAATCTGGAAGATGTGATGGAATGCACCCTCAGCACATTTGTGGATGACACCAAGCTGGGTGGAGTAGTAGATATTCTGGAAGGTAGGGCTGGGATTCAGAGTGACCTAGACAAATTGGAGCACTGGACCAAAAGAAATCTCATGAAGTTCAAGAAGAAGCGCAAAGTCTTACATTTTGCCAGCAGATAAAGGGAAGTGATTGTTCTCCTCTATTTGGCACTGGGAAGGCCACATTTGGAGTACTGTGTTCATTTTGCCCCCCTCCCCCCCCCCCCCCAAAAGGATGTGGACATTTGGAAAGAGTCCAGCAGCAGAGGACAACAAAAATGGTTTGGGGGCTGAGGCACATGACTTCTGAAGAGAGGGTGAGGGAACTGGGTTTATTTGGTCTAGAGAAGAGAAGATGAGGTGGGATTTAATAGCAACCTTCAAATACCTGAAGGGTGGTTCCCAAGAGGATGAAGCTAAATTGTTCTCAGTGGTGGCAGATAACAGAACAAGGAACAATGGTCTCAAGTTGCAACAAGGAATATTAGGAAAAGTGTTCTCACAAGGAGGGTAGTAAACTGGAATAGGCTTCCCAGAGAGGTTGTAGAATTTCCATCCTTAAAAGTTCTTTAAGACAAAGCCTTGGCTGGGATGATATAATTGGAGATGGTCCTAGTCTGAGCAGGGAGTTGGACTAGATGACCTCCTGTGGTCCCTTCCAACTCTCATTTTCTATGATTGTGTGAATGTTATGGAAGGCTGAGGAGGAATTAAATCAATTCTGCTACAGTTCTGCTTCTTGGTTTCTAATTCTAATTCTGCTTCTTGGTTTTGCATGCCCCAAGAGCTTGAACCCCATTGTTTATTTTGAGAAACAGTTACTGTTAACATTTAATGCTTATTTAATTCTGATGCAAGATGTAGTTTATTTTCTTTTATAATATGGCAGATAAGAAATTGTCCTTATTATAAAGATACAGGAACAGATTTTAATACTCTTCTTCACGCTGGTCACGTCTACAAGTGCGCTTAACTGCAAAGTAGGCCAATTAGCTGCTGAGTAAAGCATGACCATCTACATATGCATGTTATTAAGCCATGCTATATTAATTAGCACCACTGTAAGATAGTACTGTTGGAACAGTACTGTCTTACTGCGGGATAATTAACTGTGATTAAATGCACATGTAGACAGTGGCTGCGGGTATAAATTGTGCCTAGTCAGCCCAGCCAGCAGGGGGCCAGACTCCTGCCTTCTGTCTAGCCACACAGTTCCACACTTCAGCACCCTCATGCCCCTGCCAGCCCATCTGCCACCTGATGCTGCCACCTGGAGCCTGGGGCTGACCCCCTGGACCATCTGCCAACTGGGGCTGCTCCAACATGGTTCAATATGTCGTGAGCCCAGGCATGCATGTAAATGCAGCACCCAGGAGCAATAAACTCCAGTGTGCTATGCCCCAGAGTTTATTGCATCGCATTAGTTTAATAGATTTCATAGACATTAGGGGCTGGAAGGGACATCACAAGATCATTGAGTCCAGCTCCCTGCTATAGGCAGAAAGTCTGCTGGGGTCAAATGATCTCAGCAAGATAAGCATCCAAACACCTTTTGAATGAATCCAGAGTAGGTGCTCGCACCAGCTCTGGGGGAAGTCTGTTCCAGACCCTGGACACTCAGACTGTAAAGAAGTTTTTCCTTATGTCCAGTCTAAATTGGCCTTCCAGAACTTTGTGGCCATTAGTCCTTGTTATCCCTTGGGGAGCCCTGGTGAACAACTGTTCTCCCAGATCCTGGTGCATCCCCCTTATATACTTATAGGTTACCACCAGGTCCCCCCTGAGCTTTTTCTTCTCCAGGCTGAAGAGTCCCATGTCCTTCAGCCTCTCCTCATAAGGCTTGCTCTCTTGGCCTTTGATCATGCAGGTGGCTCTCCTTTGGATTCTCTCAAGCTTATCCACATCTCTCCTGAAGTCGGGGGCCCAAAACTGGATGCAGTTTACTAGGGCCAAGTAAAGGAGGAAGATGACATCCCTGGTTTTGCTTGAGATGCATTGGTGGGTGCATGCCAGAGTTTGGTTTGCTTTGCCAGCCATAGCATCACATTGGTGGCTCATGTTCATCTTGTGGTCAATCAAGACCCCCAAGTCTCTTTCCGTTGTGGTGCTGGCAAGCGTAGCACTGCCGAGCCTATAAGTATGATGCTGGTTTTTCCTCTCAAGGTGAAGTGCCCTACACTTGTCTACTTTGAAAACCATCAGGTTTTGGTCTACTCACCTTGCGAGTGTGTCTAGGTCAACCAGTATCCCCAGCTTATCTTCCAGAGTGACTGCCTTCCCTCATAGTTTAGTGTCATCTGTGAACTTTGATGGGCATCTGACGCCTGAATGCAGATAATTAATGAAGATGTTGAAGAGTATTGGCTCGAGTACTGAGCCCTGAGGAACACCACTGGTCACCTTGTGCCATGTAGATTTGCTCCCATCAACTAATACTCTTTGGGTCCAACCCTGGAGCCAGTTCCCCAGCCATTGGACCATGAGATGGTTGACACCGCAGTTCCCCAGCTTAACCAAGAGGACATCATGAGAGACCAATTCAAAGTCTTTCTTCAAAGCCTGTGTAGACATGCCCACTGTTGACTAATTAGCTGCCCAGTAAATGTCTTGGGGTCTATGTGTGTGCCCCTATTAGTCTGGGGTAAACTAATTTACTCCACAGCAGGCTAGTACATTTCAGTACTCATAAAAAACTCCACAGCAGCACACATGTAGACACTGCCTGGCTGGCTGGGACATGAGGGTGCTTCAATGCAGGGGCTGACTTCTGGCTAACCCCATGCTGAAGCTCTCTTGTGCCCCAGCCAACCCCTCTGCAGCACATTGACCTGGGAGGGAGCAGACCTAGGCTGTCAGGCTAACACCCAGGGACTCCCTACCAGCTGGGGCTGCTCTGCCTGGGCTCCACATGCTGTGCCTGAATAAACTGCAAAGCTTTTTGTTCTGGAGTTAACTGCTCCTGGATGCATGTTCAAATGGCATGCCCAGGAACAATTATCTGGAACAATAAGCTCTGCAGCATATTCAGGAACTGTAATTGCATGTGTTGATGTGCCCACTGAGTAGTAGCTTAGTCTTCCAAAAATCTCATTGCAATCCATTGGTCTGCTCTTGGAGTTGAGGCTACTAGTTAAATGAGAATCATGATCTAGCTCAAAGTCACTGGTTTATTGATTATAGAGATATCATAGTACAGATTAATATTTACTTCAGGTGCGGTCTCAGTGGAGGTTCATAGTCATTCATGTGCTAAGTCATTTTTCCAGTACTGGGTGGAAAAAGTTGCCTCATCAAATTGTCCATCGATGGAAGTACTTTTCCCACCATCGGCAACTATATCTGTACAAATAGTGAAGTACCCAGTTTACTTGCATGTCCTTGATTACTAGTTGGTAGCCAGCATTTCAGAAACAGGTAACAGCATCTTTAATCTCAACTGTTTCCAGGGTTGCCCTAGTTGGAATGAATATTAGAACCCATTAGTATTAGTACTTGATACAAGAAATAAATGCAGTGCAGGGTGAATGGTGTCCTGAGTGCTTTATTGTATATGTTCTATGTATGTACATACACTTAAGGTTCATGGAAGGTGCCAAGCTAACATGATGGAAGACTGAAGTCCCCTGTTTTTCAGAACAAATAGATACATTATGTAAACACTGGAACATCTTTATTCTGCTCCAGTCTTGAACTGGCAAATGACAAGTTCATGACCATTTTGTTGTTACTCTCTTTCACTTGAGACTGCCAACAAAATTGTGTTTTCTGTGATAGTTTTGTGGTATGGATACTTGTTAGGACTTGGTATGTATACGATAGGACTTATAATGAGAACTCTACTCTCAGTATAAATTGACCAAAAATAATGCAAACACATTTGGATAAGTTAGCTTTCTAATAGTGTGGTTTTTGTGACTGCCCTGTTGTGGAATAGTTTTACATAGGTTAATGATGTCAACATGCCTTGGAGAGAACATTATGTTTCTGGAATGTTTTAAAGATGATCCAGTTTTTCCTCCTAGAAGTCAGTTTAGAAAACTAATGTTTAAAATACTTAGCATCCATAGGGTATATGTTTCTCTTGATGTATGTACTTAGTTCCCACTATTGTGAAAGAGAGGAGAGTATACCACTGTATGTATGTATAACATTTTGATATGCTCCCAGTTGGTAGAAGCAAGATAGACAGTAACAGCTGCTAACAGTGTCAACAGTCAAGTAGGATGAAGTGTGGCAAGCCCCCAACTGTTTCCCATTCAAATGAATTATGAGTCTCACTGTTCAGAGGCACCCTGATAAGATATCATTTGAGTGGAGTTGTGAGAATTTGGGAATATCCACCTGGCAGAAAGATTCTGTCCTTCAAAAAAAATAAAATAAAACAGAGACAATTGTTACAGTGAGAAAAAAAATTGAAGTAGCAAGAGATTTTAAAGCCTCACGTTCTGGATTCTGATGAATGTCTGATCTCTGTGCATTCCATAGTTCAAGGAATAGGATGCGTTAAGGATGGGGAATGCTCTACAGGAAATGGAGTGAGGCAATATGAGATGGCTAGGAGGCCCACCCACCTTCTAACATCAAAGCCTGACTGCAGAGAATGCTTGGTCATTTGCTGCTTTATATTACAGACTCCATATTGATGCCAAAAATATCGGCTTGCCCTTGCCGTGCTACTTATAGTACTCCATTGAATTCACTAACTTTTTTTATGCAGCCTAGTGGTTATGTCTTCCACCAAAATAAAATTCACACGGGAAAATAAAACACAAGATCCTATTAGCTCACATCATTCATAAGAGCTACCGTTATTTGTTTTTAATGTCATCTCCCAGCTGGAGGATTCAGGGCTCCTGATTCTTTGGTACCATCCAAACGATGCTCTTAGAACTGTTTGGTTTGAAAGGTGTCCCAACAGATCTTGTAGTCAGTTCTTTTAGATTATAGCACAACTAATGTAATTGTTCCTTGGTCTGTCATAACAGTCTTTCATAGCAGATGTGAATTTATCTGTGATGAGATACAGACAGCCTCAGACACAGGAAACCTAAAAGTCATGTATGATGGTGTGAAGAAAGCTCTAGGCCCTACTGTCAACAAAGTTGCCCTTTTCGAGTCATGTAGCAGTGAAGCCATTATAGATAGAAGCAAGCAGATGTCTCATTGGGTTAAATACTACTCAGAGCTATACTCACAATGAAGAAAGATCAGCAAATCACTGGACCAATTACCAACTCTACAGGTCATGCCAGAGTTAGATGTGGAGCCCACTGTAGAGGAGCTAAGCAAGGCCACTGATTGATTATCAAGTGTCCTGCAAAAGATGGCATCCCAGCAGATATCCTCAAGTGTGGGACAGAAAGCCTACTACCATATTTTCATCAGCTGCTACTCAAATGCTGGAAAGAGGGTACCATGTTACCACAAGACATGCATGATGCAAGCACTGTCATTCTGTATAAAAATAAAGGAGATAAGGACAACTGCAACAACTACAGAGGCATCTCGCTACAAAGTATAGCAGTATAAACTTTTGCAAGAGTCATCTTGGTGTGCCTACAACAGCTGGCAAGTTGTGTCTACCCCGAATCTCAGTGCGGATTCAGGGATGGAAGATCAACCATAGACATGATATTTCCCTGAGTCAACTTCAAGAAAAGTGCAGAGAGCAAAACCAAGCATTGTGCATAGCCTTTGTGGACCAAACAAAACATTTGACACCGTTAGCAGAGCAGGCCTTTTTGGTGTCCCAGAAAAGGTAGGATGCCCACCAATCCTAATAAGTCTTATATGTTCCTTTCACAACTACATGAAAGCAACTGTTCACTTTGATGGGTCCATTTCAGACAGCTTCTGGATGAAAAGCGGAGTGAAGCAAGGATGTGTTCTTGCCCCCACACTCCTTGGAATCTTCTCGGTACTCCTGAATTGCACATTTAAAGACATGCAAGGTGGATTGTACCTCCACACAAGATCAAATGGGAAACTCTTTAACCTGTCACAGCTTAAGGCAAAGACTAAAGTTAAAAAAGTGCTTATCAAGGAGCTTCTGTTCACCGATGATGCTGCCCTTAAAGCCCACAACAAAAACATACTACAAGAACTCATGGATCACCTTTCAAGAGCTTGCCAGGCATTTGCTCTCACCATCAGCATAAAGAAAACAGTCGTACTAGGACAGGGAGGTCCATCAATCACCCTTAATGAGAAACAGCTAGAAGTAGTCTAAAAGTTCAGCTACCTCGGTTCTACAGTGACCACCAAACTCTCAGGGATGAAGAACAGAACATTTGCATTGGAAAGGCTGCCACCACTTTCAGCAAACTAACTAAAAGAGCATGGAACAACTCAAAGCTTATTATCAAGACCAAAACACTAGTGTACAAGGCTGCTTACTCAGCACCCTCATGTATGGTGGGGAAACATGGACAACTTATGCACATCAAGAGGAGAAGTTAAACAGCTTTCACCTGCACTGTTTATGCCACATACTCAACATCAAATGGCAAGATAAAGTTGTCAACACAAAGGTTCTTTAAATGGCAGATTTACTGGGTGTGACAACTCTAGTCAAACAGAGATGACTACACTGGCTAGGCCATCTGAGCAGATTGAAAGATGGACGTATACCCAAGGACATTCTATACAGGAAACTATTGAAAGGAACAAGAACAACAGGATGTCCCAAGCTTCAGTACAAAGACATGTGCAAGTGAGATATGAAGGCATTTGGAATTGATCCTGACCACTGGGAAACCTTGGCAAGTGATTGGAACAAAAGTGGTGTCATCATCTCCACTGGGGCATCAAAGTCCACAACAAGAATTGGCTCCAACAGCTTGAAGAGAAAAGAGTGTGTAGGAAGCAAGCAGTTCCTAAACCACCCAACCATGACAGATACACTTGCAACTACTTGTCACAGATGGTGCAAATCTCAGATTGAACTATTCAGTCACATGAGACACTGCAAACCATTTACGTCATAGGCTGCAATATCCATCGTCTCTAGCAGATAAAAGGATGCCAAGGACCCTCATTCTGCCATAACAGTCTTCCATAACAGATAGGAATTTCATCTGGACTCAAATAGCACCCAAACCTGTCCCTGAGTAGCTTGTTTTAGTGTCTAAATATTCTTATTATTTTTTCCCTAATTTTAGAGGTCTTAACTTTAAAAATGTGTATGATTTTAACTATTCCACTCTAAATTCCCTCCAATTCATCTGTCTTTTTGGAAAGATGATGCCTAAAACTGAAGCAAGATTTAAGCTTGTGGCTTACTTAGAGCTGATGATTTCCCCTCCTCTCCTCTCTCTCTTTGTAAAGTTATACCCAGTAAATTAATATACCCAGTAGATCCTTTGCCTCCTTTGGAGGGTTACTTTCACTAGATTTATTAGCACCCCCCTCCAACCCCCCCCCCCCAAAAAAAAAGATTTTTAGGCCTTTCTGTGTGGCACAAATATTTAACTGGTACCTCCCATTCTATATTTATGCACTTGATTCAGCTTCTTAATAAAAGTGAATCATTTATACTACTTTTTATTTAATGTAATTTCTATTTCAACCCAGTTCAGTTTCTTTTTTGCTCATCCCTTCCTGATGACTTAAGAATGAACTATTAATTGTTATCAGATCTTTTAGTCAATGATGTGTTGGTTTTCTATTATGTTGAGACCTGTCTTTTGAGGTCCGTCCAAAAGTGATTCCATCCTAACATCCACCCTAGATTTGTAAGTGCTATATGCTATCCTTCATTTTTATAGCCAGTTGGAAAATTGTGTAATATACCCAGTTGCATTTTTATATCTTTGTATGCACCACTTACTGGAATAAAACAGTTAAGTGCATTTTCAGCTGAAAACCAGAATGCTTAACAGAGAATATTTGCTATCGTCTTATGTTGTCCTGGATAGGAGAATCTATGGAATGCCAGAAAGAATGTTTGTCCTCCTTATCAATTTATAACACTCAAAGGTAAACTTATGAATTACAGGAGGATGACTAATTCCACCCGAGTTGTATCTGTTTTAATTTAAGGGGTACATAGCACAACTCTTATTCATCTTTATGAATACTTCCATGTGTCATCCCAGTGAATTCATTGGAATAGCTTGTATGACAGTGAACATCAGAGTGAGTGAGAATTGCACAAACCAGCTCTTAAAAAATTAACATATTTCTAAGTAGTCTGTTTTTATAAGAAATCTTTACAGGGCTGAACTATCCTTTCTTAACAGGGCTTTGCTTACATGCAAATATTTTGAATTTGGTAGACTTTTTTGGATTGAACCTGGTTGGACAAGTTTAATTTATATTCATATTAATTGTCAGCAAATGTACAATTTTAGACTATGAACTTAAAAGGCAATTCATTACATGCAAGTATTCAGTTAAGCTAAGAACAAGTACAATTGGCTCCCAACTGAACATTATGAACCATTCGTAACAAAATGAAAGAAAAATATAAAGCACATCTTGAATGTCAGATTAGTCATCTCCAAGAAGTGTATATCATTGTGGAAGAATTCTAAATTTATAATAGCCTAAATGTTGCAGTTCTCACACAGATAGACTTGTTTAAAGTCCATAGAACTACTCATGAGAGTAAAATGAACAGAAATTTAGCCCTAATTTTGAAATATGAAGTAGATATTCTATTAATTAAAGAACTTAATATTTTGTTGCTACCAAAGGAATTTACAGGATTTGCCTTAGCTGTGGGAGGACTTCCTTACCTCCATGCCAAGACATATGTTAAATATTACAAGAAACATAATTACTTAAATGATCTAAGCACAAGGTAACCGTTCAGAAAAATCTAGTCCGTGTGTGTATACCTATCTGCATGAAAAAAATGCAGAAATTATACTTAGTTTAGTATTTACCTGCTTTTGCTATCCATAGATTGAATAGTACTTTACTTTTCCAACAATTCTGTTATAAACAGTGTGGTATAATCAGGCTCAATATATTTTATGTTGGATAACATCTATAAAAGTTAGGAAATAAATTTTTCCTAAATATTAGCTACAAATTTCTCAGAAAATGAGAGACCCCCCCCTAGAATTAAATTATGTAAGTACCATATTTTTTGGCATACACATGTCCCAAAATTAGACAGATACCTTTTTTGGGGGAAGGTATATGAAGGAAAAAAAAGACCTTTTCAGAGTTGTAGCCACATGGAGCAGGGACAGGTCTTAATTTTTAGGTCACTCACCTTCCCTTTCCTATTTAGGCAAAAGCTACAATTTTAACCCTTTTATAGCCATTGTCTAATTGGCAGCAGTTCTTCCCTGCTCAGGCAAACACTACTTCCAATGTTGCAGTGGCTGTGAAAGGGTAAAGACCATACCTCCTACTGAACTCTGCCCCTCCCTCCATGCTGATGGCTGAGGGGCAGAGAAAGAAAAGTAGCAGCAGCCATTTTGCAGTGTTTCCACATTTCTATTTTGGGCAGAAAGATCAGCTTTCCAGTTTAAGATACACAGACCAATTTTGGAAGGCTATTTTTTGGGAAAGGTTTGCATGTTTTATGTGAGTAAATACAGGAATATTTTTGTGTTTATCTAGCCAATAACACAGAAAGAAAAAAGTTTAAATGCTTGTTGTTGTCCATAAAAGAACTATTCTGGTTTCTTATGAGAATTAGTCCAGTTATGACCTAGCTTTCCATCTGGATTACCACCATTCCATCTATTGGAATGATAATACTCATAACTAAATGAATATAATACATGCATTCTGCCTCCACACTCTTATCTCTGACCATTGTTATTATCTCTGTTAAAGAGACCTATACTATCAGATACTTTTTTCCATGTGGATGCTTATGAATTGAGATTGAGATGTCTCAACTTTCTTTTCAGTAAGCTCAATTGATTGTGATAGGTCTGTCATTAGAATTCATGTTTTTCAGTTATGCTTATATTAGTTCTATTTTCTGTCTTCTGTTTATCACCATCATTTTTAAAACATGGATACTAGCAAACATATCTTCCTACATAGATTCCAACAATTTCATTTTTATTTTCTGTACTGATAATAATGAGGTAAAAGGCCCCCATTCAGAAAAAAACCTTCATTCTTAGGATAGTGCGCAAGCATGTGTTGAATTTAAAGCATGTGCTTAAATCCCACTGAAGCTATACTTCATGAAGTCTTTCAAATTCAGCACATCCTTAGCAGCTCCTCTCAATAGTGACTGACATAAGCATGTGCTTAAGGGCTTCCCTTAATTGGGACTGAAGAGAGAAATTTTAACTGGTTGTATAAATTGCTAACTCTTTCACAGTAACAAGCACTGTATTGTTTCAGTGTTCTAGATTTGACAAAGTAACCAGAATACATTTCTATATGAAGGTTATATGGAATTTATACTATAAAAATGCTCACTTAGTAAGGTAATTATGTGGGACCATCTATTGGAATGATATCCAATATATATATAAAAAAAAGCTTAAGCCTTCCATTCCTGATTTTCTTCCTGATTACAGAAGTATAGCCCAAGCAAGCATAATGGCAAGGATTAGTGTAGCCATTATCTAGCTGTACATCTTTAATAATTTTTTTCAACAACTGTTAGAAAGCAATTTTTATTGTTTGTTCCAGATGTGTCTTAAAGGGAGAGCAGATTTCTGTACAGTTGCTTTATAAAAGATTGTTAAGCACACTTTTTTGTTTTCAGTTTTAATATATGTAACAATTTACCATGGGACCTAGGAACACAAGAAGTCAAAGCTCCAAAGAGAAAACACAGTGTGCTATTTATTCTTTTTGGCTGTAGGATGTTTGCTGAGGGTTATAGAAGCATGTGAAGATAAGATTTTACTTTTCCCAAAGCGTTGCTGGAGGTACAGATGAAACAGTCTAGACATGATACTGGATTAAAAACTAACAACAAGAAGTTAGTGGATTATAAAAGCAGGAAAGAGTAATCTTCAGAATACTTTGTTGGGCTTACCCTGTTGTGTCAAATGTCAACTCTCTTTTTGAACACTTTTGAAAGACAGTGGCATTGTTGATAGTTTCTGTTGAGCGTTTGCAAGGTCGCTTTGTTGGAACCAGTCTTGTGTTTGGCATATTTAGGTGTGGCCACAGTGTAAAAAGCAGAAAGGAAATGCCAAGGAAGTTTCTCCAAAACTATAATGTATGTTTACATTTTCTACCTTTAAAAAAGATGACTTGTTGAATCATGAAAGAAAGCCCTGAAAACACAGAGATGTCATAAGATGTGAGTGTCACACAAAATGAAACTTTGTGCTGTCTCATTGACAACTTCCATCTCTCTGAAATATGTTTTCACAGCCATACTACCTTGGGCAGTGATTTTGCTGGCTAAGTCAAGGAAGGTCAAGTGTAGCAAATACTTCAATGGCCTACCCCCTAGACTGAATGTGAAGTGTTGCAAGAATTGATCATAGCTATCCTTTCTATGGCCAAGTACAGACATTACACTTATACCAGTCTAAGTGAATGTAGGAATCCAGGTTTTCCATTTGCTATGGAAAAACACAGAAAAACAATTTTCATTTTGAAAGAAGAAATGCTTTGGAAACTGTGGGTTTCCCCTTGCAGGCTGGCAGGGGGGCACAGGCAATGCAGCAGGGGGAAACGTGGGGGAGCACAGGCAATGTTTTGTGGGGTACAGATGATGGGCCAGGGAGTGGGAGGGGCACTTGCCCCACTCAGAATTCTGTTCCCACAGTGGGGTGTGGGGCGTGAGGCTGCAGCTAGGCTGGGCCAGCTCCAGGCAGGAGCCACCTTCATGGCCCAGCAGGTGGGAGGGAGTGCTGCACCACCATGGCTGCCAAGGTGAGGTGTCCCCTGCCTTTCCAGCAGCATTGCAGGGCACAACTCCATGCTGATGTTGCTGCCACCGCTGCTGCACCTCACCTTGGCAGCCAGGGCAGTTCAGTGATCCCTACCATGCTGACTCCTGGCTACTGGGCTGTGGAGGCAGCTTCTGCCCAGAGCTGGTCTGGCCAGGCTGCAGCCCTGCACCCTGCTGTGAGTGCAGAAATCTGAGGGAGCATGTGTGTCCCCCCACCCCACTGCATTGCCTGTGCTCCCCCATGTGTTGCCTGTGCTTAAATCCCTCCTTCTCCACACCCACCCTGTTCTCCACACATCCACCTCCATCCTTGCACACTATGAGGTTGGGTCCTGGGGGCAGGGGGCAGTAGGTCAGGAGTGAGGGGCACCGGTAGGGCCAGGGGGTTGTGGGTCAGGTGGACCAGCAGGGTTGGGGGGGCTGTGGCTTGGCAGTGAAGGGCAATGGCAGGGGTAGGGGTAGAGCACCAGCCTATTAGCACTGCTCAGCACCACAAATCAGCAGGGGGACTGCAGTTGGACCCAAGTCCTGGTGAGTGAAGGGGGAGGAAGAGCTCTGAGTTTCCATGATAAAACAAGTCAAACTCCAAATTTCATAGGTATTTAGAATTTATTTTATTATAATGATTGAGGAGCTGATAAGCTTCCAAATTGCTTTATTGTAAATATATCAATAAAACATTGTGTTCAACTGATACCTATACCTATATATATATATATATATATATATATATATATATATATATATATATATATATATATATATTGGCGTTTCATTTTAATAGCAGACAAATGCAGATTTGAGGGGGGGGGGTTAAATCAGAAAATTTGGGATTTCTAAACAGAGAAAACCAAAATCCCTGGTTATTAGAAATCAGTCTAAACCTATACTATACAGAAGTTCAGTGCACATAGACTGGTTTAAGAATGGCGGAACCTAGTCTAAAATAGACCTGGATTGGTGTGCACTCAAATCTACTTGATATGGGTTAGACTGGTGAATCAAACCTCTGTGCTAGATCCCCTATCAATTCAAGTTAGGTGCTGCCCTCTGGCATCCTTTGCAGCTCCACACTACTTCCCCTTCACAGGGAGGTGCACTAGCACTCAGCCCACGCTTGGCTGCTTCATCTGAGTGCCCAGCAGGGCCCACCCCTGATCCCACCCAGCCTGATCCCCCTCTCCCCAACCTTGCCCCCTGCCTCTGGCCATTTTTCAGCCACAGGTAGGCAGCCAGGGGTGGGAAGGTGGAAGGGCAGGGTCTATACCTCCTGCACAAGCCCTGGGACCTGGACACCTGTGTTTCCAGGATATGCCCCCACACCCTGACAAGCAGCACACCATGATGTACACACAGACCTGACACTGAGCCCAGGAAAACCCCTATGATTAGGCACATCCCCATAGATCTGGCCATTGCTGCTGCACACCCAGCCAGGGACCCCTATGCTTAGGCATAGCACCACAGCCCCTACTCTGGCTTCCTTCCAGAACATCACAGTGGCTCTAGCCAGGCACCCTACACTCAGATCCCAGCATGGACACTGCCCTGAGCAGGAGCCAATTTAGGCAGCTTGCCTCTGGTGGGTCCAGATTGCAGGGGGCAGAACATCAGGACTGGGTCTGCATGGAGGCAACCTTTGTAGCTTGGCCTCTGTCAGCAGGTACCCTGGTCATAGGTACCTGGGGTGCAGCAAGACCTTTTTGGCCTGTAGCTACAGGGTCCTGGAGTACTAGGGTCAGGGGGACACTGAACATCTAAGCTGAGGTGAGCAGGATTGGTGGCATGTTTGCCTGTGCCTGGCAGCCAATCAGGGGCAGCCTGCACATTTAACTGTACTTGGCAGTCTCCAGCAGCCTGGAAAGCCCACAGGACATGCTGGAGGCATGTAGGACTGCCCCAACCTGCTGACCCCAAGCTGCAGGCAGCCTGTATGCCTCCCCCCACCCCCAAAGGGTAAATGTGTGTTCTGTTTACTACCAATCTAACATAAGGTTTTTGAACATTTGTACTTGGCTTATGTGTCAGTACTGACTAAGGACCCAAAAATGCTCTCTACTGCTGGAAATATAAGACTAAGATGGGGAAAATGAAGGATGGCTATGAAAAGGTACTTTCTTACATTGAGATCTTTCAAACTGTGCATGAAAATCAGTTGGCACATTAAACACTAGACTGGGAGAAGCAGAAGAGGTATGGAATATGTTTTTTCAGCCTCTGAAAGATGCGCATTATATTTTTCTCCCTGTATTATATTATGCACTCTGGAGCATCTGCAATTTAAATACCAGGAAGCTCCAGGAAGGGTGAACTTATGTCTGAGTGTAAACATGAATTTATAAAATTTATAACACGTTCTTTGTCACAACGTTTTATAGATAAAAGAGAAATTTTGACATAGTGTGACATATTCTCCATGCATTATACCTCCTATGTGAGGGAAACAAATGAACATTCATAGGGAAAAATCTGAGGCTAAAAATCCATGGTAGATTTAGTGCAATGGATATAACACATTACTGGTTATAATGAATAGACCATCCAGTCTCATTGTAAATGACTTTATTTAAACCAGCTAAATTGCTGTCTACAACAGAGTTTCTCATAGTATGACTCCCTGGAGAGGCTCAAGCAAATCCACAAAAGCCAGGATAAAAATAAACGCTGGTCTTCCTTTTTGAGGAATTAACAAAACAAGAACCATCTACTGAGTGAGTCTGTTAAAAACAAATAAGATGCATGTGTAGTGAAGTGATGTTTCCAAGCCCAAATATGAGGCTAGATTCTCCTAACTCTCCTTAACTTCATACGTATGACAGTGCCTCTCAGTTCCCTGTTGTGATTTATGGGCTGTTCATTGGCCTACAGGTGCTTTGACTGAAATTTTTTTGCTACTGCTCATTTTGCAGCCCTTTCCTGAGCAGTGGACAATTTGAGGGTGAATTTGCATGTTATGCTCAGTAGCAGATTAAGATTTATTGGGGGCCTGAACAAACAGAAAATTGGAGGCCCCCCACCAGGTGAGGGCAGGTTTCCTCTGCACCTGCCAGGGGGCTGTGGCTGGGCCCACCTAGCCTTCGCAGCACATCCAAGGCAAGCCAGGGAGCACAAGTGCCACTTTGGTGAAGGTGGCCCCAGGCCCTCTGCTCAGTGGGTGTTGCACAGCTAGAGCTGTGGTCCCCCAGTGCTGTGGGATGGGCCAGGGCTGGGGCCAGCTTGGCAGGTGGGGCATGAGCTCCACCCCTGGCTGCCCACCCACCCTTCTGCCAGCCCAGGCAGGGTGGAGCTGTCTTGTCTTGTTCAGTGGCACTGGTGCTGGTGGCCACCTACAGATGTCAGGGAGTGGGAGTTGGGATGCCCATTGGGCCTCCTGGTAGCAGATAGCCCTGGGTAGACAACCCTGCCTGCAGGGAGCCCCATGCCCTCCCCTAGCCCTATGCCCTCCCCTAACCCCAAGCTCTGGCCCAGCCAGAGGGGAGGAGACATATGCTGCCTGTCCCAGATGCCCATAGACAGGATGCCCACCTGGGCCGTGCTGCCCAAGGTGCCCCAGGGGGCCCCTGATTGGCCGGGACCCCTGGGCCTGGCCCCTGTGGGCCCGTGCATTAATCTGGCCCTGGTTATGTTTAAAGTATTATAAGGGCACTGAAAATGTAAGTGTCCACACATTAAAGCTCATTAACTTGTGCTAAGTATCCTTTGAGAGTTTCAAAGTTATGACACTTCAGGCAAGGGTTAACTCGACCGTGCTAACTAGCTTGTTAGGGTAACCTCAATCGGTTCCATAGATATAAAAGAAGTAAATTGCAGTCCTTCAGCATCTGAGGATACACCACTTCAACATGTCTGCCCCCATGCCCAAAGCAGGGATAGAGCCCAGGTGTCCTGGCTTCTAGCTACACCCCTGCTCTAGTGGCCAGTCAGAGTTTTGTAGGCAAGAAATGATATTAAAGCTTCATGTGTCATGGCACATTCTAACTTTTTAATACCACTTAACATTCCACAAATTAAGTATGATCTAAGTGTAATGTGTAACTATGCTGTAGATACTAAAGTAGGTATTCTTAATTTAAATCCAAGGATTCCACTGTGTTGCATCTCTAAAGAACTTGAATCATCTTTGATAGTTTGTGATTCTGGGGCCAGAACAGCCTCTAGCTGCTTGAAATTACAGCAGCCCATCATAGGCTACTTACAGGTTTAAAATTATAACTTAGCCCTGTTACTGTAAACTGTTAAAGGAAAGGAAACTTACCCGAGTGGCGGCAAGATGCCAGAGTTGATGACATTGTCAGCTGGTGCTGGGAATGTCTGCTGCACCAGGAGACTTGAAAATTAGTAATTAAAAATGACTGGCTTGAAAAGCCGAGGAGTGCATCAAGAAAACCCCCAGAAGGGGAACAGAGAGGCACCAAGATGGAGGCAATGCAGCAGAGTTCATGCGGAGGCACGAGAGGAACTGGAGAACGACTGGGGGAAAAACATGGCTACATATTGTGCTGTCGATCCCCAGAACCAGGTAGATTGACTCTAATCAGAGACTTTTTTTTTTTAATTCAAATGCTAGCCAGCTGGCCGGATTAGAAAGAGACTATGTGAAGTTGTTCCGCGAAGTAAAGGGGGAGGGGCAGATGCTTGAACTTTGACAAGAGACTTATTAGTAATTAGTTTCAGGTTGTGTTCTGTGGATTTGCCATGAAGGACCTAGTATCTTGAAATGCACGTGTTACCTAAGAACCATATTTTGGGGTACTCTTGGAGATTACATTCCTATCCTGAGACAGAGACATATAGCGAATAAAAGCGTAAGCAGATCAATTTCAACTGTAATTAAGAATCAAGTGGTCAGCATGTTATGTGGGATATTTTTGGAATTAACTCCCATCAAGTCATGGCAGGCGAGGAAAATGCATGCAGAAAGCTCTGAGTTGAAGTTTTTCCCTTTATAATCAGTCTTAGGAACCCCTGCTCACAAAAATATTGCCCAGAATCCCTGTCTGATATCTATCTCTATCCCTGCTACGTTTCTATGAAGCTGTACATGAGGAGGGCAGGAGCTGATTTGCTCTGTGCTTATGCAGAGGGATGTTTTTGTTGGCTCAGAAGCAGCTTCTGAAGAAACTCATTCATTGCCAGAGCAATGGGGAGCATAGGAGAGCATAGAGAACAGAACCCAAAAATGGAAAATCCTCACTTTTTTTCTAATAGTTATGAGTGTCATGTGGACCCTGGCAGACGTTACACTGAAGGCATGATTAACTGACTTCCACTGTGGTGTAGTCCTAAAGCTGGGACCAATAATAAGCTGATTTTTAATCCCAGGCCTGGCAGCACACAGGTGCACCAGGCATCTGGTTTTCAACTTGTCAGTGCAGGCAGAACCAGGGATCATGATCCCAGCCTCCCCCTTTACTTGCAAGTAGTAGTGGCACGATTGGGATTTGAACCTGAATCCCAAAATTGTGCATCTTGCCATATATGTGTGGCATGGCAGGAGGTATGATTGTTGGGATTGGGAACTGGGCCACTGTGCCATTAAATGAACTTGGGTCAGAGCCCATGGATAACAGTAATATTTTTTTGCTTTTCTTTTATAGTGTCACTGAATGAGGATATATCTGTGCCCCCTACTAAATGTTTAACATATGTTTCTGAAATGTATCACTTCTTCTATTTTCTTTAATTTTTTAGGGAAAGATTTTTCCCACCACTCCCCTTAAAAAGAAAGAAAGAAATCTCTTGGGAGATACCCAAATTACCTTCAGGGAGGCAGTCAGTCTGGGACAAAATTTGAGAAACCCAGAGCTAGATAAATGTGGCAGATGTCCAGCTTGTAATTGTATTATAATGTAAGGCAAAATGATTTTACAGTAGTTATGAAAGATGCAATAAACATATGCAGAAAATGTGTGTAATTCAATAGGCATTCAAAGCATACCCATTTAGAATTTAAACTTGGCTCTCACCTTTTAAACAAAGGAAATAATAACATAGCAAACCAAAGCACCAAAACTTCTCATTCCAATGTGGAACATTAACAATCCAATCCACTGGAATTTCACGTAGGTAGTTGTGTGCATTATTGTCAGCATGTTGTAAATATTAATATAGATAAAGCTTCCAGCACAGGATATGAAAATCAGGATATATAATAAAAGTAAAGGTCTATGTTAAATCCGAAATGTCTTGTGAAATCCATTTGGCTGTTTCGATATGCTGGATGTGCCATGGAAAATGTTAATTTGAATTTTAGTTGCTCCATAACCTATGCATATAAAAATCAGTTGCAGCATATTAAAATAAATCATAAAAAAATGAGAAGCATCAGATAGATAACATTTCCAAAGTTTTCATGAAGCCTCTGGGAAAGGGTGGCTTGTCCAGAGATTTGAAAATGAACATGGATATGGATGGGAGTATGAAGTGGATGTGCAGTTGAAAGCCATGTAACCAAATTGCACTTATCATGCTTCTTTGACCTTCTCACCTGCACTCTGCCCACTAATCTGCCATTTCCAGGACTGCTTTTAATATTCCAAGCTTCAGTTGCTTCAAGCTGCCACTAGCACTGTTTTCTTATGCTCTTCCACATTATTGTACAATAAAATGTTCTGTTTCTTGAAGATGTACAGAGAGGTGCTTAGCTATGTCAGTCTGAAGTCATGCAGCAGGTAGGGCATGGTGGCACCTTAGAAACTAACTGGTTCAGAGAGACGTGAACTTTCTTAGGCAACAGCCTCCATCAGATGCTAGCTGATGAAGGAGGCCATTGCCTACGTGCACCAGGATCAGTCCCCTCATTGCCCTGTGCTTCATCTAACATATAGAGCCATGTTATCCAGGCTGCAGGGCTCCCCAGGCATCCAAAAATTTGGAAGCAGGGAAGTGGGTACTTCTTCCCTGCCATCACATTTTTAGACCTGTGGGAAACGCTGTGGGATGGGAGGCATGGCTCCGGGAATCAGATCTGGGGCTCTGGGGACTGGACTGAGCACCCCTGTTCCAGACTGCTGTTCTATTTCTTTTTATTTTTTAGCTTTGGAGGGGGGAGGGTTCCTCCTATTTTATGTAAGACAGTATCATACAAGAGGCTATCAACATGGATCCAGTTGCAGGATCTGGCCCTTAGATCACAGAATGCTGTGTAGTAGTGTCTGTAAGACACTGCACATGTTTATGGTGTGATATGAATGCTTATTAATATTAACTAATTAATCATTGAAATTAGCAAGCTCCTCTGAGAAAGTAAACCATTTCCAGTATGGTTTTGATTTTAAATAGTTCTATGCCTTTTAAACCCTTTTGTTGTGAGATCCTGCATTATTTTTACTCCTTATCTCGCATGCATGTTACTGCCTCTACAGCTGATTTAGGAGAGCAGAGTGGCAGAAGCGACTTCTGAGAGGCACTGAGCAGAGCATTTTTGTTGCTTGGCTGAACTTTGTAAGAACTTTTTTTCCTAGGAAAAGTGTGAAGGGATGCATCAGTGTGTGCAGACCTATTTCTGGTTGAGGGAATACGTAAGCTGGAACAGATCTGTGTGGTGACAGAAGAGAGGGAAGTCAGAAGTGGTTTTTTTTAATTTTTATTTTATTTTTATTTTTTTAAAGAAATATACAGCATAGTCATTTACATCCAGGTCTTTTGCCAGATTGTCAAGTTCTCATGTTGCTTACTAAGGCAGAAGTTGAAAGGTTTTTTCCTAGGATCAGCTGGGTGTCTTAGTCCTTGGCCCAGATATTTTAAGGTAAGAAGAGACCATTGTGAATATATTGACTACCCCACATAATACAAAACAAAGACTTTTACCCACTAGCCTCTGCTTGAAGAGCATAATTTATGTTTAAATTATAGAAATAATTAGAAATAAGTCTGCTCTAGATTTTAAAGACTCCATGTGTTGATAAATCCACCACATCATCAGTAAATTGTTTCAGATTTCGTTTTGCCTTTTTGTGCTTCTACATTGAAGATCTGTTTACTAATCAATATCTCTTCCTTGGTGAGTATCTGTAAACTGTAAACAAGCCATCTTGTAACTTTCTCTCATTGTATGTTGTTTTCAAAACTCTGAGTCATTTTAGTAGCTCTTTTCTGAACCAGTTTCAGTATGTCAAATTATGTTCTTGAGGCTGCCAGTATTCTAGTTACATGCAGTTTATATATATATATATATATATATATATATATATATATACACACACACACATATATATATATATATATATATATATACATATATAATCTAATTATATAAAATCATATTCAGAGGTGAGGCCATCTCCCTGCTTCTACATGACATTCTACTGCTTACAGGGTTGTTGGTTGTAGCTGTGTTGGTTTAAGGACATATGTAGGCAAGGTTCTTTGGGTAGATGTGATATCTTTTATTAGACCAACTAAATTGTTGAAATAGTTCTTTGCAAGCTTTCTGGCACAAACACCCTTCTTCAGGCATTGGGAGACTCTACTGCTGTTATGTGTTTTCCAAGGTAGAAAAAAACCTAAATAAACAAGAAGTCTGTGAAAAGGCAAATGAGTGGAAGTTTGGAAGACAATGGGTAGAGATGGAAGGGAGCGGCTGGAGGGAGCAAATGTGTGAAGGAATACAAGAAACCCATGGATCAACATGCTTATCTACACAGAATCAGCAAGCATCCTAAACACACCAAAAATGCTGTAATTTACAGCCAAGTCCTCTGATACCACCTAACTGAGGAGAATACCTGTGATCATCACCTTACAAATCTCAAGAGGCCTTTAACCCAACAAGGACAGTCCTCCAGAGAGAGAGATTGTACTTTTAAAAGTGCGCCCCAGATACCACATGAAGAATTGCTGCAGTACAAAAAGAAATTCCCCACAAATTGCACACCATTAGTTATGGCATACCATCCTTCCCTGAAACCTATACGGAAAATCCTCGAATAATTGCAACCCATTCTAGAAGAAGACCCAATTCTTAAAGAGATCTTTCCAGAACCAGCCATCCTAACCTTTAAACAAGCACTGAACCTTTCTAACCTCATCACCAGAAGCAAACTGCCTATGATCCATACCACACCAAATGGATTCAGACCAGGGGTGGGCAAAGTCTGGCCCACAGGCCAGATCCGGCTGGCAGTGGACTCAATTTCCCACCAGCCCCTGCATGCATGGCTGGGGCTGGTCTCCATGGAGACCCCAGCCACAGCTGCACTGTGATAGTGTGAGGCTGGAGTTGCCATGGAGACCAGCTCTAGCCCACTGGCAGGGTGCATGGCAAGGCAGGACAGGGGATTGCTCCAGAGCCTCTGGGATCTTGCGGCTGGGGCAGCTTGGTCCAGGACCAGGGCAGAGTTGTGATCTTTAGCCTGCATGCTCTGGGCAGGGGCATATAGGCAGCGGATCATAGCTGTGCCCCTGCTCTGGACCTGGCTGTCACTACTGAACGGAGCCAGGGTAGAGCCCTGCCCAGAGCCCACAGGCTGAAGATTGCAGCTCTGCCCTGGCTCCCTGCAGTGCTGACAGCCTGGTCTGGAGCCAGGGCAGAGCTGCAATCTGCTTCCTGTGCACCCCTGCCTAGATTGTGCAGGCTGTAGATTACAACTCTGCCCTGGCCCTGAACAAAGCTGCCCCTGCTGCAAGATCCCAGTGGATCCCTGCTGCATGTCCTGCCAATGTGGGTGGGGACAATTTCCAAGGCAACCCCAGCCTTGAGCTATCACAGTGCAGCTGCAGCTGGGGTCTTTATGAAGACCATCCCTAGACATGTGGTCAGGGGCTGCTGGGAAATGGAGTCTGGCTGGTGGCTAGATCCACCCTTTTGCACATCCCTGATCCAGACCATGCCAGGACAAGAAATGTAAAACCTGTCAACACACATCCATCAGTCCCACAATAACTACACCCCATAACAGAACCATCACCATTCCTGGATCTTACAGCTGCACTTCCAGAAATGTAATATATCTCATCCGATGCACCAAATGCTCTGATGGAAGATATGTAGGAGAAACCAAACAACAACTTTGCACCAGAATGAATGCACAATGAAAATCTATCAAAGACCAAAATATCCAATCACCTGTGGGTGCCCACTTCTCACACGACAACCACTCTCTCTCCAGCTTCTCAGTTCTAATCCTCAAAGGAAACTTACAAAACACCTTTCATAGATGAGCCTATAAACTTCACTTCATAAATCTACTGGATACAAAAAATCATGGACTTAATATAGACATTGTATTTATGACACATTACAACCTGCCTGACATCTGACACACCTGGTAACCTGCCTCAAGCTGACCACTAACATTCCTTCACACATTTCCCTCCCTGCCCCTACCTCCTATCTTCCAAACTTCCACTCACTTGCGTTTTCACAGACTTCTTGTTTACTTTAGCTTCTTTTCTACCACGGAGAACACATAGCAGCAGCAGAATCTCCCAATGCCTGAACAAGGGTGTTTGTGCTGGAATGCTTGCAAAGAACTTTATTTCAACTATTTAATTGGGCTAATAAATGATATCACATTTCCCAAAGAACTCTGCCATTCTACTGCTTATGCATTCAAGGATTTCAGTACTGCTTTATAACATCTCAGAAATGGTTGCATACAATTCTTTTATAATTCTGACAGGCAAGGATTTCTTAATGTGTTATCTTTTATTGGACCAAATGTGTAGTTGGGATAAAGTTAGACAAGCTTTCGAATGCAAGACATTCTTCATCAGGTCTGATCACAAGGAGTCAGGCACTGCATAGTCTGATGATTCTGAAAGCAATTGAGAAGAACTTGTTCAGCAGGACTGTGCAAAACGGCACCGTTCCGTTTCACCTTGAGTTTTGATGGTTCGATGGAACAGTGTTTCATATCAAATTTCATTTAGAGTCAAAACAGCTGTTCCATTCTGTCGAAAAAGAAAGGCTGTTTCGACACTGTTTTGAGTTTCACTGGGGATCACTACATCGTGCTGGGGGCGGGAAGCATCCCAGCGGGGCTGCTTCCCAGTCCATCGTGCTACATTGCGCTGGGGACAGGAGGCAGCCCAGCTGGGCTGCTGGCCCATCCCCCGCACTACATAATGCTGCCTTCCCATCCCCAGCCTATGGTTGAAACATTTTAACTTTACACGTCCCCTGAGCTACATCGTACCGGGGGTGGGAGGCTTACTATAGATTGACTTTCCATCCCCAGACCATGGTCATAGATTCATAGATGCTAGGGTCGGAAGGGACCTCAATAGATCATCGAGTCCAACCCCCTGCATAGGCAGGAAAGAGAGCTGGGTTCAGATGACCCGAGCTAGATGCTTATCTAACCTCCTCTTGAAGACCCCCAGGGTAGGGGAGAGCACCACCTCCCTTGGGAGCCCATTCCAGACCTTGGCCACTAACTGTGAAGAAGTTCTTCCTAATGTCTAGTCTAAATCTGCTCTCTGCTAGCTTGTGGCCATTATTTCTTGTAACCCCCGGGGGCGCCTTGGTGAATAAAACCTCACCAATTCCCTTCTGTGCCCCCATGATGAACTTATAGGCAGCCACAAGGTTGCCTTTCATCCTTCTCTTGTGGAGGCTGAAGAGGTCCAGGTGCCCCAGTCTCTCCTCATAGGGCTTGGCCTGCAAGCCCTTAACCATACGAGTGGCCCTTCTCTGGACCCTCTCCAGGTTATCCACATCCTTCTTGAAGTGCGGTGCCCAAAACTGCACGCAGTATTCCAACTGCAGTCTAACCAGCACCCGATAGAGGGGAAGTATCACCTCCTTGGATCTGTTCATCATGCATCTGCTGATGCACGATAAAGTGCCATTAGCTTTTCGGATGGCTTCGTCACAGTGCTGACTCATGTTCATCTTGGAGTCCACTAGGACTCCAAGATCCCTTTCCGCTTCCGTTCCACCAAGCTGGTCATTTCCTAGGCAGTAGGTATGCTGGACATTTTTCCTCCCTAGGTGCAGCACTTTGCATTTCTCCTTGTTGAACTGCATTCTGTTGTTTTCTGCCCATATGTCCAACCTGTCCAGGTCTGCTTGTAGTTGTTCCCTGCCCCCCGGCATGTCCACTTCTCCCCACAGTTTTGTGTCATCCGCAAACTTGGACAGAGTACATTTCACTCCCTCATCCAAGTCGCTGATGAAGATATTGAAGAGTATCGGTCCAAGGACCGAGCCCTGCGGGACCCCACTGCCCACACCCTTCCAGGTCGATACCAGCCCATCTACTATGACTCTCTGGGTGCGACCCTCTAGCCAATTCGCCACCCACCGAACTGTGTAGTCATCCAGGTCATAGCCTCTTAACTTGTTTACCAGTATGGTGTTGGATACCGTATCAAAGGCCTTCCTGAAGTCTAAGTAAATGACGTCAACCCCTACTCCTGCGTCCAGGCGTTTTGTAACCTGGTCATAAAAAGAGTCTAGATTAGTCAGGCATGATCTACCTGCTACGAACCCATGCTGGTTTCCCCTCAGCATAATTTGTCCTGCCGGACTCTCGCAAATGTGAGCCTTGATAATTTTTTCGATGACTTTGCCTAGGATGGAGGTGAGACTGACTGGCCTATAGTTACCTGGGTCCTCCTTCCTCCCCGTCTTGAAAATGGGGACCACATTGGCCCTTTTCCAGTCCTCCGGGACCTGGCCTGTGTGCCACGAGTGTTCAAATATTATCGCCAGTGGCTGTGCAATGACGTCAGCCAATGACTTCAGTACCCTCGATGGAGCTCATTCGGGCCTGCCGACTTAAAGGTATCCAGTTCCTCCAAGTGACTCTGCACCATCTCAGGGTCTACGCATGGCACTTTGGTGCCTTGCTGCTGCCTCTCTACAATCCCAGTGAGAGCCTTGTCCTGTTCCTCACTTAGGAACACTGAGGCAAAGAACTCGTTGAGGAGTTCAGCCTTGTCCCCCCTGTCCGTCACCAATT
The DNA here is from genome assembly GCF_030867095.1 of Alligator mississippiensis. Taxonomy (NCBI): domain Eukaryota; kingdom Metazoa; phylum Chordata; order Crocodylia; family Alligatoridae; genus Alligator; species Alligator mississippiensis. Next base: position 126,981,986 of record NC_081825.1, on the reverse strand, counting down.
GTTTCTGCCCATTTAGTAGGGGTCCTATTCCACCCTGGGCCTTCCTTTTACTCCCTATATATCTAAAAAAACAATTTTTTGTTATCCTTTACTTGGGATGCCATCCTCAGCTCCATGGTAGCTTTGGTCCATCTAACTGCCTCCCTACAAGTGCGAGCAGAGGAGGTATACTCCTCTTTGGTAATCTCTCCCCATTTCCACTTTTTATATGCTCCCCTTTTAGTCCGCAGGCTGCCCTGGATTTCTCTGGTCAGCCAAGGAAGCCTCCTGGCCCCTTTCCCTCTTTTTCCTCGCATCGGGATCGTCTCCCTCTGTGCCCGAAGGATCATTTCCTTAAGGCACAGCCACCCTTCCTGGGCTCCCATCTCTTCAAAACTCCTACTCTGCAGTGCGTCCTTGACTAATCGCCTGAGTTCATTGAAATCAGCTTTCCAGTTCACTGAAATCAGCTTTCCAGTTAATTGAAATCAGTTGTTTCAACTTTTGAAACATTTCAACCAGCCTCATTTTATTTCAAGGCTATTTTGAGAGCCTTTGTTTCATTCTGATTTTGCTGTTTCGACCTCAAAATTGGCTGAAACAGTATTGGAATGAAACAGCTGGCGAAATTTCGCACAGCTCTATTGTTCAGTAAGAATGGCAGAACCTCCTTTTGAACATTTTGTAAGCAATCTGGAATATTATTTACTGTTGTGACTGAAATGGGAAAGAACCCCAGGTTACCCTCTGCCTGCTGCAGAATACTCTAGTTTGTACCTTTGCCAAAAAACAGCCTCAGCCAGGGGCATATCCAGGAGGGTGCTGTATAGGTGCACACCCTGTTCTACCCATACATTAAAACCAATTGCTTGTGAAGGCAGCAGCATTTCCATTCAGGCAATGCTGAGAGAGTCAATTGGCTTCATGGCTCATTGTCATTTCCCTCCTAGAAGCTAATCTTTATCCACTTCACAGGTGTTAACTGATTCTCTGTCCTTTTTAATGGTCTTGATGTTCCACTATTCAAACTATCCATTCTTCTGCAATTTTGCTTTCTGTTAGCCACCTCTCTTCTATTTCACAGCCCTGCAGACTGTTTTTATCTCTAGCTAAAATCTTTAACTCAGGTGTGGTAATATTAATTCAGGTGTAGAAATGACTGATAGTGAAGGATTGGACATGCTGTCCAGACACTCAAGAAGGCTAGATTTTGTTTTATGAATCTGAATAAGAGGTGTACATTTAACTATAATGACTACAGGACTAATGAGAAAATATCTTTTGACTACCTGTATTGTGACAATCTTTTTGCATACTTTGTTGTGTTTTTTCAAACTTTATAATTTAGCAAATTAGTGCACATTCCAATAGTTGTATTTGTTTTTGCTTTAATATTAAACTGAATAATATAGTGCTAGCCCCTAACATATTAGTAAAGCTTCTAATTTCTCTTTTATTGGAGAAAAATTTGTGTTGTCTTATATGTGATGATTTACCCCCCCCCCCCACACACACATCTTTTCAAAATCTTAGATCTGCCCTTACCCTCGAAACACCTTGTGTGCAAACCTCTGCTATTTTCTCCCAGGTCATGAAAACCCTCAATGAAAACCCTTCATGAAAAAAAAAATCACCCTACTTGACTTGTAGCTGCAAAAAAATCAATGAAAGGGATAGACTCTGCCTGGTTATGTTACGGCTGGACAGGGGACATGTGGTGTTCTGCACACTGGTATGGGAGTCAAGAAACCCTGCCCACTTGCTTCCCTCCATGTTCTCTTTTCCACCATACATAATATGGTCACTTTTTGGTACATGCCCAGGGACACTCTCTGGATCTCAGTCTCTAGAATTCTCCTCAGGGTACTTATCTGCACACAGGACTCCAGTTTTAGGGTAACCACACATTTTTTCAGTATGTACCATGTGAGAAGCAGGAAGAAATGGGCAGGGCTTGTTTGTTGGCAGTAGTCTTGAGATTGTTGTGGAGGCAATACAGGCGTACCCATGCTTGGATGTTCTATTTTTCCATATTCCTCATTGCCATCTGGGAGGCAGGTTCTGGGAGTGGATGACAAATCTGTTCTCCAACGAGGGCATGCTTTACCCAACCTTCCCCAGCATATAAAATTCCCTGTGTGAAGAAGGCTAAGGCAATTCTTGAATGTTTGTTTCAGCAAGGAAATGGCATGCAAGAGTAACAGAAATGACTGTACTTCTGCATATAGCATTAGTGAGACTATAACTGGAGGAATGTGTCCAATTCTGATGTCAACACTTTGAAAAATGAGGCTGAACCTTAGTTTTATGCTCCAGCGTGCTGACCAACAGAACTGGCAAAACACAAGATAAAAGCTTACACCCTGCAAAGGGCATTATGCACCCTGACATGACTTCCAATTACCTTCATCCAGGAGCAAGGGGGAACAGGAAAATAATTGTGACTGTGTCTATTTGTTCCCAGGGTTCTGAAGTGCTATTTCCACAGTGCAGTCAGCACCAGCTTGCTCCAGCCCTACACAACATAAAATCAATGGATAGCATATTATTTCACATATAACCTGCACCTTTAACCCCAAAACAATCTGGAGAAAATTGGGATATGCATTATATCCAAGGAAAAGGGCTCCCTGCAGGTCCAGAAATCTAGGGTAGGAGGCAGGAGGTGAAGCAGTGGTAGTATTAATTTCTGTGGCACTAGAAGCCACAGTAATTAATACTGCCCTCTCTCCCTCCTTTCCCATTCCCCTGGCTGTGAATGTCTGGACCCATGGGGAAGCCTCCCCTCCCCAACCTTGCACCAGATCAGGACATTGCATGGGGTTGATCATGGCTGTAGCACTGGGTTCAACCCAGCATGGGCACCAGAGCCAGTTTGTAGGGTCAGAGCCAGCACACAGCTGGAGCCTGCATGCTGGATCAGGTCCACTTCATAGCCTCAAGTACTGATATACTGGATTGAACCCCACCAAGCTATGTAGTCCCAGTGCCAGCATTTTGGATAGAACCCTCTCATGCAGCCCCCAGCCCCAGCACATGGTCCTCAGCCCCCAACTCTGGAGACCCCAGACCTCTGCTACTTACCTATACTACATGGTAAGATTTTTTTTTCTTCTTGGGGTCTTGCAAAAATAGGAAGCATATTATATCCGGGGTATGGTATATGCAAAAAATATGGTACATGGAATTAGAATGACGTTATTGGTGATCAGACTCTTTAAATATTGTGCTGTTCAGAAGTAGAGGGAAAAAATAAGAAAATTAAGTTACATACAATCAAATGGCAAGGGAGTGGCTGTGTCATTAGGGTTCCGTATCAGTTTTGTTGTTACAGTTGACTATTGCTTTTTATTGTTGTTAATTTGTTATGATTTAGTCACAAGAAGTAGGAAACAAGAAAAACATGTCAAAAAGCATTAAAATAACAAGCTGTATAAAAGGGTTGTTCTGCAATGTGCCTTCTTTCAAAGGTCAAACAAAAGTAGAGATTTTTTGTTTTAATTGGTGCAGATTTTTAACCGAGGTGAGTGTTACAAAAGGGAAGCCATCGTAGCTTTCTATATTGCCGCATCCTTTGTTTTTTAGTAACTGCCTTTTGGTCCTATAAGTTTCCTATTTTATTTTTTTTATTAAATACAACTATTAGTTCTGACTAGTTATAATTTTAAAGTACTGTATCCTCTGAAATTTGCAGGAAATGAGCTGAATGCTGAGAGATTCTGAAACTATGTATTATAAACTACATTTTTAGATGGGGGGGAGGGGTTTGCAAAGATGTTTCACTAGATTGTTTGTCTGTACTGACAACAAGCATGCTATGTTTTCCCTTCCACTAAATTTTGCCTGGAAAAATTGTTACTGGGTTAATTGAATATAAAGCAGACATTCCTTACAGCAACTTGGATTAGTATATGTAAAAATATAAACATTTGTCCTATGAATGTAAAGTAAAATTTCAGATAGTACTGTGGCCTTGGGATATTTGCTTTCAGTTATGAAGTTTATTGCACACTTCTGGAACACAAACATTCCCTTACTTTTTCTGAATCTTCATCCTTCTTTTATAATCAGCTGTGAGAAGTAATTAGCTTTCACTTTAAAGATATTTCCTCCCAAGCAATCTTTTGCTTTAGGGAACACACTCCCCTCCATTCTAATTGTATACAAGGAGGGAGATAATTACATAATCTGGGCAGATCCTAAGTCTTCCTTGCTCCTCTTCCTTTTTTCTCATTGTCTCCCCAGGAAGTGAAGCATCTCTTTTTCCCAGTGCATAGGCAAGATCAGCTCTAGGATGATAGTTGGATGGCTGTAACTTAATGCAAGCAAGTACTGAAATTACAGCATAACTGGTACCCATTTCCTCATGCAGTGAGGGGTCAGATTTTCACCCAATCGGCCATTTTTTAAGCTGTTTGCAGCCATGCACTTGTGTTTAGTTACAGCTGTAAACTGCTTTTTGTGGCCAGATCAGGCGGAAATTGTCACTTATGTCCGCACCCAATGTGTTCACCAAAGTGCTCTGTAGATTCTGTATCTGAAAATGTTTGTAATTGCTGCCAAACCTCAAAAATGTTTTCCATGTTTTATGTTCCTTGAAATAGTACTGGCTTAACCTAAAAAGCAAACAAAAAAATACACGCTATTAGGTGCCATCACCCCCACCAGCATCTGTTGAAGTTGGGGCACTGAGAAGATGAGCCTACTTACACTGAAGTCAATAGCAGTATTCCAGCAAAGCAGGATTAAAATGTCAGTAGCTTGTAGGTTCATACCTTTTTGCCCTAATTTTCAGATGTACTGATAACTAGGGCTGTTTGAAACAGCACTATTTCATTTCGACTTCCGTTTCACCGTTTCGAAGGGACAGTGTTTCTTTCATCATTTCTTTTCATTTCAAAGCACTATTCAATTTTGTTTCATTGAAACTTTTTCGATAAGTTTCGACGTTTCACCCATAGGCTATAATGGGGAATCATGAAAAGTGCCTAATACTTCGTCATTTCTTGCCTGATTCAGATGAAAATTGTAGATATGGCAGCCCCTTTTGAGGGCATGAAGCCTGCAAAGTTTCAAGGAGATAGGTGCAGATGTTTCTGGGAAACTGCACCTCAAACTGTTCAAAGCAAAACTCATGACACTTGCTGGCAGCAGCAGCCTCCTGTCATCTGGCGCACAGATCTGGGGGCCCGCACCCCTGGGCAGGCTGCAGGGCTGTGCTGGACTCCACCCAGGGGTGTGGGCTCCCAGATCTGCATGCTGGATGACAGGAGGCTGCTGCTGCTGCCACCTGAGACTGGTGTTGGGCACAGCCTGTGCCCAGCGCTGGAAAGATTGTTGCTGCTGCTGGCCCCAGGCAGCAGCAGCAGCCTCCTGTCATCCCGCACATAGATCTGGGAGCCTGCAGCCACAGGAGGGTTGTGGGGCTGTGATGGACTCCTCCTGAGGGTGCAGGCCCCCAGATCTGCATGCCAGATGACAGGGGCCAGCGTGAGCAGCAATCTTTCCGGTGCTGGGTGGGGGCTGTGCCCAGCGCCAGTCCCAGGTGCCAGCCTCCTGCCAACTGGCACACAGATCCAGGGGCCTGCACCCCGGGAGGGCTGTAGGGCTGTGCTGGACTCCTCCCAGGGATGTGGGCTCCCGGATCTGTGCACCAGATGAGAGGAGCCTGCCATTGCTGGCTGGGACTGGTGTTGGGCGCAGCCTGTGCCAAGCACCAGGATGACTGCTGCTGCTGCTAGCCCCAGCCAGCAGCAACAGCATGCTGTCATCCTGCACACAGATCCAAGGGCCTGCACCCCTGGAAGGGCTGCGGGTCTTTGCCAGACTCCTCCCAGGGAATGCAGGACCCTGGATATGTGTGCAGGATGACAGCAGGCTACTGCTGCTGGTAAGGAGCAGCACTGAAGCCAAGTAAGCCTGGCTTTGAAACTTGAAACATTTTGAAACTTTTCAAGTGCCCTCATTTCATTTCAAAGCTGTTTTGAAGCCTTTTGTTTAATTTTGATTTTGTTGTTTCAAGCTCAAAACATGTCGCAACAGCTTCAAAATGAAACACCTGGTAAAATTTCACATAGCCCTACTGATAACCCCCAGCATTAGATGACCTTGATGAGAAAACCAAAAACCAAGCTCTTAAGGAGTAGATTCTAAAAGAGGTCATCTCCCAAAATGAATGACCAGAGTTTCAAAATGTCCAAAACCTTGTATGCCAAACTCTTGTTTGAAAATCTTGTCATTAGCATTTCAATCAGGCTGTTTGGTTCAGTGCTTTGGAAATCTGACCCTAACTTTAGTGCTTACATAGTGACTGAGCCCTTTTGGAAATCTGGCTCCAACCGTGTGTGTGACACACTTGATTATCTGGCCCTGAGCCTGGTTCCCTATACCAGATTAATCTATCTCTTTCTGATGCATGCAATTGGAGGTTATCTTCACTGTTTCATTCATTTATATGTGGTAGCATTGCCTTACTTTGTCTATTATTGTTTTTGGGGTTGGTTGGTTTAGTCTACCATCCCAAGTGTGTGATAGCACTGGTCAAGCCACACCTCAAGTGTTGACACCTTGTAATAGTGTCAGTCTTTACAGACAAAGACAGTCTATTCTACTCATGAGGATGGATAGAAAAAAAGCCTCAAAGCAGACCTGTCATGTGCTTATTCTGGTTTTTGGTACCCTTTTGTCAACCACAATGCAGAGTCTATGATTGGGGCAGTAAGAAATGTTTTTCTTTTGAAAATAGGTACCAGATGCCACTTGTGGAAGATCATTGGGAGTCTTGTAAGAATGTGGGGTACATATGAGAAGTTTATTAGTGAATAAGATTTCCAAGACTTTCTTTCCTTCCTTGGTGATACTTAAACATCTCCAAAATTAGGTAAGCCTGACACTGTACAGCATGGCTTTTGGCACATCAGCAGTCCATGGGAGTTTAGATTCTTGATCCATTTGTCACATTGTTGTCTGTGATGCTCTCAAGCCTTAGAGATCAGATTCCCCCCAAAGAGAAGAAATAACCTGTGAATTAAATGTCATGAAAAATGTCATGAAATAAAATCTATATTCTTTTCCCACTGTATTTATTGTGCTTAGCCTCAGTCAAGATTTTCTGCCACTGAAATCAGACATGAAAATCCTACCTCCATTTGCCTTTTATTCCATTCTGATTAACGTCCTCAACTTGCACAGACCACCAGTTCCCCAAAACAAGTGTCATTGGGTATATTGGAATCTTAAATATATAAGTGAACCACAAATCAAATTGCAATGAGCTTTAATCTGGGAACCAGATTCTGCTCTTACGGTTTGTTTATGCATCAGAGGCATAGCAAGCTCTTTCAGCACCTGGGGTGTGGTGAGGTGGGATGGAATGGGGCCACAGGAGAGCAGGGGTGATGGGGAGGAGGATGAAAGAGGGAGAGGAATCTTACCTGCCAAGGCTTTCCTCACTTGAGTGACAGCTACTAAGATGCTGCCATAGCAGCAGAGGCTCAGACTGCTGCTGCTGAGGGACAGACAGCAGCATGAGCTTCCCAGGGGCTGCTCCTGTTAACCTATTTGAACCCCCAACCCAGAGGCTAGGCCTGTGCCTCCCATTGGAAAACCTCCTAGGGTTGCATCATTCTACCTTCCTCCCCGCCACACCAGATACTGTTGAGTACAGGGTGCTCCTGCCTGGCTTCTATGACCAGTCTGTGCATGACATGGCAAAGACTTTTGGGGGAAGAAGGCCATAATGGCAGGCTCTCTAAGATGGTGCCTAGGGCTAGTGCCCTGCTTGCTTCACCCTAGTGATGTTAGTGCATGCCAGTGCAGTTAAACTTATTTCAGCCAGTTCAGTTGAACCAGTACAAATCCTGTACAGAAACACCTATATCAGTTACAAACTAGCTATTATAGGGGTGAACAAAACTGACATGTGAGGTATAAAGTGATTTTAGTATGTCCCAACATAAAGTTGCAAACTTGTTTAAACCCAGCGTCAATACGGTAATTTGTTGTGGCCTGATTGTACACACAGGGCACATCTACATGTGCCAATTAAAGGTGCATTAACCATTTTTAAGGTGCATTAAGGTCATGGATCTACATGTTCACACCCCTAATGTGTCTTAAAAATGGTGATCTTAGGCTATTTGTGCCTCAATTTGATACCTGCAGAAAGCAAGTATCAAATTTAGGTGCAAATAGCTAAAGCATCTTAATGCACATGTAGATATGCTAAGGCACATTAACACTGTGTATGCCAACTGACTTGGGACTAACTTTAGTCCCAAGTTGGGCTGCACACCGCATTAATACGCTTTAGCACATGCACGTGTAGACATGCGCCTATATCGCCTTAATGTACATTAGTAGTATTCCACATTCACAGATTTTATTAAAAAAAAAAAATCCGGGAATTTTTCAGGGTTTATTTTAGAAATATAGAAACCAGGAAATTGGGGTAAAAGGAAGAAAAGGGAAAAATTAGTTTAAATTGGGGAAAATTCGGTGGTGAGGGAGAGAGTAAGGCTGGAACTAGGGAAGGGGCAGCAGGATGGGTGAGGTGCAGCCCATTGGCTGCTCCCAGGGCTGCAACAGGGAGCAAAGTGGGTGGGGCTGTCAGTGGGTGTGGGGGGGGGCACGGCTCTTGTTGCTATGTGCCCCCAGGAGGGCTGCAGGCTGGGGGGCTGTGCCAGGCTCTTCCTGGGGGCATGTGCCCCTGGATCTGCTCACATGATGAGAACAGGCTGCCACCCACCCAGAGCACCAGGAAGAGCCGACCCTGGCCCCAACCCTAAGCCAAAGCCGAACCCCAGCACTGGCTTCTGCCCCATTCAGGGTCACAGCCAGGAGTCCTGCGACCCTGGGCAGTAGCTCCAGCCCCGTGTGCCCATGTCAAGCATCTGCGTGCAGCCCCCTGCTGCTGGGAGTGGGGCCAGGCTTTCCCACCTGCAACACCCCCACTGCTGATGGGGCTTGGGGCTTCCAGCTCCCAGCACCCAGGGTAGGACTGCAGCCAGAGCCACTGGGGTGCAGGTGGGACCCATCTGCCCTGGGAGTGATTCTTGTGGCCCATCCTGCCCTGCCTGTGGTCAGAGCCAGGATCCCCACACCCCCAGGCAGCGGCTCCAGCCACCCTTCCCTGGCCCCGACATGGCCACCACCACCCCCTCACCTCCACTCCGCATGCAGCCACCTCCACAGCCTCCTCCTTTCCGCATCCGGCCAGAAACCTGTGCCTCAGGTAGCCAGCACAGCAGCACTTTTAGCTTACCAGCACCACCCATTTTTCAGTTCAAATCCCTGTTAACTGGCACGTGTGGGGAATGGGCAATCCCCACTCATGCCAGTTAACAGGGATTTGAACTGAAAAACAAGTGTAAATCAGTAAAAAAAAAAAAAAAAAAAAAAAGAATTTAAAAAATCAGGGAATTTATCAGAGAACATCGGTAAAAACTGAGAATATGGAACACTGTACATTAGGCAAATGTACATTAGTTTTAGGTGTGCATAAAAACACATGTAGACATTCCTACAATGAAGTATTAATGGGCACTGGATCCGGCTTCATATTCCTGATATTGTAAATATTTTTGTTTATAGAGTATTTGCTGTTTATACTTTATATTGGATGTTTGATTTATTAGATTTTAGTGGTTGGTATAAAGACAAAGGATTGATTATAGATGTGCGAGAGTTTTGTGCTCTGCTTGGCAGTTCATGAGTGACAAATGGAGCAGTGAGCCTTTGATTTTTCCTGCCCATCTGGTTTAGACATTAAGAAAAAAATAGCCATAATTTTTATTATAGAAAAATAGGCAACATATAATTAAGTTAAGTCTTTACTGAGACTGAAACCATCTTGCATTTCTTATGACCTTACTTATGTCAGACATGCCATGAATTGAGATTAGCAGAGCAGAAAAAGTGTGTACTTTTGATACCTTTCACTTGGGCAGAAATGCAGGATGACTTACCACAAGCCTATTAACAATGATGACTTCATTTTGCATGAATTAGAACTTGGGTTTCTCAAACTAAAAAACTGCTTTCATTTTCCTTACCAAACATGATATCTAGTACAAAATAAGTGAATCAGAACTCATTAATCATAATTACTAATGTGAAAGCAATGGCATAAATTTGAGGGGGAAAAACCCATAAACAATAGTTCCTTTGTAACAAGAATCACTTCATTCTAGTAAAGAATTGATTTGTTAATTCAAACCAGAAATTGTGCATATATTGGACCTTTTTCATCTGCTGTTTTATCATTGCAACTTGTTGACATTATTTTGTGCTTGTAACTTCATAGACTCGACTCATTTGTTACATCAGTATCACACATCTGCACAAGCATTTGTCATGCTGCTGTTGATTTTTTGTTTCAGTTTGTTGAAGCAAAGTCAGAGCTAACAGAACAGTTTTGTGGTATGTGAAGGCTATCATTAGAGGACAAAACTGAACTTCAAAGAGGAAACACATATGGTTTTGACTTTTATAAAGATGGCAGGTGGACATGAGAAAGGTTGATTTCAAATTTATTTTCATGATAGCAGGGACTTCTTAAAACTCGAGGAGGAAGATTAATTTTCAATTTGGAATTCCTAATAACTGAAACAAGATCATGGTTTTACAACTTCCTGAGGTAAAGTTTGAGAGAAACTAGGTCATGTTGGTATAATAAACCAGTGACCGGTTGAAATATAAGGGGTGGGAATGAAGGATCAGTGAAAGATGTTTTGGAAATCTGTTTTAAAAGTAAAGCATGTGTAAAGGGCAATCTATTTCTAAAGACTGGATGTTTTGGAACATATATTAAATATAAAAATATTTGATTTATATATGTAGGTAGAATAAAGTGGCAGCGCTCCATTTAAATCTTTAACTAGAAAAATCATTTAAAATTTACCCAATTAAAAACAAACATATTTACTTTCCTCATAATAATAGGTGATTCTTTTATTGAGATGGAATAAACAACACATCATTTCTACTTCTAGATTATCATGTGTCACTTTAAATCTAGCATCAGATTAGGCTCTTGGCCAGGAAGCTATAGCTCCTCTTACCTATAAATGGTGCTTATTGAACCTTTTATATCTAACTGATGTTTAATCAGAGGTGATGATGTGAAATGCTGAGGTACCTGTAAATTATATATAGAAGTGTAGTATTTCCACCAGGGGTATTTTGTGTGTCTTTCTTTATGTTTTCAGAAACATGTTCCAAAAATCATATTTATATATAACATAGCATGAGCATTGGCTTTGATTAAAAAATTACTCTTGTTTATTCTAACTTGGTATAAATAGGATAAATGTCTCATAAAAATGTGGGTCTACAGATAGAAAGGCTCAAACATAATGTTGTGGCTAGGGGTCAGATACTAGCTTGCATTGGAGACTCGGGTTCTTTTTCCAGCACTGTTCCAATATTGTATGTGACTGTAGGCCAAGGGTGGGCAAAATGGGGCCCGGAGGCCGGATGCAGCCTGCCAGGCCATTATATCCAGCCCGCAGGGCCCCTAAAAAATTTAGAAAATTAATATTAATCTGCCCTGGGCCGCCTGTCATGCGGCCCTCGATGACTTGCCGAAACTCAGTAAGCTGCCCTCTGCCCAAAATAATTGCCCACCCTTGCCATAGGCAAATCACTTACCTTCTCTGTCCTTTGTTTTTCCCTCATGCTATTTTCCCTCGTCTGTCTTCTGAGACCAAATACTATTCAGGACATGTCTCTATGTGCCTGGATAGGGCTAGGTGCCCCAGTCACCACTGGGCTATGTAGGTATTGCTGTTAGGCTAACAACAACAGCTTCCTGAGACAAACCCCTGCTGGGTGGTGCTGTCTTCACAGCTGCCTCCCTCTCCCCCGGCCCTGAGTGCCTAGCTCACAGTGCAGTAGGTACTCCATGTCCAAATAAACTTGAGTGAGGTAGGCCTCCAGCTGGCTCCAAGTCTCTTAAGGCCTGTGGACTGTCCTGGGATGAGCGTATAGGGCAGGTGTTTCCTTGGTGCAACCTTTGGGATTTCCCTTTGGGTAACTCACAGGTGGCCAAGGAGTTTCCATGTTTCATCCTAAGTCTTTTAGATTGGACAGTTTGCTTGCTGGGGAGACAGGGAGGGTTGAATGGGTTTTGGGAATAGGCACAGGAGAAGAAGGGCTGGGCTTGCTGGGGATACTAATGGAGGGGTGGAGACTCTCTGGGATGAGAGGCAGGGGAGTGATGGAAGGGGAACAGGCATAGGCCCTTGGTAAGGGAAGGAGAGCATGGCTTGTGGGGCTTTTTCAAGGGGGAGGGGGGAAAAGACTTGTCAGTGAGAGAAAAGGGTGCGGGGGATGGGGATGGAGGAAGTTGAACTCATTTTGGCTTTACGAGTATTCTGTTTCTTTTATTGTAAGCTACCTTTAGCTTTGTTGGAAAGAGCAAGGGGGACTTCCCTTTGGGCATGCTCCTGCTGGTGCCAGGCTGAGGATGAACAAGGGCAAGGGAGTGGTGCCTGCAGAGATGCATTAGCATCCCTGTGGTGCATATATGTTTTTTTCCCTTGTCCCGGCTGGTTTTGGCTCAGTAGTGCAGGCAGATAGCATAGGTGGGATCATCTACTAGCTCAAAATGATCCCAGACCACACTACCCACTTGCTTCTGGGGTACGGTTGCATCTGTGGATGCTACTGCACTTTCCCCCTCCTCAGCAGGCAGAGGCACAGCAAGAGGAGGAGAAGACTCAGCTGAGCTGCTTGCCTCCACCTGTACATCACCCTCCTCCAAAATGCCTTCTGGGGATGGAGACCTGGCTCAAAGGGAAACTTGAGGGGTGTCAAGCACAAACTCAGGTGATTCCCCCTCCTTCCCCAGAATTTCCCTTGCTAAGGCACTGAGATCCAGATCCAGTGCCAGCTCTTCTTCTGGCACTGGAAGACTCAGCATGGGAATTGGAATAGGGGTGGAGTAGGCTGCTGTGCTGGTGCTGCTGGTTGTGGTTGTCATCATGGTTGGGGTGGGGGGAGGTTATGGCTGCTGTGTGTGGAGGGGATGCAGGCTTGGGCACAGGCAGTGGCAGTGGCACTGCTCCCCTCTCCTTGCTGCTTGTAGCAGCCTCATCCCTTTTAGCTGGAGGAAAGAGGCTGCATCTCAGTTTGGTTGGGGGGGGGGGAGGGAACTTACAGCTCACCCTCTACCCCCTCTTCTGCCCCTCCCTGAAGGCTGGTCAGTGTGGCCACCTGCCTTTCCACCATGCTTCATGGTATGTTTCATAGATTTCCATAGACATTAGGGCTTGAAGGGACCTTGGAAGATTATCGAGTGAGCCCCCTGCCCCAGGGGCAGGAAGTCAGCAGGGATCATCGGATCCGAACAAGATAAACATCCAAATGTCTCTTGAAGGAGTTCAAAGTAGGTGCTTGAACCACCTCCAGTGGCAGTCTATTCCAAACCTTGGGGGCTCAGACAGTAAAGAAGTTCTTCCTTATGTCCAGCCTGAAACGGTCATGGAGGAGTTTGTGACTGTTTGACCTTGGCATCCCTTGCGGCATTCCGGTGAACAGACGTTCCCCCAGATCCTGGTGAGCACCCCTAATAAACTTATAGGTGGCCACCAGATCACCCCTGAGCCTGCACTTTTCCAGGCTGAAGAGTCCCATAGCTCTCAGCCTCTCATCATAAGGTCTGTTTTCCTGACCTCTGATCATGTGCGTGGCTCTCTTCTGCACTCTCTCAAGCTTCTCCACATCCTTTTTGAATTGTGGAGCCCAAAACTGGACACAGTACTCCAGCTGCAGCCTCACCAAGGCCAAGTACAATGGGAGAATGACATCCTGGGATTTGCTCGAGAAGCACCTGTGAATGCAAGCCAGCATTTTGCTTGCTTTACTAGTTGCAGCATCACATTGAAGGCTTATGTTCATCTTGTGGTCAATCATGACCCCCAAGTCCCTTTTGTCTGTAGTGCTAACCAGATTAGCACTGCCGAGCCTATAAGGATGCTGCAGGTTTTTCCTCCCAAGGTGAAGAACCTTGCATTTTTCGGTGTTAAACACCATCAGGATCTCGTCCGCCCATTTCCTGAGCCTGTCAAGGTCTGCCTGGATCGCCCTCCTGTCCTCAGGTGTGGATGCTTTACCCCAGAGTTTGGTGTCTCCGGCAAACTTGGCCAGTCCGCTTCTGACACCAATGTCTACATCATTGATGAAGATGTTAAATAGTATAGGCCCTAGAACAGAGCCTTGAGGAACCCCATTGGTCACAGGGCACCACGATGATTGACTTCCACCACCCTCTGGGTCCTACTGCGGAGCCAGTTCCCCAGTGGATCACGGTGAGGCCAAGACTGCAGTTTGCCAGTTTTGCCAAGAGGTGATCATGGGATACCAGATCGAAGGCTTTTTTGAAGTCAAGATATATGACATCAGTCTCTTCCCCCTTGTCCAGGTGATAGGTCGCCTGGTCATAAAAGGAAATGAGATTGGTCAAGCAAGACCTAGCCACAACAAATCCGTGCTGACTATCCCTCAGGATGTTGCCGTCAGCCAGTCTGTTAAGGATGGCCTCTTTGATAATCTTTTTCCAAGACCTTCCCCAGGATAGTGGTCAGGCTGATGGGCCTGTAGTTTGCCAGATCCACTTTTCTCCCTTTCTTGAAGATAGGCACCACATTGGCCTTCTTCCAATCTTCGGGCACTTCACCAAAGCACCAGGAGTTCTCAAAGATAAAAGTTCTCATGTCTTCATTTTCTACAAATATATAAATGTATCTGCATTCCTATATAAATTTAAAAATATAGGTGTGCTGCTGTGAAGAAATTTATGAAACTGATAGAAATATATCTTTCTCCCTATATAAATTCAATAGCGTAGGTGTGGTGCAAAGAATGAATGTATAAAAACAAAGATAAATATATCTTTCTTCCTATATAAATTGTATAATGTATGATGTATGGTATGCTGCGAAGCTTTAAATGTATAGAAATAAAATAGAAATGTATTTCTATTTCCTATATAAATTAAATTCTATAGTAATCCTATCGAATATAAGTATAAAATTCAAAAGAATAAATCAATTAATATAATAATAAAATAAAAGTGCCTAGAAGAAAAAGGTATTCTGAAATCCCTCTTGCTAGGGTAGCAAGCAGGGAATCCTTTAGAAAATCAGTGCTGCTGGTCCTAATGGTCTGACCATGAGCTACTAGAACACATAGCTCAATAAGTCACCCAAGGCAGAAAGCAGGGCAGTTCAAAAAATGCTGGCTTTTATGCAGTTCTTTCATCCCTCCCCCCAGAGCACTGGGGTTGGAAGGGACCTCAGGGAAGGGTGACAGTCACTGGCCAGCTACACAGCCAATAATAAGAGCGCTCCTCCCCTGCCCAGCTTCCCCCCTCCTCCCCTTCCCTCTCCTTAGTTTACTTTCTCTTTCCCTGCAGGCAAAGCATTGAAGGCAAGCCCTAGCTTCATGGTAGAAAATTGAAATGTTTTGAATTTTTTGAAACGTTTCAACCTGCCTGTGTTGTTTTGACACTGTTTTGAGGCTGCCTGTTTTGTTTTGACTTTGTTGCTTTAAGGTCAAAACGGGTCAAAATAGTATCAAAACAAAACAAGCAGATAAATTTTGCACAGCCCTAGTAGAAATGGGTCTGGGGGGTCAGTACAGTCTATGTCTTGGAATGTATCCCTATTTGTTACATTGTAAAGTGGGTTCCTTTGATGCGAATTCAAGTTATGCGCCATTTTCCAGGAACACATGTACAGCATAAAGTGAAGAAAACTTGTAGTCACAGTGGGGATGATCATCTACCAACAGTCAATGTAGAGCTGGTAAAAGAACAGCTAGATATCTATAAGTCAGCAGGACCAGATGAACTCCACCCGAGAGTGCTAAACGAACTAGCTGAAGTCATTGCAGGACTGCTGGAGAACCTCTTTGAGAAGTTGTGGCACTCAGGAGAGGTCTGAGAAGACTGGAAGAGGGCCAATATTGTGCCCATCTTCAAGAAGGGGAGGAGAGAGGACCCAGGGAACTACAGGCCGATCAGCCTGACCTCAATCCCAGGAAAAATCCTCAAAAAATTTCTTAAGGAGTCCATATGCAAGAAACTAGAAGAAGACAAAATTCTGAACAACAGCCAGCATGGTTTTGTCATAGGTATGTCATGTCTGACTAACCTCATCTCCTTCTATGACCGGGTTACTCACCACCTGGATAAGGGAGATGAGGTCAATGTCATTTACTTGGACTTTAGGAAGGACTTTAATTTGGCATCCCATGAGGCTGTCAAGGTAAACTAGGGGAATATGCGCTCAACAATTCAATGGTCAGATGGGTGGGAAACTGGCTGAGGCATTGGACCCAGAGAATACTAATAGACGGATTCTGTATCAACCTGGCGGAAGGTGGCCAATGGGATCCCCCAGGAGTTGGTACTTGCACAGGTGCTTTTCAACATCTTCATCAGTGATCTGGATGTGGGGGTGAAAAGCACACTGGCAAAGTTCACCGATGACACTAAGCTATGGAGAAGTGTGGCCACGCATCAGAGTAGGCTAACGATCCAGGTGGACCTAGACTGATCAGTCAGATGGGCAGACCAGAACCAGATAATGTTCAACACTGAGAAGTGTAAAGTACTCCATCTGGGGAGAAAAAATCTGCAACAAACTTACAGGCTTGGTGGTGCTATGTGCTAGCACCACAATTGAAAGGGACCCGGGGGTCATAATTGACCATAAAATGAATATGAGCCACTAGTGTGATGCTACAAACAATATGCTGGCATGCATCAATCGATGCATCTCAAGCAAAATTAAGAAAGTTATTCTCCTGATCTACTCAGCATTGGTGAGGTCACAGGTGAAGAACCGTGTCTAGTTCGGGATGCCACACTTCAAGAAGGATGTGGAGAATCTTGAGACAGTCCAGAGAGGAGCCACTTGTATAATTAAAGTCCTGAAGAACAAGCCATATGAGGAAAGGCTGACAGATATGGGGCTCTTCAGCCTAGAGAAGAGAAGACTTCAGGGGGATTTGGTGGTAGCTTACAAATATATTGGAGGAGAGCATCCGGGGCTGGGTGAACAACTATTCACCAAAGTGCCCCAGGGGAAAACCAGGAGCAATGGTCATAAACTCCTAGAAGGTTTCAGACTGTATATAAGGAAAAACTTCTCCGTGGTTCATGTGACCAGACGCTGGAATACCATCAGTGGGTGTGGTGCAGGCACCTACCCTTGAGATCTTCAAAAAGAGACTGGGCATACACCTTGCTGGGATTATTTGACCCCAGCAGTCTTTCCTGCTAGAGCAGGGGAGCTAGACCCAATGATCTCACAAGGTCCCTTCAAGCCCTAAACTGTGAATCTGTGAAAAGCTCAATATCATCAACAGATGCATGAACTCCACACAAGCAGTCCGCCCTTCCCCCTCCTCCCCACTTGCCTCAGAGTTCTAGCTGGGGGCTGGGGGCTGACAGCACTCCTGCCCCTTGAGCAGCGAGAGTGAGGATGAGGGTGCAGACCAGGGTGGGGGTTTAAACCCCTCCCTAATCATAGCATCCTTCTGGGGTCTGGCCATTCCCACCCTCAACTCAGCATTGCAGAAGTGAAAGGAGGGCTGTTCTAGTGCCCCTGGCTTGTACCCTGAGCTACTGCAGGCATGTGCTTGCATTTTCTGAATCAAAAGTGAATGTCTATCCACTTGCAAATTGATTCAGTCTCCGCAGGTTAGACAAAGATTGAATCAGTTCAGGCTTGGGCTTTTTGAATATCTGTTTATATGTAACTTCTATCCCTAGCCCTAACGGACAAAGTAAGGGCATTGGTGGAATCCCCCACACCCACAATGAAGACAGGTAAAGTATTTCTAGGACTGGAGGGATATTATCAATGCTGTAATTACTGTAAATTGCAGAATGAAGCACCTTTAACAGACTTACTTTGGGAAGTGGAGGTGTCTAGGAAGGTATGATGGTCATCAGAATGTTCAGAGGCATTTGGGATGATAAAGTGACCCTCTTGAAGTGATCCAGCATTGCCCAGCCTGGACTTCACATGAACATTTGTGTTAAAGACTGATTTGAGGATGGGGAGCATCCTATCCTATATCTAAGTAGAAAACTTCTTACCAGGGAACAAAAATATGTGGTGATTGAGACGGAATGCCATGTTATTAAATGGGCAGTCAAAACCCTTCAGTACTACCACCTGGAGGCCCCCTTCATCCTTGTCACCAGTCATGCCCATTAATATGGCTCATTGCCTTGGTGGGAAGTCAGCCCTAGAGTGATCTGGTGATACCTAGCTCTGAAACCTTATGGCTACTCCATTTGCCACTGAGCCAGGGCAGCATACATGAATGAAGATCTCCTCTCCTGGAAGGTGTGGGAGGGGCTTAAGAAAAGAAAAGCATATCTTGCACCCCACTCTTGAAGGGAAGAGTATGTAAGGAGGTCCTGAGCCTTCAGAGTCGCATCCACATAAGCAGGGGTGTGCGTTTGCAGCAGCACAAATAATAGCAGCACAAATTTGTCCCCCAAAACAAATTTGTGCTATTGCTTTGTACCACCGTGCATTCCCCTTCCTGTGTGCTTTGCAGCAGGACATATTGTTCTGCTGCTCCACATGCTGCTGGGCTGGGGGAGGAGAGGGGGCTGGCTGGAGCACAGGGGGTGCCTCAGTGTGGGGCTAGCTGGCAGGCAGCCCTGTGCTGAGGCACCCTGTGCCCCAGTCATCTGGGGAGCAGCACATGGAGATAAGGGAGCAGGTAGCCCAGGGTTGCCTGCTCCTCCTTCTTTGCATGCTGTGGAGCCCCCACACAGAGGCACCCTGTGTCCCAGCCAGCTGCTTCCTGGCTGCCTGGGGCACTGTGTGCCTCAAGATGGGGGAGCAAGCAGCTATGGGCTGGTTGCTTCCTTGTCTCAATGCACACAGATCCCCAGGCAGCCAGGGAGCAGCTGGGGCATGCCATGCCAGCTGGGGCACAATGTGCTTCAGTGAGGGGCTCTGCAATGCAGCCTCTGTGCTGAGGCATGCAGAGACAGGGGAACAGCCAACCCAGGGCTGCCTGCTCCCCTTTTTCTGCATTTGTCCCAGCACACACTACTTTGGTGTGCTTGGCGCTGCTTTTTTCTTCAGGGTTGTTTTTTTTGAGGGGGGAGGTCTGCTACCAGGAAATCCTAGTAGCAAATTTTGCCCCAGTGCTACAGATTAGCAGTGCCACACATGGTTTAATGTGCAACATGTGTGGTTTGTGGTGCTGCAAAGAAGCTTGCGGTTCCAAAACCTGTATGTGCCTGTACATCTGGATCTAGCCCAAGATGCTGAAACCCAGCTGCAGGTGGGCTGCCTGGCTGGAAGGCTAGCAGTCAGCTGCAGTCAGTGACTTGTAGATGAGGGTGCAGCTACAAAGAGAGTTAAAAGCCCCAGGGGCGTAGTGTAAAGGAGGGCAGGAGGTTATGTTGTCTCTCTCAAAGTCTGAAGGAACATGTCAGGTTTTCAGGTTTGTTTTTGTTGGTTTACTTTTGACTTCTTGTGTTGTTTGTTCATTTACTGTGGGGACAAGGCTGTCCTATGCAAAATAAACTGGCTGGAAACTATGAATGCAGACAAGGAAGCTGGGTGACTGACCCATTTACACTAAGCTTCCCCCAAACAAAGCAAGAGTATTAGATAGCTATTATGAAAGGGCAAGAAGGAAAGATAATCTGCTTCCAGATATTTTTCTGGAATATAATTATATTCTGGAATATTAATAATCTGATCTTAAAATCTAGTCTTTTAATACCTCTGGAAACACTGCTATGTCATTTTCACTTGTTGGAAATACTATTTGTTAGAACCATTCTCTAGTACCTAAGTCTCTCAGATGTTAGGTTGCCTCTGTCCATGCCAGGTAATCTCCAATAGCATTTTACGATTATTTTCTTTCCTTTTTTTTCATGCAAGGTGATTTGCACTTTAGGGGAGCTGGTTGTGGGCCAGAATAGACCTAAGACTCACACAAAGTGTCCACAGGATTTACCAGCACAATCTACAGCAACATCTGGTCAGCGTAAGATCAGTGTTTCCCTTTAAAGCAGCAAACAGTTCACATTTATTTTCAGTTCTTCATATAAGGTAGCAGATTTACTCCATATTCATTAAGGAGAAGTGAGATCAGAATTTCACTCTAATTCCCAAAATTTATTGAACCAGTAATATATTCCAAGAACTAGATTTTGGGACACATTGGTTTAGTAAGCAGGAGATCTCAAACCAACTTCCTGAATTCTGTTTCTGTTTGCACCAGAGAAAAGAGGAGACTTGCTTTCTACAATTTAACTTGGAAAAGGGAAAACAGAAAAATTCTACAACCTCTTTTGTGGGCTCTACCTCCTTCCAAATGGAAAGCAAGAATTTGAAAGGGTTCCCTGAAAGCAGATGTGGCCATCAAAGAATGTAGAGCTCTTCCTTCCCTCTTACATGTGAATCTCTTTACCCTGCTTTCCTACAACTATGGACAGATGTTTGCTTCTGTGGGGCAGCTGGAGACCATGGTTTGTACATTCAGTTAGGCTCCATTTTCAGTCTGTACATCAGAACCTTTGCTAGAAGCTTTTATAGCACACGAAAGGAAGAAAATAATAAAGAGAAATTATAGGCAACTCAGAGAATGGAGAACAGGCAGCTTTCAATGGGAATCTTGAACAGAATGTCCAAGTTCTATGATATATGTGGACTACTGAACAGATCGGTGACTGACATTCCCCATAGTTTATTCACTCAGGAATACTGCTGGGCCTGGATATATTTTCTTTTTTTCCAGTGTGTCAGCCAGCATATCCTCTAGGCTTTGAGAAGCATTGTGGTTACAGAGGTTTTGTGTCCTAGCAAATCATACAGATTTTGATAGCCAGGGTGCTTTTCCATTTTGACTTGGTTCCTCCTAATTTGGAGAGAGAAACACCATTGCTTTTGAGAGCTGGTCAGAAAGTTTTTTTTTCTTATAGAAAAATTAGATTAATCTGAAAAATAAAAAACATTTTTTTCAACTTTCAATCAAATGTAGAAGTTTTTTTAATCAACAAAAGAAAAGCCCAACTTTTTTTTTCCAGTTTTTTTACCAGAAGCTAATTGGATTTTTTTTGGTTTTCTGACAAAAAAAAAAAAAAGTAAAAACAAACAAACAAACAAACAAATTCCAAGGAAAGCAAACAAGGTTCCTTGGGTGAATTTGATATCTTTTATTAGATCAACCCAAATGGCTGGAGAATAGTTATTAAGCATGCTTCGGGGTTCAAAAACCCTTCGTCAGGCTAAGGAAGCTGCAGCAGTTGGTGTGTGCTCTTCCTGGATGGAATGAAAAGTGAAGAAGCCAGGGGCTGGGTTGGGGAGTCAGTTGCCAGGCAGATTGTAATGTATCAAAAATCCAATGTCTGTGTTTAGTCCATGATCTCTAGTACCCAGCAGGTTGATGAAATGGAGCTCATAGGCTCGTCTCTGGGAAGTGTTGTGTAAGTTTCTCTTGAGGATCAGGACTGAGAGATTGGAGAGAGAGTGGCCCTCCTGTGAGAAATGTGCCCCCACCGGTAATTGGGTGTTTCTGTCTTTGATGGATTTCCGGTGTGCGTTCATTCTGGTGCGCAGTTGTTGTCTGGTCTCTCCTACATATCTTCCATCAGGGCATTTGGTGCATTGGATGAGGTATACTACATTTCTGGAGGTGCAGCTGTAAGATCCTGGGATGGTGCTGGCTCTGTTGTGGGGTGTAGTAATAGTGGGGGTGGTGGAGATGTGTTGGCAGGTTTTGCATTTCTTGTCATGGCACGGTCTGGATCCTTGGGACCCTAACTGAGGAAATATCAGGTTTTGTTGAATCCATCCTAAAACTGCTTGCCACCCACAGAGCAAGTTTTGTCCAAGACACTAGAGACTTGCTACGGAAACTTAAAAACATAGACCACCTTCCCAGCAACACACTCCTAGCCACCACGGACGTTACCAGCCTATATACCAACATCCCACACCAGGATGGCATCCATGCCTGCCTTACATATCTACAGGAACAAGATTATAACCCAGAATACAGACCCAAAGATATTACTGAGCTTATACACTTCATCCTCACACACAACAATTTCACTTTTAATAATCAACACTTCCTCCAGATGATGAGAACAGCTATGGGCACTAAAATGGCCCCACAGTATGCCAACCTTTTTATGAGCCACCTGGAAGAAGACTTCCTCAAGAACTGCACCATCAAACCCTTACTATACTTAAGATACATCGATGACATCTTCATCATTTGGAGTGAGAACCTGCAATCTCTAATTGAGTTCCACCAGAAATTCAACAGTCACCATCCCTCCATCCAACTTTCTTTAGAATACTCCAGCACCAACATCTCCTTTTTAGACACAATGATCAGTATCCAGAAGGGTAAAATACAGACCACAGTATACAAGAAACCCACAGACCAACATACATATCTGCACAGAACCAGCAATCACCCTAAACACACCAAAAAAGCTGTGATATACAGCCAAGCCCTCAGATACCACTGCATCTGTACTGAAGAGAACACCTGGGATTGCCACCTAAGCAATCTTAAAAAGGCTTTCACCCAGCAAGGACACTCATCCAGAGAGGTAGATCGCATGTTTGAAAGAGCCACCAGGATACCACGTGAAGAACTGCTGCAGTACAGAAGAAAAACACCCACAAATCGCACACCACTGGTTATGACGTATCACCCATCCCTTGAACCTGTATTGAAAATCCTCAAAAAATTGCAACCCATGCTAGAAAGAGACCCTATTCTTAAAAAGATCTTCTCAGAGCCACCCATCCTAGCTTTTAAACAAGCACCGAACCTCGCCAACCTCATCGCCAGAAGCAAACTTCCTCAACCCCAGAACACACCAAAAGGATCCAGACCGTGCCATGACAAGAAATGCAAAACCTGCCAACACATCTCCACCACCCCCACTATTACTACACCCCACAACAGAGCCAGCACCATCCCAGGATCTTACAGCTGCACCTCCAGAAATGCAGTATACCTCATCCAATGCACCAAATGCCCTGATGGAAGATATGTAGGAGAGACCAGACAACAACTGCGCACCAGAATGAACGCACACCGGAAATCTATCAAAGACAGAAATACCCAATTACTGGTGGGGGCACATTTCTCACAGGAGGGCCATTCTCTCTCCAATCTCTCAGTCCTGATCCTCAAGGGAAACTTACACAACACTTCCCAGAGACGAGCCTATGAGCTCCATTTCATCAACCTCCTGGATACTAGAGATCAGGGACTAAACACAGACATTGGATTTTTGATACATTACAATCTGCCTGGCAACTGACTCCCCAGCCCAGCCCAGCCCCTGGCTTCTTCACTTTTCATTCCATTCAGGAAGAGCACACACCAACTGCTGCAGCTTCCTTAGCCTGACAAAGGGTTTTTGAACCCGAAAGCTTGCTTAATAACTATTCTCCAGCCATTTGGGTTGGTCTAATAAAAGATATCAAATTCACCCGAGGAACCTTGTCTGCCTATATCCTTACACCAACACGGCTACAACCTAAACCCCTGCAACAAGGAAAGCAAATGCATTTAACAAAAATATTTATTTAGTCAAACAAACCAATTTTCCCTGAAAAATATTTCAGTGGAAAATTCTGAGCTAGCCATTATACTGGTGTTTGACTGAATTTGCACATAGATACATTAAGTATAAAGTACTCTCAGTTCCTAGTCTGACCTTGAGACAGATCTTTAAAAAAGATGTCTCAATGGTACAGCTGGTTTGAAAACAGAAGCTGAGGGAACATACTTGAGAAATATGAAAAAGAAGAAGAAAAAGAAAAATATGTTTTCATCAACCAATTCAGTAGAAAACAATTGCTTTTTTAGTTGAAAACCTAAATACCAACATTATTTTTGTTTTTTGTTTGTTTTAGAAGGAAAGTAAAAATTTCTGTGGAAAGCAGAACCCGCGTTTTCTGTTAAAAACTGGTCTTAATGGGAAAATTTTGAACAGCCCTGTATACATTTAAATAGTATTATGTTCTCATTTCACTCCATTAGTTGTGGTCAGATGATGAAACAGAAATATTCATGTCTCAAACTGGTTATCTTTAGCCTTATATTCAATTAACAATTCTGGAGGTATTTATTTAGGAAAGACTTGAAGCAGAGATTGTACCTGCATTGTTAAAAAAAAAAAATTGAGAGAGAATGGAGAAAAAGAGACTATTGTTCATTCCTTAATAAATATTTGGTGTGGATATGTTTTGGACTAGGTCATGTTTAGGGATCAGATGTAAGGCTTGTCAATAAATGCTGGAACACCTAAACTGGTAGAAAATAGTATTTTTTATACTTATTGGAGGCTTGCTGTCCCTTAACAGATGGATTAATTGCTGTTAATTCAGTTTTAAATGACTGCTGAGATCATGGTACTTCTTAAGTAAAAAATAAGTAGTTTATGCACTTAATATCCTCTACAGTTGATCTACTCAAGGCATCTGTCTGAGAATTTGGCCCTGGAATCTGTAGATGTTTATACATGTGCTCCGGGAGGCAAGGGGCAGGCGTTTTAATTAGAGTGGCTCCAAGAGCCGCTCTAATTAAAGCACCCAGAGGGTCACATGTATCAGCAGCCCGACTCTGAAAAATGGTTGTGGGGGTACTTTAGCTAAAGCTTGTTGAATGAGCTTGAGTTAAAGCACCATCAAAAGCACCCTTAAAGCAATTTTTCAGCACAGGGACACTGAAACACGTAACACGGGAGTCTGCTGGAGCACGGTAATTACCATACTTCAGCAGACTCGATTAATTGACTCTGATCCAACACATTGTAATTACAACACATTAGAGCAGCCTCAATATAAGTGTATAGGTCCCCTGTGCTTTCGCCTGTTGACAGTGTTCACAGCCCGTTCTTAAGAGATAATGCCAAGGTCATCTCACAAACTTCCACACCTGTGCTAATATAGACCTTGATTTTATTTTGGCTTGAGGCTTAAGCATTAGGGGTGTGCAAAATGGGCCATATTTGATTCGGATTCAGATTCAGCCCGAATCAGGGACAGTGATTTGATTAATTGATTTGGATCACTGTCCCCATTAGATTCAGCCGAATCCAAATCTGAAGATTCAATGCTGATTCAGAGAATCTGTGATTTGGCCATAGACACAACCTTAAATGTTTTTTTCTACATACCTCCAGGTACCAGGCGCAGCTTGTGAGCACTGCAATGCTGGGGTGGATGGAACATCCCACAGGAGTGTGGCAGGGGCTCCCCCCGTGTGCTTGGCAGTGGACCCCCCAGCACCTCCCTGGCTTGGCGATCAGCCTCGGGGGACCCTGGGTGCCTGCCCAGACCCAGGAGGCACCAGTCGCCTAGCCAAGGGGGTGGGGCCCCTGCGTGCTCCGTGGCGGACCCAGAAGTGGACCAGAAGTGCTTCTGGTCCACTTCTGGGTCTGCCACCAAGCACGCTGGGGACCCCCCCCCCATGCTCCCATGGGACACTCCATCTGCCCCACCATGTCAGTGTTCATGAGCCACCTGGTACCTTGAAGTATGTAGAAAAAACAGCTGTGTATATGTCAAAATCATCGAATCTCTCTGATTCTCTTCAAATCAATTCACAGGCTTCCAATTCGATTTGGAGAGATTAAAGGGTCTCCTGATTTGATCTGGATTTGGAGATTTGGCCACTGAGTTGGACCAAATTTCTGCTGAATTGAATCAGCTACTGAAGATTCACACAGCCCTATTAAGCATGACTTGGATTATGAAATCCTGGAGGCCTTACAGCCATTTGGAGAAGGATTCTTTGAATACAAGGAGCTGGTCCTGAAACTAGCTGAATAAATTTACCTTCTGAGCTTGTTGTAAAGCAATAAAGGCCAACCTTTTTAGCAGGTATGCCACAAATGAACCCTGCACCCTCCCGGACTGTAACTCCAATCCCTTTCCTCTGCCTGATCTGGTGCTCTGCTTTCTCCTCTCTAGTCTTTGCTTCTTTCCCAATCTCCTGATCTACCTTCTGCTTCCTGCACTCTGCTCTCTGCCTGAACTGATGGTCTGCCCTATGTAGCCTGCCCTATCTGCCACTCTGGTGTCTGTCCCCTCCCTGATCTGCTGCCTACCACACACACAGGCTGCCTGGGCCAATTGTAGTACTCATATCACAAGTTGGCCACCCATGTTCTAGATGGTGGACCTACATGCATAGAAGGAGATAAGTCAGGGATGTGCCCTTTTTCATACAGGTTTTCTGGTCACCTGTCACTGAATAGTATAGTGAATTAAAAGAAAAGTAGTAGTAGTGGTATTTTGTGCTACGCTTTTGATAAACAAGCTAATCATTTTCTGTTTTAGTTGCTTTTTCTCCCTGGACTAATAGAGACAGCAGAGAAACCATGACCAGAATGAAAAGCATGCCCCTTTTATTTATTATTACTAAGCAGAATCAAAGAAATTTCCTACATTGTGAGCATCATTATGGAGCTTCACAGGGGTGGCATTATAAATCAAAACTTTCTTTTAACCCTCCTTCATTGGTCAATGTTTAAAAATAGTATGACTCTAGTGAAAATACAATTCTTTGTTTATTATCTACTTGTGACACCTGTTAAAGTATTCAATTGATGCATACCTTTTAAAAAGCCTTTTAAAAGCCAAATAAAATTACTGCTTATAAATTATTAAGATCCTTCAACAAATGGAAAATACTTGCTGAAAACTCATTCATAAATAATCTCATGATTAAATTAAATTGTAGTATATGGAATGCATTAAAGGTCAAGAATGAGGTATTAACAATATGTTCCAAGTTCTGATAGCTGGAACACTTGCTATCCTTCAGAAGTCTGGCTGTTCCAAGTCTTGGTTCACCCTGGTAAAGAAACATGTGGTTCTGCTGAAGATTGGAAAAAGAGCTTGAGGTCAGGGGTCGACACAGTAAGGGAGTTTGCTCTTTAAGAGGTTATCTGTGGATCTGCAAAGCCAAAGTGTAATTGGGTTCTGTGATGTGATTTTAGTGTGTAATTGTATATGATCTTTTGTAGTTTCAAAGACAAGCTTGGAAGATTTTTCTAGCCTGTTTGTGATAGCAATTTTAGGTAGTCCATGCAGTCTGTGATGGACAATTCAGTTACTTGAGAAATAGTCATCAGAAGTGATTGCTACCTGATTGTCTTTAATTTATAATTTTACCAAACTGAATATGATGTACCTTGTTTTGTCTTCTGAAAGTGGGGCTGGCCCTGCAAATTAGTACACTGAATTTTCACATGTACATTTACTACAGACTGTCATCTCCCTTTTGCCTCTGAGTATCAGAGCCTGCATTTTGTCAGAGAAGATTTTGCATCTTCATTAAGGCAGCAAGGGTTGCTTGCATCACTGTAATTGAGCTCTCTGGATACTCTGTTTCCTTTAGTCTTTTAGTTTATCAAGTTTCCAGTTCCCAATTATTCAAAACAATGTGAAACAAACATTTCCCATTGTTTTACTTGTTTAGGGTTTCCTTGATTAAGCTGTCACTGCTGTCAGTTATGTTCTTATAAGCCGGGTTGGATCTATTTCATGTTAAGAAAAAGCTCAGATAAATCCAGGAAAGCTTAATGTTTATCCAATGTGAAAATAATTACTCAAAAGTGTTATTCTTAATCCAGATAATTAGAGTGAGGAAGGAAAGATCAGTGTCATTGTGAGTTATGCCCTGGCAATTGACTCTTGGTCCTTGTAAGTTTCAGGTGAAGATGTGAATGGATAAAGGTTAGATTAAACATAATCCAAAGTAGCTGCAACCTTAATCTGTTATGATACAAGGATGATCACTTAAAAAGAGCTGAATTGTGGGATTGTTTCTGGTTGGATAAGATGCCGCTCGACTGGGACTAGTCTTAAAACATGCTTAGCACCATGTCACTGCAGCTGTAAGCACTTGTGCACGGCTTCAGACTGCCACAGCTCAGAGCCAGTCTACTGGGCTCATGCAGCATAGTGTAATATTATACTGCATTACAATATCTGTGCTTTAGATTAAGATGCTTTAACATATGCTTCAGGGAAAATGGACAGTGACTGCTATATGGTGGCAACTGTAGAATATTTAATAACACAGAAAAGTTAAGCTGTCTGTTTAATATGCATTGAATATACTTTCTGTATTAGTATTATTACTGAATTTTTTTTTTTTAATAGGGGGATGTTCTAAATTCATTTTTACTTATGGTATTTTATATAATTACATTTATAGTAAAGTGTATGTAATGCATACAATAAATATTTGCAATTGTAGTTTTGACTGAAGTGAGAGTTTTCATACCATTCTTGCAGATAACCAAGGGCAAGCAACTTTGGATATTAATCAAAATTACTTTATTTAAAATGCAGAACACTGATCAATGAAAGCATGCACATATGCCTGCATGCACGTGCATGCACACACACACTGATATATGTGATACCAGGTACTCAACTTTTCCTATTTGTACATGTGGAAACGATAGCAATGTCTCATAGAGCACTATCGGGTAATGTTAAAATGGGTCTGTTTAATGGCAGTGACTAACTATAAGCGATTAAAACAATACTGTTGGAGGAAGAGATAAGGGTGAACTACAGGTCATTTCTTGAAAAACAGGACAGGAAGTGTTTGGTCTCAGCAAATAATTTCATTGCTTAATCCAGTCTGTATCATTCTTTTTGACAAAAAGAATATAAGATAATGTGTCTTTATCCTATTTTTGCAATGCAGTGTGTTTATTGATTCTGTGGTAGTGTACTGTATGTCCCAAGTCCAAGATAACTTTTAATTTAAGACTATTCCCCCAAAAAATTCTGGTTTGGAGCTGTTGCAGCTACTGCTGCCTGTCTGGGTGGGCCAAAGGCAGCATGTGCTCCGTGCCCCAGGCCTGAGCCACGATGGAGGGTAAGCAGTGGCAGGGGGGAGGAAGTGGCATGGAGTAGGTAGTAGGGGAGGAGGTGGTACAGGGCAGAGGTGGTAGGGGTCAGTAGCTGTAGGATATGCAGATGAAACAGGAGGCAGGTTGGGAGGGAGGGGCGGGGGGAGGCAGCAGCAGTTGCGATGGTGACTCCAGTCCCAACCCTGTGCCTGGGTCAGGGCCAGCGCTGGTGCCACAGAAGCTGCTTGTCCGCCCAATCTTGTACTGAAATCCAAAACGAGAGTCTTTTCCCTCCCATGTTGAATGGGGGTGTGGAGTGCAGAATCTCATCTTTAATTTGAGTAAATAAGTAAATATGTATTTGGGGAGGACTCCTTTTTCTTTACAAGAAATCATAAGCCAGTTTCTCATGAAACATAGCTAAGACCATGAAATAGTTAAGAACATAATTAATGCAATGCAAAAGCTAATAATGGGAAAGTACTTTAATACACACGAGCTAGAATCTTCTCTGTGAATAATTAAAGTTCTTTAAAGTTCATTTCACTATTTTTAATAAAGTATATTTCAATAATATTAATTGCACTTTTAAAATCTTTTAAAGCTTAAATCAGTACTTTTTTTTAGCCTTCATTAGAACCACAGTACCCTAATTCCAAAGTGGCTCTGGGCAGTGTTTACCTTTTTTTTCTCAGTTATCAAATACAAATTCTTGCAATAGGCAGGCATAAAATTCACAAATCTGTTCCTACTGTAAGTCATCATCATGGGGAACATCATGCAAAATTGTTATGGTTATTTACAAAAATTCTACAACATGTATATTATTGTATATTCTATATTTAATCCCAAAAGAGATATTCTTTTAAAATGCTTGGGTTTGTATATGAAGAATAAGAATAATCAGATTTACAATATAGTTGAGATTTTGGGAAGGGATTCAAGTCCTTATGCTTTGGGCAGAAGCCAACATTTACTTATTATGGATTAGGAAGAGACATTCCTTGTTAGTGGGTTTTGTTTTAACAGCCTACTGCAGTATTTCTGGCACCTTCTTTCAAAGCTGCTTGTACTGAGTATTAGATTATATTGACCACCGGCCTGATGCAATTTGGCAGTTCTTATGCCCCTATTTACAATATTCCAACATAGAAAACAAGGTATCAGGGAACGAAAAAAATTCCCTTGGAATAAGAGAGCCATTTTACAGTAGAAGTGGAATAATAGAATTGTTCACGCAAGCCCTGATCCTGAAAACACTAATTTGGTGCATCTACATGTATGATAGACTGCTCAGTTGTTACTGTACAGTCATTTAGTACTTTGTTAACCAAGTACTAAATGACTGTGCAATAACTGGCATTACTGTGCAGTCTTGTCACTGTACAGTTATTTTTAGATGCTACTGCACAGTAGCGTCACCATCGTGGTTTGTGCCTGGCAACGCTATATTCCATAGCAGTGAACTACAGTCAGATAGCTCATTGCTACTGTGCCATAGTGTCTCGTGTAGATGCACCCAGTGTGTGCTTCGTTTTAATCTTGAATACTCCCATTATACTCAGTAAGATGGCTTACCTGCTTGAAGTTCAACAAGTGTGTAGATTTTTGCAGGTGTAAAATAGAAGAGGTTCTTTTCAAAGCAGGAAGCTCATATGTGCTAGGCTCTGGTGATATGGAAGTTGACATGACAGTTGCTGAGGGCTTTTGGCCTCCTTCATAGTAAACAAGGTTCTCAGCACCTGGCATCATTAGGCTGGCAGATAGTAGGGTATGATGACCCTCAAATATGAAAGATTATTCACTTTATATATTATTAATAAGTAAAAAATACATAGAAACATCACTCCCTGTAACTAAGAGCTAAAGCTAAGTTTGAAGAGCAAAGAAAGAGAGAAATGATTTTTTTTAAAGCAGTGATTAAATACAATTGCTAGGAATTAAATAAGTGGGCATGTTAGACCAGCATAATGTGAAAGGCAGCAAGC
The DNA here is from genome assembly GCF_030867095.1 of Alligator mississippiensis. Lineage (NCBI taxonomy): Eukaryota > Metazoa > Chordata > Crocodylia > Alligatoridae > Alligator > Alligator mississippiensis. The sequence goes on along the minus strand of NC_081825.1, from coordinate 126,951,122 downwards.
CAAAAAGGTTAAACAACTTATCAGCACTGTTCTTAAAACTCCTCACCAGCTTTCTACTGCCAGAGCAGATGATGGAGAATAATATACCATAAGATTGCTCCTTACAGCAACAGTAGTAAACCCTTGAGTTATAATGAATCACACCAACTGGAAGACATTAATCAAAGAGTAATGAAGAAACTAAAGTAACAGAGGCACTAACAAAAATCTGTCATTTATAATTAAAAACAGCTTATGTACTGGATAGATGCCAAGACTGCATTGATCTGTTTGAAAAGTGGTGATCCCAGGAAGCTGAGGGAAGCAGCAAGTCCTGTTTTTGGTGCTCATTGAATCAGGCTGAGTATAGCTGTAAGATGGACAGAATGATTCCACATTAAGCCTTTTGAAGGTTTGGAATCAACATAATAATGGAAAGTGCATGGGCTGTTTTTTCAGGGTGTTCAACTGAAATTGTAATTTTCCACAGCTGCTATTGGGGCACATGGTACAGAAGCAGCAAACTTGAGTAAAAAATGATATGATACTCACTGGGTGAATCTACATGATATGCTACTGCGCAGTTGTTACTATGCATTTATTTAGTACTTGTATTAGCAAGTAATAAATAAATGCACAGTAACTGAAGTTACTGTGCAGTAGTGCTGTCGAACATCTTTTAATAATACTGCACAGTAGCATATTAGCACTATCCATGCTGTGATGTACTAATGTGCAGTATTTTTTGCCTACTGTGCAGTCAGTGTCTTGGGTAGAGGCACCCACTGTACCTTTAATCGTTAATCAGGGGTTGTCAACCAGGGGTACTTGGGAAGGCCCTAGTGGGTATGCACAGTAGGGCTGTGTCAAGCTTCAGGTGCTGATTCGATTTGGAGGAGATCCGGCCTGATTTGGTGGCCGAATCTCCAAATCCAAATCAAATCAGGAGACCAATAAAAAGGTCTTAATTGATTTGAAGCTCTCCAAATCAATTCAGAAAAGATTTGGAGAGCTTCAGAGAGATTTAAAGATTTAGGCAGTCCCTGCTCACTGCCACAGAGAGCTGGACCTGGACTCCATGCCAGTAAGTAGGAGGAGTGGGGAGGGGACCAAGGGAGAACCCCTGCCAGGCCCCATCCCCTGCCTGCTCCCCCAGTCCCCCTGAGCGTCACCAAACCCCGCCCGCTCTCCCAGCCCCCCACCCCCACCCCACCCCATGGCTGCCCTGTCTGGCCCCAGTGTGCCAGCTCTTTTAAAAAAACCCCAAAAACCCAAAAATCCATGCACTCACCAACTGCTCCAGCAGCCATCAGGGCTTCTGGGGGCTCGTGGCAGAGCCCCCCATGCAGTGTGAGGCAGTGGGGGGCAGTGGGGATCGCCCCCCTGCCTGGCAGCAGCTGGTGAATGCGGGTCTTTTTTTTTTTTTTTTTAAGTGCCAGGACTCTGGGGCCAGGTTGGGCAGCCAATGATGGGGCTGGGAAAGCGGGCGGGGGATGGGGCCTACTCGATTCAGAGATTCGTCCAATTTGGCAGTGGCTGAATCTCTGAATGAGATTCAGCTGAATCGATTTGGGACAGTGATTCGAATCACCGAATTGAATCACTGTCCCCTGAATTGGCTGAACCAAAATCCAAAGCAAATACTAGCTGCTTTGCACAGGCCTAATGCACAGGTGGGTGGGGATGGGACACCGCCACCCACCACCCCATGCCACTGCTTCCCAGGAGCAGGGCCAGGGGAGGGCGAAGGCAGCAGCACCCCTCTGCGGGCTGTACAGGTCCCACCTGGCTGGCCATTTAGAGGGGTGTGGGGGGGAGAAGCTTGTATGTGGCAGTGGCTGCCGCCACCCACCACCCTTCACTGCCACTGCTCTGCATCTGGCTGCACATCACCTCCCTCGCTCTATGTCCAGCTGCCAGCAGTACACTTATTAAAAAAGGTAACACCCCTGTGTTACATGATTGTTCATTGAACATGCATTGACCATTCATATCCACATTAAAAGTACATTTTAACTGTATAAAATAATATGTAAACTTAAATTTGGGAAACTTAATTGCTTGCAGACATAATAATAAAAATACCATGGACAACTACAAAAGAGGAAGATAACTAAGGACAACTGTGTAAACTGTACAGATTAGTCACACCTTAATCTATATTTTTATCTCAGACATACTGTCTGAATCAGGCAGAACAACTTTTATTGAAATTTAAGGACATTTATTGTTCAAAGCCTCTTGAAGAAGTGATTTTGCTGAAACCAATATTTTAAAGAAAATAATTTTCTAGAACAATTCACAAACAATTTGAAAATAATATCCAGATTTTTAACCCATAAAAACCTCATAGATTCATAGATTGTTAGGGGCTGGAAGGGACCTCACAGGATCTTCAGGTCCAGCCCCCCTGCACTAGGCAGGAAAGACAACTTGGGTAAGTGATTGCAGCATCTCTGGGGGGAGTTTATTTTACTGTTTAGACACCCTGACTGTGAAGTAGTTTTTCCTAGAGTTGAGCCTGAAGTGGTCTTCCAGGAGTTTGTGGCCATTACTCCTGGTTTTCCCCAAGGGTACCCTGGTAAACAGTTGTACACCGAGCTCTTGATATATTCCCCTGATGTAGTGGTAAGCTACTACCAAGTCCCCTCTTGGCCTTCTCTTTTTGAGGCTGAAGAGTCCCAAGTCCCTCAGCCTGTCCTCGCGTGGTCTGTCTTGCAAGTCTATGATCATACAAGCAGCTCTTCTTTGAACTCTCTCAAGTTTTTCCACGTCCTTGTTGAAGTGTGGCACCCTGAACTGGACAGTTCTCCAGCTGTGGTCGCATCAGTGTTGAGTACAGTGGAAGAATCACTTCCTTGGTTTTACATGAGATGCATCGGTTGATGCATGTCAGGGTATTGTTTGCCCTGCTGGCTACAGCATTGCACTGACAGCTCATATTCATGCAATGGTAGATTATTACCCCTAGGTCCCTTTCAGTCATAGTGCTAGTCAAATTGGTGCCACCTAGCCTGTAGGTATGTTGGGGATTGTTTGCTCCTAGATGGAGCACCTTGCACTTCTCAGTGTTGAAGTTCATATGGTTCTGATCTGCCCAACTCTCCAGCCTATCCAGGTCCACCTGAATCTGTAGCCCATCTTCAGGCATGACCATGCTCCCCCATAACTTGGTGTCATCTGTGAACTTGGCTAGTGAGCTCTTCACCCCCACATCCAAATCATTGATAAAGATGTTGAAAAGCACTGTACCAAGCATGGAGCCCTGAGGCATGCCGCTGGCCACTTCTCTCCAGGACAACACAGACCTATTAATAACAACTCTTTGGGTCCTACCTCACAGCCAGTTTCCTACCCACTTAACCATTGAGCAGTTAAACCCACAATCTTCCAATTTTCCCATGAGGATATCATGGAATACTAAATCAAAGGAGTTTTGGAAGTCTAGGTATATTCATCCAACCTCCTCTCCATTGTCCAGGTGGTCATAGAAGGAGTTGAGATTGGTAAAACAAGACGTTCCCGCAGTGAAGCCATGCTGGCTCTCATTCAGAATCCTACCCTCTGTGAGCATATTGCACGTAGACCCCTTGATGAGTTTTTCTAGGATGTTCCCTGGGATAGGAGTTAAGCTGATTGGTCTATAGTTGCCCAGGTCCTCCTTCTTCCCATTCCTGAAGATGGGCACAATATTGACCCTCTTCTAATCCTCAGGGATCTCCCCTGAGTGCCATGAGTTTTGGAAAAGTTTCACCAGGGGTCCTGCAATGACCTCAGCCAGCTCCTCCAGTACTCTCCGGTGGAGTTCATCAGGTCCTGCTGACTTATAAATGTCTAGCTTTTCTAGTTGGTCATGCACCAGCTCAGCATCAATAATAGGAAGATGGTCATTCCCACAGTGTCCCCTGTGAGTCCTATCTAGCATGATTTTCCCCCTGGTCTGGTGAAATACTGAAGCAAAGTGAGCATTCAGGAGTTCACTTTTTTCCTGAGTGTTGGTTACCAGCTGTCCTGAGGTGTTAAGCAGGGGCCCCACACTTCCATTTGTTTTCCTTCTGCTCACTACATACCTAAAGAAGGACTTCTTACTGCCCTTGATTCCTGTTGCTAACTTAAATTCAGTCACCACCTTAGCTTTCCTAATCTTCTCCCTACATGTTTGCACTTCTGTTGTATAGTCCTTCTTAAGGACTGTCCCAGGCTTCCATTGTGTGTATGCCTCTTTTTTTCTTTTTCAAGAGGACCATGATATCCCTATTAAGCCAAGAGAGCTTGCCAGCCCTTCTGCTACCTTTCCCCCACACGGGAATGTTCTTCTTTTGTGCTTTGAGAATCGTGTCCTTGAGGAACAACCACTCTTCATGCACTCCATTTGCCTTTGGTCCCCTACTATTACCCTGAGCCTGTTGAAATTTGTGTTTTTGAAGTCCAGGACTTCAATCCTGCTAGTTGATTTGTCTACCTTGTGGTGGACAGTGAACATGATGATCTCATGGTTGCTGTCACCCAGGCTATGCTCAATATTCAAGTCACTCATCAGATCATCTCCTTTGGCCAAGACCAAGTCTAGGAGAGTGTTGCCTCTGGTTGGCCCTTGCACTTCCTGGGTCAGATAGAGCTCTTCAATACAGGTTAAGAAGCCACATGACCAATATGACCTAGCCAAGTTTTCCTCCCAATCTATGTCTGGGTAATTGAAGTCACCCATGATGACCATGCCCCTTGCATGCGCAGCATTCATCTCAGAAGTATTCAGATTCAGAGTTTTGTAAAATTTGGATCTGGCTCAGTTTGTTATTTTGGATACCAATCCTTTCCATCTCCATTCTATGCAACTTTGGGGATATTTGGATTTGAGAGTTTGAAATGCACACAAATTCAGATACCTGTTGCTTATCTAAGTCTCTTTGCACTAGAAAATAGGTTAGGGAACAGAATTGCTTAGTGTTTTGCTTCTTCCATTCCTTTGGCTAAGGTATCTCTCATGATATCTCAGTATAGCTGCTTCTTGCTTATCTAGGCATGTAAAAATATAAAAAAATAAAGTTAGTCCAACTTTTTTACTCTTCAAGAAGAATCTATTTGGGAATCCAGCACTAGAAACCCTACTACAATCTTCCATTTGTTCTGGACCTTTTGAGACTAAGTAGCCTGGTCCTGCATTACAAAATCAGACCCTAAATTTGGTTTGGTTTTTGGGCAGATAGTTGTCAACTTTGGGGAAGATAGTGGATGATCCTGGTTATAAGACAACCCCCCTCCCCCAATAATTAGATTCTATATATGGAAAAATTATCAATTTGATATAATTTTCTAGATATAGAACTTAATTATTGGAGGTTTGTCTTGAATTTGTCAACTTTCCACTGCTACAGCAGGCTAAATAAATCTGGGGGGTCAGGTAGTCTCTTTGTCCCACCAACTTCTTCCCCCTGCAGCACCTTCCCCACTCCTTACTATCAGAACCCGCTCTCCTTGAGCACATGGAAGTGAGGAACAAATTTGTAAAAATGGGCATTAAAATAAATATAGATGTAGAAATTTGCATATAGTACCCATAGACTTAGTTCACCCAGAATTGATACGTTACATTTTTTTTTAAACTGCTGCAACCTTTAGTGCAGGTACTCTATAAACACAAATATAAGTAGCATTTTAGCATCTACTTAGAGAGAGTACATGTTTTCTTTTTAATTTTGCAAAACTATATATTCTTTTATATATAAATAAACATGTATATCACAGTGCTTCTACCAAAACTGTCCTGTGGCTGCTGTGGCTCACCTGACAGTCCAAAGCACATCATTACCATTACATCATATACATTTCTGTCACAATATCTGCACTGTGCACCTACGCTCCTGTATGTCCATGCATTCATGTGACCATCGCCATCACCCATGCCCATCACAAAGACACGCAACTTTTCCCTACACCCTAAGCTCACGCTGCTCCCCTCCCGGCTCTCCTCTTTCCTACCCCTGTCTGTTTCATCTGGCATTGCTTGGCCCCCTATCCATTTTGTCTTGTACAAGGTTTTCCACTTCATTCTCTCCCATCTGGAGCTCCAAAAGAAGATGCACATGGCCCTCTAGATTCGGTGAACAATTTGCGCTGAGGGAGGGAAGACCAGTGTGGTGTACAGATGCACCTGTAGCACAGATGAACAGGATTGGGGAGAGTGGGCAGCCCTGCCAGATTGGTACAGTCAGGAACCCATTCACCAGCACCCAGCTGCTCACATCTGTGTACAGTGTCCTTATCCAAGTAACAAAAGTCAGTGCCTCTTCCCCCCATCTTCTTCAGTGCCTCGAACAGGAATTGTTGAGATACTTGGTCATAGGCTTTCTCCAGGTTGAGGTTCAACATGGCAGTGCTCCAGAAAAATCTTCACAGAAAATTCAGGCTCATTACAGCACTCTGAAACCCATGTCTACATGTGCACCCTCATCTGGAGCAAATTGCACCTGACAGGAGCAGCAAAGTCTAGGGCTGCTCCTGGCGTGCTCTGCCCCCCTGCAGCAGCCATGGGGAGCTCCAAGCTACCCTGAGTGCCAACCCTGGGGCTGGCAGGGGGCACAGGGACTGGTTCCGATCCCCACATAGCTGTTAGAGCTGTTCCCAGTCAGTGAGGATGCTCCTGCTGTTCACATGGGGATTGGGAGAGTCCTGATCCCCAAGTGGCAGGGACAGCCATCCCCACTTATCGGGGATGCTGGCTGCTCCCACATGGTGGAGAGACAGCTGTCCCTGCAGCCTGCACAGCTCCTCCCCACAATGGGGATTAGCCAGGCAGCAAAAAGCCCCCTGCTACCTGGCCTGACCAGGACCAAGTTGCTCCTGGTTGGTGTCTACATGTCTGCTACTGCGTAGTAGCTAATGGACCATTAATCTAGCACCTGTATGTCCTGGTACTAGCAGATGGTACATTAGCCTATCTTACTGCACAGTGGATGTATCTATATGTGTATTTGATGCAGGAGCAATTTACTTGTGAATAAACTACTCAGGTAAATGCTCCCAGGCAGTGGACTACATGTCCAGGGAAGTGGGAGCAGATTTGCTGCTAATGGCAGCAAATTACTCTTGCTTCTTGGGGCTTTGAAATGGGCTCTAGGCTCCCCCGGGTGCTAGCCCAGGGACTGGCAGGGAGCACTGGGCCAGGAGACAGCTGTCTCCCAGCCATGGCTGGGACATTGCTCCCTGCTCCTGGGGGGCTGCCTGCTGCTGGGGCGAGGACAATATCCCCTTGCCCCAGGAGCAGGATCTCCCAGACCTGGCTCCCTGAGTGGGGCAGGGGACTTGGAAAGAGATGCAGGGGAGGGGCAGGTCCCAGCCCCTTGCTCCAATTTGCCATTGGGGCAGCTAGCAGGGAGCCCCTGGCTGGGAGATAAGGATCTCACCGTACCGGCCCTGTGACCACGGAGCTGGTGCTGGGAGATAAAGATCTTCCAGCCCCTCTCTTTCCAATTGTGATGGCGAAGCAGGGCCTAGGAGATAAGGATCTCTCAGCCTTTGTACCAACGGCAATCTTGGAGCCAGGGGCTTGGAGCTCCCTGCTGCCAGGTCATGGGGACATAGTCCCCACGCAGGCTCCCATGGTGCAGCCTGCCACAGCAGCAGGCAGCTTCTGAGGGCAAGGAGCAATCTTCCACCCTCTGGTGGCTGGCTGACTGGGAGCACAGTTAGTAATCACAAGTAAATTTGCTACTTCTATTTGCAAGTAGCAAATTTACTTGTGATTAGTGAGGTTTACTGTGCAGTAAGCATATGCACATGTAGATGTGCATGCTTACTGTACAGTAAACTATGCTACTCTGCAGTAAAGCATCTCATGTAGATGTACTCAGTAAGTCCAACACACATGTAGAGGGTGACACTTTAATGCTCATTAGATTAGTCTAATGTGCAATAAAGCGTCTTGTGTAGGTACATCCGCCATGCATTTAATGAGGTTTCCTTATATGCGAATGGAAGACAAGGGGCTTCCCCCTCACCCCCCCCACCCAATGTTGATTGGGGAAAAATCCTCATCTTGTACTTGAGTAAATACAGGAGTTTGCTCATATAAAATGCAGCATATGAGAATGATTGCTGGAAAAACTGGAAATTCTTTTTATAGTCAGGGCTGTTGAGCAGAATTGCTCTGTCCTTCTGAAAACAATGGTGTCTCCCCTAACATGATTATGTAAACTAATTGTGAATGTCTTCTACTTTCTAAGTATGAAAAGAAAAATATGACTGTCTCACATGCATACACATCCACTCTAACCATTTTCTGTAGCATCTACCCAAAAGTATATTATTCTTTTCTGTCCTCTTTACATTAACGTCTAGCTAATATGGTTTCTCTCTCATACACTTTCCCTTTGCAAGAGTTGGCTAATGCACAAAGAAGAAAATGAATGAAACAAAACTGAGTTGGCTTCCAGTCTATTACACACACAAATATAAAAGGGTAAGGGAATAAAAGATTTCAAGCTGAAGAGAATTGCAGTTAGAAATAAAAGCAAGTGAAATAAATACATGTGTAGCTTTGAGCAATGTAGCTAATCACCACTCATCTCCAGGCTCATCCTTCCTCTCTGGATTGAAAACATCGTCTTTAGAGTGACATTTTTTTAAAGAATTGCATCAATAAATTATATTTGGGGATATTTGTAATTCAGTTTTTACTAGCATGATACCAAAATGACTAAGATGGTGCTGAATGTTTTATTTTGTTTATATGACACTAAAAATTGTCTCCACTATCATATGTGAAATGTTTGAAATAATAAACTATATTTTTATCAGGTGATTAATGGTATCATCTTAGACTTGAAAAATCAAATGAGAAATTGTCTGGTTATTGGGGCACCTGTCTCAGAACAGGCACACTACAGCATAGTATTTCTGGAGCTCATCTGTCATGCCTATAAAGCAGAACTTTCCTCCAGTTTCCACAGACTTATGTATACCAGCAATAATCTAATATGCAATACAGAGAGAGAATCTAAAGAAAATCTGGTTCTGGATTTGTGTATCTTTCAGATGCAAGGTTTTCAAATCAGGTATGGTATAAAGTCCATGCTCATTATGGTATTTCTAATGCATCTACCATGTTGGTATCTAAGGCTGCTTGCTTCAGTAAAAATTTAAGAATTTACATGAAAGCAAAATTTTGTAAAATTTCTGAAACTTCCTAATTCTTCTTGGAACAGAAATACCGAGAGACAATCTTCTATTTGGGTTCTTCCGCTTCCTGTCCCTGTCTGATCAAGGACTGTTGACACATACAAGAGTAAAAACAATAAACATAAATGGTACATTCTGCCCTGAAGCATGAAGACTTGAATGATTTTAAGAAAATAATAATTTAAATTATTTTGAACTTCAGAAGCTGAGATAAGCTTTAATTTTAAGTTTCAATCATAATTTCTTAAGCAGTTTGCCTATATGTAGTTGCCTTTAATACCATCTAATTCAGGTGCATGGTCTTTGCTGAAGACCATGAACAAAACAGGACAGTTTCTTAAGACAAGAAAACATAATAATGTATGACGAGATGAATTCCAGGAAATCATCAGTTTTTAAAGTACTGCTTTGTCTGGTAAATTCACAAAATTTTACTTTCCCTATGGGGTCCTCAGGGGTTTGAAACTAGATAGGGTTAAATGACTAAAGGACCTGGGCTAACTGAGGAGGAAAAGACGATCAGGCCAAGAGGAAACTATGTCTATTCCTCTACTCCAGAAATGGTATGTTATATTTTTGTATTTGTTTGAATCAAAAAGGATCATATAATCTAGTTTTTTATGTGGAATACTCAAGACAGACTGCTTACCTGTGATGAATTGTATGTCTTCAAGTTAAGTTTAGGAGAATGGGAGTACAACCGTAGAATCTGCAACCATATTACTTCAAACAATGGCAGTTTTGCCCATCTGTGTAGCCCAGTATTTCCCAAACGTTTAATACCTGGGGCACCTGAATTGAAATTGGTAACACACTTCACTCACCGATTCGTGGGCTAGATTTGGTCTCTGTGCCTCACCCACGGCATGGAGAGAGGCAGTGAAGCCAGCGCCCCATCCAGTCCATTTTTCACAGGACATTAGTGTGTCATGGCACATTCTTTGGGATCCACTGGCCTAACCAGCAGTTGCTTTGAAACTATGAACATATGTGGAGTATGTTGTATTTTTTTGTTGAGCGGGGGTTACTGTTTTCCTTTAGGGAAGTGGAAGTGATTAGAAGAAATAAAGGTTGAGATGGACTTACAGAGTAGCCCCAGGCTGCAGTGTAAGCTAATACTATCCTTAGCTAGCATAGCTTTCGTTGCCCTTTTTAAAGTGTAACTTGCTTGGCAAAAATCAGATGAATGTGGTGGTTTTGGCAAATTTCTCTTCTTTTCATGCCACACTATCTTGTTCCCTGCTTCACTCTCCTTTTTTTTTCTTGGTTCTTTTGCTAATGCATAAACCACCTGCCCATCTTTTGACTTGACTGTGTTTCTCTAATAGGAGAGTCCAGTGTTTGGTTAAGTTATGGGAGACACAGAGGATTTATGTGGTCTTCTTGCTTAGTTGCTATGGAAGTGATGACAGACTAGTCCCTAAAGTTGCTAGAGAAACTGACACATCACACCCAATTACGTGGTCTCCTGGCTTCTCACTTGTTTCTTCCCTGAAATATAAGCTCTCACTCTCACACTCATTTAAAAAAAAAAAAGAAAGGATATTTGCCATTTAAAAGAAAAAGGAAAATAGCAAGGAAAAATGGACTTAAGTCTATCAGACTAAAAAATGTATAATAAAATGTGTCCTAAGGGAGTTCCAATATATCAGATTGTACATAATTCAAACTCCTTTTTCAAACAACACACAAGGCTATTCCAGCTGGACTAATAGTAATAGAGGATACACATTCAGTCCCTGGCTACTGGTGTTCAGAAAGTTTGCCTCACTGTAGAAGGAACAAACTTGATGCCCATAGGCAAAGGCTATCTCTTACATTTCTGATTCTTCCTCCATTGTTTGGCTATAACTCTAGGGTAAGGGTTGTCAACTGGGAGTACATGTACCCCTAGGGGTACTTGGACCAGTCCTAGGGGTACGTGTGAGCGGACGGGGATGGAACACTGCCACCTCCCAGGAGCAGGGCCAGGGCAGGGTGAGGGCAGCGGCACTCCTCTGCAAGGGGGGGGGGGGGGGGGACCCTCATACGTGATGGCTGCCACTACCACAAACCAGCCCAGTGAGTTTCCCTGCCCCACAGAGGGGCGCTGCTGCCCCCATCCAGCCCGGTGAGCTTCCCCGCCCCATCCTGGCCCTGCTCCTGGGAGGCAGCAGTGCCCCGTCCCTGCCTGCCCATACACCACCCGACCACGCATGGGCCTCCCCCCTCCCTCCACTCAGAGTCTAACTGTGTGCTACCCTCCCCTCCCCCATGCTTGGCATCCAGCCGCCAAGGGTGCTTAGGCTAAAAAAGGTTGAAAAACCCTGGTCTATGGTATGGAGAGAACTGAGAGAGAGACAGCCAGTTTCCTCAAAAGGGGTGATGGAAAAAGTGGTAACAGGAAGAATTAGGGGATTCCACAGGGCTTTCCAAATATATAACAAATGAACAAAAACTAAAAATATTCTACTACAACCGCCCAATTTTTATGTATGCTCAGTGGATGAAATCCCATCTATAGGAAAGTCAATAGAAGTTTTGTTATTGACTTCAATGGAGCCTGGGTTTTACCATATGACTTCATAATATTATTTTTCTCATGAGGAAAATAAAGTGTGATTCCACTTTGAAAGGCCATGATAGAATAGTTTAGTCAAGAGATCAGCTCCCAGTGTGTGATATATCCTGACTTAAGTGACTAAAGAAGCAGGGAAAGGAGGAGTTATGCTCCTGTTGCCACTACAAATCCAACTGAACTAGGTTACAAGCAGCTGCATTCTTTCCTCCCTTATACTTCCTCAGCAGAATTAGCTACATTTGGTTTTTGAAAGCAATGAGTCTTTGTAAGTGTCACTTAGAGCATCTTTCAAATTTTATTAAAATTACTTGTACAAAACAAGCATAAAAGCCAGCTTGATTTTTCAGATCCCCGGTTGAGATTGCAAGACAACAGCAATTAGGGACAGAAAATCTGTTCATGTGGAAACAACGTACCTTATGTGTAAGCTACAGGGTCCTCAGAGTGCAGCTCCCTTCTGGCTTTGCTTCTCTCTACTTTGCCTTGCTAATGCAAATTTCATTCCAAACTCCATATACCTTGGCATCTCTGATCCCCAAGTGCCCATATGCTCTTCTCCCAAACCCCGCCAATGATTTTTTGTGCTATGCCACTCAACTTGTATGCCACACAGTCATTCAAATGCTTAGCCTTAACGTCCACCACATGTTTTTGTACAAAAAAGCATATTAGAGTTTAGCACTACACATACAGGGAACCTATCTTCACCTAGCTGAGGCAGGAGGGAGTGTTGAGTGTTTCTGAGATCATGAGGAATTGGAGGCATGCATTGTGGGTGAGTCTACATTAGAACAGGAAATGAGTTTGCTGTGGAGCTGCAGAGGCATTAACTGTATCTAGTTATTAAAGCCAGGTGATTTGAGGTTACTGAGCTGTTCATATAATCAGTGATTTTTTTTCTGACTTTTTCTAAATGCACTTGACCAGTACTTTAATTAGTGGATTTTTTGTTTTTGCTAACCACATTTAATTTCTCATGTAAGGCTGAATGCTAACATGAAAAACAGTTATAACAGTTTTACATCACAAACATATTTTTTAAGAACATAGTTTCATTTTATTAAAACAATTTATGAAGGAAAAAGGCCTAGTGAAGCAGAAATACTCCAGAATACATAATAATACAGAATTATATGTAAATATTCATAACATTTTTATCATCTCTTACCTGCTATGAATCTTTAATTTATGATAAGGGTTGTCTCTTTGGCCTGGATAGTTCAGTGAATAGGGGTGTATCTACATTGTCAAATCATCATAGCAGGAAATGCCACAATGAAGTATGGCATCCCAAAAAGGATGTAATGTAGACTCCCTTGAGTGCTCTGCCTTGGGGAAATGTATTGTGATACTGGGTTCATGCCAAAACACTACATCTCTTCACTGGAGTGCTCTCTATTGCAGTGGTTCGATGATAAAGATACACCCTACAACACTATACACAGAGAGATTTGGTTAAAGCAAAGGCTGCAGCTTTTAGTAATGTAATGGAAGTACAACAGGAACAGAGAGACTGTTCTTTCCTACCAAAGTCCTGATAACTCATAAGACAATGTAGGTCACAAACAAACATCCATAAAGGCAGAGCGGTCCTGAAGAGGAGGCTAGCTCTCCCTTGCAAAGTCTACCCAAGGATCAGGAGCCTAAAGGCCCAGATCCTATCTTACACGTTCCTTGTTCAAGTGATAAAGGCTTGAATAAGAAATGTATCTTTTAGCTCACAACCTTGAGGTTCAAGACTTGCCCTACATCACATAAGAAGAGTCCAGACAAACAATAGCTGAGTAACACCTAGGATTACAGTAAAAATCCTCGTCTCCATGCTACCCCAGTTAAATACTCCAATGGCACCTGGCATACAAGAGTAACAAATAACTAACAATGCTATATCACCTCCTCTGCAGACTGTGAGCTACCAAATTGCTTGGTGAGAAAGTTCTTCCTAGCTCCTTCCGATGGGTGGGAGGGGAGCTGCCCTAACTCTTGTGCAGTTGGACAAACAAAGCAGTTGCAGAGAGTGGCCCATGCTCCAGAAGATGAATATAAATTATTGACTCCTCTATACATACAGTAAGAGAGAAGTTAAGTGGGAATATAGGGCCTTTGAGCTCTGCTCAAGTCTAGCCCCTTCTGGGCAGGGGAGAAAGGAAAGCCACTCTGGTGCCTTTCATCTGCTGGCCCAGTGACATTCTCCTTGCAAGAAAAGAGGATGTGTTTTCATTTGCTGCATCACTTTTTTTTTTAAATGATCCATGGATAAATCTTCCTTTCCATCATACAAAATGTCTGTGAAAATACATTGTAGTACCTGGACATTATTCAGGTTAGAAACTGAAAGATAACAACTAGGAAGAAGAAAAAACCAAAAAAAAAAAAATCTAAAAAGGTTCAAAGATGCATCTAGAGTACACATAATTCTTCTTCAATTTATGAACTGCTGTTCAAGCTGCAGTCTGGCTGATGCAGTCCTCCCTCAGAAGTTTCACAACTGTTTTAAAGTACAGAAGAAAGCAAGCTTGCATATGAGAAACAAATGCTTTATTATATTGCACTGTAAGGTTCATGGCCATATATCAAATTAAGAGGGTTTTTTCAAATGATTTCTGTCTTATGTACGATTATATGTTACTGGTTATGTATATTTATATTTATCTCTCCACATACACACACACACACACCTGTTCTTTGCCTGCAAAATTATATGTATGTACATGTATATGTATATGTAAATAATTATCATTATAATATATACTGATTATATATATTATCTTTATATATGATATATAATTATTTATTTATAATTATATATATACTTTTTAGATATATAAATGTTATATTGAGAAGCTTAGCTTCATCATACAAGTTCTCTCATATATATATATGCTTGGTGTGTGTATGTGGGGGGGGGTGTACTTGTGTGTGTATACCCAGTGTGTGTGTGTGTGTGTGTGTGTGTATATATATATATGAGAGAGAGAACTTGTATGATGAAGCTAAGCTTCTCAATGTTAGTAACATTATGTTCCATGAGGAGGCAATATTTCAGAATATTACTGTTCTGACTGGGCTGGTAGTCATTTATATTATCTACAATAAATATCAGTAGTACACTGGTGTGTTCATAAGGGATTGGAAGTCCTCTTTAAGATCCTTTCCTCAATTATAGATATTTTATGTGGTTGAGAACATCCCAACTTACATTAAACAGGATAAATAATTTATATAAACTCACCTTTTTCACAGCATTAGGCAACCTCTAAGTTTTCCCCTGAAAGTTAGGAAAAAAATCCTCTACAGATGCATGATATCCCCTCTCAGGATTCTTGCTTCTTCTGCATACCATGTGAACATTTATCAGACACACAGAACCTTGGTTTAATCTAGAATCTACTTTCTGGCTATAATTGGTATTTGCCATAAACTCTATTTTTAACTCTTAGCTCCTCTAGCTCAAATAAAATGATGGAAATCATATTTCATACATAAGAACATACAATGATCAACAGCAGAGGTCAGGAAGAAATTTACCATAATGAGATGCTAGTATATACCGTATTTTCTCATATACCACATGCCTATATATAAAACACATACCTTGCGTTTGGAAAGCAAAATGTTGAGAATAAGATTTTTCCAAGTTATAGCTGACCACATGACAGAATAAGTCCCCCTGGAAACACAGAGTACTTAGGAGGCATGGAGTTCCAGGGGACAGTCTGGGTGAGGCAGCAGGAACTTTCATGTGTCCCAAGATGGCAACAAAACTAGGTCCCAGACACTTGCAAGGGTAGTAGCAAGACTGTTACTTCTTTACTATAAATAGTTGTTTGTGTAGGTTCTTGTAAATAATAAAGCATTGCTTCCATACCCCAAATCTCATCAAGATACTACATACTGCATACAGCAGCTCACTCACCCTCAGCCTCCTTAATGGCTTTTCAGCCAAAAGCTACTGCTACACCAGCAGCTATGAAGGGGTTAATACTGAATTCTGTCCCTGCTCATTGCAGCCATCTTGGCAGCCACCTGGGTGCATCTTGGCAACCCTAGTGGGAGCATCTATATGAGACATTTACTGCAAAGCTGCCTAATTAGCTCCTCAGTAAAGTATCAGTGTCTACACATGTGGCCCTACTAGGCTGCAGGAAATGAATTAACTCTGCCACAGTTTTACTTGTAAATACAAGTACTATCCTGCAGTGGTCTTCTTTAGCACACAGCAATACACTTGTAGATGCTGATGGGGCTGGCTGGGGCATGAGAGTGCTTCAGTGAGGGGCTGCCTGCTGGCTAGCCCCACACTGGAACACCCTCATGCCCCAGCCAGGCCCTCTGCAGCACGTTGACCTGGGTCAGAGCAGCCCTGGGCTGGCAGGCTCATCTCCCTACCAGCTGGGGCTTCTCCGACCTGGCTCAATGTGCTGCAGTCCTGGGCACATGTGAAGATGCAGCATCCAGGAGCAATAAACTCCGGTGCGATATGTGCTGGAGTTTATTGCTCCATGCTAATAGTATGTGTAAATACATCCAGTGACTCCTTGTGCTAATCTATCCTGCCTCTGTTCCAGTGAAGAAAAATCAGCTTTTCTGCTTAAGATGAACACCCCAATTTTGGAAGGCTGATTTTTTGAGGAAAGTACATTTGGTAATGCAAATAAAAATTATATTTATCTGAACTCTGGAGTTTTTTTATATGTCCCTGAAATATGTCTCATATTTTTGCCAGATAAGGTTGACTATCAGTCTATTCTGTTATTAAAAATCTTTTTTTTTTTTAACATCCCAAGATATTTTTGATTCACATGATTACCAATCTTGTACAGGAAACAAATAAAAATATCTGAATTTAAAAGGCTTGGAAACTAAGGAAAACAAGGAAACTCTCTCTAAAAGAAAAGAAAAAAAGGATCGGAAGTAATATTCTCTTTTGACCAAGTTGTGTATCCTGTATGTCCTATTATCTAATTCACTTAAGGAAAATATAATTCACTCTTAATCACTGCCTATAACAACTTCCTCCTATACAGAATTTGTCTGCCTCAGCTGGTTTTTAACTGCATGCAAAGCGGTCAATACATTTGTTATGCTATATGGATATTCCACAGCTAAAAGAAAATTGTTGGCACCTTAAATTAATTAAGCAGGAAAACTATTTAGATTTAAAGATGTTTATGGGGCAAAAAGTGCCCAATTTTGGTTTATCCTACACAAATCAGAGTTGTTTAAATCTAACTGTTTTTTGCCTGCAGAATTCCTTGATTTGATTTAACTCATTCAAATTTAGGTTTGTAGCTTGCATTATCAAAAATATAATAATTGGTAAAAAGACTACATACCAGATTATATTGGTGCCAGTAGCAGAAGTTTCTCAATATAAGGATGACAGTATATATCATAATATATTTTGTGAGTGTAAACAATTTCTAAGGACACTTGTACTGTTTTTGCTATGAATGACATATTAACATAATCAAAACAAATGACTAATTATTCCTTGTAGCTAGGGTGAATGTAGTTGATCTCCCTACCTTGTTCCAATTAGAATTTCAATGTGCTCTTAGGCCCCCTAGGTAGTAGATATTATTGACTCAGCTAACTGACCTATCTAGGCCTGGCCACCTAATGTCAACTATAAACCATAATGCATAATTCACCTTCATAATAAGGTGACCCAACCTGGTGACCTGTCTCTTCTGTTAGTTTCTTTGTCTTGAGATATCTATTATTCTCTTGTTCTAACCATGTAATCAGGGGCAATAACTTTCTCCCAATATTTGCCAGCCATTCTACAAATTTCCTTTCGAGATCAGTTCTTCCACCTTAATCTTGATAAATTGAGTCATGGATAGATCTAATAAAAGAACTGGGTTCCCACACAGTAAGCACTAGTACTCCTAACTTTTAAGGGGCGTGCCTCTAGACTTAGGTGCCAAGACTTCCTGTGAAGTGCATGGGGAGATAGGCACCTCAGAAGGGCAGTCCATCAATCTCACATGCTGAGCAAGGGGCAACCAAAAAACTATTCAGCAGAAAACACCAAGCATAGACATCTATGTGGACTTGTATCCTTCTCTAGAATTTAGGTGCCTGACTCATGGTTGTGGAGAGGTACCTCTATTCATTTGGGGTCTCAAGCTCAGATTCCTTTAGAGACAGCAGGTCCCTAAATTGAATTTTTAAGGAACTTGATGGTGCCCACATTTTATGCAAAACACTAGTGGTTGGAGCACTAATCCAGCAAGTGGGCTAATCCAAACTCACTTCTGTCCATTCCCAGTTTATGCATTTTACTTTAATAAGATCATGGCAATGATCTTCATGAAGTTGTGGGAGATGAGCCAGGTACCAGGGAACTGAAAAAGGGACGGCCTAGTGCCTTTTTTAAAAAAGGCAAGAAAGAGGATGGGAGGCAACTACAGACCAATTCGCTTCACCTCAATACCAGGGAAGCTACTGGAGCATATCCTAAGGAAAGCGGCAAGTGTGGCAGGCTTGCTGGCGGCAGCCTGGCTTGACGGCTTGAGCTAAATGGCTGTGACTGATTGGTGGGGGCATTCCCCTTCCCCACCAATCAGAAGAAGGTAGGAGGGAGGCTTGCCCTGCCCTGACCTAGGGGCAAGGTGAAGAAGAGGACCAAAAGAGGAACTAACCCCTTAGGCTTTCCCATTGGTCCATTCCCAATCTGGGGGTGGAGCCTCCAGAAGGGATAAAAGCCCACGTGCCCAGCACACAGGCAGTTTTGATGAGGGATGATAAAGATGAGGCTTCAGAAGAGCTGGTAGAACTGACCAGTGGCACAGAGCAATTGCCCCAGAAGCACCCTGAAGACACCTCTGCTAAGTAGGAAGCAGCAGGCAGCTGCATCCCAGACCCACTGTGGAAAAAGCCGCAGTGTCAGTGCGTGGGTTGGTACATGGAGGGTCCAGAGAGTGGAAGGAACCTTGGCGGCTGCATGAGGCAGCATGGGTCCCCAACCCTACACAAGGCAGGAGCTCTCAGTGCATAGAGCAGTGCACAGGGCTGGTAAAGCTGAAGGGTTCTCTGTGGCTGCACAAGGCAGCGCAGGTCCCCATCCCTGCATGAGGCAGGTGACCCTTGGGTGCAGAGGTAGTGCATGGGTCAGAGAGCTGAACAGAGCTGATGGGTGTTGCAGCTGCAGTAGGCAGGGCAGGTCCCCATCCCTGCATGAGGCAGGTGCCCCTTTGGTGCACAGGGCAGAGACCTGAGTGGAGCTGACAGGATGCTGCAGCTGCACAAGGCAGTGCAGGTCCCCATCCCTGCACGAGGCAGGTACCCCTTCAGAGCACAGGGTTGAGAAAGGGCTGACAGGTCTGGTGGCTGCACAAGGCAGCTTGGGCCTTCCTGAAGCAAGCAGCAACCGATGGGCCAACCACCCTGGTGAGGAAGGACACCCCACAGCAAACCCAAAGTTAGAGATGAGCCTAACCCACCAAAGCTGCTGGGGGTCGTGAGTCACCCAGGAAGGGGATCATAGTTCCCAGAAGGGGAAAAGAAGGAGATTTCCACAGGGGAGGAGGGGCCCTCCCCATTTGGGTGACAGCTCCTTCCCCATCTTGGGTGTAGAGAGGAATCAAGGGCCCCTGTTTGCTAAGGGTGGTTTCACAGTTATGGGGCCCCTCCTAGCTGTGTGACCTAGGAGAAGGTGATGGTGTTCCTTTAAGGAGACAGGTCCTTTCCCCTGATACCATTCCTTCTTTGGGCACAGCTGCCGTGCCACTGTTGTGTTCTGGTTCCTCATGTTATTGTGATTTTTGTTGTAAACTTGTGTCTTTATTGTATTTTGAAAAGATTACAAGCTGCTGTATTTAGCCTGTTAGTAGGATCTGCTAGCTAGCACAAACCCGACTCAGTACCTGAATTCATTGTATTGGTTATCTTTATGCATTTGTATCTCATTTGTTGTAATCTCATTTGTGTATGTTGAGTTATTGTCCCATCACTGCTAGATTCTCATTTGTTAATTTGCTGTCTATTTGTCTAACCTGTGTTTTATCATTGAGCGCTCCCTCGCCTGCCGCCTGGAGGGTCCTGTTGAGGACAGGGACTGCACACTAACTGGAAAGCCAAAGAGGATCAAGGCTAATATAATGTTTTCATCTGCCATATCCAGCTGAGATTTGCCTGAGTTCTGGGTTAATAAGAGTTGCTGTCTTTGTAGACCTATAGTGTAAACTATCCAATTGCCCATCAAGAATGATGGGGAGGTGGAGCAGACGGTGAAGGAGCCTTGCCCCCTCCATCCAGGCTCACTTCCCCTTCACTCCTGCTGCTTGGAGTCTGGGCCCACTCCCCCTTTCCCTGCCACAGCACTGGGGAGAAGGGAGGGCAGGCTTGGGCCTGATGCGGGGAAGGACCGAGTCCAAGGGTGGGAAGAAAACAGGCTATTGTGGTGGGTTGGCAACAGGGAGCAGCAGGCCCAGGCCAACCAAGCGGCAGTGGGGGGATGGGAGGAGTGGGCTTGGGGTCAACATGGGAGGAGACTCGCTCCTCCCTTCCCCCTGCAGCTGCCATGTTGGGCCGGGCTGGGCTGGGCCCACTGTCCTCCCCTCACTGCTGTGGCAGGCCAGCTTATCCCCCAGCTTGGGCTCATTCCCCCCACCATGTCAGGCCCGGGCCCACTCTTCCCCTGGCCCCACTGTCACTGCCAACGCCACAGTGCACCTGCTCCTTCTCCCCTCCCCTCATTGGGCCTGTTTGGGGATGGAGGGAGTGGGGGAGGGGCTGACACGGGGGAGGGAGGGAGGTGCGGGAGGAGAGGAGTGGGCCCAGGCCTAAGGGAGGGAGAAGGCTTCTCTCCCCCAGCGGCTGCCGTGGCCACATCAGGTCAGTCAGGCTGGGCCCACTGTTCTTCCCCCCAACTGTTGTGGGCTGGCTTTTCCCCTACTCGGGCCCACTCCCAGCCCTCCCACACTGCGCCTGGGTCCACTCCCTCCCTGCATTCCCTGCAGGAAGCAGGGCAGGGAAGGCCTGAGGCCAGCCCTGCTGGCCTCATCCCCACTTCCATCCGCTTTGTTGCCACCGCCAACATCCCCAGTGTCCCCACCATCATGGTGGCAGGCTGCCTTGTGTCAGAACACTTCTTTGTGGTCTGATTGGCTGTTTGTCAGCCAATCAGAGCACAAATAAAGCATTACGGACAGCCAGACAGACTACAGCTTTTATAATATTAGAATATTATATATATTATAATAAATTTATAATAAGATTAATTTTATTCTAATATTATAAAAGCAGTAGTCTGTCTGTCTGTCCATAATGCTTTATTCACACTCTGAATGTCTGATGGAAACAACCAATTAGAGTGTGAATACAACATTTGGACAGGAGGTGGTAGCACAGTGGAGCACTACCATGATGGTTGGGACACAGGGGATGGTGACCCCCCCGCTCCCTGGGGGCAGTGGCAATGGAGCAGATGGAATGGAAGGGTGAGGCCCGCC
The DNA here is from genome assembly GCF_030867095.1 of Alligator mississippiensis. Lineage (NCBI taxonomy): Eukaryota > Metazoa > Chordata > Crocodylia > Alligatoridae > Alligator > Alligator mississippiensis. The sequence continues at coordinate 126,929,945 of NC_081825.1, read as the reverse complement.
CTGCTTCTGGGAGGCAGTGGCGGTGGAGCGGACAGAGCAGAGGATGAGTTCAGCAGCACTGGCCTTGACCCCCACCCCCTGCTGTCTGGATGTGGCAGTGGCACGGGGTGCTGGGTGGTGGCGCTCCATTCATGCCCCACCCATCATTCATGGGGAGGGGAGTCAGGTGGATGTGGGCTCAGTGGATGGGGTGGAGAAGTGGGCCCAGCTCCAAAACAGTGGTGGGGAGGGTGCGGGGCCGGGGCCGGCCCCAAAACAGCAATGGGAGGGTGTACCAGGCCCGGCCCAGCCCAGCCCAGTCCCACAATGCGGTCGGGAGGGTGGGGAGGCACCCTGGGCCCAGCCCAGCCTGGCCCTGAAATGGCATTCTGGGGGGAGAGGGGGGCGCTGGCCCCACAGTGGCAGCAGCCAGGCTCCGCAATGGCGGTGAGGGGTGGGGGGTGGACTTGGCCCCACAGCAGAGGGGAGGAAAGGGGGAGTGGACCTGGCCCTGCAAGTGAGGGAGGGGAAGGGGTGACTGGACGCAGGCCCCTGTCCCCACCCCCCACCATCATTCTTGATGGGTAATTGGCTAGTATATATATATGTGCATGCATGTGTGTATGTATGTATGCACATATATGTGTGTATATATGTTTATGTATGTATGTACATATCTATGTGTGTGTACATGTTTATGTGTATGTATGTATATATGTGTGTGTGTATGTGTATATATGTGTGTGTGTGTCTGTGCATGTTAATAAGTTTTATATAATATTGTACAATTAAACCTGTAAATAGTTAAGTATCACTAGGTGTCTCTGGTCTCTGCTCTGCTCTGCTCTTCTCTGTAAGGAAAAGAGGTGGCTGGCCTGCAGCTAACCGGTCATGCTCCCACAGCTGACATCCCTTCAATTGAAGATGGGTTACCAGCTGCATACCACCCAGGTAAACAAGCATCTGGATGAGGAAAGCCTGATCGCAAGCAGCTAGCATAGATTTATGAAAAACAAATCATGTCAAGCAAACTTTGACAACGTAATTACTTGAGTGAACGAAGGGAATTCTGTGGATATAGTGTATCTGGACTTCAGCAAGGCTTTTGACAATGTCTTGCATGACCTTCTCGTACACAAATTGGAGAAAATTGGGCTAGATAAAACTACTATAAAGTGGATAGATAAGTGGCTCAATAGTCGCAAGCAAAGGGTAAGTATTAACCTAGTCTACATCAGAATGGCAGGAGGTTTTGCGTGGAGCCTCACAGGGGTCTGTCCTGGACCCAGTGCTGTTCAATGTGTTTATTAACAATTTAGATGCTGGCATAGAAAGGTTCTTGAGAAAATTTGCAGATGACATGAAACTGGGAAGGATGTTACCTGTTTCCTGGCCTTGGTGCACTAAGCTATTATAATTTTGAATAAAAATGCTTAAGTCTACCTATGTCCCATTTTGCTAGCTAAACCCCTTTCTTTATATTGGCTATCAATCTCTGTCACATAAAGGAATGATGAGTATTTCAAGTAGAACATCAGTATTTCCCATCAGGAACACAGCCATGGCCCACATCATTCTCCACAACCAACCTGATGTAACTATTACAAGTAAAAGCTGAGTTTCACAACAGTGACTCTTTGTCCAGTGAATCATTGTGTGCTAACACACCCAAATATGTTAATAGTCTTTCCAAAATGTTGTCGTCTATTATATATGTATAATATAATGTGCAATTTTATTTCATTTTTAATTTGCAGATGTTTTCCTTTGTTCATTGGTTGTACCTTTTAAAACATTTAACATTTTATATTAAAGTTCTTTTCTTCGTATTTTCCACTTACTTTAGGTAGGTTAATAAAATATATTAATTTAGATTTTGATAAATATTGGGCCAGATCTTCAGGTTGTACAAATTGCTGCAGTTCCACTTGAGTATTTGGAGCTCTACCAGTTTATATCAGCTGAAGATCTTGTCCTGCAGTTGTTAAAACTGAATAAGCAGTAGAGAGCCATTAAACAGTTTAACTATTCAGTTATGTTTACCTTACAATGAAACCTCTTTATTGACTGGCATTTGCTTAGTTTATTAAATCTTTAATATTTCTTTCTATCACTGTACCAGAATATCTGATATTGCTTTTGGCAAACTTTCATATTCAAATGTTTTCTCTTTGTATAAAAGTCAGACTTTCAGCTGATGTAAATGGGAATATTTGATCCATATGAAGAGCTGTTGCAGGCTCCTCTGAATGTTTGCCTTGTGTCATTTTTTTCTTGCAAGGTGAGGAGCAGGGCTCAGCTGTTTTCAAACAGAAGTAAAAGCAGATGGCAGCGTCTCCTCGGGGTTTTGCTCTAGCCAGAAGTACCCAATGATTTATTTTGCTGTGTTTCCTCCTCCCCTATAAACACCCATCTTTCACCTGTTGAAGACAGCAGTAAATGTTTCCATTCTTTGATGCTAGGGTGATACAAGACACACCTGTACCTTATTGTTACCATGGAAACCATTGTGCTTCTGTATCTGCCCCATCTGCCTTAATATCTAAACTGCTAAAGTCTAATGTGGTTATGGAAGAAATAGGATGGAGTAAGACCTTGACATTTGCCTGAACTACAGCTCCATACAGCAATCTCATTGTGTAGGTAAAGGCAGGATTGATCTAATGCGGGATCCACACAATCGCACAACATGTATGGCAGTAGGCATGATTGTGGGATTATGAATCAGATCCCATGACACCTTATTGCTGGTGCAGGGGGACTTTGATCTTCTATTCATGTAAATATGGTACATGTATTGACTTTGTAGCTGCTTCCTATCATGTCATTAAATGAATGTGTAGCCAGGACCCCTGTGGCTGGAAGCCCAGTCAGCTGATCTGAGCTCCCACGATATTAGTCCAGAGCCAAAAAGATCATGATTTATACAGTTCATTGGGCTGGGCCCCATCTGAGTCAACAGCATTTCAAACCATGGTGATCCCACAGTCCAGCACTGCTCAGTATGTGTATGTACTCCAGATACCCTCCACTTGCTAATCAGCCATCCACTCGCTACTGGAACTGGGTGTTCTTGTCACAAATGCTGGAACCCTTTGAAAATTTATGTGAATATGAGGTGCAGGGCTGCCTGGTCAGTGTCCAATCCATAGAGGGCAGGGCCACACTAATCACATGTGATAGGCTGAGAGAGGGAGCGACAGAGCCTCTCAGCTAGGTAGAAGTTTGCTGATGTTTGCCAAACATTGAAAGCTTGTAAAGAAACAGGAATCATGGAGATGATAAACAAAGACACTGCTTAGCTGTGGGAGAGAAAGGAAAGCAGAAATGTATTTGGTGTCGTGGCGCACCATGACTTAATAAAGAGTTGATACTGAGTGGGACTGAGCCCAGTGAGCATTATATCTCATTCAGATGGGCTTCCCTAATCTAGCCTTGGGGTAGATTCCCATCAGTAGATCAATTCTTGGCCTGTGGATCAAGATCAGGACAATGGTCTGGTCTGGTTGGAAGGTTCAGGAGGGATTGGTGATGGCAGCAACAATGTTTAATGGTAGCAAGGAAAGAGAGGGGATGGACTCCACCTGGTGGAGGACAATTGATGAGAGCTGGATTAAGGAAGTGGTTCTGCATAAGGATTTCCATAAGGCAAGGCTAACACCTGGACCTTTTGGACATTTATACATGTGCTCTGGGAGTGGGGGTTTTGTGGGAGGGGGACTTTAATTAGAGCCGCTCGTGGAATGAGCTTTAGTTCAAGTGCCCTGCACTGCCATTTTTCAGCATGGGGACGCTGATACACGAGACGCTGGAGTCTGCTAGAGCATGGTAATTACCACATTCCAGCAGACTCGATTAATTGAGTCTGCTCTGACATGCTGTAATTCCAGCATGTCAGAGCAGCCTCACTATACATGTATAGGCACTCTTTGAAGCTAGAGATGATTCAGTTGGATTTCAGCAGGCTGATACTGTAGGGGACAATGAAGGTTTGGGTGCTTGATATAAATTGCTTAATCTGGATGCCAAGTAACTTGAACTGGGAAGTAAACTTTAGGGATAAGATGGCATACCAAAAATTCTGAGAGATGTACAAGGAACACTGAGAAGGCCCCATTCTGGCACATTTTGATTTTGGGGTGGTCATCACAATTAAGAGTGTCACAATTAAGAAAGAGTAGTTACAATAAAGATGTATGCAGACTTTATTGAAGATGGGGATGTAAGATTTTGGCTATCAATACACTGCAAGAGAGTGGAACATGTGGACAAGGTCCGAGACTCAGATGAGGTATGGACTTGTGGCCTGGAGAGCCCAGGTATTACTCTGGATAAACTTAGGGGGACAGGCAGGGTACAACACCTGCCTCAGGGAATCGCGTTTGGGTCCTGCAAAGCTCTGGTGTTTTACTATGGAGAGTCAAAGTGACATTTGAGGTGCAAAGAGGAGGATCATTTGTCAGTGGCCTGCCCATATGAGATTTGCCTGGCGCGAGGCAAAAAGGGTCACAGGGTGTGAGAGTATAAGAAGGAAGTGTAATTTGTTCAGAGATTCCAGTCATGTGTTCTGTACCTGGCCTAGATCATTTGCAAATACAGTGAAAAGAAGACAAGGTGGGGAGAGTACGACAAGGGAAAGTGGGCAAAGAGAGTGGGGAAGGACCACAGGGGAAAATATTTGGACCAGATGATGGCAGACATGATGTGCCTGCAGGAATGTGGGATACCAGGAGAAAAGGAGTATAAAAACCTCATAGGAAGATGGAAGCCCATCTGTGCAGTAGGGCAGTATTGAGAACAGGGTGGCAGGTGTGGCAGTACTAATTAAAGATCCACAGCTGCAACTAATAAGCTATCAGGACATAAATGAAGGAAGAGTGTTACAGATAATCTGAGACAAGGGAGCGGAAAGGTTTAGAATACCGAATGTTTACACACTGACAAAATGGGAGGCACTCTGCATTCTCTTGGAGGAGACGACAATCTTCCTAACTGCCCCTAATACTGTTTGGAGATGTTTTTGTATATTGGAGGAAGGGGATATGATGGGGAGTGATGCCTCAGAATTAGGAAGTTCCTCATGGACACTGGCAGGGATGGTAGGAGAGCATAAAGTAAAAGACACCCAAAAGGCTATGCCTGGAGTTGAAGGTAGGTTTATAAAAGCGGGCTGCTCATGGTCCTGCACAGAATTTGTTTTTGGGTCTGCAGACTGGAAACTTTGAGAGTCATAGAGAATACCAGTCTTCTCCTTGGACTGCCTGCTACTGAGGTTGGTATTAGAAGTGGGAGACCAAGCAATAACAGGCTGAAGGCAGTGGAAGTTAAATATGAGACAATTGCAAGATGGACAAGTGTGCAGATCGTATGTATAGCAACCACTGTGAAGAATGGGAGCAATGAGAGGAATGAATACAATCAAAGTGAGATGGTGGGAAAGCGTTAAAGAAAAAACGTGAGCCTTTTTTTCAGAATGTGGGGTAAAGAAGGGCCTGGGAAAAGCAGAAGAGAAAGTTTACAAGACTGCAACAGGGATAGCAGCTTCTCCTATGGCTGGCAGAGAAGGGATTGCTAGTTGTGGAGGAAATTAGAGACACAAAGAAACTACTGAAGGAGTGGTTTACAGAGAAAAGACAGAGAAACATCTTCCTTGTAAAGGCCACCTAGGTGGAGGAAGAAGAATGGTCTTTCTACTTTGCCTGAAGGAAAGGGAAAAATATATAATGGTAGTGCAGGATGAGAAGAGAGTGCTGCTAACAAAGACAGAAGAGCTACTGAGCATGGTGAAGGAATTTTACCAAAATTTATACTCCAGCAGAGTGTTGCATTAGGAGTCCCTTGACTCCTTTTTGGCAGGGTTAGAGGCAAGTCTAAAGGAAAACGAAAGGTAGCAGCTGGAGAAGAATGGACATTAGAAAAACTTATATAGATATATAGATATAGATATAATTTAGGAGGTGACTCAAAACATTAAGAGAAGAAAGTTTCCAGGGAATGACAGGTTCCCAGAAGAATTTTACAAGACTTTTTGGGACATACTAAGCCTGGACCTGTTAGCAGTATTCCAGGAATATCTGGAGAGGGAGCAGCAGGGGGCAAGTATGGACACGAGAATAACAACATTCTTGTACAAGAAAGGAGAATGGGAAAAGCTGGAGAACTGGAGGCCGATAATCTTACTGAACCTAGACTATAAGACAATGGCCACAGTGTTAGCGAACTTATTTTAAAAAGTTGTGGGAAAAGTGGTCCATAGTAACCAGGCTTGCACTGTTTGCAGCAGTGTACTAACTGATTAATGCAGAGGTGTGTATGATTTGTCCAAGGGGGTTGGGAGGGACCTCAGGACGTCATCTAGTTCAACCCTCTGCTAAAAACAGGACTATCCCTAACTAGATCATTCCAGTCAGGGCTTTGTCAAGCTGGGCCTCAAAAGCCTCCAAGGATGGAGATTCCACCACCTCTCCAGGTAACTTGTTCCAGTGCTTCAGTGAGAAACTTTTTTTCCTAATATCCAACCTAAACCTCCTTTTGCTGCAACTTGAGACCATTGCTCCTTGTTCTATCATCGGTCACCACTGAGAACAGTCCAACTCCATTCTCGTTCAAACCCCCCTTCAGGAGATGAAAGGCTGCTATCAAATCCCCTCTCAGTCTTCTCTTCTCCAAACTAAATAAACCCAGCTCCCTCAGCTTCTCCTCATAAATCATGTGCCCAGGCCCCTGAACCATTTTCATTGTTCTCAGCTATAGTCTTTCCAACTTGTTCACAATGGTGGCAGAGCAGGTTCATACAGCCCCTATACACAAGATCCAGCATCCATTGGACCAGTCCAGGACCCCCACTGCACCTTGCAGCTGCCCCAAACTAGCCTGGAGTGGACACCAGGTGCAGCTCACTTCGTGAGCCAAACAGATTGGGCACCACATACGGCTAGAGCAGATGCTGTGGGTGCTGGATCCGGCATGCAGGGTCAGGAGGTGGGGTTTGTAGGGCTGATCTGGCCTGCAGGGGCAACCCCACACTGTGGACCAGTCCAACGCAAGTCATGTCCTACAGGGCCAAATGAGTTTGACACTCCTGGATTCATGCAGAGTGAGTGAGGAAGTGTGTTGAAATGTATCCTTCCTGCTGTAGGTGTATGTTCTCTTCAAAAGTTTAGTGAATTCATAGTCTATTCTAGTGATCAAAGACTAAAATTAACACAGAATTGGTTATTAATGCCTGTTCTTTCCTTTTCATATCAATTAATGAATTTCTGTATAAATAATTCCACTGAGCTGAATGCAGGATTACCCAGTAGGTATAAGGATCTGGCCCATACTATATAATCTTGCTCCTCAATAAAACCTCAGTTAAGCTTCCATGTTGTTGTAAATTCATATCAATTTAAAGAAATTTATTTAAAGAGTACTATAAATTTTAAAGGCCCCCCTTCCCCTCCCACCTTCTTCCAACACACATGCACGCTCTGGGAAGACTGAAAGTTCAGAATGTTAAGTGGAAAATTTGGAAGAAGAAAGTTAAAGTACCTCCAAAAATCTTAAATCTATCTCCATACCAACCAAGCAAGACAGGTTATACTGTATGATATTTCAAGCCAAACTTTCTTACTTTGATTCTCTTCATGGATTTGAAGAAGATAATATGTGAACTATAAGGTATGCTTGTAAGAACATGTTGGGCAGTGTCACTGGGCACTAAGGTGCCCTGCTCCTAGAAGAGCAGGAACTGCCTGGGGAGAACCCAAAGAGCCAGGCAGGAGCCCAGGTGCAGGTTGCCATGGCAACCGGATAAGGCGGAAATTAGTCAGCACCTGTACCTGGTCAGCTGGCAGGAAGGGGCAGGGCCTTGGGCCCAATAAACCCCAGGCTGAAACTAAGGGAGGCAGTTCTCTGCTGGCATCTAAGGGGAAAGAAGCCCTCTTAGAATGAGAAGGGACAGAGGCCTGACTAACCTCTGCTCCGGGTAATGGTAAAGGGGCAGAGCACACCTTCGGTAGCCTATGTTAAGTTATAGCCCAGGGGCTTATATTTTGTTTGTAGTTTTATAAGACCGGTGGTTTGGGTGAGGCTATTTGGGGAAGGAGGAGGCCTCATTGGGGCCCACTACAGAGTGGAGACCCCGGTGCCAGAGAGGGCATGGTATTTGGTGGAGGCACAGACCCCAGCACCAGAGAGGGTGTGGCATTTGGGGCGCAGAGACCTTTGCACCAGAGAGGGCATGGCATTTGGGGCGCAGAGACCCCGGTGCCAGAGGGGGTGCAGAGACAGGGCTGTGGAGAGCCCAGTGAGGACAAGGGGCAGAATTATAATGAGGCCGAGGCAAGACAATGCCAGTACCGTCTGCGAGGCTTGGGGCATGATAAAGGGGTGGTTGGAGCCACGCATATAGCCCATAAGGCTAGGGTGTCCCTGAAACACCCATTGCGAAACAAGACCCACAAGGGGTCTGGGAACCCACGGGGTTCAGTAAGTCCATCAAACTGTGTCCAAGAGGACTTAAAGGCAACCTCCCTATTTTCATATTTTTCATCAAAGACATGGTGGGCAAGAACTGAGGGTGCCCATCGGGCCAAATTGGCACGGTCAAGGGGCCTTAGGAGAACATAGCCATCCTTAAGGACCCCATCCCATGACAGGCAGTAAGACAGGCCTGATAGCTGTATCATTGCAAATTGTTTAAGTGGTGGCAAAATATCCAATATCTGGCATCAAGAGTCTAAACTGGGACAGTGGAAGGAAGACTGAAGCAGGTTTTCATTGAGTGTAAGAACCAAGAAGTTAATGTCTGAGATGTTGACATTAGAAGGAAAAGTAAAGGGAGAAATAAGTTTTCATGGTTGGAGAGAGTGGAATAGGAAATGGTTGATTTCAGCCACCCCATTTTAGATGCCATATTTTGTTGTTCTCTTATGCCAAGTGGATAACAAGGTAGTTACGCTCAACTGAAGAACAGCCTGTGATTAAGTGCATGACAGACATACATTCATGTAGAAATAATGGTAGTAGGAGCATAATGTTCAATGGTCAGATGCATACATACCAATCATCTAACAAGCTTGAAAGAAGCTTAGGTTGATATATGGAATTATGTATCAGAGTTTATATGTTGACTCTGGTATCAGAATTACTTAGGTCTTTTTAGAGAACCAGAAAAATGTTGGTATGTCACTGGCCTCTAATATCATTTGGATAAATTAGCAACAGAAAGAGCAAATATTTCTTTCAAGACCACACCTACACTATGGAAGTCTGGTCTCTGCTAACTTTTTAACACATTGCACTTCATTATGTACTAGTAGTTATTGCTGCAGCTGATACTATATTGCATATATACTCCACATAGGGATGTCCAGTAAAAAAATTATGGAAATGTACAATGCTGCCATTTAAAAAGATATATATTTGAATATGTACAATTAATCTCCTTCCAACACTGAGACTGAATTCAATGCATAAAACACTTTATCATATAAGCATTGCCCCAGTGGCTGGCTTAATGGCCTGTGTTTTTTGTAAAGTGCCAAGTACAGTGGCATCCTGTCCTGTGACTGGGAGTTCTACGGACTATCTCAATATAAAGAATAAATAAAAATAATCATAGGGTAACATTTTCTTAAGGTCACTTACAATTTATCCTTAGTTTTACTGCATATTGAATGATTTGGTGGATTAAAAGATGAGTGAGCATGATGGGAATCCATCAGGGTACTAGGAGGTCCTAAGGTACTTTAGCCATGGTAGCTTAAGTTTTCCTTGACAGGTCAATAGGATTAAGGAGCCCGATTGGTAAGGTAAAATGACTGTAGACCAGATGCAGCTGGGGTTTATTAAACTACAGTTCCAAGGTTTCACACATAATAAAGACAGAGTTGAATAGCCACAGAAGGCAAAGAAATCACAGTGTTCTGCTCATATTTTAAAACAAAATCATATACGTGGAAATTTTCAGACCAAATCTAAAATGGAATTAGAACAGTGGTATTATAGCAAACTCTTGGTCCCGCAGGCTGGTTGAGTGATGTGGGGGTAGTACATGGGCCAGATTTCTCAACAGGTCAGTACACAGGGTTGGGCCCTGCACCCCCACACACCTGGATTGGGCCCTGTGCCGCCTTGGCCAGGTCCCGTGTGCCTGGATTGGGCCTAGTTTTGCCCTGGCCCAGCCCTGTGCACCCAGACCAGGCCTCAGGCCAAGGTGCACCCAATTCAGTGCATCCTATTCAGATCAGGACCTGTGCATCTTGGCCTGGCCCCACATGCTTAGATCAGGCCCTGTGCACTGGGTTTGGCCTTGCACCACCCCAACCCCACATGCTCAACTGAGCATTCAGGGCCATGTTATCCAGCACTCCAGGCTCCCATGGGTCTGGAAATTTGGCATAAGAGGAGCAGCAATTAATGCTGCCACGGCCCCCTGGCCACCAAATATCTGGACCTATGGGGAGCCCAGCAGGCCAGATAGCATGGCTCTGTGGGTTGGATCTGGCCAACAAGCCAGGGGTTAAGCACCCTTGAATTAAAGGAACAGAATTGACCTGTAGGAAAGAAAAGACTGGAGACTACCTGGAGGATACATTTTGTCCTGCTTGCATCCTGCAAAAATAATTTGGATTCAGACTTGGTTGTTCCTGGAAAAGTCTTGGTTGTTCACTCATTATGTTTGTTCATATTGGGTGATAGTCACCCCCATGTAGAGGCCCAAGGCATATATATCATCTTATATCTGGAGCTGTGCAATTATTTTTCACTGGGCCATCTACATGTGCATAGTAATGCAACACAATAAACTCTAACACATATTGCACTGAAGTTTATTGCTCCTGGGTGCTGTGTTTACATGCTGAGTCAGGTCAGCACAGCCCTGGCTAGCAAGGGGCCAGTGGGGGTTGGTTGGGGCACAAATGTGCTAGCCACCGGCAGCCCCCTGCACTGAAGCATCCTCATACCCCAGACAGCCACATCAGTGTTTATATGTGCAGTGCCACGGAGTAAAAAACTCCAGAACAGATAGTACTTGTATAAACTCACTGCGGCTGAGTTTATTAGTTTCCTGTGGCCTAACAGGGCCACTCATGTAGATACTATGATGTTTAATGCAGAGCTAATTAGGCAACTCCACAGTAAATATCTCATATAATGAGACATTAGCCCACTGAATGCTAAATTCACCAAAAGTGGAGTTCTGAAGGAACTGAAACATCACAAAATATGGTAGAATTCAGCAAATACTTTAAGAAAAATAATGCAAGGAAAAATTTAAGTATCAAAACACTCCATTCTGACATTTTCAAAATGAACTGTTGCATTTGTAAATGCCAAATACTTTGTTTAATGACTCCACAAATATTTATAATAATTACTTTAGCTTTTTATTTTGTAAGATAATTTTTGTTTAAAAAATGATCTAAACATTTTCAAATATGATAGAAATAGTTAAATAAACAAAAACTAAACAAAACATTTTGAGTTAAACAATGTTTTGAATTGTCAGGTTTTTTTCATATTGTCAAATAACTGAAAAAGAAATTGTGTTTGTTTCCCCCAAAATAAGGGTTTTTTTTTCTGATTCTTTGTGTCAGCCAACAAACAAGAAGTCCATTATTTTCCCAGCTGTACTTGCTTCTCACCTGAAATGTAATTTTGTGCCCTTGGTGAGAATAAAGCCTTAAAATAGAGCTCTTTTGGAACTTAAGTGATACATAGGTTTTGTGTTGGCTTCTGCATAACATCCTGATTTTCAGCTTCTGTGAAAAAAATTCACAACTAGAGAGGAGGATACTATCCTGAGGTCAAATGTTCAGTTCAGATTAATCCAGGATGTGCTATCTTCCAGGTATGTAGTATTTGCACAATGGTTTTACTTCATAATTTTTATTACTATAATAGTAATAAAAAGGTTTCTCTTGAACAGTTTTTGCCACCTTCCTTTTCTCTTAGGTTGTATATAAAATACAAAAAATGCTAAAAAATAAATATGTTAGAGGAATACAATCCCTCTCCAGTTCCTATTCTGAACATGTGCATATTGGCAGTGGTTTCAGTCAATCTAGAATATCTTTCAGCTACAAAAGAGTTAGTCAGTTAAGAATCTTGGTCAATCCTGCCCAGTCCTTCACACTCTTTAGTTTCCACCACTCATATCACAATGGCTGCAAAACATGAGTTGCTCCCCTAAAAGGAAGACTAAAATCTTCTAAACTTACATTTTCTTATGAAAAGGGTGTTAAGGAAAGGGTGAAGCCATTTCATTTCCTTTGTTTGGTTGTAGTGTACATGCTGGCAGGAATGTCCGGGGGGGGGGTGAATTGGGGCGACTGCCCCACACTTTAAGGGGTCCCACAGAGTGGGGCAGAGCAGTGGCAGTGCGGAGCTGGGTGGAACGGCAGCTCCTCATCCAGCCACTCGCTACCCCCTGTCCTGCTGCTGATGCCACCGCTGCCAATGGCAGTGGCAGCTTCTTTGGGTCCGGGTCCCATGGGATAGGATCGGGGGTAGGGCCCCACATGGGCTGATTTGCCCCAGGCCCCACACCCTGATCGGGTCAGCTCTGCATGCTGGGTGCATCTACACATGGGCATTTACTGCACAGTAACCAAAATTACTGCACAGTACAGGCACACGTCTACATGTGCATGCCTATACTGCTCAGTAAATATGGCAATTTACGCTGACTTGAGTATAAATTTGATACCTGCATCGTGTTACTGCATCATTAGTTACTGAACAGTAATGCACTTGTAGACACCTTACTGCACAGTAACACTGTGTGTGTGGACTGACTGGGGGCTAACTTTAGTCCTGAGTTAGTCCACACACAGTGTTAATGTGCTTTAATGCCTGCCTGCACCTTTAGACATTGGACTATTTCCATTTACTGCACAACAATTTACTGTGCAAATTACTGTGCAGTAAATTTAAACCAGCATAAATGCATGTGTAGACATGCCCACTGTTTCCTTTTCATTGTGTTATAGTCTTTACAGCAAAAAAAGACCAGGAATTTGGAAAGCTGGAATATTTGGATTAAATTCCCTATGTCCTGTTCTTTCCTATGCGTAGATTAATAGTTGCAGACAATGAATTCATCCTGTTCTGTTCTCAATTAACTAACAAAGGCTAAGTACAGACAAAAAGCCCAAGGCAGAATCAATCTAAGTTTCACAGTCTTCTGTAAGTGGCATAGTTTAAATCGGTAGTGAACAAAACGTACATTTTCCCTTTGGTGGGGGGGATGGGGGGAGGGAAAGGAAAATCTCAGATCATGTTCTGCCATTTTTAAGCCAATCTATGTATGCCGAATTTCTGTTCTGTTATGGGTATAGACGGGTTTCTGAGCATTTATACCAGTAAAAGTGTAATGCCTGTGCCTGGCCAAAATGTTTAAGCCAACAACCAGGATTGCATTTGTTTGGTTCTTGCCATTTAATGCTTCACAGAATATTTTCAGTGGTATGGGAGAAATTTTCAACAGCACTGGTAGCAGGGAGGTAAATAAGCAGTTGAATTAAATGGATTGGAGTATATGATCTCCTGGATGTGAGAAATATGATCAGGTGGTGTTGCAGTCACTTTAGGTTTATCTGCGAATCCAACTCTCTCTCCAGATGACAATCAGAGGCTCGTTTTGGTGGCAAATCCTTCATGAGTTTATTGTAAGCAAAGCAAAGACTTGGCATACCTAGGCCCAAAGTCCCAGTGTACACTACGCTGCTTATGATAAAGCATCAGAACAATTTCATATGTGCATGCATGCTCCCCTAGGCCAGTACAAGTTTCATAGTTTCCCAGCTCCCCTTTTGTAAGATCAGTCTACAGTACTAAGTGAAACATGTTGATTAGAAAGAGCTGTGCATTTAGCAAAACATGTTTTGAAGCACCTGCGTCTTACATTCCACCAGTATCTTGGGTCATCCTGACCTACATGTAACTCTTCTTTCTTAATCATATCAACACTGCATTCAATGCTCGCTCTGCCTGCTGTCATCCTTCCTTCTCTGGCAATATTGTGCATCTTGTACCATTTTCTGTTGTCTTATCGCTCCTTTTCTACCCAAACTGAAGCTTCTTTGAGTTGGTCCTTGTAATTTTCATGGACTCAGTACATATATTGGTTTCTATGGTAGGTTTTATAAAGCATAATATAAACCTCTGCCTCCTGTCTTAGGCCCCTGACAGACATTTAAAGTAAAGGTGTGATGAGATCTGATGCAGGAACCCAACAATTGTGCTTCCTCCTACATCACATATGCATGGCAAGAGACATGATTGTGAGATGTTACATCAGATCCCATTATGCTATATTGCCAGTGCAAGGGGAGCAAAATCATGACTCCCCCTGCTCTGGCAAGTAGCAAGCTTCACACTTAGTTGGGGGAGCGCAACATGTATTTCCTTGGCTGGGAGCTCAAAATATTTAACTGGGCTCCCAGCTGTGGGATCACATGGTACTGCAATCAGCTGAGAGGGCCTCCCAGCCTCTGGAGCATTAGTGTGCTGCTGTGTGCTCTATAGGCTGGGCACTGATCACACATTCAATTAAAGGCATGATAGAAATCAACCACAAAGTTATTACACATATTTTTTATAATAAATGGTGTGACTTATTTCTTATTTTATCATGCCATTAATTGATTGAATATGTGGTTGCCTTACCAAATTTAATGAAAGGCCCATTTCTGATCCCATTTTCATATTCAGTAACCTCAGTAATTCATGCCATTATTATTATATGAATGTATGAATGTTTACAAGTTGGATTTCTGGTTTCACTTGTCATTCATAACTTAAATGATCTTAAGGCCTTAATTCAGTAAATATCTGGTATCAGGGGGACAGGATGTGTTGCATTTTCAAAGGGCTGGTCACTGACTGTGAATAGAATAAAGATGTCAAAGCAGATTTTCCTGGCCATTTGTAACTTGTAGAGGTGAATGTGACACATCACGTTTTCCAAGCTTCCCCAATGCATATTTTCTCCAGACTTAACATTTCTAGATGCCTCCTGCAATACAGTGGATTAAAAGGGACAGGAATGTACCAAAATGTAAAGATAGATGGAATATAGGACAGGCAGAAAATACTGTGAAGTTTCTATTGTTACTAGCTGGATATAACCATAGAACTCATGACTAGCAGTACCAAATTTATCCTTCACTAGAGCATTATCTATTGTATACATGCTATACAATTTACTGTAAGGCAATTTTAGAATGTCACTTTAAATATGTATATTGTAGTCATTTTGGTATTCCTCTGCATTTAAATCCGGGTATCATGAATTTATATTTCTTTGAGAAAGGGAAAAATCAGATTAAATATATTCAGTAATAATTAAGCATGACTTAAAATAATTTTTCACTATAGTAAACTCTGATAGCACCAATATCTCAGGACCTACCAGGATGAAAAACAAATTAGACAGCTCTTGTGTGTCCCCTTTCCAATGGTGTAAGTTCCCATTTCTGCTAAATCAGGAGGTATCTGTAATTAATTGTTCAACTGCTTCAGAGCTGCAACTGTTTCCTGCAACTCAGACAGTTGCAGCTCTGAGGAGATAAAAGGAAACATTTTCATGGCTTGTTTTTATAGCAGCTGTTTGAAATTGTTAACAAGTTTCTACCATTAGAATTAAGTCCTGAGAGATGGATTAATAGGGCATGTGCAGGTGAAGTGATCAAAACTATGCAATAAATATAATTTAACACAGAATTCTGCTTAGGTATCACCACTATAAATGTGTCATGGCTAATAAGGGGGAAGAGAGAGAAATCACGTAAAAATGTTTCATGTGTAAAAATTTGGGTCAAATTTGGATAGATTTTATATCCAATCATTGAAAACACATTTTTGCATGCAAAAATCCTGAACAAGTTAGTTGCATATGCAAGTGGTTATTTTGTATGTAATGATCTAGTTGTACATTGGTAAATGTGACTTTTTTGTATCTGAGTAATGTACAATGAACACATGCACACATTTAGCCATCAACTCTTTGTAATTTTGGCTCTACACATGAAATAAACCCAGCTAAGAGTAAAAGTTCTGAAAACCTAATTTTAAAAATGTTTACAACAACTATTTAAAGAAAATGAAGGCTGGGAATCACTTGCCTTTGTTTTCTGGGTGGCTTTTTGTTTGTGTGTTTATTTGTTTTAAGAAACTGAATGCAAGATGGAGACGACATGTTTGAATGGGGCATATTAAAGTGAAATGATTATTATGCATGATTTAATATAATAGCTCATTGTTCTTCAGTTAAGCCATACCTTGTTTATTGTTATGGGTAATGTTGGTACGCTGCCCAAAATCAGAAGTAGAAGACACATAAATAGATTGTTTAGTAATGTTTTAACTGCTTGTTGTTAGTTTTATCAGTAGGACTTGTACATAAGGTTCTTATTGTCCATGTAGAAAGGGGAAGGTAGAATCAATTTCCTCTTTAACATATTGATAAACAACTCCAGATATGGGTGGGGGAGGAAACTAGATTTACCTTTGCATGACCTACATAAGAATGTTGAAAAAATTAATTCCAGAATATTATGTCAACATTCCTTTAAGTTGTGGATATGATTTACATAGTAGGTCTTCTCCAGCCGTCCAGCTTCTTTCATCTTGATACTGTAAATTGCTTTCATTTTCCTCCCTGATCTGTATGCTTGAGGTATTGTTGTGATAAATTATGGAGGTACAGAACTGAAAATGGTGTGTAGATTGTCTAAGAAATTGAGTGCAGTCAGCCTTAAAAGTGGTGGATGATGTGCTAAAACAGCTACCTTACCCTGGTCATGTCACATATGTCGTCAATGAGCAGCTGCTTTTAACTTGCCTTTTGCCCAGAGCGCTGAGAGCATCTGGATTTATTGAATTAATAACTGTTCCATTTGGGGTGTTTTGTTTTCCTGTGACCGTGAAATCTGGCTATAATGTTAGCAAAGTATAAGACAGGTTTCCTTCACCAAACAAGGTGGTGTCTTTTTTGGTCATGATTTAGCACTTAGTCTTTAAAGAGAAGATAATAGGGATAACCCTACCTGTAACAGAATGAAGTGGTCCTTTGCCACATGGAGTTAAGGGAAAAGGGATTCAATATGTGCATATAAATGAGAGAAAGAGTAAAAAAAACAAAACCCTCAGACTCAGTAGATTTCATTGCTAATATGCAGATGCTGCATGTATTTCTGAAGGCAGCTGTACCTATCTGCATATTCATATCTGTGGTATAATCCTTACTAGTGACCTCATTAAGTCAACTAACACCTTCCATAGTGATTTATCAGCAATGATAAAATAATCTCTTTTGGTGATTTGGGTCCATTTTTTCACAGGAGACTGGATTTCAGCAGACTGGCTGGGAAATGGTGGCAGTATGTTGCACATATGGAGAAGGTTGAATCAGTGACCTTTAATTCCTTTGACCACAGAAGTGTGAGGTAAGTGCCCTACCACAGAGCTGCAGGGCAGTCCTGATTAATGGGATTTTGTTTTTGGTTACTGTTGTTCACAGTCACTCATTTTCCAGAAACAATACATGAAGTAGCACTTTTTCAGATTTCACCAACCTTGGAACCTATTAAGGAGATCATTCTCATTTTATGATGGTGATGCTGTGTTGAAAGTACTGGCATTACCCTTACTAATAATAATAGGAAAAGATAAAGTTTTAGTTGGAAGGGAAGAATGTCAGATTTGTTTCTGGGCCACGGAAAGAAAGGAAGAGGGGAAAAAGAGTTATCACATACACATCTGCACATGCAGTCTCTTGGATGGCCTAATAACTGGAGCATGACTTTTCAACTCTATTTCTGATCCTTTATCTCACTCATTATGAAACTTTGGCTAAATAACTTAAATTTTCTAAGCCTTATTTAGCTCCTATCACTAATGGGTATAAGAAGATTTCCCTAGTATAGAAGGAAAAATAAGTGTGGCAAAAGAAAAAATAAACAGAATGAAAACATTTTTTATTTCAGTACTTTCCACTGGAAAAGTCCTTGGTTTCAGTAAGTAGTAGTACAATGTATTTGTAAGACATTACTAAAATTGACCTGGATTTATTTATTTATTGATTTATTCATATTCTTTTTTTTTTCCTTTGTAATGCCTTTCATGTATTTTGAAAGCATATCTCGCTATGCCAAACCTTAGCTGTGATCACTAAGTAGTATTTTCACCAGAACAACAATTCAGGTCAGTAACATGATTTTTTTAAACTCCAAACTTGGTTATATTAGCATAGTACAATTGATGTGAGTTTTAGAAGTAGATGAGGCCTTAGGCACTGTACTAGTTTTTGAAATTCTGAAAAGTAAGCAAGTAAGGTTTGCCATCACTGAATGCACTGCTTTTTAATTATTTCCAAATAGGAATATCTGGAAGTGTATGAAGTGCTGTGCTGAGCTTGACAGGACTTAGCTCTCCAGGAAGCAGAATTAAAATTCAGAACTGGGAGAAGTCTATTTCCTTTTGAATTAACTCTGGTATCAAGAAATATCAGGATGCATTTTAAGGCTAAAAAGAATAAAATAAAAATAGGAAGACTTGGATGACATAGTTCCCAGCACTCGGGAACCAGCAGCGGGAAGGAGAGGAGGCAGCACACGTGTGTCCCGCATGCACGTGTGCCCTTTTACCAACTGACTGACCGGAGGCGGCGGCGGCAGCAGCAGCAGAGGAATCGGCAGCAGGGGCAGCAGCAGCTGATTCCCCGAAGGTAAGTGGGGCGGAGGGACCCGGCACAGCTGAGCCGGATCCGGAGGGGAAGCCCCCCGGGTCCCATATAGCTGAGCCGGTAGGGAGCCGCACTCCCGAGCCGCGCGGCGCGAACAGAGCACGCAAACAGGAACGCTCTGTAAGAGCACGCCGGCGTTTGCTCAGGCGTTCGCACTGGCGGGCAGGCCGGGAGGGCCAGGAGTGGGACTCCTGTAGGGGTAGGGCGTAGACACCACACAGATCTACAAACAGCAGCTCAGAATGGTGTCAACGAGGAGTGCTGCTAGGGCCTCTGCCCAGGGGGACAAGGCTACTCGGGGCAGGTCTGAGGCCTCCACCCAGACCGAGCCCATGGGGGAGCTGATGTCCCCCTACCTCCTGGCCTGTGGGGGATCCCCAGCAGGGCCGGGGGGGGCAAAGATTGGGGGCCCCCACACCTGTCCGGCAGGTGCCCGTCTTAGGGCTCTGGAGGCGCAGGTGTGGGAGCTCCGGGAGGTTAGCAGGCTGAGGGGGATCAGGGAGGCGGAGGATGAAATTGACAGATATTTCCTTTCCCTGCAGGCCCAGGCACCCATGGAAGAAGCAGCCTGGGGAATGCCCTCCACAGCAGAGTGGCAGACAGTCACAGCCAGGACCGGAGCAGCTCGCAGCAAACCGGTACCAGCTTCTCCAGTCCGACTGGTGAACAGGTACGAGGCCCTGGCGACCCTGCAGGAGATGGAAGGGGAGGAGGAAACCCTTGGGCAAGAAGAAACACCATGTTCTTCACACTCCGAACAGATCAAGAGATCCACGAGGACCCAGAGGAGGAGGCGACGAGTGCTCGTCATAGGCGACTCCATCCTGAGAGGTACAGAAGGACCCATCTGTCGCCAGGACCCCTCAGCACGAGAGGTATGCTGCCTCCCTGGAGCAAAGATTCGGGATGTGACGGAGGTAATCCAGGCCAGGATCAAGCCCACCGATTATTACCCCATGGTCCTAGTCCATGTGGGTACTAATGATGCGGCCAGGAGAACCCCCGATCACCTGGTGGCAGACTACAGTGCTCTGGGTGGTGTGCTGAAGGAGTTCGGTGCACAGGTGGTTTCCTCTTCCATCCTACCAGTGACCGGACGAGGAAGACGGCAGGAGAACTGCATCCGAGAAACCAACTGGCGGCTTCGGCAGTGGTGTCTCGAGGCAGGCTTCGGCTTCCTGGACAATGACCCGCACATCACGACGAGGGACATGCTCAGCTGGGATGGGCTTCACCTGTCCCCCAAAGGTAAGCGTGTGTTTTCTACTAGGTTGGTGGAGCTCCTCCGGCGGGCTTTAAACTAGACTCGTCGGGGGGAGGGGAGTACGAGGACAGGGGAAGCTGTGGACCACCAAACCATGTGGCACCCACAAGGACAGCCCAGCCTGAAGAAGGAGAACATTGGAAACCTGAAAGCCATGGGGAGACCAGCACTACAGAACAGGTAAGAAACAAGAAGGTAAGAAACAATGGGCCCCTTGGGACTCGGAGCGGGGGGGAGCAAAGGCACCAGTAGCAGGGCTCAAGTGCCTATATACTAATGCTAGGAGCATGGGGAACAAGCAGGATGAATTAGCGCTCCTGCTTGCACTAAACACCTATGACTTAGTGGGGCTAACAGAGACCTGGTGGGATTCATCCCATGACTGGGCGGTACATATTGAGGGCTATAGATTGTATAGAAAGGACAGGTTGGGGAAGAAAGGGGGGGGGGGTTGCACTTTATGTCAGTAAGAAATATACGTCAACCCTCATCAAGACAGAATCCGAGGTTGAGGAAGTAGAAGGATTGTGGGTTAGGCTACATGGGGGGCAGGGAGAAAGGGATTTGGTGGTAGGGGTCTGCTACAGACCCCCACACCAAGGGAAAGAAATAGATGCAGGGCTCCTGAGGCAACTCTCAGAGACCATAAAAGCTAAAGAGGCGGTAGTCATGGGGGACTACCATGCAGGAAGTCTAAACATGGTAGTCAGCATATACAACCCACAGTGTTTCAGAGAGGTTATTTTGCATTGTCAGCACAGGGTCAGCAGCATGTGGGATTGCAGATCAGCAATTGCACAGTTCTGATGGGCAGCACTTTGTCTCCAACAGCATTATGCAGGAAAAACCCATCAGCTGGAACAGATGGTCTGTTATGTCACCGTGGATTTAGTGCAGTGACCGATCTGTTATGCTGTGCTTGAAACTAATGTCTTAAATAGCTCGAGCTCAACAGCCTGTTGCTTTTCCTGCTTTGTAAATGTTACATGTGTGCTTGTTTGTTTGTTGTTAATTAATAACAGATAATAAATTTATTGGTTTTTTTTATTGATAACTTTACTGATGTTGCCAGGACACATGGGAAAGTTCTGAAAGAGTAAGGCAGTTGGAAAATTTAAGAGGATTATTTACACTCAGAAGGAATAAGAATAGAGAAACACAGGGGGAGGAAGTAGTTAGTGAGAAAGAAAGGGACATACCTTCTAAGGGCTTGATCCTACTCTTATTGAACTCACTGATGAATGACGCAGTGACTTCAGGGCTAGGGACAGACATTACACCTAAACCAGTTTAAGTTATCAAACTGGTTTAAACCTGTAAGAGAACAGATGTTCAGTGCACATTAACCAGTTTGAAAATGGCTGAAACCAGTTTGAGATAAACCTGGTCGAATGTAGTATCAGATTTAACTGATTTGGGTCAACTCTGTTTATACAAGGTCTGTCCCATACCTCTTGCTGGTTTAAGATGAACCAGAGTCCCCCAGCATCCCAGAAAGCTCTCTGGGCTGGGCAGGGCTCTCTGCTCCACAGCAGGGCTGGCCCCTCCCCTCTGCTCTCTGGCTGGAGCTCTGGCAGAGACTGCAGACCCAGCAGGGTTTGCCTGGATTCCCCCTGCCCTACCCCACCCCACCTCACTGCTCACTGCTTAAGCAGGGATGCCCCCTCCCTCCCTCCTATCTCCCACAGCACAGACCCCATCCCCACAGACCCTAGGCATGTGGTATGCTATTTAATGCTATAAAGTGTCTCTGTGTGTCTCCAATTTCATTGGGACAGGCAGACAGAACAGTAACTGCTTAGGGTTTTTTGGAGCTAATCAACAGGTCATCTAGTAAGCTGTTTAAAAGAGTATGAACTAATGGAGAAAGAATATTGGGTGGCGTGCTGAAGGAGTTCGGTGCACAGGTGGTTTTCTCTTCCATTCTACCAGTGACCGGACGAGGAAGACGACAGGAGAACTGCATCCGAGAAACCAACTGGCGGCTTCGGCAGTGGTGTCTCGAGGCAGGCTTCGGCTTCCTGGACAATGACCCGCACATCACGACGAGGGACATGCTCAGCTGGGATGGGCTTCACCTGTCCCCCAAAGGTAAGCGTGTGTTTTCTACTAGGTTGGCGGATCTCCTCCGGCGGGCTTTAAACTAGGCTCGTCGGGGGGAGGGGAGTACGAGGGCAGGGGAAGCTGTGGACCACCAAACCATGTGGCACCCACAAGGACAGCCCAGCCTGAAGAAGGAGAACATTGGAAACCTGAAAGCCATGGGGAGACCAGCACTACAGAACAGGTAAGAAACAAGAAGGTAAGAAACAATGGGCCCCTTGGGACTCGGAGCGGGGGGGCAGCAAAGGCACCAGTAGCAGGGCTCAAGTGCCTATATACTAATGCTAGGAGCATGGGGAACAAGCAGGATGAACTAGCGCTCCTGCTTGCACTAAACACCTATGACTTAGTGGGGCTAACAGAGACCTGGTGGGATTCATCCCATGACTGGGCAGTACATATTGAGGGCTATAGATTGTACAGAAAGGACAGGTTGGGGAAGAAAGCGGGGGGGGTTGCACTTTATGTCAGTGAGCAATATACATCAACCCTCATCAAGACAGAATCCAAGGTTGAGGAAGTAGAAGGATTGTGGGTTAGGCTACATGGGGGGCAAGGAGAAAGGGATTTGGTGGTAGGGGTCTGCTACAGACCCCCACACCAAGGGGAAGAAATAGATGCAGGGCTCCTGAGGCAACTCTCAGAGACCATAAAAGCTAAAGAGGCGGTAATCATGGGGGACCTAAACTACACAGACATCTGCTGGGAGACGCAGACAGCAAGGTCCCATCACTCACGCAGGTTTCTAACCTGTATACAGGACCTCCACCTGACACAGGAGGTGCATGGTCCCACTAGGGGGAATGCCATACTGAATCTGGTATTGGCAACAGGGGATGACATGATAGGGGACCTCCAGATCGGTAGCCATTTGGGAGACAGTGATCACCTAATAATAGAATTCAACATAAGACGTCGAGTGGGTAAGGTAACTAGTAGGGTGAAAGTGGTAGACTTTAGGAAGGCTGATCTCAATGCGCCCAGGCAATTAGTCAAGGACACGCTGCAGAGTAGGAGTTTTGAAGGGATGGGAGCCCAAGAAGGGAGGCTGTGCCTTAAGGAAACGATCCTTCGGGCACAAAGCAAGATGATCCCCGAGCAAGGCAAAAAAGGGAAAGGGGCCAGGAGGCTTCCATGGCTGACCAGAGAAATCCAGGGCAGCCCAAAGGCCAAAAGGGGAGCACATAAAAAGTGGAAACAGGGTGAGATCACTAAAGATGAATATACCTCCTCTGCTCGTGCTTGTAGGGAGGCAGTTAGATGGGCCAAGGCTACCATGGAACTGAGGATGGCAACCCAAGTAAAAGACAACAAGAAATTGTTTTTTAGATATATTGGAAGTAAAAGGAAGGCCCAGGGAGGAATAGGACCCCTGCTAAATGGGCAGAAACAATTGGTGACAGACAGGGGGGACAAGGCTGAACTCCTCAACAAGTTCTTTGCCTCAGTGTTCCTAAGTGAGGGACACGACAAGTCTCTCACTGGGGTTGTAGAGAGGCAGCAGCAAGGCACCAGACTTCCATGCGTAGATCCTGAGGTGGTGCAGAGTCATTTGGAAGAACTGGATGCCTTTAAGTCAGCAGGCCCAGATGAGCTCCATACGAGGGTGCTGAAGTCACTGGCCGACATCATTGCAGAGCCACTGGCGGGAATATTCGAACACTCGTGGCGCACAGGCCAGGTCCCGGAGGACTGGAAAAGGGCCAACGTGGTCCCCATTTTCAAAAAGGGGAGGAAGGAGGACCCGGGCAACTATAGGCCAGTCAGTCTCACCTCCATCCTTGGTAAAGTCTTTGAAAAAATTATCAAGGCTCACATTTGTGAGAGCCCGGCAGGGCAAATTATGCTGAGGGGAAACCAGCACGGGTTTGTGGTGGGCAGATTGTGCCTGACCAATCTAGTCTCTTTCTATGACCAGGTTACGAAACGCCTGGACACAGGAGGAGGGGTGGATGTCGTATACTTAGACTTCAGGAAGGCCTTCGATACGGTATCCCACCCCATACTGGTGAACAAGTTAAGAGGCTGTGACTTGGATGACTACACAGTCCAGTGGGTGGTGAATTGGCTAGAGGGTCGCACCCAAAGAGTCGTGGTGGATGGGTCAGTCTCGACCTGGAAGGGTGTGGGCAGTGGGGTCCCGCAGGGTTCGGTCCTTGGACCGGTACTCTTTAATGTCTTCGTCAGTGACTTGGACGAGGGAGTGAAATGTACTCTGTCCAAGTTTGCAGATGACACAAAGCTATGGGGAGAAGTGGACATGCCGGAGGGCAGGGAACAGCTGCAGGCAGATCTGGATAGGTTGGACAAGTGGGCAGAAAACAACAGGTTGCAGTTCAACAAGGAGAAATGCAAAGTGCTGCACTTAGGGAGGAAAAATGTCCAGCACACCTACAGCCTAGGGAATGACCTGCTGGGTGGCACAGAGGTGGAAAGGGATCTTGGAGTCCTAGTGGACTCCAAGATGAACATGAGCCGGCAGTGTGACGAAGCCATCAGAAAAGCCAATGGCACTTTATCGTGCATCAGCAGATTCATGACGAATAGGTCCAGGGATGTGATACTTCCCCTCTATAGGGCGCTGGTCAGACCGCAGTTGGAGTACTGCGTGCAATTCTGGGCGCCACACTTCAAGAAGGATGCGGATAACCTGGAGAGGGTCCAGAGAAGGGCAACTCGTATGGTCAAGGGCCTGCAGACCAAGCCCTACGAGGAGAGACTAGAGAAACTGGAGCTTTTCAGCCTCCTCAAGAGAAGGTTGAGAGGCGACCTTGTGGCTGCCTTTAAGTTCATCACGGGGGCACAGAAGGGAATTGGTGAGTATTTATTCACCAAGGCGCCCCCGGGGGTTACAAGAAACAATGGCCACAAGCTAGCAGAGAGCAGATTTAGACTGGACATTAGGAAGAACTTCTTCACAGTTCTAGTGGCCAAGATCTGGAACGGGCTCCCAAGGGAGGTGGTGCTCTCCCCTACCCTGGGGGTCTTCAAGAGGAGGTTAGATGAGTATCTAGCTGGGGTCATCTAGAGCCAGCACTCTTTCCTGCTTATGCAGGGGGTCGGACTCGAGGATCTACTGAGGTCCCTTCCGACCCTAACATCTATGAATCTATGATTACAAGCAGCACAAGAATTGTAAGACCCAGTTTTCAATACTCATCAGTGGTATTCAGACTTTTAATAATGATGACAACTACCATTATGCAGACATAAATGGTAGACGTGGTAGTCATTAAAATGGACACAACTAGGTAGGTTAGAGTTAAAATGTTCTCTATATTATAAATGTTTTAATTTTTTTGGAGGAAAAAGCTCTGTAAGTTTACATAACTATTAAAATAATTAATAGCTAAAAAGTTTTATTTAAAAATATAGAGGAATAATGGAGTTTTTTTTTATAGAAACCATGAAAACTAAGGTTCTAGGCTCCCTTTGTAGTTTGCATAGCAAGCAGTAGACTGCTTGCACATAATGCCCAGAACTTTACTGACATCAATTGACGTCTGACACAGATCCCATTAGAAGTCAATGGAAAGATTTTTCCTTCCCTTTCATTGACTTTTGAGACAATTCCTAGTAAGTGCAGCACATGAAGAAAACCATTTTACAGTGCTCTATAAATTGATACTTCAGGGCTAGGGACAGAAGTTACATGTAAACTGGTTTAAGTAATCAAAACCTGATTAAACCTGTAACAAAACAGAAGCTCAGTGCACATAAGCCAGTTTCAAAATGGCTAAAATTGGTTTAAGATAAACCTGGTTGAATGTAGTACCAGACTTAACTGATTTGGATCAAACCGGTTTATGAAACTGCTGTCCAAGATGCGTTCAAGTTAAATCATAGTTCCCCAGCATTTCAGCATGCTTTCCATCCCTGGGGTGGGCTGTCTGCTCCAGAGAGCAGGGCTGACTCCACTCCTCTGCTCTCTAGCTGGAGCAGCGAGGGCTGGCTGACAAAAGGTTTGGGGGTGGAGGAGAGGCGAGTCTGTTTGGGGATACAGCCTAGTTTGCAGGGGCAGCGACTGCCTCCCCAGGCAAAGCCTGGCTGGGGCCTGGGGCCAAGGAGAAGGGTTAAACACCCCTTCCCCTACTCAAACTTAATGCTGGCTGCAACTGTGGACTACAAATCCCAGAGGCACTTGGAAGCAGGAAGAGGAAGTGATTAGTAACCTGCAGAGTCCTGCTGTTTTGATTTTGGACTACAAATCCCAGAGACCTTGGGGGCAGCAGGAAGAGGAAGTGAACATACAGTCCATCCTAGCTATGTGTCAGAGAGCTGTGTTGTAGCAGCCCCTGGCTTCTGGCTTGAGCCAACGCAGGCATGTGGCTGCATTCCCTGAATAAAAAGTAAATGTCAGTTCACTTTTGTTTCAATTAATCTCTACAGCTTAAACTAACCTGAAAAAACTGAATCAATTAGGCCTCAGGTTTTTCAACTGTCTGTATTTAGCCCTGAAGAAGAAAAACAGCCATGTTGCTTTTATTTATATCAAAAGAAATAATCAATTTTTGACATAGGAAAATTAATTTTTTTTTCTTTTCCAAATAAATAAATAAATACATTTAAAAAGTGGAAGGCAAAATATATTATATACATTTATAACACACCAACAACCAAAACACAGGGCATTAGTCAGGTTAGTACAAACTGAGGTATGTGGATGAAAGAATTTCATTGGGTATATTTAGATATGTTTTTAGGAACAAAAGTTGTTAAAAAGCCACCCAGACAGCGAGATATATGGCCCAGAGCAGAGCCTGGGAAGAGCCTTGAAACTGAGCAAAGAAACTGTATCATGTTTGTTTCCTACTGTCTTCTGGGAGCATGGAGTTGTGAACAATCTTTGGCTATGAAGAAAAGCCTTTCTCCTGGCACAAAAGGAGGGTGTACAGCCATTCAAAGGGTTTTTTGTAGAAGAGAACTGGATATTCTGCAAGAAAGTTCTATCTCTTCTGACCAGGCACTAATCTCCTCTTCCATGGGACCAGTAATTTGGGCAGCTGTATGCTTTTCTCAAGTGCAAAAACAGCCAGTATCCCACAGTTCTTTGCTCTTCCTCCCTCCCTACAAAGGAATTATCAGGGAGTCCTGTTGGCATCCTGCTGTAGAAAATTCCTCCTTCCACCAACCAGCTAACTGGTGGGAAGCAGGGAGAGGCATTTTCTTATGGTGGGAGCCCTCCTACAGTAGAGAATTCAACAGCAAAGGAGTGCCTGGAGAGGGAGATATTCTCTCAAGGCTTGCATCAAATAAATACTGGATTCTGTCAATATTTCTTCTGTAATGGAGAGAACAATCAACGAGGCTCCAGTTTTTTAGCTAATGGCTGAGGGTAAAAGGAATAGCAATAGCTCCTGATTTGGGGTGCCTAATTTGAGATGCTGCAGAATTGTGTGCTAGGTCCTAACATGCTCTAAGCACAGCTTCCTTTGATCTCAGCTACACTTGTTATTGGTTGGTCTCAAGTCAGAGTGTCAAAGAATGAGGAATATTCAATTAGTAAAAAAAAAATAAAAAAATTAAGTGACTTTATATAGTACTCCCTTGGTAATCTGAACTTATATAACTAATTTGTAGCTGCTGGTATTGTGTAAAAATTGGGCTTTATTTAATATGGTGTTAAATTTGGGGGCTTTATTTAATATGGTATTGCAACTCTAGTCTTATGCTTGTTACTATTCTGTAACTTGTAATTATTGTATACCGTTCTCTCGTGAGATTCATTTAATATGGCACTACATCCCTACTCCTATTTGATACAGCATCTTGTAACTGTTGATATTACGTAGCAAACTTCTCTTTTAAGTTTTACTGTATTTAATGTTACTACTGTTAAGTTTTGGTATGGTGTTAAATTGTGCAGCATTATGTGTTTGCATGTATAATTCCACATAAGATGATGTGGTTTCACTTAGCCAAAAAGTTTCAGTTACCCAAAAGGCTTGTTCATGGGTACTTTTTCAAAGGATTCAGATAACCAAGGAAATACAGTATCACATAGGTAGTTTATGGTAGAGGCAGGAATATGATTCCATTTTTCAGGGAAGATTTCAACAACCTTAACCACAAAATTACTTCTCTTCCTGCAATCCCCTGCCTCATTTATGACAAATCATCCAGCTTCTTCAAAAAATAATGTAGGCTGTTGACTTTGCAATCTTAATATTGTTCTTTAAGCATATGTTTACATGTAATTGTTAGTATAAATGGAACAACCCAGATAGAAGTGATTGAAAGCTTTCTACACCCTTACAGATTCCAAGGAGCTGCTTTGAACTATGAAGATAGGAGAGCACTGTATTCAGAAAAGACTGAAGCACTTTAGGTGAAATTTTCCAGATAATTCAGACAGAGGTGGACAACCAGCTTGGATGGTTGTCAACCCTGACAATTAAAGCTTCTCAAACTTGCATGCAACTAAAAACAGGGTCTTATAATAAGAAGAACAGGGTAATTTTAACAATAGGTGGTGCTCTTGGCCCCACCTATAAAAATTACTTGTCAATTATTAGCTGTCATTCCTTTCGTGCAAATGCTTTCCAAAGGTCTCCACAATAAATCCTCAGCCAAAAGACACTATGAAGCTTTTAAATTATATTTATGAGTATTGACCATCTTGGCATAATAACTTCTTGTGGATAAATCTCAAGTGTTTCAGAGGTTTGTTAAATTCAGTTATGTCTTTAAAAGTTTAACAATACTTCTTTACAGCTTATTCTGTTATATCCAGGACAACTTAGTCTACAAAAACAGTGTTTAAGTCTTTATGATTACTGGTTATATGTTTTGGAATGATTCCCAGGTCTGTCCAGAGACATAACAGGGCAGCTCTGTGCCTCTAGCAGCTGTAGCACCCAGAGCACCATCAGCAGCTGCCCTGCCAACAGTGGGGGCTATTTTTGCACTCCTTGCCAAACATGATGCCCAGAGCTACTGCCCTGTTGCTCTCCTCCCCTTCTCTCTGCACTCTTCTCCTCTGGTTACTTCATTGTTACATCAGAATGAGCAATCCTGGAGATACATGCAGGTTAATATAAACATGGAAGGTTGGAATAAAACTGTAGTTTTTATGTACTTCTGCATTTCCTGCTTTGGACTGAGATCAGATATAGACATGCTAAAATCCTACAAAGTGGTTCTCACTGTATTTCCAGTTCATTTGGAAGCTGGCAGTGGTGGGAGTCTCACAAGAAATGTCTTTATTCCGGACCTATCTAGTCCAGGATCATAGCAAGAAGGCACAGGTCATTTGGATGTGTTTCCACTTAACTCACATTTTACAGTCTAATCCAGCACACAGCTGAGAATCCTTAACACCTGACGCAGTTAGAGCTACATTACATCACTTTCAGGGTGTAGCAGGTGTGCCCTTCTTCACTGCAGTATTCCCTAGTGAGGTCTGTATGCAGTGTAGACATCCTTTCTTAGACCCATTCCAAGAGGTATTTAATGACTATTCCTGTTGATTTTAGTGGGAGCTAGATTAGACCCATAAATAGCAGCACTGAACCCTTAGTGTGTGTGCAGAGTGTCTCCTGAGAAGCACTGAGGACTAACAGCCAGTTAAATTCATGGGAACGGATGGTGTTTAGAGTAATTCCCTTAGTACCTATTTGAAAAGAAGTGGTAGCTGAATGGAAGCCAAGAACTGTCATATAAGACAAAATTGCTGACCCAGTCTTTTGTTTTGTAGCTTTTGGCATCAACCTCTGTTGTAATGATGTTTGATATTTTTTAGTGCACTGTTTGGACTGGGTGGAGAGCTGTGCTTAGTAATTAATAGTTGGTTTCTATGAGTTCAAGCAGGTTATTTTTAATTGTACTTTTATCCATTAAAAAGGATTCTTCATAGGTTATTCTTTTGCAAAGAAATATCCATTCACATGTGTGGGTTCTGTTTTGTGTGTTCCTTTGTTGGTTTCTTTGTACAAGAAAAATGCAGCAAGAGTTGTTTTAATCCTTTGTAGTTACATTAAATGATGTGGTTGTCCAGCAGATAAATTGAATCCATTGTATCTGTTCTAGATTTATTTATATAACAAAGTTTTGCATGGTCACAAATGATTTATCTTTTGTATTTGGAGGGGAGCTGTAATCATTCACTCTTTTTCAAGTCTAGTTTGGCAACTTTATCTCACTTGCAGTTTGCATTTTTGAAAGTGAAAATATATTCTGCAGCTTTTGATGTGTTGATTGGTAAGAAGGTAAAGACAGCTGCACACATGTCTCTAGAGACCCAGCTCAATGGCTAAATGAAGACCTCTAGTGCTTTCTTGTTAGCCAAGATAGATCTACATCCAGATGAACCACAATTAGTCAATAGTGAAGGCTATAGGTATGTATGATCAGAAGCCACAAATCAGTTTTCCCTAGGACTTAGTTATTGGCAGTTTGTGCCTTAGGCTATGTCCCGCTGCTGCTTGCCTGACTGTAATTTTTCCCCTAGTGAAGTTTTAAAGTCACATGCTGGGACTGTAGCAGTGATCTCCTGACAACAGGGCTGTCACAAGCCTGTCAAATATCGCTCGCTTATCAAACAAATTGTCTGCTACTTTAATGTACCTGGACTTTCACTATTAACCGGGCTTGATGCCAGTATGATTTTGGAATGTTTTTCTCCTCCCACATATAAAATACAATTTGTGTCTACTATATCTATTGGCGTCTACCCTCCTATCCACAGATCTAATTATTTACATGCGGGCCAAATCCTTTCCTCCACTGAAATCACTGATGCTCCAACCTGGTTTTCATAGTAAATAGTGCCATGGGTCAGCGAGACCATATGGCTAACATAAGAATAGACTCAAATAGCTGATTAAAATTAAAACCAATCCAAACTCTTTTTTTCCCAAAAAAGTTGGTTAACTTGTTTCCTGTATTTCTTAGTGTTGGTCAAGATCATAAACAAAAATGCATGGTGTCTTTCATAGTGCACATAATGTAATTGCTATTTGCTGGTAACCAACTTACCATAGTTTTTCCTACACTATCTTATCTTATCTTATCTTATCAATTTGTCAGGATTTGACTGATTAATCGGTGTGGGATCTTGGAAGTGGTACACTGATTGGTTAGCAGGTAGGTTGTATGCTGTTGGACCCCAAAACAGTAGAATCTTTTTTGTCTGCAGCAAATGCCTGGACTTGAGACTGCTTTTGTCTTCACATTTATATTGTAAAGCAACTGTTATCTTAAGGTCTCAGAGTACTTTACGCAAGTTGATAAATTATGCCTGATAAGTCATAACACTACAAGGAGGTAGGCAATTTTTACCACCCCTTTTTTAAAAGATAGTTAAAATGAGTCACAAAAAATATAAATGGCTTTCGAAATGAATTAGTTACAGATTTATGCACAGAAACCAGAAGGTTTGGGTCCTTGCCCCATATGGAAACCACCAGTCAACCTACAGCCCTTGTACTGAGATTACCCAAATGGTGGCCCTTTTTATTTCTGGGCAGTGCATTAGTTGAATCAAGTCACACCTTTCTCATTGCTGCTCTGCAAATAAGGGAGAAATTAAGGGCAGTGAAAGTAAAAGTAATTCTTTGATGGATTGAGCATGTATAAATTGTGCTGTATAATTTCCAGCACCCTGTGGTGATGGTGATTAGTTAAAGAAACACCATGGTCCTGTTACAGGAACATCTTTTAAACCCCCTTAAATTACACAAGGCTTGTCTCAGAAATTAATTAAAATGTTGGACAATAACATAATCAGGGATATCTATGTTTGCAGTCTTTTCTCTGTGCTTGCATACATCTTTTATCTGTCAAGTACAGCAAATAGCTAATTAGCCCCTTTAAGTGCTTTACTGCTTACGGATAGAGCTATAGTCATACCGCTCTCACAGCTCATACCCTAGTGAAATAGTTCCCAGAAAACCTGTCGTACATTCAGCTTTTATTCTTCCTTAGGCTATAAAGAAACCAGTAGAGATCAGACAACACCCTCATCAAAACTTGAATTATTTACATTTCTCAGAATGCATCTAACCAGCTGAAATTTTGGAAGAATGTTAGGCCAAAACCTGAATGTCCTACTCCGTCCTTACTCAGCAACATCAGAGTTTTTCTAAAAATGGACTTCAGGATTTCACTTAAAGTATTTCTAAAATGTTACTGTTTAATATTATTACTATAATCTTTGCTTCCTTCAGTTAGTTTGGTATATTCAGTTCTCATTTGGGCAAATTCCCACTGGTGTTAGAATTGAACTTATATGGACTTGGCAATGTATAAGTGCCTTTAAACATTGCATGATTAATCTTTGCAATGCCTTTGTGAGTTATAAGTGATGAGTGTTAAAATTGATAATCCTGTTTTGCCTACAACTTTTTTCACTTGACCATTAATAAAAGTGTTCTTGGAGACTAAAGCAATGCTGGGAGATTTTTTTCCCCCATTAAATTGTTCAGGGTAGACAGACCTTATTGCACGTTACAGTATATAATGTCACATGTCATCTCTTGCTGACCACAAAAATAACTCACGGCGCCACTGTGCTCTAATTAACAGCTGTACAATGATGATGTTTTTACACAGGTGAGGCAAAAATCTTGAGTACAAAACAGGATAAAGATGGGAGTTACAGTGCTGTTGCCTCCTTAAAAATAACACCTATTATTGCTTGTGACATTTTTGGAACATACATAAGAACAAATTTGTCCTTCACATTCCTCCTAATCTTGTTACTTGAATTTGCACTGGTTTGAGTGGAGAGTTTTGGCTCCATTATGTAATACTTTCTTTTAGTCTGTATTCCAAAAAAGTATGTTTGTGTCCATAGCAAACAGCGTTCTGTCTCTTAGCAAAGCACCAATTATGGTGCAAGACAATTGGATGCTAGTCCTTAATTATATGTTACCCATTTTTCTTCTGATGGGCTGGAGTCTGCCACCTTTCCCATGCTGAATATTACTTTAGTTCACAAATTGTCCTGCTGAAATACCAGAGGGATAGAACACTGTAAACTTAAAAATCTCTTGAGGCAGCAAAATGCTAGAACATTTTTGTTAAAGAATGGGAGACCTCTAAGTTTTCTATCTTCTGTTTTTAGATGTAATTGGTAAATAAGCCACCAAATAGTCAAGAGATTTTCAAATATAATTAATTAACAGACCCTTATGCTGGAAAATTGCCATGAAATGTGCGAATTACATGAATTGCTGCTGTTGCTGCTCCTGTTTATTATTGTTTTTGTTGTGGTTTTGCTGGTGTGCAGGAGTGTTTTTCTAGTCATAGCATTTAGTCTAGATATACCATTTAAATATTTGATAACATTTAAAATTCCCTATAGTATAAATCATACTGGAATTTGCAGATGCTGCAAAAAGATTTTGCTGTCAGTCTGCCAGATGAGTTGCTTCTGCAGCAAAATGTACTTACGTTCCTTTAGAAATGGTTCCATGACATATAAAAACAAATGTCATTCCTCTTTGTTTTAGTGGATAACTTTTAACACAATGTTTATCACCTGCCAAGTTCAACAGCAACAAAATATCTGTCAGAAGAGTGTTTTGTGTTGTATAAGGCAGGTCAGATAGGTTGGTCCCTGAGTTACAGGGCTGGACAAAAGATTCAGGATGCACTTTCTGATTCTGCCATAATCTTCCTTTGTGGGCCAAATATTTATTAGACTAGAGAGAAAGTGTGAGCATGACTCTCAGGCCAGTTTTGAGGAAAGGAGTAGCTCCATCCAATGGATGTTAAATATACAATACTTTAAATATAAAACACTTTAAACATTCTCCTCACTTCCACATAATGCCATAGTCATTAGGCAATAGAGTCATTCTGGGCATGTTATCACCACCTCTCGGCTGTGCTGCCATACAACATGGTTGCACTACCTCATTCCACATCTGTCAAACCCTGGAAATGAGAGTATAACTGCTCTTAGGCTAGGGACAGACATTACACACAAACCAGTTTAAGTGATCAGAAACTGGCTTGAACCTGTAGCAGAACAGACATTCAGTGCACATAAACCAGTTTCAAAAAGGCTGAAACTGGTTTGACATGAGCCTGGTTGAATGTAGTATCAGACTTAACTGATTTGGCTCAAACTGGTCTATGCAAAGTCTATCCCAGCCTCCTCGCTGGTTTAAGATAAACCAGAGAAGCCTAGCATCCCAGCATGCTCTCTGGGCTGGGAGGAGCTCTCTGCTCCAGCCCAGCCAGACAGGCCCCACCCCTCTGCTCCCCTGCCCAAGCAGGGACAGGCAGGGGCAGGGGTCTGGCCAGAGAGGGGTTTAATTTCCCCCCTCCCTGTGCCACCAGCAGGGACCTGAGTGGGGCCTGCCAGTTGCTCCCCCCTCCTTCTGCAGCATCAGGCACTATGGCCCTGAGGCAGAGGGGGCAGAGGGAAATTTAGTTTCCCCTCTACCCCCACTGGCAGCCGGGTCTGCTCGCTGTCGCTGAAGCACTTGCTCCCTCCCCAGAATAGGTCTCTGGCTGTTCCCTCGCTGGAAGCCAAAGGGAGGAGGAATAACCCCCGTCCCTGTTTCCCGCCCCCCCCAGGGGCCCTGCCTGACCATGTCCCCCCCACAGTGCCACCATGCTCCACTGCAGCTCTGCTGCCCCACCAGCACAGCCCCCTGCTGAGAAGGAGGTCACTCTCTGGGAAGCTGTGATGGGCTGCTGCCAGTCACCTTATTCAGGGACTGGGGTAGAGGGGAAATTAACTCTCTTCCCTGCTCCCCGCTGCCTCAGGGGCCATGGTGCCTGGTGCTGCAGCAGCGAGGACAGAGCACTGAGCAGACCTGGCTGTGGTCCTTGCTGGTAGAACAGGGAGTAGGAATTAAACCCCTCTCTGGCCACCCCTCCTCCCCCACATTGCATCACAACTTCCCTGCAGCCAAGGGCATATTCTAGCTCCCCCCCCCCCCCCGGCGCCTGGCCTGAACAACTGCAGGCATGTGCCTGCATTGCCTCAGTCCAGAGTGAGTTTGTCCTGTAACAAACCAGTTCAACCTAGGCAGCTTAGACTAGCCTGAAATGGTTGAATCAAGTCAGGCTCCAGCTTTTTTAACGTCTGTCCCTAGCCTTAGACTCCCTGCTTACTAACATGTTCCTTTCTAGCATTGCCTAATTTCCAGGATTTGGCATTTATGAAGTGAGGTGGCACATGCATGCTAGCTTGTTCTCATTCTTTCTTATTTATTACTGGATTTACCTAAATTCAAGGTGATTCTGAATATAAAACAATACCCCATAATTAGATTCTATACATGGAAGATTTATAAATTTGTTATAATTTTCCATGTACAAAATCTAATGATTAGAGAGCCAACTTAAATTCATTCATCCCACTGCTGCAGAGAGGAAAGCAGTGCTGGGGGAGGTGGTGGAGAAGTCAAGTGGCTTCACCCTTACTCTTTGCCACACCTTCCCCACACCTTGCTCCCCGCCACTTGCCCCCTACCACCACTTGCCAGCCCACTGCCTACCAGTCCACTTGCCACCAGTGCCTACCTGCTCCAGCACCTGCCCCGCCATGGTGTTTGCTCCTTCACTGCCTCTGCTCCCTGGTTGTCACCTCTCTCCCCCCATTGCTTCTGTTCTTCCCTTCCTCCCTGCCACCATTACTGCATACCCTCCAGCTCTGGCTTCAGCAGAGCACTGGCACCACTCCAGCCTGGGACACAGGCATGTGGTTGCTCTGGCCCCATCCCAGTCACATAGCAAACAGTAGCGGAAGCAGCAGCTCTGGTCCTGGCTCTAGGGCCAGGCCAGAGATACCTCCACCACAACAGTTGCTGCATGGATGGGCTGGAGACAGAGCAACCATGTAGCTCTGTGCATGAGGCTGCAGCAGGGCCAGGCCCTACTGGAGTCAGAGGATAATGGTCAGCTGCCCCCTGCCACATGCTACTCAAGGATGAGGGGCCTTTTTCTCCATGTTAAATGGGGTGGGGGTAGAAAAAAACCTTGTCTTGGATTTGAATAAATACAGTATTTCACAGATAATGGGACAGAAGGGGTTTAGAGAGCCTAACTCCAGAACACTAGCCTACTGTTTTAATGCCCTCTAAGGAATGGGATGGGAAAGTTTGCCCCCCTGAGGCAGAGAAGGGAAATAAATCTAGGTCCTCCATATATGGGCTGGGTACTCTAAGCACTGAATTACTGGATTAAAGGGCAATACCAAAGTCACATCTCCCTCCTCCTCCATTTTGTGAGAGAGGGATGGTGTAAGCCCCCCCATCAGGAAAGATTTCAAAGTTGGAAATCTCCGTCAGAGATAGGTGCCTCCTTCCATCTGGACTAAGGTGCCTAAATATAGAACAGAAAAAGTACTTCAGATTCATCCCTCTCCTGGGTATTTTGTATTGGTTAGTTTAGGCAGCTTCCTTCTTAGTGCACTGGCTTTTATGCATCCCATTCTTAGGCACCGAGGCATCTTAGGCATTCCCCGCCTACTTTTTATAGGGAGCCTAGTAGCTAAATTTGGGCCTGTTGTTTCTAGTAGGAGTTTTCATGTCAATGTTCTTTTGTAGCCCTGGCAGCAGGCACCCCCCTGGGAGTAGGGTGCAATATCCCAGCCACAGCCAGGAGAGAGCTATCTCCTGGTGCTCCCTGCCAACCCCCGGGGCTAGCACCCAGGGGTAGCCTAGAGCTCTCATTACAGGGCCCCAGGAAGTGGGAGCAGTTTGCTCCCATTAGCAACAAATCTGCCATCACTTCCCTGCACTGGTAGATGCCTGCCTAGGGGCATTTACTCATGAGTTGTTTACTCATGAGTAAACTGCTCTTGCATCAAAGGCATGTGTAGACACACCCTGTATAAACTTAAAAAATCTATATTGGATCTGGTCCTACTGAATTCTCTACAAAGATCGCTTTCAGGAGAACAGGTTTTAGAGAATGGAACATATCTTGGTAGGATTCTCTTTGTCAGCAGCTCAGGGAATTGCTGCATATGGAAGGGATGTATGTGTAAGAAAAAGGTGAAGTGTACATAAAACTGGAAAACATCACCTGCCACTCCCAATCATGCAACTTAAAAAATCTAAAGGAATTTACAATGTACAAATGTTCTGCTTTGCAACTACTGAATTTCATGGTCACATATTTGCCACTTGTGAATTTGTAACTTGATATTCCAAATGGTTGGAATGTTTGTGCAAATGCACAGCACTCATAACGTACATACACAATTTAGCCTATATATTTATTTCATGGCTCATTGATATGTACTAACTTTTTCTGGTGCAAATAAAAAGAAAATCCCCAAGAGGTGTCATTTAATAAATTATCAAATGGCATGATGGTATTAAATACATAAACATGAATTGATATGCCCTCCAAAACACATTTGTACAGACATGTACAGGACAATGGCATGTCAAAATAGGAGAATAAACTATAAAAGGTTGTAGACATCATGCTTTGGGGTGAAATAATCATGCTGGGTGAAATTATACAGAGAAAAAAGTACTTTGTATTTAGTATATGTCTGCAACTAAATTTTACAAGTTTATTAATTTAGACAAGATAGAACCCAAATCCAGACTGCCATTGGCATTAGTATTGCATGTCAGTGCCTGAGAAATGAAATTTTGTAAAATGAAAACAACCTTCAGTTTTGTACATATCTTTAGGAGATGTGTGTCAAGCTATTAATTACAATACAAAGATAAGATGCTTCAGTTTAGAAATGAAGAAATAATATTTCAGTCATTACTACATAGCAGCTGCCTTCAAAGCTTTCAAAAATGAAATAAAATATTATGTCCTATACCACTTTCTGACATGTCGGTAGTAATAATGTAGTTTTATTGTAAGTAGCCGAGATAGTTGTGATAGTTATATGGGTAATGGTGATCGTAGTAGTAGTAATGTTGTTGCTATCCACCAGTAACACACACACACACACAAGGAGTTATCTTTTGTACAGTCCCAAACACAAAATGGTTTTGGTCCAAAACTGGGACTCCTAGTGATAATAAAAAGAACAAACAACAATGAAAAATCAGAGCAAAACAAAATTTAAGCATTCCAAAAGAAAGTTTAGATATTCCAAAATAAAAATCATCCAAGATCTGAATTTTTTAAGCATTTGTGTGTGTGTGAAATCTTAAAATAAACTATTTTCAATTCATTTTGGAATGAAAAGTAATTTTTAAATATCAACATTTCCCAAGAAATGGAAATTTGGAATTTGACCAGCTCTATTCCAGACTTATAAAAAAAACCTGAATGTAGGTGTAATCTGATCATTATGAATATTGGATACATCCGTGCACAGAGAGATGTTCATTTCTCCCTTCTTTTAATTTTTAAACGCTATATATTTAACTAAGGAATTTTAGCTCTTTCACATTAAGTCCCTTTGTTTGTGACATGCTGCCAAATTCATCTGTATGCATCATCTCTAGTAATATTGAGTTGTACCTTCCATGATTCTTTGCCACTGCATGATGAAGCGCTCTATTTATATTAAAATGAAGAAGTTCCTAAGGGAGACATAGAACAGAATGAAACAACAAACAGAGCTTTAGAGACTGAATATGTGAAGTGACAGTGACAGCAAAATGGTAGCTCTTGTTACAGAGTGGCCCAAAGGACTGCAGAAAGACTTATAGCATGAGCCATAGTGGCTTCAACTTGGCAGCTCTTACAGGCTTAAGTACTTGCCAAGAGAAGATGTTTTACAATACACAAGCTAATCAAATAATTTCTCAAGACTTGAACATCTTGATTTTGGTATGACATTGTCATAATATGTTGTTTGAGGGGGGTTTATATATAAATTAAAGGAATTATTTTTCCATTGAATCATATTTCTTCA
Source organism: Alligator mississippiensis (assembly GCF_030867095.1). Classification (NCBI taxonomy): domain Eukaryota; kingdom Metazoa; phylum Chordata; order Crocodylia; family Alligatoridae; genus Alligator; species Alligator mississippiensis. The sequence goes on along the minus strand of NC_081825.1, from coordinate 126,891,062 downwards.
TTTAAATCAACACAAAACTATAATGCTATTGTTATGATTTACTTAGCCTAGATAATAGAAGAGAAAAGACGTAAAAGCCGCATTATATGGGAGCTAATGCCATACTGCTTTCAACTCGGGGGAAGGGAGAAAGTGAATTAAGCTGCTACTAAAGTGTGCCCCGTGGGTCAATTTGAATTGGACAGAGTGCTATAAATGGAGTTACTAGAAGTGGGGGGAGAAGGGTGTTGTGATTTTTTTTTTTTTTAAGGGATGGTACAACGTAATGCTGAGGAAGGCAGGTATAAGGATTCCCATACCTTCTCTTGGTCTGGCAAAAGCGATCCACATGGATAATTAAAGGGGGAAATATGGTTTGTTAAAGGTGACCAGCAAAAGAGTATTTTGTATTATGCTAATTTTTTTCCTTTGTCATATTGTATAAAAAAGGCCAGAAGTAATTTATTCAATAAAAGTCACCTCTCCCTGCTCATATTTTACAGTAGAAATTCAGGCCCTGTCCAGGCTGAAAGGCATTAAATTATAATTGGAGATGTGGGGAAATGGTGATGTTAGAAGAAGTAGGAGTCAGAGTTGATCATCCAAGGGGGGAGGGGAGGGGGTTAGTGAGTTTGTAATGTTTTATTGTTTGTTTACACCTACAGATATTTAATTTGAATGTGTCATTAAGATTTGGTGTCTCCTCTGTAGCTCATTAATTAAGCTATTAAATTCTCACAATAAACTTCACAAAGGTATCTTTGGTCCTACAACCCAACTAGGAAGAAAGACTAGGGTTTATGATCCCATCTCAAAATAATATGTTTAAGAAACTTTTTTCAGCTAAATTCAGTTGAAAACCCGAGGCTGAATTGATTCAGTCTTTGCAGGTTAGTCTAAGATATACAGATTAAATTGAAACAGAAGTGAACAGACATTTACCTTCGATTCAGGAAATGCAGCCACATGCCTGCAGTGGCTCAGGCCAGAAGCTGGGAGTGCATGGCTCTCTGGCTGTGTGTTCACTTCTTCTTCCTGCTGCCCCCAAGGTCTCTGGGATTTGCAGTTCAGAATTACAGTAGCAGGACTCTGCAGGGTTATTCATCACTTCCTCTTCCTGCTTCCAAATGCCCCTGGGATTTGTAGTCCACAGTCGCAGCCCAGCAAGGGTTTGCTGGGGGGGTGGGCAGTACTCCCCTCCTCCCCTGGTATACTGGGCTTGCCCCAACCCCTTTGTCAACCAGCCCTCACTGCTTCAGCTAGGAAGCAGAGAGGCGGGGTCAGCCCTGCTCTCTGGAGCAGACAGCACAGTATTCTGGGGGACTGTGATTTAACTTGAGCCAGGAAGGCATCTGAGACAGAAGTTTCATAAACCAGTTTGACCCAAATCAGTTAAGTCTGATACTATATCCAACCAGGTTTATCTTAAACCAGTTTCAGCCATTTTGAAACTGCTTTATGTGCACTGAGCTTCTGTTTTGTTACAGGTTTAAACCAGGTTCTGATGACTTAAACCAGTTTGTGTAACTTCTGTCCCTGGCGTTCATGGCAAAAATCACGACCCAAGGAAGAGATTGTGACTGAAAATAGACAACATAAAATAAAACCAAAAAACTAGAGTGTGTTCAGGAAAATAGAATTGCTCCATTGTGATATAAATCTATCTGTAGATACTGAATAACCAAAATGATAAAGAACCCTGTTGTTTAGGCAAAGCAAGCACAACTTAGCGCAGCAGGTGCAAGTAGCACAGTTAACAGGGCTACTGGACCCAGCCTACAGATTGCAGGCAGCAGAACACTGGGCTACCATTACCAGAAAGACAGATCTGGTGACTGGAAAGGGAAGGAGAAAGGCCTGGGGCTAGATGGGTAATCTACCCCATATCCCCAGGAGAGAAGGAGCTCTGCAGGGAACCATGTAAAGAGCAGTAATTTGGGGGCTTTGTTTTTGTTAAAGTCTTCTTACCATGAGGTTTGGGATGGACTGAAGAGGGAGGAAGAGGCCATGAATGGGTACCCCTGTGACTGGGGTACTGTGAGGCACCCTGTATTTTGGGTCTGCAGTCTAAGGAGACTGAATCTAGAGAAGGAGAATAGCAGAAGCCAAAGATACACTCGGGCATCTTGAGCTATGGGCTCAGGGCCTGGAATTTCAGCCTGGTTAAGTGCCCTGGAGGACAGGCTGTTGGGAACAGGCAAGAGCAAAAGTCTCAAGGGGTAGGTGCCTGAGGAGTGACCTGTTGGAGACAGGCAGAGGTGATTACCCAGAGAGCTGCATAGAGGGGTGAAGACCGCAAGCCCAGGAAGAGTAAGTATAGACTGCAGGCCCTGGAGTGATTAAGTTCTGCTTAGTTTAGGTGCAAGGATTGGGCCGACTGGTGGCTGGAGGATGAGCAGGGCAGAGCAAGACACCGATGGAGTACTGTGGCTCATTGAAAGGCAGCCTCCTAAGTATGTTAGCTTTTACATCAAGGTGTGGCAGATGAGAAGGCAAAGCCAAAAAGAGGGAACTGGAGGAGAACAGGTGTAGCGGGGCTACCAGAGCACTGTGGCCACCCCTGAAGGCAGACCTCATCACACTGGAAGCTCAATTATTTTAAACATGTATAAAGGAATTAACAAAATCTTAATATGTAAAACTCCTAGAACCAAAGCTGGGCTTAATCTTTCAGATTTTGTTTAAAAAAATTATAGAATTTTTTATTACTTTTTAATCTCTGTTGTGTGACTGATTGACATTCTACTTGTGAAGACTTGCACTCAACAGAAATTTCCTGTCATTTAGCATGTATTCAATAAGGCCCCTGACACACAGTCATTTAATGGTGAGATGGGATCTGAACCCCAATCTCAACAATTGTGCCTCCTGCCATGCCCATATGTATGGACAAAGACACAATTTTGGGATCCAAGAGCAGATCTCAATTGCACATTTTCTTCTTGCTAATATGGGAGAAGGCCAGGATCATGATTTTTGGCTCTCCCTGAACTGGCAAATTGAACTGTGCATGCCTACAGATCTGGGGCTGGAGCCAACAATCACCTGATTGTTGGTCTGCGGGCCAGACCTGCTACATATTCAATTCAGAGCACCATGCAAACCAGCCATAACAGTGATCTACATATAATGTTCTACACTAATGAAGAATCCTGTTATGTCTGGTTTTGCATTTTATAATGCCTTAACTTGTGTCCGCAGGTAGCATCCTTTCCATTTATGCCACAACTGATGTGTTAATCATAGCATAAATGTAATGTGTAGAGTTTCCAGCATGTCTGTTACTGGGCATGTCTACAAGTGCACGCTTTAGGCAATGTAAGACAATTAATGTTGCATTAGTCATCATATTTAGGGCACATTAAGGATGGGTCTACATGTGCCCATCCTTAATGTGCCTTAAATATGGCAATTTGGGGCAATTTGGCACTAAAATTGATACCTGCATAAAGCAGGTATCAAATTTATGCCCGATTAGTTAAGGTGCTGTAACCCATGTGTAGACTTGATATGGTTCCTTAACGGTATGTCAGCTGCACCGGTCACAGTCGAGCCCACGGAGCTGCACACTGCTGCCAGGAAGAAAAAATGGCAGCTGGTGTTGCTGCTTCTAGCAGCTCCCCCATGCCTCTGCCTCAGTGTGGGTTTGCAATGCAGCCCCTGCAGCGGCAGGATGCCTCACTGCCTGCTAGGATTCAGGCACCCTTAGAAGCCAGCACTGGGGCTCCCACCCAAGACAAGAGGCAAGCTGGGACTGCATCTTTACCCAGCACCTAGCACAGCTTTCCCTACACCCACTTCCGTCTGGGGCAAGAGCCCAGCCTGCCTGCTGGACACTGCCTGTGACAGGTGGCAGAAGCTCCTCGGGGCTCTGTGTGGGCAGAGCTGCAAGGGCATTTGCCCAGCAAGCCGCATTAAGGCACCTTCAAACATCCACGTGTAGACGTGCATCTAAATTGCCTTAATGTCCTTTATGCTAAGGTGCATTAAGTTTAGGCACGCGCATAGACATGCCCACTTACCAGCTTCCTGGTACAATGTACAAGTCTCAGCAATGGTTCTCCAATACTCTTGCCATCTTCTTTTGAAGTACTGTGAGAAGAGGGAATGGTTGATGGGGAAGAGAGAAGATGTTTCCCTTCCATGTGCAGCCAAGTATAGGAATCCTATGAAGAATTTCAGTGTTTCAGGACTATGCAAATGGCAAACAGATCTAACAGTAGGCAGGATAGATATGCATCTTATAGACTAACTAAATAAGATATATAGAGAGCACAAGCTTTCATGAACTAGAGTTTACTTCATCAGATGCATCTGATGAAGTAAACTCTAGTGCATGGAAGCTTGTGCTCTCTCACAATAAAATAGGCAAATACTTACAATTCATGAACCAGGCCAAATATAAAATAAGTGTTCCAAGGAGATTTGAGATAGTAACAAATTCATTAGCAACAGCCTGAAACAAGAATTTTAGAAGCAAAATGTATTTTCCCCCCTTTTTTTCCTGGCTAGGCTAGATTTCTCAACATTCAGATTAAAAAAAAAAAAGAAAAAAAGCAGAAAGTGCCTTTTCCTGTGTTGGCTGACTCATACACTTCAACCAATCAGGGTGCAGGAAAAAATACCATCTGACTTGCCCCCAGTGACCTCTCCCAGTGAACCAGGCTCCAAATCCAAATAAAACACGATAACCAAGCTAAAAAAAAGTTTATCTGTATCCATGCTGAGTCAAAAAAAAAAAAAAGAAAAGCCTGCAAAAAGTTTTATGAACAGATCATGAACACACATAAAATTTGAGCAAACCGTTCCTAGTTTATGACCACAATTCCTACTAAAATGGTTTACATATCTTCACGGTTTCAAATAAACAGCCCAGGCAACATGACCAGAAATAACATATGCTGTGCAGCAATTAAAATTCTATCCATAGTACTATGTGTAAATATGTAATAATGCTTATACATTATCAGCTAGCTATCCAACTAGTGTAAATTCAAACAGCTCTAAGGCCATGTTTCTCCAAGTCCTCTCTGTAAAGATTTCAAATAAAGGAGATCAATTTTAATTAAGCACATGATTACAGATATCCTATAAAAATGGAGGAAAAATAATCATATAATATTTTTTACAAGCTGGTTATTGAATATATTCTGGAAAGATTAAGATTCTACTTGTGTTAATTAGTCTTTTTATGATGTTACAGAATTTGGATTTAGTGAAGATCAAGAGAAAGATAATTTCTAACTTTGGATGAATGGAAAAATCAGATCTCTATATGAAATTCACAAAAAGATAAGGCTGTAGCTTGTTTAATGATAACTTTTACAGCAAATACATTTATATGAGGCAAGGAACTTTCAAAATGCAATATTCAGGGAAATACAAGAAAATAATATTTGTTCTCTAAACTTGATAGTGTAAAATAATACATCTAAACTCTGCTTGAGTAGCTAATAAAAGCATACAGCTGCTAAAATAATAGGTTTTGCAGTCCTTAGAGTTACGTGTTTAGCCCTTTGGTGTGGCTATAATTTTTAGAATATACCAGTTGCTGTCTTCAGTAGTTAGTCCATTGCATTAATCCATTTCTGATCAATATACAGTATGTAGGCATGAACCACATAGAAAAATATGCAAGAGGTAAGAATTTTTTTAGGGAGGTATCTTTCATTGGACCAACTGTATAGTTGGGATAGTGTTAGACAAACTTTCAAATGCAAGACATTCTTCTTCAGTCCTGAAATAAGCCAAGCACAGTGTAATAAAAAAGTGTTTTTACTATCCATTTATCACAAAGGTATTTAGTCATTGAATCCAGTGTTCCCGCTTTTATTCCATCCTTGCCTTTTTCTTATTATGCTATACTTGTCCTGTTCTGGTCAGACCTAAAGAAGAATATCTTCCATTCAACAGCTTGTCTAACTATCTCAACTATACAGTTGGTCCAATAAAAGATATCACTCTAAGAAATCCTTGCTTCTTGCATAATTTCTGGACCATCCTGGCTACAACATCACTCTTACAGTACCATAGAAAAATATGAAATTCCATCATGTAAATTGAATAGTAGTAAAATGTTCTGAGCTACAGTCTCAAAAATTGGATGTCAGTTTCAAATGTTGTGGGTGTGCAATTGCACAAACAATTACCTATATTACACATGTGGATGCATGTTTGCATTCTTAATTAGCTGTATGCCCATGCAAATCCCATATCTTTGGTGCTTAAGACTCCATTTTAAATACTTGGCTTGGGTGGCTGGTAGATTTTTATTTTTTTTTTTAAATAGGCTGTCTTTTCCAAAATAGGGTCAGGATGGCTTACAATAAAACCCAAAATAACGTATAAAACAGATAAAATAGATAAGTAAATACAATATATACTTATCTAATAAAAACTCTCCAAATAATACCTCAACTTAACCTTGCTTGTTAAACATTTTTTGCTTTTCTGAATGACTGCTTTTCTAATCCATGATGAACAACTCAAAATTAATACTACATATGCTTAAGAGCTGGTGGACCTGCTGACATCCGGTTGTACCAGCTAATTAAATGCTGGTCTGCTGCAGCCATTTTGATAAGATTTTGGTCTCTAAAACACTGCGTTGGTGCCTTAGTGCATGATGAATGGACTTCGTAAGAGAGGGACAAACCAGGAACAGAATCCCTCTGCTAAGCTGCAGGGTGGATCCTTATTAGTGTTGTCACCGTTCCTACAGCTGAAGCCATTTCACCACAAAAGTATTTGGCCACTGGATCCAGCGTTCTTTGCCTTGTTCCCTTCTTGCTTTATTCCTCCTATATCTCCCAAAAGTTCTTGTGTATTAACATACAAGGATCATGCTACAAAGCATGGCCTTGAAGCATTTAGGACTTTTGAGCACTCAGCATCTTAATTTTGCCTCACTGAACTCTATCTGTCCTGCTGTGCTGAGGGTCTTTTTGTGTTCCCACTTGGGCCATAGGATTTGGTCTTTATTTTGTAAGTACAATTTTGACACCTGTTCAACTGATTATACAGGGCCTTGATTATTAGACATTACTGACTTGGCTAGATGAATCTTTTTGTCAGCTAAGGTCACTTGCTTGATGAAAGGTTCTGTGTGCATGGTGTGGAGATGGAAAGTGCTTCTCTCTTATTATTGTTTCTTTCACTCCACGAGAGATTCAATTTTTGTTTTAATTTGAATACATTATATCCGGGAAGGCATATGTTGGAGATACTGTACATGATGACAAGCTAAACTTGACTCTCTAGTATAAATAATTACTGTAAGAAAATTAAGGTGCAAAAACATGCCTGGTGTAATTGTTGCATACTTATTAGAAGCTTTCCCTTTTCAGATCCTCTAGGTATTTGTTGCCCAAGATAATGTGAATACTTAAGGGGAAAGTGTAATTAGCAACTGTGTAGTTCATTCAGTAAACATTTCTTAGCTGTTTGATGTGACTGAACTGAGCGTCACATATAATTTTACACTTTTATCCTACTAGGCAACTGACAGGTTTCTAATCTCTGTCTCAGAGCTTTCACTCTGCTTGAACTTTGCTTCATAGAGGTCATTTTCCATCCACTTGGGAACAGGAGCCACGTCGGTTAAATCCCACAGAGTCGATAGATACGATAATAGCTTTAGGCACATTTTCTTAGAACCCAGGGGAAAAGACAATTTCAATAAATGTAAAGCTATACTATCTACAATCCACAGAATATGTAAGCAAATCTCATAGGAGCAAATCTTCCTTTTACCTCCTGGCAACATTCTCTTTAATAATAACTTGCATTTGTTTATTTTCAATATCAATGTTTGTTAAGGGCAAGAGGAGATGGTAACTATGCTGAGAGAGAGAGAGTGCATGAAGTGAAATAGCTAGGAAAGTGCACTTTTTGCATTGCATCATAGATATATTGCTCCAAAATTGATAAGGATATTAGCATGTTTCATACATATTTCCCATTTAAGCAACAGATAAAACTCTCTCTCTCTCTCTCTCTCTCTCTCTCTTTCTCTCTCACACACACACACTCACACACACAGAGTGGTCTGAACGACATATTCTAAATGCTCAGAGAGGAGTGTTAGATCAGCATATAAACTAACAGGGACCAGGTATGTGTGAGAAGCTGTTAGTAGTGGCTAAGTATCTAAAGAATATGGAATATGTTGATGATATGCTATATATGTTTGTGTATGCAACACTTTGATATATTGTTGTACATCGTACAGATCACAGCTCATCAAAATGAGCTTATAGGTTATATCTGTCAGGATAATTAACAGACAACTCCTCTGCAGCAGATGTCTGAGATAAGTAGAAAAGGGCAATCTCTTCCCTTGACATGGCATCAAAGGGGAAACAACGAATATTAAAATAAAATAATAAAAGTTCTTTCATACTGATCTTATATACCTGGCATAAAAATTAAAACGAAAACCCAAACCTGCTAAATTTTCAAACTCTTATGTCAAGATATAAAACAAGCTCTCTAAATCTTTCAACATTTTCTGTATTGTCTTTGATTTTCTTCTTTCATATATTTGTGATGCTGAGGAGTAAATCTTGAAAGTAAAGTATCCCCTCCAGCAAAATATTTTACTCCATTTGCCTTGGAGAATTCTGCTGCAGGGGAGAGAAAAAAAAAGTAGCTGGAACAGCTTCAAATTCAAAAGGCTATGAGATTTTCCTTCAAATGATCTTTCTAAATATAACAGTTCAATAGGTCAGTGGTCAATATGAATGTTATCTGCAAGCTGGAGCTATTAATTTCTGTAACACTAAATCAAATGCCAAATGTTACCCTAACAATTTATTTGCCAGGTTTCTCACACATATGCTTAAATGGACTGTACAAAAACAACTAAACAAGTGACATCTCCTGTTAAAAAGAAAAAAAAAGCTCTCATATCACAGCATGCTTTTCTTTTTTATTTCTAAAGGTCCTCTGAGTACAGATCAGCATGGGGAGAAAAATGTGTTTAAGGGTGGGGGGCGGTGTAGTCGCATGAAAGACACAAGAGAGACAGCAAAGCAAAGAATTTTTGGAATCATTTGCCTCTGTGTAAAACTCAGAATAAGACATGACAAATATACAGAAGCCTCTGTTTGTCAATTAAAGGTTGAGGACTTGAGTCAAGCACGTTTTTGAAATGGAAAATGTATCAGCCATGGGGAGAAGAGTATGAACTAGGAGCTGGTGATGATAGTTGCTGGTGCTTCACCCGAGGCTTTTTTAGCTCTATGCCTGGGAGGAACATTCTTTCCTTCCATGCTTTCACAGTTATGAACAGTGATGGAGATATACAAAAGGCCAATGGGGGACTGAACCCCATTAGTTTAGGAAAGAGCCTCTCATTGTGGAAGTTCAAAATAAATAGAAGTGGTGGTCTCTTCTGATTTTGACAGATGAATGGTATGGGCAAAGGTGCAGAAATAGGCGTGTGAGAGTTGAGAAGGAGCATGCCTACTGATTTATACCCACTTTTGGGGAGGTAATTGATTGTCCACATCGAAGCATTTGGGAATAGTATGGATTCCAGTTTGAATCCTTTCCCTTCATTCAGTTTGGCCGCATTTAACATTAACAACACTGAGTAGAGCACAGCCAGCTTCCAGGATGAAGCTTTGGGGTTTTTTTAATTCTGCCTTCCTTAGGTGCTTTACTTGCCTGCCTTTTAAAAAAGGCTTCCACTGCATAACTTTTTTCTTATAAGATACTCAGGCTGACTAGGCAGGCATACTTGATGATGACTATCCTCATGGCAAGTTCTTTGTTAGCTTTTGGCAGGTTCACCTGTTGCCAACCAATAAATGAAACCACTTTTAGTCACATTAGTCATGTCTCATCTGTTGATGAGAGCATCCATGCAGGAAGTCTAAACATGGTAGTCAGCATATACAACCCACAGTGTTTCAGAGAGGTTATTTTGCATTGTCAGCACAGGGTCAGCAGCATGTGGGATTGCAGATCAGCAATTGCACAGTTCTGATGGGCAGCACTTTGTCTCCAACAGCATTATGCAGGAAAAACCCATCAGCTGGAACAGATGGTCTGTTATGTCACCGTGGATTTAGTGCAGTGACCGATCTGTTATGCTGTGCTTGAAACTAATGTCTTAAATAGCTCGAGCTCAACAGCCTGTTGCTTTTCCTGCTTTGTAAATGTTACATGTGTGCTTGTTTGTTTGTTGTTAATTAATAACAGATAATAAATTTATTGGTTTTTTTTATTGATAACTTTACTGATGTTGCCAGGACACATGGGAAAGTTCTGAAAGAGTAAGGCAGTTGGAAAATTTAAGAGGATTATTTACACTCAGAAGGAATAAGAATAGAGAAACACAGGGGGAGGAAGTAGTTAGTGAGAAAGAAAGGGACATACCTTCTAAGGGCTTGATCCTACTCTTATTGAACTCACTGATGAATGACCCAGTGACTTCAGGGCTAGGGACAGACATTACACCTAAACCAGTTTAAGTTATCAAACTGGTTTAAACCTGTAAGAGAACAGATGTTCAGTGCACATTAACCAGTTTGAAAATGGCTGAAACCAGTTTGAGATAAACCTGGTCGAATGTAGTATCAGATTTAACTGATTTGGGTCAACTCTGTTTATACAAGGTCTGTCCCATACCTCTTGCTGGTTTAAGATGAACCAGAGTCCCCCAGCATCCCAGAAAGCTCTCTGGGCTGGGCAGGGCTCTCTGCTCCACAGCAGGGCTGGCCCCTCCCCTCTGCTCTCTGGCTGGAGCTCTGGCAGAGACTGCAGACCCAGCAGGGTTTGCCTGGATTCCCCCTGCCCTACCCCACCCCACCTCACTGCTCACTGCTTAAGCAGGGATGCCCCCTCCCTCCCTCCTATCTCCCACAGCACAGACCCCATCCCCACAGACCCTAGGCATGTGGTATGCTATTTAATGCTATAAAGTGTCTCTGTGTGTCTCCAATTTCATTGGGACAGGCAGACAGAACAGTAACTGCTTAGGGTTTTTTGGAGCTAATCAACAGGTCATCTAGTAAGCTGTTTAAAAGAGTATGAACTAATGGAGAAAGAATATTGGGTGGCGTGCTGAAGGAGTTCGGTGCACAGGTGGTTTTCTCTTCCATTCTACCAGTGACCGGACGAGGAAGACGACAGGAGAACTGCATCCGAGAAACCAACTGGCGGCTTCGGCAGTGGTGTCTCGAGGCAGGCTTCGGCTTCCTGGACAATGACCCGCACATCACGACGAGGGACATGCTCAGCTGGGATGGGCTTCACCTGTCCCCCAAAGGTAAGCGTGTGTTTTCTACTAGGTTGGCGGATCTCCTCCGGCGGGCTTTAAACTAGGCTCGTCGGGGGGAGGGGAGTACGAGGGCAGGGGAAGCTGTGGACCACCAAACCATGTGGCACCCACAAGGACAGCCCAGCCTGAAGAAGGAGAACATTGGAAACCTGAAAGCCATGGGGAGACCAGCACTACAGAACAGGTAAGAAACAAGAAGGTAAGAAACAATGGGCCCCTTGGGACTCGGAGCGGGGGGGCAGCAAAGGCACCAGTAGCAGGGCTCAAGTGCCTATATACTAATGCTAGGAGCATGGGGAACAAGCAGGATGAACTAGCGCTCCTGCTTGCACTAAACACCTATGACTTAGTGGGGCTAACAGAGACCTGGTGGGATTCATCCCATGACTGGGCAGTACATATTGAGGGCTATAGATTGTACAGAAAGGACAGGTTGGGGAAGAAAGCGGGGGGGGTTGCACTTTATGTCAGTGAGCAATATACATCAACCCTCATCAAGACAGAATCCAAGGTTGAGGAAGTAGAAGGATTGTGGGTTAGGCTACATGGGGGGCAAGGAGAAAGGGATTTGGTGGTAGGGGTCTGCTACAGACCCCCACACCAAGGGGAAGAAATAGATGCAGGGCTCCTGAGGCAACTCTCAGAGACCATAAAAGCTAAAGAGGCGGTAATCATGGGGGACCTAAACTACACAGACATCTGCTGGGAGACGCAGACAGCAAGGTCCCATCGCTCACGCAGGTTTCTAACCTGTATACAGGACCTCCACCTGACACAGGAGGTGCATGGTCCCACTAGGGGGAATGCCATACTGAATCTGGTATTGGCAACAGGGGATGACATGATAGGGGACCTCCAGATCGGTAGCCATTTGGGAGACAGTGATCACCTAATAATAGAATTCAACATAAGACGTCGAGTGGGTAAGGTAACTAGTAGGGTGAAAGTGGTAGACTTTAGGAAGGCTGATCTCAATGCGCCCAGGCAATTAGTCAAGGACACGCTGCAGAGTAGGAGTTTTGAAGGGATGGGAGCCCAAGAAGGGAGGCTGTGCCTTAAGGAAACGATCCTTCGGGCACAAAGCAAGATGATCCCCGAGCAAGGCAAAAAAGGGAAAGGGGCCAGGAGGCTTCCATGGCTGACCAGAGAAATCCAGGGCAGCCCAAAGGCCAAAAGGGGAGCACATAAAAAGTGGAAACAGGGTGAGATCACTAAAGATGAATATACCTCCTCTGCTCGTGCTTGTAGGGAGGCAGTTAGATGGGCCAAGGCTACCATGGAACTGAGGATGGCAACCCAAGTAAAAGACAACAAGAAATTGTTTTTTAGATATATTGGAAGTAAAAGGAAGGCCCAGGGAGGAATAGGACCCCTGCTAAATGGGCAGAAACAATTGGTGACAGACAGGGGGGACAAGGCTGAACTCCTCAACAAGTTCTTTGCCTCAGTGTTCCTAAGTGAGGGACACGACAAGTCTCTCACTGGGGTTGTAGAGAGGCAGCAGCAAGGCACCAGACTTCCATGCGTAGATCCTGAGGTGGTGCAGAGTCATTTGGAAGAACTGGATGCCTTTAAGTCAGCAGGCCCAGATGAGCTCCATACGAGGGTGCTGAAGTCACTGGCCGACATCATTGCAGAGCCACTGGCGGGAATATTCGAACACTCGTGGCGCACAGGCCAGGTCCCGGAGGACTGGAAAAGGGCCAACGTGGTCCCCATTTTCAAAAAGGGGAGGAAGGAGGACCCGGGCAACTATAGGCCAGTCAGTCTCACCTCCATCCTTGGTAAAGTCTTTGAAAAAATTATCAAGGCTCACATTTGTGAGAGCCCGGCAGGGCAAATTATGCTGAGGGGAAACCAGCACGGGTTTGTGGTGGGCAGATTGTGCCTGACCAATCTAGTCTCTTTCTATGACCAGGTTACGAAACGCCTGGACACAGGAGGAGGGGTGGATGTCGTATACTTAGACTTCAGGAAGGCCTTCGATACGGTATCCCACCCCATACTGGTGAACAAGTTAAGAGGCTGTGACTTGGATGACTACACAGTCCAGTGGGTGGTGAATTGGCTAGAGGGTCGCACCCAAAGAGTCGTGGTGGATGGGTCAGTCTCGACCTGGAAGGGTGTGGGCAGTGGGGTCCCGCAGGGTTCGGTCCTTGGACCGGTACTCTTTAATGTCTTCGTCAGTGACTTGGACGAGGGAGTGAAATGTACTCTGTCCAAGTTTGCAGATGACACAAAGCTATGGGGAGAAGTGGACATGCCGGAGGGCAGGGAACAGCTGCAGGCAGATCTGGATAGGTTGGACAAGTGGGCAGAAAACAACAGGTTGCAGTTCAACAAGGAGAAATGCAAAGTGCTGCACTTAGGGAGGAAAAATGTCCAGCACACCTACAGCCTAGGGAATGACCTGCTGGGTGGCACAGAGGTGGAAAGGGATCTTGGAGTCCTAGTGGACTCCAAGATGAACATGAGCCGGCAGTGTGACGAAGCCATCAGAAAAGCCAATGGCACTTTATCGTGCATCAGCAGATTCATGACGAATAGGTCCAGGGATGTGATACTTCCCCTCTATAGGGCGCTGGTCAGACCGCAGTTGGAGTACTGCGTGCAATTCTGGGCGCCACACTTCAAGAAGGATGCGGATAACCTGGAGAGGGTCCAGAGAAGGGCAACTCGTATGGTCAAGGGCCTGCAGACCAAGCCCTACGAGGAGAGACTAGAGAAACTGGAGCTTTTCAGCCTCCTCAAGAGAAGGTTGAGAGGCGACCTTGTGGCTGCCTTTAAGTTCATCACGGGGGCACAGAAGGGAATTGGTGAGTATTTATTCACCAAGGCGCCCCCGGGGGTTACAAGAAACAATGGCCACAAGCTAGCAGAGAGCAGATTTAGATTGAACATTAGGAAGAACTTCTTCACAGTTCGAGTGGCCAAGATCTGGAACGGGCTCCCAAGGGAGGTGGTGCTCTCCCCTACCCTGGGGGTCTTCAAGAGAAGGTTAGATGAGTATCTAGCTGGGGTCATCTAGACCCAGCACTCTTTCCTGCTTATGCAGGGGGTCAGACTTGATGATCTATTGAGGTCTCTTCAGACCCTAACATCTATGAATCTATGAATCTATTGTTTTGCTGATGAGGTGATAAACACTATTATCAGCTCCCTGCTGGCTTGCTCAGCTGTCAGTTTGCTGCAGACAGTATAAAGAAGCAGGGAGAGGGAGATTGAAAAGCTCTGTATCATCAGCGGATGCATGCAGTGCACACACGCCCCTCGTCTCAGAGTGCTAGCAGGGAGCTGTATTCTGGCAAAAATCCCACCCCTTGAGCAGCCAGCAAAGAAAAGCCTGGGACCATGCAGGCAGACCTTCCCAATCAGAACATCCTGTGGGTCCTGGCCACACCCCAATCAGCTCAGCAGATACTCCAGTTTCTTATGGGGACTCTGCTCTTGGTTGTCAATCATAAAAATAAATCCAACTCCTGTTTCTGTGTAAACAGCACACAGATCAACTCATCTAATCCAGATTGTATCTTTCTGCCCAAACTAAAATTTAAGCCTGTTTCTCTCATATCTCATTATGGATGTTTAAATGTCAGTTCAAGTTCAAAACAACTAAAAAATCAGTGCTTGTTTCTCAGCCAAGCATTTGCGCTGCTGCTTTTCCAGTCATTGGGAATACCAGTTCTCTGTCACTCAAGACTACAAATTGGACGTTATCTTCAGTTCTAACCTCTCTCTAGGTCCTCATATCAAAGTTACGTCTAAAGCTTGCAGACTAGTTCTGAAAAAAATTTTTAAGATGTTACCATTCCTCTAGGGTCTTCTTCCTCTTTATCCATCTACAAGCTAAATTCTTATAGAGATTCTTATCGTCTCCATTACTGCAGCCTCCTTTTCTCTGTCTTAGCATCAAGGCAAGATTGCATTTGTTATCTGCTATCTACTCAGAATCCTATCACTAACATCACTTTTCCAACACATTGCTTGCACTAGGTTACACCTCTCTTTGCATTTTTCTATTAATTCCCGCTACTTTATCATAGCAAATATAAGCTTCTCTTGCAAAGCATTTTACAGCCTATTCCCTCCATGCCAAGATGTTGATTGCTGCTGCTGATTGGTGCATGATGACAATCACTCACTTGGCTGAAACATTCTGGGTGAAATTTGTCAGAAAATCCAGCCTGAGGAAGATACCTATTACAGAATTTTTTAATCCAACCAGTACAGGTATACAAAATATTATAAGCAACATAAAATGGGGGTCTATTAATGGACACTGTCATATAATCTTAAGAATCTCTAGTGCCTATAACACTTGACTAGCAAATAAAGAACAACCCATGATTTCACACTGTTACCAAAATCACCTCCCCAGAATAGAATTGGCAACATTTGCTTTTTGTGATCAGAATGAGATTTACTGTGATTTGATGTGTCCTTTCTTGATGAGTGTTAACATCCAGCTAGCTAGCTCTCTAACAGCTCATTCTCACCAAGCATTTTAATCTGTTTTGTGAGTCCTTTACCCACGTGTTGGTCTTTATTTTGTCTTCTGCAATATTTTGTATACCTATTTTAACGAATGCATATATTTTTAGGAAATTTAAATCTACACTTTGGCTAAACTACATAAATCTAGCTAGTTCATGAGAAAACAGTTATGGATGATTGGCTAATTAACATTTTTAATGTGTGTTTTATACTTTAATGTACCCAAAATAAATTATATGTATATATGTTTCCATTAGAAATTCAGATTTCCCTGCGATTTGTAATATGAAAAGGACTTCATTTTGTTGAATCTAAAACCTATTCCTCCTAAGTAGAACAGACTACATGTAAACGAGTGAAGCTTACTTCAGGAACAGAGAATGTTCTTTAAATCCCAGAATGTTGATTCTCATATGTTGCCATATTTTACATGTTCAGAACTTTGTTGAATAGTAATCAGTTAAACACACTTTGAGGCCAGAATCAGGTCCCTGTAATCAAGGTGATGTTAAATTTAAAGAATGATGCAAAAGTAACAGTTCCCTTCATGGTGTCGAAGGATGGTATTTGTTAAACTGACAAATTTAAGTGATATTTAGGCTTTAAAGAATGCATGACTACCTATAACCCCTGAGAGCTACCTTTCAGGGATTACCAGAGAACAGCCCCCATATTTATGTTCCCTTTCCTTAGGCAAGCTCTCTTTTTGAAAGGCCAGAGACAAAACTTTTAAAAATGTCCAGCACCCTTTGCCACTTCTCTGCAGGGACCATCCCCTACTCTTCAGATTTAAGGCTGTTTAAGGTTTGCTGGCTCAGTATAAAATGCTAACTGCATACTTGAGAATTTGTGCCAGTATCTTCCATTGTAGAATTGCAGCATTCTTTCCGGGATCCAGAACGTCCTGTTATTTATGGATCATATGGTAATGGCTTCTTTAGATCTGCTGCAGTCATTTAAATCAATATTCCTTTTCTTAAATAATTGCCTGAACCAGATTTTACACAACAGACTATGAAGGTGGTCAAGGAGGTCAGTAATGCCATTTTCAAAATCTCTTTTTGTACTTAGCAAATCCCCAATAACTCTATAGAACTGAATGTAATTGGTCAGGCATGTTTAGTTTTTTTTAAGAATTGTCAAATATATAGAACATAAGTATATGTGGGTTTTTTTACCTAAGGTCTCAGAAAAAGATACTTTGTTTCTCTTTTAAAAAATTGTTAAAAAGGAAAAATTTAAAAAGTGGTTTTCTGTCATATAAAAGCTGTGACACAGACTTATGAATGGGATCAATCTGCCTCTCTCTTACTATCTTAATCCAGGACCTCACGAATCAATGTCTCATGTCAATCCTTCCAAATGAGGTGCAGATTGAGTTCCAGTGGTTTCCAACATCAGGGGTAGAACAGCTTTCAAAAACAATGGGAAAAAAATCATCAAAGGAATACCTTAGCTCTTGTAAAATGTTAACAAATGGAAAGAATTGTGCTTTACAAAACTGGTCCTGACCGAATGCTCTTCTTGCTGAATTCAGAACCTCAGTACTTCATAATTAGCACCCATTTGGCCAAATCCTTTTCATGTCTACTCATGCAAAATTCCTATTGATTTCAATGAGAGTTTTGCCTGAGTCAAGTGGAAATGATCAATCAACTTACTAATGTGTTTTTTAGGGTTAATTTCTGAAGAAGTACTAGTGTAGCACCTCAATAATAGAAAGTCTGAATATTATTATATACCACTTTTTAAAAATTAATTCTGAAGATGTTTGTTAAAACCTATAAGCCAATAAAGAACAGATAGAAATTCTTGCTCTTTCTTTTTGCTCCATTATTATTTGTTTAATTTAAACAGCCATAACTGGCTGGTTAGATTCTAGCCAGCCCTTTGAAAGTGGTGTGTGTGTGCTTATTCTTCCATTTTACGGTTTGTATAGATCAGTGATGAACAACCTTTTGAGAATCCAGGCACCTCTCCATAACTTTTGTGATATGAGCAGCACCTCATTTCAAGAACGGATTTACTTATTGCAGTGCTTACCTCCTTGCAGAGGAGCCAGGCAGTGGGGGGGTCGGCAAACAGCAGGGGGGAAAGCCTAAGCCCACCCTCATCTACTTATCTCCTCACACTTCCTGTATTCCCTTCAAAAGATCTCATGGCACCCCAGGAGTTGAGACTCACTGGTATAGATGCAGTACCAACAAGTACTTTCCCAGAGAATTATGGACTGCAGAAATCACTTTAGAAATTCCCACACTAACCGTGAAATTGCAAAGAGCTCTCATACAAGACACTGGTCCTGGACCTACAGTTGGCAACAGCCGGGCAACAGGTGAATGAGATGAGTGGGGAGGGAAAGAAAAGGGATGAAGGGGGGCAAAGGGACCAAGGGAAGGGAGAATGGGGAGGAGTGAGGGGGTCAGGATTGGGGGGGGGAGCGGGAGGAGGAGAGTGGGGCAGTGGGGAGCTGCTGGGCTTCTGTCCCCTCTAACCCCAAATTGCCTTCCTGATTGCCAGATCATCTCCTCTACCCTCAGATCATTCCCTTGCCACCCCAGTTCCACTTTTGCCTCCCTATTGGCCCTTCCACCCCTAGCTTACTACACTGCTTCCTTGATCAGCAGGGATCCTGGTTTTCTCTGTTTTAAAAATCACAAACTCTCTGATTAAAACCCACAAAATGCCTCACCCCCTATCCACAGCCCCCACCCCTGCTGGTGTCCCTCAGTTCCCAATCACAGCCCCCTGGTCTTGCTGGGGGCCCCCAGCTGCCAGGGCTATGGGGCCAGGGACCCAGCTCTGCTGCCCCCTGCCCTCCCTCAGCAGCCCCCAAGCCTTGGCAGAGGCTACTGTGGCAGAGCAGAACCTGGCTTCCCCTCCCCCATAGGTGGCATGGCCAGAGCAGAGCCCGTCACAGGATAGGCTGGGTATGGGCTGCCCACTCTGGACTTGGGTTCCCCACCCTGCTGCCTTCCCCTTGGGGTCTCCATGACCCAGTGGGTGGGACCCAGCACAGCAGGGCAAGGTGGGGCAGAGAAGCTCGGTGCTGCTGCCACAAGTGCTGCACCACCATGGCAAGGTGCCCCCTGCCCGCTCAGCAGCAGTGGTGCTGGTGACATGGAGTTGTGCATCCCACTGCTGCTGGGTAGGCAGGGGGCACCTTGCCATTGTAGTGTGTGGTCACGGTGGTGGCATTGAGCTTCCCTACCTGGGCTCGCTCTACCCTAACTTGATGGGTCCTAACCACTGGGCTGTAAAAGCCCCTGAGGGAGGGCAGCAGGGCGGGGAGCCCCAAGCCCCGCACACAAATCTGGGGGGAACATGCCCCCCATGTCTTCCCTGGGGCTATGTGTACCAGCGGGGAGCCAGCCCCCCTGCCACCCCCAGATGAGCCATTCGCAGCTCCACCATGCTCCCTGCCCAGATCCTGTGGCCACGCATGCTAGCCCCGAGGCCCAAGCCCCACGCGCTGCCTAGATGGGGCAGTAGCAGCAGCCCCAGCCCCAACCCTGTCCAACTAACTCCCTCCCTCACTATGGGGGCCTCAATCCCCCCCCACCAGACTTACTTGCAGGAGCTGTTCTCTAGGCTGCCTGGCAGCCATGTGCATGTGTTCATATGCACATGCACATAGCACCCCCTGCTTATTGCCCTTTTCCTGATCCCTCCAGCCCCTTGCAAGCTGGAACTCTGGCAGCCTACAAAGGAAAATCCACTGTTTCCTGTGGTTTTTCTCCTTTAAAGGAGAAAATCCAGGGTTTTTATTCTTAAAATGAGAAATCTCACATGTTACTGCATTTTTCCATGGCAAATGGAAAACCCAGATCCCTGCTGATCAGCCTGATAGCAATAATATGGTACATTCCCCTTTCCTGCCTAATCCTGGGGTCCCTGCAGACCAAACCACCCTTGCACACCCAGATCCAGCCTGTGCCAGGCCCTGCAACTGAAGGGGAGGTAGAGAGGTGAGGGTGGGAGTGGGGGCAGGGGCAAGCAAGGAGATGCCAAGCAGCTGTGGGACCCGGTGGAGGCTGTATCCAGGTGCATGAGCTGCAGGGAGCTTGGGAGCAGGCAGGGAGGGGGAATCTGATTGACATGGCAGGACAGAGATCTGGGGAAAAATGACCTGATGGGAGGGTGGGGGTGTGATCTGGGAGTGGAGGGGCTGATTGCATGGTGGAGGAGGAATCTGAGGACTGATGGGGGACAGTGGAGTGATTTGGAAGGCAGAGAGGGCCATCCAACTGGCATGGGGACCTTCATCCTCCCCCCCCCCCCCTTCCTCCCAGTACAGTACCCCAAATGGGCTAGAGAGCCAGCAAGCAGGACAGGCATGGAGTCAACTTGAAACTTTTACCCACACGCCCGCTCGTCAGCCCTCTAGCAGCAGGTCAGTGCAGTGCACATTAGAGAGTATCTTAACCCCGAATACTTAACTGATCACTAGCACTAGTTAACCTTAACACAGACTAACACCTGCTAACTGTAATGTGGAATCTCATCATTAGTTATGCTACTGTCCCGGTCTGACTTGCAGAAGGGCCAAATAATCACGGGTGCAACTGAAGTCAATAGGAACTATGTTTAAAGCATATAAAAACATTCATAATGATAGGTATGCCTAATATCATAATACAAATGGGTACCAACTTAATTTAGTTGGCATAGGAAGCCTTAATTCTATCATTTCCTTTATTCTGAGTACTCACCAATAGTTGGTTAATATGCTTTTAATGTAGTTTGATGTGTTGTGGTTATATCTTTACTGTTTCCTGCTATATAAAAGGGTCAAATGCAACTACATTTTACTAACTGATACAATCTTCTTAGGTCGAGGGGATTTGGGACGATCTCACAGGCTCTCAACTAAGATATGAGTCCTTAAATACTGGTAACCAGTGGGTCTAATGTTTCACTATATGAAATGACCTGCCAACATTCTTTTTTGACACTTTTTAACACATTGTCCAAGTCTAAGTCAATTATTTAATATAATATGAGTTAATGTAATATGATGGGTAGCTTCCTTCAGAACATGTTTCAAGCAGAAAATCTCAGGGTACTTCATAAATCTTCTTTACTACATGCACTAGTTAATCAGTTTCTGTAGGAATATGTGGTGACTTTTTTCAAATATTTTAATATACTGCATGATAATATGCTAATGGACACATGCACAAACACACATTACTAATTAGCTGTAATGTGCACCTCACACAGTGGCAGCATGAGTTACTTTTCATACTGGAAGCATTATTTGGTATAATAGCCTCATGATCTCTTGCACAGATTATCAACCATCCAAGCTACAGTTTCAACTGGAATGATGTCTTCCCCATTTAGTAACTCACGGCTATGCATACTTTAGCTGTTCTAAGGTCCAAAGGGATCATGTAAATTGGATACACTATCACATATATAGATACTTTGCTGAGATCTTGGCATTAGTGATCCAGAGATAATGTCAAAATTTCCAATTTTCTCAATTAAATCCACTTTTTAGAATGGTGGCATGCCTCAAATTGAATAACATTAAAAAAATACAGGGCAATTTTTCAATTTAGTAGGATGCTTTAGTGAGGATATTGGGATCTAACATTGTGAGCTTACTATACTAAGGTTTTAACTAACATTGAAATCTAGATAGAAGAATTACCACTTTTCTTATATGTTAGCATTAGTACCATGAAATTGGCTTATTGAGCTAACTGAGCCTCAAATAACATTTCTACAACACTGCTACCCTAAACATTAAAGAGTAGGGCACAATGCCAAATGGAGGATCTTCATGTTTTTCTAGCAATGGAAGTTAAAAAATTTAAAGTTTCATTTCATATTTCTTGTAGCACATATCTTATCATCTTTAGCAGAAAAGCTTTCAAGAGACGCATCAGTTTGAAAAACATGTCTTTACCTGTGTTTTGAAATTGCATCTATGCTGAGAAACTCATCAGTTTGGCCTTAGCTACACATGTGCTCAACTGCAGAGCGGACTAATTAAATGTGAAGTAGAGTCACCATCTACATGTGCAACATTTTTAGGCTGCAGTAAACTAATTAACACCACCATAAGGTTGGGGGTAATTAACTGCAGCTAAATATACATGTAGACACTGACCATGGGCATAACTTGTGCTCGGTCAGCCTAGCCAGCAGGGGGCCAGACTTCTGCCTGCCCCCTAGCCACACAGCTCTGCACTTTCAGCACCTTCATGCCCCAGCCAGTCCCTCCACTGCCTCTACTTGGAACCCAGGGCTGACCCCCTCTGCTCCTGGCCCTGGCATAAACGGCTTCACCCTGGCTCAAATTGCTGCTGTCCTGTGCACACATGTATAGCTGCACCTGGAAGGAGTTTACTCTGGTTCAAACTGCTCTGGAGTTTATGGCTTCAAATTAATTGCACAT
The DNA here is from genome assembly GCF_030867095.1 of Alligator mississippiensis. NCBI lineage: Eukaryota > Metazoa > Chordata > Crocodylia > Alligatoridae > Alligator > Alligator mississippiensis. The sequence continues at coordinate 126,868,893 of NC_081825.1, read as the reverse complement.
GTAGATGCACCCAGTCAGTTTCAGTTCAATTTTGCTAGCATAATATTGCAACCTCTGGCTCTGTTCCTTGGAATATTGGAATACTTTGAGTAACTTTACACACTCAGTTAAGCAAGAGTATACATATGCTAAATATTGCATTCTGCTCATTTGAACTGACACATCTATAAAGTCTGTATTGGACAAAAGGTGTGGGGCTGCAAATAATGGGCTTGATCCAAAAGTTGAAATAAATGGTAGGCATTTTCATTGTCTTGTACTAGTTTTCAATCAAGCCCATCGCAGAAGATGTTTGTGTATATATTCCTATCTATGACCTACACTACTATATAAGATCTGTACTAAAAAAAAATAAAACGTTGTCCAGTGACTCTTTTTAAAATTCAGTTGAAATGTTTCTAAGGGACATAGTTTTATGAAATGTAGATCCTGGACTTATATTTAAGTTAGTTAAGCAAGCTCTGCCAGTAAACTGGATAAGGCAATATCAGAGATGTAAAGATATATCCTAGTTTAAATACATGTATTTTCTCTCTGAGAAAAGCTTCCATTTCCATGTAAAAATATTTGCCTAATTACACATCAAGTCAATCAGTTATTGTCTCGTAAGGCTAAAGGTTTTGAGGCCTACCATAAGCAATTAGCTAAGTTGCTACTATGTTGTTAATACCTGCACACTCCCAGATTGTAGCCCTATTCCCTGGACTGATTGCCCTCTGTCCTATTGCTTCAAGTAATGTAAATTGTATCTTGTCCCTAGGTAATCGAGATCAGTGTTGTCTTGTCTGTCCACTCACTGCTGATGCCCCCTCTATGCTGCGATAATGGTTTTGGTGGGCAATCAGGGAAGATGCCTTCTTGACTCATCTCTCATAATAGATTGTCCTCCTCAGGCAAAATTGAATAACCCCCGACATGGCCTGGAGGCAAGCAATATGAATTCAATAAGTCTGCAGGGTCAATGTCCTGTCATTTTTGGCAAGCAAGTAATTATTCTGCACTAACATTCAGTAATAGGAGTAGGAAACTGCTGGAGACGCCTTCATCCTCATACCCTGAACAGTCACCTTCATAGGATATCCCTCTAATCAGAAGTAATTCTGTCTTCTTCCAGTGCCCCTTGCCATCAGGTCTACTTTTCATGCACATTTCATGTATGTATTTTGTAGAGGCTTTTACCAGCAGCATCTGTGGGAAAGTTTAACAACTTCACTGCCTGTTGTTTAATATTTTCCACTTTTATGGGTTACAGTTGTGCTGTCTATTTGCTTTTACTGATTTGTGAAAGATTTATTATAAACCAAATACAGCTGTTCTTCCCTTTCATAAACTGAAACTATTTTGGCAAACCTATTTTCCACTATGAAAATAAATTTTAAATTGCTTCCCTCACCCAGCTTTCCAAGTACAAGCATCCAGTTGTTATTTAGTGGTACAGAATAGGTGCCAGGGTGGTTGTAGCCTCACTTAGAGGAAAGAAAATGCATATGGTTAAAAAATAAACAGTGCTGCAGAGAAGGAATGGCTTTTCCTCCCCCCGTTTTGGTGGATTTAATGTTATTACGTGCAGATTCTGATAGTTATGAATTATAACAGCAAAAAAACTCATCTGAAAATTCAACCCATTTTTGTGTTTTGCTTTTTCATTTACATTTGTGAATCACACACATTTAATCTAGTGGCCTAGCTTTTACCTTAAACTAATATTATTATTATTATTAACCTTTTAATATACTTAAATATTTTTCCACATAGCTTAAAATAGCCCTGTGCTTACTTTAAAGGGGCACACATTTCAATACATCAGCTTTCACTGTTGGAATGTGGACCAGTGCAGTGTTTTTTATCATTTTGAGAAAGAAATATTAATTTATAAATTCTTCTAGCAACTATACTTTGCTGAAGATTAAAATAATACTTTCCCCATTTTTAGACTGGAAAAGGTTATAATTTTTATTATTTAAAGAAGTAACAACAAAAATATTTCCTAAATCTTTATTAATGCAATTGCTTCCATCTAGGTCACTTGGCATTTTTAATTTTTTGTGGAATGAAATGTTTTTTACTGCATAGAAGCTATTGCTTTATTCATTGGGAAAAAACACCTTTATCTCCTCTCTCTTGAGATCAGTGCATGGAGAGTAATGAAGAGCCTCATACAAGAGCAGAATAAGCACTTTCTATGACTGATTGATGATTGATTATTGTTGGGATGTCTCCCCATGGTCACTCATCTCTCTGCCTTTTTGACAATCAACTTCCATCCCAACATGAAAAAGTTGTTTTGATCTGCATCAATTTAGTTTTGTTAACTGTGACAAAACTTAGACTGACAGTGTTTGTGTTCAGATGCCAATGTTGATTTAGAGCCCCAGTATTAGAAAATCTCATGTTAATAATATAACCATGTTTTGGTGAAATACATTGCATTATTGGTGATGCTTAATTGTGTACATTTAAATGATTTTTCCTTCCTTCTGTGCTTTTAAAATGTCATTTATAATACAGCTTCAACAGATTTAATTTAACCTTTGAAACTTTTTCCTCATTACTGTGTTGACAGCCCACTGTAAGATTCATCTCCACTTGCACATTAGCCAGCTAAGCTTCATCATGTGTGCTGCTTCAGCCTTTGGCTCTTGGAGATTTTTTTTTCCATTGTACAAAATTACCTTTTCTGGTCCTCCTGCCAAAACTCACAAAATTCCTGGTATTTGTACTGAAACCTTACAAACTGCAAATTTGAACTGGGAAAAGTTTTTTGTGTCACTTCATTGCAAAAAAGGAATGATGTTCTGTAGAGCATCTGAACTAGCAAGAAATATAATAAAAGGGATGTAATTCATCCAAGCAAAAAATAATGGTATCATTCTGATCTACTATTGGGCTCTTTTACATGCAGTTCCATGTGTGTATCTTGGACCCTGCTGCAGTAAGTATGTAAGAGCCATTGATTTTTAGGCAGAACTCTTCATTGATTTCAACTTCTCTTCAAAACCCATTGGCACGAGAAGGCTCTGAGAAAGCAGGAAAGAAAAGAATGTTTATCAGTTCAAAACTGCTGTAAGCCTGATATCTGTCCTCAACTGTAGTTAAAAAAACCTGCTTGTTTTCAGAATTCATATAGTTTCATACAGTGTGTTTGAACTCCTTCAGTGTACTATATAATGAAAATAATGGGTCAGATTCTCATTTGGTGACCTTAGTGGAACATTGCTAATTTATACAAACTGAAAATCTGTCCCCGTGCCTTCATTTTTCTCCGTACATGCGCAGACGCGCGCGCACACGCACACACTCACACGCAGTATCTATCTTCATACTGTGTGTTTACTTGTAGGCGTGCATAACTTCATTTGGCTTTTCCTCCTTTAAGTTCAATGTTATATTTTTTAAATTTAAAATGCTATTAAGCATACATTTTTGAGAGACAGTGAGGGTTAATGGTGGTAATGCTTTTGTGAAACATGGATACGGTATCCAACATTTATAAACAGTCACTGAGCTATTTTTTTCCAGCTGCTTATATTTGTCTTCTGTGATTTTTAAAACATGTGTTATATGCATATGTATGGGTATTATATTTTTTCCTATTTCTCTGAAAAAAATTATTTCATCCCTGTTAAAAAATGGCCAACAATTAGGGACCTGATCCTGTATGCATTTATTCATAGAAGTACTCTTTACTGATGGGGGGTGGGGGGGATTTCCATTGATTAAGTAGCTAATGTCTATTCAGTGCTTTGAAATCTTTGAATTATTATTACTTAATTATTATTAATGATCTGGAATGACTACTTATGTGAAAGAAGGTTTGCTAAATCAGATTCTTAAATTTCTTTTAAAAATTCAAAACAAAATAATCCTACCTGCCCCTTTTTTGGGCAGGGGGAGAGGGATAACATTTAGGGGAACATATTTTTATTTTACTTTAAAATTAGAGGCTATTTATACAATGTACCAAACTTCACATGAAATATTGGCAGGTGTGTATCTGACTTTAAATTATTGAATAAATGTCACTGGACAGTAGCAAAATACTTTTTTATTGAAAGGAGGGTAAAGAATGTAGGCTTGTAAAAACTACACTTTATCATTTGTTGGCATAAACTTTCAGCCCCTGCCCCACCTCCCCTGCCTGGGCCAGTCCAACTGACTTTCCTTATTTCAGCTTTTTACTTTGACCAAATCCTCTGATGTTTCATAAATGGGTATTCATACATCAACTGCTGAAACACTGAATTATTTCAGTGTCCTTTATATTTGTCATGTTAAAGCTTTTGGGAAGAATTGCTGTTTTGAGCATAAGAGTGATATGTTTCTGGAAGTCTTATATCATGTGGGGAAAGCCTTATGTTTTTGTTTTAAGTGTCTTTTTTTTGTAAAATAAAATTAAAAAGTTTATACATAAGAGTCATCAACAAACTAAAGCATTTTTAAATAAGCTCCATGCACAAAATGATCACGGGGTGAATTCAGCAGAGAATGGGACCTAGAGATTTGATTCTGACTGAAATTAAGCACTTCCTGTGAGAGACAAATTCTAAAAACTAGCCATTCGGATACAACATGAGCTAATATAAAAAAAAAAGCAGGAATAGGTCCGTCCTGGCTTGACTTGCTGATGGTCAAGCCAGGACGGACCTATTCCTGCTTGATGGACAAGCTCCAAAAAGGTGCTCAGCACATTGTAGATGACTCCTTTAAAGCCAAAATACAACTTATACACACACACAAGGATACAAGCTATACAAAATCATCTACTGTTCAAGGAATCTTGCAGTATCCATATGTAGTTTTGAATTTCCTTTAAATCATGGCCTTAATATTATACCATCTTTTTCCCTCAAAAATACATTTGGTTAATTATATGCCCCATTATTTTTCCTTTGTGTCAGAGGTGAAGAGGTGAAGGGCAGAAGCGATATGCATGTGTTAGTTTTACAGTTTCTCTGACAGAAATAATGCTGGAGAAACCTATCCCCCTTGGAACAAAAGATAGAATAAATATATAATGTGGTAAAAAGAAATGTCGTGAACCTAATTGTACATCAAAGTTAATTACAGGGGTTCTATTGATGTGGGGGGTTAACAGTACATTGCTGTAGACTAGGGTCATTGCTGTAAGATAACAATTTCCTGTCTTTGTGCATTATTACTTCTGTCTGACATGCTAGGATCTGTGAGTCTTTTTCTTGTTTCCTATGGCTTGTTTCTTCTCCTGTTTTGCTTTTGGTTGAAAATGTTTTTAAAGTTATTTACATTTTTTTATTACAAGCTAAATAATTGGTGAAGTATAAAACATCAATTTAAGAAATAATAAATGTGGCCTCGTATTGCACTTACGTTTTTATTTTTCCTTACTTTTTGGTATTGGGAGTGCATTTACTGCTTCATTCTCTAGAAACTATGATGAAAACTGTTTGCTATTTTAAGCAGTTGAAGTCTGTTAAGTTCTTTACATCATCATCATCATCATCATTACTAACAACAACGAGAACAAATAAATTACTCATGGACTAGGACCCCATCATCCAGGGTGCTACTCAAATGTAATTTAAAAAAAGAAAACCCATGAATCTTTTAGTCTAAATAAGAAAGAAGAGAAAACAAATGGAGTCAGACAATTAAGAACACAAAAAAATGATGGGACAATACCTGTCAGCTTGATAGGCAGTCATTGTAGCACAGCAGTTGTCAAACTGTTGTCAAACTCTTCTGAACGTATTACAGCAAAGGAGAGTTTAAAGGAAGATACTTGCTTTGCCCAAGCATAAAGAGTAATGTGAGAGAAAGTTTTTGTTTAAACCTGTATCTTTCTGACTTCCAAACAAGGTTGTCTAATCACAGGGTCATAGGTTAGGCAATGCTTAAGAGGCCTGTGCGAATAAGCAAGTATTCAATTCGGATTGGGCCGATTCAGAGGATAGTGATTTGATTCAGAGATTCAGGTCACTGTCCTGAATCTATTCTGCCAAATCAACTTCGGAAGATTCGGCACTGATTCGGTGATTGGGATTGGGCAGGGAGAGGTGGCTGCAGGTTCTCCCACAACTCCTCTAGCTGTGCCTGCCTGTTCCTGGGTGGGGGGAGCTATGGGAGAAGCTCCAATGGCTGCCCTGCCCAGCCTCATCCCCCACCCAGTGCCAGCCTAGTCCCAGCACTTAAAAAAAAAAAAAGCCCTACACTCACCAGTTGTAGCAGTGGCAATTGGGGCCTCTGGCACTCATGGCAGAGCCCCTCCACACAGCACGGAACAGTGGGGGGCAGTGGGGATCGTCCCCCCTGCTTAGGACCCACGCAGCAGCTGCCCCATAGCATAAGTGCAGCGTGCCTCGGCATGGTGCTGCGAGCAGCTTGGGAGCTGGGGTCACTGAGGCTGAGTGGTGCCAGGCTCTGGCTGTCACGTGGAGCTGTCCTAGCTCCCAAACACCATGTAACACCCTGCTCTGACACGACAGCTGCCGCACAGTTGCCAAGCAGGGGCGGCAATTTCTGCTGCCCCATGCTGCACAGAGGGTTGGGGCTCTGCCACAAATGCCCAGAGGCCCCAATCGCTATTGCTGCAGCTGGTGAGTGTGGAGCTTTATTTAAAAAAAAAAATCTCTGCACTTACCGGCTGCAGCAGTGGCGATTGGGGCCTCTGGGCATTTGTAGCAGAACCCCCCCCTGCACAGCAGGGGGCAGCAAGGATTGCCCCTCCCTGCTTGGCACCTGCATGGCAGCTATTGCATTGTGCAGGTGCAGTGTGGCTTGGCAGAGTGTTGCATGCTGTCTGGGAGCTGGAGCCACTGGGGTTGAGCAATACCAGGCTCTGGCTCATAGGTGGAGCCACCCCAGCTCCCAGACAGTGTGCAGCGCCCTGCTGAGCCATGCTGCACCTTCTCTATGGGGCAGCTGCTGCATGGGTGCCAGGCAGGGGGGGGAATCCCCACTGCCCCCCACTGCCTTGCACTGCATGGGGAGGGCTCTGCCACAAGCCCTCAGAGGTCCTAATTGCTGCTGCCAGAGCCAGTGAGTGTGGGGCTTTTTACTTTCTTTTTTCTTTTTTTCTTTTTTTAAGTGCCGGAGGCTGGGGCTGGGTGGGGGATGGGGCCAGGTAGGGCAGCCATGGAGACTTCTCCCACAACTCCTCCAGCTGTGCCTGCCTCTGCCCCAGCAGGGGGAGCTATGCCTGCATCCATCGCACCCCCCCTCCCTAAGTGACACCCCCCTGCCCCAGCTGGGCAGCTTGCCCCAGCCCCAGCCTCAATCCCTCCCTCCCCATGCCCATCCTTTTCCCCTCAACCCTAACAGACTTCTTAGATGGAGGCAGTTGTGTCAGCTGCCTGCTTGGTCTATGGCCAAATCTCCAAAGTGGCTGAACCTTTTCCAAAGCTTTTCCAAATTGATTCAAATGCTTCAAATCAATTCAGAGCTTTTACTTGGTCTCCCAGTTTGTTTCAGATTTGGAGATTTGGTCCCCAAATAGGGTCGAATCTCCTCCAAATCAAATCAACTACTAAAACTTCACATAGCCCTAATATTTAATATCTTCTCCAACCCTTCTTTGAAGCAGACCACTTAAGCAGGAGGGGGAGATATGTAGGGCCCATGGGTAGAGAAAAGCTAGAGGGCATGTGGTTCAGTGTGATAACTCCTGCCCTAGAAGGGAGCAGGTCCTGGATTTTCTACTTTGACCCTTGCTTCCCATGAGACAGAAATGTCTCCATTGCTTTTTATCCATTATATCCAGTAAATATTAAATGTAATCTCTCAGTTTCAAGAGGAGAGCTAGAGAAGGGCCTGGATGCTGCCTAACTTGTGGTATGGTGCTTGGAGCATTGTGTTGGGAACACAAGGAAATGAGGATTGAATCTCCTGTAGGTGAGGGGAGTTTATAATCTAGGTTTCCTGCTTTCTGGGTGAGTGTCCTGTACACTCAGCTCCTGGGGTCCAAAATACGGGAAGGCCTTCCTACGCCTAGTTTCTGCCAGCTATGCAACTGTGGAGCCTAGTGCCTGTCTTGCTCTTGCATAGCCTGCTGTGCGTGCCCAATAGCAGCATGGCTATGGGTTGCAAACTCTGTGTAGTACCAAAATAGCAATTACATGACTGACAAACAGTCACATGGGTATGTAGAGTGAAATAGGGTTCTTCCTGCAGTAAATCAAGTCCATTTGTGAACTAGATTTGTTGGTTGTAGCTGAGTTGATCTAAGGACATAGGCAGACACAAGGTTCTTTGGGTAAATGTGATATCTTTTATTAGACCAACTAAATAGTTGGAAAAATCATTTTTGCAAGCTTTTGGATATGAACACCCTTCTTCAGGCACACAGAGAGTTCGTTGTTTCTTTTTGTGGGGGTAGAAAGCTGGGTAGAAAGGGAAACACATAAAGAAAAAAACAAACTCTCCCTGTGCCTGAAGAAAGGTGTTTTTACTCGAAAGCTTGCAAAAAACAATTTTTCCAACTATTTAGTTGGTCTAATAAAAGATCATATTTACCTAAAGAACCTTGTCTGCCATTTGTGAGCTAAGCACCTAAATAGAAGCTGCAAATGTGAACACCTTTAAGGATCTGTGATCCTACTATAGCAGGGGCAGGATATTTGTTTCTCTCAAGGTCCTTGGAGGTCTTCAGGAACTGCTGCTGCTGTCCTCCAGGCTCCGGCAGAGATACAGTAACTGAATAGTAGCTCTGCATTCTGTCTTGATTCATTGCTTTTATTTTTCTTAGAAACCTGATTTAAATTGATTTGAGATGAAGTAAGAAGTGTTTCAGACAGTCATCTAATCAATCAAAAGAGGTCAACCAAACAATTTTTATTCCCAAACTGAGCATATTTTGTGTGTGCAGAGTAAACATACTTTCTGTGAAATTTATTGTTTAGAAAAGTTAGCCAACAGCATTTTGGAAGAAGACTAGAGTACACATGAGCTACATCACAAATCTTGTAGATAATTTTATTTTTTTAAACCACAGTGAATGGCATGTATTAACTTTCCATTGACAGATTTATCTGCTAATTTCTTAGTAAATACTTCTAATGGCTTCTTTTTAGAATCTTTATAAGTCTTGTTTCTACTCTAGAAACACAGGGGTAGAGAATTCAACAGGAAATAAAAGCATTTAAGTGTTTCTTCAACATTCCAGCTACATATGTAGTATATATGTCCCCCATGCAAATGTATAGTGATTACAATTTGACATTGTGGGAAAAGTGGCTGGTTACTATATACAACATTGTGATTAAAGCATCTGGTACTACTCTGTTAAATTATTTATTTAATGTATCTCTGATGCACAAGATCTGTGGGATGCTTAGTCACGGCCTATTCTCAAGGGGGGCGGGGGGGCAAGATGGTTATTTCATTTCTCAGGTCTCAGTTTGGAACACAGACTCAGCATCATGGAAGCTGAAAGGGAAATGAATGGTATTTAATAAAGATATGGGAAAGTGCATGGTTCTTTAACCACAGAAGCAAAGCAAATACAAAGTGATATATTTAAGCCAGATACCCAGCTGGAGTAAATCCTTATAGTGCTATTTGTTTTACACTTTAAAATGTCATGACTTCAGTTCACCTACATCAGATTACATTAGCTGAGGATCTGGTTAAAGATGATGATGCTGACAATTATTCTTTGATGATACAAAAATGTTTGGTGTATTGAAGAATGCGAGTGTGAGGCCAATATAACATAAATTCAGTTTAACTTTGCAGTTTAACTTTGAATACAGCACAGTAGCTCTGTAATTAATTACGTTTTTATACTTAATTCCATACCAACCTCATTGTTAAAAAAAATAATCTGTGGCTGCTTCATTTTAATTACAGCCCACTATCTGACACTATGGTAGAATCCAAGGTCTATGAGTTAAAATTTGCTATGGTGGGCAATGGCCTTTTGTCAAGTACAATTTACTTCATAGGAAGCTTAGGGTGCACAGCACCCTGCCTTGACCCCTAGTGAAAATTTACTATGTATTGTAATTTTATTACAGAATAGTCTAATGAAAATACTAGCTCTGCCTCCTGAGATGATTTCTTCATGGAGCTGACAAAAATACCATATTTTCTCACATTCCAAATGCCCCCAAATAGAACACACCTTGTTTTGGGGAAAGCAGAATGAGGAAAAAAAGATTCTTCCAGAGTTATGGCTGCAGCCAGAGCTTAATCTTCAAACTCACCCTTTCTTTTCTGCATAACCAGAAGCTGAAACTCTAGCTGCTGCTAAAGACTGATTTCCATGGATGGACCTCCAGTTTTGAAAAGAGCCAAAAATAGTCTGCAAGTCTGTGAAATAAGAGAAGAGAGACCAGGAGTAGTTATAAGACGGTAAGAATTTTTAGCTTAATTAGTCGACCATCAAGACCATTAAAAAGGGGAGATGAGCATTAACACCTGTGGAGTAAAGAACAATGACTATTAAGTCAATTGACTCCCTCAGCTGCCTGAATAGAAATGCTACTGCTGCTGGCAGACGTATCAATGCTTCATCAGGAATCAAAGTGAAGTGCTTCTATTTGGGGGAGGGAGGGAAATCAGCTTCCCCACAAGACAATCGCCCCAATGTTGGGTTGGTGATTTGGGGGGGAAAAAGTGTGTATATTATGTGATAAATGCAGTACATTTTAAAAATTGAGACATAAATAGCAGTATAGGGATTTACTCCAGCTGGGTATTTTGCTTAAATACATACCTTGTATTTGCTTTGCTTCTGTGGTAAAGAATCTTGCACTTTCCTATGCAGAGGGTCCTTTATAAGCAAAAAAGGGTCTTTCTCTGTTTTCTAGCTGATTTCCTGTTCTGACTCAGAGTTTAAACCTATGTGCAATATGAATGTAGTTTGGGAGGAGGGAATTCCCATTGGTCCCCTCTCTCTTTTTTTCCCCATAGTCCCTTACATGCAGGCATGTTTGCTCCTGGTCCATATGCATTGCTTAGATGGTGTACATCTCTTATTCATCTAGTTTACATACCAATATAGGTTTTTACTACTTTGTTTTTTTCGTGGCTTATTTTTCAGGTTGATTCTGTGCTACGTTTTTTATACAGTTGCCTGTTGGGGTCTGGAAAGCATTTTTTCATAATGGTAATTTGTCTGGTCAGTCTGGATTTTTCAGATTACTCACAGAGATGTAGAAGTTTGGTACTAAATGTTAGCAATTAAGTGTAACTGTATATAGATATCAATAACAGTAACCATGGCTGGGTTTGAAAAGATATTTAAGGGAGCCTTTCTAAAATAAAGCATATGTATCACACCCTTAAAATTTTTGGGATTTAGGAATATATTTAAATAGACAGTTTAGTATCTGGCCTTAAGTGCCTAAGAAAACTTAGTTTCTTAAATGTGATTCCATTGTACCCTGCCTGATTTCTCGAAAAATAGTAATGCAAATAGTGAATGAGTCCTCCTGTTCACTCCTTTTTTTATTATATCGTTTTAACAGTGAGATGATGACATATTGCAATGGTTCACTTTGGCATCTGAGGGCTTTGTTGCACATTAATTTTAGGTGGTTCGTGGGCCTCTTAACCCCTGGATTGTCCACACATTAAGAAATTTAGACTAGTTTTAAGCACCCCTTAGGCACCTTAAAGTTACACCACTCCAGGTCAGGGTTTATCTCTAATCCATATTACCCAACTTGTGTTCCACGAATGCGTGGTCACTTCCCAGAGTTAAGCTGCCAAATTGCAGTCATCCAACATACTAGGATGCAGTGTCCCCTCCCTCATCCTCCTGTTCTGTGTGGCCATCCCCTGAACTCTACTGCCCAGGCATGGTACTAGCACCGAATCAATTCCCTATTCTGTCCCCAGTGTGTAGTCAGCTCCCAAGGGCACAGACTGGTCTGGAAGGGAGGGCTAGAGGTGGGGGGGAAGCAAAGTGGGGGTCCAGATTAGGGTCCCTGTGAGCTGGGGCTTCCCTCCTGAGGCAGGGGCATTGTCCTCGTGAGCTAGGCATACCCTATCCAAATTTCAATCCCAATTCCAATGTATTAAAGCATGAGGCTTACTTTAATTTACTTACTCTTTATTTCTTGTTAAATTTGCTTTTTAAAACTTCTTTTCATTTTACCCATTAGTGGCTTCGTTGGTTGACTGATTTCATTTCACCACCCAGCTGCCATTCCTACCCATTGCCTCTCCACTACCCAGTTATTATCATTAAAGCTGTCCCCCTTCCAGCCTCATGCTCCTTCCCCCACCAACTCATCTCTCCAGCCAACCCCACAAATCACAGTTGTGGAGGTTGAAGACAGTCAGAGAAGGTTTTTAACCTAACTGTGTAACTACTCTAAACATAAGATAACACTAAAACTGATTACATTTGGTAAGCATACAGTGTCATGTGGGGAAAGACATCCCCACCTGGTGGCAACAGCCATATGGGGATCGGGAGGGTCCCAATCCCCATGTGGCTTCCAGGCAGCATCCTGTCCAGGCAGGGACACTTCTCTCAGGCATGTGGGGATCAGGACCCCCCAATTCCCATGTGGCTGCCAGGCAGCATCCCTATTGGGTAGGGACACTTCTCCCAGCCATGTGGGAGGATTGGAACCCTCCCAATCCTCACATGGCTGCCAGACAGCATCCTCACCAGGCAGAAATGCTTCTTTCAGCCATGTGGGGATTGGGTCCAATCCCCACATGGCTGGGACACAGCAGTCCACCAGCCCCCTGCCCCTGCCAGCCCCTGGCTGACACCCAGGGGATGTTGGAGCTCCCCCTGGCTGCTGCAATGGGGCAGAGCAGGGCATGGGGCAAAAATATCCTTGGTCTCACCTGTTCCATTTGGGAGCAAATTTGCTTCCTAGCTGGTGCATGTGTAGACCCTTTCCCTGGGGGCAATTTACTGTTCCTTTTTCAATGTGCAGTAACTTTACTGTGCATTAATAGCCTGTGTAGACATGCCCAGTGATGGTAAAATAGTCAAAGGATGACTCCCTTCATTTGTCTGTTCCACTTCAGTGCAGGTTGCAAAGTCAAATGCTCAAAAGCTAATGCCAAAATTAAGGTTGTGTCATGCATTATGATACAGTCCTTAATTACATGATCACATACTAGTGTTTTTTAAGAAGACCCATGCTCCATTCTCTGATGGGCTTTAACAAGTATTTGTAGTGATTAGTTTCCATATAGTTGTTTATAGTGAATTATCAGTGTTTATATGTCTCTAAGTTGTAGCTACCATTCTCAAAAACATGTATTTCAATCACTCTGGAGCACAGGGAAGAGCTATGTAATTAAAAGGAGTTTTTGACAGTTAATAAAACTTTGTTTTGAAGTTCCATTGATTTCTACTATTGTTGCCTTAATTTTTACAGGAGAAGATAGTTTCATAGTTTCATAGTAGCTAGGGTCAGGAGGGACCTGAACACATCATCTAGCCTGATCCCCTGCCACAGGCAGGAACGAATGCTGGGTTCACAAGACCCCAGACAGGTAATCGTCCAACTTCCTCTTGAATTTGCCCAAGGTAGGGGTGAGGACCACCTCCCTGGGAAGTTGGTTCCAGATTTTGGCCACCCTAACTGTAAAATATTGCCTTCTGATCTCTAACCTAAGCCTATTCTCCATCACCTTATTACCATTGTTCCTTGTCACCCCAGGTGGTGCTGGGGAGAAAAGGGCTCTGCCTATTTGCTGTTGATCTCCTCTGATGAGTTTGTAGGCAGCCACCAGGTCACCCCTCAGCCTCCTCTTGCTGAGGCTGAACAGGTTCAGGTCTCTCAGTCTCTCCTCATAGGGCCTGTCCTGCTGCCCTCTCACCAAGTGGGTGGCCCTCCTCTGAACCCTCTCCAGGCTGGCCACATCCCTCTTGAAGTGCAGAGCCCAGAACTGGACGCAGTACTCCAACTGTGGTCTGACCAAAGTTGCATAGAGGGGGAGTATCACCTCTCTGGACCGGCTTGAGATGCACCTTTGGATGCATGACAAGTTATGGCTGGCCTTGCTGGCTGCAGTCTGGCATTGGCAGCTCATGTTCATCTTGGAGTCGATAATGACTCCAAGATCCCTTTCCGCCTCTGTGCTTTCAAGAAGAGAACTCCCCAGCCTGTATGTATGCTGTGGATTCCTTCTCCCAAGGTGCAGCACCCTGCATTTGTCTACGTTGAACCCCATCCTATTCTCGTCTGCCCACTTTTGTAGTCTGTCTAAATCTGTTTGCAGCCTCTCCCTTCAAGTGTATCCACCTCATCCCACATCTTAGTGTCATCTACAAACTTGGACAGCATGCTTTCCACCCCCTTGTCCAAGTCGCTGATGAAGATGTTAAACAGTGCGGGCCCAAGGACCAAGCCCTGGGTTACCCCACTGCTCACATCTCGCCAGGTTGAATACAACCCGTCCACCACTACTCTCTGGGTGCGCCCCATCGGCCAATTTTTTACCCATGCAACTGTGTAGGCATCAGTGTTTTTTCAGAAGACCCATGCTTCATTCTCTGATGGGCTTTAACAAGTATTTGTAGTGATTCGTTTCCATATAGTTGTTTATAGTGAATTATCAGTGTTTATATGTCTCTAAATTGTAGCTACCATTCTCAAAAACCTGATGTATTTCAATCACTCTGGAACACAGGGAACAGCTATGTAATTAAAAGGAGTTTTTGACATTTAATCAAACTTTGTTTTGAAGTTCTATTGATTGCTACTGTTGTTGCCTTAATTTTTACAGGAAAAGATAGCCCATAGAGCAGTCACTTAGACTGTGCACACTGAGTAATTATAGCATAATAATTATCAGGCTAGCTGTGGGTAACTAATTGAAGTCATGGACTAGCTGCTGTTTAGTACTGTTAATGAAACTGTCCTTCTTCAGCACACACTGTGGCACACACACAAATGATCATATTTGAGGGAGTCTAGTCAGTGTTGCTATTAGTCACATTATTTTCAATCCTGAAATTGAGATGTCCTGATATATGTCCAATATCTAAAATGCAATTGTTGAATTAGGATAGGGACAGAAGTTACACATAAACCAGTGTAAGTAATCAGAAACTGGTTTAAACCTATAACAGAACAGAAGTTCAGTGCACATAAACCAGTTTCAAAATGGCTGAACTTGGTTTAAGATAAACGTGGTTGAATGCAGTATGAGATTTAACAGGTTTGGGTCAGACCAGTTTATGAAACTTGTGTCCCAGACCCTTTCCTTGTTCAAATTAAAGCAGAGCTCCCCAGCATCCCAGCATGCTTTCTAGCCCTGGGCAATGCTGTGCTGTCTAGTCTAGCAGAGAAGGGGTGGTGGGGAGGAGGCAGGGATTTCCCCTTCCCCACCCCAAACCCCAGCTCGGGTCTGGGACTAGGGAGGGGTGGGGGGTTAAACTTCCCTTCACTCAAAAACAGAGCTGCCCTGCCCTGCTAAAAACTTACTGCTGGCTATGACTGTGGACTACAAATCCCAGAGGCACCTGGAAGAGGAAGTAATGAGCAACCCTGCAGAGTCCTTCTTCTGTGATTCTGGACTGCAAACCCAGAGACCTCAGGGGCAGCAGGAAGAGGAAGTGAACACACAGCCCATGCTGACCAGGGAGTTGTCAGAGGAAGCTTTCCTATAGCACCAGCGAACTGTCCTTTAATGCCCCCCAGCTTCTTTCCTGAGCCACAGCAAGCATGTGCCTGCATCTCCTGAATTAAAAGTGAATGGTTGTCCAGTTGTTTCTCAGTTTGATCTCTTCAGTTTAGACTAACCTGCAAAGACTGAATCAATTCAGCCTTGGGCTTTTTTACTCTCTGTACTTAGCCTTTAAGTTCATATCTGTTTTCCATCGCAGATACATACATTTATCTTTTTTCAAATCTTGCTATGCTGAGATACAAAAAGTATTGAAATTATAGCAAGTGCTTTACTATTTTGTATTATATGTTATATTTCCTTAGTTTGTTTGTAAGTTTTTGGGAAAACTTCAGCAGTCTGTTTTTGGCAAAACTTAAATTTAACTTGTGTTATTTATAAAGTACACTAGAAACATATATACCTCCAATGATAGCTCTTAAAAACCTACCAATTGCTTTAAATATCTACTTGTTTCCTCTTGTAAGTAAGGGATAAATGTAGAAATAGTACAACACTGTGGTACTGTCTCAGGTAAATTTTACTTGAGATCGTAAAATTCACAATTATTTAAGAATGAAACATTATATCAATTTTAGATAAAACAACCCCACTAATGGTCATGACAGGGTTACAAAAATGTACAAAAATGGCAGTCTCATACCTTCTCTCAAAAAAAAAAATCATACTGCTGAAATAAAGTATCATGTTACTGAGGCTTTGTTTTTTACAAAATTACATCTATACAGAACATTTTCTAAGACTATGGTATTTTTGCATCAAATAAGGCAGCAGTTATCAAAACAGATATACAAAGTTCATTTTGTGATGCATTATTGTTGTTTTCTAATTGTGTTTGTTCACTTGCATTCATTCTCAAGATTCAGTAATATTCAGTGGATCTCCCAATTCTTTGCTGAAGTAAGGAGATACAAACTTATTTATATGTGATGGCAACATCATAAATTACTGAAGCCTTTGAAAAACAATAAACTGAACATGTTACAAGAGGAACCAGTGCCTCTCATTGGTATTACCTCTTTCAAGATGACAGGAGACCTCAAGAGGCCTGAAAATTCTTAGTTGTATGAGTTTGTGACTAATAGGTGGTTTGATGTGACAAGAGCTAGCTGTCTAGGGAAATTGAAGCATCTTTAAGCTCGATACCCTTTGTGTCTCATTCTTTTGTAGGTTATTGTTGTGAGGCCTGCGGGGACCTCTTTTACAGTTTGCATTCACAGACAAAATGTGATCAGCAAAATCTCTATAGTTTTACTGTTGTTATTGATCTGCTGCCATTCCATGCTGTGGCTAATTTGCTTGTTAGCAGTAATTTTAAAAGCTAGTTATAGTTTTATCCTCTGCTCAGGTCTTTTATTTATTTTCTGCCTAATTAAAACAACAACAATTTTAGCCACAGAAAACTCTTCCATGTCTGGGGTTACTAAATCTGAATGTCTTTGTCCTTTCATGCCTCCTCATGATCATCTTTAATCAAGAGACTAAAGAAAATGAAAGTATGCAATGTTCTTTTTTCTGTGACTAAAATTGTAATGCAATGGAAAAAAGAAATAGTTACTTTACCTGAGATGCGTAAGATGCATTATAATTTATAAGCACTAAAGAAAAGAAATGGCTTTATAATAGAAATTACACTAAAATAGCTTTTTATTGAGCAGTTTCCCTAGACTTTTACCTTCAAATCAGAGGCAAGGGATTAAAGAATCTGAAAATTGGGAAGCTCATGGATTTAGTCGATAATTCTTTGGTATGGCTTAATTAGAAATATACAGTAGTCAGTTACTTTTCATGCACTATTTTCAATCCTAGCCAACAGTTGGAACATATTTCATTAAAAATTTTAATGTATTTAAAAATACGTTCATTTTGATCTATTACATGGCCATATGAGTCCTGGGAAATCATAGAATATAATGCACCAATAGCTGACACCAATACCATACTTTTGCACAGCTTTGAAGAAATATGCATATCTTTGACCTACAGTAAGACTTAGTGAGTACATCTACATGTTCACAAATGTGTCTTAGATACCGCACAGTTAATTTAGTACTTGCTTAATAAAGTACTAAATGAATGTGCAGTAACTAGAGTTACTGCACAATAGCGTTGGCGCATGGTTATTTTGTGATGCTTACTGCACTTTAACCTAATAACACTGAGCAGTAGGCTATAAACATGGTTTTCCACTGCCACACTACTGTGCAATGTTATTAAGCTAATGCTTAGTAAGCTTCTCATGTAGACGTGCCCAGTAAGAAATAATTTAGATATCTGAAGTTACTGATGCTACTATAAAGCAAATAGATACTTGTGTCTCATTGGTTTGATATGATGCCTCCTGTTGTTCTTCTATAACTGCATTCACTCCTGAATCGCCACACTTTCTCCCTTGCCATTCAAAAAGATTGATTTAACAAAACATCTGTAATGAAACATGAGCTAAACATCTATTGATGCCATCTTCCACAAATTCATTTTGGACCTAGAAAATTTTACTTGCTATGTATTCTATCTCAGAATACTGTGCTAGATAGGGTTACTGACTGCCAAAGCCAAAATGGAAACAAATGATTCCCTGAATGATCCCACCTGTGACATTCTACATTACATTTGTAGTGGCTCTCAGCACTTAATGGAGGAAATTACTGTATATTATAATAAAATCAAACCTTTGAGTAACAATACATTTGATTGACTCCAAGTAGTTTATAATGTATTTGCAACCAACTTAATGCATCTTCAAAACTGATTGGCTGCCAGACACAGGATCTCCAAGAAAAGTTAAAAGTTCTCAAAAGCACTATCAACTTCTCCCATTTGAAGTAATGACTCTCAATGCCTATGACTTCCCTGAAATTTCAGAGGAAAAGCAAGATATTGTTGAGGTAGAATTGACACGGGCCATTAAGAATAATTGTATTTCATTCTGGGAACACCAGAAGCTAATGTAGTCTTATTTAAACCGTTAGAGCTATATAATAGCATTGTAATCTGCCCACTGCAATCTGCAAGGGTCACTGTTTCATTGTACTGCTCCTAGATCAGCCTGGGAGAGTGAATCTAGGACATGAACAGATGGAACAACTGTATCAGTATAAAGGCAGGGGGAGTGCATATCAGCTAATCCTATGCAACCATTTCATCTGTCTCCTTCTGACCTACACTAAGTGAAGCTAAACTTCAGCAATATAACCCTGAATGAAACAAGGGGGAAATTAGTGGGTTAGGAGTGGACATATGCAACAGTTTCATCAAATAGTAGAGTAAACATTTCACCTCTGCATTCTTCTCACAGAGAGTGTGTCTACACATGTATTTGATCCAGCCTAAATTTAGTCTGGTATAAAATACTTTGGATTAAGCATTTTTGAGGAGGTGTCTACACATGCACGATTAAGGAGCAGATTTGCTGCTCTTTGCACCAAGTTTCCTACAGCCCTGCAATGGGCCCCTGCCACTACTGGGGGAAGCTCTAGGCTCCCCCTGGGTGCTAGCTCAGGGGCTGGCAGCGAGCACCAGGCCAGGAGACAGCTCTCTTGACCCTGAGGGCTGCTTCCTGCTGGGGCAGGGACAAGGATCCCCTGCCCTGACAACAAGGAGCTCCTGGCCCTGGTTCCCCAATCAGGGGCAGGGGAGTTGGACAGAGCTGCAGGGGTGGAACAAGTCCTAGCCCCCTGCCCCAATCCAGTGGTGAGGCAGCTGGCTCACCGCTAGCTGCCCCAGCAGCAGATCAGAACAAGGGGCTGGGACTGGCTTCACCCCTTCAGCTCCTTCCAATCCCCCTGCCTCGATCACCTAATTGATCAGGACAGTTTACAACCCCCACCCTGCATGCCAGGCAGAGACTGGGCAGCTTGTTCCCCACTCAGCTCCATAAATCCAGAGCTGGGGTAGGAACAGGCTGGGGAGTTTGGTGGTATGGGTGGACAGGACAGACTGGGGAGCTTGTTCCCTGCCCAACTCCTTGAATGCAGAGCTGAGCAGGGAACAAGCTCTCCAGTGTGTTTCCCCACAGCTCCATGCTTATGGTTCTGTGCAGGGAACAGGCCCCCTTGCCCCTACCAGGATTATGTCCTCCCCCACCCCCACTCTGAGCAGGGGGACATAATCCCCATCGGGGCTTCTGTGGTGGGGCCCACTCCAGCAGCAGGCAGCTCTCAGTGGCAGGGAGCTACCTCCTACTCCCTGGTGGATGGCTGACCAGGAACAGATTTTGCTCCCAGTCAGGCTTCTACATGAGCGCTACTGCGCTGTTACTAGTCTTGAGTAAATTTGCTACTTGCGTTTGCAGGTAGCAAATTTACTTGGGATTAGGGAGGTTTACTGCAATTAAGCATGTGTACATGTAGACACACATGCTTACTTAGCAGTAAACTATGCTAATGTGCAGTTAAGTGTCTTGTGTAGATGCACCCAGAGTGTATGAAATCTGTTTCCTTCCCACACTGTTCCTAGTGATGTGACAGTAAGTTCCTGCAGTGCTGTTCTAGGTGTGTCATAATTCAGGCCTTGCTCTGTGTCCTTTTATTTTCTTGTGTTACCTGAGAAGCAGCTGCATTCTGCACTAGATTTTCATTAACAGTAAAACTAAGTTATGCAAAAAACCCAACCAATTAACCCAAGAAAAACCTGCCAAACTCACTGAACACAAAAAGGTCTGTTTGAGTAGTTGCACTCCTGTGATAAAATGTGTGTGCTATTGAATTGTCTTTTTTGCAAATAATGCAAAAGAAAAATTCACCGAAAGGTAAACCAAAAAAAATGTCCCGGACAAAAAGAGATTAGGCACTTCTTTGACTATCTAATGAAAGTGTATGGTCTTTTAAAATTACCAGCAGCTAGTACTTTTAAAATCACTTTGGCCTAGGTAGTACTTATTGTGCGGGCCGGGAGCAGTCCGAGGCCCTCGGTGGTGTGCGGCGGGCTGTGGCCAGCAGCCCTGGCACGCGGGTCGGGGAATGCAGGCCGGTGGACTAGAATTAGGCACGGACGCTTAGCAGTTGATTAAAGATTATTTTACTTACATCGTAGATGGTCGCGGTGCAGGCAGGAAAACTTGCTTGAGTTGCAGTTACAGACAGGAAAGAAGAAAAGCGGACAGGAGTTCCTTCCACGCGAACCTCTAGCCCAATCAGGTTGAAGGCTCTAAACACATGAGCCCGTCTCATCAACTGAAGAAAACAACTCGGAGAAAGAGCTCTGGATACACTCACACGAAGTTTGCTAGGCTTCGTGGAACTTGCGCGCAGGGAAGGGGTTCGTCGAGGGATCGTTCGGCGACGGGGAGAGGCCAGAGGTTGATCAGACCCCTGTAGCCTTCTTAAGGTATGCGCTGGGTTCGATAGGCTCCGCAGCGCTTAGAGTTCTTCACAAGACATGAAGCCCTCCTCCTCCAGATGGTTGTGGAGTTCTCCTTTGCGGGGTTCTCCTCGGAGTTCTCCAACTTGGGCGGAAACCGCTCAAGCCTCTTATACGGCTAGCAAGCCAATCGCTAGCCACCACGTGGGAATAATTTAGAGCTGGCCAATAGTGGGACACAAATTTGCATGCGAATGGCGGGAACTCCTTTGCACCGGGGTTTTCTCTTTGCAACTGAGAAATGCACCTTGCAAAGAAAGCTCCTCGTGGCGGGAAATAATTTAGCAGTGCCGAAGCGCACACAAACAAAATCATACCCTTGGGTTGTGACACTTATAAGTCAGCACTTCAGGAAGTTACTAATAAGCACAGGCATGAAGATAATTCTTTCATTTTATTAAAATACATGGATGGTTTCCAGCACCAACCAGGTATCTTTAAAAAGGGCTTTTATGCCAATTAGCATTTATAGTTATTCAGTTGACAATTGTCTTCCCATCATTTTCTTGTGATGTTATTCCTACTTTTTTGATATAAACTTCAATATTCTTCCCAAACATTTGAATTCTACTTATCTCCTGGTTAATACTGATTACAGTGTATAACTGATGTTATGCCAAAAGTTTATTTACCAGATTAAGAAAGGAAAAATAGAGAAGACAAGGGTTGAGCTCATACTATCTACAGTGAGCTTTCTGACCTCTCCCTTTAAGTTTTCTGCATTCTCTCTACTTACAAAAAAAACACTCTCACTGATGTAAACCTGAATTTGTTTCTACATTACATTGGCATATCATGAATCCCATATCCTGTATTCAAGTTCAGCACTTGTTCAGCCATAGTTATGTACCATGTCCTTTAAATTCAAACGTAGATTAGAAACAATCCCAAGGTTTGAGGAAGTTTGGGTTTGATATTCTGGTTTTGTTCAACATAATGGAGACAGACCAAAGCCACAAACCTCAGACCACATCTAACTCTCCCAGAGTGGGAGGTGATTCAGATCCACTGTTCTAGTTGGGAAGAATCTGCTCAAAATTCATACTTGTTGTTTATTTTTATCACACTCCATAAATGTGAGTTGCCATGGCAGTTTCAATGTACTAAATTATAAGTAATTGGTTCTTGGGATTGCCTACCACTGAAAACAAGCATATTAAATTTAGCCTTACAAACTTCCTTATGAGTAGCCCCTATTTCCTCAGGGGCTGTACTGGTGCTACTTAGTTTCCTTTTCTGTATGGCTAATAAAGAGAAACCATTTTTAAGGGTCCTAGTCATTAAGTTGTCGGGAAATCAATAATGACACATCTCTTTTTTGTAGATCAGATTTAAGAAGAATTAAAACTGAAACCTTCATAATGACTTTTTAAATCTCTCAGTGTGGATCACTGGGAAAAAGAAAAAAGAACTCAGGAGGGAGTATTTTCAGGATGCATATGATGACATTATTATTGCTATACACAGTATTGTAGGTATAACAGTGATTGAAAAGGTGGGTGATATTAAAATTGCTAGAAAAATTTAGCTGAACTAATGTTTTACATGTTTTGTGAAAGATATATTAATCTCATTTCACAGGAGCCGTCACTGTTACAACTAACCCCAGAGCTGTAAAATGAGCTGTAAAATGGATTTGATGTTAGAATATTACAAGTTCTGTCATTATGGGAAAGATTAACTATACAGCCTGATGAAGGTCTATTGCTCTTAGTGAGGCAGTGGTGCCTAAGACAAGAAACCGCTTAGTAATTATAGCTGACTTAGTGGAAATAAAAAGAGCAGAAAGAGGGCACATTGGAATAATTATGAGTAATGATGAGACAAATGCTTTGAACAAGGGAGATAACAATTTCGTGGGGACAGATTGTAGAAAGGGTTAAGTCCAAAATAAGTTGGAGGCTTTAATACTGGAATAAAGTTATAATTTATTTCTGTTCAACTGAGTGAGCATTGTCTTATCTGTAATATTTCCCTTCAGGGGTCTTAGCAAGATAATTTTACAGGGTTATATCTGTGCTACCTTGACATCTATGCACTCAATGTGTACATGCAGAGTTTTGGTTTTGAAGACATGGTTTGCTATATATATCATTTTGGGGTTTTGGGTGGGAATTTTATTCATACAATTGGGTGGCTACTCATTTGTTTTTCTTAATCAGGCTAAGTGTAGGTTTCATGTATATCCTTCATATGAAATTTGCAATTTTAGTATTTATAAAAATGTATATAGAGTATTAGAATATAAGTCTCCTTATACCTAGGATGAATAACTTTCAAAAGGGGGTGGATAGTTGCAGGGACTGGTTCCCCTCTCACTTTCTGTGGTGTTAATCAAAAGTCAGGGGTTACACCAATGCAAAACTAGTGTATGGGGCTGGAGGATGGGATCTAATAGAATCCTACATTTGTGTGTTTAGGACTCATACCTCCTTTACTGAAGTCAGTGGGAGTTTTGCCATTGATTTCTATGGGAGCAAAAGCAGTGCTTTAAAGAATACTTATGCTTGTTGTGATAAATCCCAGTTGGCTTTAGCTGGGCTACAGGCATGCATCTGAGAAAAGAATTTACCCCATAAAGTGAGTATTTAATCATTTAAGAACCAAATTTTTTCTTCAATATATGCATACAGTTCTTGTTAACTTTCATGAAATCTATCCCTAAATTTCAGATTCAGCATGTATATATCTAAGGATATATAAATGTTCTTTATATCTACAGAAGGGAAAGAATACCAATTACATGTACACCAGGCTCATTTATGATTACAAAACACAAAGTTAACATAAAATTTCAAGCCAGGTACATCAGAGGACCTGGGAACAATGGCATTACTAGATCTTACATGAAACCTGATGTGAATATGCTAGTTTTCTCAGACACTCTGATGGGTGATGATGATAGATAAAAGAAGTTTGAGAGAAGAGGAAAGGTTATTCAATGTAATGAACTGTTATATTGGGATGGGCACAGAGAGGAATAGCACATGGCTGGTCTAATGGACACAGTAAGCCATATTAGAATTATCTTAGAAATGTCATGATAGCCTTGCATTTTTACTTTTTCATTAACTAGATTTTAAGAAACACCATAAATATTAATAAAATATTGATTTTTTGGAAGACAAAACTTCTAGGAATTCTTTCTCTCTTTTTTTGAAATCTGGAAATGACCTATTACATTCTGCATACTGTAGTTTACAACAGTTTCCAGCTATTTATAGTAACCCCCTTCTCCCTGGTTTTGCATGTCCTGAATTGTTCTTCATAACTGCTAGAAGTAATGGGGGTAATTAAAATGCAGCAGCAAAGGCAATGGAGAGTTACAGATAATCAGTAAAGGTTTATGCAGTTGCTACTTTTAAATGGCACAATAAGGTGAAATTCACTAATTAATGTATATCGTTTTCTAAGTCATAGAGATACTGCTAGTCATCCTGGTTATAGTCTAACCATATTTTATTTTTCTTTTATAGCACTAGGGCTGGATTTTTAAGTAAAAGGCCTCAAAGACTTATTTGTAAAGTATGTCTGGATGCAAACCAATGTGAAAAAAAATCAGTTTTGCACAAAATGGATAATTCCCCAGATAAGAAATCTAGCTGGTCAATAAACCTAAAAGGTATTTCTTGATGTTTCAAAATGGCATTCTCTTGGCTGCTGTTGGTTTACCTTAGATGTTCTATGGTGGGGAAAATAGGTTATGGTGGGGAAATAGGTCTCCACTGACAACTGCTTTTTTGAGATTGAGAGTGTGTTCTTAATCCATTTAACATGTACCTTATATGTAAAATATTAGCACTATACAAAATCATCATCACATATCTAATAATCCTTAGACTAGGTCAGTGGTCAGAACATTTCTTCCATACTATGAGAAACCTGCATTCTAGATCTGGATACCTGGCTTCTAGATCCTTTCCTGCCTGAAGAGATTCAGGCCCATATTTCTGTGGACAGTGCCTTAACCACCTAGCTAGAGATTGCTCTGAAGTAAGGGCATACTCTAAACGCTTCCTGTTGAAGCCATGCCACTTTACAAAAGAGAATTCAAGATTCATTGGCCAAGAGGAAGCATAACTCTAAAGCCCACTGTTTAGGTTGCTTATTTGGGGAAAGGAAAACCTGGATTCTGTTCCTGTTCCAAAGGTTATTTCTGTATTTTATTCAATGATTTTTTAATGTAAAATGCAGAAGCTGTCCCTGCAGCAGATGAGTACTCTGACCATGGACTACAGAGTTATACACCTCTCTAGCCAAGTGACTTGAATTTTTTTGGAAGTGGCAAAAAGGGTGCCTCAACCTCAGAACTATCTATATGGTAGTTCAAATCCCCCTCAGGCTGAAAAGGATATAGAAGGTAAGTAGTCTCTCTTATGCTGGGGGAGTGGTCTCATCACTAGTTAGTAGTACAAAAAGTCAGCACCTCCAATCCAACCTTTTAAAAAAGAAATAAGTGACCCATGCCAAGTATCCCATGTACAGTTCCAAAGTAAGTTCATATGAATCCAGGAAAACTGGATTAAATACTTATCTGATCATACACAGCAGTTCCTATCTGAAACTGATATCTAGTTACCCATGCTAGTTGTTCCTGATCATTAACTGATATGGCAGTCTAAACTTATTGTAGTTCTTTATACATCCAGCTATTGCAGTAAATATACCATGTTGCACAGCAGCAAGTCACTCCTTTTATTATTTTCAGCTATCACATTAGTTGGCTCAGTTAGAGCAATACTTTGCTCTAATCTTAGCCTGTATGTCAAGTGGCATTTCTGATCCAGTAAGTGTATTATTTAATACTAGAAGGACTTCCACCATCCAGGATTTGTAGTGCTGGTAGCAAACCTGCAAAGACAGCATTTCAGGCTTTCCAATCATATGAAAAAAATCTGCCTCATTAAAGTAGTATTGTGATAACACTCTGAAACAAAACTTCTAATACACAATGCATACTGTGAACAATGTTTGCATTGCATAGACTGTTATATTTCCACACATTCTGTATTCAAACTTGCTGTAAACAAAGCAGATACATCATCACTGTATTCCTTCTATAGTTTTGGAAGCAGAAGGCTGGAAGCAGAGGTGTCAAGTGTGTAGGGCCCCTGGCCCCAATTGGGAAGAGGGCTGTCACCTGAAATGCATAAAACTTTCTATATGTCCATTACCCCCACCCGTGGCAAAAATAAAAGTTGGAGCCTGTGGCTGGAAGGAAAATTCATGAACAACCTCTTTAAAAAATGACAGCAATCTAGGCAACTTGCAACTTCAGTAGGAGTACAAAGTCATAAAGCCTCTGGATATTTTACAACATTAAAATGCTAGTTTCTCATTTGGTTTAGTCCTGGGGGTGGGGAGATTATATACAGAATAGTGTGTTATTTCTGATTAAACAAATAAATAATATTTATATATCAGGCCTCAGCTCTTAATTGGACTTTGCTGCTTTAAGAACAAAAAACTCGTGATAAGATTGGTTAAAAAGCAACAACATATTCATAACAAATTCACTACTCTTACTCTCCCTTTGCTGGCTGTGTTTATTAGGGGATAAGTCACAGTGGTTGGTATGATATATTCATTCTTGTATCTTGGGTACTTCCTTATAATTTATGAGTGGTGAAACCACAAGTGGGTGGTAGGCATAGAAAATGTATTAGCCCAAAGTGTTCCGTCCATGTAGAGGTCAACAATGCAATTTGCTTCTGCTTTTAAAGATGAAGAAAGAGATGATAAATTGGAGAAAAATATATTCCAAAAGTGTAACACCTTTTAAATCATAACAAAGAATTATGAAGATAGTTTCTTAATCAATGAGACAATTTCCTAGTCTCTCTCAATTATTTTGCAGTATTACTTACTCTCAACTAACTTTTGTAAACTAGCTTCTTGTGCATTCTTATGACATATATGATGCTTTCATATTCATTTTGAATTGAATTTAAAGAAATAAAATTTAATAAAAACCAGTAAAATCATGGGGTAGCCATTCTACTTCATTGGAAAACTGACACATCATGATGCATTTTTTCAGTCACTTGGCTTTTACCTTCCCTCTCATTATCATAAATTTGTTCTAAAATTCAAAAGGCATATATTCCAGTAAATCTACTGTAGTTCCCTTCAGTGTTAAACCTAAACTTGTATAGATGAACCTGGTTTTATTATTATTATTATTATTACAGCGAAAGTTTGATATCACTTAGACCAATATATAGCAAGAACAACTCTTTTAAAGTCAGTAAAAATAATGCCTATCTGGAAGCTGGGCACACAGGGTGTGTGCTGGGGGAATGTGGGGTTTGCAGGAGTGGGGCCGAGGGATGTGGGAGGACCATGGTGTGTGTGGGCAGGTGTGGGTGGATCATGGTGGGACTGTGGGGAAGGGAGACTGTGGGGAGGGGGCTACAGCAGTGGCAGCAGTAGCCACACCCAGAAGCTGTGCATGCCGGCTGAAGCTATGGTCCTCCCATGCAGGAGGGTGGGAGTGAAGCATGTAGGCTGTGTGGGGTACAATCAATTGGTGGGTACCTGCAGGCCAGATGACATTACCTGGGAGTCTAGATCCAGCCCATGGACCATATTTTGACCCCCTTCCACCCGATAGGATGAGACCTGCTGGCAGGATCTGTGGCTGCAGTGACAGTTGTCCCCACATCCTGGTGAGTGAAGGGGTCAGGGGAAGCGCTAACTGCTCTATGATAAGAAAACCAAAGGCAAACAACAAAACATATAGGTATTTAGAATTCACTTTATTATGATGATAGAGACACTGGTAGGCTTCCAAATTGCTTTAACATTGTAGATATATCAATAAAACATTGCCCAACTCATTGCTCTCTCTCTGTCTCTCTCTCCCTTTCTCTCTCTCTCTCTCTATAGTGGTCTTGTGTTTTAATTGTGGAAGAACATGGATTGTGCGGTATTTTACAGAGTGACTTTGGAATTTTTTTATCTGGGATTTTTCAGTTTTTAAATAGGGAACACCAGAGTTTCTGCTAGGGAGGCAAGTGGCAGTACCCAGGCAAAGGAGCCTGCTCAGAGCTGACACCCAGGACTTGACTAGAGGTGGCTGAGCTCCTGGCCACTTGGGGCCAGGGGGACATGCTTTGACAGTTCAAAGCAGGCCACCACACTGAGAACATCTTACGGGTGATAGATGCCCAGATGACCAAGCAGGGGCACACATGGCTGTAGTACTGCACAAAGGCCAACTCTGCAGCCATAGCCCCCTGACAGCTGGTGCAGCGGGGCAGATACCTCTACTGGCTGTGCAGTCCCCATCCAGGTCTGACAGGCACAGAGATCACAGCCAGGCAGCAGGCCCCATTGCCAGACTGCTGCAGTGGGTAGAGGGTGCAGGGAACTCTCAGGACTGCTGCAGCAGTCCAGCTGGCACAAGGGATAGTGTCCCCAGGTATCAATTGGCTGGGCTGTAGAAGCTCCTGAGAGCAAGTGGCCCTGAGCTACTTGCCAGGGCAGCTTTTTATACTGCTGGGGACAGCACAGGTGCTGACCCTGGACTCTAGCTCCCCCTGGCTGCAGATCCGGAAGGAGCCAGGCAGGGTTATTTTGCCCCAAGTGGCACAATATTTTGCCCCACACCAAAGTGCATGTCCAGGCACATGCACTGAGGCAAATTTGCACCACTTCTATTTGAGCTGCTGCAAGTATATGTGCCTGAACGGGTGGACATGCCCAGAATGAGGAAAATGGAAATCATTCATTCAGGGAGCTTAAAATAATATAGGATTAATTCCTTTAATGAAATAACTTTTCTATAACCTCAGTGCATACTAGGTTCATGATTCCCTGTTTTTGCTGTAAATAAGTTGCAGTAGCACAAGTAAAGGATAACTAAATAATAGTGGGAAAATGGCTAGTGTAAGGGCAAGAATGAGTGACATGTTTTGAAATTAGGTATTTTTGAGAATCCTGGATACAGGATTCTGTGAAATTGCTTGTAGGTCTTAATCACTTACTGTTCATTGCTGGGTCACTTAGTCACCTGGGAAGCTCTGACAAATATTAGTATGCATTGAAGGTTTTTAAGATGTAGTGAAAATACTGCAGCTGCCCTGCTGTGGTAATTTACACACAGTATATGGTGTAATGGACTTTGATTATGTATACACCTAATTCCCTTTCTGTGATGGACTGTGATCTGATCTACATTCATAATCCTTTTGTAATGCAGTGTGTGGTTGTTGAAGGTTAATTGATAGCAATTGACTAATAAGGTATTTCACTGTTGAAAACTGGTAGTACTCACTTGGAATAAATGTAATACAGAAGAAGCAGAAAACAGCAAAGGGAAGAGAAGCTTTCCATTTGGAAAAGAGAGATAGAAGTATGTGCTCAAAGGCAAAAAAAAATTATCTTAAGAGGTGATGGGTCCTCCTTAGTGCCATGTAGGTAACTTGCTTTGTTGCAGACCTTTTCACAATCAGAACTTGTTTAAAGGAGTTTATTACTTTAGAATGAGTTTGTCATTCATAATCAGGGAAACTTGAAAATCAAAAATAGATTATTTTAAAAAATTAAAGCTGTAGATTAAACAGCTTTACTATTCTGCTTCCTTTTGCTGCTGTACCCCTGTCCTTTGTATGTTGTTGATTTAGATTGTAAGAGAAACCTCAACTTCATGTTTTGTCATGGAGCATTGAGAATTGATTTAATTTTTGCAGTATTTATGGACTGAAACTTTAAAAATACTAATTGCTAATATTACGTATTGCACTAAAACTTTAATTGAAAACAAAAATCAACATCAACCTCTGGAGTACTTTTGGCTAAAGACCTATTATGAGGTTTTGGCAGAACAAATTCAGATAATTTTAGTCAAACTTTTACATTAATCCATGAACTAATATTAACTGAGCAACAAGCTTTCGAGTGATCTTCATACATTCATACAGTTGGAAGAGCAACTCGGAGGCAGTAGACAGGCTGAACCTTCTAGATGCTGTGTCTACTGAGGCCCCAGTACACTTTCCTCATGCTTTTCTATTATGAATACTTCAACTGTGAGAAAATAAAAGCAGAGTGTTTCACCTCAACATCTTTCACCTATGAAATGTGGAACTGAGAAATTCACCATTGTTTTGCCAGACCTAGTGACTCTGGTTTGCCACACCATACATTTGTTAATCATAGAGCTTTAAGGTGGATGGGTTTTGAAGTTATGGAAAAATATGGATAAAAAGGCTTTTTTAAACCTTGTGACTAGGTATGACTCTCCATGAGGACATATTATGGAGCAGGCAGTGGCTGCCAGCTAGCTAGAAAATGCATCTATATATTTTAAACTAAATACAAAAAGCAGGAGATACTGGTCATGGGCCCATCTTCCCTATTCAAACCAATAGACCCAACATACATTAGATCTCCATGTACATCCATGGATATGTATTTACTGAAATGAAAACTGGAAAAGTGGTGATGTTAATAGTTTCTAATATTACTTAGTTGAGCAAGAACGGGACAATTTTCACTGAAAAGTGAAAATGAGACATCCAGTTTGGATTAAAAACAAAAAAAGAGCCAAAATTCATATTCAAAATGTAAACTGGAAAGAACTAGCACTTCGGCCTTTAGCTTCAACAGAAAATGCAGCACCATGGCAAGAGATTTCTTGAACTATTGTTTATATATCTGAAATTAGTAGGCATAGGATATTTTGAACCAAATTGCAGTTGTTCTGTTATGGATTTTATTAGTGTAGGGCTGTAGGGTTAGTAGAGGGGGTAAGGACTCTTTCAGAATGGGGCTGTCAGCAGTTTGAATGCAGGTACTGGGAAACATGGAAAAACAGCACTGGCAGCAATTCTAAGAGCTCTGATATCCCTTGAGGATTCAGCCTTGAAATCAAGGTTTTAAGGTTCACCAAAAATACTGTGAGTTCCTTGGGGCAAAGGCCATCTTTCTGTTACATGTGTACCTAGTTCAATGAAGTCCAAATTTCTGACAAGGGCTTCTAAATGATCTCCTAAGTTAAATAATGAAGAGCAGGTTGACAAATAATGATTTTTTTCTATGCTCAAGGAAAACCCATACAAGAAATGTCAGTTGCTGTTTTTAAAAGGAAAATAATTAAAATTAGCATTTTAAAGGGTTTAAATGTTTATAATGAGTTGTGTGCATGTTGTCAGTCTATTGAAAGCTGATATATTGTTGCAACACATGGCATATATTAGGATATTGCTTGAATGAATGTGGAGCTGGGCTCTAATGGGAAGATTTCTGGAGACAGCGACATGAACAAAGATAGAAACTGAAGATTTTAGAGTGCAGAAGAGCATATAGGATACTACTTGGGATGCCAAGATAACCTTTTAACTGCTGTGCTATTTTCAAATCTATGGTGAGCATATCATTGTTTCCCATTGCACCCAATATCTGTGGCTTAACTCACTAGCTTTTACTTAACATTTTAAGTTGTGAGGTTTATTTCAGGATCTGGTGTGCAATTAATCTTAGTGTGTAATTATTTTTAACTAAATACTTTGTGTTTGCCAGCCACATTACTTTAAACTCTTTGTGTTCAGTGTTTTTATTCATAGGCTCAAGGTTGGATGTTGAATCATTGTTTAGATATGCTTTACCTTTTGTGGTATGCTCTTAAATTCTACAGAATATTTTTTTATGGTTTCAAGGTTTGGTTGCATTAAGCGCATTAAGTTCTTAGACCCAAAGTTTAACTAATCAATAATCCTTATATATACTGGAAAGGCTGGGGACTTGAACTCCAGCATACTCTATAGATATATAAAGGGTGTAATACAATCAGATTCTGATTAATGAACAGCTGTTTCCTTTTTTTTTTTAAGTCTGAAAACTGTAAACTTGGACACAACCATAACTTAAGGAGAAAACCCTTCCTTTAATGGGAAATTAAACCATTTTAATTAAGTTAAATTCAAGAGGAAGTCTCCTTATGTTGTGCAATACAACAGTAAAGAAGCAAAACCATGGAAATATTATTTTTATATATGTAAGCTCAGAAACATGGCATTTCTCTCAGAAGAGAAGAAATGGTATATTTGAATTTTTTTTTAATTTCCCATGTAGTGTGCTTTGCATGTATACTCAACCATGTTTGCAGATTTTGTAAATTTCTTGAAAACAGAATTGCTCTGTGAAGATTGGCTTTCCTAAAAGGCTTTGAACTTTAGCATCAGCTTTATGCAGTACACACAAGCGTTCATTTTATTATGGCAGCTACCAGCTTCTTCACAGCTGCGATATGAATCTGAAAGTTTGTGGTGGAAACAAAGTTCGGGGCACAGGTGTTGGAAAATGGTAGCTAGAATTCTTCAGGGATCCATAAGCATGCAAATACTCAGAACTTAGATTGAGCAGAGGCTCTTTGGAGAATCCCCCTGGAGGCATGCTAATTTACGTTTGGAAGACCATGGCATTGTTTGTTGTCATCCCAACACACACCACTGACCAATGATTTTAAAAAGCTGCAGAGCCTGGTTAGTCTCCAGTTGGTCTTCATCTGAGGCACTGGAAAGAACCTCTTTTAAAATGAATCCACAGAACAAGTACAATAGAGTCACAAACAAAACTCCAGAATAACCTGCTCCTTGAACCAATTAAATTGTGACTAAGCATTAGCATGCAGAGGACTCCAACATATTGCATTTATAGTCACTCCTTGATGGTCTTTGTTTCAAATCCATAATATACACAAATACAAAAGCTATTAGTGTAGTACTATGTGACTCATATTAATTCATTCCATGTTTTTCAGCAAGTCTTTTTTTCAAAGGTAAGATATTTTACTGGTAGGAAATTTTTAAAAATGCCTGGTTCAGGGGCTGGGTTGCATAATAGCTTTATAGCCTGTACTGGTAAACTGAAGTATCCAGCAAGAGAACCACAACGCAATGTGGTTCCTGCTGTTCCTTGGTATGCCAGGAGGGTGAATAGTTGCAAATACAACGGGCTGCCTGGTAAAGTAAACGTGGAGCTATTATTCAGCTGAGCTTCCATTTGTCCCTAGTAGGCCTGTGCAAGTCAGCAGCGATCCGATCCGGCTTCGGATCCAGCTACTTCGGATGTCCACAATCCAATCCGGAGCTCTGGACTGGGTTTCCGCCTTGATCTGGCTGAAACGGCTCCGAAACTTCGGAGCCGTCTTGGGAGATCCAGCCATAGGGTATAATGGGGAATCAATGAAATATCTATAACTTTGTTGTTTTTTGTCCGATTTGGATGAAACTTGCAGGGATGGTAGCCTCTTCTGAGAGCATAAAATCTGACAAGTTGCAAGAAGATCAGTGCAGGGGCTTGGGAGGAACTGTACCCCAAATTCATGAAAGCCAAACTCATGCCACAGCTGTGTGTTACAACACAGGGGGGTCAAAACTGCAGGGGTGGTAGCTCTTGCTGAGGCCACAAAGCCAGCCAAGTTTCAAGGAGATTGGTGCAGGGGTTTGGGGGGAACTGCACCTCAACCTGTGGACAAGCAAAACTCGTGCCATGGGTGACACTGCGTGTTAAGGCGCAGCGGGGTGACAGCTGCAGGGATGGTGGCCCCTGCTGAGGCCATGATGCCTGCCAGCTGTGGAGGAGATGGGTGCAGGGGTTCTGGGGCCCTGCACCCCTAGCTGCGGACAGGCAAAACTCCTGCCAAGACTGTCTCTGTCTTGGGGCAGTTGATTGTCTGTATTGATTCTTTCCTCTCCTTAGCCTGGTTTTGTAGGTGCTAATTGATGCTCGTTAAGTTGTTATGTAGTAGCTAGGTCCTCTGTATTGAGCTGGCCCCTGAGTCCCTGGTCCCTGAGTGAATCATGATTGATTGATTGGTAACTGGGAACACAGCAGCTTAGCAGCCAGGCCTGCAGCAGTCTCTCCCACCCCGCCGCAAGCCAGAGACAGTTAGTCCCACAAGCACCCATGGCACGAGTTTTGCTTGTCCGCAGCTTGAGGTGCAGTTCCCCCCAAACCCCTGCACTGATCTTCTTGAAACTTGGCAGGCTTTGTGGCCTCAGTAAGAACCTCCAGCCCTGCAGTTTTGATGCCCCTGTGTTGTAACACATAGACGTGACATGAGTCTTGCTTTCAAGAATTTGGGGTGCCGTTCCTCCCAAGCCCCTGCACTGATGTTCTTGAAACTTGGCAGACTTCATCCTCTCTGCAGAGTCTACCATCCCTGAAAATTTCATCCAAATCAGACAAAAACAGACAAAGTTATAAATATTTTATTGTTTCCCCATTATACCCTATGGCTGGATCTCCGAGGCAGCTCTGAAGCACTTTGGGAAGCCGAGCGAGGCCAGCGCTTGGGCCCGGACGTGCTGATTTGGACCCCAAAGCATCTGAAGCTTCTCCGCATCTGAAGCTCTGTCCAAAGCCTCGCACAGCCTTAGTCCCTAGTATTCCCATTGGTGGCTTCCATCCCCATGTGGATGCCAGTCAGGAAGAGATGAGCTGTTAGGAAAGGACAGGATCTGTGGGGGCCAGAGGAAAGCACAAGGTGGGAAAGAGAACCTTTGAACATTAGTACAAGAGTCAATAACCAGGAGGCTGTAAACAGTTATCAAAATTAGGGTCCAGAACCACGCTCCTTGCAGAAGCAGAACTCCAGGGAACTTGAGGGGTTTTTGTCTAAAAATGGATCATACCCTTGGCTTAACTGTATATCCTCAAGGAAAAAAAAACTTTTCATTGAATGACTTAGAATAGCAGGTTTACTAGCTCAGTCAATGCAAGTGTTACATGTTGCTGGTACTCACATATTTTTCCCTAAATACAAGTAAGTGTAAAATCATAGCATTTCAATAGTGACAGGTACAGGAACAGGAGAACCAGTAGGATTTATTTGTGGGGGTGTGTGTGGAGGGGCAGGGGGGGGGGAACACTGAGTCAAGCCAAGATAGAATTTGTGTGTGTGTGAAATTAAAAAAAAAAATTGCCACCCCACAGCCATCATTATGGTTGACGAGAAACACTTTCCAAGCAATTTTCAACTTTTTTGAAACTCAAGGGGAAAAAGGCTTTCCCCTGTTTTTTTCACAGGGTAGTATTAGTCATAAATATAGGGCCTACAAATTTGAGTGTCCCTTTAAGAAACAACTCCTAAGCATGCCAAAGCAAGCTAATTAGTGGTAAGCAATACTATACCTAAATATTCTAGTCTCATAAATTGATATGCAAACTTTGGTGGTGCCAACAACAGCTGCTTTATTAGAGCTATTGTGACCATCTGTAGAGTGCATACTGTCTTAACTGTTTATGGATCACCTTTCCATGGTTAGTCTAAGTGAATGTACTAGCTGGTAATAAGTGTTTTTTTAAAAGGTTCAACAGTACAACTTGCATTGAATTCTCATCTGTATTTCTGAACTTCTTCAACACATAAAATTGGGCAAAGAAAAAAAAGAAAATGACAGGGTTATTTTTGTTAGATTCCCTGTACTACTGGCTTCTAGGTAAGGCAAACAGATGAAAGTACAGTGAATGATCATATCTAGACACAGATAGACCTAGCAAGTGCAGATGTTCCTTATGCTATTTATTCTCATATAATTTTCAACTTTTTGTGAAACTCAGAAAGGTCAGTTTTGTATTGTGCTTATATTTTGAATGTCAGTCAGGTCTCTCTTTTTATTCATATCTTCATCCTTTCTTTCCCCCCCTGTTGCTAGTATTAATCCTACATCACTAACACCTGGCATTTGATAAAAAGACCAAGAGTTCTGGGAAATCCTTTTGCACAAAGTGCATGGAGATTCAAATATGGAACCAACACAAATTGAAATTGTGTGGATAACACCTGCAATGGAAATTATGTTAACTTGTGTTATTTTAATAACATCAGACTGTTCTTAATACGGTTAGCTAAAATTCTGTGTTCTTTTGGAAAAAGCCATATAATAAATGAGCATCAAACAATGGAAACTAATGGAAGTACGAGGCCCAATTCACCACTAGGTTTCTCCAGTGCAACTCTATTGACTTCACACTGGTATAAAACTGGTGTAACCACGTACTGAATCAGACCCTTTTTGTCCCCCACATTGACACCATATTATAAACAGGGGAAAGTCTGGCAGGCCCTCATATTCTACTTCAGTTTGTTTGACAGACTCATGAGTTGGTGGGTTTGTTTGTTTGTTTATTTTTGCTTTTTAGCACAGTGCTTTTCTAGTGAGGTAAATAACAAGAGGTCTAATATAAATTTCACATGCCTTTAGTGTGATTGTTTAGGCCTATGGTGAATTCTCCACATTAAAGGTATTTATTGGCACTGATTCTTGGGTAAACCAGATACCACTCCTGTGTCATCGCCCTTCTCCTTAAAAATCAGCCTTATTGTCAGTTCTTTTTTCCAGTTTTGCTGGAACATGAAGTTCCTCTGAATCTTTAAAAAATTGTACCTGTTTGCATTACTTCTAATGCAAGCAGATCTTCTTTAAAGTACAGTAGTTCCTATGCTCTATATTGCCTTCTTGCTTGTGCCTTGACTGTGACAAACATTCAGATTTTTTTTAAGGGCTAACATTTTGAATAGACTACTTAAAAGACAATAATTTATAAAACTAAAATTGGTTATTTCCTAGGGGAGAGGAATTGAGAGTGCTTTCTTTATAATATTTCCAAGGCTCTTGCAGAGAAAGGTTTTGATGATAGACATGGAATAGAATAATTATCAACCAATAACAGATATGACTAACTCCTATAATTGATTACTAGGAGAGTCTTTGGGTGTTTAGGTATCTATTTTCTCTGAATTTTTCTTATGTAATTAATGTCCAAACCTATAATTTAAGCTGTGGGCTTTCATATGTGTGTGCACACAGTGGTGGTGTTTTATTGGTTAACCTACAAGGACTTTGCTTGTAATGCACTGTACATTTAATAATAATTACAGAAGATATTCATTTTTCCATGCACAGACTATTAGACCCTTAGTGGGCTAGAAATCTTCATCCTTCCATCACTCTCTCTCTTTCTCTTCCCCTTACCTTTTCTATTTCTCTTGATTGATTAAGGATTTGAGCAGATCTGGATAGAAAAAATGTTAATTATGGGTTAATCATTGCTTGATCATATTGATTTTACATATATTTATTGAGAAAATTAAATTGAACTAGTAATATATGCCTATGAGTATTTAAGTACATATAAATTCTGGTGCAGTAACAAAAGACTGTCTATATGCTACCTGTCTTTGTGTGTGTCTTTTTAACTCTCTCTTTCCTAAATTTGAATATTTTTTTCCCTTCACTGAGCTGTAGGTATACTGAGGGAAATGAGTAGAGTAGGCTGATTCCTTATCTTGGAAAAAAAAAACAAAGGGAGACAAAATTAGGATATTGCTCGTACTCCTTTTATTCACAATATATACATAAAGTCTCTTGCCTTGTGACTTCCTGTACTGCTTTACCTATACTGGCCCTGAAAAGCCATTTGTTCAAAGCCATGCTTTCTTCTAGACCATGGCCTATTTTAGCAAACAAAATTACTTGGAAGACTTTGTAGGTCTCCACTCAGGCCACAGTGTTTATGCAGCCCCAAATGTCCTTTAGTGACATGAGTGAGTGTACTCATTTGAGTTATTTGTCATGCCATGAGTTATTTGTGCCAAAGATAGCTTCATATCTCAATAATTAAATAGCAGGCATTTCATGAATACCTCTGCCATAACAATATTCAAAACAGGATTGTGTATTTTAAAGAGCCAATGAGTAAGTTCAGTTTAGCTTTCTTTCAAAACACAGGAGAGATGAAACATAGATCCAGCCCGGCCTGTGAAATGGAAGAATGAAGGTGCCATACACAGTCATCCTCAGTCACTGAAATCTAAGGCAGGTCAGATAAGGGTCTCCTGGCACAAGTGTTTGTAAGTTTTATTAAGTTTCCTTTCCTACAAATATTCCGAGAGCACAAACAACCACTAGTCTTCAGAGCAGCTGCAGTGTATTCAATTTTTATTATTCAAACAAACCATATTCTCAGAAGCCCCCTCTGTGGCAGCATCTACACGTACATTTTAAGCATGCCTAAATTGAATGCACAGTAAGCAATTTTTTGCAGGTGTCTACACGTGCAGGTACTTGGCATGAGATTTAGTGCACTCGGCACTAAAGTTAATCCCAAATCCCTGCAGCCCTCCATGTGCCCCTAATGGCTGGGCAGACCTGGCACTAAAGTTCGTGCTGGGTCACATCTACACATGCATTAATGTGCTTTAACTAATCATGCCTAAATTTGACACCTGTATTTTCAAGTATCAAATTTAGGCACGATTAGCTTACTTTCACCGTTTTTAATGTGCATTAAGGGCACACACATGTAGACATGTGTCTGTAATGTGAATTAAATTAGGCTAATGTACATTAACACATCTCATGTAGCCACGCCCTGTATGTCTAAGAATTGCTCTGTATGGCAGCGCAGAATTTCCCAGAACACAGCAGAATGCACTTCACTAAAAAAGTCAAGAACAAGGTGATATAATGTGTTAAACACACTACAGGTATAAAAAAATTATTCATATCTGAAAATAATGGTAGTGCACATTATAAAATCTAAACCCTTTTGAAATAATAATTTCTAATACACTAGCACTAATCATTTCTATACAAGATTGTCTGCAGCTCTAGTGCAGTTTTTAATATGGTCCTCTGTCAAAAACAGATTGATACATAGTGGGCACATCTACATGTGCCAATTTAAAGCTCATTAGCCATTTTAAGGTGCATTAAGGGCATGGGTCTACACACACGTGCCTTTAATATGCCTTAAAAATGGTGATTTTAGGCTATTCATACCTAAATTTGATACCTGCAAAAGCAGGTATCGAATTTAGCTGCAAATAGCTAAAGTACCTTAATGCATGTATAGACACATTAAGGCAATTAATGCTGTGTATGTCAAGTGATTTGGGATTAACTTTGGTTCCAAGTCAGTTTGCATGCTGTGTTAATACACTTTAGTGCATGCACGTGTAGATACACACGTAACTCATCAGAGCAGTTTGAGATGCCACCAGAGACATGCTGCAAACACAAAAATGTTCCCTGTGCTCCATATTTCCAGCACAGGCTCAAAATTTGATACCTGGAAATCCAGGAGCAACAGCCATTGGGCTCTCAAGGCCCACTGCTGCCAGAGCCCCCCACAGCACGGTGAGGCCCCGGCCACCTCAGACCTGGCGCTGCCTGTGCCACTTGTCGCAGCCCTGGCTCGGCTCACCACGAGGCCATGCACCTTCATATAGCACTGGGCCACTCAGGTTGTCATCCAGGGGCCAGCACTGCTCACAGGGGCCACGCGTCATGCTGGGCCATGTCCTGCCTCCACGGAGCTGGCCTGGGGCATGTGGTACCAGCCTCCATGGCACATGGCACCAGTCCGTGGGTGACAGCCTGAGCAGCCCAGTGCTGCCCAAAGGTGCGTGGCCCCACACCAGGCTGGGCCAGGCCTGCGACAAGTGGCACAGGCAGCTCTAGGTTTGAGATGTAGTGTCCTCATATACCAAGTGGCTGGGTCTCAGAAGCTCCTGAGGGCAAGTAGCCCTGAGCTGCTCACCAGGGCATCTTTTTATACTGATGAAACTAGCACAGGTGCTGGCCCTAGGCTCTAGCTCCCCTGGCTGAAGATCCAGGAAGAGCTGGGCAGGGTTAGTTGCTCCAAGGGGCACAATTTGCCCCACACCAAAGTGTATGTTTAGGCATGTGCGCTGAGGCAAAAATCTCTGGCACAAATTTGTGCCACTCCTATTTGAGCTGCTGCGAGCGCATGTGCCTGCATGTATGGATGTGCCCTTAGAGACTAACTAGTTCAGAAAGACATCAGCTTTCTTAAGCAACAACTTTGTCAGATGTTATGAAGTAGGTTGTTGCCTATGAAAGCTCCTGTCTCTAAACCAATCAGTTTCTGAGGTGCCACCCTATTCTACGTTCTGCCTGACTTCAGACTAAGATAACTAACCATTAGGGGTATGCAAAATGGGCCATATTCGATTCAGATTCAGCCTGAATTGGGGGACAGCAATTCAATTTGTTTATTCAGATCACTGTCCCGATTGATTTGGCCAGATCTGAATCTCAAGATTCAATGCTGATTCTGAGAATCAGCAATTCAGACACAGACACATTTATAAATGTTTTTTCTACATACCTCGAGGTACCAGGCATGACTTATGAATGCTGAGATGGACAGAGCATCTCACAGGAGCACAGGGGGCCTCCCCGTGTGCTCAGCGGCAGACTCAGAAGTGGACCGGAAGTGCTTCTTGTCCACTTCTGTGTCTGCCATCAAGTGTGCTGGGGACCCCCCTGCACCCCCGTGGGTTGTTCCATCTGCCCCAGCATTTTAGTGCTCGCAAGCCACCTGGTACCTTGAGGTATGTAGAAAAAACATTTAAAGCTGTGTCTATGTCCGAATCATTTAATCTCTCCGAATTGATACAGAGGATTCCGATTCAATTCAGAGAGATTAAAGGGTCTCCTGATTCAATTCGGATTCAGAGATTTGGCTGCCAAATAGGGCCAAATCAAATCAGCGACCAAAGTTTTGTACACCCCTACTAACCATCTCTCCGCTTAAGCTTACTACATAATAGCTTCCCCATATAAACATGCCCTGAGGTCCAGGTGCACAAAGATATATAGGCACCTCAATTCTATGGAAGTAAATAGAAAATTGGTGCTTAAATAGGAGGTGGATAATTAAATATCTTTGTGGATTCTGCCCCTAACACCTAGGTAGTACATGCTCCTTTTAAGTGTATAGCCTCAGTTCTGAAAATAGACAATGAATAGGGACCACTGTAATTCAGGCTCTGTCAGGGGGGAAAGCCAGCCCCTGCAGGCTCACCAGAGCCCATTTCAGGTGTTTTTCAGGGTGGGCTTTCCTGTGCCTCTAGTTGGCTGAGGGAGCCTGCCATGAGGCTGATTGCCATTGAACAGCAGCACACAGGCTGTTCTTCAGCTGTTTTAAGAAAGTAAAGCTCACCACTTATTAACCAACAACTTTTAAGTAAAGCTCACTACTTAAAATTCTTAATGAAACCATAATAAATAAACTTTATTAAACAAAAACTTTTACTGAATGCTAACTTTAATGGAATGCTGGCCCTCAGGCAGTCATTACGTCAGAATTTTTTTTGCTACGTGGGGTGTCTTCATAGTGCTCTTGCTCATCTTTTCAGCTTGCACTGTGCAAATGCTGAAATCCTAGAAATTTGGGGCTGTAAGGGACTTCAGGAGGTCATCTAGTCCAGTCCCATACTGAAGGCAGGACCAGCCCCAACTATATCATCTGAGCCAAGGCTTTGCTTAGCTGGCTGGATGTGGGGTGAGTAGGGTGAAGCTGGGAGGGAGGGTGGGAAGGTGCCTGCCCCCAGAGCCAGGTGTAGGGCAGGGGTTTCCCCCAGCCCAGTTCAGGGTCTCCTGGCCCCTGATTTGCTGCCACATAAGAGATGAAAGGAATTTCCCTCTCCCCTTCTTTGCATGGCAGGGCAGAGAGGGGCTTGGGAAACCCATGCTGGGTGCCAGCCCCCACAGCTGGGCATGGGGCGCAGGGTGCCCCCATCGCAGGAGTTTGTCCCCACCCAGGATAGGTCTCCCAAGGCCCACTGTGTCCCGCCACGCAGAGAAGGGCAGGGGGAAATTCCCCTCCTCTCCAGCATGTTAGCAAAGCAAAGCTACCAGGAGATCTGTGCCAGGAGGGGAGAAGCCCCTACAGTGGGGGCACCCTACACCGCATGCCCAGCTGTAGAGGAAGGCACCCAGCATACCTATGCCCAAATCCCCTAGGGCAGGAGGTACTTATTTGCTCTGCTCTGGGCAGGGGTTTTAAACTCCCTGCCAAAATAGGGAACTGAACAACCTGATTGACTGAACCCCACATGTTTCCAGGGTTCTGCTGCCTTTCTTCTCCATGCTTCAGGTAAGGTTTTTTTTCTACTTTTTTCCCCACCCTCCCTCTCCCCTGTGGTTTCAGGCTATTTCCAGCCAAATTGCAGGTTTCCAGAGCTTCAGGGGAAATGCTAAATTTCGGGCATCTCCTGAAATCCCCTGAATCCTGAATTACAGTGGTTCCTAACTATGAAAGCACCTGGAGTATCCACCTGCTCAAACTCATTGCAAATAGTTCTCATTAACCAAAGGGACAGAACTAAGAAGTAAGAACTTTTCATTCAAATTAAACTATGCCCATCCTTATTTAAAACAGAATGAAAAATAACAGTCACTCATTACAATACTTTGTAGCAACAGAATCGGGTATGCATAGCTCTGGAACTTGATAAGGAGCTACAGACCTTTGAAGCAGTGGATAGATGAAGCAATTATGCTGCTTTAAAGAGTGCAGAGCTTACCAACTTGTGAGTACATGTCAGTTGATCCATTATAACATTTGTCCATTATCCATTTGTCCATTTATTAGGGCTGTCAATTAATCACTGTTAACATGCACAATTAACATGTTAATTGGCTCTTGAATTCATTTTTTGAATGTGTTAATCATGCACATGATTTTATACCCTCACTCAGGCTCCACTGTGCCACTGTCACTGCCACCTCTGTGGTGTCCAGTGGGGCAGCGGTGGCAATGCAGAGGACAGCAAGATGGCTTGGGCATGGGCTCCAGGCTGCTGTGGCAGAAAGCAGGGGGAAGGGTGCAGGGGTGGTCACACACACAGGCACAAGCACACAGACAGAGAGACACACAGGCAGGCACAGACACACACACACAAGCAGCTGCAGCATGCATGTGGCCAGGAATGCAACCGGGTGGTGTGTAGAGTAGTGCCCAACAGGTAAGTCCGTGGAGGGGGAGGGGAAGGACAGGGGGAGAGAGAAGGGGTGTGTGGGGGCCAGATTGAGGTCCCCACAGTGAAGGAGGGAGTGGGGCAGAGGCAAGGGCAGGGGTTGGGTGAAAGGGGCCCTGGGGCTGGGGCGGATCATGGGATGGAGACATGAGCAGCTCATCCAGGGACACAGGGGGGTGGGACACAGCTCCCCACCACTGTGCGTACCCCTGGGGGAGGCATGGGGGCATGTATTCCCTGAATTAGTGTGTGGGGCAAAGGTGGGATGCCTGCTGTGGGCTGGGGCTCTCCACCCTGCTGCCTTTGCCCCAGGAGCCATATGCTTGCTGCACTGGGCATCCCCTGCCCACCCGGTGACTCCCCGGGCAAAGGCAGCAGGGTGCAAAGCCCCAGCCCATGGTGGGCAGCCTGCCTCTGCCCTGCACACAAATCCACAACCATACAAATTCCAGCATAATTTTGCAGAATTTTGTTTTTCTGCACATAATTTTGAGTTTTAACTGTGAGATTAAAATTGTGATTAATTGCGACTAATTTTTCTAATCATGCAACTGCTAGCAATCAAAAATTTTAATCACTTATCACCCCTACCATTTATCCATTCTAACCATTCCCTGAAAGAAAGAGGGGATAAATGTAACTTTCCCATCATAGGGAAAAGGAAACTAATATACAGTTACACTGAATTTAGCTGAATACAGTAATTCCACCCAACTTGTAAAATAACCTATTTTTTTTCTGTCCACACCATTGATTACCAATAAAATGTAGCTTCTGAGGATTATTAGAACTTGGTAACAAAGCAGTTACCACTGTTTAATTAGCCACAGATAAAAGATAGTCTTTTTGTCACTGAGCTAAGGTGGGTTCCTTTCCACAGGTTTCCTGTATGACTTCAACTTCTCGGTGTCCCTGTTCTCAGATAATGAGAATGGTAACATTTTTTTGATCTACTTAGACCACAAACTCCTATTGTGTCTGTATTCTCACATGCAAATATGGTATGTACATATTGTTGAGTCCCAGTCCTGGCTGAAGCCTTTGGGTAATAAATTAATATTATGGCATGTTATAATATAGTGTTTGGGTGATCAACCTAGGTTACTTTTCAGCACATAGACACTGTTTGGCATCCTACTGCACAAGCACTCACATGGCTACTGAGCATATTGCACCCTGGATGGCAGGAGTAGGCTATGCTCTGGACAAGTAGATACCATGTCTCCATATGTAAAGTATCTAAGTACAGGTCTTGAAATTGTAACTGAGCAACAACCAAGAGAAA
Organism: Alligator mississippiensis; assembly: GCF_030867095.1. Lineage (NCBI taxonomy): Eukaryota > Metazoa > Chordata > Crocodylia > Alligatoridae > Alligator > Alligator mississippiensis. The sequence continues at coordinate 126,824,866 of NC_081825.1, read as the reverse complement.
AAGCAATGACCCCTCTTCTTTAAGCATTATTATTATTATATTCGATAATGAACAGCAGGGAAGTTTCTGCCCCACTGGAAGTAGGGGTTCAGGCTAAAACCCAGGGCCATCTCCCTTTCAGAGGAGGGGTCATTTCATTGACCCATCAATCCTTAGCTCGTGGTCTTCCTTCTGGTTGCACATAACTTGTGCTCTTGGCTACTCAAGGGGACAAATTCAAGGGGAGATCTAGAAAACAGCCTGGGTAATATCTGACCTGTAGCTGGGTAGTGTGAGCACTGTGCTAGGAAATCAGAGATGTAAGCTCAAGCCCATTTTGTATGGAGGGCCTTCCTGTTTCTTGCTTTCTAGGTGAATGCCCTAACTACTGAGTTAATAGGCTAGAACAGGGGCGGGCAAAATATGGTCTATGGGCTGGATTTGGCTGACCAGGCAATTCCATCCAGCCCTCACTGCTCCCCTGCAATCCAGTGCCCCCATACAGGTCTGGTTGCTAAGCAAGCATTCCCCCACCCTAACTTGGCCTGACCCACCCCAGACCCTGAACCAGGGGCTGCTAGAGACAAGAAGTCTCTTCCTGGCACAGGCTTTTCCTTGGTCAACCCATAGCTGTTCCCAGCTTCCCTACTTGGGAACCTGGATATGCAGGTAGGGGTCCCACCAGGCTGGGTCCAGGGACTCCTGCTGGAGAAAACAAGGTGATAATGTGGGAGCTGTGTTCAATGGGACCATCATATGCACCTGGGGACTTGGACAGGAGTGCAGGAGCTGCACGCTATGGGGCTGGGTGGGGCTGTCTCCTCATGCTGCCACTACAGGTGGCCAGGGACTCGGGCAGGAACCTTTTCGGGCTGGCACTGCACACTGCTGCCACCTGCAGCTGGGGACTGAGGTGGGAGTGTGGGAAACTATGCGCTGGCCCCACTTGCTGCCACCACATGCAACTTTAGGGACTCGCACTCCAGGAACTCTGAGGACCCGCCCCCCCCATACACACACACACACCCACACCCACACCTTCCCACGTGCCCCACCTCCACCATAGTCCCAAACACACCCACACCCTCCGACAGTCCACACACACCTCTAGATACATGATGCAAACACATACACACAAATCAAGGCAAAAATATTTTTTTTAAATAAAATTAAAATAAATTATAGTAGATTTTTTTTTTTAGTATACGATTTTTTTTTTTTAGGTTTCAAGATGGCACCCCCCCCAACCCCTTCCCAAAAGGAGTACTTCCAGGGCAAAGGTCAGGGGTTAGGAGAAAAGGACTTCTGGTCCCAAGATGGTGACCAGGGGGCTGGGCACCTGTCAATGCGAGGGGCTACCTTTATGGCCCTCAACAGGTCACCAAAACTCGTTAAGTGGCCCTCCAGTAGAAATAATTGCTCCCCCAGGCTTGAATCTGGCATGGTCCCTTTCTTTGCTTTCCCCTACTGTAACCAGGGTTCAAATTATGGGGGAGCTTGAGGGGGGCTGAGAGGAGAGACACCCTCTATGAGAGACAAGAACCCCCCTGCTGGCCGGTCAGCACCCGTTTTCCCCCACCCTGGAACAGCCCAGAGCTTATATACCACCACACACAGCCCCCAGTCCACCCTGTGCCTTTCTAAGCAGCCCATGCAGTGGCAGTGGTGGCTTCTTCCAGATGCCACCACCTTGGGTCCCAGCTCTGTGGTACTGGCATATACCCGTGCCCACAGCCCCAACCCCAGTCAGTTTTTTTTTTTGCAGATAACCCCAAGAGTCAAAGTATAATTCAAACCCTGCCTATAACATCCAGTGGTGCAATGAGGACAGTATGACTGGGATAACCAGGTGCTAATTTAGTGGAGCATGAAAACATCTGCCACCAGAAGTCACACCATTGCAGTGGTGGTGCAGCAGCAACCAGAAGGCACCATTGCCCAGGTGCCCAGCATTGCTAGGTCACCACAGCTATGCTGTGGCTCATGTCTGATAGTCATGGGGGTTTGCCCACTTAGAAATTCTGGATTTATGCTTATCTGTAAGTATAGGGCTGTGTACCTTTCTGCCCAAAACACAGTCTACTGCTCATTCTCAGTAGCTGTCTAGATGTGTGTAGGCCTACATTACATGTGAAATAGGATTGTGAACTGCATAAATGCCAAAGAAGGACTCATGTGGCTGGCTGAGTGCCATTTGGATGTTTAAATAGGATTTTGTCCATAGTTCCTGCACAGGCATCTCAACTAGGAGTTAGTCCTAGGTTCAAAGCATGCTGATAGTACAAGGGATGCTTTCACTAATGCTTGTGATTTTGTAGAGAAACTAAGCACTCCTATTTCCAGTGTGGCTAAATTGGTTCCTATTATGATTAACAGTATATATATAACATTAAACAAACGGAAGAGAAAAGAGTATGATCACCAGACTTCAAATAAGTGGTAGCAGCATGGACATCTGTTATTCATTCTGTCTACTATTTAAAGAGAAACTGTTGGCCCACTGCAGATTGTAATTTATCGTGTTCCTTACAAAACCCAAGGTAGCTTTAAAATTATTTTTATCAGTCATTTAACAAAAATTAATTATCTAAAATGGAGAAAAAATCCTGTATTTCTTATCCTTTAATGCTGAGTAACATGTAGTTGAAACCACTGTTACTGCCACTGTCCACTTTGGGCAGCGTGAGGAGTATACCTTCTTCTCATGCCTATTGTATTCCCCAGCATTTGGATTAGATTTACTTTGATCATGTGGTCAAGAAGGTTCCACTGCAGGTACGGATGCGGAGTGCTGGCTGACTAGTCCTGTGTGAATTGCATACCTGCTGGTGAAAATGTAATATAATAACACCATAGGCAACCCGTTTGGGCTGGAAACATGCCTGTTTTTGATGAGCTTAACTAAATCTTTGCAACTCCTTCATCCACAACACCTGATTGGGCTACTGTATATCCAAACATGTCTTTATGGCTTAATCATATGGTACATAGAGGAAGGAAGAAAAAGACAGTTCTGTTTATCAGGACCAGTAGGATGAAATGTTGGCCACTCCAGGTTCTCTTTGGAGAGTGTGTGGGTGTGTTGCTTGGTGGAGGAATGATGAACCACTTATGTACCAGTAGTTATGGTAATTTGGTAGTAGGAAATGAAGCTGGGGAGTGAGGTGACCTCCACAGCATGTCTGCTGCTTTTTATTATAAAGTGTAGCAGTGGTGGTTGATTTTCAAGTACTGAGATCTGGAAAAGAGTTGTCTAGGTCCCCACAGATACTTCCATTAGAATGTATCATCAGATAAAGCTTCTTTGAGAACAGAAGTTGTCCTTCCCTGCCACAACCTCTTTAACCTTCCACCACTAAAATCATCTACTATTTGTGTAAATTCTAATATGTATGTATCATTTCTAGTCCAAGACACTTAAGAGATACCTACTTCACAGGACTTTAATTTTTCATTTGAAAGCACTGTTGCTGTGAGTTTGCCATTGAGGCAGATTTACGAAGGAGTAAGTAAAGTATGCAGTAAGGTTTTCAGTCCTACATAATTAAAGTTATATTATACATGAGTCAGATTTTTGGACTTCTCAGTCATCTTATTCCTCTTCTGTTCTGAATAGTAAAGTACAATTTAAACACAAATGATATGGCAGGCAAGTTCTCCTGTTTAGTTAATATTTAGAAAGAGTACAGATATGCAGTTGAAAATGTATTTGTAAATCCTTTTTGGTTATGCTTTCAATAGTTTGGGGGTTTTCAACCTTTTTTAATACGTGTACCCCTGGCAGCCCCCGTTTTAATAAGTGTACTCGAGGGGGGGGTGCCAAGCAGCTGAACGTGGAGCAGTGGGGGTGGCAGTGAATGGCCAGATGTAGACCAGGGGGGTGGCAAGCAGCAGAGTGGGGGCAGCATTGCGTCTGTACAGCCCTGCTCTCACCCCACCCCTGCCCTGCTTCTGCGAGGCAGTGGCATGGGATGGCAGCGCTACCTCCCCACCTGCCCCTGCATACCCCCTGGGACCTTTCAAAGTACCCCCAATTTAAGTAGAGGTACTTAAGTGGGGTTTAAATGGGGGACATTTGAAAGTACCCCCAGTTTAAATGGAGGTACCAGACAGCCCCTGGTTTAAGTGATGTGTAAAAAAATTAATATTTTTTGCCAATAAATATTTTTAAGCTTTTTATGTGTAACTTAAGAAGCAGTCTGGTGTTGTGTTTGGTGTTAGATTCTGTTTGAATATACCTTCTTCCTTTTGGAAGCCATTGAGAGAGAGTGATGCAATACTACAGACTTCTTTATGCACAGCAGAGATGCTAAGCTTGACTTTGTTTCTGGGTACAGCAAGCTGACTCCATTACTTATACGTGTTCTTTATTTTCTTATTCTACAATGAATCTTTCCTTCTCCACTTCCTCCCAAAAATATCCCCCAATTTTTTAGAATGCGTGTCATTTTATCAGCTATACAATATCAAGTCTAAAAATGATTTGCTGTACTAAATATTTTATAATATTGCTTTCAATCTTCCTTCCAGTTCAACTTATGTTGGTTGTAGAATTGCATGATTTGGGCCTGAAGTGAGCTGCAGGCAGTACATAACATACGTGAATTAGGCCTTTACTGTAAAGCAGGAATTAAATCCACATCTGTGGCCACAAACTGAAATTTTTGTTTTCTTCGTAGCTAATGTACATGTCTGCTATTTTTGTTGAACTTACAGCCCTTAGATCTTTGTTAGATTTTACTATTCCTAAAAAGAACTTATTTGAAAAATATGTGTACTGAAAAATGGACATGCTAAACTAATTAGCCTATGCAAATGTGGTTCAGCAGGACTGCTTTTTAAGTGAATCATACTTACTCCAATGTACAAATAAAAGAAAATTTGTTTCAATAACCATCTAGAAGCTAGCTCATGTGGAACACACAATATTTTTAGCTATCAGAATTACATTTCCAGAATATGCTTTACAGTTCACTTTCCACTGAAAGAATTATGAAGTGAATCCAGGTCTCTGTCAGAGTTCTGGTTGGCAGAAATGAGTCTTTGAAATCCTTTCAGTTTTCTTTTCCCTAGTGAACATAAAAGTCATATTGCTAGTGCAGAATTCAGTGATAAACTTCTCTTTCTAGGGATTTTAATAAGAAAATCCCACAAGAATGGACACCTCTTCTCTCTGACCACATTTCAACTGAAATTCTGTTGGCAAAGTAGCAATGAACTACGGTAGTTCAGTTGAATATGTACAAACTGAAGTTCTTCAGCAGAGACTATTATGTCCAAAGCAGTGAACTGATATACAATATTTGTCAATACTCTTTGCTTTCTTTTATGTGTTGCCCATCTCCTCTCTAAATAGCCAGGTTAAACTTAGGGTCAGATTTTGCCATTAGTTACACTTGTGCAAACTCATCCATGTCAGTTTAAAATGAGATTGCAGAAGCTGAACTAAGAACAAAATTTGACCTGTGCTTTTAAGTTAACCATGTTGTTGCTCTGCTTTAAAGAAAGCAGTGAATTATAACATACAATTCCATTTGACATAATTATTTTCCATGCTGTTTTTTTACTGTAAATCAGCCCAAACTAAGACATTGGTGCTTGTAACAGAGAGAAATTTCCCGGCACCTGTTACGAGTGGGATTCCAGGCACAATTGGGCTGGGTGCTTCTCTTGCTCGGGAGCTGCACCAAAACCTCACCACCACCACCATCGTTGGCACTCACCTGGGCTCTGGACCCTGATGTGCACCACTGGACAAGTGGCTGTGGTAGCAGAGGTTACGCTTACCCTCTCAGGTACAGACTGGGGGCTGGGTCTCTCCCACTTCCCTTTCTCTGCCTGCCCTCCCCCCACTTTCCCTTTTACCTGCTTGCATTTCTTCTTCCAGCCCAGTCTGACATTGTTCTGGGCAGTCAGCTGCTGAGTGGAGCAGGAAGCATAATACATCTGTGCCATTGTACACCCTCTGGATCCACCCCTGGGGTTAAATCAAGGAGGTGGATCAGTTTGATGGTGTAAGTGAACCAAGGAAGTGATAAGGCTTCTGGATGCAAGGCCTGGTACCCTCAGCTGCAAGGCTAGGTTGTGGACCAGGGGTTCCTGCTGCAGCTCTGGAAATCACAGGTTCCTGTCCTAGAGGTCTCGTGTACAGAGGGGTCTCAGGTGACGTGGTCCTCCATGCCCAGACAAGGCTGTAGCAGAAGAGCAGGAGGATGCCCAAGCTGAGGTGATCAGGATTCAAAGGAGAAACTTCCTGAGCAAGGCTGAGGCCAGGGGAAGGCTGAGGCTTTCCTGTACCCTGGCAAAGAGCAGCCAGGCAGTTACATTTTTATATACCTCTTATTTCATCATATCTAAGCGAACAGCTCACTAGGAGAGATACTGTCAATCCATTAGCTTAGCCCAGTCCTGATGTCATGAAACTCAGCAATGACTGGAACCTGATGAAAGTCTAAGGAAGAACAGCTTGCTACTGCTAGGTGTGGCTCACTCAAGGCTAAGCTGTAAGTATCCAGTATGGAACTAGAACCCAGTAATGTTAATTTAGAAGTCCAAATTCACCGCTGCAGTAATACTATATGTCTGACTGATTCAAAGTTGACTTCTTTTATCAGATTTATATTTCTCTAACGCCACTGAATTCAGTAGAGCTATTCCAGACTTGTTCTGGTATAATAAAGATCAAAATTTAACCCCATACATGTAGATCTCCAAAAATAATATTTTTAAGTGAAGTCATCTGCGGGAGTCTTGTGCTCACTAACATTGGCAGTATTCATATAAAAACTGATACATTCACATGCACAAAGTGCCCGTGAACTATATTTCTTAAGTATTGCGGATAAATGGGCTGAGGAACAAATCTTAAATGAGAACTTTGCCAAAGTAAGGGCTTAGTAAACACTGAGTAAGGACTGTGTGGTCTGGCCATACACCAGATGCTTTAACATCATTCATGGATGTCATCTTGCTCTCCCTCCATATCAATTATTTCGGGCCCCTGCCTGGACACACCCTCTTCAGCATTGCTCTTGTCATCATGTTGTGGATTTGGCCAAAAAGGAGTTGTACAGTGCCAGCTTCTGATTTCAGTTACCTTGATGTACATTGGGAGGAACTTCACTGAAATAAACTCTATCTCTACTGTTACAATTGTGATCAGAATCTGGCCCATTACAACATTGTGGTTTAGGCAAGAGAGAGCACATTTATTAGTAATGTGCAACTCAGTATCCTTTTCAGGGAATTTGACCTCTTTTTCTGCTTGTGAAATATTTATGACTAGGTCATGGTTTTCTAGAATTCATTAATTTAACTAAGATTTCTCGATTTCAGGGAATAGCCTGCTCTTCATTAAATGATGGAGATAGCAGATATTGGAGTTTTAGCATTTGTCAGTAGCTGTAATAAGCAATTTTTCTTCTTTTTACCAAAATGCTGGGAGTAGCTTACATTGCACACAGCCTCCCAGTGTTAGCTTTGCAGAGACCAGTAAAGGACTTTTCATGCCCTTATTTGAAATGAGCTTCCAAACGTACTTTTCTCTTAACCTACACATAGCCAGCCTGCAGTTAAGTTATATATCTTGCTGATTCTTTCTGGAGTATTGCTGTTAAGAGATATGGTCTGCTACCAACAAGACTTAATAGGAAGTCCAATTGAAAAGATATTTGTCAAAAAGTACACCTGTGGTACACAAACTTCAGTGATATCTATTATTTAAATCATACATTAATAGAATTTTTATTTTTGGAACAGAACAGAACCAAATTCTGCCCCATTCCTGGCCGATAGATGAGCACAAGATATCCACAAGCATGATGAACTCAAAGGATTTAAACAGCATCATAAAAGCATTTTATTGTTCACTCCAATGCTGTCATCTATGGCTAGCTAACAAATATGATAAGTTTTTAACATAATCCACCATGTCCTTGCCAGTGCTCCTTGTATGTTACGTCATCTTGCTTTGGGCCAAGACTTTGTTTTCCCCAGATGGTCATCAGTAAGCTGCTGACAGGCCTTCTTACTGGGAAACTGTAGAATAGCAATCTTCCAATTCATTTAGCACTACTGACAAAGAGAGAGCTGTTGATACCCTGATTCGAAAGCACTCTATCAGGCATTACACAGTGTCTGTGTTCTCAGCATGTTTGGGGCTTGATAAGTCATAGCACATGCTTTTTGACATCTTCCTGCCTTTCACTGCCGTGTAGAGTTTCTTGGAGTTGAAACTGGGCTGACAGAAAAGATGTAAAAAGCCAAGTGTGACATCATCAGCAACTGGTAGCAGTCATAAAGCCATAAATAATGTTTTGTAGACATGTATAAAAATAAATCCTTCAGGAGATGCACACCACAAATCCTTTGATTGAAACTCTTGTCTTGTTATGCAATCAAAGATATGTCTACTTCTGACATCAGTCTCCAGCATTTCAGTTAATATATAGTGAAGCTTCTTTTCACTGGGCATAAAAAAGTGGGTACTAGGAGCAGTCAATATGTAAATAAAATATTCCTCTTCCAATAAATATTATTTTGATCTACTGTGGGTTGATTCTCAAGCAGATATTTATTTATTTATGTATTTATTCAATTGCCATACTGCCCTTTCCAACAAAGGCTCAGGGTGCCTAGTCTTCATTTATGCCCAAATTCTCTCTCTTATTAAGCCACTTCACCATTCAGTGAGGTTGGAAGAGAAAGATGGTATATACTGCTGTACAGAAGTATGACCTATGAGACTGCTGAATACAATATGAAATGTTCCACCTTGAAGTGAGCGTAATAGCCAGATTAGAAAGGAATATCACATGATAGAGTACAGTCTGTGGGCCTCACCTTCATACCAAAGAGCAGCTGAAGCAATCTGCTTCGTTTTATGAAAATTAGATGCATCTGTCAGGCTCCTGGCAACTTGTTAATACAGCCTTCAGTTAGAGAAAGTTTGGATGCCCCTGCTTTATAATATTGCTGCCAACATTTATTTAATTATGTCTTTGTTTATTTAAAACAAACCTACTTTAATCATTTTTTTAATATTTTGGTCATCGTTGTGATATTATGTTCCTAACATGATCGAGTCTATTAATATACTGCCAGTATATTCACCATTTAACATCATTATAGTTGTCTTTTTCTGGTGACCTGATTCAGCAGAAAATATTCATGACTGTGCTAGCATGCCACAAAAGGTCAAATAGTCACTTAGGCACAAATAGTGAGTGGTCCTCTTTCTGGGACTTTGCCCACCTTCATCCCCAGGTAGTCTAAAGTACAACCACAGGCCACAGGGTGCAGTTGTCAGCAAGCACAATCATTTCAAGTGTTCTCTCCCAGCAAGACACACACCTCAGGAACTGAATTGGATTTAAACTTAAAAAAATATATACAAAACAAACAAAGCCTCCTTACCCCCAACATATCTTTTCTTTTTCCAGAAACTATAACTTATTTCCTTCTCCAAATCTCTTTAATTGTTATTAGAATACTGACTGCCTTTCAGCTAAGAATCTCAGTGCACCTTCCAAAAATAAATTTGTTTTTCCTTATAACGCTGCTGTAAAATAGTTAGCATACTAGTTGGTGATGTTATAGAATACCCAGTGTTTTTCCTCTTAATGCTACTTCTTTCATCCTCTCCTGGTGATTGATTCTGATCTCAAACTTCTGTCTTGCTGAATGATTATGATAATAAAAGAAAGAAGTAAATGATGTAACAAACGATGGAGGATGGGTGGCTGTACAAACAGAAAATGAGAGGAATAATGCAAAATACAGGATCCCTCACTTTATGCAGTTTCTGTATGTGCAAATTCACTCTTATGCGATGATCCTTTATATTCCAACAATTTGTTATATGTGAGGTAAATTCACTCTTACATGATTGGTGTGGTGGAGGCCCATAGTCAGCTGCTTTGTGCAGTGCATTGTGGGAGTGACATGCACCAAAATATAGTCTCCTGTGTGGATCTGTGCACCTTGCTCGTTGTCTGCAACACGTATTTCTGTAGTTGCCATCCCCATTAGGGTAACATTCATCACCACCCTGTGCTTGTGTGTCCTGTCTGCTGTACATGGGTACCAAAATGGTCTTGTAAAAGTGGTAGGAATGGGTCTGGGGATCAGTACAGTCGAGGTCTTGGAATGTATCCCTGTTTGTTACATTGTAAAGTGGGTTCCCTTTATGCAGAGTCGAGTTATGCACCATTTCCCGGGAACACATGTACAGCATAAAGGAAGGGAAACCTGTAATGGTCCAATAAAGGCTGTTAAATGATTTGCCAAAAGTCAGTGGCAGTCAGAAACAGAACCCAGGAGTCCTCTCAGGCTTATCTGTAACCATTAAAAATTAATTTCTGTTTTGCTACTAATTTTATCTGTTAGTTTTGGATGTTTGCTGTTCTATGCTTCAAACGCAGACTTGTTTTCCAACCAAAGCTTAGTACAGTTATTTACAGAATAGCAGAAGTTCCAGGCTATGAAGCAAATACTCCCCTTTCCTCCTGTTAAATGCTACATTTTCACAATTAACACCCATCATTTTTATGCCTTAAACTCATCTTGAATCTTGAGGTAGTAGGAATTAAAACATGAGATTAATTATTTGGAAATGTGTATTCTTTTGTCTATGGATGTACGGGCCTTTGCTAGGAGAATGATGAGATGGGTTCTCTATGATGATAACATAGCTGAATGAAGGATGCCCTCAGAGTATTTGCAGCTGGCTATCATGGATCCACATTTTAAACACTGGAGCAGTGTCCAAAACGAAATAGTTTAGATGGAAATAAAATATGCCGTAGTTTTGTTTCCTTTTGCTTTCAGGCTTAGTGCTTGATTTCTGGAAACACTTTGCAAATTACTAGTGCAGACAAAACTATTCTTTCATACTGGATGCATTAGCCCAATTCCCACTCCATTTCTGGTGGATAAGTAGCACTTAATACAGCTAACTTTAATGGCATATGTGGCATTTTGAGCTACTTAAACAGATTTTTAGATCATATTGTCCCCATGTAACTCACTGGGTATTTTGAAGCATGAGGCATCAGAAGGCCCACTGTGCCTGCTTACGATTTATTCTGAACTTATTCCAATCTATTAGGTGGGGGCTAAGGTGATGCAGCTGCTAAGGCATGTGGTGATAACCCAGAGGTTGCAAGTTCAAGGCTATAGCAGATGCACTCATGGCATGACCTTGTCAGATTCTAACAAATCTGCAAATTCTGCTAAATACCTTGTCATGCAAGGACATGAAAAAAAGGAAAGGATTCTGTTAGGTGCATAAGTATAGGACCCAGAAACATTAGTCATAAAATAGTCACTAGTCATAGAAAAACCTTGGCTAGTAACTTGGTGGGGGCCATTCCCACCATTTCACTCAACAGCCTGGGCTAGCACATTTCCCCAGGAACGGGAGACCCAGGTTCCAAGGTCTCCTCAACTAGTAGAGGTTTGATCTAGATCTCCCACTTCTGACTAGGCCAGGGTGGGCAATTATTTGGGCCTGGGGGGCCACATAGGGAGTTTTGATTAGTTGTCAAGAGCCGGATCAGCACACCTCCCACCCCCAACAACTCACCAAAACTCCCTATGAGGAGGTGGCAGGAAGGCAGGCAAAGAGCTGTGTTTGAATGACGAATCCTAAAGGAGTGGGACAGGTGGGTGAGGCTGTGACAGTGTAGGGCCAGGGCATGGGGCAGAGCTGCAATCTGCTCCCTGCACACACCTGCCATGTGGTGGAGGGGAGGAGGCGATGTGTGTGTGGAGGGGAGGTATGAGCTGTGTGGAGGGGATGAGCATGTGTGTGATTTGGGGGAGGGTTGCTGCCTTGGCACTGGGTCCCAGGAGCTGGCCAGGGGTGAGGGAAGGGAGGATCGGGGGGGGTAGAGGGCTGTGCACAGCAGAGCTCACCCAGGCATTGTAGTCCATGGCAGCCCCCATGACGCTCTGCATGGGACCACGCCCCAGCCAGGGCACTGTGTCCAGCCTATGCCCACTGGCCCCAGTCTCAGTCAGTGCACACAGTTTACCAGCGGGGCTGCTCCCCATGCAGCTGCAGCCACCCAGGGCATGATCAGCTCCCCTTGCCTCTAGAGGTGTCTTCTCCTCCTGCTCTTTCTCCTGCTGCACTGCTCCAGGCAGGAAGGAAGCTGCAGCTGGGCAGCATCTAGCCATGCATACAGGGCTCCAGCTCTAGCTCCTGGTTGCCTTGACCCAATCCACCCACCCAATGCAGGCAGCCAAGCGGGTAAAAGACAACTGGGAGATGAAGCCCTGCATACTGGGGCAGAAGCCAGTTGGCTGAAGCTTCCTCCCCATCTGGAGTGGTATATCAGGGACAGAAGCAGGAAGATGAGTCACCACTGGAGGTGAGGGGAGCTGAGCAGCACTTGGGCAGCTACAGCTACACTGGGAGCAGCCCTGTCAGAAGTCATACACATTGGCCTGAACTGGGACTGGCATGCATGGGCAGGAGGGCAACACTGGCTGCCCCAGGTAGGGCTCAGCCCCATGTGGAGTAGCACGGGGCAGCCACAGGCTGGATCCAAACAATTGGTGGGCTCCAATCAGTTTGTGGGCTGCATGCAGCCCACAGACTGTATTTTGCCCACCCCTGGAATAGGCATTGCCAAGAATTGTCCGCTTCCTGAGCATAAGAGGGGCCTAGACTTTGTTCTCCTTCTTCCAGGCCATGTGCCCTACCCATAAGGCTACTGGGCTAAAAGGTGAGATGCTCCTCCACTTCTCCTTCTTTGTACCTTACACAGAATGATATGCCTTCCAAGAAAAGAGTAGGATGTAAAAATCAACACAAGTGGCCTGAAATATACTTACATTGCCAAGGTAACCATGTAAGCACTACTTATTCTTTTAAAGCTGGGGTTGGATTTGGACCATTGTGTTTTGAAAGTATTCTCAAGAAATCTCTCAATTTCTGAAGCTTTTATTTAAACCAATTAGTAATTAATATTCCTAAAACAATATAAAGACACGCATTGTTTCTTTAAAATCTCAACAAGATGCTAGGCAGGGAAGGTCTTAGCAGAAGCTCTATAGTGGGTGTACCTACACAAGTCGCTACATCGCCATAGTGAAGAGCTATAGCAATGTTCATTTGGCAGGAATGAACTGTGATACCGACCTTACTGCACAGTAGCAACAAGCTACTGCATAGTAGGGTCAGAAACAACCTGTGCGCCACCAGGACTGTGTAGTAACAACTGTGCAGTCAGGGGCACATGTAGATGCACCCAATGAATCAGAGAGATAGCTAGCTCCTCTTCTTTAAACATTAACTTTTTGAGGTTAGAATAGAGAAACTTTCATCATCATCATCCACCAATATTATTACATGATAAATAAAGAAATCCCTTAAACTAAAACTGTCTTGAACAAAACAAGTTGGCTTGCAAATTTGCCTTGAAGACCTACACATAATTTAAGAATGAAAACTCTTCTGTTCATCATGTACCTTATTGAAAACGCAATTGTTCTGGAAGGGAAGGTCATAAGGAATTAAAACTTAGATTGTTTGTCACGTAAGCTTTTTTCCCCCACTACTATGCAGTTTATATAAATGCATTGCAGGGAAGAACTGAAATGCTAAGCAGTATATTCAGTCTGTAAGATTGGCAAATGTCACCTTAAATTCACAAAATTACATGAACAACATCTTTTCCTCTTAAGTTTTGAATTTTGAAAAGAAGCCCATTATTCCTGGGTGGTCACTGTAGAGATAGCTTCAAGCATACAAAATATAAAAAGTATGCATGAAATATGCCAGTATATTAAATTAACATCCTGCAAAAGCTCCCTTTTTAAAATCCAGATGCTTATATTGCTTTTGACAGACTCTAAGCGGTAAAGTTTTAACTTTAAAGAAGGGGCTTTCTGTTTCTGTTTTCAAGTTAAAAATAATGAAAGGAAAACACACTGAAATTCCCACATTATTAAATAAAACATTTAAGTGGCCAGGGGCCAATCATTGTCACGCCATGAACAAATGCCTTACGGTAATATGTTCCATAACTGTTTGCTAAAAATGACCAATTTTAACACATTTGCACATGATTAGACACAATAAAAAGTTACTTATTGAAGCCAGTGTCACACTAGTGTTACTCATGCCCAGGGGGAGTGAAATTTCATTGCAAACCTGAATGACAGGTGGTGTGAAATAAGTTCCATGCTGTGAAAACAGATCATAAAAAGAGCCACCAAGTGATGGACTTTGTTCGTATGGTCAGGAGTTCATAACATTGCCACTGTATGACCGCATCATTGAGGAATAGGAGTAAAAGAATGTTCAACAATGAAGATTTGGCTAAATGACTGGCAGATTCAAAGAGAAGCTCTCCGGGACCCATAATTAAAATATCATTTCAAAATCTCTGCTTTTATCAAGGATTATTTTATCAAAACAGTGCATTTCATATTAGAGAGGATTTAATTTTATTCTTTTGCTTTTCCCTAGGTGTATTCACATGATTCCCTTTTTTAACTATTATATGCTTCTGAAGAAGGGAGGTACAAGAGTGCCTGTAGATAGATAGGTACTGCTAGTGTTGCCTCATTTTAATTAAACATCTAAAACGACCAACAAAAAAATCTACCTATTTATTACAATAGAAAACTTTAGCTTTATCATGATACATTTTCCTGACTGTGGTGGGGAGATACACTTTGAATAAAACTATTTAAAATGTAATTCATTTTTATAAGTAAGCAAGCATTAATTTGAATTACAAACATTTTTGCATTTAAATCTTCTTTAAAGTTAGGTGCATAGGGTGTTTAGAATTTCAGATCTCCACATTTTTTCTACTTCTTATTTAAGTGAATTCTAATTCAAAACTTACTGGTGTATCTCAGTTCTCTAAAATAATGGGTCTTTCCATCCTCAAATTTTTCATGTTCTTGTAAGAAGAGCTATCAAAGCCAGGCTTGTTTACTCAAACCCTCTATAAATACCTAGGATCCCATCAGGAAAAGGTGAATGTAGGGGGAACTTTCTGAGTCTAAGCTAATGGGAACTTTAGAAGAGATCATGTGTACTTTCTGGCATCTGCACATATACATATATACATTCACAAGGAGGTTTCTAGCTTCTTGGGATTTTACACATCTCTCAGCTATAGCAAATCTGAGAAGCACATAGAAATTTTATATGACTGAGATATACCCTTGAGAGTTTGGATCCATAAAATAATTCATGCATTCCAATTAGAGATGCATATTGTGCTTTGGAAAAAAGAGTATGCAATGAATCATTCCCTAGCTTAAGTCCTGAACCAAGCTCAGAACATCTTGAGGCTTGAAAATATTTCCTTCAGGAACATCCTCTCTCTTAATATGCTTGGGGGATTGATTCCCAGACCACCTGCATACCAACTGCCAGCCTTCATTTCCACATTGTCCCTACAAAGATCTATTTAGGGAGATTTTATGCCCCTAGAGGTCCACAGCATAGTTCTCCGTGTGCCATCTTCTGGAAGAACCGAGAGGCAAACATTTATTTAATTTCCCTGCCATATAATGACAATAAGCATTAACTACATGTATATTTCATTTATAATATCAAGCACAACAATGTGCCACCTCCATAATATTACTGCTCCTCCTGGTCCTTCCTATAATATACATTGTCAAAATACATAATCAACCCAAAAGATTATTCTGAAGGCAATAATCTCACAATACGTAGGGAAGATGCTTTACTAAGGCCCTTGGCAGGCCTTGTCAGTTAAAGGTGTGATGGGATTTGATGTATGATCCCAACAATTGCTCATCCTCCCATGCCACAGATGCGTGGTAGGAGGTGTGATTGTGGCTTTGAGCATTAGATTCCACCATGCCTTATTGCTAGTACAAGGAAAGCCCAAGATCAGAATCTCTCCAGACCCATAACTAAAAAATCATTTAAAAATCTCTACTTTTATCAAGGATTATTTTATCAAAACAATGCATTTCATAGTAGCGAGGGTTTAAGTTTCTTCTTTTGTTTTTCCCTGGGTATATTTGCTTAATTTCCTTTTTTAACTGTTATACCCTTCTGAAAGAAGGGACGGGACAAGGGTGCCTGCAGACAGATATGTACTAGTTTTGCTTCATTGTAATTAAACAGCTAAAAGACCAGCAAGATCGAAAGACCATCAGAATCCTCTGGTCCCCCTCTGCTGGCAAGTAGCAAGCTCCCATGGCTGGGAGCCTCATCAACTGATATGGGCTCCCAGCTGCAGGTGTGCACCATGAGCTGCTGGGAACCTGAAGGAACTGACAGTTCCCAGCCTCAGGGGTGCATGATGTGCCTCTGCAGCTGGGAGACCACATCAGCTGTCAGGGCTCCCAGGTGCCCCCTGTGTCTGGGAGCCTCAGCCTGGCCACATGTTCAGTTAATGATAGGAACCAGCCACAAAGTCATTATACATATTTTGTATAATAACTTTGTGGCTTTTTCCTTGTTTTATTACGCCATTAATTGCATTTGCATGTGGCTGTGTAAATACTTAATACACAATTAACTGGTTAATGTGTGCCATGGGCCTAACAATAATCTGTTGCCAGCTCTAGGGGCCAAATATAAGATTGCTCTCCCTATCTGACTTCAGTGACTGGGATGTTGAATTATTTGTAAAAGATTTACAATTTTTTAACCACATGCACCTACTCATAAAAAAAATCCTGACAGGTAAAGCAACACAACTAAGAAAAAGCAGTACAACTGTAGTCCATTACTCTTCTCTGCTTAGCCATGCTGAATTAAAAAAAAAAAAAAAAAAAATCACCAGAAACTGCAGCACCAGCCAAAGAAAGAAGTGATAAGGTCATTACTGCAGCCTTTATACATAGCTTGTTTGAATTAATTAACTGTTTTATATCATTGTTTTATTTTGCTGCATGATAAAAGTTTTGATTATTATATTATTATTATAATAGAAGAGCTGTGGAATCAACTTTTGGTGTCAGACATATGAATAGTAGGTGCTTACTTTTCTTTAACAGGAATTGGTTTCACACAACATTTCCTACAAAGTATCTGACTACTAGGCCTGTGCGAATAGGGAAGGCTTCGATTCAGATTTGGCTGATTCGCTGGACAGTGACTCAATTTGGAGATTCAGATCACTGTCCTAAATTGATTCGGCCAAATCAGCTTTGGAAGATTCAGCGTTGATTTGGAGAGATTAGGTGATTCAGATTGGCCGGGGAGAGGCAGGGACAGACGGATGGCTGCAGGTTCTCCCGTGTCTCCTCTGGCTGTGCCTGCCTCTCTCTAGGTAGTGGGGGGAGCCACGGGAGAAGCCCCCATGGCTGCCCTGCCCAACCCAATCCCCCACCCAGCCCCAACCTAGTCCCTGCACTTTAAAAAAAAACAACCCCCCCCCCATACTCACCGGCTGCAGGAGTAGCAACTGAGGCCTCAGGGTACTTGTGGCAGAGCCCCACCATGCAGTGGGGGGCAGTAGGGATCACCCACCCTCCCTGCCTGGCCCCTGAACAGCAGCTGACTTATGGTACAGGTGCAGTGCAGCTTGGCAGGGCACCATGCACTGCCTGGGAGCTGGGGCCACTGGGGCCAAGCGGTGCTGGGCTCTGGCTGACACATGGAGCTTCCCCAGCTCCCAGACAGCATGCAGCACCCTACTGAGCTGCATCACACCTGCACCATGGGGCAGCTGCTGCACGGGTGCCAGGCAGGGGGGGCGGTGATCCCTACTGCCCCCTGATGCACTGGGGGGCTCTGCCACAAGTGCCCAGAGGCTCGAATTGCCACTGCTGCAGCTGGTGACTTTGGAGCTTTAAAAAAAAAAAAAAAGCTCCGCACTCAATGGCTGCAGCAGCAGTGATTGGGGCCTCTGGGCACTCATGGCAGAGCTCCCCCATGCAGCACAGGGCAGCTGGAGTCAGCAGGGATCATACTCCCCACCTGGCACCTGTGCGGCAGCTGCCCCATGACATGGGTGCAGTGCAGCTTGGCAGGGTGCTGCACCTGCATCAGCACTGGGAGTGAGGGCTCTGCCCTGTTGCTGCTTGCCAGGTAGCACAGGGTGCACAGGATGCACAGGGCTTTGCCCTGCTGCCATTTACCCCTTCCACCTGGAGTGAGCCACGCACACATCCTGCCCCCCCTACTGCAGCTGGGCAAGCAGCAGAAGGGCAGAGCCCCCACTCCCAGCGCTGCCATGCCCGCATCCCACACGCCCCCGTCCCCTTCCCTGACTAACATATCCCCTACCCCTGTTGGGCACCCTGTCCCAGCCCCAGCCCCAATCCCTCCCTCCCCCACAGCCCTTCACTCCCCCAACCCCAATAGACTTACTAGCTGGAGACAGCTATCAGCTACCCATTTAGTCTATGGCCGAGTCTGCTGAATCTTTTCTGAATTGATACAGATGCTTTGAATCAACTCAGAACTTTTTACTTGGTCTTCCAATTCAATTCTGATTCAGAGATTCGGTCCCCAAGTCAGGCAGAATCTCCTCCGAATTGAATCAGCTACCAAAGCTTCACACAGCTTTAATGGCTACTAGTCTTTTACAAACAGAGGCAGAATATGGCAGAATCATGCTATTGATACTCATAGGTCACTGTGCAGTCTAGAGGAGGGCTTATTAAAATCTACACTACTAAAGGCTTTCATTCTGAAAAGAAAAGGAGAGGCAGCCTTCCAAAAAATGTGTGTGTGCAAAGTCTTTCTAAACCTCTTTATTCCACCACCCTTTTTGTTTCCATTGCAGCAGTGGAAATTAGAGGAAGGCATAATAAATTCAATTCTCTCCCACTCACTCCCACATTGTCATGTTTAACCTATAGCTAGACCAGTGTTTCTCAAACTTTTTATATTCAAGATACCCCTCATTAGACTTGAGGCACCCCTCTTAGTGTTCACTCATTTTTTCACTACAGGTACAGGAAAAAATAGAGTAGGGCTGTCAAACAACTAAAAAAATGTGATTGCAATTAGTTGCATGATTAAAAAATGAGTCAGAATTCATCGTGATTTTAATTGCACAGCTAAAAACTCAAAATTATGCAAAACTATGCAGTTACTTTGTATGGTTGTGGGTGGGTGTGTATGTGGTGGGAAATTTGTCAAAGTGTGGGGTGGGGGGCTGTGGGTGTGTGGAGGGGTTGGAGCCTGGGGAGGAGGGGTCCCTACACACCCTTGCAGGATGCAGGGTACTGTGAGTCAGCGATGAGGGGCATGGGCAAGGAATGGGCATATTACCCCCCCCCCCCCACACACACACACAGGTGTCCTTTTTTGGAACTGGAACTATATTGCAGTCTGGTGGTGTGCAGAGTAGCACCCAGCAGGTAAATCTGTGGAGGGGGAAAGGGAAATGGTGGGGGTGCAGGTCAAGGCACCCGCGGTGAGTGAGGGAGTAGGGCAGAGGCTGATGTGAATGCGTCCCTGGGGCTGGGATAGGTCATGGGACAGCCATGGGCAGCTTATACAAGGATGCGGGGTAGGCATGGTTCCCCACTGCTGCGCATAGCCCCAGCAGAGGTATGGGGGGAACGTGCCCCACAATTTGTGTGCAGGGAAGAGGCAGGCTGCCCACTGTGGACTGGGGCTCTATGCCCTTCTGCCTTTGTCCTGAGAGCCACATGACACCATGTAGTGCCTCCTGCCGCCAGGTGGACAGGGGACGCATAGCCAGCACATAAATCCTGGGGCAAAGGCAGCAGGGCACAGAGCCCTAGCCTGCAGCGGGTAGCCTCCTTCCACCCCGTACACAAATCTGGGGGACACATACCCCCCATGCCTCACCTGGGGGTGGGCGCAGTGGTGGAGAGCTGCACCCGCCCCACCCCGCCCCTGGACGAGCCACTTTCAGCTCCCCCCATGACCCACCTCAGCCCCAGGGCCTGCCCCTGCCTCACTCCCTCCCTCACCATGGGAGCCTTGATCCCTCCCCCTCCCCAGACTTACCTGCTGGGTGCTGTTCTACATGCTGCTGAGCTGCATTCCTGGCTGTGTGCATGCTGCAGCTGCTCATGTATGTCTGTGTCCCTCCCCTGCCTTCCTACTGCAACAGCCCAGAGACTGCACCCAGGCTGCCCTTGCCACTGTTGCCCCATGTGGGCAGGCTGGAGGCAGTGGTTAAATGCATTAAAAAATAATGCAAGAACCGTTTAACACATTAATCATACATGTTAACAGTGATTAATTGACAGCCCTGAAATAGAGTAATTCTTCTGCTGCAAAGAACTTGGAAACAGCACAAAATCAGAATGTTTTTTTAACACTGTGGATTCCTATTTGAAATCTCCAGGCTTGTGACTCATGTTTGCACATCTAACAGCGGTCATGTTGTGTGCCACCCTTGAAAGGATCTCAAGGCACTCCATGGTGCTGCAGCATCCTGGTTTAGATTGACCAAACTAGACCCTACAAAGAGTTTTGTTTATTTTTAACTGAAATGTGTTTAATCTTTGCCTTCCATGGAACTAAATGAGAACCCAGTTCTTGTCTTCACTTGTTACATTGCTGCCATTCTAACAACTCCAAATCTTTATTACAATAATAGTATCTACTACTTACTAAGCGCTTTTCATTGGTTGATCCTGAAACACTTTACAAAGAGGGAAGTGTTGTTATTCCCGTTTTGCAAATAAGGACTCTGCCTGTGTATGCATTTTCTTTCATCTAAGGCTGTGGGCCTTGTTGGAACCACCAGTAAGCCAAAATGATGAATATAGAGGGGTAACAAGAGATGGCTGAATGCCGATCACCCTGGGCATACTACCTCCCAAAAACAAACTGGCAAAGCCACCTTAATGGAGTGCTGCAAGTGGGCTAATCAGCTCACCTCTCAGCTGAGCTGCCTCAGCTGCCAGGCAGAGCTAATTAGCCCAGGAAAGACTGTTTCAGCTGACTAGGCTGCTGTTTCTGTGGCTCTGCAACATGTCTAATGAAGGACTGTAAGCAAAGTAGGTTATGCATGTGGCTTATGGGGTGTTGTTATGTGCAGCCACTTGTGAAGTGGACAGAGAAGTGAGCTGTGGGAAGAGCTGGAGGGAGGAGATAGCTTATGAAAATATGGGGGGTATTGGGAAGAAAGGGGTCTGTAGGACCAGAGATGGGGACAGAGGAAGTGAGTCATGAGCTTTTGTAAGAGGGTAGCAATTGAGAAAAAATAGTCTAAAGATCTTGATGTGTTATGTTGGCTAAAACACAAACTTGGCATTATGTTAGCTGAAATCTGTCCTCATTTGTTATGGTACATGATGTAAATGAGCACCTTCATTACAATGAACTGGTGAAGGTACAAGATATGGCCAGGGTGGGGTTGAAAATCAGAAACATCTACAGCAAAATAAAAGGTAACTGTATATCATACTAAGTAATGGATGAAAAGCTGTTTTGAAAAAGTGAATATGAGCAGAAAGAATAAGCTAATTGAAATGAACCTAGTTGTGTCAGGGTGAGGGAAGCTGAGTGTGCCTCTCACACTTATATTCCCATATATTGATAACTTTAGGAAAGTTAAAGGCTAAGTTGTTAATGGTGAAATTATTGTATTCCACTACGTTTTGGTTACTTATTTGAAAATGCTTACAGTGACCACATATCCACTCATGATAGAAGCTCATAATGTCCTGAATATCAAATGGAATTATACAAGTTGAATTAAGGGAAAATACAGCGCACCTTATTTTAAAAATATTTGTTTGAAACCAGCTCAGGGCAAGAGCTGTCTCTTAGTAGGTGGTTCCACAGAGCCTAGCACAGATTGTTTGTGTCATAGTAACACCTGCCATATCTGCAGGTACAAATCAGGGATTGGGGCCCCAGGGTGTTAGGCACTATACAGACACATTACAAAGAATAACAACTCCATTTTGGAGAATTTACAATATAGGTATAAATGTGAAATAACACATGAACTCAACAGAATGTAAGTTTATTTGTAGTATCTAACAAAGTAGGCTGTCACCTACAAATGCTCATGCCTCTTTGAACCAGTTAATATGTAAGGTGCTACCCCACCTTACTTGCTGCCTAACACAAAGAAAAACAGACAATGAGGCCCTCCTCTTGGTGCTTTGGGTTGCACTACAGCTTAAATGAGAAAAAGTATCTAGAGTATCATGGTCATCAGACCAAGAAGTCCAAAACACTTCCATAAGATCTCATATATGAAAATTATATATTATTAATTTGATAAAATTATTATAATCACAAGTATGTTAATTTCCAGCATGCTTCAAGCAGTGATCATCTAATAGGGTTAATTTATATATTTAATATAATTATTATGGTAGTACTTATGGCTATTGACCAGAATGTGTTCCATTGGGCTGAGGTGATGTACAGCTAGAAAGATAGTCCAAGTCCTTGCTTCAAATAATTTGGCACTTCATGGTTCAGCTTATTTTTGACTGTAAAGGGGTACAATTTGTTTGTTTCTTTAAGGATTAACATAAGGATCATATTCAATTTTTAAGTGTTCTGTTTATATAGACTGATTTTTATACTGTAATTCTTGAAAGTATCTCATAATGTACTTGCAATATTCTGTGTTCAAAAGGGAAGTGCCATATGGGCCAGATTCACTGTAAGCCTTTGTTCCTAAATCTTTAGTAGAAAGGACTCTTCATGGGTATTTTTCTTCCTCCCTCCCCCCTCCCCCCCCCCTTGCATTCTGTTATGACATCAATCTGATTGAAGAAACAGCTTTTGGCTTCTGGACACAGTGACTGTTAAAAGCAACATGTAGGTTATATGGACCATTTATTATAGAGGAACATGAAGGTAGGGCAGGGTGGCACCTTAGAGACTAGCTACTTTTAAGAATCCGAGCCTGACTACTGCAGAGACCATCCACAGGCTTCAAATAAGTACTTATGTCATTTGTTGTATCGGAGCCCGAGTGCTCAGCAACTTCCACATTGAGCCAAAAGGTCCTTCAGTGCCCTGGACTTCATGCTTTCACTGATACCAGTGCAAAGAGGCTATATTTGTACCCATTTTACCACTTGCTTTGCAATGGCAGGTGACAGCAGCAGGTAAAAAGCAATTACGAGTGAGTTCCAAGCACCTTAAGTTCAGAGACTTTGAAGCTAAAATCCACAGAAACAACTACTATAAAATGCTGGCACAAACTAGACAATGAGGAGGGAAATATATTATTGCTGTGGCTTTCCTGTTAGAAGGATTTGACATTGGTACATATCCAGAATCTCCCATTGCCAATACTCACTGATGCCAGCTGTTTGGGTCATCAGCAAACTGTGTGCCATAGAGAATAAGCTGTCAGATCTGCCTAGTTGTCCTTTTTATTTTTCATAAAAATAATTTTAAAAAATCGGGATATCTTTGGTGCCAGACAAAATTCACAGTGTTATTAAAACAAATGTTGACTGAAGTAGTTAACATACCCTGGCACAGATACTGGAGAGAGCAGGCTATAAAACATTTTCATATTTGGCTTCCCTTGGCTCATTTTCTGTGACATTAATGTAGATGATACAGAATAGTCCAAACATTAGAGGAACTAAGGAAACTACGGAGAGAGGACTCAGGAAGTTCATCCACATCTATCATGTTTTGTTAGGGCCAGACTGTTCCTGGCCCCGCATATATTTAAAGACAGAATGACACTAGAAAGCTGAGGACAGAAATGACATATAAACTGGTATAAGTGATGGGAAACCAGTTCAAATCTGTAACACAAAACAAGTTCACTGCACAAAAAACACTTTCAAAATGGCCAAAACTGGTTTACGATAAAACTGGATGGATGTAGTATCAGACTTAACTGATTTAGATTAAATCAGTTTATTGAGCTGTCCCAAATCCCCTCCAGATTCAAGGGAATTCTGAGTCCCCCGGTATCCCAGAATGCTTTGCACCTCCCTCACAAACCCCTCATCGCAGGGTGGATGGGCTTGCCCAAGCTTTCTGCTCCATTCACACAGGGAAGCATAGTGTAGTGCCCCCAGCTTCTGGCCCGTGCCACTGCTGCATTTCCAGAATGAAAAGTGAAAGCCTGTTCACTTATTCGTTCAATCTACAGAGTTTAGACTAATCTGTGGAGATTAAATTGATTCAGCATCAGGCTTTTGACTGCCTGTACTTGGCTGAAATGTCCCTTCTAGCCCAGTCCCTATTGTCCTTCTGCTCCTGTATGAGTCGGGTACCTTCCTGATCCATGCACTTTCTTAATGCAAGAAATTTTGAGTGTAGACCCACAAAGAATGGAAAGAAGCACAACACCACCAGAGGCCTACCAGGGCAGCTCTCTGCCCTGAGCACTAGTGGTGCATAGGGCAGTGCCAGCTGTCATGCTGCCAGCTACAGCAGTGAGCAGTGGCTACTTTTGCTTCCCCTTCATAAGGTATCAACTGGGCTGCTGCCCTGGTCACCTCTCCCACCCTGTGCCCCCTCAGTTATGCTACTGGACACCACTTTGTCTTTTCCTTGTTCCCCTAGGCAGCAGCCTTGCTTTAAAAGGGTGTACATGAGGACACTTTGGCGCTGGAATCTCTTTTTTGGTGCACCAAATAACAGGCTGTAGTTTAATGTGAAATTCTAACACTGACTTAGCAGATGCATTACAAGAGAAGCTGTAGTATATATGATCCTTGTGGTTAAGCTTGATATTGTTTGTTCTAAACTTGTATCTACACTTGCCCTTTATTTTTTCAACTTTATTTCATAAGCTGAATTGTTCCACATGGTCAAAGACTTTAAAAAAGAAAAAAGATAGTTTGAGCAACTGTTTTGATTTTGTCATTACTGAGTTTAAAGAGAATAAGGTAGTGTATAGAGGAAGAACATTTCCCATTATAAAAAAAATCTTGTGACTTGTCTTGAGCACCTCCACATCCTAAACAACTGGAAAAAGTTTTAAAATTTAGCATAGAAACAATCCTCAGTGCGAAGTGTTTTTGCCTACTTTGGAGAAAACTAGTTTTGATTCATTGAGTTTATGAGCTTTTTAAAATATCAAGCTGAGAGGTTTTTTTACTAGTATTTAAAGCGTGCAGCTAAAGAAAGATTTACTGTGCGTGTGTGGTTCATTTAGTGTCTGAGTGAAAAGTGGAAGGAAATATGTTGCTGCAAATTAGGAGGCACATCTGGACTCAGAGGAAGGGCTCAGTCTCTCTAAATAACAATCTAGATTTGTATACCTTGCCCATCAATGTGCTATCTGATTACCTGTTGACAGCCATGCCTTGGAAGATGTGCAGAAGGAAGCCCTGCTCTGCTGCACTGCTGGAGGGGCACAGCTGGGAAAGGCTGTTTGTATTGTATTTGGAGAGTGGCTGCCCTGCAGTCTTTCCACCCGGCCACCAGTGAGGCAATGTGCGTGATTTAACCTGTGCCTCCTGACTTAACAGTGCATCTGACCCAGCCAGGTCTCAAGCACCTGCAGCAGCGCTTGAGCTCTTCTGATGGCATTTGAAAACACTAGCTAATATTTCTCACCCCATAAGCATTTTATTATATGTCACCCCATAAGTAGTTTCCTCAATAACCTCTTGTGATGGACTTTAAATCCACCAGGAAAGCAAACAGTAGGTGGAATACCACCACCATCCACTCTCTTGTTGACTCACTTCAAAACTTCTTCGAGGTGGAAAGGCAGAAATTTCCTTTACAGAAAGTTTATGGGGTTGTCTTAAAGAATATTTCTGTATGTTTCAAAACTCTATAGTGATATTTTTCAGGTAATTTCCTTGGTACTAAAGTAAGGCTTGCTAATCTGTAATGGCCTGGCCATACTCCAGGCTTCTGATATTAGGTCGCTATAATCATACTGTCAATTACTCTGTTTTACTTGGAGCCTATCTACATTATCCTTGAATTCCTTCAGAATGCTTGAAAACATACCACCCAGTACTGGATCATTTTCCAAAGTCAGGGTCTGATTCTGCCTCCCTAATTCATGGTAGGTCAAGGAGACCTTTACTCTAAAAATAATCTCATTGTTTATATTTGAAGAGTAGCATAAGTAAGGGAGACATCATTAAGCCCTATGTGGTCACTGTGGCTCAGTATTTCCTCTTCTGTCACTTTAGCACCTTGTACTTCCTCTTTATTGGAAACAATGGTATTTTCCAGTTATTCTGTGATGAAGACTGATGCAAAGGTATCGTTAAGATCAATAATTACAGGAGCAGCAATTTGATCAACTCACTCAAGACACATTGGTCCCAGTTCTCAGTAGTATTAAGCACCCAGATCTCCTACTGAGTTCAACTGGAAATGTGAAAGCTCAGCACTTGTATGCAAGGAGGCTTAAACTGAGCACCCATAATCTTAGGCACCTAAAGCCGTGATCTTTTTGAGGATTCTACACTACTCTGCAGCAACAACCATGGCCTGCAGACCACAGGCTTAGAGCATGACTTCTACTGATTCTGTCTACACCACAAAATAGTATACAGTAATATGCAGAAATATTCTGTGCCAGTGTCTTGTAGATACACAAACTAGCCTTGCATGTGCTAAGTCCACAAATTAGGCTGGTATAGACTAATTTATTGAGTCATTGGATAGTCCCATCAGACACAAGTATTACCCAATGGTGGAGTACATTACTACTCTCATTTTCAGAAAAAAGGAAAATATCAAGAACAAGTATGCAAGGATACAACATCTGTGGTACATATAACATCTTTTTACCTGGGTTTGTTTGTTTTTTTGTGGGGGAGGGGTTTGCCTCCTTCAAATTTAAGACACGAGACATTTTAGAAGAAACATTTTATTTTAAAATGGTCATTACATTTGAAGAAATACACTTCTATTTTTTTTTATTTATTAAATATTTTTCCCTACTCTGAGGATAAAATCTTGACTTGTTCTTCATGGTATTAAAACTTGCTCATTCTGCTTCTGGATGAACTGAGACCTTGGGGTCTTTTGCAAAGACCAGAGAGAGACAAAGCCTACATGAACAAGAGCAAATGCACTCGGTAATCTAGTATTGAGGGCACTCACTCAGGATGTTTGAAACCCAGGGACAAATCCCTGCTTCTTCCATCCCTCCAGTGAGGGTCCTATCATTGGACTATAGTGTCTGTCTTCTTTTCTGGCCCAATAAATATGTAATGATTTATATAAAATAGAAACATCCTGAGCAGGAGAGATTGAGACTAATTAGGTACATCCACATGTGCAATTAAAGCATACGAATAAGTGCTGGAGTTATTGCTCTGGAATTTTTTGCTCCCAGGCATGCTGTATGAATGTGCGCCCAGGAGCAGAAAACTCTGGACCACATTGCTCCAGAGTTTACCTGTGTGCATCATATGGAGCCCAGTAAGAGCAGTCTTGGCTGGCAGGGAACCCAGGGGGTCAGCCTGCCAGCCCAGGACTGCTCCAACCAGACTCCATATGCTGTGTAGGAGCTGGCTGGGGCACAGGGTGACTCTTTGAGGCACTAGCCAGCAGGTAGTCCCTGTGCTGAGGCACACTGCACCCCAGCCAGCTGGAACAGCATCTACAGATGTGCTGCTGTGGACAAAAAGACTCCACTGTAGGGTACTACTTGAATTTTACAAGATGACCCTGCTTCAGAGGTTATTAGTGTTGTAGGCTTAATAGGGGTGCACTTGTAGATGCCAAGACATTTACCATATAGTTAATTAGTCAACTAGGCAGTAAAAATCTCGTGTAGACGTGCCCACTCTGTCTTCCAGTGGTTAGAACAATTACTTGGGAAATACAATACCCATGTCCAGTCCCTGCTCTGAATAGGCAGAGTAAGCTTTTCAGCTTATGTCTCCTTAATCCAAGAGTTCCTAATGGGTGGGATATTATCAAAAATATTCTTTACTTGTTTTATTTCTGATCTTACTAGGATCAAAAGGAGTTTGCATAATGATTTTTTCAGAGAAAATTAGGGTTGGAAGGGACCTCAGGAACTCATTTAGTCCAACCCCCTGCTCAAAGAAAGACCATCCCCAACTAGATTATCCCAGCCAAAGCTTTGTCTAGCCGGGTCTTGTAAACCTCCAAAGATGGAGATTCCACAACCTCTGTGGGTAACCTGTTCCAGTGTTTACTACCCTTCTACTGAGAAAATTCTTCCTAATATCTATCCTAAACTTCCCTTGCTGCAACTTGAGACTATTGCTCCTTGCTCTGTCATCTGTCCCACTGAGAACAGTCTAGCTCCATCTTATTTTGAACCCCTGTTCAGGCAGTTGAAGGCTGCTATTAAATCCCCTCTTAATCTTCTCTTCTCTAGACTAAATAAATCCAGCTCCCATAGCCCCTTCTCAGAAGCCATGTGCCCCAACCCCTGAACCATTTCTGTTGTCCTCCGCTGGACTCTCTCCAATTTATCCTCATCCTTTCTGTAGTAGGGGGGCCCAAAACTGAACACAATACTCCAGATGTGGCCTCACCCATGCTGAATAGAGGGGAATAATCACTTCCCTTGACCTACTGGCAACACACCTACCAATGCAGCCCAGTATGCTGTTAGCCTTCTTGGGAACAAAGGTACACTGCTGGCTCATATTCAGCTTATTGTCCACCGTAACCACAGGTCCTTTTCTGCAGAGCTGCTGCCCAGCCAGTCATCCCCCAGCTTGTACTGGTGCATGGGATTGTTCTGTCCTAAGTGCAGGATTTTGCACTTGTCTTTGTTGAACCTCATGAGATTCACTTTGGTTCAATCCTCCAATTTGTTTAGGTCACTCTGAATCCTAGCCCTACCCTCTAGCATATCTACTACTGCCTCCAGCTTAGTGTTATTTGCAGTCTTGCTGAGGGTGCACTCTATGCCATCCTCCAGGTCATTGATAAAGACATTGAACAAAACTGGCCCCAGGACTGACCCCTGGGGCACTCCACTTGATACTGGCTGCCAACTAGACATTGAGCCATTGATTACTACCATCTGAGCCCGATGCTCCAGCCAGTTTTCTATCCACCTTACAGTCCATTCATCCAGCCCATACTTCCTTAGCTTGCCTATGAGAATGTTGAAGGAGACCCTGTCAGTAGCTTTGCTAAAATCAAGGTATATCACATCCACTGGTCTCCCCACATCCACAGAGCCAGTCACCTCATCATAGAAGAAAATCAGGTTGGTCAGGCATGACTTGCCTCTGGTGAATCCAATCCATGATGAGAGTGTAGAACAGATTGCAAGATAAAGATGCGAGTCTGTCACCCTATTACTTTATAATTATACACAGGTTCCCCCCCAGCAATAATTATATATTGTCTTTTGGTTTTAGTTCTTATAGTTTTTACAGCTACTATTGAAGTTATGCACCTCAGAACAGTTTGTATATCCAGAGTGCTTTTTTAACAATAAATTATTTATTTCCCTTTCTAAAATGTATATTTATTTATCCCGATTCACTGGTATAGTCTCCATTTCTTATTGTTTTTAATGGAATGCTATTTACTTCTGAATACAGGCCTAACCAGGCTACTGTTACAAGTGTTTTGGATGCTCTCTAGATCTTCTGTGTTGTTGTGAATCTGCTTAAGGACATGCTTTATGGTATTTTATCTGTATTTATTTCAGGGGAATTACTCTAGATTCATGACAGTGGAGATTAAAGAATTGTGCCTCTTTGTTTCCAATTGTGTTGATCTGAAAACTGTCAAAAAGTGGTCTCTTTTGTATAAGAAAGCACAGTCCCACACCATGTGTACAAAGCTATTGCTTGATTTATGTCTTGTGTTTAATGTGCCCCAGATTATATCCAGCACTTGAATATTCCCATGTCTGCTAGTTGTCTATCTCCTTGCAAACCATTTGAGTTTATCCTCTACTTTAGTTAAATTCCATCTACCATCATATTTCCTTATCTTCAGTTTTAAGCTTTGGTAATCGTAACCAACTGTCAATATCTTGGAGCTAAGTAAGTTTCAAGAATGAAGTTAGTTTCTATTTTTTTTAGTACCAGGCCACATTCATATAGGCCCACTATATGAAAAAATGGTGCCATGCAAAGTGGAGATTCATGGTGACTGGAGAGGAAAGATGTAGCCTTTGCTCCCATTGTGAAGATTTGTGTTTTAACAATCAGGAGAAAGAGGGAGAGAAAAGCTTCAGTGGTTGAGGCTGAATGCAGTCTATTCTTTGACTTATTTGCATGAGATGTGAAGCAAGGTTCTGAACAAAACCTGGCAGCTATAAAGATTCTGAGCCATTTTTCCCCCCCTTTTGGGGTTGCTGTTTTAAGTGAGGTTCCCTGTAGTCAAGACTCCTTGCTCTCCAGGGAGCTACCATCACTGTTTTCAAACATCCATCAGTTGCCACTGGCATTACATGAATGCACATTCTTTTATGATTTGTGCTTGAATACATTTTGCTTTGAAAACAAAACAAAATTCTCATGGGTAGAATGGGAAATGAGGTCTGGGAGTGTCTAATGTCAAAAGCAGAACAGATTCAACAACAAAAAGCTTTAGCCAAGATTTAAAAAAAAAATGGATTGCAATTAGGGTGCCACAGTTCTTGGATGTTTAGTGTGGTCGGATCTTTTCCAGAAACTACTGAGCAGCCACCTAAAATATGTCTTATGATGTAAAAGCAGCCAATTTTGAAACTCAAGAGTATAACTTAGAAGGGTGCACAACTACCACTGTTCTTGATTTCATACAGAGCTTTTGATGCTCAGTGCCTCTGAAATTTTGGACTTAGCTGACTCTTGCAAATGTCTGTTCTTGTGTCACTTGAAATCCATTGAAATTGATAGCACTAGTGTCATTACAAAAAAATAAAATAGGCATACTGGAGCTGTAAAATATACCTTCTTTCTTCTTGGGTGTCTTTGGCCATATGTATAAACAACACACACATGTATTTCTCTTTCTCCTACAAATCACTGCCTCATCAAAGGCACTGCCTTGTTAAACAGCTGGTCATTCGATTTTTAACAGTATCTTCTATATTGCTTTAAAGTAAGCATAGTAATATGTCCATCTAGTCTGGCTTACACAGCAGCATAAGTGCTTTCATTAAAAATATATCCTGGAGGCTTTCTGCTAGAAAATATTCATTCATTAAATAAGGAATCCATGAGTTACAATACACTCTTTCAGACATACTTGAATGTTTGTTTTAGCTATAGCTAATAAATGTAATACATGAATCCTGTCTAATTAACTGTTAGGCAGTACAGGAAAACTTTCACATTAAACACTTACAGCTTCCTGAGGACCAAGCTATGATTCCTGGTTATGATGTCATAAGAGTGAATTATGAGCTGGATATAGCCACAGTTATACAAGGAATTTAAATTATCAGCAGGAAATTTTGTCCTACATGTCTATTTCTCTTCTCCAGCACAGTATGTCCACTGATCACTGACAGTTTAAACATAGGCAACAAGAATGAACTACAGGAAGGCTAGGGAAAAAGGGACCTACCCACAGCGTCAAGCTCCAAAAACAGACTAATTACTAACAAGTAGAAAAGGAGAGGTTCAGGAAATATAACATTTTAAATGGGGGGGAAAGTATACATGCTCAAGAGAATCATTGGTGTTCCAGTAGGATCTTGCCTTCTCTTTCACTTTGAGGTACCCCCTGCATATAGACAAAACAAATCAAATGGGATTTATCCATATCTGAAGGTAGTATCATAGAGAAGAAGTTTTTTATAAGTAGAAAACCATTATCCTAATACAATGAAGGCATGTCCACTGTGGTCTGGAACAAGCACTGAGAAATATGAGTAAAGGGGAAAAAAAAGTGAGAGAAAGGAGAATTAGAGAGGAACTTTGCTATGAAAGAGATTCCATCCTGAAAACTGTCTCTACCTAGTAGGCTTTCGCAAAGCGGCTATTATTTGCTTCGGATTTGGCGGATTCAGGAGACAGCGATTCGATTTGCTGATTCAAATCACTGTCCTGAATCGATTTGGCTGAATCTCCAAATCAGCCAGGCCCATTCCCCCCTCACCCAGCAATGGCTGCCCTGCCCACCCCAGCTCCTGGCACTTTGAAAAAAAAAGTCCTGACTCAGCAGGTGCTGCCAGGCAGGGGGTGATCCTTGCTGCCCCCCACTGCCCCACACTGCATGGGGGGCTCTCCATGAGCCCCCTGACCCCTCCCCCCTGCTCCCCCAGCCCACCCATGGCTGTCCTGCCCACTGTGACTCTGGCCCTTTAAGAAAAAAAAATGAGAAAACCCCAGGACTTGCCACTCCTGCCAATGGGGGGCAATCCCCACTGCCCTGCACCATGTGGGGGGCTCTGCATAAGCCCCATGAAGCCCTGAGGCCACTGCAGGAGCAGAGTCCCAGGGCTTTTCTCTGTTTTTTTTTCTAAAAAGGCCGGAGATGGCCTGGGCAGGGCAGCCATGGGGGGGCTGGGGGAGTAAGGGGGGGGTCAGGGGGCTCATGAAGAGTCTCCCATGCAGTGTGGGGCAGTGGGGATCACCCCCTGTGCGGCAGCACCTGGTGAGCACCGGGTCTTTTCTTTAAAGGGTTGGGAGCTGGGGCGGACAGGGCAGCCATGGGGGGCCTGGGGAGAGGGTGAGGGTTACAGGGGGCTGGGGGAGCAGGTAGGAGATGGGGGATGGCAGGGGTCCCCCCATGGTCCCCTCTCCGGCCCCTAGTACTTACTAGCTCCCAGTCCTGCTGTAGCTCCCTGCTGCAGCCACTGGGGACTATCTGAATCATCAAAGCTCTCCGAATCTTTTCCAAAGATTTGGAGAGCTTTGAATCAATTCATACTTTTTAACTGGTCCCCTGATTCAATTTAGATTCAGAGATTTGGCCACCAAATAGGGCCAAATCTGCTCTGAATCGAAGCCATCTGAAGTTTTGCACACTATCTAGGCTTGAAGCTTGTAGGGTTAATGTGTTAATAAAAGACATCTGATTTTACAAAAAACTTCATTCGTCGTAACCTTAAATCTTGAAAAGAAGTTTAGATTCTTCCTTCTCATGTTAAGATGCAAGTAGGAGAGGAGAGCTATATTCTATGCTCAGAGAAACAATGAAACTTTGGGATGAAATTCATGAGAAGCCATGGAGATAAGCTTGCCTTTCAGGCAAAGCTATACTAGAGTTTTATCAAACTCTCATTCTCTTGTAAAATGTTCTCTCAAGGACTTTGCTTGGAATTTTGTAGCACTGAACAACTTGAACAGTCTCTCAAAAGGTTTGTGGGTGTTTGGCTGGAAGCATAGATTTAGATTCACTATTGGGCTGATGGAGATCGAAGTTCTTCACCAGAAAAAAGTTTGTCTCATAGTTGATCAAGAACTAGCTTCCACAGTTATTCTTATACTAGGAAATTGCCTGTCAAGAAGGATGTGGGGGAGAGGGGATGGAGATGGAGCAACGCCACCCACCACTCCGTGCCGCCACCACCTCCTAGGAATTGGGGGGGGGGGGCGGTGGTTGGGGAGGGAAGCTTGTTTCACTGTCCCCTCTGTCCCCTCTGCCAGCTTCCCGCACCATCGCCACCTGGAAGAAACAGGCCCGGGGTGGGGGTAGGGCCAGGGGACCTGGCCTTGCCCCCCTTACTCCGTCCAACCTGTCCCTGTCATCATAGCAGCGCTCTGCAGGGCACTCTGTGCAGAGCACTCTGATTGGTTGTTTCAGTAAGTATTGTGATTGGCTTTCAAAACAATTGGAGTGCTCCAGGAGTGTTACGGACAGACAGACAGACAGACACACAGACAGACTGACTATACCCCTTATATATACCTTTATATATATAATATATCATTTTCAAGATGTAGGATTAAAAGCTCTGAGAAAGATGGGATTGTAAAAAGGTAACCTATAATTTTGAGATTATACCCTTTTTCTTTGCATTAGTAGTGAAATCCTGTACAGATTCTAAAATGGGACTTTCACTTTGTTTTCCTTTTGAACATGGGGAATATAGAACATCTCACCACGTGTTTTCATGTTGAGGTATTTAGTTTCTGGCTGGATTGGTCATGACTAGATGTCAAACAACCTCCTAGTTTTGATTTCCCCTAAAGGAAAGGCACAGGAGACCAGCTATAGAAGTAGTTTAACTGAGTGTTTAATGAGTCTTATAAGAAGGTGTTTTTTAGTACTCATGATTTAGTTTCTTTTTCATTTGGAAGAGTCTGGGATCTATTGTTTGTGAAGGATGTAAATAAATCTACTAGACAGAACCAAAAAAGTGACACTGTCATTTAGAAATGCTATGGTTTCAAATAATGATTCTTCTTATGAATGATCTGGCTGACCCAATATATTTTTTTACTCTTCTAGAAAAGGAACAACGAGTGTTGTTTTTCTCTTCTACCATTTGACCAAGGTAAGGACCTCTTAGTTCTAACCCCCACCCCAAACTCATATTTTTCTGTTCTTACATTATATTAGGTAAGAGATTGTTTTAGCAAATGTCGAACTTTTATGCAACACATGTTGAAGATATATTGGAGTCTTTCTGCGGTCCTTATTCAGATGATGTTTGAGCATTCTAATATGATTAGTTAGTGTTCCTGGTGTATCTGGGTACTAAGGGTGAAACCCTTGGAGTTGTCCTTTTTTATATCAGGATGTGTTGGGATTACTTTTTAAAAAATCTGATAATAGCCTTGATAATGAGCGTGCCTCTGATGATTACACACTTATTTTGGGGAGTCAGTATGAAAGGCTGCAACATGCGGCTGGTTCTTGGAATAATACTAGGTTGGGATGTAATAAAGTAAAAGTCTCAGGTGTTCAAATGTAGGTCACTAGGAGAAAAAAAATGGTAGACACCGAAAATATGAAGATTCTGGCCATAGGGGGAGTTTTATCATCAGAATTTTTTCTGGGATACAGCTGCTGATATTGCTATATTGGTAGAGTGCATGTGCACTTTACCTCCTTTTTTCTACTGATGTGCATCCTTCCTTTGAGAGGCCTTATCAGGCCATTTCCCAAATAGAAAGGCACCTAAGCAATCCATGCAGCACCATTTAGCAAGTTGTGCTGAAAGTTTCTGAAGTGCACTGAGGGAAGCAAACACTGGTCAGGGACTTATGGGATCTCAAGTTCAGGTTCTGACCTTTCTTCCCATATGATTTTACAAAGAGAGCAGACATGTAATTCGGTGTATGGTCATAACTTTAGTGATGGCTGTGGAGGTTGTGAGGAGGATGAGATCACCAAGGAGGAGGAATGGGTCATGCAGACAGGGTATCAAATTCACAAGGAGCTGTAGGCATTTGCTGATCAGTTCCACATAATGGAACAGCTTAAATATGCTCAGGTTGGTGGGATTATACTGAAATGCCAGTGTAGGATGATTAGCAGTGGCTACAGAACTTTTGGATGAAGTAAGTTCCTGAAGCTCTGTGCTGAATTTATTCTAGCTCCCTGTGCAACAATACCACTCTGAGGGCTACCTTGGCACCCACTTCTCTATAGTCAATTACATGTGTAGTGGGCTTGCTTTTTGGAGCTTGGGTTGAGTCCCAGGCTTGAAATCTTGCTGTTTTGATTGGTGGAGCTCATCCCCCAATCAAAAGGCAGCAAGAGGAGTTCAGTCACACCCCTTTCCTGAGGGGAGGGGGAGAGGAGTCCCCCCCCACCCCGGACCTGATTGAAGACCGCAACACTCAGGTCTGGAAGACTTCGGGTGCGGAGCCCTGGAATATATAAAAGGAGCTGCGTGCCCAGCGTGAGGGGAACACATCCGGGACAGAGAAGAGAGAAAGGTGGGGCTTAGAAGAGCTGAGGAGAGCTGCTCAGCAGGGTGAAGCAGTAGCCCAGAAGCGCCCCTGAAGACTTCCATCAGTGGAGAATGGCAGACAGCCATTCAGCTCTAGCAGACAGGCTTTTGGTGTGCAGCACAGCATCCAGACCCTGGGAGCTGCGTGAGGCAACTCAGATCTGCAACCTCTGGCATGCGGCCAGAAACAAGGTGCACAGGACGGTGCACGGAGTAGGACCTTTGGAGCGCTTGGGCAGCTCAGGTCCTCAACCCCTGGAATGAGGCTGGGAGCTTGGTGCAGGAGATGCTGTACATAGGGTCCGGGAGCGGACTGAACCTGGTGCTGCATGAGGCAGCCCAGGCTTCCGACCCATAGCAAAAGATTGAGTCCAGAGAGCCAGACGGTGATTGGGCTACTGAGCCAACAGACAGGGCCAAGCCAAAGGCCCCAGAAGCCCTGCATAGCGGAGCCCTGTTCCAGGGGACAGTGACCCTCCCCCCCCCCCCAAAGCCCACTGCAGGTGAGAGAGCAGCCTGGCACAGAGGACAAGGACCACTCTCCAGGCCTGGGAGCTATAAATTTCAGGGGAAAGAGGATTCCCCCCCCCCCCCGGTTAGTTAAGGGCTCCTGAAAGGGAAGGTCCCACTGGGAGGGCCCCCCTAAAGTTACCACCTTCTTTGTAGGGCCTGGGAAAAGGGGCAAAAAGAAGGTACCTGGTAATGTGGGACCTCTGCAAAACATGCTAGGAAATCCGGTTGTCGCATCAGACGACAAGGCTAACCTATTTAATGATTTCTTTGCCTCCATTTTCCTGAGCAGGGACCAGATCAACCCATCCGCTGGGACCCCCTCAGGCCCCGGGGGAGGCCCACCCAGGCCTAGGGTCAGTGAGGATCTAGTCGGGGAACTTCTGGAGGGACTGGACATATTTAAATCAGCTGGTCCTGATGACCTCCACCCCAGAGTGCTGACAGAATTAGCAGAGGTCATTGTGGGACCCCTGGCACAGCTTTACAAGCACTCATGGTGCTCTGGTGTGGTGTCAGAGGACTGGAAAAGGGCCAATGTGGTTCCCATTTTCAAAAAAGGGAGGAAGGAGGACCCAGGGAACTATAGGCCAGTTAGTCTTACCTCAATCCTGGGTAAGCTTTTTGAGATAATTATCCTGGCACATGTCCACGAGGGGCCAGCAGGGGAGGTTATGCTTAGGGGCAACCAACATGGGTTCATTAGAGGCAGGCCCTGTCAGACCAACTTGGTGGCCTTCTACGACCAGGTCACAAAATCCTTAGATGCAGGGGTAGCAGTGGATGTAGTCTTTCTGGACTTCAGGAAGGCCTTCGACACTGTCTCTCACCCCATTCTCATTAAAAAACTAGGGGACTGCGGCGTCGACACCTACACATTCAAATGGGTCACTAACTGGCTGAAGGGCCGCATCCAGAGAGTGGTGGTGGACAGGTCATTTTCGACCTGGAGAGATGTGAGCCCTGGGGGACCCAACTACCCAGTCCTTGGACCTGCACTGTTCAACATCTTCATCAGTGACTTGGATGAGGGGGTAAAAAGCGCCCTATTCAAATTTGCCGATGACACTAAGATGTGGGGGGATGTGGGCATGCTAGAAGGGAGGAATAGGCTGCAATTGGACCTAGACAGATTACAGGAATGGGCAGATGAGAACAGGATGGGTTTCAACACTGACAAGTGCAAGGTGCTGCACCTGGGGAGGAAGAACCAGCAGCATACCTACAGGCTGGGGAACTCCCTTCTCATCAGTGCAGAGGCAGAAAAGGATCTTGGAATCATTATTGATGCCAAAATGAACATGGGCTGACAGTGTGCAGATGCAGTCAGGAAAGCCAGCCGTACCTTGTCATGCATCCACAGATGCATCTCGAGCAGGTCCAAGGAGGTGATCCTCCCCCTCTATGCGGCACTGGTCAGGCCGCAGTTGGAATACTGCATCCAGTTCTGGGCGCTGCACTTCAGGAGGGATGTGGACAGCACTGAGAGGGTTCAGAGGAGGGCCACCCGCATGATCAGGAGGCAGCAGAGCAGGCCCTACGAGGAGAGGCTAAGGGACCTGAACCTGTTCAGCCTCCACAAGAGAAGGCTGAGGGGGGATCTAGTGGCCTGTTACAAACTAGTCAGAGAGAACCAGCAGGCATTGGGGGAGTCCTTGTTCCCCCAAGCACTGCCAGGAGTGACAAGAAATAATGGTCACAAGCTGGCAGAGGGTAGATTCAAGCTAGACATCAGGAGATGCTACTTCACAGTCAGGGCAGCTAGGATCTGGAACCAACTTCCAAGAGAAGTGGTGCTGGCTCCTACCCTGGGGGTCTTTAAGAGGAGGCTAGATGAACACCTTGCTGGGGTCATTTGACCCCAGTGCTTTTTCCTGCCATGGCAGGGGGTCAGACTTGATGATCTGTCAAGGTCCCTTCCGACCCTACAAACTATGAAACGATGAAAAGCCCAAGGGCATTGGGGTTTCCCCTTGGGATTGAGTTCATCTTTGGGGTTCTTGCGCCATAAGTGGTGTAATGTCATGCCTTATATTTTGTGAACTCTCATGTTATAAATTAGTAGATGAGTAGAGTCCTAGGTTTCTGCTGGGACCCCCTGTTGTTTATTTGTATTTATTTCTGGCATATTTATTGTTCACCCATACTTACGTATAGTTTATCTGTTGGCTATCTATGTTTATTTTGTGGTTTATCTGTATCAAATCAGATACTTAGCTGTGACTTACCTGTATGTGGAGTACTGGTATAAGGTTTTATGGCATTTACCCAGAGGGTATTATTTGTTATTTGTTTAGATATCTTATAAATATATTTTGTACATATATTTATATCCATGTTTCTTTTCCTTGTGATAAGTTAATGTAAATAAATGTGTATATAGTTAAGTCCCCTGACTGTCCTGGCCTTGTTCTATAGGGACGGAGGAAAACTGAGTGGTCTGCAGTTCCCCCACAGTACACCTGCCAGCTAACAATCCCCTTCAATTGGAGAAGGGGAGTATATACCCGAGTTACCTGGGTTATACATGTTACTGTTTGGATCCAGAGATAAAATGGAAAAGAATATTTGCTAATTTCTTGAACAACTGGACATAATGGCAATGGCAAAAAGTCATCAGGATGCTGTATAGCTGAGAGAGACCTTCTCATCCCTTCACTTGCTTAGCACTTGTACTTCCTGTAATGCTGGGATAGAAATCCTTATTTTTAAAGTGATGCTACAGCTGGCCTGGCACTGGTGGGGAGTTGGGAGTCCAAGAAGAGTGGTAGTTCCTGAAAGAGGCGATCCTCCGAGCCCAAAGGGTGGCAACCCAACATGGATCAAAGCAGGCAAGAGTGCTCAAAAGCCCCCATGGCTCACCAAAAGCAACCAGTGGAAGGGAGGGGCCATCACTAGGGAGGACTATACCTCCATTGCTCGGGATTGTAGGGGGAGTGCTAGGAAGGCCAAGGAGGAGATGAAACTGGGACTAGCAACCCAAATCAAGGATAACAAGAAATCCTTTTTTAAATACATCTGGGGTAAAAAGAAGGTTCCAGGTAACGTGGGGCCTCTGCAGGACATGCTAGGAAATCTGGTGGTCTCACCAGATGACAAAGCTAACCTATTTAACAATTTCTTTACCTCCATTTTTTTGAGCAGGGACCAGGTCATCCCCCACACTGAGATCCCCACTGGTCCCAGGGGAGGCACAGCCAGGCTCAGGATCAGAGAGGACCTAGTCAGGGAACTTCTGGTGGAACTGGATGTGTTAAAATCAGCAGGTCCTGATGATCTCCACCCCAGAGTGCTGAGGGAATTGGCAGGGGTCATTGCGGGGCCCCTAGCACAGCTTTACAAGCACTCGTGGTGCTCTGGCAAGGTGCCAGAGGACTGGAAAAGGGCCAGTGTGGTCCCCATTTTCAAAAAAGGGAGGAAGGAGGACCCAGGAAATTATAGGCCTGTTAGTCTTACCTTGGTCCTGGAGAAGCTCTTTGAGAAAATTATCCAGGTGCACATCTGTGAGGGGCAAGCAGGGGAGGTTATGCTTAGGGGCAACCAACATGGGTTCATTAGAGGCAGGTTCTGTCAGACCATCTTGATGGCTTTCTATGACCAAATCACAAGATCCTTGGATGCAGGTGTCATGGTGGACGTAGTCTTTCTAGACTTTAGGAAGGCCTTCGACACTGTCTCTTACCCCATTCTCGTTAAAAAATTAGGAGATTGTGGTGTCAATGCCTACACGGTCAAATGGGTCACCAATTGGCTGGAGGGCCACACCCAGAGAGTGGTGGTGGATGGGTTATTTTCGACCTGGAGGGATGTGAGCAGTGGGGTCCCCCAGGGCTCAGTCCTCGGGCCCGCACTGTTCAAAATCTTCATCAGCGACTTGGATGAGGGGGTGAAAAGTACCTTGTTCAAATTTGCGGCTGACACTAAGATGTGGGGAGAAGTGGGCATGCTAGAAGGGAGGGACAGGCTGCAATTGGATCTGGACAGGTTACAGGGGTGGGCAGATGAGAATAAGATGGGATTCAATACTGACAAGTGCAAGGTACTGCGCCTAGGGAGAAAGAACCAGCAGCATACCTACAGGCTGGGGAACTCCCTTCTCATCAGCACAGAGGCAGAAAAACATCTTGGAGTCATTATAGACTCCAAGATGAACATGGGCCGCCAATGTGGGGATGCAGTCAGGAAGGTTAACCGCACCTTGTCATGCATCCACAAATGCATCACAAGCAGGTCCAAGGAAGTGATCCTCCCCCTCTATGTGACATTGGTCAGTCCGCAGTTAGCGTGCTACATCCAGTTGTGGGTGCTGCACTCCAGGAGGGATGTGGATAACATTGAGAGGGTCCAGAGGAGGGCCACCTACATGATCAGTGGGCAGCAAGGCAGGCCCTATGAGGTGAGGCTACAAGACTTGAAACTGTTCAGCCTCCACAAGAGAAGGCTGAGAGAGGATCTGGTGGCTGTCTATAAACTGGCCAAGGGGAACCAGCAGGCTATGGGAGAGTCCATGTTCCCCCGAGCACTACCGGGAGTAATGAGGAATAACGGCCATAAGTTGATGGAGAGTAGATTCAGGCTAGATATCAGGAGGCACTACTTCACAGTCAGGGCTGCTAGGATCTGGAACCAACTTCCAAGGGAAGTGGTGCTTGCTCCTACCCTTGGGGTCTTTAAGAGGATGCTAGATAGACACCTAGCCGGGGTCATTTGACCCCAGTACTCTTTCCTGCCATGGCAGGGGGTCAGACTTGATGATCTGCTCAGGTCCCTTCTGACCCTACCAACTATGAAACATCCCTTTCTTCCCACAAACTGAGGAGATCCAGGTAGTCTTTCCTGGGCCAGCCAAAAGAAGCTTGAGCTGAAGCATTATCTTTGCCAAGACCCAATCCTGTCTGACTACAGAAGTTGGAGTAGCAGGAAAAGAAGCATTCTCCCAACCTGTGGGGTATTTTAAAAGATGAATGGGTTTCCAATTGCTATTACCCCACTGAAGTGGTGTTCAAAATTGTGGGCATGCCACCATGACAGCATTATGGGAGGACAGCTTACCAGTACAGGTAACTGTCTTTACATTTACCTGTTGTTTGTGGAAGCATGTTGGTTGAGAACACGAGTCAGGGAAGTTGTCTTATTTTGGTGCTGGAAAGCTGGGGTCATGACTGCAGAAATCTAATGTGGGGGTAATTGCAGACAAACCTGAGCTGAAAAATGGGAGCCTTTATCATCAAAACGTTATAGCATAAATTGTCATTCACTATTAAACCACATTTGCATTCCATTTTTTTAATTCTTCTGTTCTATTTACACCCTGTTTGTATTGGGTTGTCTATTTTTGTTTGTATTTTGTGGCGATATTGTGTATTAAGTATCCTGTCTTACATGCAGCAATATCTGTAGCTTCAGGTTCATTGCCTGATACCAATCTCGATTTCTTTCAAAAGTGTGCTTATCCCTTTCTACACAGATAGTCATTGCATACAAACAAGTTAATAATTACATCACTTGATGGATGCATATTGTAAAGAGTGTGATCCCACACATTTATTTTTCTCAGTTGATTAATTGCCACAATGCCAGACTTGTGGCTTAGAGTATGAGCTTGAAGAATTGCTATTAACTTTCCATTTTATCCACAGTTCATTTCTGTGACCATTCTTTCAAAAAAAATTCCAGTCCAGAAAAAGCAAATTATAGGGGTGACTAATACTGTCAAACAGGTATTTGTTCTTTTGTTGCTGTTTGCAAAACCATTCAGGTATATATTTTTCAATATTTTTCCTAGTTCCTGTGCTTCAGGAAATCAGCCTTAGAAAATAGCACTCTGAAATGCAGCAAGGCTACATTTGAGTGCTCTTCTCTCAACATCTATATTTTATAAATAAAAGCCCATTTTTATTAAGAAAAAAGATATTCTTGGCACCTTGAATTGGGAAATAACTGAGGGAAAATGGCTCTCTTTAAGAAAAGTAAGCAAAGTAGGTGAAGGCAGTGACTTTAAATTGGACATTAAACTAATCCAGGGCTATACCTTAATAAAGGCTAGTGCTGGGAATTCTTATGGATTTTCTAGCTCATTGCTGGGATGACAGAGAAATACAATAAATGTTCTATTACTTACACAAGCTGCTGGTTTTCAGAAAATTAGTCACCAGTGACCTTTTACCCTTTGTCTTGCTCTCCTTCTCAGTAAAAGTACCTGATCTGAATCAAATGTGATGCTGGTCTCTGGTAGAGTTTCTCCAGGATTCACAGCACTACTTGCAATTACTATGTGAGGTTCTTGGCATAATATAAAATCAGTTTTTCTTTCTTTATTATTTATTTGTATATCTTTTGGAAAAGAGGATTTTTTGATTGCTTGCTTTTATTGCTTGTTGGGGAAGGTGAGGGCAACCATTCTTGTCTTCTTTTTAAGTCAGAAACATCCAATAGAATCCATTACATTTCTACGAAGTAAAAAATAAAGAACCCTGATATAGTTTTATGATTTCACCTAGCCTTCTGAAACACAAACCTTTTAATACTGTTTGTACTTTGGCCTCAATACCAAAATCTGACATTTATATTCACTACAACAAGGCATAGACTTTTGTTGGGGTGAGGGAGGGGAATATATTATTGGTGTGTACCAGCTCTTTGGTAGAATTACATTGATTAGTTTTCAAGTTAGCAGTGAGACCTCCTTCTGACCCTATTTTCAGGGTCACTAGATCATAATGCAGTAGCACTAAGAGACTACTGTCCCTCCCCATATTGCTTTCTGAAGAGCGTATGGACCTGAAAATCACCATTTATATATAAGTCCAGCTGGGCTGGACTCTTCCCAGCAAATGCAGATATGAATTACATATAGAATGTAACAACATGTGGATGTGGACAGATATGATAGAAAAAATGAGTGTATCCCTTTAGCAAAGAGACTACTTTGAAACTAATCTTGGAACATAATGATGTTTTTGAAACAGAAAGAAAATAAAGAAAATATCTAGCACTAGACCTAGAGTACGTGCCACTTTCTGAGAGAGAAACATGCATCTTATTTTTAACTTAATTCTTTTCGTAGGACTTTTATTTTGAGAAATTGGCAGATGTTAACACCCATAATAGATCTATAAAACTCTACCCTGATATAATCACCCTCAAGATGGCTCATGAGCAATCTGTTGACTTCCATCTTGTATTGTCTATCACCCATATATGCCACTTATTTAAGAAGAAATCATTTGTCAAAACTCCCTGCACTTTTCACAACCAATATTTTCCATGGCAGGTGTATAGCAGACAAAGAACAAGGTCAAAATAAAATACCTAAAGAATGCTTTTAGATGCTATTTTTAATTGATATTTGAAGCTTACATTTGAAATCCTGGGTCCTGTAAAAGGATAAGGACTGGAGTCAAGGACTCAAATATCTTCAACCTAACACCAGAACCTTTCAGAATGCTTTTGAACTATGTGTTCTTTGAATGTGTTGTAACTGTAGGAGACAGTTCTACTGCTCCCATAAGGAACAGTAGAGGGGAGGGGGAACACTTTTTTTTTTTTAATATATTTTTTTTAAAAGCTTGGCTTCTAGCAGCTGCTGCCTCTGTTTTTCTGTGTTTCCTTAATTGAATTACAGACTAGAGGGAGCAACCAAATGCCACATTACTAAAGAAATTTCCATTTAAGAACTTAGGCATCCGTCAGCAGAAATTTGAATGATAAAGTTCTGCCTTGCAAACTATTCAATATATATCCGGCCACCTCTAGAAAGCAGGAAGGAGACTTTACTTGTTGGAAGAATCCACATGGATAATGTTATCTCTTTTTTTCTAGGTTACGACTATTTAGAAGTATTGGGTCTTCTGTCCTGAAGCATTAAGCAAATAGAACAACAGTTGCTAAAAAGGCTTCCTGGGACAGAGAGCCTGTAAAATAACAGGTCTAGTCTGCCCTGCACTGGAATTATTAAAATATCAGGTGAATTTTGCCAGTGTGAGAAAACAAAATGTGCAAACTGATTTGTGCACTGGTGCAGCTTTCCATCTTAGTTCTGTAGCTGCATGCAGATGCCACTGTTACATAGTGGAACCAGGAACTTTATCCATGAAGTGAAGGGCAATGGTCTTGGTTGCCAGTGTGGTGCAAAATCCCAAAGGTCCCAGCTGGAATACAGTGCTAGATTTATTAATCACAGTGATGAATCACAAGGAATCCTGGATTTTTTTATGGCAGGTGGC
Organism: Alligator mississippiensis; assembly: GCF_030867095.1. Classification (NCBI taxonomy): domain Eukaryota; kingdom Metazoa; phylum Chordata; order Crocodylia; family Alligatoridae; genus Alligator; species Alligator mississippiensis. The sequence goes on along the minus strand of NC_081825.1, from coordinate 126,780,507 downwards.
ACACCTTTATTTTTCTTTTAAATCATAAAATGTGCAAAACCACACCCCAAGGGATGAAACAATTCATCCTCTGTACCTCGTTTGCTTCTCAACTGAAAGAAAGCTGCCCCCCCTCTTCTCCTCCATCATCCCAACTCACCAGCCATTGTTAAGCTGTCTCTCTTGAGCTTTCTTTCACATCTGCATGATAATAGATTGAATGACTTTCAGATGAAGATGCAAATTTGTTACTATATTGGCTGTGCTCAAAGTTCTTGTGGACTCTGGGCAGACAGCTGGTTCTTCTCCAAATATTATAGAGTACAGGTATTGCACAACAAGCTGTCATTACATCTACCATGTGTGCCTCAGTGATGAAAACAGACAAACAGCTGTTAGTTGGATTGAATGAACATATTCCATATGCACATAGTCTCAACTTTTCACCACACAATGCACAAGGGATTTTGCCCCTTTCATGCTTGTCCATGACCACTAATTTGGCACAAGACATGATTATATATCCATAGTCATTTGGAAAATGCACGGTTTTATCCAAAGACTTCTATGGTGCTTGTCTCAAGAATCTGAATCAAATTAATTTATCTTTTGATGCCCTAGTACTCATTGGGAAGTATTACTCTAATATCACATAAGAGGAACTTGAGGAACAGTGTATAAATGACTTGCCCAAGATCATATAGCAAGACAAAGGCAGAAGATGAAGTTGAATCCAAATCTCATGTGTCCCAATCCCCAGTCCAAAAGAAGGTATTCATATATGTACATGGATGTTTTATGACACAGATCAGGATTTGGGGACTGGCACTTGTAGCAGGTTTTTTTCCTGCCCATATCAAGCTCAGGTTGATGAAGACATTGGTTCTACTATGCAAGAGTGGCATCTCGAGCTTGTCTATTGAATTCACTCTTACAAAATTTGGTTTGGTATCCCTTGTGTGTCAGTATGTATGTTACTGGGATGGTTGGATGTGTTTCTGTTTATTCTTTCACGCTTCTCCCTGCCAAGGACATACCAGGTTGGCAAAACATTCAATTCACTGGTTCATCAATACATCCAGCTAGTGTTCTGGCAGACCGTTGATGTGGTAGTCTGTTTTCTAATATTGTCTCAAAATACTTTTGACACTGACAGTCCAAAATGGGCCCTATCCTTTCCCCTTACCTCTCTGATGTATGCATATATAAATAACTAACCCACCTGTAATTTCTACAAACTTATTTCTGCACCATGTGTTGATTTATTAATTAATTTCAGCCAAATTAATGTGTTAATTTGGCTGAAATGATTACATTCATTCTTTTCCCCCAAAGAGCTTTTAGATTGCAGGCAAATGTGACAAAGCTTGGGAAACAAAAGAGAACCAAAAAGAAGTGAGCCAACCTTATATCTTCCTTACAATAGGAAAATAAGGGCAAGGGAATATAAATTCAGTTGGCATGGACACTTTTCCCTTAACTTTAAATGTTTCCACCTATATGAAGTGTAGTCCAAATAGGCTCCCTCAGCAAGCTGACTTAGTGGGAGGGACCTAACAGTAATCTTACCACATGTTTAATTTATATGATTACATTTATCTCAAACATACACACTTGTGTTTTGGCAGCCATTTATATCCTTAAAAGAGTACAATGTATCACTAATCACAGTTTTCAGAACCTAATTATATAGTGTCAAAAGTTAGTGTTAAAGGCATTCTGGATTACTACAATTTACACAGTAGCGTTTTTACTGCTATGATTCAATTACTGGAATTAAATTATTGTAACTTGAAAGAGTAAATACAGTTCTGTGTTTGCTTGTTTCCTTTTGGTTTCCTTTATTTTGGATGTAAATCCTCTGCTTCTCTAGTTTTACTGGAGAACATTTGCTACTATCCAACCTGCTAAACAGTTCTATCTGATAGTGGTTATCATGATTGTTTACAATGGTTTATGTCCTATCCCAGAAAACTCTTAGTCATAGGAGGGATCCACTATTTCTATGGCCAAGCTATTTTATTGACAATATTGTCTTATTTTTAGTAGGATAAAATGAGTGACTGTAAAATTAGTAAAAAACAAACAAAGCCTGAGGAGGCAAGTGGCTCAAATATGAGTAATGAAAAGTGTTTTACACAAGTACACAAAACAGTGCATGTATCCTGTTCCTGCTGAACAAGAGAATGCATTTTACTGCTTGTAACAAACTCTTTCACAGTCACCACTGAGGACTAACCATCACTTTTGAATTCAAGTGTTTCTGTTTCAGAAGTCCCTTCTCTGTTGTAGTCATGCAGCTTGTTTGTTGATGGTTTTGGTCACAAGTGCTAGACTGAGCTCTTTCCTGAGCATGTACAGATGGATGAGTCCCTACTGACTTTAAGTCTACTCTCTTCTTCTAAAAGTGGAGATCAGGATCTTGTAGGAAGTCTGCTAAGGGAAAATGACATATTAGGAGTGATTTCTCCTCTCCCCACTTCCAATTTTCTTCATTTAGGAGTAAGTCCATCGAAGTAGTTCTTGGGTAGGGAGAATACACCCCCATGAGGCCTGGATTCATTTCATGTAGCCTTTTATTCTTAAGCGCACATTTAGCATCCATTTCCTTTTCCTTTTTGGTGCTACTTTTAAGCATTATTTTTGTGGGGTAACAAAAATATGCACAGTGATACACAGTGATGAAGACTCATGTAAATTGTTCTTCGAGTTATGTAAGAAGGGGGGAGGGCTTTCTATGGAAGGCTGCAAGCTGTGTGATATAAATGTGGAGGTTATGAGTATTTGAGCTAAAAATTATGAAAATAGTTTAACAGTAAGTAGTTTAAAAATTTTAAGTTTATAAAGTAATAAGAGTTTGCAACTTCGTTATTCTTGCTTTATAGCTAAAGAGTAATCTACTTCTGGAACATAGATGCCTCCATGGGTGGATCGAGGATTTTAAAAAGGGGGGTGCAGGTAGTTTGGTGCATTGTCATAAGTAATGCAACACATTTTTATCTGGTTAAAGAGAAACTAGAATACTTCCTGATATGCTAGGGATATAAGGCTATATTATACAGTTTAAGTTCAAAGCAAAAACAAATAGAATTTTATTGGAATGTATAGCAAGATGTACATATTAAGTTTTTAAAAATGCAACAAACTTAGGCAAAAAATGTCCAAAGATATTGTTGTATTAGTCTTGTAGTCATTGAAGATAAATGTACATCTCTGATTCAGGTCTGTAAAACAAAATCTGGCTTTTTTAGCATCTTGACAGGGTATCTAACTGTCAAACATATCCACACCCAAGTTAAGGTTCACCTGAGTTAATAGTAGCACACCGGAGTTAAGTTTTTTAGCTAGAACTAAGGGGCTGCAGGGCTATGCAATACAAGAGAGATGCTACCAGGAATAGCAGACAGCAAAATGGAAAAAAAAAAGATAACTTAATAATGAAATTTCATAGATTCATAGATGTAGGGTCAGGAGGGACCTAAGTACATCTTCAAGTCCAACCCCCTGCCCTGGGCAGGAGAGAATACAGGGCTCATATGACCCCAGCTAGGTAACTATCCAGCCTCCTCTTAAAGACTCCCAAGGTAGGAGCCAGCATCACTTCCCTTGGAAGCTGGTTCCATGTCAAAGCCGCTCTGACTGTGAAGTAGTGCCTTCTAATGTCCAGCCTGAACCTACTCTCAAACAGCTTATGGCTGTTATTCCTTGTTACTCAGGGACGTGCTTGGGGGAACAGGGTCTCTCCCATTCCCCGCTGGTCCCCCTTGGTAAGTTTATAGACAGTCACCAGGTCCCCTCTTAGCCTTCTCTTGTGAAGGCTGAACAGGTTCAGGTCCCATAACCTCTTCTCATAGGGTCTGCCCTGCTGTCCCTGGATCATGCGAGTGGCCCTTCTCTGGACCCTCTTGGTGCTGGCCACATCCCTCCTAAAGTGCGGTGCCCAAAACTGGATGCAGTACTCCAACAGTGGCCTGAGCAGTGTCACGTAGACAGGGAAGATCACTTCCTTGGCCCTACTTGTGATGCATCTGTGGATGCATGACAAGGTGCGGCTAGCCTTACTGAACGCGCCCTCACATTGGCGGCCCATGTTCATTTTGGAATCAATAATGACTCCAAGATCTCTTTCTGCCACTGTGCTTTCGAGAAGGGAGTTGGAGCTTATAGGTACGCTGCTGGTTCTTACTGCCCAAGTGCAGTACCCTGCACTTGTCAGTATTGAATCCCATCCTATTCTCATTCACACACCCCTGTAACTTGTCCAGGTCCAGCTGTATCCTGTCCCTCCCTTCTAGCATGCCCACCTTGCCTGAAATCTTGGTGTTGGAAGTGAATTTGAACAGGGTGCTTTTCAACCCCTCATCCAAGTTGCTAATAAAGGCCTGAGGACCGAGCCCTGGGGGACTCCACTGCCCACATCCCTCCAGGTCAAATTTGACCCATCCACCACCACTCTCTGGGTGCGGCCCCTCAGCCAGTTTGTGACCCATCTGACTGTATAGGCATCAATGCCACAGTCACCTAGCTTTTTAATGAGAATGGGGTGGGAGACAGTGTCAAAGGCCTTCCTGAAGTCCAGAAAGACTACATCCACCGCAACACCTGCGTCCAATCATTTTGTGACCTGATCGTAGAAGGCAATCAGGTTGGTCTGATAGCATGGGTTCATAGCAGGTAGATCATGCCTGACTAATCTAGTCTCTTTTTATGACCAGGTTACAAAACACCTGGATGCAGGAGTAGGGGTTGACGTCGTTTCTTAGACTTCAGGAAGGCCTTCAATACGGTATCCCACCCCATACTGGTGAACAAGTTAAGAGGCTGTGACTTGGATGACTACACGGTCCAGTGGGTGGCGAATTGGCTAGAGAGTTGTACCCAGAGAGTCGTAGTGGATGGGTCGGTATCAACCTGGAAGGGTGTGGGCAGTGGGGTCCCACAGGGCTCAGTCCTTGGACCGATGCTCTTCAATGTCTTCATCAGCGACTTGGATGAGGGAGTGAAGTGTACTCTGTCCAAGTTTGTGGATGACACAAAACTGTGGGGAGAAGTGGACATGCCAGAGGGCAGGGAACAACTACAAGCAGACCTGGACAGGTTGGACATATGGGCGGAAAACAACAGAATGCAATTCAACAAGGAGAAATGCAAAGTGCTGCACCTAGGGAGGAAAAATGTCCAGCATAAATACTGCCTAGGAAATGACCTGCTTGAAGGCACAGAAGCGTAACGGGATCTTGGAGTCCTAGTGGGCTCCAAGACGAACATGAGTTGTCAGTGTGACGAAGTCATCAGAAAAGCTAATGGCACTTTATCGTGCATCAGCAGATGCATGACGAACAGAACCAAGGACGTGATACTTCCCCTCTATCGGGCGCTGGTCAGACCGCAGTTGGAGTACTGCGTGCAATTTTGGGCGCCGCACTTCAAGAGAGATGTGGATAACCTGGAGAGGGTCCAGAGAAGGGCCACTCGTACGGTTAAGGGCTTGCAGGCCAAGCCCTATGAGGAGAGACTAGGGCACCTGGACCTCTTCAGCCTCCGCAAGAGAAGGTTGAGAGGCGACCTTGTGGCTGCCTATAAGTTCATCATGGGGGCACAGAAGGGAATTGGTGAGGCTTTACTCACCAAGGCGCCCCTGGGGGGTTACAAGAAATAATGGCCATAAGCTAGCAGAGAGCAGATTTAGATTGGACATTAGGAAGAACTTCCTCACAGTTAGAGTGACCAAGGTCTGGAACGGGCTCCCAAGGGAGGTGGTGCTCTCCCCTACCCTGGGGGTCTTCAAGAGGAGGTTAGATAGGCATCTAGCTGGGGTCATCTAAACCCAGCACTCTTTCCTGCCTATGCAGGGGGTCGGACTCAATGATCTATTGAGGTCCCTTCCGACCCTAACATCTATGAATCTATGACCTGCCCCTAATGAACCTATGCTGGTTGCCCCTGAGCATCATCCCCCCTGCTGGTCCTTCCCAGATATCCTCCTGGATAATTTTCTCAAAGAGCTTCCCCAGGATCAAAGTAAGACTAACACACCTATAGTTGCCTGGGTCCTCCCTTCTCCCTTTCTTGAAAATGAGGACCATGTTGGCCTTCTTCCTGTCACCTGGCACCTGGCCAGAGCACCATGAGTGCTTGTAAAGCCATGCCAGGGGCTCCTCGATAACCCCGGCCAATTCGCTCAGCACCCTGGGGTGGAGAGCATCTGGACCTGCTGATTTGAACACATCCAGCCCCTCCAGAAGTTCCCTAACTCGGTCCTTCCTGACCCTAGGCCTGGCGGAGTCTCTCCTGAGCCCATCCTGGATCTCGGTGGGGGAGTCCCAGTCCTTGCACAAAAAAATGGAGGCAAAGAAATTGTTAAAAAGGTCTGCCTTTTCCTCTAGTGCAACTACCAGATTGCCAAGTGTATCCTGCAGGTGCCCTACATTACCTGGTGCCTTCTTTATACTCCCTATGTATTTAAAAAATGGACTTTTTGTTGTCCTTGATCTTTGATGCTAGCCCTAGTTCCGTATCTGTTTCCTAACAGCCCCCCTACAGACCCTAGTGATGGAGGTATACTCCTCTTTGGTGATAGCCCCTCCCTTCCACTAGGTGTACGCCTCCTTTTTGGCTTTCAGGCATTCCTGAATGCCTTTGGTAAGCCATGGGGGCTTTTGAGCACTCTTGCTCCCCTTGATTCTCATTGGGACTGTCACCCCTTGGGCTCGGAGGATTGACTCCTTAAGAAACGTCCACTCATCTTGGATACCCCATTTCCCTACCCTCCAGGACCCCAGTGCCTCTCCTACCAATCTCAACTCATTGAAGTTGGTCCTCTTGAAGTCAAGGGCTACTGCCTTGCTGCAGGCCCTTGACACCCTGCACTGGATGGTGAATTCCAGTAGGCGATGATCACTGTCACCCAGGTGGTCAAGAACCTGGAGTTCCCTCACCAGGTCATTGCATGTTCATATCAAGAACATTAAAAAGGAGAGAGGGTCATTAACACCTATGGAGTACAGAGAGATTAGAAGGAATCAGGTAGATTCTAATGAGCTCTGAAGTCGGTTGTCTTTCTCAGCACTGCCTAAACAAAAATATTGCTGCCTTTTTTAGGTAGTTGGTTTCAAAGTTTGGGTGGACCAGTGTGGCAGCCCAGGCAGCGCACAAAAAACATGGGGCCCAAGGGCCCCCACCTGGCACTGAGAGGTGTGGGCAGGTGGCTCTGGGAGAGAGGGAGAACTTACCCAAGAGGCAGGGAGAGCCAAGTCTGGAGTAATATGCATCAACGCTGCACCGCTTTTTGAGTGCTCTGTCAATCAAGCTCAGCGGTGCCCATCTGATGATGTCAGCCTCAGGCACTGCTGTGGGAAATATAAAAGGCCTAGCTAGTGCCGAGCAGAGGGAGGAGAGGCCTGACACTGGGCAGGCAGAGCTCGGGTGTGGGAAGCCTCGGGATGCCAAGGCTGGGAGGAGACTCCAGCAACACATGGTCCCCATTAGAGTTAAAGTGAGGCAGACACAAGGAGATGGAGTGCTGCCCATTGCAGGTCTGCTTCAGGCTGTGCTTTCCTAGGGAGGGGAGGCAGCAAAGAGGTGGCCAGAGAGAGCTGGCTGAGGTTTTTATAGCCAGCCCCCTACCATTTATTTTCCAGGTTTTTTTGCTTTTGGTTGCTCTTGTGGGTTTTTTTTCTTTGTCCACTGGATCAGTGTGCAATGATCAGTGAGCTAACTAGTAAGACTGCTTTCCAGGGAAATCGGGCATGGGACCCACAAGGTAGTTTAGGAAGGCGAAGAGAAGGACACCAGATATGCTACACAACCCAGAAAGCCACCCACCGGAATCTGGGTGTCAAACTCCAGTTAGTGGTAGATGGGCAGGCTCAGAGGCCAGAAGCAGCTGAGGCCAGATATTAATGCATGTGGTTGGTGAGTGCATGGGGTGTAGGGAAGGTGGAGCCCCAAACTCGCATCTGACCTGTGAGTAACTCCAACTGGGGGTGCTTGATCACACCACTAAACCCCTCCTTCAATTAATATTATTTCATCAAGACATGGCAGGTGAGTAGGGAAAAGCCCCTGCACTGGGGGGACTCATGAGATTGGGTCAGCCAATCCTATTCTTTCATATCTTCTAGTAGAATGCTTTCCATCCACCCTATTAAATTGAACCTAAATTGGACCCTACTGGAGAGAGACAGGAGAGGCCTGACACCAGGAACCATGGTGGGGGGGTGGTACAACTGCACCCTCCCCGTCATATCTGTTCCTGGACACATCCTTATTAGGATAAGGCTGAATCCATTCTTCTGAAGACAGACTCTTTTCTGTATTTTTCAATTTTTTAACCATGTTTACTACCAAATAAAGGAACAAGTATACAATGAGGTGTGAGAATCGTACAGAAGGCTTAGGATAGAACTTTTTCCTGTGGCATCCAGGAAAAAAAGGTATGAGATACCAGGAACATGATGTTACTAGGTAAGAAATATATTAACTCATCAGGGAAGTATCTGGCAATAACTTATCTTGTACAGATATTTTTTCCTTTATTATTCATTCCACCTGGAGGAAGGCTGACTCAGCATCCTATTCTTTCATATCTTTTAGTAGAATGCTTTCCATCCACCCTATTAAATTGGACCTAAATTGGACCCTACTGTCCTCTCCTTATACAGGAAGCAAGTGGGTAATAAAGAGGTGCATTTGCCTTCTGCCGGAGCCTAAGCCTTGTTACTTACCTTTTTTAGGGGTAGCCTTCTCCAAATCTGCTGCCAGTTCCTGTTTATCATGAAGATAGACCCCTTAGTGAGTGAATATCTGAACAGGGCACCAGCCAAGTTGCAAAAATTTTACAGCTTGTCTCTTCACCAAGCTCCTGCTTTACTTAGAGGAAGTTAAAAGAAAATGCCTCATCTAAGTTGATCTGGCAGCAAAGGAAACTTTTCTTTACAGTTCCAAGTGATTAGCATGATGCCTACCTGAACCACAACTAGTTTAACTGCCCCCTGAGGAGGGGCAGGTGGTGTTCCCACTGGCAGGGGAAGGTTTATTCAATCCTATGTGCAAGGAAGCATAAATAATATGCTTCTGCTACATCCAACTAATAAGCCAAAACCTCCCCTCTTCCCAAACCTAGAGGTGTCTGAGTTTCCACAAGGAGGAAAGAAAAAAGTAGAAGGTGATCTTAAAGGGCAAAACTGTTTTCTCTCCCCTGCTAAGTTTGAAAAAGTTTCCCTTTCCATTAGGCTGTGAGGCTGGACTTCATGTGCTCTTTTATGATTTCTGCTTACACCTATGCTGGAGTGCAGCCACCTGGCACACTCTGGCCATTGCCATGAACTTACAGGATCCAAAGCCTGAATAATAAAATGTATTAAACAGTTCAGTAACATGCAAAAAACAAAATGGGCCCAGGCCAGGAAGGTCAAACCTGAACGTAAATCATAACCTAAACTTTCCCTAAATAGAATATTTTGAGATTCAGAACCATCTGTTAAAATAAATAAATGAATATTTAAATTGGTATAGAGAATTTTAAGTATGAACTGCATCTTTATTAACATTATAGACTTTTTTTGAACACCGAGGGCTTGTAAATATCATGTGTACATTTTATTAGTAGGGAATTTATGACCAAAAGATTACACTTTAGGTTTGCGCTAATGCTTTACTTACCCTTTTGACCGCGTCCCTTTACTATATGCTGCCCCAAAATTATTTTTCATAAGTCAGGAAGCATTTTCCATATGTTTTACTGTATTATCCAAAGGGAGTTTGCAGCTGTACTATTCATACTTTATCATGTTCATACTGACTGAAATGCAGACCCCTCCTAGTGACAGTACCCATCTGAAAGATCATAACAACACATTTTTGGCACATTATTGTTCTACTTTTGTGTCAAGCCTCCCCCACAGAACAAAATTGTTTCACAGTTTTTATTAAAATTTACTATAAATGAACAGCTGAAAAAATAAACAGAAATGTCTGTGTGTATCTTATTTACTGTCATCACAAAAAGAATATCTGTACTGGAACATTATAACATAACTTAACAGCCAAAACTAACTTACAGAAATAAGCAGAGACATTAGAAAGGTTGAAGGCCACAGAAGTTCATTATTTTCAGTAAGCTTAAAAGGCAACATGGAAAAGGGAGGAAGAAAAAATGTCAAAAAGAAAGTTATGAAGGTACGAAGGGCCTCGGGACTGGAAAGGGAAGGAAGAAGAGAGGAAGAGAAATATAAGGAGCAAACATTCAGAAGCCTGAATCATAATCCTTTTCTTTACAAAAAGGATGCTGTTCTATTCAGGTCTCTTGTATATCCCTTGGAATATTCTGATATGTAATAATCTCTTAACAGGTTATTTCAGGAGATTGTGTTTTGTTTTCTTTTTCTGATATGTAGTGAGCCAACGTGCGACCTGTTGCAATTAAATGCAGATCCATTGATTTCAATGAATTTCTGCATGCTTTCACCACATCTGAGTTTGACCGCTACTTGTGTCTTCTGCTGTAGTGGGAAAGGGATTTCTAACAGAAAAAGAATGCAGATACATCCAAGGAGTTAGTTTTAGTAAATCCCATTGAACTCTGTAATCACAGAGAGATAGTATGAATGGTCCCTGTGAGTCTACTAATGAAACGCCTGGCAGAGCCAAAAAGGGCAAAGAAAAAAATAGAAATTGCAGCTGCAATAGCAGTTTGAACCAGAAAGTAATAGAAGATGAGCAACAGGTCAGAAATAACACAATATAAAAAGCAAAAGGCCTCCTGAAACAGTGGGGTGAAACAGGGGATGATGATCTGGGGCAATACAGTAACACATTGAAATGAATGAGTTAAATGAACAACCAATAAAAAAATCAAGTAGAAAAATGTGTGAAATCTGTACACAAGCTATAACTTTTAAATCTTCTGGGTCTCAAACAGAGAACATTTCCCACAGACACTTATATTAAGTACTGTTTTTTTCCAGAATGACTTAACAAAACAAAACATGCTTGCAAAATTATAGACATATGTAGGGTTGTAACACTTTTTCATGCAATTGAATACTGTTTTGGATGTGCAAGAATATACTGGCTTCTCAGTTACCTTATCTGAGATGCAAAATCTGACTTTAGACAACAGCCTATTTCCATGGGAATAATTTGCAGGATGAAAGTAGGGGTAACATTCACCTTGCATGTAATGGTAAAAGGGGCAGCACATGACACTCATTCCCACTTAATTAATATGATGAGACTGAACAAGAGAGCTGTGGGTGGAGTAACAGAACAACAAGGCCCAATGACTTCCTTATGCATTCAAGAGTTTCTGTGCTGGCCTTACTTAAGCAGGCACAGATGGCTGCAGTGAGGATGGGCCAAGAGGAGTCTTCATGAAGAAGCAATAGGAAGAACAACCACAAATGGTAGGAAACACAGTTACTTACAATTTAGATGGACTGTACTCCATGAAAAGTGCATGTTTTGGACTTTAGATTGTTGTGTTTCTTCAGGGACAAATGGGCCATATTTTTAGAGGAATGAGTGCATGAAGGGTGAGATTGTATATACTTGTACTTTTATGTAGTACATAGAAACTCTATACTGTTTCAGGTTCATGCTGATGAATGTTTAAATAAAATGAGTGTGTTTGTAAGTAACATAGACTGCCAGAAGGCTGTTGGAGTTGGCAACAGGCTACTAGTGAGTAATGGATCTGTACAATTTTTGAAGACTACAGATTTGCACAGTCATTTACACATATCAGGCAGCAGGGCTGCAAATGAAAGATGAACAATTCAGGAAGGGGGCAGGGAAGGGGTAATTTTTTTGAGACTGGGAGTACCTCTGACTTCCTGTTAGTTTTATATTATGCATTTTTTCCACCATGATTCAGTTGTTTTGTATCACAGTTCAATTTATCTAAGTGACTTCCCTTTTAAGAAGAATTTTTTTCTTGCTTAGAGGTCATGATTACTCATTTCAACTCAGTATTTAGAGGGCTTGTGACATCTCTTGTGCACTCTGTCTGTCCTTCTCTTTCTCTTTTAACTGTTACAGTGGAAGATTGGATGATAAATAAACAGTACATACAGTTGCTTATTAAAACCAGGCAGACAAGGTTCTCCTATCTTTTGGTTTCTGGGATTTCCTTCTGGGGCCATCGTGGGGGGATATCCTAAAATTGACTTGTTCAGTGCTGGGAAACTTAACAAAATGAAGTGATCCCAATGGAAAATGTTCAGTTCAGCTTTCTTGTTTCCTTCCCTTCTGCCCATTTATTCTTCTGGATCAACTATTCTCAACAGTGTGTCATGGCATCCTAAGGTGCCACACAATATCAGCACTGTTAGGTGTGTGAACACTTACATATGATTTGCTAGAGAAACCCAGAGACTTCAAATAGGGATCCAGAATGTCAAAAACATCTTGAGCTGTTGTGCTCTTTGTGAGTTCTTTGCAACAAGAATCTCTTTATTATTTTTTGTAGTCAAAAAATGAGGAAAAGCTACAAGTTGGCATTTTCTGTGGGATGAGTCTAATGATGTTGACAACTACCACTCTAGATCAGCATTTCTCAACCTGTGGGTCACGACCCAAAAGTAGAAAGTAGGTCACAAGAGTATTTCAAAGTGTTGCAAGCTGTGGCAGAGCAGAGGGGTGGTGGGAAGGCACCTGCCCCTTCCAACAGGGGAAGGGAGTGAGGGACAGCTGCATGGCTGAGCTGGTGGCACCAGGACTAGTACACGGGCTTGCAGGAGCAGGGCAGCTGGGGGGGCAGGAGGGGACATGACTAGGCTGCCTGGTGTGGCGTTGCAGCTTTAGCCCAGTGCAGGTGTGGGGCCACAGCCCTCTCCTCATCCTCCCTCCAGCCCATGCTGGGGCTGGACTTGCTCCACTGCTGCCTACATGAGCCAGAGCTGCCACAGCTACCACACTCTGGCCTCAGCAGGACGGAGGCAGCTGGGGGCCTCTCCAGCAGGGCTGAGGGAGGCAGAGGGTGTGGGTTGAAAGTCAGAGATACCAGCATAGCCCTGGGGGTCAAGGATCTGGGGATCAGGCATTGGCAGGGCCAGAGGGGTGTGGGTTGGGACAGGGCATGGATCTTTGCAAATGGGTTCCGGTAGGAAAAAGGTTAAGAACCACTGCTCTAGATGGCTTGGTTAACTCCCATAACAGAAAGAAATAATGACTCTCTCTTTGGTCTGCCTTTATTTCAAGGATTTAAATATTTGATGAAGTTTCTGATGGATTCTTGTGCAATTGATAATTATTTACACACCAGCAGTATCTTAAAGTTTTGAGGTAAGATCTTAACAGTAATGCAAGAATGCTTCCAGGAGTTTAATTGGTTAGACTAAAAGTATAGCAGAAAAGTTGTCTGGAGTGGATGGGATGAAAGAGGTTTTGCCATCCCCTACTTTGGTGAGCTTGGTTGTCTATTAATATTAGTTGGCCATAGCTAATACAACTGGGATTCTGTGACTGCACAGGATCCCTGAGAATTAGCTGTCCTTCCTGTCTTCTGAGCTCCTAAATGGAGTGTCAGTGGCTTAAGTGCAGTATTTGCATAAAGCGTTGTAATAAACTCCTGTAAAAACATATTCTGGATCAAGTAAAATGAGAACTCTTTCTTCAATTTAAATAATTTTCAACCACAGTGGAAATGATTTTTTTTTTTTTAATGAAAACAGCAGTTTTTTTATTTTTCCTTCCAAAATAAATGAATAGAACAAACATAATATGCCTAGTGAACTAGAGGAAATGGACATGTTTAAATATCCTTTAAGTTTGTTAATGTAGTTTGTTTACATCTTCTGCAGTGATCAGCTGTATACCATCCATATATCCATTTCATTCTATATCAGAGAGTGACAAGTTGTAGGCAAAAGTGCATGATTTTGACGAGATTTTAAAGTACTATATTTCATCATCCTAGTCAGAATTTTTTAATCCATATATGAGCACCTTTTCTATCAGAAATAGATCTATGATGTGCCTTTAAATAGAGATCATTTAAAAACTTAAAAGCTTCTAGACTTTAAGAGCAACATAAAATGTACAGCCATGTAATGTTTATAAAGTATGTATATTAAAATGATGACTCTATATTCACCTCTGAGTGTGAGTTGATGTGAAAAACTACCAGCCTTACATATCAAAGCCTCTCACTCTGGACCATATTGCAGAAATCAGTCTGTGGGTACATAACTCATTAGTATAAATGGGATATACACATACAGATCTAACAGACAGTAAAGCCCTTTGTAAGGTGTTACTCTTGGATAGAGAAGTGCCACTGTATTGGGTAAATATACAAGTACATTTATTATAAATATACGTATATTACATATTTGTATGTTAGGAATTGATCTCTCACCTTCTCAGCATATATACAGATGTTGGACATTTATTATTCTCACTTAAGTGTAACAGAACAACACCCGCCCCACACTCTAGCATAGGCTGGGCAAACCCCAAACTGAACTCCCTCCCCTCCCCCGCCCCATTCCTAAAACAACACCAGAGCTAGGAGGAGGGAGGGAGGGCTGGCTAAGGGAGGGAGGCTGCAGACATGCAGCCACTCCAAACAGGAGCGCAATCCCCTAACCCCCTGGACCCAACAATGAATGTCTATTGGGACTGGGAGAATGCTGTAATTCTAAGCAACCTTGAGTTACAGCGTGGAGCTACACATCTATCAGCACCCTAAGAGCTAGCATTTTCCTGGGCCTGCCTCAAATTTAATGAGTTTGACAACTGCTGGAGCCCTATCCTTTCTCCGCAATGGATTTGAGTGTTGTAATCATTTGTCTTCATCTCTGCAAGTGAGTACCATATCTTCCCCTACACCAAACAGTGAAAAGAATGGAAGCTGTGAACCGGTTGTTGATGCTACTTTGCTGAATTGATTTCTGTCACAGCGGGGTCCTTCAGGAGGGCTATGATCTCCTCAAGGTCCCTCACCCCGTGTCAAGGCCGGCCCAAGGCACACACTTATTCTCGCCAGCCACGTCTTTGATGTTTGTATATATATAATTGGGAGGCTGCCTACGACTCCCTGGGCATGGCTACTCGGGACCTCTGTCCCTGTGTGTTCCTGGACCCCCCCTGAGGGTCTCCCGGTGTAATGGGTGCTCCCCCGGCACCCTAGCCTTATGGGCTATGCGTGGCTCCAACCACCCCTAATACCACGCCCCAAGCCTCGCAGATGTAATAGACATTGGTGTGTCTGCACACCCGCTTCCCGGGCACCACCCTTTCTGATACGGGCTCACCACACTGCTATCCCGTTTGCCAGGGACAACCGCAGCACCTTGCCCTTCTCCTGGGGTGCTATGCCACTAACCCCTTCCGTCGGGGTCCACCGCAGCACCCTGCCCCTGTCCTGGGTTTTCCGTGGTGCTAGCCTGTTACCGGGCTCGCTACTCCTGTCCTGGGTTCCTCAACTGGGCCCCTCAAACATTGCCCCTCTCAGGCTCCTCAATAATCGCCCCGCTCTAGGGCTCCTCAGTAAGGCCCCTCTTGGGCTCCTCAGTAATCACCCCTCCCTGGGGCTGGGGTCTATGCACCCCGCAAGTGACGCCCTTGCTGGCGTCAGCTGCGCCCGTCCTGAGCTTCCTAGTATGGCGCTCCCCCTCTTCAGGGCTCGCCGTGCCCACCTCGGGCTTCTCAATAGACCAATATGGTGCTCCCCCTCTTCGGGGCTCGCCGTGCCCACCTTGGGCTCCCTGATAAAAACACCCCTCTCTCTGGGGCTGGGGTCTACGTACCCCCCACACAACCTGGGGTCTGTGCCCCCGTCCGCAACCCACTGGTTGCCCCTGCAACCCACTGGTTGTGCTCCTCACTGCCAGTTGCGCCTGCACTGGCGCGTAAGCTGCGCCTTCACTGGCACTGTGAGAATAATGTGCCCTCCTGGTGCTAGACTGCGCTCTCACTGGCGTTGGGGCACCCCACCCCTATGGGGTCCCTATGAGGCCTCCTCCAACCCCTACAGCCTCACCCAAGCCTCCGGTTGTAATACACACACTAACCAAACAAAACACAAGTCTCCTGGCTGTAACTTAACTTAAGGCCGCCTGGCTGCAACAACATAGCTCCTGCACCACAGAGCCACCATCCCTCAGCCTGCTCGAGCAGTACTCACATTTTAGCCCCATGAGCTCCTGCCTCTCTGGGTGCTGGCAGGGAACTGCCAGCCTGGCTTCAGCCCTGGGCTTTATAAAGACCAGGCCCTGGCCCCTTCTGGCCAGCTGATTCTTATCAGATGCCCTGGCAACCTGCAGCTGTGCTCGTTATCTCCGCTGGGGCTCCTTATGTACTGTCAGAGCTTCTCCTCTGGCAGCTTTCCCCTCTCTAGGAGCAGGAGCACCGAGGTGCCCTGCGACAATTTCCTTTGACCACTTTTTGTTGGTGGTGGTGGTCTCATTAGTGGTGGTTTTTCTGCATAGCTAGTGTATTATAACGTAAGTAAGTACTTTATATATTAATAAGATGAAATCCTGATGAAACACTTATCAACTCATGCAGGAAGCTTTCAAAACCAGGTCTTTATGTTCTTTCTAATAACAATAATAATACTTCTTTGAGAGGTCTCTACTTTTTATAATATTCCACAGATCAGTGCCAACGAGCATCAGTCCTGCAGATGTGACTAATAAGTGGTGACACCCAAAGCATATCAGTTACTGATGTTACCTGTCTTCTGCACATCCACAGAATTCTGAGCCCTTCACAAATATCAGTTAAGTTAACAGCACCTCTACTGGACAAATATTCAGGCTCCGTATATGAGTGAAAAACAAGGTCTGCTGACAAACTAAAACCATTATGGCTGGTTTGCAGTTGGTGTTACTGAGTGCATCTACAGAAGACACTAAAGGTACAGTAGACTAACTCTACTGTTCATTAGCGTGGCAAGCAAAACCCATGCTAATGTGCAATAGAATTAGAATTAATGCATTAACATCACAAAAAAGTGTGTGCCAGCGCTAATGCGCAGTAGCACCCATTATAGCACATTAAGTACCTGTAATTACAGGTACTTAACATAATGCACCATAATTATGGTGCATCTGTGAATATGTAGACACACCCACTGTTCTGTAAAAAAGACACTAGGCATATCAAAGAGAGGCTGTAGTGCAGTAGGTATCAGGTAGAGAGATACCCAATACATTTTTTAATGGCCTAGCAAATTAAGTCAATGGAAAAATATTAGCTACAGAAATTTTGAGGTAGACATTTAAAAATGGGTGGCTAAAAGCCTGTTTGGTACATGAACAGAAAATGTAAAATATCCTATTGGACCAGAGAAACCCAATGAGCTTTTTAGGCTCAGCATCTAACTCAGAATCTCAGGGTAAATGCAATATATATGATCCAAGAGATTTTTAAGGGAAGTAATTTTTAAATAGGTGGCTAATAGCCTCTATTTCTTAAGTCAGATGAATACTTTTAATTGATTTGATTATATGTTTAGGACGGTATCATATGAACTTTACTTAAGAAAAGTCATCATCATTTATAAAACATGAACTATATTACTTATCATGTGAGGGCTGGTTTTGACAGATATTAAAGACCAGGTGTTTAAATACTCTGGAATTAGTATTTCAAAACAGAACAATAAAAATAAATCAGCTAAATGACTAATTTAGTCAGCAGCATTGAGGGGTTTTTTTTAATCAATCTGAAAGTAGCATGTCCCTGGTTTATGGCTTAATTGTTCAAGGTTTACCTAGTTGGTTCCCAGTGAAAACTATGAGTAGGCTGCTCTAATATTTATACAATGGTTTGAAAACTTATGGGTTAACTTGAGTAGCTTCTAAAATCAGTTATTGTCGTAAATTTATTCCCTTGCACTTTACATTTATGAAGACCAACGGAGAAAAAGTGCTGAAGCTTTTCCTTTTAGTTTTATTCATTCATTGGAATATTATTTAAAAGGCGATTGACAGAATCACATAATGTATTTATTTCGAAAAATGCATTCATTGACATGACACTGAATGATGATTCTATGTCAGTAGCTACTTCTGCATAAAGAAAATGGAGAGATCATTTACTGACCTCCTATTCAGTGTAGCCAGATGATAGGTATCTCTTTATGTTTAAAAGGCTGAGTGGCGATGTGATTGGGTGGGAACTAAAGAAAGGAAAGAGTTGTCTGGCTTGGAAAACACTTGTATGTTTTGGGCACATTTCTACCTCTGCTTTTTTCCCTAGCTTTATTTAGTGGCAAGTGTACTTGGACTAACTATTGTTAGGTTGATCTAAATGCCAAACTGTACATACGTTTGGGGACTCTAGATTGGGCAAAAAATCTTAATCTAATTTACCTCACCTGAGGAGGTGCACTATGTAGATTTGACTAACCCATGCCCAATATAACTCAACATGTATACATGTTCAGAGCACAGTCCCAGGGCTGTGCTTTTCCTACTTCCACCCCCAGATAACCACTCCACTCCACAGACCTACCAACTCTCCCTAATCCCACCAAAAAAACCCTGTACCCGCCACCCCTACCCCCTTTGCCCCCACATCTGCTACCCTGCATATCCTGCTGGCCCCTCCCCCAACCCCAAGTTACTTGGATAGTGTTCCCAGTTCAGCTCATGGCATCAATAAATGTGAGCACGAGTAGCGACCCAGTCTACTACCATTCACCTTAAAGTAAGTTACATGATCGTAGATTGGGTCCTGCAAATACGTACATGTGCCCTAAGTGTAATGGCAGACCCCATCAAAGGGGGCAGTGTTTGAACAGTAGTGGTCTTTGTGTGCCAAGCAGAGGGTGAATGTGAGAGAACAGGAGTGGAATTGGCTCCTCCCAGAGATCTTCCCTTCCTATAACTGGGACCAGAAAAGGGCCTGATTTTTAAGGGGTGATTATTCAATAAGATATTGAAAGAGTGCTCTCTCCTTGTCTGAATCAAATATAGTGTAATTTTCCAAGCCAGTGCATTTTGGATTAAAAAAGGAGTTTTATCATATTCATAAAATGTGGGTTTTTTTGTGGGGTCGTGCTGCCGAATCACTGAATCACGCAGGCCCCATCCCCTGCCCACTCTCCCAGCCCTGACAATGGCTGCCCCACCTACCCCAGCTCCCAGTACTTTGAAACACCTCCCCCCCCCTGGACTCACCGGGTGCTGCCGGGTGGGGGGGTGACCCCTGCTGCCCCCTACTGACCCAATCCATGTGGGGGGGCTCTGCATTAGCCCCCCAACCTCCCCATGGTTGCCCTGCCCACCCCAGCTCTGGACCTTTAAGGAAAAAAAAAACCCAAAACCCTGACTCACCAGTTTCTGCCCAGCGGGGGGCAATTCTCGTTGCCCCCCCAGTGCCCCACACATGTGGGGCTTTTCCATGAGCCTCCGAAAGCCCCAAGGCTGCTTCAGGAACCAGTGAGCTAGGGTGGGCAGGGTAGCCATGGGGGTTTGGGGGAGCAGGCAGAGGATGGGGTCTGGCAGGGGTCCCCCCATGGCCCCCTGCCCCCTTCTCCAGCCCCCCTCCCCCGCCCCCTACTTACCAGCTCCAAGTTCAGCTCCAGCTCCCTGCTGCAGCAGGTGGAGACTGCCTGAATCATCAAAGCTCTCTGAATCTTTTCCAAAGATTCGGAGAGCTTCAAATTAATTTGGACCTTTTTATTGGTCCCCTGATTGGATTTGGATTTGGAGATTTGGCCACTAAATTGGGCCAAATCTCCTCTGAATTGTATCACCACCCGAAGCTTCACACAGCCCTATTGAGTAATCTTACCCCAAGGTCATAGAGTTTACATGCCCTGGGTATCTACTTCTCGTGGGAACATATAAAGATATGTTTTTTGCACTTCATGAATCCACTGTTGTAACTAAAAATTCCACTGCTATCTTACTTGCAGCATATGTGCTTTTGAAAAAAATGCCATTAGGAATTTTGCTGTTGAAAAGTTAGATTGATGTTGGAATATCAGCCTTGAAAGTGACTCTTTGAGAAGTTTAAGAAATAATGTAAATAGGGGCTGTCCAGTCTCTAAGTGCCCAGGGTCACATGTCTTGTGGGCTGCATCAGTAGGGGCTGCACACTACCTGGAATGCACCAGGACAAGCCACAGGCTCCCTGCACCGCAGGGTGCAAGTTCGCAGGGCATGGGTGTCCTCCACTGCACCACACATGCAGGCACCCCAACCTCACTCTTGGCTCTCCAGCTGTGGGTTCCCAGCACCATGGTCTGTGTTGTGTCATGCTACACTGGCCCCTGGGATGGGAGCAGGAAATGGAAACCAGAGGGACAGGGAGCTTGAAAACACTGACTGCTGCAGCCAGAGAGATGGGGGAGTGGTGGCTGGGTGAGAGCCTGGGGGTTGCAAATAAACCCCTTATGGGCCACATTGGACAGCAGTTGAACAGCCCTGATGTCAATTGAGACAAGAACAACCATGATCTTCAGAGGTATAATATATGTTTTAAGCCCACCAAAATATGCTCATATGCTTCATATGAGGGGGGGGGGTTTATTCCCAAGCATCCTTCATATCCATTTTAAAATTGCAAAAAACTATGTGTATGAATTCAGGCTCTCAGGTTACAGCTGTTAAACAGAGGCATTTGAGCAGGAATAGAACAGTTTAAGTTTTTTGGGGGGTGAGCGGGGGAGGTTGGTATTGTCCCAAATATGTTGGGTTTGTGTGTATTATGTCTTGTTTTTGTGCAAGCTATAATTAATTATAGGAAGTTGTGCTTTCTAGCAATTTAAGTTATTACTCCCTGTGCACAGTATTTTCTACCCATGTAATTAAAGGCTAATTTATGCTACACAGACACAAGCCATTATACAGCATGGTGTGTTGCTGTGTCATCTCAGAAGCAACCCACAGAAGGAGCTATAACTTGGGGAATTTCCTGACTCTTAACTCACTGCTTCAGGGGAAGTAATAGTTTGCTATGGACCCATATCATGAGCTGTAATTTACAGAGAATTAAATTGTTTCCACCCAGCACATGTAATCTGCAGGAACAGTCATGTTAAAATCAAAGAGCTCCTTTATAACAAGCAAGGCATGTATGTTTCTTTGGGAATATAAACGCTCTTATGAAATCATCACTCTGTCATAGCAGAGTATAGGCAATCACAATCATTACAGGAGCAGTGCTAGAACTGTCTTCTGTATGTTTAAAATGTGCCACTGGCCTTGCATATATTTATGGTTCCAACAGCTGAGTCAACATTCATTTGATACAGTGTTTGAGAAAGTGTGAGTGTACATTTTGTGGAGGGTGTAATGGCTGTACAGCTGCTTTGATGTCTTGGTGGGCTAAATTAATCCACCTGTGTGTGTGTGTGTGTGTGTGTGTGTCTCTCTCTCTCTTTAATTTTCATATATATATATATATATATATATGTATATATATATATATATGTATAGATATAAAAAATAATTTTTTTCCTGTATGGTTGTTATTGGTGATTGCTAGGGTAATTAACTGGTATCCATTCCCTCTAGCTATTGTTATGGGGCATCCATCATTTTTAGATAGATAGAGCAATTAGACTGTGTTCGAAAAAGTTTGGAGTTGTTGAGTTCCACTAAAGCAGAGCTTCCCTAAAGACACCTTAGGACAAACTTAAATTTAATAGATCCCAAGAAAAATCTACTAGAAGCCCACGTTCCACGTCCCCACCCCAAAATTTGTTCCACCAAAAATAAGCCTGTGAGGCCTTTCCTTTCTTTATACTTATAAGGTTACTTTTGTTACGGTATAAATTATTTTTTAGCAATACAGTCCAATTTATGATGGCCACTGGAAAATCTATTGGCTGAATTCCATGCTGCTTATACCCTGACTTCATCGGGAGTTACCCTTATGTAAGAGGTATGGAATTAGGTCTTAAGTAAGTTCCAGGGTTTGAACTAAGCCCACAAAGTTAGTAATGATTAGGTTAGCATTTAATAGCTATCCATGCTAACACGCTGGCCTAATATGACTTATACCATTGTGTAAGGTTAGCATTAACTATAGGTGTAGTTAACACCAGTGTGTCAGCCTGGTCATGAAATACACCCTCCCCCCCCGCCCCCAAAAAAAAAAAGTAAGTCAAATCCTCACCAATGAAGCACAGTTTAAGTAGCTGAATATTAATAAAGAAAAATGTATTTTTCTCTAGTAAGCCAAATTCCTATCCAGTACTATTTAATGCCATATTAAACAAACATCAGTAAGAGCTGGAGTGAAACACAAAAGCAAGGAAATTCAGTAAAGGCTGAAAAATCTGGACTGATGCACCAGCTTTAACTAATGTACTTGGTGCCAAAAGAGCTTCTTAACACAAAGGCAGGAATAGCAGAAGGCAATTATGTAGTTGTTTGAACATTTACTCTGTTTGTACCCTTTTGTGTAAAAGCTTTACAGGCAGGCCCTTCTGTTACCTCAACACACTTTTGAGTTTGAATATAATTTGATGTGTTTATGACTGAAGGGAGAAAAAAAAAATTATTTTATTTTCTTTGTCCAAGTTTCCATGATTTGGCATATTTTACTGAGGGTTCCCTGAAATGATCCTGGATATTTTAGAAAATATGAGCGCTCCACTGTTGATGTCATGTTTTAGGCTGATACAATGACATTTAGTTATTTTTATAGCACTCTTCACTTGGCACTGTATGGGACTTAAAACAACAGACTTGAAGTTCAGTGGCAGAGGAGAGCATTTAATTACTATGCTAAAATGAATACATTCAGGAAAACTATGGGAAATGGGTAGAACCATCTGGGTAGAACTTATGCCAGGCAGGAATATGATTGACTTCAAAGGAACGCATTGTGGTCCTTGGTCTGACTCTGAGATTAGGAAACAATTTTACAGACTTGGAGAAATTTGCATGAGGTTTGGATAAGAATCCCACAGCTTTTTTGCTGGGTTTTTGGTTGTAGCTGGATTGTTCTAAGGACATAGGCAGGCAAGGTTCTTTGAGTAGGTGTGATAACTTTTATCAGACCAGCTGAGTAGTTGGGGAATAGTTCTTGGCAAGCTTTCAGGCGCAATCACCCTTCTTCAGGCATAGGCAGTCTCTGGTGGTCTGAGACTCCAAGGAATGAGAGAAGCTAAAATACTTGTATTCTGTCACTGTAATGTCTCCCTTTGGCTTTTTTATCCCCTGCTTTCTTCCCCCTCCCTTACCTGCTTTACCTTTTGTCTTTCTAATTTCTATTTGTTTACATTCTCACTGACATCCTGCCTCACTTTTAGCTTCTCTTATTCCTTGGAGTCTCAGAGCAGCAGAGATTCCCTATGCCTGAAGAAGGGTGACTGTGCCTGAAAGTTTGCCAAGAACTTTTTCCCAACTACTCAGTTGGTCTAATAAAAGATCTTGCATCTACTCAAAGAACCTTGCCTGCCAAAGCTTTTTGGACACTTGTTCATCTTCATCTTCCTTCAGAAATTCACTTTTCCAATTGAAAGAGGGGGGCAACGATGCTGTTTGCTCACTGGTTCCTAGAAAGGTATAGAATGCAATGGAGAAAGGCTACCAATATTTTTTTGAAAGGATAAATAATTCCAATTAATTGCAACACTTTGACATTTCTTTTAATGGGTTAAAAAGCTATGAAATAATGGGGCTGCAGTGTGTGGTTAGGGAACTTTCAAAGCTAATGTGAATATATATTTCATAGATTTCATAGACATTAGGGCTGGAAGGGACCTCGGAAGATCATCGAGTCCAGCCCCCCGCCCAAAGGGCAGGAAGTCAGCTGGGGTCATAGGATCCCAGCAAGATAAGCATCCAGTTTCATCTTGAAGGTGTTCAATGAAGGTGCTTGAACGACCTCCGGTGGCAGGCTGTTCCAGACCTTGGGGGCTCGGACAGTAAAGAAATTCTTCCTTATGTCCAGCCTGAAACGATCTTGTAGTAGTTTGTGACCATTCGACCTCGTCATCCCTTGGGGCGCTCTGGTGAACAAACGTTCCCCCAGATACTGGTGGTCACCCCTGATAAACTTATAGGTGGCCATCAGATCACCCCTGAGCCTGCGCTTTTCCAGGCTAAAGAGCCCCAGGGCTCTCAGCCTGTCATCGTAGGGTCTGCTTCCCTGACCTCTGATCATGCGTGTGGCTCTTCTCTGGACTCTCTCAAGCTTCTCCACATCCTTTTTGAATTGTGGAGCCCAAAACTGGACGCAGTACTCCAGCTGCGGCCTCACTAAGGCCGAGTACAGGGGGAGAATGACGTCCCGGGATTTGCTTGAGAAGCATCTATGGATGCAAGCCAGCGTTTTGGTCGCTTTACTAGCCGCAGCATCGCACTGCAGGCTCATGTTCATCTTGTGGTCAACGATGACCCCCAAGTCTCTTTCTTCCATAGTGCTAGCCAACAAAGCACTGCCGAGCCTATAAGGATGCTGCAGGTTTTTCTTCCCAAGGTGAAGAACCTTGCATTTATCGGCGTTGAACACCATCAGATTCTCGTCCGCCCACTTGCTGAGCCTGTCCAGGTCAGCCTGGATCATCCGCCTGTCTTCTGGTGTGGATGCTTTGCCCCAAAGTTTGGTGTCATCTGCGAACTTGGCCAGTCCGCTTCTGACTCCAGTGTCCACATCATTAATGAAGATGTTGAACAGTATGGGTCCAAGGACAGAGCCCTGGGGGACCCCACTGGTCACTGGACACCACGATGAGTGACTTCCATCAATTACTACCCTCTGGGTCCGACCCCGGAGCCAATTTTCTAGCCAGTGGATCGTGGGGGACCCAAGGCGACAATTGGCCAGTTTCTCCAAGAGACGATCACGGGACACTAGATCGAAGGCTTTTTTGAAGTCAAGATATATGACATCAATCTCATCTCCCTTGTCCAGGTGATAGGTCACCTGGTCGTAGAAGGAAATGAGATTGGTCAAGCAAGACCTACCCGCAACAAACCCGTGCTGGCTATCCCTTAGGATGTTGGCGTCGGCCAGTCCATTAAGGATGGCCTCTTTAATAAACTTTTCTAAGATCTTCCCCAGGATAGAAGTCAGGCTGATGGGCCTATAGTTAGCCAGATCCACTTTCCTCCCTTTCTTGAAGATAGGCACCACATTGGCCTTCTTCCAGTCTTCGGGCACTACACCAGAGCGCCAAGAGTTTTCAAAGATCCGCGCTAGAGGCTGGGCTATGATGCTCGCCAGCTCCTTGAGTACCCTCTGATATATTCAGAAAAGTGCTTCTATTTGTCTCCTCTGAGGTATCTTATAACAAGGAGCTTGGACATAAAGTTCCATTTAGGTGGATTAAAGATCAGAAGTAAAGGTGAAGGACAGTGAAACTGAAATGAATAGGACAATCCAGCCCAGACATACTAGCAGTAGTTGTCTGACCACTGACAGATGTGTGGAAACCAGTCCAAAGAAACCAGTAAAATTGGCTGGAGTGCCTGCCAAGCATCCAGATGCTGCTGTTGAAGAAATACCTTTCAAAAACTTGGCACCCAAGTTCTGTGACATTTTGGAGAGCAGTGAAGAAGAGCAGGAGTGGGATAATGTTAGCATTTAAGGACAAATTGTTGCTTATCACACCATTTAAAAGTGATTTGCAATTGCTTTATTTTGTTGTGGTTTTGTTATTAGTCACATCTATCCATATTCTTCAGCATTATGAGGGACCTTACATTCGTACAGACAGCCAGATTTTCAAAAGTTTCCAGCAGCTCCCACTGCGCAAATTATGGCCAGACTTTCAAAGTGCCTCAGCACAATGGCTACTTATTTGGGTACCTCTGTGAAAAGCAAGCTTGTCTGAAAAGCTTGATCCAGTTGTGGGTTCTGAGTCACTGTCAGGCAACAGCTTTGCAGTCTTGAAAACTCTTCAAACTGTACATAAATTATATTCACTCAGCTTCTTACTCGGATGACATTGCTCACTATAGAATTTTACAAGTCCGTTGTGTTGCGTTCTGGTTTTGGTACTGATACTATATACCATGTGTGATCATTACATATTATCCAATTTCTTAGAGGTTTAATACAGTAGTAACTTCACTTGCTTGAACAAAGAAATTTATGTGCAGAAATGATAAACTAGGAATACAGGTTCTATTCCAGACTTCTAGACTGTGTCTACACTTCTGAAGGATTGTTTGTTTTTCTCCATGAATGCATGTACAAAGCTCAGTAAAAGTTACAAAATCCTGTCTTAGACAAACTTGTTCAATATTTTAATAGTATTTGAAGGCTGGCATTTCAGAACTTGTGTTCAGCAATTTTAGGAATTTATAACCAGGATTTTTTTTTTTTCTTGTCTTCATGCCCCACTTCTTAATAGGAGAAAAATACCATTTTTAAAAACAGAAAATACTACTTCTGTGAACAAAAAATGCTATGAGCCAGCAAGCTTAAAGACTGTTATTTTGCAGTATTAAACTAATAAAGGCTTGAACATGCACTCATTACCTAAGAAAAATCTGCATTGTAGTAATAATAGTATTACATATGTTCAACTGCTTTAATGTTTGGTTAATAGTCTTCTTTTCTTTGGGTGCACGATCATGCATAGACTGTTTATTACATGAAGAAGAAATTGATGAAAGTTTTATGCAATACAAGCAACAAAAATATTGCTAACACCTGAAGTTTCTGTTTAATAAATGAGTACTAAATCTTCAAAGAGGAGCTCAGTAAGATTTTATACAAAAGGAGCACAGTGCACTAAGTATTTAGCTGTGTTAAAGGCCCTATTCCTGTTTACATAATGACATGTTCTGTTTATCTTACAAGCACTGTGAAAATATTAGTTAGCAGTCATAAATATAGTCATGATAAAATGATACTATTCAGAACTGCTAATCTATGTTAATGCCATTTTGGTAAGGGTCCTGTAACAGCTGTTGGAATTTTGTCCCTTATAGGTCAAGGAGGAAAGATGGGAAAATCCTTAATAAAATGTTGTTAGAAGCTACAGGTGGGAAATAAAGAAGCTCTTGTGACCTGTAATCTTATTCCCTCATGAAGTCAGGGAGTGCACAGCAGCTTCTGTGGCTGAAATTATACAACACGCGAGTGGCTTTTCAATTTCAACTTTTGCAGTTCAGTTATATCATTTTCAGTGAAGAACAAATGAAGGATACAGCAAGCACTGTCCGTGACCTTCCTTGCTGTTTTTAATAAGCACATTCAACAGCATGAACTATTCGGTCTTAAATTAATTATTATATATCCACATGGAGGAAAGATGATACACTAATGTTTATCTTTTGTATACAGTGTACTGTCAGATTTTAATTAATTCTCAGCCCCAGGTAAAAAAAAAAATGCTAATTTTAACAGTCATATAATTACTAATTCTAATTCTACTATCCTTACTCTATTTGCTTCAATGGGACTAGTCAGGAGTAAGCTTTCATCATGTCAAAGGGCCACAAAACTTGGCCCTACATATGCTTAACAAGCTGAACTTTATATATAAAATATTTTTATACTATGGCACTAAAAGAGAAAAATGAAGTGGTATGTCGTGCTAGACTAGCCAAAATGAAAGGGAAGAACGTCAGTTAATTATTTAATTATCTAGTAGTATAAATAGGTTAGACAAAATCTTTCCCCATTATGGAAAAGTATCTCCTGATTATGCTATGTGAGTCTGCTATGACTAAAAAACTTTTTTTAAAGTGTTGGCTACGTTCCTTGCATTTTCTCTTTAACAGCAATATATATTCTTTGGACATTAAGACTCTTTCAGGGATCATTTTTATGTCTTCTTTTTCTTTTGATTTTTGATTTTTTTTCTTTCTTGGTAGTGATGTAATATAGAATATGAATGTGAATAATATTGTTTTCACTGTATGTGTTTAAAAAGCCAGTTCTGGATAACATGCATAGTTCTCTATAGATCAGATTTCTCTGGCAATATTTTTTAAAATAACATCATTAAAAGTGTCCTCTAATTTACTGTGTGTGTAAGGAACTGAGCCAAAGAGTAGCTATTTGTCATTTTTCCAAATAATTTCTGTAAAAATACTTAGCAAAGTTTATTATATGATGCAATCAAATATTTACAGGTTTGAAACCAGAAAGAGCCAAATAAGTATCATCTTATGTGATTTCTCATTAATAAAATGACAAAGGATTGCTGAAATATGATATAGAATGGTATAATTAATTGGCTCTAGCTACAATGACTTGTCATTTCTGAAAATTTAATGTCATCAAAGCCCTTTTTCCAATAGCACAAGGAGCACTATTGCTAATAGACTTCAGAGCTTGAAATAAATAAATCTTTGGAATCCTGTTGCATCTCTTGGGGTGTGACATTTGACAGTCTTTTATAGCGCAGAACGAAACAAGTTTGTGAGCTGGAATTCAATTGTGGCGTATTGATTCCTTGCATCAGTCATTATTCCCTGCTGATTGACAGCTGAAAATTGGTTACGTTAAGTATTTCATATGTTATATTGGCTGACATTTGCTTGCCTGCTCCTGTGTCAATATTGTTGTAAAGATCTCCAGCTCTATGAGATAGCAATATACACTGACTGTGGCTTTTGTGTGATGTTCCAGTGTTTTTCCTGACATAATTTAAGACATATTAAAAACCAGCAGCATCTTCCCTCTTGAGAAGCTTAATGCCAATATTATTGTCTTCCAAGGGAAGATCATGTATGCTCATAATCGGGTGCTAATTTCCACCCATACGCTCATGTTTAGGCATTAGGCACTATAACTGTAAAATTGAGCCTGCTTGATTGATTCATGTCAAGCCTCATCTCGGCTCCTGCAGTGGAAGTCATCCAGCTGACCCTTTTTACACTAAAAGAAGAGATTTGTGTTCCTTTCTTTCACCTGGAACCATCAAATTGACTGAATAATCTGTAATACATTAGTGCTGACATTTGTTAGGCGAGAATTAAACAAGACACAGTAATCATTCCCCTGAATAAAAATTGTGTTTGATTTCCAGCAGAGTTCTATTAAAAGAACAGCGCAGTCCATCTCCTCCAAAGTGGAAAATGGTGACTATTTTCTATGGTAATGAATTGAATTAACACTTTGATGACAGACAGTCAGTGTTCCCTTATAATTCCTGACAGAAGAGCTCAACTCATTTTAAAGAATTTTCACCTGAAATGAAACTCCAATGCCCAACACCACTGAAATGAAAACTAAGATGAAACGGAATGAAATGAATGGAAGCTACTCTCTTTGTTTTACAGACTCCATCACATTGAAGATTAAGACTTGACTATTTAAAAAAAAAAGAACAAAAAATGGGGAAGGTAAAATAATGCTTCCCACAAGTTCCCACTGCCCCCATTAAAATGGGTAATCTAAATAATACAAAGCATACATTCTAATGTCCTGTGCTTAATTATTTATAAACATAACCTTGTGAATGTGAAAGCAGTGCATCTGATGCTCACTTGCACTGGTTTAAATATGACATGTCCTAACTGAGGTCAATGAAATTACATTGGCATAAAACCTTAATGAGTAGGTCCAGGTCTGATACCTCCTTAATGCTGTTTCTCTCCTATATTTAGAAATCTGTAGTCAACTGTGTACATGCACAGTACCTAGCTCACCTAATTGGTTATCTTCACTGCATTTCTTACTTAGTACTATGTCTTTGAAGACTATAAGGCGGCATGCAGTTGTATTCATCATGTTTCATTATGTCTGCACCTTTGATGACAATATTAGAAATACTGTTTTGTGGAACAAGTCTGTGGTACAAAGAAGTGATCAGAGCAGTTCAGGGATGTACCAGGAGGGGATGCGGTAGTGCAGTCATACCCCACTTTGGCTGTGTGCTGAATACGCAGTGAACCGGCAGGCCAATGTAGGGCCTGCTGGGAGCTCCACGTGTCCTGAGTACTTTCTGGCTGGTCTGTGCAGGATCAGTCTCGATCAGCTCCAGAGCCTGCTGCTGTTCACTCTTCCTTCTCTCTTCCCCCTACTCCCAAATTCAGCAGCAGCGTATGACAAAGGCAACGGCAGCTATGCTTAGGCCTGCTTTCATGGAGCCCAGGTGCAGGGTATTGCCACTGATTGTCCCCTCTTTTTCCCTGCTGCTGAATTGGGGTGGGGGTGGGAGGATGAGGGAAGGGCAGAGCAAAATGCAGCAGGCTCTGGAACTGAAAACAGGGACACCCCAGGCAGACTCTGCATGTGAACTCATAGAGCTGAAATGCTGGTGAGCTCCAAAAGCTCACTGGCAGCCACAATCACAGTAAGGGACTGCTGCCATTCCCCCTTCTGCAATGGGGCACATGCACAATGGACTTTTTTTACTGCACCTGCACCACACTGCTGAAGGGGATGTGACCCCATCACTGTGATACTGGATCTGCCTGTGGAGCCGTTTTCGTGACAGATGCATCTTCCCAAAAGGTGAACTTGGAAATGATAGTTGACCAGAAGGAGTCAAAAGTCCTGAGTTCGTTAACTGAGTTATTTGGCAGATGGTTTATGCTGTGGTCTGCAATGGCAGGGTATAGGCAGTGCTCTCATTTCCCTGGTTTTCATACATTGTTCCTGTGTAGCCGCATCTTGTTTTCCAATGTTGTGCCTTGTAGATGTGAGTGACATTTTGAACTGGTGATTTGAGGAATCCTTGGGTAAATAGTGTTTGAGGATGCAGGGGACTGGATTCAATGGCCTAGGAGTGCCCTTCCAGTCCTGAGTATCTGTAATTAGGAGCATATTTGGTAGCCGTGTTGTTCTGAGACAAAAAGAAATGCAGAAAAAGTGTTTTTGGTTTGTTTTTTGTTTGTTTGTAATTTCTTAGCTGGTCTAATAAAAGGTATCATCTCTGAACCAAGAGCTCTAGAATTTTGCATTTCTTTTTATAATTAGGGACTTAATTCACGATTTCACAGATTTCACAGAAATTGCAAATTGGACATTGACCGTGAAATTGAATTACGTCAATGAAATCTATGAAAAAAACCTCCTAAAAATAAAATGCTGGATCCTTAGTGGGAGCCAGCAGTCCTTGTGGTCACTGCAGTTCATCCACATAGCCTGCTGCCAGCATGAAGGGGAGCAGCCAGGATGGCCACTTCCCCCTTACCCCTTACTGCTGATTGGCTGAGAGGGCTGTCTGTCATGCAGCTGCACTCCTCTTCACTAATCACTGGTGAGGGGTGGGGCCATATGACAGACAGCCTTCTCGGCCAATTAGCAGTGAGAAACAGGGCCCCCAGTGCCCTTTGGCTAATCCGGGGGGAAGGGGGGAGATGGGGGGCTCACCACGATAAGCCTGCAAAAATAGCAGCCAGCCTCATGATCTGCCTAAGAAATCAGCCACCTGCCTCCTTTACTTGGATAGCTCCCTACCTATAATCCAGACATGTAGCATCTGAAACCTCATTTGAACTGAAATACTTGTTAAGGGCCTTTTTGTGACTTGGTCTGCCTGTACACGCCATGGGGATTTACTTCAGTTTAATCCTCCCTAAATTGAAGCAGTGGGGTTTTAAAAACACTGCTTCAAATTAAACCGAAGTAAACCTGTGGAGTGTGCGCAAGGGTCGGGCCCCATCCTTACCTGCTTCTCTGGCGGCAGGGTGGGGTGGGCGAGCTGCAGGTAGGCTGAGCGGTCCCTGAGCTGTGGGGTAGGGGTGCTTCCCTCCATGGTGGCGACACCCTCCAGGCAGCACCCACACACAGGCACCAGGCCCAGGCAGTCCTGGGGGGCACTGCAGCCATGGAGGAAAGCACCAGGCCCCTGCACAGCTCAGGCAGGCAGGCTCCAGGGAGGCAAAAAATAAAAGATCAGGCTCACTGCTTTTTTAAAATTTTTTCTCCCTTCAGTGGAGCCTGATTGCATGGACTGCCTGTTCAGCCCCTGACCTGCACGGGGCCTGGTGCTTCCCTCCATGGCTGTAAGCTAGCAAACAAAAAGACCTTGGACATGTTTTATTTTGCTACGTCCCAAAGTCATTTCATGTGCAATACGCTGCTGCCAGTGTAAACAGCAATGCCATTAAAGCGGTACAAAAGGGCATTTAAGCAGCTTTAAAGGCCAATTTTAGAGCATGTAGAACGCCCCCCCATGGCATTCTAACTGACTCCTGTCTGTGGGTTATCCACATCAGGAGCTACAGCCCTGGGTGGAGTCGGAGGCAGCATTGGGATAAGGATGGAGCCTTGCAGCTGGATGAGTATAAAAGTAAACTGCTCCAAGGTAAAATCTGAAGGCACCGAGAGCCTTCATTTAACTTAATCACGTTAAAAACATTACATAACCAGTTAGTAAGATATTGAGATGTTCCTCAGTCTTTTCTCCCCTACATTCCTTCAACAGGAAGGATGCTATTTGTTCTTTGCAGCCGCACCTTATGTAATTATGGCAGGTAGCAGCAGAGGGGCATCATTGTCTTTTTTGCACTCCAGTGGTTACAAATAGTGTAGCAAACCCAGAAATTGCTCCAATTAGGAAGATGATATTCCTGTGATATACAGAACAGGGAATGGCGAAGATAGCATGCACCACACCCATCTTGAGCTGCAGCTTCAGCTTTTTAGGGGAGGCTCATAGCTGGTATGATGAAAGCACATTCCAGGCTACTGCAACTAAGTATAGGCAGACGACCCCTGTCTAGATACACCAATTGATTAGGGCAAAGGATAGATTCAAGTCACCTTTACTCCCAGGCCCCTGACTTGCACTAAGTGTGTACATCATCAGCACTCCAAATCTGGCCGTTTATCTTGATGTTCAAGAGTTAAACTAGTGATTTCTGTTTTGCAAACATTTCTTTTATGAATGTACATGTGGGATACACCTAGTATACTGAAGCACAGCAGTCATCTTCTGCTTGTTTCAGTTTTGTTTAGATTGAGACTATCAGAGACAGTCATTTACTTACACCAATATGTACTGAAAACTGATGAACCACAACAATGATTTTCTGGGAGACAAGAGAAGAGACAAAAAAAATTGCAGCCTACTCAAATGAAAAAAGCATCAATAATGTTGTGGGTGGGTTCCAAGCAGTTGCTTATAAAAGGAACCTTTAATAGTGACATTTTAAATTTAAATGTTCTTGATTTTAAAGGACTATGCTTGCAAGTCCTGGTGGAAACCAAAAAGTAAAGGCAACATTTTGCCTGTATTTTTACTGCAGGAGTGCTTCCCTAGATACATACATGTTAAAGAAAAGTAAATGAAACAAATAGATAACATGGTCCTGCCTAGTCATGGGGTAGAGATCGTGTATCCAGCTGTAGTTTATTATTACAAGTAGTAAAGATTAATATTTTCAAAGCACCCAAAAAACCTAATTGTTAGAGACTATTAAAAAAAAAGGAGACAAAGGACTGTGGATATGTGTATAACCTAAAAATAAATGGATTTAATAAGGAACTGGCATAGCTCAAATAGACATTCAGGCCTGGTGCAATATTGTATGGGATCCTTTCCTGAAAAAACAAGAAGATAAAAGAAAAAAAATCCAGCAATATTCCTACCTGCCATACGGCGCTTTATCATTGAGACACTAGGAGGTTTGTAGCTGGCCAAACCTGTTAACTTAGAAAGATCTTAGCTGAATAGTCTTTCTTTTCCTCTCTGTCCAATATGGTTTTACCCCTTTCCACAACTTCCACCAGTCTTCCTCTCCTCCCTACATCTCTCAAAATATATTTGTCTATATCTTATCTTCCTATGCATTGCTAGACCAAGTACCCCTGTTCCCAATGTCACAACAACCCTATGCTGCTGGTCCACTTCACTAGTACCATCTCTTTTATCATGTCTGACCTTATCAGGCCTGATATTTACCACTTAAATACAAAGAGGACAGTTGGAAGCCTCTTCCTTGAAGACCTCCAGGGAAGGAAATTCTATAACTTCCCTAGTGTATGGACTATGCACCTTCATCTCCTCTAAATATGGCAATCTTTAGAAATTTACCCAAATCCCTTAGGAAGCAACAAGCCTTATAATGCACCATTGTACTAAAGGAGTCATGTGGTAAAGAGCTTGCACAAGCACCCTTGCTTCTATACATATTCCTTTACGTCATTGTTGGTGTAAGTGTCCACTGTTCTAGATCTGTTTGCCATGGCTTAAATCCCAAAGGGACAGTTGTTCAAATTCTGTCTTTTGTAACATTGCTACAGTTGCACTGAATATCAAGTAGTTTCCATGGTAGCCAAACTGTCACAACTACATGTTGTACTCCAATGACATATTCAAAAAGGAGACCAGAAAAATGTTAGGGCATCTCAGAGTCATGTTACCTGGTAAATATTGCTGGACTGTGAAAATACATCAACAAAGAGAAAAGCTGCTCCACTTTTACTCCTGGGTGTTTCTGTTCTGTAGGCATGGCTTCCTTGGGGAATTTGAATTGTAAATGCATTAAGTCTATGAGGTATTTAGGTGGTCCCTACTATGTAAAATCTGAAAGCATTTTAACTTTGAATTAGGAAATAGTATTAATGCCATGTGATGTTTGGGGTGACAAGTTGCATGCATAGTAAATAGTCAAAATATGGCTTGTGGAAGCTTTCACACCAAATGTTCTGTGAAGGTTTTATCAGCCAAAATGTTCACAAAAATCACCTTGTGAATTATTATCAAGTAGAAAAGTAACATTTGCAACAGGGAAGCTGTTTCAGTTGTCCCTTATTATGTGGTTATCCAAAGACAACATGATGTGAAGTAAGCGGAGAGGGGGGAATAAAAAATAATTCCTTCCTGCTCCCCGCAGCACTCAGACATGAGAACTTGTAGGGAGAATCCAGGGGGGAGGCAGTGGTACAGCTGCACCCCACACCCCTTTGATCCCTGCTTCACCCAAAGTTTAAACCAACTCTCTGACAGTGGCAGCAGCATTTCTACTCAGGCAGCCCTAAGGGAGTCAATTGACTTCCTGGCTCACTGTAATCTATCTGATCCCTTCTAAGCTCTTTATTCCAGAGGTGTTAACTACCCTCTTCCTTTTTTAATGGTCTTGATGTTCCATTAATCACGCCAGCCTTCCTTCTGCAATTCTGCTGTCTGTTAGCAGCTCCTGGTAATGAAACCGTTATTGCATAGCCCTGCAGAATGTTTTTAACACTAGCTAAAGCATTAACTTGGGTATGAAAAAAACTTGCACTGAAGCATTAGATGCAATGCCAAGATATTGAGAAGGCTAGATTTTGTTTTCTGGTTCTGAAAGATGTACATTTAATTCTAATAACTACAGGACTAATGAAACAACTTTTTAATTATTTTTGCCTAGTGTGTTATGTTTCTGTACATAATGTATAATATAGCAAATTAATGCACATTCCAGTAGAGTTATATTTGTTTTTTGCTTCAATCTTAAACTGAATAATATAGCTCTAGACCCCTAGCATATTAGTAAAGCTTCCAGTATTTTTTTAACTAGAGAAAAATGTGTTGTGTTTATATGTGATGATGCACCACACCATCTACACCCCACTTCTCAAAATCCTAGATCTGCCCATGGAACTTGCTAACGTTAACATTAACAGTAGTTTTACAACTTCATTTCATGCACGTTGCAGTCAAAACGCCACTGTAAACATGGTCATTGAAGACCAGTCTGGGAAACTGTACCATTAAAAGGCTCTTCTGGTGGAGTACATAACTTTTCTCACTTTCAGGGATGGTGCTTTCACACTAGTCCCATGCATAGTAAATTAGATAGCAGAGACTACTTCCTGGAAATGAAAGTAATCTGGTTTCATAAACTGAGTGACACATGCTAATACGAAGCTGTACTGTCTAACTGGCTAAAGTACTCAATCTGTAAAATGGTTTAGATTGCAATATGTTTAGATTGCATCAATTTGCAAAGAAACTCTTTTTAATTGGAAAAACCTGTAACAAAATCAGAGCTTGATAAGGGTTCCCTAGTCTGTGGGGCAGAGGTAGGCACATGATGTGCAGGTGTGAGACACATGATTATACTCATAGTCATTTAAAAATATTAATTTATCTTGCTCATAATTAAGCAGCTTTGAATTAGTAGAATGAGCCTATGTTTGGACCAAAAACATTATCACATCGGTCATCATTATCAGTCATCATTATCATTATCAGTCTGGCTATTGCATCAGAGAAGTACATAGGGCACGGAGGGAAAGGAGCAGTTGGTCATGAAAGGCTCTCACCACCCCCACCGTTACATCTGAGAAAGTGATTATTTTTCAATTTTGACCCCACTCTGTAGCTCTCAGCCCTAAAGACAGTACAGTCTCCCTTTACACTAAGGAAATAGGCTGATGCTTCTCATAAATGTAGCTTATTTCAAGGGGTGTTTCTCATCATAATGCCTACATTTTCTTATTATTCCATCCAGATTTTCTGTCTCCTTACTATTATTGTTGAAAATTATTCACCTCAAAAGTAAAATATTTTGAAACTGAGAATACAGGGAATTATTTACACTAAAGGAATGAATCAAATTTCAGGTTTTTCTGTGAGTATTTTTCATGTCCCTCCTACTTCATCTTTTTATTTACATGTTATATTCAACATTTGGACCGTGGCAGATTGACAGGCTGTTTGTTGGTCTGGCTGCTGGAGTGGGGTCTAAGCAGAGGAATGGTACATATCAAAATGCCGTATAGTATCTAAATTTCTAAACAATACTGGGAAAAATTACAGCATTTTCATTTTACCATGGACAACATGACCTGACATAGAATTAAAAGAAAAATATCAATTGGAATGGAACAAAATGACCAGGCTGGAAAAGATTAAATCCCAACACATTAAAAATTTAAAAACACAAATCTATTAGATCAGTGATTGTCAACCTTTTTAGACTTGAGGCACCCTTCAGAAAATTTCAGGGCTTAGCTTTTAGCACTATAGATTCCTATTTGAAATCTCTCTGGGTTTGTCTTGTGGATAATGTTTGTGTACCTAACAGTGCCAACATTGTGTAGCACCCCACAGCACCCTTGAAAGATCTTAAGATACCCTTGTTGAAAATTACTGTATTACTTGGATAATATACCCATTTACCATATTTACTTAAATCTAAGTTGATCCTGAATTTAAGATGACCCCCCTAATAATTAGATTTGATACGTAGAAAAAATATATAAATTTGTTACACTTTTCCAGGGATAGAATCTAATTATTGGAGGGTTGTCTTAAATTTATCCCCTCTCCCTCCTCCACCCCCCAGCTACAGCAGGGAAAATTGTGGCTAGGGGAGTCAGGTGGCTGGAGGGGTAAGGTTGCTACCTTGCCTTCTGCCCCTGCCCCCACTTCTTCCCCTGCGGCCTTCCTGCCCATCCTGTGACCAGCACTTTCCCATTCCCAACTCCCCAGAACCTCTGCCATTTCCCCCACCTCCCTTATTGTCAGATTCTGCTCCGGCTCTCTTCCCTCCTAGAGCATATTGGCCCTCCCACTGCTGATTGGCCAGGCAGGGGAAGGAGTTTCCATGTGCTTTGTTCCTGGGGGAACCCAGCCTGAGCCAAAGCCAAGCTGTGCCTGACTGTAAAGCAGTTGGGGGGGGGCGGGGAGGGGGCGAGGCTGCAGAGGACAAGTGGTGCTGCGGACAGGAGGTTGCTATGGGTCTGACTCTGGACCTTACCAGAGCTCAGGGCTAGAGTCAGAGTCAGAGCAGTCCTCCCCCCATGCACTGCAGATGAAAAGACAATTACATTGTGCAAATACTTCATCGGGTGCCCTTTCCTCCAGCTTCCTGTGCAGTATTTGTACGGACTATGACAAATACATGACCCAGTAGTCTTTGGAGCTGACACTACTAACAAAATTAGTTGTAAAACTGCACCTCCGTCTCCCACATCCTGAGCAGCTGCTTTAACCACAACATTATGTACAAGGGGCAGGCACCAGTGCCTCTGGCTGGATTTTAAAAGACTAGAAATGAGCGTTATTCTGGTCTTTGAAAGAAAAGCTGTAGGTGGATGCCTACCTAGATGAGAAGGTCCAGGTTTGTGGATCTCAACCCAATCCAACACCTTTAAAACTCAAATCCCTTAGTATTCACTGAGCGGCTAGCTCTAAAGTGCTGCATGCTGAACACACTCTTTTTACGTACACTTCCTGGTCAATATGCTGGTTGGATCTGAGGCCCCTTAACTCACCCCATGCACTTGATGGAAAGCACAAGGGCCTTACTTAGGCTTTTGGATTCTTGTTCAGGCCCAAGAAACCTAAAAGTTCAGTATAATAACACCGAGAATTGCAAAGTTCAATTTCTTTATCTTGGTGTTCCACAAATTGCTAGTTTCGTGCCCCTGGAGGCTTAATCCAAATACCTCAAGGAGGGAGTCACACATTCAGGCTAGGTCCATTATAAGTTTATTGATTGCGCAATCGATCGACAAAGGGGTTAAGTAACCCAAAGCAGAGTCGACCCCAGGGTACTGTCCAGGGGTCTTTTTTATAGCTTATCTAGACAAAGAACCTTGCAACTATTGGTTGTCTTACGATTTCTACAAGCTTCTATTCAAGACATCATAGTTTCCAAAGGTCATATCTAAGCTTCCACAGGATGTCGAAGTTGAAAGGTTGCTATGCTCAACTTATTATGGGATATGTCGCACCTGCGTGTTTTGCACAGGGGTACTGCGGTAAACTTGGTGCCCTTTAGTAACCCCCTGTCTTCCTGTAACTCTAGGTCACTGTGCTAGTTCTAAGTGTTAAGCAGTCTTTAACTTATATGCAGAATCTGCTTGCAAGCCATACTGGTTACAGAAGCACATTTGCCAAAATAAAGCATTAGGTCTAAAGTTAGGCATAAAATCTAGCATATTTGTACTACAACTCCCCCCTCAAAGATGCTTTCTATCTCTACAGATTTTGAGAATCCTCAGCGAGAGCTAGTGCCTGATAACGTATAAGCATTTCATGATTAGCAACCGACCAAGCAGCTTGCTTTACGATGGACTTTATGCAGGGTAATATACAGGGAAGTAGACAGAGCCCTGATATTAGTAGACAGAAAGCCATTATACCCCCGCTTAACCATCCAAGCTGGGGGAACCAGTTTGAAAACCAATCAAATTTCCACCCATTCCATTTTTGGACCGGAACGTGTGCTACCCTTTCCATGTCATCTGCCAAGGCTTTTATTAATTCCCCATTATCAACAATTTCGACACAGCAATCGGACAAATTTAACTTCTTGCACACTCCTCCTTCACTGGCCAGTATATAGTCAAGAGCTAACCTGTTTTGTAGTACCGTAGCGCGTAGCTGAGTGAGCTGATCGCCGATCAGGCGTAGGGCTGCGGCTGTTTTGTTGGTAACTATCTCTACTACGGCTTGGAGTCTTACGATACGGTTTGTTAAGTATGTGGGCTCTCTACCAACTACTTTCGGTTCCCAAGTTGCGGGACCATAGTACTTAATAATCCTTTCTGCTGGCCATTCATCGTCACCCCATTTTTGGCTTCCGCCTTTGGCTATACTCTCAAAGGAGTTATCAATGCTGCGTTTAGCACAGTGAGTATTGGGAGGTATAGTTTCAATGCCCGCGGCTGTAGGCTGTGTCATCCATACACCGGGAATCAGAGCTCCTAAATAACACGTTCCAGTCCAATTGGAGGGAAGTTGTCTATATGCCCACTGCCCGCAAATCCACCATAGCCCACAGGATTTATTGGTGATACTAGAGCGGGAGGCCATTAAGTCTAAAGTTAATGTGCCTTTCTGGGTCCTTTTTGCAGGGGCACGGAGCAGTTCCGCCAAACAAATGTATGCTTATTCTGAATAGAATATCGGAAATGGTAGTTGAAGAGTGCCCATAGGCAGGCACAATTTTTATATTTCCAGGGGCCCTTTCGAGGGGCCGCTTGTATAGAAGTCCAAGTATCTTGGCATTTTGATTCCCCTACTTTGAATCCCCCTCCCTTTTGAGAAATACATACAGAGCCCCTACTTTTTATTACTCTAAATCTTTCTGAACCGTCGTACCGACCGGAGAAATTGAACTGACGGTCAAAGCCCCAATCCAATAGTATACCTGTCTTGTTGAGGGGGATGGGTACAAAGGGGACTCCTTCCTCACTAGAAGTAGGAGTAAGCGCACACAAAATGCAACTGTGATTGGTTAAAGCCCGGGCCGAGTCTCTGAGGAGGGTTACCCAAGAATTTCCCACCCATGGGTCTGTAGGTGGTCCCCCGCGTTTTGAAGTGGCAATAATTGGGGGGCCACTTATGTTGTTTGGAACAGGCTGGAGACTTGAAGGTTTATATTTGAGGATTGCCTTCCAGAGTGCCTGGCTCATCTTAACACACCTAACCTTGTGGCCGCCTATGTTGGCTACGAATTCTATCATAATCTCTTGCAGAGGGCAGCAGTCAGAAGTGGGAAATAAGTAGGCTTTAGAAATTAAGGACCTTTTAGCCTGTTCGTAGGAGGTCACAGTGAAGGGAATAGTGTTGTGTTTCTCACATTTGCAACAGTGAGACACAACCGCTGGGTTTGATGTACCTAAAAGAGACAAGAGTGTCAGCCAATAGGTTAAGGTCCACATCTTTGCAAGCGCAATTTTAAGTCCCCTACTGGTTCGCTTTTCCATTGGATGGCTTCTTGTTCCCAGGTGTTCTCAGCTTCCGGAGTGATTACACCCTGGGAGTTGACGTCCTCTTGACAAAAGGCCTTTATCCTTGAGCAATGAGTCCACTTGTCATTATTTGCTAGATGAACAGCCGTGTTTGTAGTCAGCAACACCTGGAATGGTCCTTCCCACCATACTGCGAGGGGATCCTTTTTCCACCTCTGTACCAGGACTTGGTCACCTGGTTTAAAGTTGTGGATGGGTGTATCCAGTGGGAGGCTCTGGAAGGGTGCGGCAAACCTGTGTAGGGAAGACAAAACAGACTGCAAGGCAATAACACGTTCCCAAATCTCGGATTTGCCTAATTCTATCGTAACTGGTTCCCTCCATCCTGCTGGCAAGACCCTGGGAGGCATACCAAACATCAGTTCAAAAGGTGACAATTTAATCCCCCTATGGGGTGTGCTACGAATACGAGTTAAAGCCAGTGGGAGTGCCTGCGGCCATTTCAAACGAGTTTCAATACTTATTTTTGTTAGCATAACTTTCAGTGTTCTATTCATGCGCTCCACCTGACCTGAACTCTGGGGTGTCCATGGGGTATGGAGCTTCCACTTGATATCTAACGCTTTGGACACTTCCTGTACTATCTTCCCCACAAAATGACTACCTTGATCTGACTCAATAGATTCAGGCAACAGAAATCTGGGTATTATTTTGTGAAGTAACACTCGTGTCACTGTGGATGCAGTAGCCGTTCTGGTGGGGTACACTTCCACCCACCCAGTCAATTGATCCACAAGTACCAGTAGGTATTGGTAATGACCAGATCTAGGCAGTTCAGCGAAGTCAATCTGCCAAGCCTGTCCAGGATACTGGGCCCAAGGTCTCCCTCCCATGGGGGCCGGCGTCTTCGTGGACCTCGGATTCACCTTTTGGCAGGTCGGGCACTGAGAGGCCACTCTCTGGGCTTCCAGGTAAAGGCCTGGGGCTACCATCTGACGAGTTAACAAATCCCCCATCGCGGTTCCTCCCATGTGAGTGGAAGAATGCAGCCGGTGGAGTATTTCTCTCAGTAGGCTTCGCGGTATTAACACTTTTCCTCCAGGTACGACCCACCACCCCTGCAAATTTTTACTGGCTTTAAGCTCAGCGGCTAGCTTATCTGACCCTGGACCATACTCCACTTTACGATCCTCTAAGAAAAAGGTCACGTCATGGACTGACCCCTGAAACGCTGCCTCTCCTCCCATCTGTGCCGCTTCTTTGGCTGCTATGTCAGCCTTTGCATTCCCTTTCCTCTCATGTTCGTTTGCAGCCTTGCCATGGGCCTTCACGTGTACTATGGCCACCTCTTTTGGTAATCGGAGGGTGTCCAACAGCTTCACAATTTGTGGCCCATTGGCAATTCTTTGTCCAGAGGCTGTGATGAACCCACGCTCCTTCCACAACAATCCATGGGCATGAACGGTGGCAAATGCATACCGTGAGTCTGTAAAAATGTTCACCCTTTTGTCCTTTCCTAAATCCAATGCACGGGTTAGGGCAGTAAGTTCCGCTGCCTGCGCTGACCAGGTTGCAGGGAGTTTTTCCTTCCACACAGTCTCAGTCAACGTTACCACAGCACATCCCGTGTGTCGCGTGCCATGTATCACATTACTTGAGCCATCTACGAAAAACTCCTCCTCTGGGTTCTCGAGGGGGTCATCTGTCAAATCAGGACGAATCAATACTGTTTGTGTCAATGCTTCCAAGCAGTCATGGCACGGAGGTCCCGGTTCTGGTATCAGGGTGGCTGGGTTTAGAGCAGTGGTGTGCTTGAAGGTAAGGCCTGAGTTAGATAGGAGAAAGATTTCATATCTGGATTGTCTGGAGGGATTTAAAAATTTTCCTCCCTCTCCTCCGAGAATCTGGGGAACCCCATGTGGGGTATGTATGTCCATATCAGCTCCCATAACAATCTTTTGGGCCTCCTCCACAAGAGTAGCTGTGGCGGTGACAGCCCTCAAACATGCAGGCCACCCCTTTTCAAAGGTTGCTATGCTCAACTTATTATAGGATATGTCGCACCTGCGTGTTTTGCACAGGGGTACTGAGGTAAACTTGGTGCCCTCTAGTAACTCCCTGTCTTCCTGTAACTCTAGGTCACTGTGCTAGTTCTAAGTGTTAAGCAGTCTTTAACTTATATGCAGAATCTGCTTGCAAGCCATACTGGATACAGAAGCACATTTGCCAAAATAAAGCATTAGGTCTAAAGTTAGGCATAAAATCTAGCATATTTGTACTACATTGGGATCTGGACCCAAGTCTTTTAGGGCACCTATACATGTGCAGCAAGGGTGCTCTGACATGCTGTAATTATAGCACATTGGAGCAGACTCGATTAATAGAGTCTGCTGGAGCATGGTAACTTCTGCACTCCAGCAGACTCCAGCATCATGTGTATCAGCATTGCCATGCTGAAAAATGGTGGTGGGGGTGCTTTAACTAAAGCTCATTTGACATGTCCTGGAGCATGTGTATAAACTCCCTTAAAGATTAACTACAAATTAGTTATGTTAATTACTTTCCAAAAGTAAGATGTTGTAAATATTGAGTGCATCTGTGCTCTGTACAAAATCTTATACTAGCCATGTGGGCACAATGCACTGCTTTTTTCAGGAGCACTAGCCAGTCTCAAAAAATAGCTCAGTAGAGTGGTATAAAGCTGATGTAATGTCTCTTACAAGCCCAACCCTGCATCTAGCATAAGAGCATTTGCAGGGTGTCCTGTGTCCCAGTGAGCCTTTGGCTGACATATTTGGCTGCTGGAGGTGTTGGCATGAA
This sequence comes from Alligator mississippiensis, assembly GCF_030867095.1. NCBI lineage: Eukaryota > Metazoa > Chordata > Crocodylia > Alligatoridae > Alligator > Alligator mississippiensis. The sequence goes on along the minus strand of NC_081825.1, from coordinate 126,737,247 downwards.
TTAAAAAGAGTCTTAAGTTGGCTCTAGTTTATGCAGAGGGACTGAGATGGCACAGGATCACCGCCCTTTGTACACACACCCTTTCTTAATTGCATTGTGTTCTCTGCACCAGCTGCAGCTCATTTGCTGAGCCAAAGACTTTAAGCACAGGAGTCTTAGTACAGGGCATAAGTCTGAAGTGTCTGCAATCTGCTAGTTTGCTAGAGTAAAAAGGAGCAAGGCGTGGGATGAGGGTGTCTAAAGAAAATGCAAGTGGTGAAGGGAGGCACATTGGTGGAGCTGGTTGTACTTAAAATGTCCTCCACTACAGAGCAGTCACCATTCCAAGTCTCGTTTCAGGAGTGCAGTCATACAAAAAGTATTCTGGAACATTAAATACTTCCATGTGTTGTGTTCTGATTTGGTTTCATGATAGGTATTTAACAGATTATTTACAGTGGTATTACAATGGCAATTATTTACAATGGTTGCTATGTCCTAAAAAAAATATCTCCTTTTTCAACATAAAAGGCACATGGTTGAATTAAATTTCGGTGATATACTAAAACTTGATTAAGTTTGTTAGTTCTGTATTTTTTTTATATTTTTGTTGTATTCATTAAGTTTGTTCTCCTCACATCTAAAAGTATAGGTGTATTTTAATAATTTGTCCACTGTTTTTTCAAGCCAGGCTTACACATGTAGTCATATATACATAAATATACTTATACTTTAATCTCCAGTATTTCTAGCGCTATTGCTTTCCATACTTTTGATGCCAAAGCCAGCAGATACCACTGTGATTTAACTAGCAGAAAATGTTAATTGTCTTGGACTGTGAGTGCTACTTGAGCTATAAAGCTTTATCTTGTCATCAGCTGGAAAGACTAGTCTACTTACTGCTATTCACACCTGCTACATATGGTATAGAAGGATGGGCCAGGTCTTGGCCAGAACTGTGTTTGATATCTAATGCCAGGCACTGAAAATGTAGCAGATCCTCTTATGCTAGTGGTCAAAAGATGCACGATGTATCTCTTCACCCCAATTATTATTTAGTGCATGCACATGAATGGCTGAAAGCAATGGCAGGGCTTTTGTATCCCATAAACAAGTTCTCTAGTGCAGCATAGATGCTTGAGGCACTAAGGCTTGACTATTGTAATTGCCTCTTAGTTGTCCATGCATCAGCTTTTCTCCTCTGTTTGCAACAGCTACACCTGCTTGGGATTGAGAAGCCATGATCATATAACACCTGCCCTGAGTTCTTTATACTGGCTACTTTTAAAGTGCCAAATTGGTTGTTTGGGTTTTTTTTAATTTTCTTCTCGTTCAAAGCTAGAAGTTCTCAGGTTTTCAAAACCTTTAGTAAGTTCTGTATGCTGGCTATGTTCCAGGCCTTCTCCTGGACCTCATTCTTGTCAGTATTTGTCCTGGTGTTACCACCTGCAACTAAGGAGGATCCATTTTTTAAGCAAGGCTGGTGGATGTTTGAATGCTTGGTGTACTACAGTGTCTGGAATATCAGTCTCACTTTAACCTACCACACTCACACCCCTCTTTAAAAATCAGTCAACACATCTAACTTTTTTTTTTGCATTGTTTGCATATCTTGAACACTGTCACTTTATTAGACCTTCAAATATTTTTTTTTCAATAATGTTCTAATATTGTATTATAGTTGTTTGTTTAGGCCACCAGATGCTTTAGCTGTGATAGGAGTATGGGGCTTTATAAATGTGTTTGTTATTTATTTGTTAAAATGGAAACTCTTGGGTGACAATGTCCTTATGTGTCTGTCTAAATTGTTCTTTTATTTCCCACTTTATACACTTGCTTTTTGGCCAGTGAATCTCTTACAAGTAACTCTTTTTATCATCAATGACAATAGCAAAAATCAAGTCAAAACAACAGAATGGAAACATATGGTTTGGCCCTTCACCATAACTTTTAAACAAAGCTCTGGAAAATTGGGACAACTTCAGGGTGCAAGCCATGCTTTGTTCTTACAAGGAGAGAATTTGCTTTTGTTTTTCATTTCCAAATTGCCTTGAGAGTAAATTTGCCTCTAGCAACTAGCTGACTAAGTCTTCAACGTCCATCTTCTGGGTGTCACCTGCTAAGGTGAGGAGACTGGAAAAGCCTGGACACATTATGTATGGGTGGCCTTTTGTTTATGACAGACAAAGGCAAAATCCTCTGGATTACTTGAAGATATCATATAACACACAAGATGGAGTTACTATTATTCTCTTCTAAGACATATTGAGTTTCCCTTGGGCAGAGAAAAGAAAGTGCAGTCAATCCTGGGTGGGTAGGTCCTATTAAAGATTTATGCAAGCCTGAATTATTTGGCTTTAAACTTCTTTTTTTTTTAATAAGAGGGATGCTTTCTTTAGGCACTGCAAACTGAAGTAGATGGTATCACTGGTAATCCTCGGCTTAGGCACAGAGCTTCTAAATGGCTTGAATTAGGTGGAAGATGAGGCTGTTTGATTCCCGCCCCCCCGCCCCCCACACTCCTTTTTGTTCCTGCTTTTAAGGCTTCGTCACAGAATTTCCCACTAAAGCAGCATTTGGTGGGTTTCTAGCTGCTGTGTATAAATTTTCTTTTAGGCATACTTATTCAATGAAACAACTTTGAAGCTGTTGAACTGTGTAAATGTTATATATTAACATTTTCTTTTGCAATTATAGACATTTACATGCGCTTGTTGAAATAGAGCTTTGGGGGGAGGAGAAGCAAGAAGTGAAGGTACACAAAGAAATGAAAAAGCAGCAGTGGGCTCTATTTATTTAGTTTCTGAAATAAATCATTTCAACTTTTAATTTACACTTCCCTGAGATGGTAGTTAAGAATAGACAAACAAAGAGTATGGCAAGAAATAATTTCATTTTGTTCCTTTGTTACATTAGATCATTTAATTTTCCCATTCCATTTGTTTTGCATATGGAAATTTGTCCAATGAGCCCTTGCTCTTTGAATCTGATAACTGATTGTGGGGAAAGTTCCAGGAGAGTCATGCTCATCGGTCTTCAATTCACAAATTAGAAAAAGGCAAGCAGTTGCTGAAATTTAAGAAGAAAAATAAATAATGTAAATTAGCTATTAATCCAGTGTATTTTCAAGCTCCTGTTGCTTGATTAAACTGGAACTCTCACATGCTTAATTTCAATTGGCAACTGATCCTTTATGAAAATACCCTAAATGATTTAATATGGAATGATAACTTTGCTATAGGGTTTTTTGGGGGTTGGGTTTTTTGTTGAACTTTTTTTTGGAACATCTCATATAATTTAATAGAGAAACTATATCTGATAGTGATAACATACTACCAAATGGTAAAAAAATAAAATATCCTTTAATAAATTCTATCAATATTTCCTATAGAATCCTAATAGATTAATTCCTAATTATTCTATTAGACTTTTTCGTATGGGATTTTATTTCAAGTTTTCAGTACCACCTAGAGCATATACATTTTTCATTCACACCAAATCATAATTGAAAGAAGAGATGGTACGTACATAGGCCATAGTATAACTTTTGCTGGCAAGTTTAACTAATATCTTGATTTTAGCATGGTCTCCAGGTGCCATGGCCTCGTGTATTTTTTCCAACCAGTAGTTACCATTTCAATAGAAAAAAATTACACACACACACACACACACACACACACACACACACACACACACACACACACACCCCTCTCACTCTCTCTCGCTCTCTCTCTCTATATATATAGATGTATCTATATCGAGAGAGAGAGCTATCTATATATAGAGAGAGATGTGTGTGTGTATAATATAACGTGTGTATTTATTTTATTTTATTTTATTTTGCCAAATCAATGCAAGGAGCACGTTTGTGTTGTTACTGTTGCTGAGCAACTGTGATCTCTTCACTAGCTCTGACAGTTGCTTTCTCTTCAGAAGAGCAGAGATGCAAGAAGGACAGATGCATTGATCCTCAACGCATTATCAGATCTTGTCACACACACTTTCAGGAGCTGATAGCATCTAATAATCTCACTCAAGGCTCATTTTACACATCGTTGAACTTTTACAGTTAAATGTAGAAAAATGCATTGTTTTGTTTTGTGGGTGGGTGAGTGCATGGGGAGTTTTCCACAGATCCAATGATTAGGCCACTTTTCATTAAAAAAAAAAAAAAAATTAACAGTGTGCTTTTAAAGAAGCTTGGTCAAATGGTATGTGCCCAGACCTTTCTAGCATAGAAGGTGATTCTGTCCCAGTTAAGGACCATAGTAGGCTCATTCATTTTGAGATCTCAGTTAATTTCGCAAATAGCCCTTACTGGTGATCTCTGGAACAATATATGCTTTGATTTCATAACTGACTATGTCACTATCAAGATATCAACCACTGAGGATAATATGTCAGCAGGGCTAATATCTGTAACACCATGGGGTCTATATACCACTCTCACATACATTAAGTAATGTTTGCTCATGTAGCTTGAATGTTGAAGCCAGTAACACTATTTAACATGAGTAGAGGTAGAAGAATCAGACACAAAAATGTTTATCTTATTTTCTTTCATACATAGACCTTCTAGGGGGTTTTGTACCACCACATCCTTTTCTGGAAATGCTAACTTTATATGGTTAGATTCATATGTAGCATGCATGAGCCAAACACAGCTCTGGCTCTGCACTATTGCTTCTGAAAGGATTCCTCCCTCCTTGTTAAATTCACATTTATTAGGATACAAATATATAGTTTATATATATATATATAACTATATGTATAAATATATCATTTTCGCGTTTGTGATTTTAGGTCTGCTCATGATGTGATGACTTGCAAATGCTAGATCTCAGCATAACAGAATTAAGTGCAGCTCTTTCAGAAGTGCAGTTCAAACTTTTCATGTGCTTATGCTCTATGTCATATAGGAGAATTCACCTGTAATGAGGAGAGTGTAAGCCCCACCAATGTTGTTGAAATTCCACAGACAGAACGGCTACATATTTCATATGCCTTCTGTGCTGCAGGGAAGGTCTCCATGCTGTCTTTGCATAGTTCAAAGTAGGCGAGAAAAGGCCACGGAACCATAGTTAGTTGGATCGAGTAACCTTTGCAAGTGCTGCCCATTGAATGTGGCTTGACAGCGAATAACTTCAATATTAGTATTGCAATCTGACCTGGGATGGGGAGCATGTGTTTCACCTCCCTCCTAACTTTTGTAATCCACCCAAAGAAGAGCCTGGAATTTAGGCCTTTATGCAAACAGGGACAATTGGCTTCAGTGTCCAAAAACTGGCTTCTCAACATTTCACCATCCTCACATTTTCTTAGTTACTTTAAGGAATCTTTGTGGCTATTGAAAAAAGAATCTGTACTTATTGTGCTGCTCCATGGAGACGTCATGTAGGATTTGATAGGGTAGGCATTAAATTCAAGTGAAATATGGACTGAAAGGATAATGTGTTAGATATTTTTACCAAACATTGGACATTTGAGTTTTAATAGCAGATTGCATCCAAAGTTTGGAAAAGTAAACAAAACTACAAAATTGCTGGCTAGAATTGGGTGTTGGTGAGCTCAGCAGTAGTGATGATATCCACTAATGGGGGACAGTAGAAGATCCAGGAAAAGGCAAAGCGGGTGTGGCCTCCTACTTTGGCCCTGCTGCTCATATTCAGTGAGCTCTGATCTCACTTCCTAGTTAATGCAGGCTCCTGCTGGAGCTCCACATGAGCAGTGAGCTCTGAGCTTCCCAGCTGATCAGGGTGAAGTCTGGCCGGAGCCCCTGCTTCTACTTGGTTCTACAGCCCAACAGGATGAATACTGCTGCTTGCTCTTCTTCTCTCCCATCCCCTCCCTGCAGAATTCATCAGCAGAGGGAAGAAGGGATGAGCGGTAGTGGCAGCCCTTACCACTTGAACTCCAGAGCTGTGTGAAAGCAAGGGTTCTGGGCAGCCTCCATGCTGAGAGCTCATTTGCTGCACCCAAAGCAGGATGCAACTGTGCCACTGCACCCTCTCTGGATCTGCCTCAGTGGGGGATGGGAAACCTTCTCTAGAAAGGCTGAGTAGCCAGTTTATGAACAGTGGAGTCAGTTGGCTCGGCTTGCGTAAAAGCCTAAGTGCCAGGCTCGTGAGTGGAATGCAAAAGCGTTCTAGCTGCACCCGCTTTCCCTGTTGCTTCACCCTTCCATTTTTCTCCTTCCCATTCTTTAGGCTGCATGGCATCATATGCAAATGGTCAAACATTGAACCTAGACTCCAGGTCCCTGCTGCTGTCATTGAGTTCCAGAGGAAATGCAGACCTATGTGATTTGGCTTCTCAGGGGGTCGCGGGAGCCTGCTACAATTTTTTTCCCACTTGGAGAAGTCACTTGAAGTTCTCTATTTCAGCTCCACTCTTAACCTATTTGTCAGATATCTTGTGTTTCTGGGAACCATTTTGAGGTCCTGGTAGAAATGTTTTTCCCGTGGGCTACCTGCTACATGCAGTCTTTTTCCTTTTACTGCACACAAAGAATGGGGATTGAATTAAATCTATGGCATGGCTTCATGTTCTGATGTGTGAGTTATGGAGGGTCCAACTGAGGGATCTAGAACCCAATAGGCTGCTTTAGCATGAGAAGAGACAATTCTGTGTTACTGCGTGGGCCTTCCCTCCCTCTGGAGTGGAGAAAGGGAAAGGGTCAGGGATTTTGCTAATGGTCATGGGCCCTTGGTAGGCCAGGAGGGAGAGTCAACCTTAGGGGTGGGCAGCTGGGTGACCACCCAAGGTACTCTGGTCAGGGGGTGCTGTTGGCATGGCACAGCTCTGCAGGCAGAGGTGGGGGTGGGACAGCTGGTGCAGCTCTGGTATTACTATTCAGGCAGCTAAGGGAGATGATTGTTAACACCTGTGAAGTAAATAACAGTGAGTCATTAACGGGCTTTTAACTCCCTTAAGTGCCTGAATAGTAATATATACCAAAGCTGCACCCCCGGGATGAGGAGGGTGGCTGCTCAGTGGCAGGAGTCGGGTCAGAGCCAGGCTGTTCATTTTAATTTTCACTGGCTGTGACCCTTGCCAAGGTGTGCAAGCATGTGCTGAGATGATCATTATAATTTTCACCATTCATGAAACTTGGAAAGAAACAAAGTGTCACAAATACTTGAGAATACAAAGGGTAAAGAACAGGAAGTGAAAAGTTCTGTTAATGATTGCAATGGAAAAAGATTCAGACGTAATTTAAAAATACTTGAAATCTGTTAAAAACAAGCCATGCAGTAGTAGAAAGATGGTCACAGAGTAGACATCAGACAAAAGTGCATAGATGATCCACAATTCAGCTTCCAAGAATCATCACAAGAGAAACAGAGACCCAAACAAAACAGAAATTCTTCATCCAGGCCAGGATAATAATGATGTCACTAGTATTGGTTGGTTGATGCCACTAGTATTGGCTAGGTTTGGATATCCACTAAAGTTCATCAGTGTCCTCAGGCTACTCCATGATGGGATGACTGCCACAGTCGTTTGCAATGGATCAGAGACAAACCCAATTACTAGCCATACTGGTGTCAAACAGGACTGTGTCACCACCCATAGGCAGAGGGAGAAAAACATTGGGGGCGGGGGGAGGCTGAGCGCTTATGTGCACGTGCACACCCCCGCCAGGCAGGAAAGTCTGGGGGAGTGGGGTGGGGGGAGGGAAAAGGGCTGTGGGAAAGGGGGAGGGAGTGGGGCTGTGACCAGGCAGGGATCAGGAGGGAGCAGAGTGGAACCAGGCCCAGGATCGGGATCAGGGCCAGGGCCTGCTGCGCCCCTGCAGCCACCCTTTCCTTTGTGCCTAGGGTCATTGCCCCCATGCCAATGAATCTGCCACCGTCCAGCTCCGCACTGGCCCGAGCTGCCTCCCCACACTGCACTGCCAGGGGCCAGAGCACAGCCAGACTCAGCTGTGCTGCCGTGCTGAAGGGAATGGAGCCCCTGGGATCTCCACACCCACCCTGAGTTGTTGTTGTTGCTCTCTGGCAGGGATGGGGGGGAGGTGGCAGCCCCCAATGCTGCAGGCATCCCGAGAGCTCATGGGAGGCATGTGCCCCCGGATCTGCGTGGGGTAGGGCAGGGTGCTGCTGCAGACTGGAGTGGAGGCTGCGCTGGGCTCTTCCCAGCCTCTCCTCCCACCCCCACTGGGAGCAGCCCAGTGCAGCCCCAGCCTGCAGTGGCAGCCTGCCCTGCCCTGCCCAGATCCAGGGGCATGCACTCCCCTATGCCTCCTGGGGTGCGCATAGCAGCAGGAGCTGCACCCCCCAGATGAGCTGCTTGTGGCTCAGTCCCATGTCCTGCTGGCTGTGCCCCTCCCCGAGCCCCAGCCCCACTCCCTCCCCATCCCTGCTGCACCGGAAGCCCTTGGCTGGGCTGCATCATGTTTAAGGGGGGCTAAGCCCCATTAGCTACCCCTTCTGCTGCCTATGTCAACACCCCAACCCTTTTCTCCACCTATCTTGCTGTGATTTTGATTCTCATCTGTGGCTGCCTGCCTCCTGGAACTGGAGTAGAGTATTGATGGATGGTCAGCTTTTCAACCTGTGGCACCTTCACAAGAAAATGAAAGTTATCAAGACCTTCAGTACACTGGCATCATGGACCTTCAGTACACTGATGACTATTACCCTTGTGCACACTGAGACTGATATGCAGTCCACCCTTGACCTTTTTTTAGGTGCCTATCATAGCCTGGGACTCTCCCTTAATATTGGGAAGACCAAGGTGCTCCATCAGCCTGTCACAGCACAAGCTGGCCCCCACCTTCCACCAATCACCATTGGTGGAGAACCCCTGGAAAATATAGAGCATTTCCCATACCTTGGCAGCCACCTCTCTCAGTCAGTCTTGATGTAGAAATTGAACATAGGAGTTGCTGTGCCAGTGTATCCTTTGGCAAGCTGCTTTGCCGTGTCTTTACTGACCAAGAACTGCAGATGGAAACTAAGATCCTAGTCTACAATGTAATGGTTATCTGCACATTTCTCTATGGGTGTGAGGCGTGGGTGACATATTGAAGACATCTTAAGTACCTTGAATGGTTTCATCAGTGTTACCTCAGCAAGATCCTTCACATTAGGTGGGAAGACCACTGCACTAACACTGGCATCCTCTCTGCAGCTAACGTTACCAACATTGAGGCAAAGATCAAACATCAACTCCCCTGGGCTGGCCACTGTGTGTGGATGGCCTCCTGAAGCAAGTCCTTTTCTCTCAACTTAGTAATAGTAAGAGGACATGCAGAGGACAGAGGAAGTGCTACAAGTATACCCTGAAAGCATACCTTAAGAAGGGTGGCATCAGCCTTACAAACTGGGAAGTGCTGGCTGGTAACATGTCTCAATACATCAAGCTACAGCCCACTTCAAAGAGAACTATCTTGCTCAGGAAGCCAAAAAACTGCAGAGGAGGAAGGAAAGCACACTATATTCTGGCCAACAGCTGTGTCCCTTCCCCCCTCCCCCATAATCCAAGACACCACCTGTCATATCTGTGGAAAAATTTGCAGAGCACAGATTGGACTCTTCAGCCATCTTAACTCACCAATAATCCCCCTCCAGCAGACATCAAACTCATAGAGAGATCGCCAAAAAGTGACAGAGATTAAACAATTTCCATTATAGGTATTGGTGATTCAATTTTTGATTCTGCTGTATGGCTCAATCTAACACCCAAAATTCAAGATCTGCTAGTTACCAATGGTCCACCAAAAGTAAAGGATACGCATTTTCCTCTGGATGATCAGAATTGCCATTTTTCCAGAGAAATCTTGAAAATGGCGAAGTTCTAAACCAGCGCTGGCTGCTTTACTCACTGACAAGTTCACTGAGAAGGTTTTTTGTTTCTGCTGCAAGCTCTTCAACTTGAATCCAAAGTTATCTGTAGCATTTGAGGACTCAAATTATTGGAAGCACATCCCAGATTATCATGCATCATAAGAAGTTGCCTAGTCATTTCAATTCTTGCCGAACATGGGTCAAAACAGAGCAAAGGATAAAACAGGATAACTGCATTGCTCTAGAGCTTCAACCTGTGATTAAACCAGAGACAAAACACTGAAGAACATTCTAGAGAGGCTTATGACCATTACACTTTATATTTTTTAAAATAACATGGCTTTTTGAGGCTCATCTGACAGGCTTGTCGCAACAAACAATGGGAATTTCCTGGGCATGGTAGAGTTGCTAGGAAAGTATAATGAAGGAATGAAGGAACATTTGCAATACATACTTTCCAGGAAGATGACAAATCACTACTGAAGAAAAAGAATCCAAAATGAAATAATTGAATTATTAGCAAAGAACATGCTGCAAAATATTCTTAAAAGTTGAGGAGTGCCAAGTACTACTCCATGATATTGGCCTGCACTCCAGATGTCAGCCATTCTGAAAAGATGTCTTCTATTAAGGAACCTAACACTAATTCAAATGGCAGTGACCATTGAGGAGTACTTGATTGGTTTTACAACAGTGGATAAGTGCACAGGAGAAGGATTAACTGATACTATACTTATTTCTCTGAAGGAATTCTTGCAGACACAGGCAAACCTGGACTGGCTAGAGCATTGGGCAGACCAGAACCAGATGAAGTTTAACATTTCCAAGTGTAAGATACCACATCTGGGGGCAAATGACCCTCAACATACATATAGGCTCAGAGGTGACAGCCTGACTTGCGCCACAGCTGAAAGGGACCTAGGGGTAATGACTGACCATCACATGAACATGAGCCATCAGTGTGATACAGTGGGCAGCAGGGCAAATAACACGCTGGCATGTATTAACCAATGCATCTTGTGTAAAACTAAGGAAGTGATACTCCCACTGTACTCAGCATTGATGAGACCACAGTTGGAGTACTGAGTCCAGTTCTGGGTGCCACACTTCAGTAAGGATGTGGAAAAACTTGAAAGGGTCCAGAAAAGAGCCACCTGTATGATTAAGGACTCACAAGGCAAGTCATACAAGGAAAAGCTGTGGGATCTGGGCCTCTTTAGCCGAAAGAAGAGAAGGTTGAGAGGGGACTTGATAGTGGCTTATTGCTATATCAGAGGAGTGCATCAGGAGCTTGGTGAACAACTGTTCACTAGGGCACCCCTGGGAAAGTCCAGTACCAATGGATATAAACTCCTGAAAGGCCACTTCAGGCTTAATACCAGGAAAAATTCCTTCACCATCAGGGTGTCCAGACTGTGGAATAAACTCCCTCCAGAGGTAGTGTAGTCACCTACCCTAGATGTTTTCACGGTGAGACTAGACCGTCACCTCACTGGGGTCACTTGACCCCAGTTGTCTTCCTGCCTAGAGTGGGGGGAGGGAGGGGCCTGTTCCCAATGATCTGCAAGGTCCCTTCCAGTCCCTAACAATCTATGAATACAACATAAATATCCAAGACTGCAAGGGCCAGGGTTATGACAAGGGTGCAAATATGAAGGGGAAAAACAAGGGTGTACAGTCAAGAATCATTGATCAAAACCCAAGAGCGTTTTTCATTGTATGTGCATGCCACTCAGTCTTGTGGTAGCAGATGTTGCAACTTCTACAACGGAATCTAAGTCCCTCTTCAGGATTCTGCAAAGGATCTATATTCTGTTTTCTGCCTCTATTCATCATTGACATCATCTGTGAGAATCTTCCAATGTCATTGTTAAGCCAGGATGCAAAATATGCGGGGAGTGCAGAATTGAAAGCATTAAAGCTGTTTCATACCAAACAGCCAAAATTCATGATGCCCTCATTGCACTGGCTGAATCAGTGCAAGTGGATGCTGGTATCCATCATGAAGCACTTGCTCTGGCATGTTAACTCACTGATTTTTCAAGGGCACTGAAAGAAAGCGCCATGAGTTAGAGCACCCACTCCTCGACCCAAGTGACCTTCACTGTTTGGTTGTGGGGGCAGAAATGGAGCTCCATTTTGGAGCCAATCCAGGGGAGGTTCTTCCTAGCACAGTCTCTCTCTCCTAGCCCCACCCCCCTTCTTCCAGCTCTGGTGCTGACTGCAGAAAGGAAGGGGGGGGATGAGGGAAGGGGAATGTGCTGCAGGCTGGGGTTTACCCAGTCTGAGCTGGAGGGGGAGGGCCAGAGGGCTGGGGAGGCACAAGGTGGGGGGTCTCCAATCCACCGACTTCCCTCCAGCTCAGGCTGAGCAAGCCCCAGCCCACAGCACATTCCCTATTCCTCATCCACCCTTCATTCCTGCAGTTTGAGTAAATGAATCGACATGTGAACCTTAGGGCCTTCTATGTAGTGTGAGGCAACTCCCTGACAAAGAAACTTTGAAGAAACATTGTAAGGACCTTCATTGTGCATTGACATATGGAAAGAGCTCTGACATGAATGGCATTGACCTCTGTGAAGGACTTGGCTATCTCCAAAGTCTACTTCCAATGGATAATTGTACTCCTCAAGAAGTTCTACAATTTATTTACAATAATGAACTTCATGATAACTTCCCAACCATGCACAGCATTCAGGATCCTGTTAACCATGCCCATATCAGTGGTGAGCAGTGAACAGAGCTTCTCAAACTTGGAGCTCATCAAAACATAATAGTGATTGACCATGGGAGATGATAAATTATCTTTGGTGGTCATCCTGTCTATCAAGAATGCTGTGGCTCAAAGTATAGACCCATCAAACACAATATCAGAGTTTGGAGCAGCACAGGCATGCAGAGTTGTCTTTTGAGTCTTGAAATCTTGGTGAACAAAGTTTTGGTTTTTTTTATTTGTTGCTGTTTTATTAGTAATTATTACATTATTTATTTGTTTAATGTTCAGTTTGTCACTTAGCTATAATATTATTTTTATAACATTTATTATTTGAATAAAATTCAACTATAATTGAATTTTGTGTCATTTCTTCTTTTGTATTTTTTTAGTAATTTATAAAAAGCCTTTTGAGATTACAACTTTATTTCTGAAACAAAGGTGGGGAGGAAGGTGTGCTAAAACACAAGTTTACCCAGGGCACCGTTTTCTCTAAGGTCAGCTCTGCTAGGAGAGTATAACAAGAACATAGTTTTCTTGCCAGCTGAAATCCAGATTAGAACAACCTGCCTGAGTAGTTTGGGGTTGTTATAACAGTTAGGTACTAGTTGCCAATAAGGTGATAGTCTCCTGTAATGCTGAATTCTGGCGTCTGTGGGTTTGTTCTCGCCAACCCTGTGCTATGCACAGGACCACTAACTCCTGTTCTGCTCATGCCAACTTCTGAAAATGAGGCAGTGTATCCACTTTAGAGTGGTCCTGATCATGTGTCCATCCTGATCATGCATCCATCCTGTTCATAAGCTTTCTGTTTCCAGCATGCTTTTTGTCATATGCTCAGGGCTACCATAAGGCTATAATGTGGCTATGTTGCTTCGTTTTCAGGAATTGGTATACACAAAGCAAGAGGAAATGGGTATGATGTCCCTCACAGCAGCGCTCTTGCCTGTAGCATGATGGCAGTGTAGACATATCTTATGTTTCATTGCTGTTATGTCAGTCCCAAATACTCTTTAAAAAACAAACCTCTACCTTGGCCAAAGCCCAATTCTGTGAGGTCCAAAGCATTTCAGTAAACATCAAAGACATTGATCATCACCTCAGTGGAGCCAGAAGCATGACAAATTACAGGTGGCAAAATTCAAAAAAAAATTGGCCCATTTTTAATCAGAGATGTTGTTTGCATTTTAAAAAATGAAATTTTGCAACTCCAGTTATGCCAAATTAGTTTTCTGAAATTATTTAAATTTAGACTAATGAAGAGAATCAGTGCCTTGCCCCTACTTAGAAATGCCACAGAGTCAGAGAAGAATATACTCCTCATAGCCATTTTCTGGCTGTCCATTTTGGACATTTGGACCAAAAACAAGTTACACAAATATTTTCTTAAATAATTCCACTTTTTAGAAAATATATGTAGGGAAAAATACGCAACCAAATATTTTTAAAAGGTAACTAATATTTCATTTCATTTAAAAATAAGTAATATTAAATTTTTACCATTTATTCTTCAATTTTCAAAAGAAAATCAGTATTTCCCTTGTTTGTTTGAAAACAGCATTTTCTATGACTGCTTTTAGGGACAGGAAAAGATGCTCTTTTTTGCCTGCCAGAGCAATTTGAATATGATAAAAGTAAAAGCAAAGTAATCAAGAGACATGTTCACTGGTCTCTGGTCAAAACTGTTGGCAGACTGCCTAAAACATATTGTACTGGCACTTCTAGAGAAAGGTTTCCCTATAATCATTTCTATTTTAGTCTGTACATCATTCCAAGAATGTCATCCCTGTTTGAGAGCACTGTACATCGTAAGTGATGCCCAAAACTCAAGTGACTGAAACTCAAAACTTATTGGAAGTTTTATAAGGTTCAATTCACCTTTTTCTGGTGCACTGTAACCACAAATACCACAGATTATTGGGAAAGGTTTGGATTAGTTTATAATGAATGAGTGGTGTGCAGTTGCTGTCCTAATAAGGGCATAACAGGACTTCCGTTTAAAGATGTGCTTTCAAATTTCTCTAGCATACCAAATTTTTCTTGGATGTATCTGAAAATTCTCTTAAACTTCGATTGCAGGAGAAGTAGGTTCTGTCCTGTGCTTTATGTCAGATACATGATATGATGCTGATCAAGTCTATTAAGCCACAGGCTTAGTAGGTAATCACCATTCAAAGGTTTGTGTAGAAAGCCTACCCATCCTTGTCAGATACAGTAAGAACTGCCTTGTGGTTCCAGCTGCTGGGGTGGTGTTTGGAAACCAACATGCAATCCCCAGCTCACCTGCACACTTCCCAACCAGGACGCTTGGGGCAAAGGCACACAAGCAAGTTACCATGTCAGGTTCTTCTATCACTGTTACTGATAGATTGATATACTGTGCCTAAGGACTTCACTCATGGACTTGGATCTCATCCTGTTAGATACTGAACAAAACACAGATTTAAAAAAAGCTGGTCTCTACCCACAGGTCCTTATAATTTAAGGAGGAGACAGCAGCTGGATACAGTCTGATGGAGGAGCAGGGGCGGATCCATGGGAGGTGCAGCATAACCATTATACCCCTCTTTGCCTGTGTGCCACATGCACATTGAGCTCTGTGAGGTCATCAGCATGTTTGCTCCTGCCAGAACGCCGCGCACTGTGAGCTCTCTGAGATCACCAACTAGTGAGTGCAGGGTCAGCCCAGTGTCCCTGCAGACCTGGAGCCCAGGAAGTGAGCACTGCTGGTGTTTATCTTTCTCCTCCCCTATCCCCCACTAAATTCAGCAGCAGGGGAAAAGAGGGGACAATCAGCAGTGGCCCTTGGGTTCTGGAGCTGCTTGAAAGCAGAGACTCTAGATAGGAGCTGTGCAAAGATTTTTGACACCCTAGGCAAATGAAATTCTGCCGCCCCCTTATCTCCCTCCCCCAACATACCTGGGACCTGGCGAGGTTGGATAGCAGACAAAGCCCTGGAGTGATGGCTCAGCAGGGCCAAAACTGCTTGCTTCTAAATGTGCCTGGATTCCCAAAGTGGCCCCCAGTGAGCATGTGCAAGGTGTGTACACACCCTTTTTGCTTCAATATGTCGCCCTACACAGCTGCCTGTGCTGCTGGCCCTGACTCTGGACAGACCCTATGCTCACTAGCTGGTGAGCTTGTACAGCTCATGGCCCTGGGCAGGAGATACATGGATATGCCAGTAACCTCAGAGACCTCAGTGCAAAGTGAGCTCCTCTGGACCTGCCCAGGTGAGGAAATACAAGGAAACAGTGAGACAGTACTGGTTAGCATGCTGTGTAAGGGACTCAGTATATCAGCAGCCTACCAGTTGTTAAGTTTTTGCAGACATCAAGACACAAGAGGAATTTAAAGAGAACAAGGAATTAGCTTTGCATAGAGATGTAAGCAGGTTTTGTGCCCTGGGCAAACTTTGTGGTAGAGTTGGGGGCAGTGGGCTTGGGGAGGTGTCCCTGAGCACTGGAGGGGCGGCATGGGAATCTTACCTATGCTCAAAAACAGTCTCCAGCTCCAGCTGCTGCCACAGCCACAACATGGTTTGCCCACCCCGATTGTTGCAACTGTGTTCAACTGGATGCTGCTGCAAGAGCAATGCCATGGGGCTGTTCCTGTTTTCAGGGCATGGGCTTCACAGGAGTGGGGGTGCAGTTTCAGGACCCTTACTAAGTTGGCTTCTGTGGGTAGTGCCCTGCCTTCCCATCCCAAGTTATCCTGCTGGTTTTATGGTTATTTTCAAGGCACTCCTCCAAAATATGAGAGAAAATATGAAGGTGATTGTTTGAAAATGTAACATATATTAATATATTGACTGCTATAATGTCAGGAGTAGACATCTCAATAGTGAATGAAAGGTGATGGGCGGATGGAGACAGGCATGGAAAGTGAAACCACTTCACAATTTGAAATCATTCTTCTGCTGGTTACCCATCTGGAATGTAATTTGAAATGTTTTGCATACATACAAAAGCTAATAGATGAGGGAATGTTCTGTTGAGTGTTACATAAACTAGACAAAAAAGTAAAAAAGCAGTGCATTCAAATTACATCTAAATCACTGAGAGTTCCCAAAGTTCAGACAACTTATTTTTCATTTTAGGAATGCTATCTGAGAAATCCCCCCTTTCCTACTTTTCAGCTATATGAATAGAGACCTACCAAATTTGCAATTTTGTGAATTCTACAAAATCCAGCATTGCCTGTGAAATCCAGGCAATGCTTGTAAAATCCATAAGGGAAAAAAAACTTACAGAAAAGAAAATGCTAGCTCCTCAAAAGATGAACGGCCCTTGCAGCCAATCAGCAATGAGAAGCAGGGCCACGAGGCCCCTTGGTCAATCAGCTTGGGGGGGGGGGGGAGGGGCTGCTGTGCTCTGCCCATGAAATGGCTGCCCAGCCTCCGCAAATTAGGCAGGTCACTATTTATGAATTTGGTTGTATTATACAATACAACTTAATATATATTAATAATAGCTACAGAAACAAAAGGCCTAACAGGATGTAATTCTGTTCTGTCTTCCACCTGTCTCAGAGACATCCTTCTTACTTGCATTAACCAGTGTCTTCATTTTGTTGGCCAGTGGTCCCCTATCTTGGAGTCCTCAGTGTGTACTGGTCGGCCTTTCTCCCATAGCAGATTCACAGTGAAGCATTGCTAGTTAAGGGCAATTATTCCTCCTGCTCAGAAGGACTCAGAAGCAGAGAGACTCCCTCTCTTCCTGAGCTGGCCATAAGTCATAGACTTGGCTCGACCTCCTCTCCCTCCTTTCCTCGGTACTAAAATTTTCAATTAAAACAAAAAAATGATTCCTAGAAAAGCTAAAATCCAAAACTGTTCATTTTCCTGTCTGAGATTTTTTTCATTGAAATCCTGAACTTTTCTAATGAAAACAAGAGTCTTGCACAAAAAAGGTAATTTAGCTGATCATCACTTTTCAACAGCAAAATAATTTTGCTGGAAAGCCCCCTAGTAAATAGTGCTCAATAATCTGTAACAGGGGCTGGCAATCTTCTTCGAGCTGCGGGCTGGAACGACCCGTCTCTGGTTCGAGGCAGGGGGCGGGGTGGAATGGAAGGATGCTGGGGAGCGAGGAGAAGCAGCAGCGGTGTAGGCATAGCTTCCAGCTCCTCACTGATCAGTCCCAGCACAGGCAAAGCCCTGTAAGTTATTCAGGCTCTGTAAGTTATTCTCTTCCTCAACTGTGAAATGGACCCTCTTGATCAGGTTGAGAAATGCTGCATTATTTCTACCCATATTCTGCCTCTTAAATAGCTTGGATCTTGAGGCTGGCCAAACCAGCACATTTCACAAGCACTTACCATAGGTGAAGAGAAAAGAGAAAATAAATGCAATATGTTAATGTGTGTATGTATGTTAATGTACATAGAATAAATCAGTGTTAGAGTTACTTGCTATAATATCTGAAATTAAATGGATGGAACGTTTACTGAAAGTGCAAAGGAATATTCTGTGTATTCCAATTTATGGAATGATAGAAACAGCATGTGCTCCAGTTTGGCTCTTTATTAAGATGGGTTATAATTTATTGTGGCATGCTATGGCTAGACTTAAAGACTGCACTTTAATTTATGCTTATTAATTTTATATCTTGACATTGGACCCAGTTGTTCAATTTATTATTAAGTTGTTATTATTGCTCAGTTTACTATTAAGTAATCTTGGAGGAACTTTTTTACTGCTTGTTTGCTTTTTCATGTTTCAAGTGGTTTGTGTGAATATCAGACTGAGCCTCTACTGCACCAAATAAGCTGCTTTTAATTTATCAAAAGCACATGTTTGGGTGGAAAACTATGTATGGTATTACATTAAATATTTATGTAGCATGTACTACAGTGTTTACAGTTAGACAACAGATTCACAAAAAGCCCATGTCATGTTATTAAAATATAAGTTTGGGGTAAAGATTGGAAATAGGTAAACTAGTTCAAACCAAATAAGAATTTTGGTTTCCTGAAGTATCATCCAACTTTAAAACTGAATTTAAACTGGAACTTTCAGGTTCTGAAATGTTTAAATATTTAGGTTTAGGTCCACTAATCAGATTTAGGTCCACAATATGTAAAGAAAAAAATAAGAAGGAAAACAGCTTCCTGGGATTTTATTAAACATTAAAAGAATTCATTACATTGTATTTGAGGAAGTCATTCTATTCTGTGCAGAATACCAAGTGTAGAAGAAATAAAACATTGACTTTTTCTAAGTTTCTGTATTCTTAACTGTCTCTAGTTTTATCTGCAGAACACCTTGCAAATCAGAATAATTACATTTGTGCTGTTTGTGATTCATAATTATGTGCTTCCCTATCTCACCATTATTTTTAAGATTGTGTCTACATGATGTAGTCCTTTTCCCCCCTTTCTTCCGATCCAATCTGTGTGGTATAACATTTTTGTAAGCTAATTCTTTGAAAGGAAACAAACATCTCTCAGCAGCTGAACATGCTTATTTGTAATGAGTAATAGTAGAGAGGTTTTCACCAGCTGTTTAAATTACACACACAACGTTTAAAAAATGAGAGGTAAAATTTATTTGAGTGAGCTTCCACCATCTGCAAATCACTAGCAATGAACAGTGATTTTTTACATCATCAGTCATTATGGGTCATCTAATTGATTTAAAAACCACAAGAGTTTCTCAAGACTATTGTTTCCTGATTCTCCACCTGCATGCTTCCCCATGGACCTCATCACCCTTGACTTTGACAGACTTGGGAAATGCTAGGTAAGTATTAGTTAGATGCATCTTTACTAAGAGATGACACATGTTTATAGTGCAAGGTGGTAGTGTAATATGACATTGTGAAACATTTGCTCAGTCAAATGATAGTATCAGCAAATGTGCCTCTTATGGGTTTTTTCCCATTCATCTGTGAAAACTTGAACTGCTCACCAAATTATTTGAAACAGGAAGAGCAACACGAATAAATATGTTGTTGGTAGACTTGAGGAATTTTGGTTTGTGAGTTACTCCAAGTGAGGCAAAATAATATAGTAACCAGCAGATTCTGTTCTACCTTTTGGACCTCTGAGTGAACTTGCACTCCTGATCAGCATGCACCTGCAGCGGGGCACATTTCGTATGGGACAAATAGAAGCATATATGTGCTGTTCCTATTTGTTTCCAGGCACACCCCTCCATGTGCGTTCCAGAGTGCTGCAAGATTGGGGTAGGGGAGGCTAGGGCCAGCTTTTGTGCTGGCCCTAGAAGCCTTACCTAGGGTCCTGGGGGCCTGCCAGGGCAGAAGCAGCACGGAGCCGGCTGCTCAGGACTTGGCCGACAGCCAGAGCATGGCTCTGGCCAGTCAGGCTCCTTTTCTGGCACCACACACTGCTGCCATGTGCACTGCACCACTTTTTTCAGTGGCGGGTATTTTTGACACTGGAATCTCTCTGATTTTTAGAGTGAATGGTGATACTTGAATTTCAAGCTTCAGAACCAAAGGCTGAATATTATGGGTGTTTATTCCCATGCACCATATTGTATGTCTAATAGAATAATCTAATACAAAAGTCTTAGTTTTTGAAATCTCTATAGTCCTAACTCAGCAGTTGCTGCAAAGAAGATACATTTTAGGGATGTTAGCTAGAAATTCTCCTAGGAGGTTGAAAGCAAGTGGAAAAATGTGAGGTTTACTTGCTTCTCAGCCTCACAAGACCTCTTATTTGTTCCAGTTCATCTGCAGTATGATTGATTTGACATTTGTTGTATTAGCATGTTTCTATTTTTAAGTATTTTTTTCTGTCCCTGAGATTCCTGTAAAAATGAAATTTGTCATCTTCTTCATGCAGTCCTGGAGAGAATATTTGCATTGAAATGATTTATCTTTTCAGGTGATTAGCAGAATACTATTTTATCTCCTTTGAGAGCTGATGCCTTGTGCCAGTCTTTTTGTGCATATAGTACTGAGAAGTTTCTCCATTGAATTAATCCTTTCTTCTTTTTTTCTGGATAGTGATCAGAGAGTTCCTCTCTAGTTTCCCAGCCCTACAGTTGTTTATACAGTTGCTTAAATTTAAAACACTTACACAATCTCATTGACTTAGTAGGATTACTCAAATGAGTAAAATGATGTACATACATAAATGTTGATAGGACTGGGGTTACCTCCTCCTCTGCAGCCTGCTGCTTACCCTTGCTCTACTCAAGTAGGCTCTTGCCCAGCTCCAACCTGGGGCAAAGAGCATGATCTCAGACCAGCCTGGTAGCAGCAGCAGGGGTGGCTTTTTTGGGTGGGGGAGGCAGAAGCATTGGGTATCAGGCACAGGTGAGCAAGTAATGCAGGAACAGGTGGCAGAGGACAAGGTATAGGGAGCAAGAGGCAGGAACCAATCTCCTTGACCTCCCCCTCTCCCCTACCACTGCTTGTCCCACCCACTGACGGTCCCTTCACCACTTTCTCTACCTCTTGCCCCTCCACTGCCTGGCCCACTGACTGCCTTCCTACTGTAGAGTATACCACCACCTGGCTCCCCCTTGCCACTGCTTTCCCTGCTAGAACAGCAAGGGGGATGAATTAAAGATGACCCTCCAATAGTTAGATTCCATACATAGGAAGAAAAAAAAAAAAGAAATGTATAAATTTTCCATTTATAAAATCTAATTTCATTGGGGGTTCATCCAGGGTCATCTTGGATTCAGGTCAAAATGGTAAAAACAATATGACTGAAATCAGCTAATAGAGCCTTAAAGCAAGAACCTCGTTTTAGGAGTAGTGTACTCTGATGGACTTTGGACCATGCATGTAATAAAGTGCAGAATTGAGAAGGGAGCATCTTTGATCCTTTCTGTATTTTCCTATTCTAGGTCATGCAAGGTAGCTTTGCAGATAAGAACATTAAATATTAATGAGCCAAAATCTGTGGTTATTTACAGCAGTGTAACTCTGTGAGAGTGAGTCACATTGGTGCAACTAGGAACTCAGGGCATTTATACACGTGCTCTGGGAGTGGTTGTGGGTGGGGGGAGCGCTTTAGTTAGAGAGGCTCTGAGAGCTGTTCTAATTAAAGCACCCTGAGCATCTCGTGTATCAGTATCCCTGGTGTCGAACAAGTTTTAGATAAAGGGGCCCCACTGGCATTTTGAAGTGTGGGGATGCTGATACACAAGACACGGGAGGCTTCTAGAATGCAGTAATTGCTGCACTCCAGTAGACTCAGTTCATTGAGTCTGCTCTAACGTGCTGGAATTACAGTGTGTCAGAGCAGCCTCCATGCTCATGTATAGGCACCCTTAATTTTTACTTCCACAGTTATTACACATGAACCAAGTCCACATAATAGTCAGGTACTATATTTACTCACATACTGCACATACCTTTTCCCCAAAAAATAGCCATCTCAAATTAATGTGCATTTGTTTTAAGTGAGAAAGCCAATTTCCACACTGGAACAGAGGCATAGGGGTGCTAGAATGGTCGGCTTCTGTGCTGCCTTCCTCATGGCCGCAGGCAGAAGGGGCAAAGCCTGATGATCCAACAAAAGCTTCTGTCGGTTCAGCAGTGGCTGCTACAGGGTTCAACTTCCAGCTTTTGGCTGATCAGTAAGGGGAGGGCAAGTGGCACTGGCAAAAGGACTCTGTCCCTGCTCCAGGAAGCCAGTATGAAGCCGTGACTCTGGAAAAATATTTTTTCTTTATTTTGCCTTCCCAAAACTAGGTGTCACTTGGTATTTAGGGGCATGTGGTATATGGTAAATACCTGAATTTTTTTTACACGTTTTTTATTTGTTTTACATAGCCCAAAGCTAATGCATACAGTGAGGAGCTAAAGATTGGTAAGCTAGGGCAGTATGTCACTGAAGAGGCATTGACTGATAAATTATAAGTGTTGAGGAACAACAGACTCCAACTTGAGCAGTTTAGTCAGGCCAAGGCAGCAGGAGTATGACAAACACTTAAAAATCAAATAATCAACAAGAAACAAGTGAAATTGTAAACACACCCTGAAAAAATGTAATGAGATTGAAACCATACACTGAAAGTCCCCGTTCTATCAGTGTGTGCCACAGGTTTTGTTTCAATGGTTTACACGCACACAACAAGAAATCAAACATATAAATTAAATAACAAAGCAAATAAAATGAATAAAATATATAAAATAAACAAAGTACAGCCAGAGTTAAAAAGTTTAAAATGTCTCTTTCATGATAATGTGTAAAATATGTTAATGATTAACTGGTTTTGTTAGCGAGAAAGAGCCTGCATTTTATCTTTGGGATATACCAATATTGAGTAAAGCAGAATAAAAGCCTTGAAAAACTGAAAGCAGCTTCTGTTAATGGTTGGTAAGCATGCAAAAGGAACATTATCAGGTATGACTGCTACACCCTTAAACATTATTTTTTATTGCAGCATTAGCAGTTTGTGATTTAGCAGTGGTATTACTATGTCCTGGCTCTGTTCACAAAGATATGTTGTGCAGGAGAAAAAACCTCAGGTGTTACCTTCATTAAATCTAGTAAAGTTATCTCATTTACATACTTGTGTAAAACCAAGGATGTAAAATAACAATGATGCCCACTATGCATTTTTAATACATATTCTACAGTTTTTATAGAAGGAAAACATCTCAAACTGAACCTTGCCATCTAGTACCATTGTTATTTCAAATCGTGTGCTAAACTACAATCCATTTCTCTACTAATTTGTCATTTACTGTAATATTCAGTATCAAATTTGTGTTTGTCCAATTATTTAATCTGGTCTAATAAATGATACCAGATTCACCCAAAGAACCTTGTGCATCAAATTTGGTGAATTTCGGGTTTAAATTAACACATTGAAACAACTCAGTCTTTGGTATAAGTACATTACAGTAATTATAGTTTATGCCAGGGGTGAATTTGGCGTGCTGCATTTAGATTTTCTTTCTAAACTAGTAGATAGCATATACTTAGCTGAAGTTATTCATACAGGGTTTTTAAAAATATTTAATATCAAATTACAAGGGTACTACCTGAAGCCACAAGGAAATCTGAATACAGGGCAGGCAGGTTTCAGAGTCTTTTATTTTTTTGTAACATCAGCATGACCTGGATAACCCTGCACTTCACGTTAAGTGAAATCCTAAATTACTGTTAGGTGATCAGAATAGGAGTTTAACATAATTGGGAAGCAAGGCAACTTTCTAAGCATAGATTGAAATATGCAAATATATACCATATCTTTTTTTTTTCCTTTAATGATTTCAAATAACTTTTTAGTAATTCAAAAAAATATTTTTCATTAACTGTTTTCCCTTGTTGCTTTGGTTTTGTTGTTTACCATATTTTCTCCCATATAACATTCACCTCTGTCCCCAAGACCAGCTAGAGATGATTAGGGGTGAGCAAGGAACAGAAGTGGTGACAGCATTATTTGCTGTAGCTCTGGGAGCCATAGTGATTAATGCTGCTACTACTTGTAACCCAACCATCCCCTCTCCTGCTACAAAATTTCCAGACTTGTGGGGAAGCTCTCCCCACAAAAAAACATTTCTAGATTGTATCTGTGCACTGGGTTGGCCCTTGGCCAGAGTGATTGATGGAGCTCACCCAATGCACAGTATTAGACTCAGGATGCTGAGTCCAACCTTGCACACTGACCCAACCACATGCTGGGGTGGATTCAGCACACCAGGTCCAAGACCATGTGCTGACTCTGAGCCACCCAGTGAGTTAAACCTGACACATGGATTCAGAGCCAGTACAGGATCCTATATTCACTACACAGCCCTCCTTCTTGGGACCTTCCAAAAATAGGCTGCATGTTATATACCCATAGATAAGCTGCCTGCAGCTCCATCCCATGACCTGCCCCGGCCTGTCCCTGCCCCACTTCCTCCCTTACCATGGGGACCTTGGTCTGCCCCCCCTCCCACCCCATCTCTTTCCCTCCCACCTTTCCCCTCCACAGACTTACCTACTGGGCACTGCTCTACATGATGCCCAGCTGTGTTCCTGGCCCCGTGTATGCTGCGGCTGCTCATGTGTCTACGTCTGTGTCGTCATCCCATTCCCCTCCCCCCCCCGGCCTTCCTGTTGCAGCAGCCTGGAGCCCATGCCTGAGCTGCCCTACAGTCTTTTGCACTGCCACTGCTGCCCTGCTGGGCAGCCTGGAGGCAGCAGTGATGGCAGCGAAGTAGAGCCTGGGTACAGGCTCCAAAGCCACATGTGCAATTAACACATTAAAAAATTAATGCAAGAACCAATTAATGCATTAATCGTGTATGCTGATGGCGATTAATTGATAGCCCTAATAGCACCCCAAGTATATTAGACCAAATCCCTGTAGCAAGGGATGCTAGGAACTTAGTCACTGAGAGAGTAGGGAAATTTAGTTGCCATTTCAGAATGTTTATTACTTTAATTAATGTGCTCTCTGTCTGTCTGTCTGTCTCTCTTTCTCCTCCCTTTCCATAACACATGCAGGGATGGGGATTAAGTTAATGGGCTATCTGAAAAAAATGAGTTGTATGTAAGGATTTGAAAGATGGGGGAAACAGCACAATGGGTCAGACACTGAGTTATATGTGTAATGGCAGATAGCCAAAAGCAACAGAAGATGATGATAGATAATTATGCAGTTAATTATGCATTTTGGCTGGCAACAAGATGAACAGAAAGAGAAAAGACCAGAGAGATTGGCAGGAACTGGCTTGTGCAGAACTTTGAACCAAAGAGTAAGCGGTTATAGTTAACATTGAAAGTTAGGGAAGGTGGGGAAGAAATTTGAAGAATGACTGGACATGATCTTGCCCCTACTTTCTTAATTCTTCCACTTCTGCTCATCGAGAATATTAATTAATGCCTTTTCTCCAGATACTCATGTTTTTCTCTGATCTTTGCCAATTAGTTAAAACAGGAATGCAGGAAGGCTACATGGCTCTAGAGATTAGTAAGAGGATATGTAGAACCTTTCAGTTCTGCAGTTAGACAACTCCGTACCCAGTCCAGTTCAGCAGTGGTTGAAAATGTAACCATCTGACAGTTGTTTGGTGGGCTGTGCTAATTCAGTAGCCCAGTCCACATCGCCATAAACATCACCACATTGGCCG
Organism: Alligator mississippiensis; assembly: GCF_030867095.1. Lineage (NCBI taxonomy): Eukaryota > Metazoa > Chordata > Crocodylia > Alligatoridae > Alligator > Alligator mississippiensis. Next base: position 126,711,712 of record NC_081825.1, on the reverse strand, counting down.
CAGGATGGCACTTTTGTGGCAGTTTCAGTGGTGACTAAAGGTGAAACCTTTTCATTTTAGTGGGGCAGGATTCCATCCCAAAGACTACATAGGCTGGGAGACTGAATTACCCTTTCATCCCTAGAAGCAGGACATTTGGCCAATTTCAAGGCATTGTTGGGTCTGTGCCACTATTTTGTTGTAATGGAGAACCTGAGTCTGTTAATCCCGTCTCTTTCCTAAGAATCACATACACACTCGTGCAAAATATAAGTGTAAACTTCTAATTTTTTTTCTTTGACAAAAGGACTAAATAGAGATAATAAATTCCATTAAAAAAAGAAATAGATGAAATTTGAAATGTTTGGTTATTGTACATTCATTTTGGGTCTGTAGGTGCTATATGGAAAAGAAATTGCACTTGATTAGTTAACAGGAATGGTAAAAGCTTTCTATTCATGATGCAGTGTTAATAATCATAACGTCAATCACCTTACTGATGAGAAAGACATTTAACTATTGGCTGTTTAAAAATGAAATGAAGCTAACTAAAGAAACAGAAGGCCACTGTCTTATAACTTTGCATCACCAATGGATTTTGGATATATACATACAAAGGAGACAATGTCCAGTCTTTGGGGAAGAAATAGACACTTTTTTTACCTTGATCCTTACAAATAAATAATATTCAAGCATATATTTCAAAGAGAACTGAAAATATCGCTAATCTCTGAAAAATAACACCCACAATGTTCCCTTCAGTTTTATGACAGTGTAGATGCTGACAAGAGACATGAGACAAAATTCTCCTTTCATCTAAATTGAGCCTTTTAACCCCAGTATTCTACTAGGAGTGTAAAATATTGGAGAGAAGGCATTTCATAAAAAGTGGACTGAAGTTTTTCCCATTATGCCCCAAATAAATACACGTGTCATCTAAATTGGATTTTAAAAATGGCACCTCATCAACCATTTTCTCAGAAATGTTATCAAAGTTAAAAAGAGTTTGAATAAAGACAACCAAATAATATTGGGACTTGAGAATGTAACTTGTGATTTTAAAGGTTAAAGAAGGCTTTAAAGGTTAAAGAAGTTAAATGTAGTTACCTGTAGAAGATAAGTCCTGCATCTCTGACTCAGCTTTTATTCAGATGTCATTCAGGCAAACATCTGTTACTTCAGTAGGAATTTGCATGAGTCAATAATGTGTAAAAACTAAGGATGAAATTATCTTGAACAAAAAAAAAATGATGCTTACAGCTGGGTTAATTTTTTCAAAGAGTTACAATTTTTTAAAATTCAAAGGTGGAATTTTTAAAACGTTCTTATGAGTTCTAGCAGCAATAAGGGAAAGCAGAAAAGACTTTTCATATGGGTCAATGATAGTAAATCAAGAAGCAATTGGGCATTAATTCAAAAGAAACCAGAGCAAGATTCACTCATAGGCTCTAGAAGCTTTATTCTAGTGATGCAAACCAGCCATAAACCCAGTTTTAAAAGTCCAGGTAAGCCAGTTTTACAGCTGCTTTGCATTATTGGAACATTTCATAGCAGTCAGAGTATACCATTTATTTGGCCCTCTGTGTAGATACTAGGAGAATGCTTTCCATTGGTAAGGAAAATCTCTCTAAGCTCATGTACAAATGGCATAAAAATAAAAGATAGATTTACATTTTTCTTTTTTTTTAAATAAAATTATGCAAATAGCTCCCAAAAAAAGTGATGGAATTGATAACATTTCAAAAATGTGTGTAGTTCAGTCAGGTTCTGTTCAAACGTCTTCATGGCAGCTTACTGTGATTCAGTCACTTTCTCCTAACAGAACTACCTGGCATATACATTTGTACCAAACTGTGTGTAATAGATCTGTGATGCAGGTAAGAGTCCAGAAGAAGCCAGTCCGAGACCACCACCTTAAATATTTTATTTGCAATTTATGAACCCGAGTCTCTACATAGTAAAGTCTAGTGTATTAAATCATTGCACCCCATTATCAAGGCTGTCATACTCTTTGAACTCTTTTATCTTAATCTAATTATGTACCATTTCTCCAATAACTTCTTAAGCTTCCATCAACTTTTGTAGGCATTATTAATCTCCTTTTCTTGAATGGTTAAAGATATATGCTTGTTTTTCCTTTCATTAGTTATTACAAAGGAAGCAAATTGCATATTTACAGATAATTGCCATTACATTTCCAATAGCTATATTATGTATAGTGTTAACTTTAGAATCCAATGGTATTTATCCTATAATACATATAAGCAGTGTCAGTACTGGGTAAAATATAAACAGTACAGTTTCTGTAAGCAGTCAAATTTATATTCATTTTTTTAAAATAAAGGACCAGATTCTACTACTTATAGTAGTCTTCTACTACTACTTATATTGAATTGTGTCACCTTTGGTGAGGAGACCCACTGAAAGGAAGGTAGCAGACTTCAGCCACACACAATTTGGGATTCATAGTGCCTGCATAGTGTCTGTTTCTTACTTTACCCCTGAAAGTATGGAGGCTGTTGTCACTGTTACATGTTCCACTGCTACTCATGCAGTTCATTAGAAAATGGCTTTAATAGGTACCATGCTTATTACACCAAATCCCAAGGTGGGTTATGAACATAATACATTGCAATGCCCCATAGAAATACCTAAGATAGCTCCAAATAAACTATCTCAGGTGCTAGAAACTGTTTAGCCACTTCAGTCAAGGGCTCTCCCCAGGCTAATATGCCCTGCCACTATTGTGGCTTCCAGTATGCAAATTAATTAGGTCAGAACTAGGTTTGGTATCCCTGCATCATGCTGCATTGCACCGTGCTGATACACCCAATAAAACAGTAACAAAAAAATGTGTAAAAGGTTTAACATTGTGAGTCCTGTACATAAAAGACTGAAGCAGCAACTTTACAGGCTAACAGCTTGGGCAAATAAAAGGAATTCTCCCAGAATAAAATTGACTGGCAGTGACTTATCTCTGCCTTAGACCCTTCCCCCCCCCCCCCCACATTTACACATTACACTTAAGTTGTGATTAACCAATTAGTCACATCTTAAGTCGTCACCCCACCACATGTTCACTCAATTAATGGCACGATAAAAAGAGGAATAAGATACTAAGTTATTCCACAATAGATATGTAATAGTTTTGTAGCTGCTCCTATCATGCCATTAATTGAACTTGTGACCAGGGGCCCTTGTGGCTGGGAGCCTCATCAGCTGATAGAAGCTTCCAACTGGGCATGTGCACCCCCAAGCCTGGGAGCTCCTAGCTGATGCTGAGTCCCAACCATGGGAGCACATGGTATGTCCCCACAGCTGGGAACCCTGTCAGCTGAGGGGGCTCCCAGCTGTGGGAGTTTGCTTCTTGCTGGTGCAGGGCAAGCCCAGGACCATGATCCTGGGATCCTCCTACACTAATAAGAAGTCATGATGGGATCTGATTCATGATCCTACAGTCACACCTCCTGTCAGGTACGTGTAGCATGGCCAGCAGTGCGATTGTGTGGATTGTGCATCAGATCCCATCACACCTTTGCCTGTACATGTAGTGGGGCCTTACACATCTTGTGTGACAAGTGCATTGGAATGAATTGGATAAGTAAATACTCAGTTAGTTTTACAAAAAAAATCAATTACATGTTATAGAATAGCATGGTGAATATGTATTTACCATATGGCAACCACTACCTTCCATATCTTTAAATGGTCAGGTATTTAAAATTAAGATTCTTTATATATAATATAGTACTTAATGGCAATTCAGTGCAAAGTGAATGATGCTTTTTGTTTGTGTATGTGTATGAGAAACTGCCCTTTATTTATATGTGTGTAATATTTGGGACAGTTTCTCAGCTCAGATGTGGTGCAAATGGACTGAACTTGTATTATATCCACCGCTCAGGATACTTTCCACCAGTTTGGGTATATCTGCACTAGGCCGCACTCTACAATGTAGACATACCTATAGCGCCATCAGAGCTGGCTCATACCTTTCCCTCTCTGGCAGAGTGTGAATCAGTTAAGAGGCAGTTTGATTGAAGCCATTTGTCCTCTGGCTACCATCAGCTGGTAATTGGCCTTCAGGTGAATATGCTTAGGTCTGTTTTCCCCTACAATGGGACTGAGCCTAAAGCAGACCATCAGAGTGACATAAGTGGGTCCCTGGATGACCTCTGTTGCCAATTGCACAAATATAGCTTCCTCTACTGCAAGTTGAATGTAGTAGAGAATATAGCTAAATATCAATCCATTCAGTTTATCAGACATGGATTTTCAGAACTGTTATTATACAAGTGCTTGTCATTTTTGTTTAACATAGGGCTTTGACATTGAAAATGAATCATGGAAACATTCAGGGTTATTAATTTTCCCCTGATGTTTGACTCAGCATGTGTCTTTTGGCCAGGAAAATACTTAAAGGCTTGCAGTTAGTAACACTTCTCCAAGAGACTGTACTAATCATACTTTAGACAGAGAGTCACAGATGTTTACTAAATCATCATCACACACTCTGGTTTGTAAGAATTACACAAGAATGGTTTGGTAAAGCTCATTTCATGAATGCCCTTTCCTGATAACAGAAAATCCCAGGTAAAAAGCCTTCCTATACATTTTCGTTCAGTTCAAATTATGATACATGATTATTTCCATTGAAGAGAATACACCCTGTACATAGAAAGAATAAGCAGCTGGACACATGTTCACTTTCTTTCATGGCCTTGTTAGCTAATTTTGCTCTACACTTTCACAAACTTTTCAGTACTAAAATGTGTTCACAACCTTCTCTCACTGAATATAGATAGTGCTGTCATATGTAATGCAAATGTGAAATGAGCTTTATAGGGCCAATTCTAGCCCCATTGAGGTCTGTGGGAGAATTGAGTTTAATGTCTTTAAAATTTGTTTCCTGATTTCCAGTAGTTTCCATAATCCCTATAAGATATGCACGTTTATTCCTCAACACTTTTTTAAAAAGAAAAATAAACAAATTAAGAAAAGAAAGGGCATATTATATATGAATAATAAGTGTAACATCTCTTATGTTAACTAGGAGAGGATTATATATATATATAAAATCAACCTACAAGCTTCAGCACATAACCACTAACTGAAGGGTTGAGGAAAAGATTACCCCATGTAACTGCATAGTTATCTATTATCATGTGGTTTTAACCATTTTCTGAAGCCTCATAGTGCTAGTGTAAGGGAAAGGGCAAGGAAATTTGTCAGATCATCTGAGCTGGCATAGCAATACTCCTTTTCCTATAAAGATAGATCAATGAGCCAGAGGAAATTAAAGGTTAAATTCCTTGTGGACAGGGGACAGCATTACTTGAAAAATTACCCAATCATTAATTACAATCTCTGCCCAGAAACCAAAGACTGAATGAACATGATGAATAAAGTATGTCTTTGCTCCCTACAAGTCGGGACTCGGTGCACAGCAGGGTAGCATCAGGAAATATGCCTACTGTACTTCTTCAGTCCATCCTTTAGTCTTCAGAACTATCAATCACCGTTCATGGACATGAAAACCCAGGTTTTTTTCCATCAAATGTGTTGTATGTTTTTCATACACATCACGTTTTTCTTGTCAAAGAGCATCTTCCACGTTGAACATGTATTGTAGAAACCAGGGGTTAGGACTCAAATTCATTAATATAATCTGATGAATAACATCTGCTAGACTACCCCACTGCTAAATTAAGGCCTAAATTAGCTGGAATTTACATGTAATTTGACTTAACAAGAGACATCTATTCCTGTATTTGTTTAAGGAGTGAGTCCCACTCTTTTCATTCAAATGGAGTTTTTATTACCTTAAATATTGCATGATTTTGCAAGGAAATGATGAACTCAAGTGGTTTTCTTTAAAAAAAATACCATGAAAATATTACAAAAGATTTCAATTATAAATATTTGAGATCTGTAGTATCTTCACAACTCGCTACATATGTATATTTTTTGAGAAATAAAACAAGATTTTTTTTTTTAATTGGCCGAGGAGCAACAGTAATATGGAGGTTTAATATTAACGGGTAACTTTTAACCCTCAATTTAAAAAAAAAAATACAACCCCTCCCCAACTTAAATATTTTACTTAAATATTTCTTTCCCTGATTCTTAAAATGGTAGGAGAAAGATAGTATAACAGTGCAAACTCTAGGATTAACAGTGTTTTAAAAAATGCAAAAATCTAATCTCAGCACAGTCAAACACTTTGTGCTACAGAAGAACAGGCCAGAAATTTGTCAACATTGAATAATTTATTCATCGGAAATGTCCTTAACAGTTCAGCCTATCTTAAGTGGTACTTTTGTCCCATAGAGTAGTTACAGCTCCTTAGTTGTATAGGTTGATAGTTTGTAAGCTGCTTTGTCAGGTACAATGATATGGCCGGAGCCTTGGAAGATGCTTACAGAAGTTATTTTTTTGTGTGATGGGGCTCCTGAAAGCACTCTATCTGAAGAAGAACTGTTACATAACAAACATTCATGGCAGCAGAGTGCTTTTAAAATGGCCTATCATACAATAAATTGACCCTAGTTAAATCAGCTAGTAGATGAAGGCACTCTAGAACAAAGCACCTTGGGTTCCCTGTGAAGGCTAGTTTTGGGTGATTTCAACCCATGCGGTAGGGGGGGGAGCTGGTCTGCTTCCCCTGCCTCCCCCTCCCCCCCAGCTCCTGGCACTAGTGTCTTGACAGCAGCCCTGGCTGCCATGCAAGGAGATGAGGTAGGGGAGAATCGGAGACCATCCCCTTCTGTTCAAGCCCAGCCCAGCTACATGAGAAAGAGGGGCTTGGTTTCCTCCCTCCTCTTCAGCTCCTGGTGCAGCAGCCAAGGCTGCTGACAAAACACACCAGCTAAATCATCCATCACCCCCACCTCCTGCAGGATGATCCCTATCCCCACCACCAGCTGCCTCCTCACCACTCTGCCCAGTGGGTGACCCTCCTCCTGCGGAGAGAGCCCCCCCTTCCCCTACACACAGGAAAATCCCAAGGGAGAGAGAATGCTCTGGACAGGGCATCACCAGGCACAATCGGTAGGCAGTCAGCAAAATCATACTACAGGGGGTGGAGATGCCCTAGCTGGTTTCCCTAAGCAAGACACAGGGAAGATTGTGACTTCCCTGCTGCTATCTACCCAGGACCAGGGCTAGGCTAGTCACCTCTCTGCTGTCTCTCTCTGGGATCCTGAAGAGCACGCTGTGAGGTGTGCGACAGCACCCTCCTACCTCTTAGCCTTGGCCAGTGCATGGAGGCTCTGAGCCCCCACCACCAAATATGACCATCTGTGAAGTTCAATCACACTGTAACTTGAAGCGCTTTGTGTAAAGTGCAAAAGTTACAGCTTGTGTAAGCACCCTTGGTATGCATCCAGCTAACACCAGCTCTGCATGCTTTGCACCAGTTTTGCATGGTGTAGATGAGGTACAGGATTTTTCTCAATTTGTGTTAGTTCAGAGCCCAGAGAGAAGAGTCCTTTGTAACCAGTGCAAAGACACCGCTATGTCAATGCATACCACCCTTTCAGAAATGCCCCAGCTCAGGAATATGAATGAATTCTCAGAAATAGGAGGATTGGCTAAAATGTTCCAGCTAATCCCTGGCTGCCCCCAGAATTGTAGGGTCCATTGCAGCCTTATCACAAGTTAAATTGGACCTCAGGGCTGCTTTAATTTAAAGCCAGAATGTTTTATAAATTAAGTTAAAGGAACATGGAGTTCAATGACTAATGTAGTAATTTGGTGCATTATGTTCATTTTCATTCATAAATTTAAGTTCTCAGAAGTCACACAGAATATTTTCTTTAAAATGTATGAACATTAACAGTCAAGCTCTGTGACATTAGAACTGGGTTAGAGTGTTGGTTTATTTAGCACAAAATAGAATGTCTGGCAACCAAATAATGAAGGTATTGCCAACCTGGTAAGTTTGATGCAGGGTATCTGATCTCTGTGAGTGTTAAAGAAAAAAACACTAAGTCAAACAGAGCACATTATTAATTCTTACATGTCAGATAAAAAATGCTGAAGACTATAGGTCTATATATATAGCTGACTTTTTAAAAATTATTTAACAAAAAAGAAGGATGGCTAAAATAATTTCTACCTATCACTTGACAGTGTATTTTCTTTTAGGAAAATCTGGGAATAAGAGCAACATTTATGTAAACTAAGCAGATGTTTATGATTAGTTCTTAGTTAACATCACCCAGCTGGCTACAGATGATTTTTATGGAGGGGAGAGCATTGCAGAATGCCACATGTTTATATAAATCACGAATATGGCAGTCATGATACTGGGGCAAAAGTGCTACGTTTACCATTTTAGGTAACCTCTTCAAATCGCACCATATAACACTGGAATAGACTATACTCCCCAACACAGTATCTGTTTCCAGTTTCCTGTAATGATTTGATGTGTATCATTATGCATAAACCAGTATTCTGTGGCTTAAGTGTAGCAATGTAATATATACTTCTGTATCTACTGCAAATGTCCATTATGACCCTTAGCACTGAAATCAGTATGTAATGAAATATTAGATGCATGTCCTTGTAATTATATTGCATAAAATATATTCCTTTGCAAGTTCTGGAGTTGTTGGTACACTGATTTAAATGTAATTTGCTGAAGGGTAACAAGTGATTTAATATTTCATCTAAACCCAACCATTAATTCACCAGTTACTTTCTGAATGTGTTTCATAATTATATTCTTCTCTTCTGAATTAACATATTGAAACATCTTTGTGACTAGAATACTTTACTTCTGATTTTTATGGGCTTGTTTCAAACCTAACCTCAGGTAGTGTATCTAGTGTGAAAAATCATTTTCCATGCTTGTGTTCACATGTTCAATGATGTATTTTCCAAGACCCCCAGCCCTTTTATTGGAGGTTACAAATTGAGGGCAAAAATGTTCTCTTCTACACTTTATCATAAGATTTTTAGCAGCAAAAAAAAAAAACTATGCACATGCTTAACTTTACTCATGATTAATACCAATAAACAATTAAACATATGTGCACAAGCATGGAAGTGTTTATGGGATTTGTTCCTTACAACAAAATTGCATTGAGAGAGCTCTGAATATGATTATTATATGTGTAATACAGCTCTGGAAGAAATCTGTCCAACAGTATTAGATCATTTTATTTATATAGTGTGTCTTATAAAAATCGGGTTATTGATTCACTCTAAATTCACTGTCTCTACTATTATGAACTAAAAATTACATTGTGAACATCAAGGCTTAATGGAAGAGTAGGTTGCAGAAAACATTTGCATCCTTGAAGTGGGTTTGTAATGCCTATTTATCAGTTTGATGAGCAATTCCCTGATATGCACAAAATGTTAATCATTTTGTGCACCAGGCATATGACTTACAAAACTCCAGCTATAAAGATATGAAGAAGTTTTGCCAGGGGACATTTTTTTAAGAATATTATAAAATATATTTCTTCCTAATTTACAGTAATACTTAAATTCAAAACTGTTATTGTGCCTTGAAGACACTAAATGCACATAGGATCACAGATCCAGAGGGGTTCTTCCTCCCCCCCACCCTGGCATTGGTGAGGCCACAACTGGAGTACTATGTGCAGTTCTGGGCACCGCACTTCAGGAAGGATGTGGATAAGCTCAAAATGGTACAGAGAAGGGCCATCCATATGATTAGGGGCCTGCAGGACAGGCCATATGAGGAGAGGCTCCATGAACTGGGTCTGTTCAGTCCGAGTAAGAGACGACTAAGAGGTGACTTGATAGTCGCCTACAGGTATGTCAGGGGTGAACACTAAGACCTAGGGGAGCAAGTCTTCAGGAAGGCACCCCTTGATAAATGGGCACAAGCTAATTGAGGAAAAAATTAGGCTGGGCATAAAGAAAAATTTCTTTTCTATAAAGGTAACTAGATTCTGGAACACAATGCCAGCAGAGGTGGTGCAGTCGCCATCCCTGGAGGTGTTCAAGAGGAGGCTGGACAACCACCTCGTTGAGCTTGTTTGAGCCCAATAACCTCCTACCCATGACAGAGGACCAGATCTGATGATCTTACAGGTCCCTTCCTGTCCTTCGATTCTATGATTCTATGAAAGTAGGGCTGAAAGGGATTACATGAGGTCATCTAGTCCAGTTCCCTGTTTAAAGCAGGATCATCCCTGAATAAACCATCCCAGTAAAATTAAGTTATATGTAACTTATATGGCTCCTTGTTTGTTTAGAATATTATTATTATTGTTACTGTTATTTTTACTCACTAAACGCTAATTGAAAAAATAGTTCTCAAATCAATCATTATTCCACATACATACATGGTAATGTGGCCCATTCTCATGGTCACTAATATTAAAGTGAACTTCTTAATTGACTGCCATTGACTCTAGGTCAAGCCCATAGTTTATTGATTCTTTTCCTGGCTTAGACCCTGATTCATGCTTTTACCTTGGGTAAATCACTTAAGCTCTTCATGCCTCAGTTTTCATGTCTGTAAGCCAAGGTTAATAACGTGTGTCTATAAAACAGTTTGGAGTACTGAAAACATGCAAGATATCATGATAGGTGTTTACAGAATGAAAAGAGGGGGGAAAGAATTTTTTTATCTCGTCTTAAGTGAAGGATCTTACAATATTTTGTTTGTTTTAAGATTTACTTTGGTTTCTTTCAAGTGAAGCTGGGAAAATTTTCATCAACACAAACTGCCTGATGAATCAAGACTGCCTGATTTTTCCTTTCATATGGCTGAAACTGTCATTTTTGTAACACATGCATACCTTTTGGTTCAGAGATATTGGTTCCAGCATCTTAGTCTGAGATACCATTTATGTAGGAGAAATGTTGGATGTTATTGGATTACAGTTTAAATAAAACACTGTGAACAGATTGTTTTTAGGATTGCTAATTAAAAAAAGAAAAGAAGAAAAAAACACCCAATAATCTTTCCTTTATAGAAAGCTTGACCTTTTTTTCAGTATCTGTTATTCATTCCCCAGACTTCATGAATGCACAAGCACTCCAGCATGTTCTGATTTATAAACTTGGACACCAGAACTATTGTGAAGTAGCTTTGAAAATGAAGTAAGTTCTGAAGAAATGGGCATGCCAAGCATCTACCCTTTCTCTTTCACGCATTTCCCCAGGAAGTAGATTTTATGCATGAAACGAGGAGTCATACAGGATAGATATGTAATCATGGACAGAGGAATCATCCTGTTAAAACTCACCAGTGTGTTCATAATTGCACCTGTAGACACCTGTTTACAAAGCTACTATTTCTTATCAAATAATTGGTAGGCACAGAATGGTATTTACTTAGTGTGGTTATTTTTAGTGTGGCCCTTCCTGCTTAAAATATGTATCACCATAGTTTTGCAGGCAAAGAAGGGCATCGTCTAAAGCAGAAGGTTTAGAGCCAATAGTACCTGAGTGTCTGATGTGAACTCAGACTTTTCCATGTTTCACCAATCACTTTTTCTATAGGCCTTGGTTTCCTTATATATCAAATGTGAATGCTACATGCTTAGTTCATGTATTTATCTTAAGTTACTGTTTTAAAGAGCTAGTATTTCAGAGTTAGAAACCAGGGCATTTTGGAGTATTTCTGCATGAAGTTAGGAGAATGAATAACAGATATGAAATAAAACATCCAACTTTCTATAAAGAAGGATAATTGAGTGTTGTTTTTCATTTTTCTTTTTGCTTTTTTTTTTCTGTTTGTTTTAACAATCCCAAAAAATCTGCTTGAAGTGTTCTGCTTAACTTCTAGTCCAATAACATCCACAATTAACATTTTGTATTTAAATATGCCTGACATTAAAGCACTGGAAAGACGTGCTCATTTGCATGCATTTCAGTACCCATGGGTTTTATCCCTTACTCTGTATACAAGTGATGCTTCCATTGAAGCCAGGAACTTTCTTCCAGCTTATAGCTACTCCGCAGTGATGGCATATGAACTCTGGAAACAGAGTAATAAAAGTTGATATATTTCTGCAATCAAAGAATTCTCCTTCAAAGAGTGTTCAGCAAAGGTATGTTCATTTTGCTGTCCCCCCTGCCTTTATCTCCAGGGGGGTCAAAAACTTTATTAGAGGACTCTTTGAAAACAAAATCCTGTGAATAATAACACTGCATGACACTACTTGGGAAGAGAGTGTACAATATGAATAGTCCACGGTGGCCACATCTACATAAGACAATGACTGCGCAATAGCTCGTTACTACTGTGCAGTAGCATCATATGGCAGGAAGCATGGTGTGATGCTACTGTGTAATAGTAACAAGCTACTGTGCACTCAGCATCACCTAAAAGTCATTCAGCAATTATACTGTGCAGTACCTCTAGTCACAGCACAGTCATTTAGTACTTGTTTAGTAATGACTGCACAGTCAGCATCTCATGTAGAAGTAGCCAGTGAGTATCTGAACCAAGAGCTAAAGGCAAGAACTGTCTCTTCAGAACAATAGTGCTTCTAATCAAACATCACATCTTCAATGGTGGCTTATGCCAAATTATTTAAATTTTCAGTTGATATTAATTTGTTTTCTTTCTCTTTATATTTGCTAGACAATGTGGCTAATATCCAATAATTTACAATAAACAGCTTTTTACAAAGTAACTGTGTAACATAAATATACAGAAGGCAGGGAATAAAACCTCAGAATGGGACTTACCTACATTCTTATCATGTGAATTGCATAATAATATAATACTCAGTAGGTGCATCTACATGTGCCCCCAACTGCAAAGTTGTTACTGCGCAGTCATTTAGTATTTGCTACCAGCCTTATGCACCTTTCTTTGTGAGTAGCTATGCTGCCTTCAGTGTACTACTTGAGGAATTATTACAATTAAACCACAAACGGGAATTCATAGTAGCCAAGTATGAATCAATGTCTCCTTATATTGTGCAAATATTGTATTCATCTGAAAGCTCTAAATATCATGTCATGAAGTAATGGGATATTCTTTTGTCTGAAGAAATACATAATTTATAGGTATTTTCTTTTTTTCTGAACTAAGTAAAAATTGATAGCATATTATACTTGCCAAATTATTTAGTTTTGTTTTAAAAAAGACGTACAGTAAATTAAAGCAGCTATTTTAAAGCACTTGAAACATCTGGATGGAAAATTACTTTTGGTAAGTGCATAGTTATGGGATTAAAGCATTAATATATCATGGCAGAAAAAAAGTGGTTGGAGCATAGAGAGACCTACATTTGCCTCTGAAACTTTTCAAGTGTTTTCCACCCAGAAAGTTAAGCCTAAAAGAAAATGTAATTATTATTTAAATCATGTAATCAACAGGCCAAATAAGAATAAGATACAAGTATAAGCCACAGTGCTGAAAAAGCTTAACCTTAGTAGGAGAGGTTCTGCCTTAGCCTTTAGTACCAGCTGCTAAAATCTCTCTTCCATCTTCCCAGCACAACACCAACAGCTCAGAATGCACTTGTTATACTTGTTACATGTTTATTCTTTCATCCCACCTTAGTTTTTCTAACTTTATAGCAACATATTCAAAGATTTTTAAGCACAGATTTGTGAAGAAACCATATTTACTCTGTTAGAATCACTCTAAGATTTCACATGGGTGGGGGGAGCCCCTCCCCTTACAAATGAGCAGGAGGCGGTGGGGGGGGAATGGGCAGGGAGGCAGCTGCTGTGGCTCCTGTCCCAACCTGAGGCCAGAGCCAGAGCTGCAGCTAACATCTACCCCACACCACTGCCTCTGCATGCCCTGCATCCCCCGCAGCCACCAATCTCTCCTCCCCCACCCCGCCACCACATTTCCCTCTCTCTCCCTCTCTGCCACATTCCTCCTTACCTTTGCTCTGTACTGGCAGGCTCCATCCCTGGCCCCATAACAGCCTGCATGGCTCCAGCCTGGCCCCATAGAAGCTGCATGGCTCCCCTGCCTGGTGCCTGCTGGTGCAGAGCAATGGTAAGGGGGAATTGAGCAGGTGGGGGTCGGAAGATGAGAGAAAGGTGGGTAGGGACCTGAGGCTGTGGATTGCGGAAGTGGAGAAGGGAGGATGGGTGAACAGGGGAAGTAAGAATTGGAGCAACCTGAGATGAGGGGGCAGACACAATGGGAGATAAGTGCGGGGGAGGCAGCAGGGACCAAGCTACATGCATCACTGCTTCCCCCACCTGTCCTATAATATGCACCCCCTACTGTATCCCCCACTGTGTCCCCCACACCTGCCCCATTATTGCCCCACCACCACCTTTTCTCCTACTACCTGTAGTAGGACAAATTTAAGATGATCCTCCAATAATTAGATTCCATACATGGAAAATTATAATAAATTGATAGATTTTGTGCACATAGAATTTAATTATTGGGGTGTTGTCTTACATTCAGGGTCATCTTGTATTTGAGTAAATACAGTAATTACAGAGTGAGAAAGTGCTGAATGCTATAGAATTGAAGCGATGTCTTGATTATTGGTACGAGCTGTGGTGTTGTTTTTCCAATCAGGTTTGTTTTGGTGTCTGATTTCTGTTCTGTGAATTACTTTCTGCATGCCCAAGGTCCTTCCCTCTTGATCTTTATGCAAACATATAGTTTCTTCTTCCTGAAGTAGAGATTCTTTGGGACTCTTATGGCAAGTAAGAGGCAGCTGATTAGCAGCCAAGAAGGGGATTCATTTCCCAGATCTAGTCCCACATGAACACATCCCTGCTTAGCACGTCATTTACTTGGTCAGTATGCAATAAATGGGGTTTGGGTTCTAATAAATAAATATTCATTATGGATGAAGTTTAAAAAAAATCTACCAGGATTTTTGTTCTTTTCATCAATCAATGTTCAATTTGTATAAATGCATTTACTTTAATTGCCACTGAGGCTGATCCATGTTAGTTCAGTAAAAAGAATGTGTCTAGCTAGCGATAAAACAAAGTACAAATGCTTTTAACTTCATATTTTTATATTTTTGTGTATAGCTGGAAAAGGCAGAGTATTTCACAAAGTTCAAAAGTTCATGGAGTTTAAATTGTGTTTATTAATTTCCCTTATAAAAAGGGATAAGGACAAAGTGACCTTTTTCTCTGTCAGGTATAAGGGTCACTGGATTCCGTCTGATTTCTACCAGATGTTGTTTGTTTGTATTTTTTTTTTTGCTAAGCCAAAGAGCTTGTTGTCTCTCCTTTTAAAATCCTTGAGAATTTTGCTATTGGCTTCAGTGAAAGCAGGATTGGACCTGTGTGTTCAATGCTTTTTAACATGTTCAGGAAAAAAACCCCAACATATAGGAAATGCTTAGATTCTAGCGGAGACAATCTTCTACAAATGTTTATGTTCCTCACATAAATATTAATTACAGACAGTGTTTGGTCTGTAATGTTCAACAGATGGGATTTCAATTGTTGAAAGAAGTCAGCAGATATATGTTTTGAACTATTAATTGTTTTCCAAATTTGCTCACTTTGTCTTGCTGATTAGCTTTAACACTTGAATGGACCTGAAGTGCCAGTGCAATCCAAAAACTAATAAAGCTGAGGGGAAATAAATCCACCACTGACAGCTCCTAGTTTAGAAGAATCAGAAGCTGAGGGCTCCCTGCCCCAATCTCATAATCGCATTTCACAAGGAGAATTGGTGTACCACCAACCATTTTTCAAGGGACTCCCATCAAAAGTTACCACTTGGCCTTTGAGAAGTCCCATGTTATGGATATTTGTTTGTTACAAAAAAATGAAGGGAGATGGAGCGAGGCACTCAGGGAATCTATTCTGTGTATTTCCCATTTAAATGCAAGCATTTTCTCAGAATCATAAGTGAGAATTCAAGCAGTCTTCCTCTTGGCAACCTGACTTTTGTGCAGAGCATGACCTCTCTCATCACCTATGAGATGTACCACTGGTGGCCACCTACTGGGCACTTAAGTATGATTGTGTTTCACCCTGTTTGAGTCCCTGAACAATCCATGAATATGTTGACTTTTGTAATTGGTTGTCATCTTGGCCCTAACACTAGGTCACACAAAATCAGCGAGGAAAAGTAGGACCACCCACCCTTTGTATTAATAGGGTGGAATAGGATCACACTTGGGTACCTAAGTCCACTAAGGCTTCTAATAGGTGGAATAAGATTTAACCAAAATATGTGCTAGTTAGAGGAGTTAGCTCAGATACAGTTAGCCAACCAGGAGCTCAGATACAGTTAGCCAACCAGGAGCAACCTTCTCCTTAGCACCACCAGAGACAGTGTGTTGGTGTTGTCCATATAGCTATGAACTGGTTTGAAAAATAATATATTCCAAATACTTGTGCAGATGGCACAGGGAGATGTCTGTGAATTAATTACCTTTGGGAGAAAAAATGATGACCACCTTAATCATTTAATATTTGAGACCCTAAGAGGACAGATAGGTTTAGAAATGTGCATTGTGTTTACAAAGTCTAATGAACATCTCTCTCAAATCTATAAGCCCCCCTCAACTCAGAAGCATTGCTTGCAGGCAAAGGCTTCACTGTCTCTAAATCATGCCTCTGGCTTATTCTCCGCCTCAGGGAGAATAACCAAGATGCCTTAAGAAGGATTTCTCTGATCTAATGGAAACCCAGAATTCCATCTTTTTAATTTATTTTGCCTAGGAGTATATTATAAGCTCTAGTAATTCATTAAACTCTTTTTGTTTCTGGACAAATAGTTCCAGTTTCTGGTAGGAAGAGAACTGAAGGATACACATATAAAACGTACTTGCATAAACGCACCACATTACCCAACTTTCCTCATCTAATTGCTCCAATCCACTACTCAGTTTGTGAACACAAAACCCAATCCATTTCCACATACCTTTTCTGACCTAACCACTTCTCTGTTCTAAATCCTACCCAATCTACCATCCAGCTTCACATTTACCAAGCCTTTCTGTATCATGTATATTCCATTCATTCCTTTGGGCATTACACAACTCACTTCCTCCTCTCAGTAAGAAAATAACATGCTGTGAGAGTCATTCATGTGCTGCATGCAGACCACAAATATGGGTCAGTCAAGATTATAAATAATCTTTTTTTTTCCTTTTTAAGGATTTAGTGAGTGACTAAGAGGCACTTCATCCAAAGTGCTATATTTTCCTTTTGGAACTCAATAAGTTAGAGGTTTTTCCCTCCATTAGGGACCTTAAAAACTAATTTAAAAATAAATAGATTTATAATGAACATTAAAAAGCTTTCTGGCTACTGTGCCAATAATTTTATTTTCATTATATTATGCCTCTCTCTGACATCAGTAGTAAGACTCAAGTTAGACAATAAGTTTGATACACAGGGACTGGGTCAACTTCAAAGCAACTGGCACAGGGAGATATAAACTATATTACACTGACACCAGTGAGATCTAGAGGAACATAGGGGTAGGGGGTTGGGTGCAATTTACCCCCATGGAGGCAAGCTGATTATTTATACTTAGGGAGACAAGCCACTTAGGCAGGACATTGACTGGAGAAATCATCTCTAGCTTCATCAGACCTATGGCAAGGAGAGGCTGGATCTGAATACTCTGCCTTAACCATCTCTCCCTTCCAGATTAGCATTATCTACTTGTGACAGGTGAACATCTATTCCCTGGCTGAAAAGATGACATGACTGCTTCATAGCACCAGTTTCCTCCACTATTATTTTGGCCAAGCCCTTATTGCATTTCAAGGTTGCTTGGAACTGATAAAAATCCCAGGTACTAAAACAGGGCCTTGGAATTCAGGTTTTTACTTGCCTCTCCTAAAGATACATTGTATCATCTTATAGAAGACAGTTTATCCATGTATAATGGGCATGATGCCTATCTGATTGGCTGATAACAGGGTTTAATTAATTGATGATTGTAACTCAGGGCATGAATAAGTGTTTGCCACACCTGGTCTAAGTGTAGGCAGCTTAAAGTAAACTGCCTACACCTAGATTTGGAGGAAATGCATGCTGTTCACTGATCCTGGGCATGGCATGTACATGTGTTTGTCACTTCCAGACAATGGGAAACCAAAGTAAGTAACTTGGGGTAGGGGAAGGGGCTGGTGGGTCTGTGAAGGGGGTGGTTCCCAGTTGGGGGTTTGAGGAGCTAAAAATAGCCCAGTCAGGGTTGGGAGTGGTGGGATTAGAATAGTCATGGGGCTGGGGCTAGGGACTGGGCTTCCCCAGCCCAGGGGCTGCGCTGCAAATTATCTCTCTCTCTCTCTCTTTCAAGAGCAAAAAGTTTAGTTTATATTCTACTTCATATTCTTTTTGTTCCTTCCGGGCATTCACAATATTGGGTAAATATTTTCCTAGGTCAGGTTAACCCATCTTGATGTAAGTTAATGCACTTACTCAGGTGAACTAACTTAGATCAGGCACACCATTTTGTGCCTGATTTAACCCCTCTGAATGCTTGCACAGATGAGCAAATTATAAGCCATCTCTGTACATGTATGTACATGTGTGTGTGAGTGTATGTAAAAGCTTATATTTGTGTGCATGTCTGTTTATGAAATCTGGCTAAATAAAAATGAAACTGGGTTTTGATATCTTCCTTCAAACAGTTTATAAATGCAAACATCAATAGGAGAGAGGACTTTTTAGTGACATTAAAGAAAATAGAGTTCTGAGCAATTCTATGGACAAATTGGTTGAATATTGAGAAAAATATCCTACCTGTAATATTTATAGGGGAATCTGGTTAACCAATAGCCAATAATATCTCTAAAACTTCACTTCTGTGTAGTTCCTCTTTAGAGCTGAGGAACTGAAGCTCCTGGTTATATGAACCTTCATATGATTCTTCATATGTTTCTGATGTCCCCTGAACTACGTGGATAACTGAGATTCAGTTGTCTGTGGAATACACTTGCATAAGAAGTCCTGGAAGCTTCATTTCCTGTATTATTTAAATCTAGACTAGACAAAGAAGATGTGATAGTTGACGTAGCAGGTCTTTTTTTTACCTGTAGTTTTATTATGATTCTGTCATCATGAATTGTGCTGTCCTCTAAATCAATATGAGCAATTGCACCGTTCCTCAAAAGGGAAAGTCTTAGCAGTCTAGGCAGGATTAGACATCTTTTACATTCCTGTCAAAATGGCAATGTAGCCTTGGATGTATGCTTATTAATCTGCAAGGTAAAATGATGGTCTGGAACATACTGTTACATTTTTATACCAGTATAAGCATAAATACCAAAGGGTTCTAATTATTTCTCTCTCTCTCTTTCAAGAGAAAAAAAGTTAAGTTTATATTCTGCTTCATATTCTTTGTGTTTCTTCCAGACAATGGATCCAGGTACAAGTAATCAGTGGATGATGCCAATGTTTTGATATCCTGTGTATATTTATTGACTAATTCAAAATCAGCGTAATTTTGATACGCACATTTTTCCATTAGACTCTAAAGTTAATGTACACCAGTATGTTATTGCAGATTCTAGAGTAGCTCAAAGCATCAGTATTCAAGCGTTTATATTAATCAAGAATTGTAAACTCCAGGTTTGTGGGAACAGAGGGTGAAAACAGGTGAAGCAGAAATATTTACGATGTGTTCCACTATGCTGTTTATGCTGCTTTCTAGCTCCATTTATGTGTAAAAGGGGAAACTGAGGAGCATTCTACCCATTGGCAGAAATGTTTTCCATGCATTGCAGAGAAGTTGTACAACACAGCTAAGGTTCCTCTGCTCCAGTTTCTCCATATTCTGCACTCATGAATTCACTAACTATGCAAGACGGGCCATAAGTAGGGGCCTACTCAAATGATGATTCTTCAGATTTCACAGAAATTGCAAAATTGGGCAATCTCCACAAAATCTACAGAAAAAAACAAAAGTAAAAAACTTACTAAAAATAAAGTGCTGGATCCTTAGTGGAAGCCAGCAGTCCTGGTCATCCAGCCTAGCACCAAAGGTGCTGCTGGCATGAAAGTGAGCAGACAAAATGGCTGACACTCCTCAGTGCTGATTGGCTGAGAGGGTTCCCTGTTGTGGGGCCCCATCCCTCCACCAATGAGTGGCAAGGGGTAGGGCCACATGACAGACAGACCTCTCCACCAATCAGTGGCAGGGGGTGGGGCCACTGGGGCTCCCTGGCCAATTAGGGGGGGGAGCACTACAGTAAGCCCATGAAAATGGTAGCTGGCTCTACAATCTGGCTATGAAATGGGCTGGTTACCACCTCAAGTTGGGTAGATCCCTAGCCATAAGCCCATGGATAACTACTTGGGAGCAAGTGAAACCCCTAACAAGATACTTAAGTGGAGCCTGTAGGGCAGCTAGATATGTGGCTGCTGAGGGGACTAAGCTTGTTAACTTGCTGAGTGAAAACCTCTTTTCCTGTTTGAGGGCCAGAGACAGGTGACCGGCTAGTAAAGCAAGCAAAATGCTGGCTTGCATCCATAGATGCTTCTCAAGCAAATCCCAGGACATCATTCTCCCGTTGTACTCGTCCTTGGTGAGGCCACAGCTGGAGTACTGCATCCAGTTTTGGGCTCCACAATTCAAAAAGGATGTGGAGAAGCTTGAGAGAGTGCAGAGGAGAGCCACGCGCATGATCAAAGGTCAGGAAAACAGACCTTATGATGAGAGGCTGAGAGCTATGGGACTTTTCAGCCTGGAAAAGCACAGGCTCAGGGGTGATCTGGTGGCCACCTATAAGTTTATCAGGGGTGCTCACCAGGATCTGGGGGAATATCTGTTCACCACAGTGCCCCAAGGGATGACAGGGTCTAACGGTCACAAACTCCTCCATGACCATTTCAGGCTGGACATAAGGAAGAACTTCTTTACTGTCCGAGCCCCCAAGGTCTGGAATAGACTGCCACCAGAGGTGGTTCAAGCATCTACTTTGAACACATTTAAGAGACATTTGGATGTTTATCTTGCTGGGATCCTGTGATTCCTGCCAACTTCCTGCCCCTGGGGCAGGGGGCTGGACTCAATTATCTTCTGAGGTCCCTTCCAGCCCTAGTGTCTATGAATCTATGACCAGAAGGAATGGAGCCCAAGAGTAGATAAGCCCAATTCTGGAGCAAGACAACTCAGCCTGACCCTAACCTCCAAAGGACAAGGGGGATATTTTGGTTCTTTGATCTCAGTGTAATGTGGAGGGTTTTTGAAACTCTGGTTCATGTTTACACTTGAGTGTGGTTGGAGAGAAAGAAAGTTACTGTATACATACAATCTTTGAGGTAGCTCAAAAGTAGTCAAATGAAAGGAAAAGAGCATGTTGTAAAAGCCAAAAGGAAGTTGGTTGGTGCATAGTGTGAAAATAGAGTGCCTCAGTTGATTAATGTGAGACTTCCTTTGTGCTTGGTATTCTAGTTGCTTAGTAGATACTCTCAAGCCAAATTCACCAAATTGTAGCAGATCATTTGATAGCTCAGAGCAAAGGAGACAAACATCTATTAGGGACTTGACTGACACACTACAATCATTTCATTGTGATCTGAGCCACACTTGGACCCTAGGGGTGAGATCCTGGCCCCATCTAAGTCAATGAGAGTTTTGCCACTGATTTCAGTGGGAACTGAATTTCACCCCTGGTCTTCTGATGTGAAAGGTTAATGCATTAACCCACTACAGCATTTAGCTCCCCAGCTATGGTACCTATTTCAATATACTTTAGTGCTAATCTGTAAATATGACATTCAGAAGTGATTCCCAAGAGAACTGGGGACATCAGAAATGGTACTGGCCTGAATAATGTATATTACAAGGATTTGTGAGATAGACGAAAGGGAGATGTGATTTATCCAGAACTTCTGCTTGAAGTAGCATTCTAGGAAATAGAAGTTTCTGGATATGTAATATCCTTACAATTTGTCCGAGACCTCCAGTCATATTTTAATTACATTGTGCCAGATATACAATCATAAAGAGAGAGTTTCTTACCTCAAGAACTCGAGTTCTTTCCTGTACTCTGGCTAGGTAAGAGACATAATGGGCGCATCTACACAAGATGCTTAACTGAGCAGTAGCATAGTTTACAGTGCAGTAAGTGCCTGTATCTATATGTTCTCTTGCTTACTGCACAGTGAAAATGCTTAATCATGACTAAATCTGTTTATTCATGTACCAGAAAGAAGGTAGCAAATTTACACATGACTAGTTACTGCACAGTTATGTATGTATGTATAGGTGCAACCTGGAAGCCAGTTTGCTTCGGGGTCAGGAGAGGCTCCCAGCCTGGCCAACCCCATGCTACTGGGGGTTGGCCAGGCTGGGAGCCTCTCCTACCCCAGAGCTGGGCTGCCTGTATGGTAGCCCCGCCTCAGGCCTTTAAAAGCCTGCAGGCGCTCAAAGTCCTGGGGCACACCAGTAGGGAGCCTGAGGCCACTCCAGGCCCGTGTCCCCCTGGCCACAGGCCAGCAAACCTAGCCTGCCTGAACCCCAGCACTGCTGCCTGTGCAGCTGCCAGAACTGTGTAAACCAGGCCTGCAGGCTGCTGCAGACTCCAGGCAGGCCTGCCAAACAGCAGCCCCAGCTGCAGGCAGCTTCTGGCTACCAGGGCCAGCTCCACCTCCCTGCATCCCACCTCCAGCATCCTGCCCTGAGCTCACAGGTACTGTTGGGCATTGCTTCTTCTGCATGGCCACCAGTTCCATGGTGGACCCCTATGCTGGATGCTGCAGGCAGCTGTCCAGGTCTGACAGTATGCAGACAGCTGCACAGGGGCCCAAAGAGCCAATGTGGGACCCACGATGGTGTTCTCCTCATCTGCGGTCATGCCCACACCCATGTCAACCCCCTGGGGCCCCGACTAGTCCATGGAGGAGACTGGTGACCTTGTGGCACTGTGGAACTAGGTGGAGGTGCAGTGAGAGTTCGAGCGGGGCAGGTGCTCCAACACCCACATCTATGAGGGGCTGTCAACGTGAATGTGGGAGTGTGGGCATGACTGTTCAGTGTGGCAGTGCTACATAAAGGTAAATGCCTTGTGGGCAAAGTGGATTTCCATCACTGACCACAGTCACTGGGGGGAGGCAGGCTGCGCGTGGCCAGCCAGCACCCAGTAGCCCACAGCCCCAAAGGACTGAGTGGGGCTGGTGGGGCTCAGATGGCAGTTGCATAGGCCCAGGCCTGCCAGGCTGACTTACCATGGTCCCTGGCCACCTGTGCATGCCTGACATCCAAGCTGAGGCTGGGCACTGTGTGGCCTGTAGTACAGAGCATCTTATCTTTGAAATGGTGCAAACTCTCACAAACAGCTTCTGTCCTATGGCTCTATAGGGTCTGCAGCTCCACACTGGGGAGAGGCCTCCCTTGGCTGCCAGGATGAGGCATCACAGTCACTGCTGTCTGCAGCTGGGGCCCTGCAGATGCACTGGCTCTATCAGAGGAGGACCTTGGACAGGACCCTGGACTCCTGGATTGCCAGGTCACAGCATTGGAGGACCGGCTAGGGGACACTCTGGACTGGTGGGTGGAGGACATGGCCCCTGCCCCAGGTCCAGTGCCGTCCGGCCCCCCACCTGGGTCCAGCCCCACTGCTTGCTCTGGCTCCACACAGATGCAGAGCTGGATCTGCCTGCAGCGGGGCCAGGAATGCACACTGGCCCTGCTGACCCTGGACACTGCCTGCTGGAGGGAGACCTGCCTGTGCCAGGTGAACACCAGCCACTATCACCCCTGGGTGAGCCTCCCGCCCACTGCACTTGCTGTAGGGTGTGCACCCACAGGGGAGTGGCCAGAGGCCAAGGTGCTGGCTGCCTATTCCTGGGGTCTGCCCCCTAGTCACCCACCACCCCACAGCCCCCCACCCTGGGACAGCACACAGAGGACATTCTACATAGTTTTCATGGGGAAGAAGGTTTTTTATTTTTGGTTGTGGGTGGGATGGGTGGTAAAGGGGCTTTGTTTGTTGGAGAGGGAGAGGAGAGCGGGCTCTGGTTGATGAGAGAGGAATAAAAACTTGTTCCTGTAAGTCAAGTCTTCAGTAAGTGTTGTGATGGGGATTGGCAGGGCGTGGAGTCTGTTGGCGGCACTGCAGGTGTGCATGGCGTGCTGGAGGAGGTGGTCAGCCAGCCCCTCCTGCACCCAGTGCCCCCACTGCTAATGAGTGCGTGGCTGTCCTGGGCCCTCGGCAGGGGAGGTCACTGCTGCCACCATAGGTCATGCTTCCATTGCTAGGTGTCCTCCGTGCACCTTGCCTCCTCCATTGAGGCCTCATGGAACAGCTCCCCCCAGGCCTCCCAGATGTTATGCAGCATGCAGGCTGTGACAGTGACCTGTGGGAGGTTGTCCTCGGCAAACTTGAGGCGGGCAGTGAGGGTGGACCAGCATCCCTTGAGGTGGCTGAAGGTACACTCCACCAGGGCACAGCTGTAGCTCAGGCAGAGGTTAAAGTGGCCCTGGTGGGGGTCCAGGTGGTCACAGTTTCATAGTTGGTAGGGTCAGAAGGGACCTAAGCAGATCATCTAGTCCGACCCCCTGCCATGGGCAGGAAAGGATGCTGGGGTCAAATGACCCCAGTTAGGTGGCAGTCTAGCGTCCTTTTGGTGGTCTAGCCTCCTTTTGAAGACCCCCAAGGCAGGGGCGAGCACCACTTCCCTTGTAAGTTGGTTCCAGCTCCTAGCTGCCCTGACTGTGAAGTAGTGCCTCCTGATGTCTAACCTGAATCTACTCTCAGTCAACTTATGGCTGTTATTCCTTGTTACTCCCAGTAGTGCTCGGGGGAACAGGGACTCTCCCATTGCTTGCTGGTCCCCCTTGGCAAGTTTAAATGGCCACCAGATCCCCTCACCCTTCTCTTGTGCAGGCTGAACAGGTTCAGGTCCCGTAGCCTCTCCTTTTAGGGCCTGCCCTGCTGCCCCCTGATCATGCAAGTGGCCCTCCTCTGGACCCTCTCAATGCTGTCCACATCCCTCTTGAAGTGCGGCATCCAGTACTGGATGCAGTACTCCAACTGCGGCCTGACCAATGTTGCATAGAGGGGGAGGATCACCTCCTTGGACCTGCTCATGATGCATCTGTGAATGCATGACAAGGTGAGGTTGGCCTTCCTGACTGCATCCCCACATTGGCGGCCCATGTTCATCTTGGAATCAATAGTCGCTCCAAGATCCTTTTCTGCCTCTGTGCTGATGAGGAGGGAGTTCCCCAGCCTGTAGGTATGCTGCTGGTTCTTCCTTCCCAGGTGCAGTACCTTGCACTTGTCAGTATTGAAACCCATCCTATTCTTATCCACCCACCTCTGTAACCTGCCGAGATCTAGTTGTAGCCTGTCCCTCTCTTCTAGCATGCCCACTTCTCCCCACAACTTAGTGTCATTCGTGAATTTGAACAAGGTTCTTTTCACCCCCTTGTCTAAGTTGTTGATGAAGATGTTGAACAGTGCGGGCCTGAGGACCGAGCTCTGGGGAACCCCACTGCCCACATCCCTCCAGGTCGAAAATGACCCATCCACCACCACTCTCTGGGTGCAGCCCTCCAGCCAATTTGTGACTGATCTGACTGTGTAGGCATCGACACCACAGTTGCCTAATTTTTTAATGAGAATGGGGTGAGAGACAGTGTCGAAGGCCTTCCTAAAGTCCAGAAAGACTACATCCACTGCAACACCTGTGTCCAAGGATTTTGTGACCTGGTCATAGAAGGCAACCAGGTTAGTCTGACAGGACCTGCCTCTAGTTAACCCATGTAGATTGCCCCTAAGCATAATCTCCCCTGCTGGTCCCTTGCAGATATGCTCCTGGATAAGTTTTTCAAAGAGCTTTCCCAGGACTGAGGTAAGACTAACAGGCCTATAGTTTCCTGGGTCCTCCTTCCTCCTTTTTTTGAAAATGGGGACCACACTGGCCCTTTTCTAGTCCTCTGGCACCTCACCAGAGCACCATGAGTGCTTGTAAAGCTGTGCCAGGGGTCCTGCAATGACCTCTGCCAGTTCCCTCAGTGCTCTGGGGTGGAGATCATCAGGGCCTGCTGATTTGAATATGTCTAGTCCCACCAGAAGTTCCCTGATCAGGTCCTTACTGCGCTGCGCCTGGCTGCACCTTCCCTGTGCCGTGCCTGGCTGCGCCTCCCCTGGGTCTGTTGGGGATCCTGATGGATGTGCCAGTCCCTGCTCAGAAAAATGGAAGCAAAGAATCTGTCCAAGAGGTTAGGTTTGTCTTCTGGTGCGACCACCAGATTTCCAAGTGTGTCCTGCAGAGGCCCCACATTACTTGGTACCTTCTTTTTACCCCCGATGTATTTAAAAAAGGACTTCTTGTTATCTTTGATCCGGGTCGCTAGTCCCAGTTCCATCTCCGCCTTAGCCTTCGTAACAGCCCTGCTACAATCTTGAGCAATTGAGATATACTCCTCCTTAGTGATGGCCCCTCCCTTCCACTGGGTGTATGCCTCCTTTTTAGCTTTGGGGTATTCCTGGATGCTTTTGGTGAGCCATGGGGGCTTTTGAGCACTCTTTCCCCCTTTGATCCTCATGGGGATTGTCACCCTTTGGGCTTGGAGGATCATCTTCTTAAGGAACGACTACTCTTCTTGGACTCCCAAATCCCCTCCCCTCCAGGACCTCAGTGCCTCCCTGAATAGTCTCCTTACATCATTGAAATCCACCCTCCTGAAGTCCAGGGCTCTTGCCTTGCTGTAGGCCTTTGACACCCTGTGCTGGATGGTGAATTCCAGTAGGTGATGATCGCTATCACCCAGGTGGTCGAGAACCCACAGTCCCCTCACCAGGTTGTCACCTGTGGACAGGACCAGGTCCAACAAGGCATTTCTCCTGGTGGGACTGTGAAGCTTCTGGGTTATATGGAGGTCCTGTAACTCGGATAGGAACCTACATGAGTGGTCAGACCTGGCTGACTGCTTTTCCCAGCAGATGTCTGAATAATTTAGGTCACCCATGATGACCACGTCCCTTGGCTTAACTGCCTCCGTGAGGGCTGCATGAGCCAGGGCAGCAGCAGGTAGGCAGGGTCCCCAGTGAGCAGGAGTGGAACCAGCATGATACCTGGCTGCAGATCTGGCACCCCTGGTGCAAAGTGCCCACTCTCCACCTGGTCCGGCAGGCCAGAATTCTGGAAGATGTGGGCATGAATGCACCTCAGTGGTCCACAAGGCCTGTAGCACCACAGAGAGAAAGCTCCTCCAGCTGTAATAGGTGCAGTCTCCATGGGGTGTGCAGGTGATGGGGATGTGTGTCCTGTCCAGGGCCTCAATGCACTGGGGAATCCCAGGGTATGGAACCCCACCACCACCACCAGGGGTCATGCACATGAAGCATGGTGTCTGTCAGCACATCCTGGAGGGTGCTGCACACCTCCAGGATAGCCTCCCTGGCAGTGGCCTTACCCATGCCAAACAGGTGGCCAACATACTACAGGCTGGTGGTCGTGGCCAGTTTGAGCAGGGTGAGGGCCAGATGGGTGTTTGTGGGGAGGGGTGGCCATATACTGGTGTGCTACTACTCCAGGTGGGGATGAAGCTGGCCTGGAAGGTCCTGGAAGGTGGCCTGGGTCATCCTGAAGGCCTCCACCCACTGCTCATCATCCCAGGTGTGCTGGACAACGTGTTACCACCAGTCCTGGTTGGCCCAGAGGGCCCAGAGGCAGCAGGGCTGGAGGCCCAGGATGGCAATGGGTGCCCCAGTGGTGGCATCCTGGTGCCCATCGTCAGCATCCCCACCGGGGACCAGCCAGGGAGATAGTGGCAGCCCTGGGATGGTGCATGGCAGGCAGGCAGGCAGTCACTGTTTGTAGGGGGAGCCAGAAGGAGTGAGATGGCTGTGGGCCAGGTGGTGATCAGCACAGCAGGTCATCAGGATCAGTGCAGCAGCCAGAAGGAACATGGGGGACTAGTCATTGTTGCCAGGTGCAGGGGCTAGAGCAGCCATGGTGCAGGGAGGCACAAGCGGTGAGGAGACTGCTTCCACGTGCTATACCTACATTGGGCACACTGCTCCTGACCAGGGAAGTGGCTGGCCAGAGAGCAACAAGCGGGGCTGCTTTTAAAAGAGGCCCGCTGGCTGCTTGCAGCTGGAGCCTAGAGCTCCCCCTGGTGGTGGCAGGGGCGCATTGCAGGACCCCAGGAAGCAAAAGCAGTCTGCTCCTGCTTCCCTGCACATGTAGACATGTGACCAGCATCATTTACTTGCAAGTAATTTACTCTCAAGTATCAAATGCACATGTAAACGCATCCAATGTGTTGGAGGAATGTCATACTATAAATTCTAATTTACACGTGGAGAATTAACAGACAAAGAGGCAAGTGGCTTATCCAGGTTCACACAGAAAGCCTGCGATAGATCTAAGACTGAATTCAAGTGACCAGAAACTCATTGTAATGGATTAATGACAAGACTATGTGTGTTTTATGTATGCAGGGCAATGTAACTTGCAGTCAAAAAGATCCTTTTCTCAAAAGCATAAACTAATGCCAACTGACAATTAAGCTTGCCAGTTCTCTCAACTGGATATGGTTGCCTCCTAAGAAAAAAAGATGATTACATCATCTGAAAGTGATAATCTCACTGTAATACTTGTTTGCAGAGTCAATCCCTCACAGAATTTTTTTTTAAAACTACCCATTAATTGCCCAGAGTGAACACAATATTTTTTTTGCACTGTAGTTATTGCATGCATGTTCACAGTTAATATTTGACACCCAGAGCTAAATTAAAGCCACAGAAAAGTGTAACACAAGGTAAATTTAAAACTTTCTTCAGATCAGTGCCCCCAGATTGCTCAATGAGGTAAGATGAAGCTCCAGCTCACTCTGATGTCATTCTTTAATTACTTTTTTAAATGTATAGTTGAAGAGGTTTCTGCAAAAATGTTAGTGCATTTAAACTGGTAGTCAGTGTCTATCCCACAATATGTTATGATCATAGGTCTGAAAGCCTAGCTAAGAAACCAGAAGCTATTACTCTTCCTCAGGGCGTGGTGAGTTCTGGAGCTTTAGATTGGAACTTTAAAAAAACTGTATTAAATCCAGGGATCTATTTTATAATCTCTCCAGAGACCCATTGTTTCCCCGTTTTCTAAGACAAGAAGAAAGACAAGAAGGAAAGAAAGCGTTAACTCTTCCATTGCCTTCTACAACTGTAATTTGTAGAAACAGGTGTAATGTTATGTTTAATGAAACCTAAATGGTTACTATAAAAATGGCACTTCTCTTTAGAACTATTTAAACTTCCTTCGTTGAAGTAACACCCAAGATTTTTTTATAACCAGAAGACATCAGGCACAATATTTTGACAATTGTTGTGATTTATTTTGCTCATTTGAAAGCATTTTTATAGTCTGAAGAAAATGTGGATTGTAAAACTACAGACATTACCAGGTCAAGTGTAGTGCTTGAAATGCCCTTTATTATGTTTTGTTAAATTGTTCAATTCCCATTACAGTAAAACTGTAAAACTGTAATGGGAATCAGCAGGATACATTTTACTGTTTTAAAAAGTTAGGGCCCTTTCTGAGGTCTTTCACTTCAATTTTGTTTTTCACTAGCAAAACTTGTAGGTTTGTTTTCACAGCCTTTTCAACCTCATTCATTGTTAGTGTAAATTCTAATAAGGAATTTTGTGAGCAAGAAACCCAGCAGCAGGTGCCAAAGGATTTTATTTAGCTGAATGTGCAGGGGGGATCTACTCATTTGGATTCTGAATGAATACATTCTGATGATCCCACAGGCAAGTATACACAGTAAGCACTCAGACAGTCAGGAGCAGAAGCTTCATTATTGACTTGCTCTCTGAGAAAAGAATGAAAGCTTTGCAAGGTATTTGGTTTACTGGTTTACTACTTAATTGTCATGTTGAAAGAAAGAAAAGGAAAGGAAAATTTGTAAAAAATGAGTGGTGCTCTTTATAAATGGAATACATTCTCAAAATTAATTGTAACACTGTACAAAATTAGGGCCCCAAACCTGCAAACTCTTCAATATGTTAACATTAAGTGGGTAAGAATGTACTCGGGGTACAGGATCAGTGTCTGAATTTGTGTGAGAGAGCATACTGAATACAACTAAGAAATGCTTTGTACGTCTCACTGATAGCGGGTATTTTTCA
The DNA here is from genome assembly GCF_030867095.1 of Alligator mississippiensis. Taxonomy (NCBI): domain Eukaryota; kingdom Metazoa; phylum Chordata; order Crocodylia; family Alligatoridae; genus Alligator; species Alligator mississippiensis. The sequence continues at coordinate 126,681,737 of NC_081825.1, read as the reverse complement.
TGAATCCCTAAGAAAGCAAACAAAAACTGTCATGCCAAAACCTTTGGCTAGGCAGGAAATTGGTGCTTTTCTTCAGCAAGTCTGGATGACAACATTATAACATGCCACCGTTTGCACTACAGTTAACAGTAGTTAAGTGTTTTGTTTAAATGTCTTTTACCATGTTATAAATGACAGGACTTTGTAAGAAAAAAAATTCTGTTGATTACAAATTGATTTATATCTGATACTTATAGAAAATAAAATGCATGTTTGGCCCCTTCTATGCATTACATTTATGCTGCAATTAACATGTTAATCACAGCACAAATAACAAGTGTAATACTTGTGCACCCAAGCCATAAAATGGGAAACTAGTCATAAAATTGTTCCACATATAATGTAGAACAATGTTATGGCTGGTCTGTATGGTGCCTTAAATTGAACGTGTGGCTGGGCTAACAATCAGCTGATTGTCAGCTCAGGCTTGGGACTGCACCATTGTCTTGAACTACCCCCCCGTGCGGTCTCTGGTCTGAACTGACAATCGGGTGATCATCAGCCTATGTGATCTTCAGTCCCCGATCTGAGATGGTAATCACCTAATTGTCAGCCCAGTGGAGACTGCATTGGGGCTGCTTCCAAAATCCTACAATCACACCTCCTGTCATGCATGTAAGGCAAGGCAGGAGGTGCAGCTGTTGGGATTCAGGATAAGATCCCATGGCACATTTAAATTAACCTCGGCCAGGAGCCTACATGTCATCAAAACAACAGGGTCACAAGATTTAGAAGAATCAGCAAGATTGTGGTTATCTTCTCCAGTGAAATTCTTCTTTGTGCCAAGACTTGTGCACCAAGTGCAACTTGCGTGGCAAATATGCTTTGGCAAATCTGGGCCTCTGAATTTCATCATTTGAGAATATGAAAGAGTTTTATGGATGTTCATGTATTGAGCACTCAACTCACTCACAAGAGGTTTCATTTTCTCTGTGAAACAAAGGCTTAGAGAGAGATTAAGGTGCAGTTCCAGTCAGGAAAGATACATCGCTATCTGGTAATGGCACCTTTTTATTCCAGAAATTTGATCCTTGAACATAGAGCTATACCTGATGACTTCAGTGGGGAATATCAGTTTTTACTACATTTTAATCCTGCTCAGAGCCTATGCTGCTTTTTGTCAGGGAGTTGGATTCTGCATTCTCAGAACAATTGTTTACTCCAGTTATTGACACTTATATGAGACCACTGATAGCAATAATGTTACAAAGCTGTCACTGATGGCCTAGTTTGGCCTGCTGAACACTGACTAGGAGGAGTAAGAGAAGGACAAATCCTAGGGAGATCTGCAAGGCTGACAGGAAAAGTAATATTTTTTTACTGGCTAAGGGTACAGTTAATATTGGAAATAAATGAGACCATAAGCCTGGGTACCCCCAATGTCACTTTTGCAGAGTAAGAGCAGCACTTTGGTTTCTGTGAATTGCACAAGATAACACGTGACCTTTGCAGTAGAATTGGGATTAGAAACCCAGTCTCCTGACTCCTATTGCTGTAAATTTTGGTTCATCTATCCCACTTTTATTTCCATGCTGTGTTGGAGAGGGAAAAACTAGTTCTGCAGAGAATGCCTTACTGAGATACTCTTTCAAAGGATCATACAAGTTCTTGAATGTAATGTTCACTGGAAGCAGTGGCTTCCCAATAGCTGAATTTGACTGAGGTTCCCCTTGCACCCTTTAATTAATACCTGAATTGTATTTAAAAGCAGCCCTCAGCAGGGACTTGCTGAGTAAAAATGTCTATTACTTAGTTTGGATACGAATATGAAATGTTTTGAGAAACTTGCCTAGATTGTGTTGCAAAATCTAGGTATGTAATTCAAAATAAAATCTCTTTCTTCAAAAACAGTTAATCACCTATCAGAAAACTTGAAACTAAGTCAAAATAGATTCAAGTCCTTTAACTAACCTCAAATTGCTTAATGCAGATTCTTTCACTTACCATCCTGTAATTTACAAGTCTGCTTCTTGTTTTAATGGAGAGTTAATATTCGATGATTAGTAAATGCATCAGATATCAACACTATTTGGAAATGAAGTTCACAGTGCATTTACTGCCTAGCTACCATAAATTCAGCAAATGCATGACTTTCTTTTCTCAGATAAAAAGAGAAGGGTTACCCGCTCTGTGTAGCACTTGGAATACTGTAGTTTTATGGTGTGATAATCATTGCTTCAAAACCTGTTTCCAATTAGCAGTAAGGCCTGAGTCATCTGCTGAATATATATCAGCCATATAGTGTATAGTATAAAAATGGAATATTGTGTAATACAGAACGGAAACTAAACCAATCTGTGTGTGAAACATCAGACAATTTTCCAGATTTTCAACTCTCTAATCTAGTACATGAGCACTCAATAAAAGGCTCTCTCATTCAAAAACTTGGGGTCTATGATATGAAGCCATTGGGCTCTAGATCATAATTTCTGCTTTCTTAACTTGTCTCACTTATCATTCTTTATTTATTTGCAACAATGTAGCAATCAGAGGCACCCTATCTACACTACGTGCCACATTATAAGAAGTACCGAACACTTCACAGTGTTAGATTCTACGGGCGTGTCCAGACAAGCCTGCACATGCCTCTTGCAGCATCTCAACCCCCTTTGGGATGCTGCAAGTGGCTCGTACGAGAACAAAAAAATGTTCTCTGCACTGCAAATTTGCAGCGGGGGAGCAAAATTAGACCCCTGGATATCCAGGGGTCAGACAATGCCCCGGGGGGAATAAAACGGATCAGGGCAGGGTGCAAGCTGCCCTGTGTGGGCCAGGCAGCAGTTCAAGTTGCAGGGACCTGGACCTGAGGGTTGGGGGGCTGGAGGAGGGGGGAGGGGACCTTCCCCAACTCCCCATTCATTCCCCCACTCCCCGTTAGTTCCCCCACCCCCAATTTGTTCCCCCAGCTCCCTGCTCACTCTCCCAGCCCCCACACACTCACCAGCAGGAGCAGAGAAGGAGCAGGAGGCTGGAGAGAGCAGGGGAAAGTCTTCAGCTCATTTCCAGGGGCTTGCCTCCAGCCTTCTGGGAGGCTGCAGACAGCAGGGAAATGTCTCCAGGGGCTGTCTCCAGCCTCCTGCTCCTTCCCCTGCAGTCTCCAGCCTCTTGAGGCTAGAGACAAGCAGGGGAAGGAGCAGGAGGCTGGAGACAAGCCCCTGGAGATAAGCTGGAGACTTCTCCTGCTCTCTCCAGCCTCCTGCTCATTCTCTGCTACTACCAGTGAGTGGGGGGGGGGCTGGGAGAGCAAGTGGGGAGCTGGGGGAATGAATGGAGGGCCAGGGGAAAAGACTGGGGAGTGGGGGGAATGAAGAGGGTGCAGGGGGAATGAATGGAGGATGGGGTAATAAATGGGGAGCAGGAGAATGAACAGGGAGCTGGGAGAACCAATGGAGGTGGGGGTAACAAGCCTCCTGCTCATTATCCAATTCTCTCCAGCCTCCTGCTCGTTAGCCTGCTCTTCTCCAGCCTCCAGAGGCTGGAGAGGAGCAGGGGAATGAGCAGGGGGCTGGAGACCAGCGGCAGGGGGACTCTGGGGGAGCTGTAGCCGCTGGGGGTGCCTGGGACCCTGCAGGCAGGTTAGTCTGTTTGCTGTGGTGGGGGGTCTGCTCTGCGGGGGGCAGCTGGCCACCACTGTTGCTGCAGGTGGCATCTGCGGGTGGCCACCGACCCCCGGTCGTCACTTGCCCCGCTGCCAACAGCACTGGCAGTATCTGGAGGAGCTCCCTGATTACCACTGCCACCATGCTCCCACCACTGCCAGCACCGCCATGCCCCCCTCAGCCACCAGGGGCACACGGTGTTCATGCAAGGGACCCACCCCTCCTAAGCAGCCCCCACACCCACAGTCCCCCCTCACCTACCCACACACTGGTTCACATCCCCTCACATCCCTCCACACCCACCCACACACGCACCCACATCCGACCACCCCCTTCCCACCCTCTCCTGCAAACCCCACATCCCCCCATCATGCACCCACCATGTGATAAGGAAACCAAAAGCAAACATTAAAACATAGATATTTAGGATTTATTTTATTATGATGCTATAGACACTGGAAGGCTTCCAAATTTCTTTCACATTCTAAATATAGCAGTAATACATTGCCCCTTTTGCATGTTCTTTCTGCACAATGGCATGCCAGCCACAGCAGATGTCATGGGTTAATTTTTAGAGCAAGTCCAAGATATTTCCATCGTCTTTTCTGGAAAATGTTGGAATGAAGGAGTTGTTGAGTTCTCTGATGAATCTCTGCATTTATTATAAGTTTATTCACTTTGATCCCTAGCTTTTTCCTGAAGCATTTGTTTTGAAAGGCTTTTTGACATCCTTCTGAACTTTTTCATTAATTATCAGCTTTCACATCCATGTGTTAAAGTGGAAATAACACTCTTTGGTTATCAAGTATCTATTTACTTAATAAATGTTAAGTGATAACCGTGTATCAATAGGAATTTTGCTTATTTTAGAACTATAAGAGCATGCTGTATAAAACACAGTTATAACATGACTCTTAGGTATAAGTGCTGTGTGTAGATTGCCCTACCTGAGGTCTAGAGCATTCTATAGTCTTCAAAGGGCTTAGTTCACCCTAAAAATGGCATACTTGATTAAAAGTTAGTTCACCTAGGTGAACTAACTTTAGATTTTTAAACAGTTAATCTAATCTAGCAAGGATTAACCCAGTCTAATGAATGCTTGCACATGTCCAGCCCAGCCATTTGCCACAGCCCCAGACCTGTGCTATTCTTATACAACCCACCTTTACGCCCTGGTCCTGATGGCTATCTTCACCCTCCCTAGACTGGGCATCCCCCTGCCACTCACAGACTGCTAGACAATCTTCCCCCCTCTCCCCCACTTATTTACCTCCAGCTGCCCATGCTTCTCCTGGCAGGCAATGAACACTTGTAGGCATCACTCCCAGTTCAGGTTTAGTTGGCTTAGTTTAAGCCGCCTAAGCCTGAGCTGTGTGCCGTGAATGCTTGTTTGCATCCCTAAACAGCATGAACCACGGGAAGCAAACAAATTTAGCCAGGTCAAGGATATTGTTCATTTCAAATTTACTCAGTCATAGTAGGGTATGATTAGCCTCTGTCTGAACTAAACTGAAAAATGACAAATACAGCAATGTGAATAAAATAGGTAAATTGCCCACTATTATACAGCCTATTTAATCTCAGTGTCGATGAAAGAGGAATTTGATTTTGTGGCTTATTCATCATCTATTATTGTTTGCCAAAGAGAATGTCTACATTGTGACTCAAAAGTAACTCATCTGGATAGATTTACTCTTATGGGGACAGTAAAACATTTACCATTTTCATTGTAAATCCAAGTCTGTCTGCTGTGGGTAATAAGTGATTATTAGGTATCATAGTACTGGCAGATGGCAGTCTACAAAAATCTTTGAGCCAACAGGTTTGCCTTTGTAATTGTCAGGGAGTACACAGGTAAAAACAAAAGTTTTAGCACTCTCCCTTTTTAAGGATTATAGGATTTATTTCTGAATTAATAGAGTATTAGGCATGTAGGAACACAGTGTAATTGATTCAAGCATTTCCAATTGACTCTTTGTCAGGAATTGTTAAAATTAAAGTGTATCCATAAAATTACTTTCAAGGAAACGTTACAGTTGTTTAACCATAAATAAAACCCATAATTTTTTATTTTACTTGAATGCGAGAAAAAGCAACCAGTAAAAGACATTTTTCCAGCTTCTGAAATAATCTGGCAGGTGTTTCCATTTACAAAAGACAAAGTAAATAGCCACAAAAAATCTGTGTGATTAGAAACAAAATTAATGCATTATATCCCACTTAATATCCCAGTTAATGTATACCTAGATATAGTTAATACCAATGAGAATTCTTCAGGTGCCAGATGATGAAACAAATTTTTAAAAAATAGAATCTAGTGGGTAAATGGCCTGACTAAATAGATTTTTCCACATCTGTTTAGCTAAACTGGGAGTTATAACCATTATTAGACTTGAGAAATGAATAGCTGTTTCTGTGTACTATTTTATATTTCCCGTATTTAAGAAGAATCACTTGTTACTGAAGTTCTATGGAAAAAAAAGAAGTATATGTGAAAGAACATTGAGTTTGATAGTCTTTCCTCTCCCTTCTTCCCCCACACGTCTTTCCCCCACAAGTTAATTGTTGAAATGATTTAAATAGAACAATGGCAGAGTATTAGCCTCTTGTACCTCATTTTATTCAACTTAACAAAAAAAACCCTTCCAACTTGGGGATTGGTTATCATCAATAGCCACCATCTCCATCAATTGAAAGTAGCTCTTGTTGAGGCCAAAAAAACAGTATTTCTTCTTACACAGGGATCTGAGCATGACTGATGTGCTACCAAAATTTTAGCAAAAGGAGCCTGCACAAATGTTCTGTATCAATTGCCACTTTGGTGGTGGAAGGAGAGATTGGCTTGCAAATCTCTGTTTGGAAATTTGAATTGAAGTCTTCTATCTGGCACATGACTTTGAATGGAACAGTAGTCATCTTTGACACAAAAGTGTAGGGTATGTTAGAGGGTATGGGGGAACTGGGGGGGTGTGGGCAGGGTTTGGGTGCGGTTGTGGGTTTGTGCAATGTGAGGGAGGGTGGGAGAGGTCTAGGAGCCCCACACATGACCCCTCCATCATGTACAGTCCTTGCTGCCAGCAGCAGCAGGCAGTGGGCCCTTGGGGTGTTCATGGCAAACAGGGAGAAAGTGGAAACAGGAAGAGATCACCAAAGATGAATATACCTCCTCTGCTCATGCTTGTAGGGAGGCAGTTAGACGGGCCAAAGCTACCATGGAGCTGAGGATGGCAACCCAAGTAAAAGACAACAAGAAATTGTTTTTTAGATATATAGGGAGTAAAAGGAAGGCCCAGGGAGGAATAGGACCCCTGCTAAATGGGCAGAAACAATTGGTGACAGACAGGGGGGACAAGGCTTTACTCCTCAATGAGTTCTTTGCCTCAGTGTTCCTAAGTGAGGGGCACGACAAGTCTCTCACTGGGGTTGTAGAGAGGCAGCAGCAAGGCGCCAGACTTCCATGCGTAGACCCTGAAATGGTGCAGAGTCATTTGGAAGAACTGGATGCCTTTAAGTCGGCAGGCCTGGATGAGCTCCATCCAAGGGTGCTGAAGGCACTGGCCGACATCATTGCACAGCCACTGGCGGGAATATTTGAAAGCTCGTGGCGCACGGGCCAAGTCCTGGAGGACTGGAAAAGGGCTAACATGGTCCCCATTTTCAAAAAGGGGAGGAAGGAGGACCCGGGCAACTATAGACCTGTCAGTCTCACCTCCATCCTTGGCAAAGTCTTTGAAAAAATTATCAAGGCTCACATTTGTGAGAGCCCGGCAGGACAAATTATGCTGAGGGGAAATCAGCACGGGTTCGTGGCAGGCAGATCGTGCCTGACCAATCTAGTTTCTTTTTATGACCAGGTTACGAAACGCCTGGACACAGGAGGAGGGGTGGATGTCGTATACTTAGACTTCAGGAAGGCCTTCGATACGGTATCCCACCCCATACTGGTGAACAAGTTAAGAGGCTGTGACTTGGATGACTACACAGTCCGGTGGATGACGAATTGGCTGGAGGGTCGCACCCAGAGAGTCGTGGTAGATGGGTCGGTTTCGACCTGGAAGGGTGTGGGCAGTGGGGTCCCGCAGGGCTCGGTCCTTGGACCAATACTCTTTAATGTCTTCATCAGTGACTTGGACGAGGGAGTGAAATGTACTCTGTCCAAGTTTGCAGATGACACAAAGCTATGGGGAGATGTGGACACGCCGGAGGGCAGGGAACAGCTGCAAGCAGATCTGGACAGGTTGGACAAGTGGGCAGAAAACAACAGAATGTAGTTCAACAAGGAGAAATGCAAAGTGCTGCACCTAGGGAGGAAAAATGTCCAGCACACCTACAGCCTAGGGAATGACCTGCTGGGTAGCACGGAAGTGGAAAGGGATCTTGGAGTCCTAGTGGACTCCAAGATGAACATGAGCCGGCAGTGTGACAAAGCCATCAAAAAAGCCAATGGCACTTTATCGTGCATCAGCAGATGCATGACGAATAGGTCCAAGGAGGTGATACTTCCCCTCTATTGGGCGCTGGTCAGACTGCAGTTGGAGTACTGCGTGCAATTCTGGGCGCCGCAATTCAAGAAGGATGCGGATAACCTGGAGAGGGTCCAGAGAAGGGCCACTCGTATGGTTAAGGGCCTGCAGACCAAGCCCTACAAGGAGAGACTAGAGAAACTGGACCTTTTCAGCTTCCGCAAGAGAAGGTTGAGAGGCGACCTTGTGGCTGCTTATAAGTTCATCATGGGGGCACAGAAGGGAATTGGTGAGTATTTATTCACCAAGGCGCCCCCGGGGGTTACAAGAAATAATGGCCACAAGCTAGCAGAGAGCAGATTTAGATTGGACATTAAGAAGAACTTCTTCACAGTTCGAGTGGCCAGGGTCTGGAACGGGCTCCCAAGGGAGGTGGTGCTCTCCCCTACCCTGGGGGTCTTCAAGAGGAGGTTAGATGAGCATCTAGCTGGGGTCATCTAGACCCAGCACTCTTTCCTGCTTATGCAGGGGGTTGGACTTGATGATCTATTGAGGTCCCTTCCGACCCTAACATCTATGAATCTATGGCTTGCACAGGTGCAGCCGCCCAGCAGCGTGTGGCTCCAGACAGTTCTGGGAGCTGCACGTGGTGGCAAGGAGTGGGGTCAAGTTGGCCTGCCTCTATCATGTGGGGCTCCCCACAGCTCATGTGCAGCTCCTGGGACTCATGGTGAGAAGTGCAGAGCACGGGAGTGGGGCTGCCAGGAGTGCAGAACCCAGGGCCTGGGGCCCACACTCAGCAGGAGCACAGAGCCTGTGTCAGTCTGGTTCCATCATATGGTGCTCTCCAGGGCTCACGTGCAGCTCCTGGGACTTGCGCACCATCCGAGGGAAGCCCCGCATGATAGAGGCTGCTTCCTGCTCCCTGCTGCCATTTGCAGCAGCTCCCAGGACTCCGCTGGGAAGCAGGGAATGGGGCTCCCACCCACTTTTGGTGAAGCCCTGGGAGCGGCATGTGGTATCAGGGAATGGGGAAAATAGCCGACTCCATCATGCGGGGCTTCCCCCTAGTGGAGCACGAGTCCTGGGGGCTGCACATGAGCCATGGGGAGCCCCATGCAATGGAATCTGGCTGACCCAAACTCCGCACTCCTGCCACCCTGCTGGGTGAGGGCCCCAGGCCCCGGGCTCTGCACTCTTGCAGACCCCAGCTCCATGCTCTGTGCTTCTGCCCAGCTGCAGCTTCCCCACACCCACCATCACTTCCCTACCTGCTGCTTGGAGCGAGTGCTGCAGCAGGGACACAAGGAGGAGCTATTGGAGGCTGGGGAAACCAAGCAGGTCCCCCAGCAGCTGCAACAGGGGCACCAGTAGCCCTGCACGAAAGCTGTGCTTGCTGGCCTGACCTGGTGAAGGTAGGAGCAAAGCGAGCAGGCTGGGTAGAGTACAATTAATTGGCGGGCACCCATGGGCCAAATGAAATCACCTGGTCAGCCAGATCTGGTCTGCAGGCCATGTTTTGCCTGACCTTGCTCTTATCTCCTCCTTTACAAAGGTAGCTGGTATGTGTGAGATGGTGACAGAATACGGGAAGAGTTTGTCTGTCATAAGTTCATAGCAGCATGTGGGGAATAAGAGGGGTTGAGAGCGAGTGAGTGAATGAGGAGCTGCCAGCTAAGGAGGCCTTTGAATTCTGGAATGGGATGATGAAGCAAAACTTTTGTAAACATAACACATTCCAGTCTACTAGGATCATATCACTGTATGCAAGTCTGGCTTGAGGATTTGGTATGATTGCTCATGAGATGATTCTATCTGGAACATCCATACTTAACTGATATATTTTATATAAGAAGTGTGTAAAGATAGGAAGGGGCCATTTCCATGGTGCACCTCCAACTCCAAGACTTTATATTCTTCTCGCTGGCAATTTACTTTCTATCAGTTAGTGTTTACAAGGGTCTCCAAAGGGGAGAAGTGCAGAAATTTGCCTTTCAAGGGACCAAAAGTCTAACTCTGTAAACTTAAGTACTCCTGCAATTCTATATGTGATCAGAATATACCTCTAGGTCACTTACTAGTTGAAGGCTGTGAGGTAGCTAGCTGTGTTAGTCTGAAGTCAGGCTCAAAGCAGGGTAGGGCAGCACCTTAGGCCAGATCCAGACATGCAGGCATGTGTGGTTTATGGTGCCACAAGCCATATGCCTAGCATGTTCAAATGTGCCCCATGCTGCAAATATGCAGTGCAGGGGCAAAGTTTACTACCAGGAAATCCCAGTAACAAAAACACTGAAAAATAAAGCAGCGCAGTGCACACCACTGGAGCATGTGCTGGCAGACACAAAGGGTCAGCCCTCCAGGGAGACACTTTGGCTGCTAGCCAGAGCATCTCCCCTCCTTTAGTTCCACCCCAGCTCCAGTGTGCTGGGAGCTGGGAGAAGCAGGAAAAGAGCATTTTGCCCCGCACCAAAACACATGGGCAGGGGCGTGTGCAGTGGCAAAAAGTAGTGGCACAAATTTGTGTCATTACTATTTTTGGCTCTGCAAGCATAGGCCCCTGCATATGGGGATGTGCCCTTAGGGCATTTATACACATACATTTGTCTGCTCCGATGCACTGAAAATCCAGCGAATTGGAGCAGACTTGATTAATTGAGTCTGTGGAGCATGTGAACTGAAGCGCCCTGTGCTGCATCACATGCATTTGTATAAACAACAAAATGTGCATCAGCACTAATAAAATGGCAGCAGTGCACTTTGAAACTAAAACATCTTTGATGGCTTTTAGTTCAAAAGCACACCACTGCCATTTTCTCAGCACTGACACACATTTTGCTATTTATACAAATGCACACAAGAGCACCTGGTTCAGAAGGGCATAAGATTTCATAGGCAATAGCCCATTTCACCAGATGCTATCCTGACAGGTTGAAAATAGAACTAGAGCAGAGGAGGATACTAGGGCTGTGCGAAGTGTCGGGTGCTGATTTGATTTGGAGGAGATTCAGCCCAATTTGGTGGCCGAATCTCCAAATCCAAATTGAATCGGGGGACCAGTTAAAAGGTCCGAATCAATTCAAAGCTCTCCAAATCTATTTTGGAAAAGATTCAGAGAGCTTCGATGATATGGGTAGTCCCCACCCACTGCAGCAGGAAGCTGGACTCTGAACTGATAAATAGGGCATAGGGAAGAGGGGGCTTTGGGGAGCAGCAGGAATTGCCCCCCCCCCCCCCAATCTGCCAGCAGTTCTGGGAGCTGGGGCAGGCGGGGCAGCCATTTCCAGGGCTGGGAGAGTGGGCAGGGAATGGGTCTGGGTGATTCAGAGATTCAGTAGCATTCGAATCTCCAAATCAAATTTAGCCGAATCAATTTGGGACAGTGATTCGAATCACCGAAGCAAATCACTGTCCCCTTAATCAGCCGAATCCGAATCCAAAGTGAACACTAGCTGCTTCACACAGGCCTAGAGGATACCTTGTAAAAATGACTTGATTAGGCCAATTCTTCAGTCCAAAATGTATGTAGTGCCCCTTTGTCTGGCACTGATACAATAATGTCAGTAAGTAAAACATGCTTTCTCTTGAAAAGTTTTTTTTTTCCCTAATGTATTAGCTATGAACAGATTCCTTCATAGTTTTTGTTCCAACTTTTTTTTTTTTTCTCCCTTAAACATATTCCCACTGTCAAAATCAGGAAAAATTCCAGGTTTCATTTATTTCTTTAGTACTCTAGGACTTGCTCCTTTGTACAGATCCCTGTACTCTCTGGCTGTGTCCAGACAAGCATGGATGTATGATATCTGGCAGTACAGCCGCATCTGCAGTGCCACACACTACACATGCAAGCATTCCCCACGCTGCTACCTTACAGTGCGGTGGGGTGTGGGGGGGAGGGTTGACCCCAGGATCTTCTGCGGACAAAAAAACCCATGCCAAAAAAAGCAGGGTAGCACATGTGACAGCAGTGCATGACACCCAAAACTGGAGCTTCACTGGCTGGAGCCACAGTTCAGCTGCCAGGCTGGCTCCCAGCTGCAGAAGTGCCACGGCTGCAGCTCCCCGAGACCTCCAGTATCCCATGTAAGGCTGCTCGGGCCAGCACAGTTGCTGGTCCCAGCCTCCCCTACTCCACCCAGGGTAACCTGTCATGCACCAGAGAGCATGTAGCATGGGTGTTTCCTGAGGACAAGCATCAGGGAAACTTGTCTGCAAGGAAACAACTGTCCGTGCTCACGTGGATGCAGCCTCTGAGGTTACGCTGAACTCGCAAGGTAATCCTGTTTGGAATCCGTACTTAATATGTTAAATAGGTTCACTCTTCAAGATGCTTATGCAAATGAAGAGCTATTGATGTTTAGTGACTTTCTGCTATACTTAACTCCATCCTTGGAGCATCCAGAGTTAGCTTACCACAGCAAGATTCAGAATGTGCCTCTAGGAATGTTGGCAAATGACAAGTGCAAAAATAGGCATCTCCCTTTTTACTTTTTCTTTCTCTTTTGATGCTTAGTTGCACCTGTAACCTATCTATGTACTGCTGAATGCAAAACATAAACATAAAATCAACACCGGGTATAAGGATTAACACACAGATTTTTCTAAAAAATACCTGCCAAGCTTGAACAAAGCCTTATTTTTTTTTTAGGTTTGACAGGTTTTGATAGCTTTTAACTTGGACTGGGAGTGGAAGTGACAAAATATTAAGAGAGGGGCTTTTGTCTTAGAAGCACAAGGTCCCTGAAATTTCCCAAGAAGGAATGTATGATTCCAATATGATTTCTGGTCTGACTGTTCAAATCCAAGAGGTTTGAGTAAGATTGGAATCAGTTTAACCAGATTGAATCTCTCAGTCTTTTTAAGCTCATCTTTCAGTTATTGAGGTACCTGGTTTGATGCTGGATCACCTGTTCAAAATGAAGAGTAAGCTTTTCCTTTCTTGCATATTTGGAATTTGTATTCACAGGGTGTGTCTACACAAGACGCTACTTCACAGAAGCAACAAGTTACTCTCCAATAGCCCATTAGTACTGCATAGTAGCATTGCTGAGCACTAACTGTATGGTGGCAGTACTCTGCAGTAGCATTGGAAAAAAAAAGTGTGGTGATGGTACTGCGCAGTTTACTACACAGTCATCTCATACTTATTCATGCAAGTACTAAATGATTGAACAGCAACAACTGTGCAGTCCACCACTCATGTAGATACAGCCAGTGGAGCACACCTCAGACTCAGACCACAGGATACTGACAAGCATCTTATGGCTAATGCTAATGTGCCTATTCTGCTCAGCAAAATAATCAACGGGGGAGGTGAAAACATACATTTGAATATATTCCTAAGAATACATCATCAAGATGCTTTAGTGTTGAGGTTAAAAGCCAACTGATCTCATTGTTTCAAGAAGCACTGAACTGAAGACTATCTATTACATCATTATTCAAGTAAAGAGCTAGAAATAACCTTGTCATTTTTTTTTTTTAAATTCTAAGATCTCAAATATAGAAGGAAACAGAGGAAAACATGTCCAGTACAATTTACCTTTGAGCCTTTAGAATAGGAAACCACCCCCTTCCCTCCAAAAAACCTGATTAAAACAAGTGCCCTTTTCACCCCGTCACGATTCAGCAGCATTAATTTTTTCTGTCCTACTTTTTGTCCCATTTGTCTAGTGAAATTTAAAGCCAAAGACTTTAGTGTAATTGTAATTTTGGCATTTTCCTTTACTGTATTTATTTGCCCTACATCTGGTTGGGCCTGCACTCTTTTGATGCATCTTATATAAACCACAAGGGTCTTGTTCATAAAAAAATATTATTCAAGCAACTTTCTGGCAAATGCTATTATCTTTACAAGTGTGGAATATGTTTGTATTTGGTGAAATATGCTGGTTTGTAGTTCATTTAATCACATTTCCATTAAGAAGAAGTGGGAACCTCTTGGTTACCCAAAGGATGTATAATTCCAGTGGGAAGTCACATGAAAAAGAGGCACTAATGTACAAAATATGCATATTCAGTAAACAAGAAATAGAGCCATAGTTTTTTTAAACAGAAGAGTACATTCCGCAGACCCAGATTGGGAATAAATTACCCACAGCTAAATAAGGTTTATGAATCAATTTGCTCAGAAACTGAAAATGAGATGTATTTGATATGTGCTACTTCTAACTTTAGACTATGACTGATTCAGCACATGGTGGCTTCCTTTCTTCCCTCTCTCTAGCAAACATTTGCTTATACATTTTTAAAGCAAATATGTGCATCACCTTAAAAAAAAACAGAAGTACCAATAAGACATGTACAAATTCATAGGACCTCATTATTCTGTTCCTCAGGAGTGTAACTCAGGAGTAACTCCACTGAAAATGGAAGGTAATTAAAACTACATGACCAGAATGCTTTATAAGAGAATAAAGACGTATAAATGTGTACAAGTTTCTGCAGTTAACACTGACCCTCATTACCTGAATGTAGCACTTTTCTAATTAGTGATTAATGAAGTTAAGAAAGTTCAGTGGATCCATTCTGTTTAGCTCTTGATTTTTTGCTAGGCTGCTTGGTAGATTCTGATCCCACTTCTGATTTAACCTGATTGAAAAATAATTTAACTATTTTTCGGGGGGGAAATTCATCAGTATTAAAAATAAATTTCCCTGTTGTATTTTGACATGACTTCACTGATGTTACTTTTAATTAACATCAGGGTAAAAAGTAAGATCTGGCCTCAGAGGATATCTATAGGTATATATTTGATATAGACATGCTTACATACAGGGCAATACAACACTCTGGTGACACATTGCATTGCCATGCTGCACATGTCCTGTGCACACAATGCCTTGAAAATGTAGTCATGTAGCTATATAAGCATGGTGCAGTGTACACCGTTATGCTCTGACTCTCAAAGCATCAATGTGACTACGCTCTTTCCAGTCTGGGTGAGAGCAGGCATGGGGTATCTCAACAAGTGCTACATTGGCCATATATACCTATTTTGAGTCTACATATTTGGAAAATATACTTAACTCAAATGGAATTCAAGGTAGATACTCCTAGCCCGAACCAGGAAGTGCAGAAGTATGAAGTATATCAGAAGTATAAAGTAGTAATATTAACAAGGAGATGCAAATGATATTAAATGAACTTCAGACCTTTCAAAAACATCTGCTTTTTTTTAAAGCTACATTTTGGATATTTTTTGTTGTGACTGGAAGAGTTTACCCATCTCTGAGTAGAAGAAAAGTTTGTGCTCCAGTCAAATTTACAGTTAATTGAAGATTGGTAGATGCTCCATTGTCAATGCATATAATACCTTATTCATTCCTTCCTTCACCCAAAACTACATAGCTTTACAGGTATGTTTGTTTGTTTTTCCCCCTGTGATACCTAAAATGAGATTACAAGCTTTTCAGGGCAGCTTTTCAGGCTTCTCTAAAAGCTAGCTGAGCTAGGGACAGACATTACACACACACTGGTTTAAGTGATCAGAAACTGGTTTAAACCTGCAGCAGAACAGATGTTCAGAGCACATAAACGAGTTTGAAAATGGATGAAACCAGTTTGAGATAAACCTGGTTGAATGTAGTATCAGAATTAACTGATTTGGGTCAAACTGGTTTTATGCAATGTCTGTCCCAGACCCCTTGCTGGTTTAATATAAACCAAACTCCTCCCCCCCCCCCCCAGCATCCCAGCATGCTTTCTGGGCTGGGTGAATCTCTCTGCTCCACAGCAGGGCTGGCCCCTCCCCTTTGCTTCCTGGCTGGAGCTCCGGCAGAAACTGCAGCTGCTTCCCCCCACCCCCTCACCACTCCGTGCTAAACAGGAATTCATCCCTCCCTTCATCTGCCTTGCTGAGCAGGTGTCTGTGTATTAGCTGCAGACCACATGGTTGCTACTGTCCGTGCTGAGTCAAGAGTTAGAATCAACAGGCACAATCAACAGGTAGCTGGTAATGTCCCTCTGTTGTTTTCTTAATAGGGTGATAAACACAGAATTAGGGGTAATAAACACTGTTATCAATTCCCTAATTGGTTAGGGCTAATCAGAGTGTCCTACCAGGGCCTGGCCATGCCCCACTTCAGCTCAGTACTCTGGAAGGGAAGGGGGGGCTGCTCTAGCACCCCCCCGCTTCTTGCCTGAGCCACTGCAGCTAGAGCTTGCAGACCCCAGCTAGTGGCTGGCAACCACTGTGCACAGGACCTGGGCAAGATTGAGGGGCAGTTAGCCACCTGGTGGGAGGCCAGAGGCCTGCATAGGGCCCCTGCGAGCTCATAGCACCCCGGTGCCAAGCAGGGCATGGAGAACAGGGAAGGCCGCCTTGATGTGAGGTGGGTGGTTGGGAGCTCAGCAGCCCCACTGGGTAAAGCATCTAGTCCTTGGTGCTCAGTGGGGCATAGAGCAGTGCAAGCAAATTTGCAGAGGGCCATGAGGACCGAAGCAGGCGATATTGCAAGCTTTGGGCGCCCAGGCCGGGAGGGCACCAGGCCAAAAGGGGAGTCCAGAGGCAGCATGGGAGAAGAAACCCCAGTGGGGAGCATCATGCTGAGACAAGCCAGACGATCAGAAGGGCCATGAATTATTGGAGCACTGGGGCCCTGAAAAGGAGGGGAGGTATTGGGAAAGCCTCACTAGAGCTGGGTGGAAGATCCCCACCCCCCCAGTGGGTGGGTCTTAAGGCCCTGTTGGAGGTGAGTGAAGGGACCCCTGTTCTCTAGGCTCAGGGAACAATTCATAATTAGATTTCTATGTGGTTGAGGTTCTGAGTTTATGTTGCACTTTATATTTTATAAATCATATTGTTCTTATTATTTTAGTGTTGTTAACTGTGCTGTTGATGGGTTTGAAAGCTTGAAGAAATCTTTGGGTCAATTGAGTACATATTTTTAAGTACTGGGTTTCTGCTGTGGTGAATACTATTGGATTCATTGAGTTGGGTAACTCATTTTTTGACTTGGAGATTATGAAAGTTATTTTGTAATATCAGGTATTAAATTATTTCTGGCATGTAAATGCTTTAATAATAAAACTATATAGTTACGTGTACACTTGTGGGGTTGTCTCTATAGGGAAGGGAAGGATCTGCATGTAGATTCATAGATGTTAGGGTCAGAAGGGACCTCAATAGATCATCGAGTCCGACCCCCTGCATAGGCAGGAAAGAGTGCTGGGTCTAGATGACCCCAGCTAGATGCATATCCAACCTCCTCTTGAAGACCCCCAGGGTAGGGGAGAGCACCACCTCCCTTGGGAGCCCGTTCCAGACCTTGGCCACTCTAACTGTGAAGAAGTTCTTCCTAATGTCCAGTCTAAATCTGCTCTCTGCTAGCTTATGGCCATTATTTCTTGTAACCCCCGGGGGCGCCTTGGTGAATAAAACCTCGCCAATTCCCTTCTGTGCCTCCACGATGAACTTAAAGGCAGCCACAAGGTTGCCTCTCAACCTTCTCTTGCGGAGGCTGAAAAGGTCCAGGTTCTCTAGTCTCTCCTCCTAGGCCTTGGTCTGCAAGCCCTTAACCATACGAGTGGCCCTTCTCTGGACCCTCTCCAGGTTATCCGCATCCCTCTTGAAGTGCAGTGCCCAGAATTGCTCCTAGTGGACTCCAAGATGAACATGAGTCGGCAGTGTGACAAAGCCATCAGAAAAGCTAATGGCACTTTATCATGCATCAGCAGATGCATGTAGGGCTGTGACGTCCCTCCCTCAGCACCCTAGCCTGTCACCACTTCCTCTCCATTTGGCCGGGAGGGCACACCCTCGGTGTACCCAGGTTACACTTACATTATAAAAGAGGTTAATCTAAGGTTCCTTCTGTCCTTATATGTCTGAATGTACTGAACAACAACAACAAAGTCATGGGACAGATTACATGAAAATGGGGCTTAGCATTCTTGTCTGGAGTTTCTACACCATCAGTTATCCATGTAGGGGTGTTTTCCCCCTAAGAATAAACAGCAGCACCCACACCTAGACTTAAATAAGTTCAGAGGGTCTCAAAATGTCAGGGTTACCTGCAATGGAGGTACTCAATTTCTGCATCAGTTTTCTGCTTTGTCCTGTAACAGCTCCATTGGAACTAAGGTCTCCCAAGCCTGTTCTCCCCTATAATTCCTGGGTATAAGGAAGATGAGGTAAAATAATTATATCCCAGATTGTTTCTTTTTTCACCTGAACTCTATGGGCCAGAAGAATCATGTATGTCTTCAACCCAGTCCACATCCTCTTCCCTCATTGCGCCAATAAAACAGGATAGTATTTTTTTTTTGTCCAGGACAGTGAATTAGATGGTTTGAACTTGTATTACAGTCAAACCTCCCAGCTGTGCCATACCATTCTCCATCTTCCTTATTGCCTATGCTGAGGTTCCTTATGAAGTGGCACCCCACCAAGGCAGACAACAACATCCTGATAGGGTAGGAGGACAGAAGAGAATTTCTTTCTGCAAAGCTGTTTCTCTGATTCTCTCTGTTCTTTCTTCTCCAAGAAGCAGAGAGGGCATGAGGGAGGAAGCATAGGAGCTGATCAATTAATATAATTAATCGTATTGTAGGGATAAAGTAGGCTGAACAAACTCTAATCAGAGCAGCCTGTAAAGCGCCACAAGCTTCTCCCCAAATCTGTCACTGAGCAATCAGGGCAGGGACCCATTAGCAATACCACAACCCTACCCCACACCCCAGTCAGAAACCATACTTTCATATTACAGTCACATAACAAGAAAGTATCCTCAAAACAGCTATACAGTTAAATCCACTATAATTTGTAAATTATGCCACTATAAACAACAAAGAACAAGTATTCCATGTAAGGGCAATTTGTCACATATTTTGACATTTTTCTTCACATAGGTGAAGCTGAAGGTTGAGGGGTAGGTCTAATTCCAGTGTATCTTGGCTACTTTGAATGAAACCATGGATTTTGTCCAATATCCTTCACCAAATTTCTCTCCCTTCACTTTTGCACAAGCTGTTTGGCTGCCAGCTACATCGTACATCTGTGCACTGCACTGCAGCAGTGTTCTGGAAATATATAATATATAAAATTCTGTGGGGTGTTGCATAATTGAATATTTAAATGTTCATATACATATATATATGTGTATACATATATATATGCATATATATATACATATATATCACTTTAGGATAAGAAATAAAGGTGCACATAATTTTGTAATGCATTTTCTAGTAGGCTATTAGTTGTTTTTATAAGCAGTTAAGTGACAGCTTTTTTATCACATTAATAATCTGCATAATTTCCAAGTATTCATCAATACAGCATTCACTATGAAAGGCATAATAACTTTATCTCATATCTCATATTTTGGGAGTTTCTTCTAAGCTAATACATTCACAAATCAAAACTGATTCAGAATTACAGGAGTAGCATAAAGACTTTCAGGAATAATAGTTAAAGATCCACAGGTCTGGTGGCACATTGGGCTAGCATAATTAAGGTATACTAGTTTCTGCATTCAGCATAACACAGGAGAGAAATGTGGTTAGTATCACATCTAGACACCTTTAATTCTTCAGCCCAGATGGCTAGGTTCCCATTCACTACTGGGGACATAAAAACATAGAAAACTAGAGCTGGAAGGAACCTTAGAAGGGCATCTAGTCCAACCTACTGCTCAAGGCAGGATCATCCCTGTTTAAACCATCCTAGACAGGGGCGATGTGTAGGGGGTGCACACAGGGGCATGTGCACCCCCTGAGTGTGGCAGTGTTCATCCCTTACAAAAAGGCGGCGCCGACACTGTCTGCAGCACCTGTGGGCAGTCGGTGCTCGCCACTCTGCTGCTGACACCACCAGCAGTGGCTGTGGGCCATCCACGATCCCTGCTGGATGCCAATGACACCGCCAGTGGCATCTGTGGGTGGTCACCAACACCTGGTCAGCGCTCGCCACCCCCACCCCTCCACTGCCAACAGTGCCAGCGGTGTCTGCGGGAGCTCCCTGCTTACCACTGCCACACTCCCACTGCCACTGCCGTGCTCCTGCCACCACTGCCCCGCTCCCACCACTGCCATGCCCCCCCAGCCTCTGGGGGCACGTGTCATTCATGATCCTAGATCAACATTTGTCTTATCTGCAGTAGGTGACATAATGCCCAAAACTAGACACAACACTGTTGTGAGGCCCAACCAGTACTGAGGACCACTTTGGCATAAGTTCTGAATGATGTTTAAAGTCATGTAGCAAGACACCTTGGCTACTATCTTCTCCTGTCCCAGAAATAACAATGCTTACCTTATAACTTCTATTCTAGTGTATACATTACTATACTATTAACATTTCAGGAGTTCAGATTGTTTCTTTCCATTTGTTCTCATGTAGTAATTGCATAAAGGAAACAAGTATTTGCAATTAAACTTTTACATAGAAATTAATTATAGCAGAAAAAAATAAATAAGGACTTGGTTTCAATCTTGGAGGCAAAAATACAAAAGGGCATGCATAGGAGTTAACCAACATTTTTCCAATTGTCTCAGATATCAGTTTAGTATTTGGGCATAAGTGGGAAATGGTGCAGGTACTGATATATGATGTTATTTCGTTATCTAAGGATATGGGCATACACACAATTTACCATGAGGTAAAAGGGGAAAGGAGTTACCACACATCAGCTGTTCTGTGGTAACAGGCCACGTGAACACTCATAGATGAAATCTGAATCATCTAGTTTAGCTATCTTTCATTGAGGGGTAAGTTTAGCTTCTCATTATCATGGGATAAGGAGCGTACACAGATAGTTACCCCTGAGCCCTTTATGTGTAGTAAGTCTGATTTTACCTACAGTAAATGATTCATCTGCCCAAAGCCACTGAGGAGTTTAAAGGCAGTTGTTGTATCTTATAAAATTAGCCACTGGTAAATATGATATACTTTGACTGATTTAAAATAGATATATATGCATGTGATCCTATGATTCTCTGTATCCTATATTGTGCATATCCATGTAGCTGAGACCAAGATATAGTGCCATTGATGTTCCCTGTTTCTACAGACCTTGATACTTGGAGGCCTTGTGGTGGTGGTTCACTCTTCACCTGATCTTATTCATATTTCCTACTGAGTCATTCATGAAAGTGAGAACACTTGTTAGCTTTTCCATTTCATAAAACCATCTCATGACTGAGTATGATAGTCATTTACTGCTCGGGAGAGGTCCAGGCCTGGAACAGCAGACAGATTGCAGATCAGGATGCACTGGGGGTAGAAAATGGCAGTGTTTAGCATAATTTCCATGTAAGACTTATTTTGGTGAATTATGTGGAGTTAAGTAATGCATAGGCCTTGTGTTATTCCTCTTACTGGCAACATGTAGGGGGTACACGCAAGTGCATGTGCACCCCCTGAGATTGGTGGTGCGCCCCCTAACAGAAGTGCTGTTGACGCTGCCAGTGGCACCTGTGGGCAGTCACTGTTCACCTCCCCCCACCCCCTTGGCCGCCAATACCACCAGCAGTATCTGCTGGTGGTCAATGATCAATGCTGACCACTGCCGACACTGCTGGCAGCATCTGTAGGAGGTCACCAACCACTGGCCAGTGCTTGCCCACCCTCCCCCTGCTGCTGACACCACCGTGGCTGCCTGTGGGAGCTCCCTGCTCACTGCTGCCATGCCCCCACCACCACTACCACTGCCACCTGGGGGCAGTCACTATGATCCCCGGTCTCTGCGGCTACGCGTCGTTCATGATTCCTCTGTAGCAAGATTAATTTTACTCTGGTAGATCTGTGGAGGATCTCAGAACTAGGCAATGCCTACTTTAATCTAGTGCTATTAAATCCTTCTAAATTGACTTTGAAATTAGAGGGGAAAATAGAACTTTTTCATCAACTATTTTTTGTTATAACTGCTATAAAGTGGTATATCTATGGCTCAATACAAAATCAGAAAATTCAAAAACAAGAGAGCTTGGAATCTACAACTGCTGTTTGAAAAATTGACAGTAGTTCCAGTGTCCCCATCATTTAGAACCCTCCGCAGCTATATCGGATAAACATAGTAGGAAATTCAAATAAATATTTACCCACTGCATTAAACATTAACCACTTTTCAAAGCACATCTCAATGCATCCCATATTGCCATGTAACCACAGTGCTGTGATTTGACTGTGGAGCTGTTGTTGCCATCTGGATAGAAGGGGGAGCTGCAAGAGGGAGAGAGAGAGAGAGAGAGGGATATGGGAAATTACAATGCATCATCTGCTCAGGTCATTCAGTGTCTTGCAAGCTTAATCAGGCTTTCTTCATCCTCCATTACACTCATTAGGTCCTGTTCAGTTAGTGCTCAGTGTTGATCTCTATCTTGGTCAAGACAATTGTTGCTGATTAACTATAATTACTGGTAATGATCCCAACCTGCTTTCAGCAGGCACATGCCATCATCTTGTCCAGGCGTCTGTTCTGCGGTGAGTAGTCCCAATCTGCTAGCCATTTACTTGCTTACTGTTTGAACCAACAAGTTGCTTCTTGTGTGGGCCCATCTCCTCATCCCAGTATGTCCCCCACATAAACATTCTTATGTTACAAGAAGCAGGAAACAGACAAAGCAAATGGGAACTGTTGATGAAAAAAATAGTAAAAGCAGTATATAAAATAAAAAGATAATCAACAGTGGCAAAAAAATAACCAAGGTGGAACAGGATAACTGAGCATTTTGATCTTTATGCAGGTGAACACAGGCATTGAATGCTTCTGATGCTTATGGGAAAATGTAGTCTTGTAAAGCAGGAAAATGTGAAACATGTAATGTACAGCCCAATCATGAAGCTGTTTGGTGAGTCTACACATGCAATTAATGCAAAGCAATAAACTCTGGAGCAGTTTGAGCTAGAGTAAATACTTCTAGGCTTAATGTCTACATGTGTGCCTGGGACAGCAGCAATTTGAGTTAGGGCAGACCAGGCCTAGGCTGGCAGGAGGCATGGGCAGGGTCAGCTCCAGGTGGCAGTGCTGGGCAGTGGAGGGTCTGGCAGGGGCATGAGGGTACTGAAAGTATGGAGCTGTGTAGCTAAGCAGCAGGCAGGAGTCTGGGCCCTGGTTGACTGGCCTGACTGGGTGCAATTTATGCCCATGGTCAGTGTCTACATGTGCATTTAATTACAATAAATTACCTCAGCATAAAATAGTGCTCTCCCCCACAGTACTTTCTTGCTGAGGTGTTAATTAGTTTACTGTGGCCTAATACCATTGCACCTATAGACAGCAGCACTTTACTCCACAGCTACTAAGTCTACTCCACAGTTAAGTACACGTGTAGATGTGGACCTTATGCATGTGAATAGTCCTTATTCAAACAGTCCCATTGACTTCAGTCAAATTACTCAAAGGCGTAAGGACTTCTTACGCAAGTAGCTGTCTGTAGGATCAGGTCCATGGTAGACCCTGTTTGTGTTTTTTGACTATTGTGCAAAATAGTTTGAAAGTGACATTCCCCATTAAAGAATTTTGTTTGTATCTCTGTTCAGCTTTCTAAAATGCTTTTGTACAGACTGAAGTTCCTGATTTACAGGCACAGTCAGGACATTAGACTCCCAAGTGACATTAATTGTAACTGCAAATAATTGTGGGTATGAAACTGAACCACAGTTATTACACCTCCGCTGTGCAAGCACCCCACGGTGGTCAACCTTTTAAAAATTTAGCCCATTAAGTCTGTCAGTATAATGTCACCTAAAAGGAACAGCACATAGGTCTGGTAATAAAATTATGACACAACTGTGTATCTGTTATTGCCATTTTTTTCTACGATGGTAAAGCAATCACATCTTGAAGAGTCAATCTCGGCCAGGGTCCTATTGTGCTAGACACTGTCACTGTATTAGGAGACTAATAATGGTCTGTTGCTTTAAAACAAACAGCTATGCTGTAGTAACTTGAGAGCCCCAACACTGTTTGAAATAAGTCTAGCACTGGAATTGTTAAGAGAATAGCAGACTGCTGCAGCTTTACTAATAAAACATTAATCCTCTACCTGTATGCGTGCCTCGATTTACTTCCACAAGACACTACAGGCTTTCAGTCTGATGAGTATATAATTTAAGACAAGAAGAAATTTAAGAAGATGGAAGACAAAGATACAATGACATGTGAACAATTTTATATGCACTAAATACATGTGACACACAAAAATCCCCAGGAAAAAATAATGCAATTTAGGTTGCAAAATCAAACTCCTAAAAGATAGAGAAGGCTGAATTTATGGCTGCTGGCCCAACCTTAATTCTGCCCCAGGTGCTTCCACCCTGAACACTGAATGAGGCCAGAAAAAATAGTAAGTTATCAGGTAATAGAAGGATGTATCAGAGTGCAAATGCACATGAGGCCACAATTTAGGCTGCACAGGGAATTGTAATGCTGTGAAATTCTGCACAGGGCATTTCATATTTTCAGGTGCCTGGTTTTACAACCAAAATAACTTCTTCCTCCATTCTTTTAACATGTCTATGTATATGTGTGTGTAAAGCACTAGCATAAAAAAACTGTAAAAAAAACCCAGTTCTATTATATGCAACAGTAATATGTCCCAGGAAATCTGTAATCTCTTGACTATCTTAACTTTCTGCTTGCCTTTGGGGTCTGATACAGATGTTGCTGATTTGGCTTAAAGCTTCTTAGTTACTTGATTTGGCTTAGTTACCTGATTTGGCTTAAAGTTTCTTAGTTACTTACTGTATTGATACAGTTTTTTTAAGGGAACACTGGTAAATATATACAATGAAGTTGTTATTTTAAAACATATTGCTTCTTTTCTTACCCTAAGCTTTTGTTTGTATTTGGGCTTTCTCCAAAACAATGAAAATAGAAATAGATTCACTAGCACATTTTGGTTTCTTCAAACTTCTTTGACAACACCAAAGAGCCATAATTTTGTGAATGGTGCCAACCAGCTGAAATCTAGTGTGGTATGATGCTGGTTCCAGATTTCCAGATCACATGATAAACTCCATGCATCCTTAACTGCCTCACCTGCACTCTGCCCACTAATCCACTTCCTAAAACTTATTTTGACAGCTACTATTATTTTAAAAGTCCACCTGACAGAAAAAAGGCTTTGTTCTCTCCTTAAATGTGGATTCTTCTTTACAAATTCTTTACCCACTGAGGTCCTGGATGGTCAAAATTCAGCCCCCAAAGCCAATGCCTTTTTTGACTCATATCCCTTTAGGACTTGAACAGGAAGCCTGTCTTGTTAGGAGGTGACTTCTAGCTCTAGAAATCCTACCCATTCTGGACTTTAAAGCTGAACATATTTATATATATAGTAAAGTTATTTTAGGTCATTTTTAGAGATTTTTTAGGGTTCTTCCAGGACCAGCTGGACTCAGTTATTACCTGCCCATTCTTTATTCTATCTTAGATAATATGTATAATATCATTCCTATATACTTTCGGTTTAAAAAAAACCGAACCCTAGAACACGCTCCAAGTTTTTTCCTCTAATACACATGGAATGTACAAATATATGGTAGTACAAATATATGATAGTGCTATGCTATACAGTACAAATGTTTTAACAGCATGAACTTGTTTGGGATGACCTGGATAATTTATTCTTGATCCTGCTAATGGAATATGACCCCTCTATATCCATGGTGAAAAAAACATTTTATACCACAGCCCTTCATTTTTCCATCAGCAAGTAATACACACACATCCATCCATCCATTTGTATTTATTTCTTATGATGCTAGTCATGCAGTTATTTGCATATATTACTTTGCACACATGAGGAGTCCCACTGAAAGCAATGCATGTGCTAACAGGCATAAAGTCAGCTGCTAATAAAACATCTGCAGGATCAGGGGCTACATATTTATGTATGATGTGTGTCTATTATACGTTATAGACACATAATATGCATACATTTATGCCACTTCACTTACCACAGCATAGTTTTAGTTATATGCCGAGTGTTTTAATCCCTTTGAATGTTTGATTTGTAAAACAAATGAATTTGCAAGCAAAAAAAATCATAAACTGAACTTTTAAAATAATATTATACTGATGAGATTAGTTATATATATATGCATTGCTACAGTTGAATTACAATCTACCAAGACTGGCCTATATTTAAAATGTTTTTGCAACAACTTTAAATAAGATCCATATTTAATTTTATATTAATTCCCCAAACTTTCTAATTTCTCTTCAAGGTCATGGAGGAAAATGGAGATTGCTGGCCGATATGTTGTATCTCAGGAACATCAAGTCCTTGTGACAAATGATCCTTAGGAAATCCATCCTTCAGACAGGATATTTGAGGAGCTATCACTTGTGGTCAGTATACCATTTTTGGTATCTCCTTGATTATTTAGGCCCAAAGTTGTGGCTAAATATCAACTTGGGTAATTACTTTTTGTCTTCATATATTCCAATTCTAGTTTCAGTCAAATACTATATTCTTCTTCACTTCATGTCCTTAACTGTTACGAAGTGTCACTGTGCATCAATCAAAAGCTGCTGTATTACACTGCCAGAGCTCTGTGTCTTGTCATCCCCAGGTCTCTGACCTTCTTTATTTCATTGCTATGTCTTCTTTTCGTTGAGTTTGTACTAATACATCAAGCCACAGTACATAGATGGTACCAACTCATGGGAAGGAGTACAAAGATTTAATTTCATCTCTATGCTCCAGGGTCTGTAATATTCTTAAGAGTTGTTTTTTTTTTTTATATCCATGTGATGCCCCATGTATGGCCAAGCAAAGATTTACACAAATAGTAGAGTCAAGCAATATAGATTTCAGTGATCAGGCTTCCCATCTGAATTGCAGCCTGTAGTGAAAAGGTTCACATATAAGGATTCAAACAGCAATAAAATGGATCTCAGACAGGCTAATTTTGTACACTGCCTATTGCATTCTCTTTGAATGTGGCATGTATCATTGCCTTGGTTAATTTTTTTCAAGTGACTATAAAGTTGTATATTGAGATTATGAGTGAAGGATATTTAGGTATCTCACTCTTTTCATTTCAGTAAAAAACAAAATCTAACAAAAAACCTTACTGAGAGAAAAGATGTTCATTATTTATCCTTTTTCTGCAAAAATATATTTGACTAACCTAGGCGACACCTTTGGCTATATATTTTAGTTGACCTTTTTAGTTTACATTTTCTTTTAGGCATGTTTAATAGCCAGAGCAGTATCTTTTTCTAGTTACAACTGATTGACAGTGGAATATTCTGGCTAATAGCTACAGAGTCAAACCACAGACCTAGACACTGTACAGACTGTACGTCCTTACAGTCTGCCAACAGACTGTTCTTTGCAAAGCACTACCAAGTAACTATGAATTCTGGAATAACACTTTCTTGGCTATTTCTAACATCAATGTGGAGTTCATTTATTAGGTCTTTTCTTCTTGTAAGAAATGGATAATCTGCTGTTTACGTTGATAAAAGAAAGAACTTTTAGTGATTATTTTACATGCAATTTTATGCTTGTGATATACAAGTGCTTTCATTTATTAATGTCTTGTACATACACATTGTATACTTAGTGATCCATAGTCCCCAGCATGGAAATAACATAGGTAAAGAGTAGAAACTCCATGTTTGAAATCATCAAGTTTCTTCCTAATTCTTCCATTGTAGAGCAGGGCTTTGGTCTCCTGTGCCATGTCAGTGGTAATTCTTCCAGGCAGAAGCATAACACAATTTCCTCTACCTGGCAACCTTTCCTCTCAGCTCAGCAGCGTGGCTCCTCCAGAATCTGTGCTCAGAATTTGTGTAATAGGAATTACCCCATGGACACTTAATGGTGCAGAAGGGGTAAACCTTAGTATGCGTCCTGTCTACAGCAGCTAGTGAGGCTTCACACCATGGGTTTGTTAGGGAGAAGGAACATGGCAAATTTCAAATTGTCCCTTAGAAGCCCTCGGAAGTACTTAGTACATGTTTGAGGTAGGGAAAAAAGAAATCATTCTTTGGCCTTTCCACACAAGTCCCACCAAGGGGAGGGGTAGATGAGAACCATACCTCTTCACTTATTAGCTATCATGGTAGCTGCAAGGCTTGAGTGATTTACAAACATCTAAGTGATACTTAATGCTTTTAACATGTTTGTTCATAAGCCAGTTAGCTGTGCACAGTACTGAATTTCTACAAAGCACTTCGAAGATGGAAAGTATTCCACAAGTGTAAGTATTATTAAACTTATGTTAGCAGCGGTAGATGTTATGTTGCATTTCATTTAAAAAAAGGGGGGGGCTTAGATGTTTAGAAACTCCAATAATATAAATTAAGACACAAACAAACAAACAACGTGCATAAGGAAATTGTCATTTTAAGTGGGGGGGGGAATCAAACCATCATTTTACTTTTTTTCCTAATTCTAAGTTGTCTAGCCTTTCCTATATAAACTGGAAAACACACTTTCTAGCAATCATTTAAAAGTTCATACTGTACCACTACTATTACTGTTGTGTCATTTAGAGCTGCAAATGCATACCATCATTTGTAAAACAAATACATGGCAAGACAAACTTACTGCTACTTTGTTTTAAACCTAATTTGGCTCCTCCTAAACTCAGTGAAATAAATCCTATTCACATTGGTAGAAGCAAACATTATTTTAATATGAATCTTCTCTTTTAAAAGGTAAGCCGTAGCACATAACTTGTTTCCAATTTGAAGTCTACTGCATGTGTACAGTGGTGCTATAAATGTGAAGCTTGTTGTGGATTCCTGTGTGTATTTGACGAAATATGTATTTAAAGAAAGTATTGATGCAACTGTTACATATTGCAGAAAGCATTTGGATAACTTTGCATGTTAAGAAACACGAAAACCAGAAACCTGAACTTGAAAATGAATTGAAAAATACAGCATTGAATAGGCCTAATTTTTACAAGTTAGTGGGGGAAGTATCTCCCCCAAAGGTCAGATGATCTCCTTATCCTTTGTCCTTGCATGCCCCCCACTTGGTAGGCCTGGGCCTGTCACTCATCTGACAATCAAAGAGCAGTATCTGTAGCAATAGAAAGAAACTAATAGAAGTAAAGTAGATTGTCATTCAACAAGCAAGTGCTGCCATCTAGTGCCAAGAAAGGAATTGTGTATTCTCATCTGACAGTCATTGATACACTAGCATAGGCCCACTTCTGTGTTCAGGGAAGTCAGTAGATAAGTAAAAATCCATGAAGTTTAAGGATTGAAGATACCCTCCTTTCATACACTTTCCCACATTTATATATAAAATAGAGTTTGTCAAACACAGATCAAGTGTTTTGTATGTATTTACCAGCCATTTTGGTCCACTTTGTGTGACTAGTCACTTAATATACTTGATTTTTACTGGTACAAATGTTTGCAGAAAATGTATTTTAAAATAATATGATCAAATAGTCACAGAAAGGGAATTTTAAATCATTTCATGTTACAATTCAAACTACAAAATAAAAAAACATATACTACTGTAATTGTATGCATACTCACATTTAGCCATCATGTCTTGAACAGTGAATATTGAACGTGTATAAGGAAGGGGTTTTTTAATTGGTCTCTAGAACTTTTAAGAACTTTCTAAAGGTGAACAAACTTAACAAATGAACAAACTTAAGGAAGCTGCATTCTGAACAATGATAAATCAGGACAGACACTTTTTCATGGGAATTATTTGCTCTATGATTTTTCCCAGTTCTTATATATAGTATGTATGGGTCTAAATATATCATCTTCAAATGAGCTACAGTATATACTGTATATATTAAAAACAAACATGTTTCTAAACATTTTAATCTACTATCTTATTCACTATAATTAAAAATTGCTCTATTAGTAACAGCTCAAAAATAGGCAAATTTTATATTTAATTTTGCGGATGGTATTTTCCTTTATTTACTACATTTTTATGCATTGTATACTTCTAACATGCTTCTTTTAAACTTTTAAAAGCATATTGCCAGGTAGCAAAAGTCCAAATTTCAGATATTTTTAAGAAAGAAAAAATGTACACAATTTAAAAACAAAGGTTTACAAACCCAGTATTGAAAGACATTACTTGTGCTTTTAGTCAGTGAAATCAGATTTTTTTTAAATTTTGTTTAAACATTTTTCTCTGGTGTTATTACTAGGATCTTAAATTTGTGTATTTTGATAAAAATAAATTGAGCTAAACCATTGTATTTTCATTTCCCAAGCACAAGGACATGCAAGAAAACAAGAAAGTAAGAAAACAGCATAAATGGTGTAAAGGATATACTTTCAGGTTTAATAATGTGTGCTTAATAACATAAGTGAGAACATTTGGTTTTTATATTTTAATATATCATTTTTAATACAATACTGTCCTTTGATGGGTCTTTGGGATGACACATCTTAATATTGTAGCTTGTACTAACAATTACGTTTGGCTAAGCCCCTCTGATTACCACGCATTGACTTAAAAAAAGAATCCTCTCAGATCCATAAAGCATCTCAACTCTAATATCCTGCTCATGGGTCTCCAATGAGAACAGAGAAAAGAGCTTTGCCCTTAATGTTTGAAGGAAAAATCTTTTTCCTATCGTAAATTAAGACTGTTTTTTTCCCCTTTGTAATATCAGATTTTGGAGCAGAGGTGGGGGGAGGATGGTATGTGAAACTGAGTAGCATGGCAGTTTTGGAAACAAGAACTATTTTGCTCATTCGTTCTTTATTTTGCACTGGCTTTTGATCGAATGTGAGATGTTTAGTTTTGTGAAGTTTCTAGAACACTGACATGATCTCATCCTTATCTCTTTTTTTCTCCTTTCCAGCACATATTGTGCTGTGACAAGGAACTGGTGGAAGGTCAGAGAGAAAGGGGGTGAGATACTATCTGGTGGGCTAAATGAAGGGGCATCAGAGGGGAAAAGAAGGAGTGAGTTAGCATGACATGGATGTCCAGTTGGAAACCACAGTAGGATCTTCTACAGCATTGTGTGAGCGCCTTAAAAGCAAAATCCTGACAGAGTCTGTCTCTCTATAAATCTTTTTCCCCTTTCCATTACTAGTTGGGTATTGTTGGCTCTAAGCCACCTGATTTTACTATGATTTATTAACTGCTATGCATAATATATGAGATTCAGGTTTACTGAAGAGTTACCCTTATGGCCAATGTTGCATACAAATCAGCTACTGTTAGAGAGGTTTATTGCATCATTTTATGTTGCTAGGAGTTGCAGTAGTGGCAGAATTTGTGACTTGTAAAACAAAACAAAAAAATCCTCATGCAGTGCATCTTTGTAACAGTAGCGATAGTCTGATGCAAAGCAATAAACACAAGGAGTCCTAAAAGCTTGAACATGCTGAACCCAAGAAAAGGCTGGAACTTTGCAACCTTTTTCTAGGTACACAGCTTAAAAAGTCACAAAAGCTGCAATGTTTTACAAAATGGATAAATACAGGAAAGAAGGAAAGGTAAAAATGTCCCTTTGCATGGAGGTATAAGTGGAGAAAAAAAAATCTGAAATTCAAGTAGTACAGCCGCACATCTGAGACAAGCTGCTGCCAAAGAAAGTTAACTCATTACGTGTCAAATCCTGATGGCCAAGCTCCTGTTGAATTTAGTCAAAGTTTTACCTGAGGGAATCTGGCTTTTGGTCATATTGTTATCTGTGATTGAAACAGAAGTAGTCAGTGGGGTAATACCCAGATATTGCTTCCTGACAGCTTGACTTCACCTTTTGACATGCAGATACAATTGTGATTTAAGGCAAAGTAAATACATCCAGACAAAGCGTTCATGCTTAGAAATTCAATCTTAAAACAATACGTATCAATGTCCTTCCACTGAAAAAAAGACCAATAAGTGCAGTGTATTGCCAAGGCGGAAATGATACTACAGATTCAAAAGCAGGTAGAAGGTGGGAAAAAAAGCGTTTTCTCTATGTCTGAAATCATACATGATATTCAAGCCACTGGAACTGCAGTCTGTTTGAGAGGGACATATGTTATGAGGTGTTTCTGAAGAAAGGGGTTATGGTTAGGTAAAAGCATTATGTCTTAAGAGGAGTTAAATATTCCTGATTTTAGATGCCCTGCCAAAAGTACTCCAGACCTATTTGAACAGATTCATATACAGCACAACAGAAACAAAGTTTGTTTATAGACTTCATAATTTATACATGTTTTCTTAAATTTCATCTTAATGCTTGTAATATGTTTTGTATTTATTATTTTGGGAATTAGCAGTCCAAGAAAGAATTACTGACCTGTTTACCCAAGAGGCAGTATGTAGGAAGCCATGCTTTGAGGGTTGAGGAGACTGGGAGCTAATTCTCATTTCTCAGGATATGGATTTAGCTTTGTCTCCTGTGTCTCAAATATAACTGGTCTATAGTTAACTAAAATAGAATTTTACTATGCTATTCAATCACAGTTCTGGTCTATTGTTCAAACTGTTTTATCACAAAGGAGATCTTCAGACAGTGAATCTAAAAAAGAAATGCAACAAGTTGGAGGGGAAAGAACCTGGAGCAGAGGGGGGAGTCATCGGCTGGTGAAATTCAGTGTAACTGCACTGAATATGTTTTCACTGAAAGAAAAAATATAGAAGAGATTTGAGATTGGCTTTTCAGAACTTTTATGAGTAGATTTTATTTCCAAGTGCTGGCAAATATGTGTTTTTCAGCCATCCTGAGAGTAACAGAAAATCCTAAGTGTATTTTCAACATACATTGGTAACACTGTCTTCCTTAAAATGGTCTCCATGATTATTTTGTAGCTCAGTGAAATGAAATGAAAGCATCAGAAAAACAGAAGAGAACTAATTGCCTAACGGCAGGACTATTATTGTGTAATGCTTACACCGGTATCCTTTTCTTCCATTGGCACTGTGGAAACTGACAAAAGCATTCTGTCCTTGGTAAACCTGACACTCTAGTCTATGGATAAATCCTAATTAAACTAAGTGCTACCTGTGGCAAGGACTTTTAACAATGCAAAGAGTTTTAGTAACCAAAACAAAGCATCATTTTTCACCTTCAGATCCATTCTTAATAATACTCAGTGTAGGGTTTTTTTTTTATAAAGGACAAACTACTTTCTGATAAGAAACTAAAAATGAGATGATGTTGCCCTCGATACTGAGGTATAGTAAATATGTCTGTTGTGCTTCACTGTTCTTGTTTCTTTTTCAAGCGATCTCTAATTAATACCGTCTCATGATTAACCAGCTAATTAGCAAAGATTAATAGGAATGTTCAGTAAAATAAATATGAATAATTTATTAGTAGAATGAAACAACATTATTAGCCATTGGAATGAAATAGCCAGATGAAATTACAGTACGGCAACAGAGCTCTCACTCCCTGAAGTCTCTCATGCTGGTGAGTGAGTGACACAGCAGAATTTTTACGATCATTCATGTTGGCATTTCAGCTGCTTCCTTTCAATGTCAGTGAAAAACGCCAGGGTCTCTAGTACTCCTATAATTGAATGCAAAAGGCAAGCAGCTCTTCCTGAAATTCTGATCGACTGATTTATGCATTTTAAGGATCTTTAAGCTGGATCCCTATTGAAAAATATATCTGAAGATGATTCTAAATTTTTCTTTAAATTATCAGCTCTGCTCCATAGACTAAAATTTAAATCTCTATTTCTGATACATAATTATGCAATATTATGGACTTGGTAGATTAATATAATATAATATAATATAATATAATATAATATAATATAATATAATATAATATAAATTGCATATGGACTTATCCTGCCCTGGGAATAATTACAATATGTTCTAAAATAAGCCAAAGCCAATCTGCTTTTTAAATGTGATTATATTAGCATCTGATATGATGGTGATCTTGGGCCATATTGTCATGAGAGAGGTTACTATGTAGCAACTGTTCGATATCATCCTTTGGACTTCTCTGATAGACCACTTAACTATCTCAGCTTTTCCAGTGATCATCTCATTTATCTAGGATTATTGCACTGAATTTACTGTTTGGTTTTCTTCCAGAACTGAAATGTCAAGTCCAGTGTCATGTATGCAGTAGCTTTGTGCTGTGAGAGCTCAACAGATCCACCAAAAGCTGCTAGCAGTTGATCTTTGGATAGAGCTAGAAATAAATAAATCCTCTTTAGCAGATCAATATTCATCCCATTTAATGCTTGATGTGAAACTTGTGGATTTGAAGCAGTAATGCTGATGTACAGCTAATCGTTGAAATGGGCATTAGGGCTTTTATAGCATGGCAACATATTGTCAGACAGGAAAGGAGAAAAGTGTTGACTGCATCTTAGAAAGGGAAAAAAAAACTCATGTTGGGGAGAAAAAACTTCTGTGTAACAATATGTAATTGAATGCATATTTGTAATCCACGCAAAGTATCTTACACAGTAGTGATATGGTAGGTTGTACACGAATACTATACATACAATGTGTGTTCCAACAGTTTACTTGAGAAAATGGATTATTCAATTTTCAAAGGGTCTTTCTCATTCCCAGTGAATCCTTTTATATAGTCTAAAAAGTTAATTTGATCTTTAAAATATTCTCCCAGTTCTTTCCCTATCCAGACTACATGCAAATGTATGTAATATGTAATTTATACAGCATATGTGTATAGACCATGTTGACTGTGCATATACCATGTTGGCTGTTATAGTTATATACTTATACCTTTTAAGTATCTGTATTGTATAGCATATAGGTTTTAATAAAAATAGAATTAGAAGGCCTGGGGGTAAGAGAAAATATTAATAAAAAGTATGAAGGCAATTTAAAATGTTAGTTGAAAAAATATTTTAAAGGGTCAAACAGGAGGAGGTTCTTTAGTCATGTGGTATCATTTTAAATGTTATAATGCTATCAGGGTTATTTTTAATCTTACCATAAAGATGAATTAGACTGTAAAGAAGAAACATATATAAAATCCATAGAAACATAATGATTAAAAATATCTTTCAACTGAACCTTTTTTTGTTCTAAAATGATATAATGAGCTACATCACCTTGATGTCAGTACTAGCAGTTTTGCAGTTTTCAGATTCCAGTGCCAGATTCAAAGTCATGCATATATTCCCTTTTGACTGCCCTCAGAATAAAAGGCCTGTTGTCAGTGAAAAATAGCCAAAATTATAGTTGTCCTGAACTTCCTTAACACAAAGTTACTCCTGTGTATAGTGGCAAAATATGAGATCAGTTTTGTATATGATGAGATAGATGGGAAATAGAAGTATTTCACATTGGTATTGAATGGACAAAATGGATCTGTATTACATGCTTTTTTTTTAGACATTTTCATTATTTTGCAGAGAAAGAAATACTATAATCTAAAAAAATACAAGAAAAGTATTTAAACAGCAAACACCTTCCAAAACATCTGTTGATTCAAAGGGTGTGTCCAGACAAGTGTGCATGTGTGCTTTGCAGCACCTCAAAGGCTTTTAAGGGACTGCAAAACACATGTGGTGCACATGAACAGGTTCTTTGTGCTGCGTATTTGCAGCATGGAGCCAAAATTAGATACCAGGAAAGCCCAGCATCTAAAAAAAACAGTCCAAAAAAAGAGGGGCAGCGCATGTGGCTGCAGCATGCACCACACTTCGGCTGCTGGCCGGTTTCTGCATGCCTGGCTCAGCATTGCTGCAGCCCCAGGAGGCCCTTCAGACCCTAGGTAAGGCTGCGCATAGTTGTGCCGCTGCTAGTTTTCCCCTGGGAAATGCACATGCACACTCATCTGGACGCGCCCAAAATGTCCAGTGCATACCTTTCCCCTTGATGCCAAGGTGATGGGCTGGTAGCTTCTTTTATAATGTTATTAATATCAAACCTTTACTCCTCTTAAAAGATATTTCCTGCAGGATCATAGTTTGTAGTGGGTCCAGGTTTTTCAGAAAAGGATGTGGGAGACAGCGGAGAGGATTAAGTTTATCTACAGAACAATAAATCATTGAGAAGGACAGAAATATTTTGAAAGGGGAATGATCTTAAGGGCATAGGTAGTAGCTGGAGTTAGATATATTTGTTGCTCTATTGTTTCTCCATGAGACATGGATGAAGGAAGAGTGTTAACCAGATTAACATAGCTACCAAGAATATATTTAAAAGTGATGTGCCTTAAAAGTGTGTTTTAAAAGGTGATGGTAAGGGCTAGGGGATTTGAATTTCTGCTCATAAATATTAGTCACTCTCCTTTCTCCTCTCTTTTTCCAGTTCCAGCAGCCGTGTATCTGACTGAAGTGTTTGTACAGAGCCCAACTGGAATTAAAAGCATTCTGCTTATAAACATTTTCATGTTTCAAATATGTCAGAAGAGAATTGGGAGGAAAACATTTTTTCTCTTGGGGAAAACAACAGGATCAAGAAACATGTCTGGCTTTTTTAAATGATAAAGCAACAGGAAACATCCTGAGATATTAGCTAAACAGAAGCTTCTGAACTGGAAGACAGTGGAATTCAAACACCTATGCCATTAGAGACTACTGTATGTTGGAATCCAACCTAAAAAAAACATTTGAAGTTAAGTGACTATGTGTTATCTTACACAGTAAATGTATAAATTATTCCAAATTATGTATGAAAGTGTAGTACCTCACCATTTTCACATTTTGGGCTGAGATCTTCCCTTGGAAGAACTTTCCTTCACAAAAATATCTGTCTTCAACATCATATCCTATCCATCAAGGGATAACCTAACAATTAATTACCTCAATCATCGTTAGTAAGGTCTGAAACAGCTTTAAGTCCCTCTGGATGCACTTCCTAAGGGACTTGCAAGAGACATGGTGCTAGGAGAGTGGGGACCAATAGAGCACATGGGGGACTGCTGCCCAGGGGGATTCCTTTTTTGCCCATTCTCAAGATCCAAAAGATTTTACTACTTTGAACTATGCAGGGTGATGCTTCCTTGTGAGGAGCTTGTAAGAAGCTCTTTGAAATTAAAACTACTGTAACTATACCAAGCTAAAACAATGAAAAAGACAGTCAAAAACACACGCACATACACATGATGAGCCTGGAAAGTCCATACTCCCATTGTTGACAGCCTACTAGATAACTAGTTCCTCTAAACTAGAGGTGACTCATGTTAGTAAATGTTCTCCATTACAAGTCAAGCTCACAAAACTTGTTCCAGGCTAGGTCAGGTTTGATAAATTCTGTTTTGTAGCATCAAAATCTGTTTGTTGTTTGTCCAGTACATAGTGGGGGTGGGCCTTAAAGAATAAACTTTCATAAATAATTTTGGAATAATTTAGTGTAGATGGCAGGCAAAAGCAAAAACAAACAAAAACAATTCTTCACATTTAATATTTTGAAGTCAACTTATATTTAAAAGGGGGGAAAAAAACCTTTAGCTTTGTTTCAGTGAAGTTGTTTTAGCTCTGATTATACAAACTCCTTAGTTCCTTCCCATCACTGAATAGAGCTGGAGTTCCCCACTATTAAGGGCTCAAGGCTGATCCTAGAAAAGACCCCTACACTGTGTGATGCAGCCAAAGAATGACTAGTATTCTGCACTAATTTTTTTTCAAGATTCTTTGAAGTTCAACCTGCATAGCAAATGTTTTGGCATTCTCAAAAAAATGGCTCTTTGCCGATTTTGTGTTTTGTTTTTGTTCTGCCTTTAGAGCGCATAGGCGGGTTCAGACAGGAAGTGTGGCCTGAAAGGGAGAGGCAAAATCCAGGGGGATTAGTCACAGCAAAAGGCTGCTGTGTGATCCTGAGTTACTTTCTGAGTAGCATGGGATAGAAGGAAAACACACATTCGCATCAGGGTCCACATCTTTATGCAAAGCATATCCGGCAGACAGGTGGAAAGTGAAGTCACTTTGTTGTTATGGCATGCAGGAACCTTTTTATTTTTAAAGGACTCTGAAAAAATAATTGAAACAAAAAAAATTGTAGTGACCATTGTCTCCCATGAAAGGACCAAGACAAGGAAACTTTTCTGTAGCCAATTTCATAAAAGCTGAATGCCTAAATGAGAACTTAAGATGTCGTACTCCAGGTAGTTAAGGAATGTTTTTGGCTTAGATTTGAAATAGTCTTCAAAATGGAGAAAATATTCTCCCTTTTGTGTGTATGGATGATTGTTACTTTTTTCTTATGGTCACCAGACAAAATAAGTTTTATAAATACTTTACCCAATTCAGACATTGCTTTAAAGATAAAGGGTGAATCTGCTTCTTATATATAATAAAAGCTCTGAGTAAATTTGATTCCAGTTCAAATGGTTCATTAGACAGAGGAAATATTTATAGAATTTACTACATGAAATTTTTGCATATACAAATATATCCTATCTAATTTAGTCTGGAACTTTAGAATGAACCACAAAAAAACCCATTTTGGGTATTTAGTTGGGAGCATGTAATGATCTAAAGATGCTGCTTTGGCTAGAAAGTTTTCTTTTTAGCTCTTTTAATATAGCCATTTTACTCTATGTCTTTTTTTCACAGAGCAAAAGTAGCATTGGCTGTCTGAATATTTCCTCTTATTTTTACAGAGATCTG
This sequence comes from Alligator mississippiensis, assembly GCF_030867095.1. NCBI lineage: Eukaryota > Metazoa > Chordata > Crocodylia > Alligatoridae > Alligator > Alligator mississippiensis. The sequence continues at coordinate 126,643,193 of NC_081825.1, read as the reverse complement.
ATCTTCAAGCTGACAAACAGATTTAACTGCCAGAGAAGAACACGAACTAGAATTTATATTTAATACACTGGAAATGCACCAAAGGGTGGTGGGGCTGGAAGGGGGAACGACAACAGTTTTTCCACCTCAACAGCTAAAGGTAAATGCACAGAGCTTACATTTTCTTCCCCTTTGTAGTTCTGGGAACAAAATGAACAGCAGAGGGAGCCCCAGCATGGCTTAAGTTCAATAAAATGCAGAGTAAATACTTTCAAAGGGTGACAAATCATTGCTGCCCTCTTTTGGAGCAGTTTCTGTAAAACAGCAGATTCTCCTGAACACAATGTGTCATTTTCCCAAAGTTCCTTCTCTCCCTATAACAGGAACAGAAATTTCAAACCAAGGTAGACACAGCAACTTCCATTCTTTGTACAGCACTCATAAGAATGGTCACATATTTGGACTCAGTTTAACTAGCAAGAAGCTCTTTCGGATGACTAGGGTATTTGTTTAATTAGTCTTCTAATTAGATTTGATTATATAGTACGCTGAGTAAACATTTATTTTATATATATATTTATCAATAGATCAGAGATAATCCTGTCTTATAGGCATCTCCCTCATGTCAGCGTCATTTGCAGGGTTGGATATTCTTTGCCAAAGACGTGTTGTTTGCATTGGCTTTCACACAAGCAATTTGAATCCAGAATATTTTCGTGTTCACTCCTATTGTTATAATCATCTGATCACATGCTGACAGTCCCACCCAGGACTAAGTGCTGGAATTCATATCTGGATTTGGATGTGAATTATGCGAGCATTCAAGTCTGTTCAGATCCTTAACTTTCAAGATGATCTCTGCTCTCCATAAAAGCATAGCATATTTGACAGACTGACTACAATTCTTTTAAATTTGACCTAGTGGAATTTTTTGACAAAACAGCTTTTCATTTGCAAATGTAGATTCATCAAAATAAAACTTCGGACCATATCAGTTTTGACAGGAAATTATTTTCAAGTCCAATATGGAATTATTGATCAGAGAGAAAAGACCACCTCAGTGGCTGAGGTATTCATCTGTGATGAAGAAAACCAAAGTGATTAGAAGTAGGAATTTGAACTTGGGCCCGTTACATCCCAGGAAATTCCTAACCAGTACACTAGTGATCTACTTTTCCCCTGCAAAAATATTTGAAAGGTTGCAGGCTTTTCCTAATGTGGAATGAGGATTTTTTCAAAATCTCAACATTTGTAGAACGGGGAAACCATTTCCTGGCCAGCCGTGATTTGAATATGTGGTAGGAATGCACAATTAATATGAACACCCAGCATCCAGTCATTCTTATTGTCCTGATTAATCAAGCTAAGACATGGGATGGTTCAAAAGCTATTGCAAGGATATTGTGATTGTAAGGTATAGTTACTGCACATGAAAACATACCCCTCATATAACACACACAAATTAATAACTTGAGAGGATTCTATGTCTGTAATATTAAACTTCCTCTTTATTAAAAGAATTATTTATACTATAGGTATCATTGTAGTCATGTACATAGAATTTCATTTCCTGTTGCTTCTACCAAACTCTTTCTTCTGGCAAAGTGCGCTCTTTCACTCAGATTCCATGTAGATTGCTGCACCTTGCTAGTCTGTTGTTTCAGTGTTGTTCAAAAAGTGATTTACTGAGATCAGAAGTTACTAGTTAATAATCCATCCTTACAATGTTGCCTTTACTGCCATCCCAGTGTGGCTTGTTAGGGATCATAGTGTTCTGACCTTTGAATCAGTATCTCACTTCTTGCTCACACGGCTACCATTGGTGGGTAACTTGCTTGTACCTTATTGCTGCCTTCACTTCATTCTATTGGTTTTTTGTAGTGCCCATATATCTTGTTTCTGTTATTCTCCTATATCAAGACAGCTGATGTTTGAGGTTCTTACTAAATCTTCTGGTCCTGCATTTGCTTTGTGTTAGTGAGCCAGCTGTTTGCCATTACTATGCAGTTGTGTACAGTTTCATCTATACAACTTTCCTGAGTCTATAGCTAAATTTTCTATAACTAATCTTTGACTATAGCTTAAACTGATTCCTTTTGCTGTTGCTTACTGTGACCATTTGATGATCAGACCCAAATCTGGTATATACAATGGACTCATAGTCTCCTTTCTTGTAGTATCCTGCCCTTTTAGCTAGGCTTTCTCTGGACTACTTCTGTATACTATCTGTTGCTTCTCTGTTGGGCTTAGCAGACTATCCTCATGGAAGCTGGAGTTTGAGTTGCAGGTCCATCAGTCTCTGTGTATTGCAATGGCTCAACACTACCAACCTGTGATTCCTTCCTTTCTCGCTCTTGGCTATTTTTACCGCTGCCTCCGCCTTCCCATTGCTTTATGATGCCATGGGAAAGATATCTTAAGCTCAAACTACCTGTGTAAAACTGATTCATTTGAATTCTGCTACAGCATCCTGTAGCTAATTTTCTGAGCAGAACATATTGGATGTGATCTATTTTCCAAAACGCTACTTTAGTTTCCTTGTGTAGTTCTTGCCAAAGTTATCTCCAGATAATCTATCCCCCAAATAATAAAATATTAGAATAATAAACTATTGCAAACGTGATGTGTGAGGAACTGCACCTTTCAGAAGCTCTTGCATTAGCTGGTTTGAACTGGTTATTGTATTAGGCAGAAGCTCATGTTACACAATGCTGATTATACGTGGAAGCAGAACTGTTGGGCCTTGTTACATATTCATTTTAGGTAATTCCTGGAGGACTTAATTGTCCACACATTAACATTTAAGCACATTCTAGGCAGCTTAAAATTACACCACTCACGGGCAGGTTTATCTCTGATCCATGGTACCTAGCTCCTGTTCCATTAATGTATGCCTACTCCCCACAGATGAGCTGCCCAAGTTGCAGTCCTCAGCATAAGAGGATGCAGTATCTCCTCCCACACACCCCTGTTCTGTGTGGATAAACTTCCCACCCCCTGTACTCTATTGTGGGTGAGGGCAGGGGGGAGGGGTTTGGCATCTAGCCAACTCCCTCCCCCACCACCCAAACCCATCTCCCACACACCCCGACCTAGGGCTGGGATAAAAACCTATCCTGACTCATCAGCCTTTTAGTCCAGGTTACAGATATTACGCTTTTACTGGTATTGGAATCTGCTCTATACCCATAACAGAAGAGAAGTTCAGCTATATAGACTGGTTTAAAAATGGCAGAACCCAGTCTAAGATCTGCCCCTCTACCAAAGGGTGAATGTGTGTTTTGTTTCCTACTGATCTAAACTATGCTGCCTATAGAAAACCACATAACTTAGATTGACTCCACCTTGGGCTTTTCAAATATCTATACCCAGCCTTAGTGGCAACTTACAGATATAGCTCCTTGTCCAGCCCTTGCTCGCCAACCCTCCAGTGGCAAGTCACAGCTGTGCAGGTAGAGGACAGTCAAAGAAGGTTTTAGGCCTTAAGGTATGACTGCTCCAAACTCGAGCTAGCACTAACACCAACTAACATTTGAGCAGCTCAAAGTGCAAACTGTGTAACAAGGCCCTTTGACTATTTGGCTATGACTGATTATATGCACATTCTTTTTGCCGGTAAATTGAACAAGTCTGTTCCTGTTTTCCCACAGTTCATTTCCTTGGGTCTTTCCCCAGTTCATACGCTGGTCTATGATGCTTGCATTCTCAGTCAGTCACTGTCTGTCCTGCTTTCTCAATTCCTGGAGCATGTATACCTGTCCAGTACTAGCAGCTGTTATTGTCTGGATTCTTTCCCAGAGCATTTCTCGTTAGATGGTATAAGGCTGGATCTTTCTCTTACTCATTTTCTCTGCCAATACTGGACTCATAAGAGAATCATTAGAACAGGGGTAGGAAACCACTGACATGGGTGCCAGTGTGGCACATGAATGCACTTTGCTTGGCGCGCACACTTTGGACCAGATGGCAGGGAAGAGGCCAGGGATGCACTGCCACAATAAGGATCAGGCCTTTTGTGGCACCTCCCCCTACCCCCCCCAATCTGCCCCTGGCATGCCTTACAAGTCGAGGTTGTGGGTCTTTTTGGCACTCTGCCCAAAAACGTTGATGATCCCTGCATTAGAAAATATTTGTGCCTCTAGGATTACATATGGATGCCAGACTCCTGAGTCCTAAAAAAATTATCTATTTCCCTTTCTGCTTCTCAGTGTCTGCTCTGTTTCTAGATGTCCTTTATTTGCTGTTAATAACACCCTTATTCTGCTCTGGGTCTTATTTCTACGACGGTGTTTCATGTAATACCTGCTGGGTATCATCATGAAAGTAACCCGTCTTTGTAAAGCTAAATAGTCTTTTTATTACGAAAAAATGGTGAGTCTGTTCTCCACGCCCCACCCCCCTGGGACCTGCCTGCCTGAGGTGCACGGGGGGCCTGGTGCTTCCCTCCACAGCTGCGGTGCCCCCCAGGACTGCCCGAGCCAGGTGCCTGTAGGCGGGTGCCACCTGGGGGGGTCCCACTGCTACTGTGAAGGAAAGCACCAGCTCCCCCCTGCCCCACAGCTCAGGGACCACTCTGCCTGCCAACAGCTCGCTCTCCCCTTCCCGCTGTTGGAGAGGCAGGTAAGGATCAGGCGGACATGGATGTACATGACACGGGGGTTTACGCCACCATAAATTGAAGCAGTGTTTTTAAAAATCCACTGCTTCAATTTAGGGAGAATTAAACCCCCATGTCATGTATAAATGCCCTATAGTTATACCCGGTAGTTAGATCTGAGGGTCAAGAAGGGCCAGGCTGGATTCTCTTCTTCCTATCCTTCACCATCATTAATAAAGGTACTACAAGCTAAATTATGCCATCAGTGATGCTTCTGCAGAGCCTTCAAATTTTTTAAGCAAGTGTACAATGACTGAAATTAATGCATGTGCTAAGCTTTAGGACTATAAGTAGTCCTGTTAATGACAATGGAACTGTTTATGTGTGCAAAGTTAAGTATATATGTAATAGTTTGTTGGCTGGGTATTTAGTGACCGGTTCATTTAGGATTCAAAAGAATACATCTGCCTCTGGCTGGTAATAAATTAAATATTCATGGCATTTGAATGTTGTTCCTGCAACTTTACTCATTGGCCAACATCTATCCAATTAAATTCCATAAGACAAGGATAAACACAAAGCAAAGCCAAATTCTATTCCACCTCTTAGGGCACGCCCAAATGAGTTTGCATGTGCCTCTTGCCCCGTCTCAAACCCTTTCGAGATGGGGCAAGAGGCACATGCAAGAACGAAAAAATGTTCCCCACACTGCCAACTTGTAGCACAGGGAGAAAATTAGACCCCTGGATATCCAGGGGTCTAAAAAAAACGAAGTTAAAAAAAGAGGGGCAGGACATGGTCCCGGACCATGCCCTGAGGCAACCAGAGGCTGGGTCCTCCACAGAGATGCTCTGGCTGCTAGAACATCTCTATGGTTGGCCCCTCATCCTGGTGCTGAAATGTGTGGCCTGCCAGGCAACGTGTTCAGCACCAGGGCTCCAGTGCCATAAGTAAGGGGTCGGGGGTACCGGAAGGGGGGGAGGGGACTATATCCAGAGTGTATCCAGAGTGTGTCCTTTAAATTCTGGTCCTTTGTGACAGAGACAGACAGATGGACAGAGGAAACTTGTTTTTAAATATCTTTCTTTCTATCTTAATCAAATTTCACTTTATATTTAATAAATTATTGTTGTGTGACAGGTAACACATTCATGATGGCATGGATTGTTCTCAATATTTTATTGCTGGGTGTATGTGAAAACCTGTGTAACTCAGGAGTCCCTTTGACACGTGTAAGTAATTTATGCATCTCATATTCATCTTTATTAGCCTTCCTGCAAAAAAAAAAAAATATATATATATAGTGTATGTATGTATATGCATGTGTATGTATGTATTTGTATATACATATATAAAACTTGTCTAACTATATATAATAGCAAACATACACAAACATACATTTTTTACATTCACTGCGCATATGTGGCTATCAGTGTCAGCAATAATGGCGTATGTTCATATGTGTGGTAAGCTTTGATTTTTGAAATATTAAATATTTTGATCAGAGACAGAAGTATGTGATCTACAAAAAGATACTTTTATCATAATCACTGATCCCTTTATTCATGCATTTGAAGATATCCAGCCTTTTCAATTATTTTGCCCATTTTTTGATGCAGAAAAAACTGGAAGGAAGACATTTTAACTTATTTTAAAATATTGCAGAGTTAGATTATACAAACTTACTGTTACAAGAGCATACTTTAGTTTTCATGTCTCCTTAAAAGATGTGGAAGCACTGTATTCACAGTAAGTTATATAAAGTCACTTCTCTTATACTTTGGGTTTGCCACCAGAACTCTTTTGCTAGTCTGTGACTGAATGGGGTAACTGAAAGCACTATAATATGTTGTGCTACACCTGTAACATTGAAATTAACATAGTTATCACCTACCAAGGAAACATGCCTATGGAAAATTTCTTCTCTGCAGCCTAGTAAATTAAACAGGTGACTCTCTGTGACCTTCCTGTCCCTAAATGGAAGCTTCTTACCCAGAACAACCACCTCAGCTGACAAGAGTGAATAAGTATAGCAAATTTCAAAATCCAAGCTAAAGGGGTATATTGAAATCAATTGTTTCAGCCACTGACCTGTTACGAGCATCTGTATGTCATCTCATGTCATGTCTTGCCATGTCTATATTAATATGCTTATAAATTATGTATAATCTATGTGCATTTATACTCATCCCTTGAGGATAACTAAACAATAACTTGAGTTGATGTATCTGACATACATGCATTGGGAATGTGGAAAGTATTTTTGCTTCATGCTGCATGATACAAGGTTTTTAGAATGTTGGAGTCAGGGAAAATGTGACTTCACTTAATTATTTTCCACTCTGAAGAACATGTGTATTTAAAAAAGGTATTGTGGGGTTCTAGGTTTGTCTCTTAATGTTTCACCAAAAAAAAGAGAGAGAGGCCAAGTTCTTCAGTAAAATGATGATTGGTCCAGACATGAGCTAAAATGATGACCCTCAGTAAGTTTGTATAATTTAACTCTGCAATATTTTAAAATAAGTTAAAATGTCTTCCTTCCATTTTCTTCTGCATCAAAAAATGGGCAACATAATTGAAAAGACTGGATATCTTCAGATGCATGAATAATGGGATCAGTGATTATGATAAAAGTATCTTTTTGTTGATCACATGACCAGGGGCAGGGGCAGGAGGTTGGACTGCTCCAAGCTCACACATGGAGGCTGTCTGCTCGGCTAGGGCAGTAGGAGGTCTTTTGGCCCCAGCTGAGGCTGCCCTGGGCTCCAGGGCATCCTATACCCAGGAGGTGTACAGTGGGAGATGCAACATCACTAGAAATAAAGATTCTGCAGGTCACGTTCCATCTTTGCTAACATCCTTGCACTCTCAGTTTCTTCCACATAAACTCCAACAAAGCTCAAGTCTCTGCTACATTGTGCAATTTCGGTGGTGCAAAGGGGCACTGAAGTAAATAGAAAATGTCTTTATTTGGCTTAAGGGTAACGTGTACCCCATTCCCAGCCATGATATAGGTGGAAGATTAGAGATATGTCAGAGGCAAATCAGAGGGGTAGTTGAAAAGCCCTGTTCTACACCATTTCTGTGTTTCTCACCAGGAACCACAGAGCAAAGTGTAAATTAGATGAAATCTTGAGGCTGCTTTAATCAGTGGCTGGGCTGGCCACAGTTTGGCATGAGCCCCTGGATTATATAGAGCTAACTTATAAGTACTTTCAGCTATAACCTCCCACTTTCCCCCACCCACAAAAACCAGGACAGGAAATCTGAGAATCAGGCCCTCCGTTCCCAGAACATCTGAATGGGCATGTAACTGAAAGAAGCAACTGTGATGACAGCACTCATAGGCTAGGGACAGACATTACACATAAACAGGTTTAAGTGATCAGAAACTGGTTTAAACCTGTAACAGAACAGATGTTCAATGCACATAAACCAGTTTGAGAATGGCTGAAACTGGTTTGAGATAAACCTGGTTGATATCAGACTTAACTGATTTGGCTCAAACTGGTTTATGCAATGTCTGTCCCAGACCCCTTGCTGGTTTAAGATAAACCAGACACCCCCAGCATCCTGGCATACTCTCTGGGCTGGGTGGGGCTCTCTGCTCCACAGTAGGGCTGGCCCCTCCCTTCTGCTCCCTGGCCAGAGCTCCGGCAAACTTGCAGGCACAGGAGGGTCTACTGGCTATCCTGTGCCCCTTTCTGCCTGCCCCCTCACCACTCACTGCCAGTTCACATGGCAGGACAATGCTGGCCCCTGCTGTGCGACCCTGACTCCACAGGGAGCAGAGATCCGGGGCAGCACAGGGTGGGCAGTAGTGGTGAAGAGACCCCGGCATGGATCTCTGCTCCCTGCAGAGCCATGTCAAACAGCAGGGCAGTGCTGGTCCCTGCTGCATGACTTGGCTCCACAGGAAGCAGAGATTTGGGGCAGCGCAGGGCAGGCAACAGCAGCAAGAAGATCCCTGGTGCAGATCTCTGCTCCCTGTGGAGCTGAGTCATGCAGCAGAGACCAGCAGGCTTGCTTCGCACTCTGTGCTGCTTCCCTGCCCCGTGTCCCAGCATGACAGGGATCAGAGATCCATGCAGGGGTCTCCTCTCCTGCACAAAGGGCAGTGGCCCTCCCCCCTCCCTGAACAAGCCACCCATGGCCCCATCCTTCTCCCCGCTGGGGCCCTGCAGCCCCCGGCCTCAAACCATGCCCAGCTGAGGAGCAGTAGGGATGTGTGAAGCTTGCAGCCCATTCAAAACAGATTCAGCTGAAACGAAACAGGACAGTGATCTGAAGCACCAAAATGAATCGCTGTCCTCCAAAATGGCCGAATCCAAAACCAAATCAAAACACAGCTGTTTCACACAGCCCTACCTGATGAGGGCAGCCACTTAATGCTCAGCTCCCTGGGGTGGAGAGAGAAGTTTGAGACCAGCCAGCAGGGAAGAAACATCTCCCTACTGAGCTCTGGCTCGAGGAACACCCCAAAGGTAAGGGTCAGGCTATGGGGAATAAGGAGGCCTCATTTTTCCTGGGCATGAACTGCCCAGGAAGAGTGGCCTGGTGGAGCTGTCTGTGATGGGGTAGCTCCCCAGAAATGCGAGGCCAGTTACTTCCCCAGTGAAAGGCAAGGAGGGGTGCCTCAAAACCCCCACATCCCTGGTGGGTTTGACTGACACAGGGGGAGCCCAGGTTCAAGGGAGTCCTGAGGCAGGGGCTCAGGCCGGTGGAGGGACCTGGAGCCGCACCCAGGCTCCCTGTGAGACCTGAGGTTGCAGAGGCCCTGAGAAGGGGCCAGGTGTGGCTATGGCCACTTGAGCCTCACAGGGTGTACGGCCTCAGGCTGCAGCCACCTGAGCCCCATGGGGTGGAAGTGAGCCCCAGTGAGGGGGTGGTGTGGAACCCCAGTGAGGGGAACTGAGGGCTGGGAGCCCAGTATGTGTTTGTTTGTTTGTCTTTGTGTAAATAAAGACCGCTGCACAACACTGGAGGAAACAGTGAAGCATAAACACTAGGGCTGTGTGAAACGTTGCTGGTCTAGTTCAACTTGTGTTTTGACATTTTGATGGAACAGCATTTCATTTTGAATTTCAGTTTGATTTGAAACCGCTGTTCTGTTTTGTTTCATCAAAACAGTGATGCTGTTTCGATGTTTTGCCCATAGGCTATAATGGGGAAGCTCGAAACAGCCTCTCTCATCTGGCAGGAAGATCGGGAGCCCACAACCCTGGGAGAGCTGCAGGGGCTGTGCCAGCCCTCCCAGGGTTGCGGGCCCCCAATCTGCCTGCCAGATGAGGGAGGGAAGCCGAGTGCTGCCACCGGCTCCAGGCAGTAGCACCTGCCTTCTGTCATCTGGCAGGCAGATCCGGGGCTGCAACCCCAGGAGGGCTGCAGGGGCTGGGCAATCAGGCTCAGTTCTCTTCCCCAGCCCTATCGAGCTGAGGAAGGAAACTGAACCCAATCACTCAGTTCCCCTCCCCAGTGCTGCGATCGATTGGGCTGGGGAAGAGAACTCAGCCCAGTTGAGCTGAGTTCCCCTTCCCTGCACTACAAACTTCCCAGCTGAGTTCCCTTCCCCAGCCCAATCATAGCGCTGGGGAGGGGAAGTCAGCCGGGCTGCTTCGAAACTTGAAATGTTTCAAAACTTTTGAAACATTTCAACTGCCCTCGTTTTGTTTCAAAGCTGTTTTGAAGCCCTTCATTTTGTTTTGATTTCATTGTTTTGAGCTCAAAATGAGTCAAAACAGTGTCAAAATGAAACAGCCGGTGAAATTTTGCAAACCCTAATGACCACATAAGGGGTGGTTGTAGCATGTAAACACTGCCCCATTAACTAGGGTATTCAAAGGGCAGCCTCCCACCTACTTAACATCTTAATTAGTTAACAACAAGGCATGGCAGTTGAGCAAGGCAGGTGGTTTTCCCAGAGACAGGAGTATGTCGGTGCTAACACTGGACTTGAGAGTCACCCTTGTCACAATGTGGTATGCTGGCTAATGCTGAAAGGTGTCTGTGTGTGTGTCTCTCTCTCCAATTTCACTGGGGCAGGCAGACAGAACAGTGCCTGCTTAGGGCTATTTGGAGACAATCAACAGGTTAGCTGGTGAGCTGTTTAAGAAGCTTGAAGTAATGGAGAGAAACCATTTTTTTGCTAATTAGGTGACTAAAAACTGTTATCACTATCAGCCGCCAGCTGGCTTGCTTGCCTGTCAGTTTACTGCAGACAGTAGGATGAGGCAGGGAGGGAGAGCTCCATATCATCAACAGATGCATGCACTGCACCCTCCCTCCCCCCGACCCCTTGCCTCAGAGTGCTAGCTGAGGGCTGGGGACTGGCAACACTCCTGCCCCTTGAGGAGCCAACGGGGAAAAGCCTGGGAGACCATTCAGGCAGACCTCCCTAATGAGGGAGTCCTGCCAAGACCTACCCATGCCCCCCTTAGCTCAGCTCCCAGCAGAAGGGAAGGGATGGTTACTCTTGTGCCCCCCAGCTTCTAGCCTGAGCCACTGCAGGCATCTAACTGAATTTCCTCAGTCCAGAGAGAATGTCTGTCCAGTTTCAAACCAGTTCAGCCTAGCCAGCTTAGACTAACCTGCAAAGATTGAATCAATTCAGGCTCAGGCTTTTTGAATGTCTGTCCCTAGCCCTAGAGTCATAGAATCATAGACAAGTAGGGCTGGAAGGGACGTCCAGAGGTCATCTAGTCCAGTGCTTATCAACCTTTTTTGTACCAGTACCCAGCTGTAAACATCAGTGGCCAGTTTGACTGGACTGGCATGGGGAGGAGCCACTTCTGCAGCCCAGCAGGTGGAACATGGTGTGGGAGGACAGAGAGGGAAGGCAAGATTCATTGCTGCCACTGCCACCGGAGCCCCTGCACCAGCAATGCTGCCAGCAACTCAAGGTATAATGGATGGGTGGGAGGGCACTGCCTTCACCTTCTCCCACTGCCAGCTGCTCATGCACTGGGCAGCGGCTCTATCCTGTTGCCATGGTCCAGCCATTGCCACCGCTTCTCTCAAGCCACGGCTCTACCCCAGAGAGGAAGTTGGAGGATGGGCAGTATCGCCTGTGCCCCCTTGCACCCTTGACACATCATCTATGCCTCCTCCCACCTCAGCATGTCCCACCTCTCACTCACCTCCCACCTCATAGACTTACCTGTGGAGAGCTGTGGGAGCTGCTCTCCATGTTGCCTGGCTGCCATGTGCATGTGTGCATGCACACATGTACATGGTGCCCCCTGCCTGGTTGCCCTCCTTCTGCTCCCTCCAGCCCCTGGCTGAAATTCTGCCAGCCTGCAAGGAAAATCCTGAGATTTCCCACATTTTTCTCCTCTAAAGGTAAATCCGTTTTTATAGTTTGATGATCCTTTTTCTTGAAGTTTGTTCACAACCCTTTCATATATTCTTGTGACCTGTGTTTGGGTTGCAGTCCCCAGGTTGAGAAATGCTTATCTAATCCAACCCCCATGCAGAAACGGGACATGGGCTCCTCCTGGGTGAGCTGTGTGAAAATGCAAGAGTTTAACAATACAAAAAGGATAATTTGGGTGTTAATAGTACAGGTAGAAAGAGAGGTGTAAGTGGGTAGTTCTGTACCCTGGCTGGCAGTGATGAATAGGGCAGCAACGCAGTAGCTGAGAAAGACCCAGTGGCAGCTGCTTCTATTTGTCCCCCACTCTCTCCCCCCGAGTCAGCAACTGGTGTTGGTACCCTGGTCACACCATCTTAGTTATACTACTGAAATAGCCCTGAATTCCAGAAGAAAAACCTAAGCAACCTTTTAAATGCTACTGACTGAACTTAGTGTATTTTCTGTGCACTGCAGTAAACTATAGTCTATATAAGATGCATCTTTACCCTTCCTTCTGCCTTTGCTTTCCTAGAAAACACACAACAAGGACCCATTTGCATTATTTTCCCAAACTAGCTCTGAGTTGATAGAACCTCAGATTAATTAAAAGATAATTACACTTTACTGAAGTGGCTAAGGTCAATTCGCTGAGGCAAAATTACTGTTTTATTAGAAATATTTGTGCTTAATCAATTAGACTGGAACCCCTGCAGTACTGGGCTCCTGACTTTTTGAGTCTCTCTCTCATGAGCATTAGTCAATGAAGGAAGGAGAGAGACAATTTGGGCATCCAGGTCTTATATCTTCTGCATCAGGAAATGAACTAGATGTGAACTGTGAAAAGATGAAGCTTGAAAAGAGAGAACAAGGTGGTAGTGGTGATGGAGAAGGCGGGGGGGGGAGTGTTATTTTGAATTATACCTATTTCTACCCTGTTTGGATTTTTCATTAGGAGAAAATGCTATTCACGTGCTCCCCAGGAACATTGTAAAACATATACAGACTTTGTGAATTCTTTGTGCTGTTCCTGCATAGCTCTGAAAGCTGTATAAAACTTTTCCCACCCTCTACAAATGATTCCCCGGGCTATAATGTCAATGAGTAGATTAAAAGATAGAGGACAGGAGCCAATAAGCTTTGAGCAGTTCTGATAACCTCTGTGCTTGATTACTGCAGTAAAAAAAAATCACACTGATGCCAATTCTATTGCAGAATGAGTAAGTAGATGTTCTCTTCTGCTTAGGAGGTGGCAAACTAAGAGCTTTCTCAATCTTTTAGAGTGATAAAATAACTGTCATATGTAGCTATTTGCAGTGGTAAAATACCTGGTTATCACTTCTCAGGGACAGACTAAATATGTGTAAAATTCCTATCAAAGTCCCTGAGTGAGTGTATATGAAATTATGTGAAATAGGTGCAGGATTGACTAAGAAGGCTGGCTAAGCAAAGAGAGGATACATGCAGATTTGTAATTTTCCTGAGAGTCCCCACTTCTCTCCAAAAGACAAAATGGAAGCCTCTTTTCTTTAGGTGCAGGAAAATTATACTAAGGCTAAGTATGGATGTTCAAAAAACCCCAATGCAGAATCAGTCAAGCTCATGTGGATTTCTGTAGGTGGTATAGGTTAGTTCAGGAGTGAAAACACACATTCATCCTTGCGGTGGGGAGGACACATGCAGACTACATTCACTGGCTGAGGCCAGCAACTTGGGGGCACTCCTGAGTGCCTCCCAGAGGGCTCCCTAGGCTACCAGAAAGTGCAGCTGAGCATCTGGGCCATCCGTAATTGGCAGCCAGGCATGGCCGAGCACCCTTCCCCCTCTTCCCCTTCATCATCAAGCACAGGTATCTGTCAAATGCAAGCAGGCAGCTGATGCAGCTGTGGATGCTTGTTCCCTACGGTCCAGTCTGTGGCACGGTACTGTTTGTGCCTGCCACTTCAAGATCAGAGCCAAACAGCTAGCACGTGCTTGATTGCGGCAGCCATTTTAGATCCCTGGCTGCCTATATAAATAGATCGGTTTCCTGCTGACAGGCTAGGCAGCAACATCGCCTGGCTATGAGGCTGCTTGCAACAATCTGGAGGCAAGGGCAGGAGCTGTAGGGGATGGTTTGGAGTCTCCTGGTCCTGGGCATAACCTAAAACTGCACTCTGCAAGGAGTGGGTGGCCTGGTGGGGCTCTCAGTGGCGTGGGGGCCCCCAGGAAATGCCAGGCCAGTTACCACCTTGGTGAAAGGTGGGTTGGGGTGCCTTAACCCTAGCCCTCACCTCTGGTAACACCGGAGGTAGTTGGGGGCCAGGCATGGTTGTGGCCACCTGAGCCCTGTGGGGTGCAAGACCCCGAGAGATGCCGAGGAGGAAGAGTTGGGGGCCAGGCACAGCTGCAGCCACCTGAGACCTGTGGGGTGCAAAACCCCGAGGAGGGAGAGTAGGAGCCAGGCACAGCTGCAGCCACCTGAGCCCTGTGCAGGGTTCAAGACCCCGAGGAGGGAGAGTAGGAGCCAGGCACAGCTGCAGCCACCTGAGCCCTGTGCAGGGTTCAAGACCCCGAGGAGGGAGAGTTTGGGGCCAGGCACAGCTGCAGCCACCTGAGACCTGTGGGGTGCAAGACCCCAAGGAGGGAGAGTAGGAGCCAGGCACAGCTGCAGCCACCTGAGCCCTGTGCAGGGTTCAAGACCCCGAGGAGGGAGAGTTTGGGGCCAGGCACAGCTGCAGCCACCTGAGACCTGTGGGGTGCAAGACCCCAAGGAGGGAGAGTAGGAGCCAGGCACAGCTGCAGCCACCTGAGCCCTGTGCAGGGTTCAAGACCCCGAGGAGGGAGAGTTGGGGGCCAGGCACAGCTGCAGCCACCTGAGCCCTGTGCAGGGTTCAAGACCCTGAGGAAAGGTAGTTGGGGCCAGGCACAGCTACCACCACCTGAGCCCGCTGGGGAGGGAAGCCCTGAGGCCTCAAGTGAGAGGGGCAAAGATGAGTAACCCCAAGTGAAGTGGCGGTGTGGAGCCCCAGTGAGGGGGGCAGAAATGAGGACCCCAGTGAGGGGGGAGCCCCAAATGAGGGGGCAGAGTGAAGGGGGAGGTAAACCCCAGTGAAGAGGGAGGTAAACCAGAGGGCTGAGAGCCCAATATGCTTATATAGAGAGAGCACAATGATATGCTGCTCCAGGGGGGGAGTGAGAGTCCCCGTGAGACCCTGGAACACAAGTCATGGTGTGAGTCACTCCAGCTCCCACAGCCGGGTGGGTCACCTGCTAGTAGGGCCAGAAGGCAGACCCCAGGAGCAGGAGCAGGGCTAGACTGGCAGAGACCTGACATAGAGTACCCTCAACTGGTCAATGCTGGGGCCAGGACCAGAATCGTCAAAAGGGCCAGGGGCCCACCACAAGGGACACCCAGAGCTGAGGGCCTGGGGTTCTGACTGGCCTTGGAGGTGAGGCCAGGGCCTGTGTGGCCAAAGGTCCCGGGGGGACTATGCCCGAGAGGTGAAATAGTTTCGGGGAGCTAGGCAGCCTGAATAAAGGTGGGGTACACTGCTGGAATGGAAGGATCTTAGAGGGGTCTGAACTGGAGGATTCTGGGGCCCAGTGTGGGGCTGGCAAGATTAACAGCTGGATGCCATCTGCGAGGCATGGGCAGCGGTGTTGGGAAGGTACGGAGCCGCAGATAGCGCCCCCTGGCATCGGGGCAAGAAAATGGGCAGCCTCCCACCTAATTAAGATCATTAATTAATTAAAAACAAGGCATGGCAGGTAGGAAGGTGGGAAGTTGGCCCAGAAACAGGGGGGTGGGCCAAAGGCAAATTGGCCCAGAGAAGGCCCCCCTGTTACACAGTCATGTTCCCTAGGGCTGTGCTCACTCACAGAAGGATGAGGGGGGTCCCTGTGTAGGCTCACACACACTCAGCCAGGGGGCCCCATGCTGTCATGAATGGGTACAACCCCCAGGAGCCTGACCAGCCTGCAGGCCATGGTTGAGAAGCCCTCCCCACTTCTTCCCTCTCCCCTCATCAGTCACTGTACTGACTTGGGTCTGTGAGAGCCTGGGGTGGGGCAACTGTGTGATCAGCCAAAGGAGTCAAGCATGGAGTGGATAGTCGGGGGATGCGAAGGTTCCTGGAATGCCTGAAGATACTGACTTAACTTGAATCGGTAGGGGATCTGGTACAGAAGTTTGACTCCCCTGTCTAACCTAAATTGATTAAGTTCCAGATCGATCCAGGTCTATCTTAGATCAGGTTCCACCGTTTTTAAACCAGTCTTTGTGCACTGAACTTCTGTACTGTTACCTGTTTAGTTTCTGAGCTCTTATACCAGAAAACTGTAATGTCTGTACCTGACCTTAGAAAACACTTGCACATGAATGTTAGAGAACAATCCCACATTGGAAGGAAAAGGGGATAGAATTGCTAAAGTACTAGGTCCTCCTTCAAAAAGATCTTATTCACCTGTGCTTTCTATGCTTTTATTCTCTGCCTTTTTAGGTGTTTTTTTTTCCTTTCTCAGAAGTATAATATTAATTCAATTTTGATGGAATTAATTAATTTGATGACTGATGAATTATCACATTAGCCTCAAATTCAAATTGGGTGATAGTTGCTAGAATCCAGTATCACCTCCTTACCAGTTAAACCTCTATGTAGAGCAGGAAGATTCATTCCATCCTTCTGCCTGATGTAAAATTATTTGAAGCCTGTTTAATCACTTAGAATATGATCCTGTAAGGCACTTGACTCATTGCAGAATTATTTCCTTAAATGAGAATGGGCATAGCAGCAGAAGGAATAAAAGGATCTATCTGATGTATTATCCCCTCTGGGCATCTGATGTGGGGGGATTCTGTGCAGCACTTTATTAACCCATCCCAGAAACCTGGTTCTGTTACAAATTTTAACAATTACCATACCATGTACTGTGGCAGTGCTCTGAATATGCCAGTTGTCTGATTACAATGAAAAACTGGCAGACAGCATCCAAATTCGTTTTCTCTCTTTCTTAAGGCATGCTGATCATGAATTGGCCTTTTCAAATTTAGGCTTTTTTCCACTTAGGAACGTACAACATGCACTTCTCCTTTGAGGTTTTCTTTTCATTAAAGTTTGATTATGGAAGAAATCTCTTGGGGTGAAAGGAAATGCTCTCACTTGAGTCCTTTAAGATGTTAAGGTTTCCAAACTATGTCTGAGAGCTTTTGGTCTTTTTATTTTGCATGATGCAAAACTATATGCTGGGGCAAAGGGAAGCAGTTTTAAAAAAAAGAAATTAAAGCATCTGGGAATGAATAAGGGAGTCTTCCCACACACTAGGTAACCACATTGAGGGGAACAAAATCTCAGGCACAGTCCTGAATGCTTCAGAAGTGCAAGTAATCTACACTACTTCCATCTGTGATTACATGCTTATCAGTATACCTGCCCTCAGCTGAGAGGTAAAACTGATTTGCTCAGACACTCTTCTGTGTGAGTGTAGTAAAAGGTAGCCAAGGGCTTGAATCTTGAATCATTGTTGCCTGGTTCACAAATATCAATGTCTGTGTTTACTCAGAAGGTGCATCAAGATGTTGCTGGTGCCATGGGAATGTATTTGAAAGGAAGGTTTGGGCAATACAAGAACAATTATTTAAATGCAAGACAAAAGTTCCACTTAAAGGACTTCAGTTCTTCAGATCCAGAACTGTCGTGGAAAGTTTGGGATAGTTGTTCCCTTTCCCTACACAGCCGAACATGTCACATCTGTCTAATAGGCCTGTGCAATCTCTGAATCAAGCAGATCCCATCCCCTGCCTGCTCTCCCAGCCCTGTCAATGGCTGCCCCATCCAGCCCCAGCATCCCGGCTCTTTAAAAAGAAAAAAAAAAGCCCCACACTCACCAGCTGCTGCCAGGCAGGTGGGTGATCCCTGCTGCCCCCCACTGCTCCACACTGCATGGAGGGCCCTTCCATGAGCCCAGAGGCACCAGTGGCTGCTGCAGCAGCTGGTGAGTGTGGCACATCAAAAAGAAAAAAGAAAAGAAAAAAGCACCAAAACTCTGGGGCTGGGTGGAGCAGCCATTGATGGGGCTGAGAGAATGGGTGGGGGTTGGGGACTTGTGGAGCAGCCCCCCATGCAGTGCAGGGCAGCAGGGGGCAGTGGGGATCATCCCGCCACCTTGCAGGAGTTGGTGAGTGCAGGGCTTTTTTTTTTAAGAGCCGGGATGCTGGGGCCGGGCAGGACAGCCATTGACAGGGCTGAGAGAGTGGGTGGGGGTTGGCAGGCACTCAGAGGGAGTGGGGGAGCAGGCAGGGGATGGGACATGGTGGGACCCCCCCTAAGCTTTCCTCCTCCAGCCTCTTTCCCCCCCCCCACCCACACCCTACTTACTGGCATGGAGTCCGGGTCCAGCTCCCTGCAGCAGCGAGTGAGGACTACCTAAATCTCTGAATCTCTCTGAATCATTTCCAAATTGATTCGGAGAGCTTCAAATGGATTCGGACCTTTTTATTGGTCTCCTGATTTGATTCCAATATGGAGATTTGGCCACCGAATTGGGCCGAATCACCTCTGAATTGAATCAGCACCTGAAGCTTTGCACAGCCCTACAGTCTAATACACCATTCTTTGCACTTCTTAGTGATGTCTCTTGAGTGTGTTCATATTAACTAAAATTGCTCTTTTCCAACAAAACTGGGTTTGCCTCAGTTTGATTTGATTCACTGGGGAGCTAATTCATGAGAACGATTTCAGTCCAGAAGGAGAGTGAAGCATGGTGAAGATTTTTAGTTCTTCACACTGATGGCATATATATATTTTTTATTTTAAAG
This sequence comes from Alligator mississippiensis, assembly GCF_030867095.1. Taxonomy (NCBI): domain Eukaryota; kingdom Metazoa; phylum Chordata; order Crocodylia; family Alligatoridae; genus Alligator; species Alligator mississippiensis. Next base: position 126,624,473 of record NC_081825.1, on the reverse strand, counting down.
TTTTATTTAATGCTATTACCACCTCATTTATATCCTTTAGAAGAGTGGTGTTTATTCCTGCTCTTTGCTACAGCCATGTGAAGAAAAAAAATCTGTTTTAAATCAAACACTTGTTTATATGATCTAATAGAAAACACCAGTGTATATATCAAATTTAAGTTCAAAACATGTGTTTAAAATTGACACTAAGAATAAATGTGTCAAAACTGCAAATATTTATTGAGTCAATTTGTTTAAGTCTTTAACAGAAATATCAGAATTAAAAGGATGTTAGGTCCAATGTAAGGAATGATAAAGTATGTTTTCTATACATTTAAAAGGTTACAGGACAAAAACACTGAAAGAGAGCCAACAGAACATCATTGTAAGATCACACTGTAAAATGATCCACCGAAGAGTGAAAACTAGAAATACTAAGTGAAAAAAGTTGTAGTACAAAATAAAATGGTAAATATGTACTTGGTGGATGGGGCAGAGTTCTCCTAGGGATGTGACAGCGAAAGATTAAGGGCTTGTCAACATACGACATTTTACAGATTTAACTTCAGGTGCTATTTAAAGGTGATTTAGTGAAACTACTGCAAGGGGCTGCATAGAAACACTCCAATTGCTATAAACTTTAGCTTAAATTCCTTAGGAAAGACAAGTTAAACTGAGACAAACTACTATTAATAAAAAATCAGAGCATCTATGTGAGATTTAGATCCAAGTTTAATGAAATTAGTTTACAGACAATTTAAGTTAAGCTGTGACAACTTTTGTATGTAGACAAAATCTATTTTGTCCTGGTCCCAATAAAGGCAGTAGAGGAAATGTAACTTGTTGAAATGGGAACAGGCTCAAAAAGAGTGTTTTGCTTGCAGTAACGAAGGGCTTCCTTTTTAGAGATACAGGAGAAGTCTTAAAAACAAGTCTCAAACATGTTGGTCTTATTTAAGTGTCATTTGTCGGAAATAGGTCTTTCCAATCCCCAAACTTCGGAAATTTGGGTCCAGCCCAAACCATATATTAACCGTGTAATTCTCATTTGCTTGTTCATAGAGCAAACATGAAATATAATTTGAAGAAAAATAATTTTTGTAAAAACACGTATGTTAAAATATTGTTTTCTCTCCTTCAAATAAACCTGGTATCTTCTAGAGATGATTTACCTAGAATATATTCTAATCTTAATAAAAGTCAATTGCCAAAAATCCAGTGGTATGACCAAAGATTTTAAATTTTCTTTTAATACAACTTTTGCTGTGCTGGCAAGCTGTAGCCTTCGCTGACAGAAAGTGGAGTGTGATGATAACCTTACAGCAGGCAGCAGGGGGCTGTGAACTCCAGGAATGATCACAACCCCTGGATGGCTGCACTGTAATTGAGTACCCTCTGGGGGCAGCATTGTAACATCATTGAGCAGCACTACAGCCTCAGTTGAGGCTCTTATCTCAGCCACAGATTAATGCTACAATTTTGTTGAGGCTTATAATAAAGAGAAGTGCAAAGAATGAGGTTATTACAAAGGGGGGAAATCCTAAAATGAAGAGATGAGGGGAATTTCTGAGATCTTACTCCCATCAATTTAACACCTACGTTCACTTGCTATGCGTCATGCAATCCACACTGGAAGCTCCAAGATCTTTCTAACTTTCAAGGAGTTCAAACAGTAAATGAATTACTGGGTCTTACCATGAAAATGGGAAGAGTGGGCTACATTGTTCTGTTAGCTGCAGACTCTGTGTGTACGTCCAGCAGCTAAATGTGGTCTGAAATGCTTTTGGCTGGCTGGATGGCCCCAATATTTTTAATGGCCTACATAGTTTCTGATTTGCTATCTACAGCATTCTCTACTTGTAGAAGAGAATTGGGATGGACTTATGAGAGGAGATATTTGAACAGCTGGAAAAGGGATAGGTAATAATTCTGTCAAATGTAAACTTGATTGTCAGACTTATTCTATTAGTATCATAGGACCTTTGCTGAGATTTGACTAAGGCCAGTGAGTCTCCAGCTGTTGTTTAACAGTAATATATCAGTTCTGTATAGAGCTGCATATGCAGGATGAAATATTATCTTCAATAGCAGTTACTTTGTGTGCATAAATGTGGTCTCTCTATATAAATATTTATAGATAGACATGCATAAAAATATGAATTGAGGGTTCCATGCAAGTTGTGATCAGTATACTTTAAGAAGGTATCTGAAGGTTCAGTTTGGCCAAAAATGGCTTTGAAATCTTGCTTTTCCAAATTTGTATGACTGTCTTTTGATTTGGAAATATCCAACATGAAAGTCTCACATTTCCGACTTTCTTTTGCACCTTCCAGTTTCTTAGTTTCTAGTTTCACCCAGCCTAAAAAACTGTCAGAACGAAGTCTTCCTCACCCCACTCTTGGAATGTAGTACTAATCCATGCTAGGGTGTGCCTTACATGTAGGCTATTGGTGCAGATCTTTAAACCATCACTGAAATGTAACAATAGGCTACTAATGCAATCTCCCATTCCTGGATGTGCATTAGTAGGCTATAGGTTTACCACCCTTCAACCACCCACGTAGAACAGCAATGGCTGATGCAAGTGCATCCTATCCATCATGTATATGCCTTCATACAGGCATGGAGAAGATTATATTTTCTTGGTGTATGTACTTTGTCATCCTGATTTTATCTGAAACATTGAGGGGTGTTGTTTTTTTTTAAATATTGCCCTTTGAGATGACTAACAAAATTGTGAATAAACTCTATGTTTTATTTTTCCTAGCATTTCAAGTCCTCTCTTTGGCACCCAACAATGTATGAGCTCATATCTGTGATCACATGTTCCCAATTGTACCATGTCAGTCTTGTTTCAGAGGAGGTGCTGTGCCAGTTTATTGATTTATAACTCATAATCTTCTGGCATTTATCTTTGAGTGATAGCTGAATAGGGACAATACAGTCAGCATAGATGGTTGTGTGTGTATGTCCATCACATATGTCACCTGCAAAGCTGCCTAAATTTTTTCCAAATTTCACCTTTTGGAAATTTGCTGTGTCTTAGCTATAATTCCTGTTTTTTCTGAGAGATAAAGTTCTGCCATCATGTGCTCATGCAGTTCATGCTGAGGTCATTGGGAACTTTGGGTACACATTTAATTGTGGATGCTGGTGCTTTTAAAAGCATGAATTGGCACAGGGTGAATACTGTATTTTTGTTGTTGTTATTATTATTACATCTATTTATCATTAGGTAAATGGAAATATAATATATATTATATAATAATATATTATATATATAATTATATATTATATAATAATATATTATAAAAATATAATATATTTTTACAAGAAATAATGGCCACAAGCTAGCAGAGAGCAGATTTAGATTGGACATTAGGAAGAACTTCTTCACAGTTCGAGTGGCCAGGGTCTGGAACGGGCTCCCAAGGGAGGTGGTGCTCTCCCCTACCCTGGGGGTCTTCAAGAGGAGGTTAGATGAGCATCTAGCTGGGGTCATCTAGACCTAGCACTCTTTCCTGCTTATGCAGGGGGTCGGACTCGATGATCTATTGAGGTCCCTTCCGACCCTAACAACTATGAATCTATAATAAGATCAGGTGACCTGTCCAAAGACACAAGCTGAATCAGTAACATTTAGGAAGAGAACTCATGAGCCTGACTCCTGATCCCGGTGCTTTGACTGCTGAGACAAACAGCAGGTAACTTGTCCCAAATACATATCTGGTTTGGGTGTAAAACATTGTGGTGTTTTCTCATATGTATGTAAAAAACAAAAATTCCATCCACATTTTCTTTTTGCTGCTCTTGACCTTACTACTTTACTTGCTCCCCGCTGCTCTTGTTACTATTGAGACTCCACTTCCTTTATCTCTGACATTGTCTCCTCCCTTGCTCACCTCCACTTGGCTCCAGCAATGAGCAGTCCTCCTATATGTCTTCCACTCACAGCTATCCTTCTCCCTTACTACAGTTTTGCTAATTATGCTTATAATTACTCCTGTAGACTTTCTTATTTAGATGATCTCTCTTCCTTCACCACATTTAAATTTCTCACTTCACTCAGAAGCTCAGTTTACCCCGTTCACATGTGAAAAGCAATAAAAAATGGGAGGAAGGGAAAACACCAGAACCAGGAAGATATGGCATTCCTTAAAGAATAACAATATCTTATTATTGCTACCCATGACCTTCTTCCCAGTCCTATTTATGAAGATTTATGATCCTTGCTTATGTCATCTTGAATATAGGTTGTTCCGTTTGCACTAGTTTTGTGAGGCCTCCAGTACATTTCAAAATGGTTCATAAATAATACATACCCTAATTAATAATCAAAGATGATGAGCGTTGAGGGGAAAACACTGGGTAAGTCAAGAACACAAAATATGTCTATACCTCTCTCTCTCATTGATTCATTGTCTGGAAAACATGTATAATTCTTAATGTGAACCCACATGATCACAAGAAGGGTATAGGTAGTCTCCGTAAGTTTATATAATATGCATGTTTCTTACTGAAGGGAAACCACCACTGAAGTGTTGTCTCAATACCCATATTCATCCTCATCTGTGTAAGTTTTGCAGTGAGCCCAGTAAGAAAAAATACTTTGTATACCAAAGAGGGGACTTCAGAGCAAACTAGTGACTGACAAACTTTGAATGATTAAAGGTGCACTTTCTGTATCTGAGGAAAGGTTGTAGAAAAGGGCTTGTGTATAACTGCACCCCCTCTTCCTGCTCCTTTTTTTTCTATCCCATGGTTTCAGTTTCACAGGAGAAGCTTTGAGAACTCTTTCTTTGAATCAATCTTGCCTTTTTAGTACCTGAATTAAGAAACTTCATAGATTGTGGCCAAAAAAAAAGGGGGGAAATGACATCTGAGCATAGCCTTAAAACAGGGGTGGCCAACCTGAGCCTGAGAAGGGGCCAGAATTTAGCAATGCACATGCCAAAGAGCCACAGTAATATGTAATAATGTGACATAATGGCTATGGAAGCTGGTCACCGTGTGCTTGTGCAAAGATTCAAGGAGTTGCATATTAACTTCTGAAAAGCTGCGTATGGCTCTGGAGCCGCCGGTTGACACCCCTTCCTTTAAAGCTACGTCTTCATAAACAACATTTGTAACAGGGCGAGCTGACCCTTTAAGTGGAACAGCCAGCTCTGAGGTATGAGCCCAGCTATGGGTGATTAGCTGTGGCTAAAAACCCAAGGGAAGAGAGAGAGAGAGCAAGAGTTTGAGCTGGGGAAGGGGTCATTTGCAGCCAGGAGGTAGACTGAAACCAGAAGAAGGCCAAAGTTAAAAGGGGCCATTCCCTGCCAACTAGAGAAATGCTGAAGGTTTTGCTTTGCTCATTTGTCTGGGTCAGAGGTTGTTATTTGTGTCATGAGGACTGGCTGACCGGCCCCTGGGGAGCAAAACCAGCCAGTGAGGCCACAGATGTTCAAACCCACTTCTAGACTGCCAGGGCTCAGGGATTCCTGACTTCACAGGAGTAGGCACACCAACCCATTCGCACAATTACTGATGATACGCAGTACAATGTAATGAGCCTGGCCAAAACTAGGGGGAATACACAACAACCAAGATGACTAACAAACTTCTGATGTTCTGAATCTGCAAACCTCTGGTTTTATTATGTAAATGATATAACGAAGTATACATGCCATTTCTAATAATGGTAATGTTGATAACTTAGAAAAGGGCCCATCTATGTTACCTCTTTTGCCTTCCAACCTTGTTGTAAAACCCATGTATTCAGACTGACAATGCTATGCTTTACTCTTGTTAGCTGAACTGTACCAGTCACTGTGTTTACAGTAACTGACACTTACATGTTTTATGATTTATTTATTCATTAGCTTGGAAGTCATAAGTATGTTGCTATCCAGACAAAGCTCCTCCACATGTTTCTATGAGACACATTGACATAACGGTATAGTAGTAAGGAGCTGTGCAAGGTACAAGATTTTTCCTTTCCTTCCTCACCAATCATAGTGCTTTAGAAAGAGAGACAGACACAGACAGAAAAACTAAATTTAACTTATGCTGCTGTTGCTTGTACATTACTTTACATATAATCATTTAGGTGGAAGTGCCAATTTTGGGTACAAATAGACTGGGGTCTAAAAGTCCTGACAAGTCTAAGGGAAGAGATATGTTCTTTTTTTTTTATTATTCTTAAAATATTCCAAAAGTATGCCCCTAAACTTGTCCAACAGCTCTCCCAAGGATACAGTTGATCAAAAACAAGATATCACAAAAAAATCCTTCCTCTTGTACAATTTCTAGATGATCACAGATGCAACAGCACTCCAACCCTACTTAAAATGTTCAGAACAAAGACAGTTATTTCGTTTGAATCTGTCCCACAAACATTGCCAAAGCACTTAAAAACATATTTCAACTTCTATTATCTTCTACCCTGGAAACGCTTCAAGAATAATCCCCTTAATGCTTGAAGAGGTATTGCTATTGGGACGAGATACTCATCAATGTCTTTTGATTCTCTAAAAGAAAGGGGGGAAAAAGCCCCAAAATGTTAATGGAGTAAGATAATTTATTTTCTACATCAGAATAAAATGCCAAAGGAAGAAAACTGCTTTCTTTCCAGTGCAAACTTTGTCATAATAATGCATGCTGTCTTCATTAAAAACTTTTGGGGAAAAAAAGCTGAAGTGTAATTTCTGAAATACTCTATATTGTATCTATGTTATTATTTTCTAGTTCCGGCATTTCTAGATGTACTTAGATTTTTGTTGCTTTCTTGCTTTCTAAGCAGAAACTCAGATGAATGAGTGCTTATCATACTCTTTTAAGCTGATATTTCTAGTTCTATCTTTATAGTCTTAGTTGTTTTTTTCTTAATGTGTCTGCAGATTTACTACATGAATCTTCAGTGAAACAGGTTTCATAAAAGGGGAGTTAGTGTTGCACATAAGAGGCAGTGTAATTTTTAGAACTTGTCTTTGGAAGATCAGAGGTAAGAAGGGCAGGACTTTTTGTTTAAGGCAATTTGAACAAGAAAGAGACAAAGATTAATCACAGTGTTTCCATTGTTAAACTTCACTTTCTACATTATACTAATTTAGCACTAGAGCACTTAGCTCTGTGTATTTCATATCCTGAAATCACATTAATGTATGATTTAGGAAATAAACAGGAGTTAAAAATAAAATCCTCCAGGATCTCCTGTTGTTTTAAAATCTAAAGGGCTCTGTAATCCTTTAAACCTGTAAACACTAGCAAAGAGACCATTGTCACTAAATCAAACTCATCTTGCAGAAACAGCATGCTGCAAAGTTCCCCATGGATGATAAATACTATTTAATGAGCCAGCTTCACCTTGGGTGTAATTTCAGTGGCATTACACCAACCAGGGAATAGTTTGGCTGATATCTTTAAAAATGATTAAATGTTTGTGAAACAAACAATGAGATGGGCACTCACAGCTACCCCTATTTATGCACTACTTTATCATTTCTGCAGACTGTGCTCTTTGTTTAACATTTAGGGTTACATCAGGTCAATTCTTAATGCAGCCGCTTATTTAGTAATGGTGAATGAGGATTAATTAGTTAATGTTTGTATAAGATTTTCAAAATGTAAAGGGTTAGAGGGGCACACACAAGAGTGTGTCCATTTTGCCAAACAGATCTCTCCTGTTCTAAGAACAGGGAAACGTTAATTTTCAATGGTTTCTATTGTATGCCACTGCTGAGTTATAATAAGCTGTTATTTGGCCTTAATGAATTTGGAGTTGTCAGTTCCCCCACCCACCCACGGCAGGTAATACAGAGTTTACAAGGTTCCCCTCTAGCTTCCCCAGCACGATGCCAGCCAAAGAAGTCCCATGCCTGCTGATTCCTTCTTTCCTTTGTGCTGGATGTGTCCTCAGTACCCATTGTGAAGGAGAGGAAAGTGTGTCTGTGTTTGCACGTATACTTGCAGGGGGCAATGGTTTGTGTCTGTATACACTGACTGAACTACCATTTATGTAGATCATAGAAAAGCCTTCAGAGCCTTGGTCACTGGGTCGACCGAAATGATTTAACCAGAAGTCTACAGGTGAAGATGGTTTTTTTGCTCAGCATTTTTCCCTTGAGCAATTTAATATATCTCCCTCCCTTTTTTTTATACTTCTTTTGAGATTTAAAGCACTTTGATATTTCAGCAGCACTCCTATTTGCAGGACAGTAAGTCCTCATATCTAAACATTTCAGAAACAGGCAAATGATGGATTGCACAATGGCCATTTTCCCATCTTCCTTTGAGGCCAGCTTCAGCAATTCTACTAGTTTATAATTCTTGGAGATGAGATATAAAGCTATTGAACTGATGACAGCAAAAGACAAGAATTTAGAGACAGTAAGATTTCTTCAGACAGACATTTCCCAGACAGACTGATAGCACTTCAACTTTTAAGTGACACCTCTTCTTAAAAAAACTCTTTAAAAAAACCACAAAAAAAAAATGGCATAGGAGCATACAGTGTCAGGTGTGAAGTTAATGGTTCATCTTTAGGATTTGATTATTCCTCATCTGGGGCATGTATCTTAACACTGTGCATGCTCTGACCACTTTTTCTTGGGAAAATATATTAGGCAAGGATGCTGCCTGTCTCTACTTTTGTTTGCTGCATGACCAGTGACAATCAGGAAGCTAGGATTTTTTACTTCTAGATGTCAGGATTGTATATTCCTTATTACTCCATGATTTCATTAGAGATAGTCCTGCAACCCCTGGGCCTCTTCAAATTCTAACTTTGCAGGGCAGGCCAAACTCTTATTCTTATGTTATGACTGAATAAAAGCCTTTTGTCATTAATAACAGTAAAACAAAAAAGTACCATTATGTCCTTCTCAGGGTCACTTTATTCAGGCAGTGTTGCATGCCATTTTCTTTGTGTAAAAAGCCAAAACAGAAAAAAAATAAAGCCAAACAACGTATAAATTGTCAGGGTGAGATCTCTAATCCTACTGGCATATCTGGTGTTCTACTGAACAGCAAAAGTCTACTTGGATATCAGGAAAGATGACTAAATAGGTTTTCCCCCATGAGCTTGATTTCTATACTACTTTGCTCATAAAATGCATCTAAATCACAAATTCAAGAATACTATCCCGTCTAGAAAGAACTACTCCCAGAATCCCAACTTTTTCTGATACATACTCTTCCCCCTGCAAGTTAAACAATGGAAGTTTCAGTATATGTAGTGGTTAGTTGAGTAATAAACCAATGGTTCTCAACTCCAGATACTCCATAAATAACTTTATGAATTGAGCAGCACATTTAAAAACTAATTTTTATTACTTTCTTGCACTGGGCTCTGTTAGTACGGAGGAGCAGAGGTTGGGGGGCCTCCACTTACAATCCTCCAGGCTGGACAGTAAGTGGGGGGAGGGAAGAAGAGCAGCCAGGAAGGAACGAGCGTGCCCTTACCTCCTTGTTCCCTGTAGCTCTTCAAAAGATTTCATGGCACCCCATGAAATCACTATGATAAGCATTTGATGAGGGGACACTCCTTCTCTTCTAATTTTCAGAAATACTAAACATATTAAAGTATTGTTACAGAGTTTCTGGTACCCTTTATAAATCTATGTTGTGATCTGTTAATTTTGTGCTTTGCTGATCCTGATAGTTTATAATAGGTGATTGCCTCGTTTGTCCTCTTCCTTACTCCATGACTAGCTAACAAAAGCTATTACAACCTTGGTACTAGCTGGCTATATTGAATGAAGCACAGCCCTATATTTTGGTGTAGATAGTGATATCTGTCTCTCGGTGCTATCCCCCCAAATTATTACAAATTAATTTCAGGCCAGTTTATCTCCAAGATAAACGTAATTGAAGTTTGAAGGGAGAAAATAAGGGAAGAAATAGTATTCATCCTGAAAAACTAGTCAAGAACAGGACAAGGCTTGAACCAAGAAGACCCTGGAGGCCAGGATTAAAAAAAAAAAAAAATAGCAAAGAAAATAAAATTTGTGCAAGGTTTTATATTTCTACTAAACATTTCATCTTTCCTGAAAACTAGAGGTTCACCAAAAGCTGTTAATGTTGCTAATGTGCCTTCTTTGGTCAACCTATAGCTGCTGATTTCTTAAATTCAGAAAAGATAACAGGCTGATATGATCAATACTGTCTGCTCATCTCTCTCCCTGTCCACGAGATTAGAAAAACCCTCTAGTTGCTGGCTCTAAATATATGTCCAACATGTGTATAACAGACTACTTGCCTTGTGCGTTTCACTAGAAAAAGAAAATCCTAAAAGGCCCGAAGACTACACTGGAAGAAAATGTGGACTCTGGCCATAGTACATGCTTATGTGCATCCCTCTCCCTAAAAAAGAGCGAAAACACCTAGCCATAATTTGTTTTGCTTGATAAAAAACTCTTTAAACCCATAAAGCATTACAAAAGCTCCAACTAAATTCCCTTTTCATACCTACTTGTTGATTATTTACCGTCTATGTATAAAGACTGAAGTATCAAAGTTTGACTTAATTGAGTTTTCAGTGCTTAAAGTGGCAGAGGACCTTTACTCTTTAGGAGTTTGTTTCTGCAGTTATTGCTATTTAACACTTTTGGCAAACTCTCCCATTCTAGAATGTGATGTATATGCAGAATTTAACTTAATTAGCTACCATATATGCTACTTGTGATTGGTTGCACTTATGCTAGGAATAGATTAATTGAATAATAAATTTGATATAGAGCATGACTATAGAGCTTTGCTGCCTCTGGTTCAGTGCATGTGTCTGTAGACCTAGGTAAAAGAAGCAACAAAGCAAGAGGTGAGGAGGCATTTAGGGCTGTTAGTGTCTCTCTCACCTTTGCCAAACACATGTTCTCGGTTTAAAAAAAAGGCATAGAAACACATAATAAATATCTGTCTCTTTCTGTCTTTCAGCGTCGCCTCTGCTCTTTCTGACCCCACTTCCTTGTTTTTATGTTACTTCATTCCCCTGTTATCAATGGCCTAAGATTGGCTTGGCTCAATATGTATTTAATGCTGCTGTTCTCTGTTTAAATAATGGCACATTTGTGCCCATGTTTCTTTCATGTTGTGATGTATTAACACTAAAATTAAACCAGTTTGATCATAAATAGGTGATCCCTTCAGTCCCCCTTACAGGATAAATTTGTCAACTTTCAAAGTGGCCTCAATAGCCAATTTGTCAATAGTAGCCTCCTGTTTATTAGTGGGAGATGGGGCTTATGTTCATTTGTCTGTAACTAGTTAAAGCAAACTTTGTTCAACTACAGCAGGTCTTTTGTCACCTTAAAGAGAGTTGGTTGTTCGAAAAGCATCTATAGACAATTTCCTCCTTATCTCTGGTTCTTCTCTGTCAGTTAGGAGGATCAGTGTTTAGATTATTTCCAGAGAGGGGACAACCCTTCTGCCATGACTGGAAAATGTCAAGGGGTCATCTGAGTGTGAATCCACTATTGGAGCCTAACAGGAATGTGGGCGGGTTTTTTTTCTCTTCTTCGGGCTCCAGTCACACCCTGTGGAAAAATTAAAGTGTCACAGAAGAGCCCTTTTAATGGTATCTGTGCATCAGTAAGGCTTGCAGCTTGATACTGTGCTAAACTTGGAGTCATAAGCATGAAAATACTGTTAGGGCTGATGAGTATGTTCTGAGTCTCTGCTGGAATTGCAATACTATGTACTGAAAAAGACTGCAAGGGGAAAAAAATCACATAAATCAGGTACTTGTTTTTCGACCTTCTGTTTTCCCTCTCTCCTTTTGCATGGGAGTTGCACAGGCTATGAGGGAAGCTTAAATTAATTTGCATTGGTACTGCCACAGTTACAGCAACAATGTGTTTTAAAGGAGAATTCAATCCCTTTTGCTGTGGTTATCTCAGTGAAGTAACTGTTAAGCAGCCATAGCTGTATGATAAGACATTAGTACACTGACTTGCCCTGCTTGTAGCCTCACCTTCCCTCTTGATTTCACATAACAGTTGACTTCTCTTTTTATAAGTGCACTGCTTAAGTTGAACCTCAGTAAAGCACTGGGGGCAGGGGAGGGCTGGGATGTGAAAAGACTTTGCTGTGAAGCAACAGGCACTAAAGATGGACAGTAAGATCCACTGGTTTGGAGAAAAGAATAACTTTCTTAGACTAGGACACTTTAATTAGGATTATAAGTAGAATGCATTTTCAAAGTAACACTGCCTACCCTCTGTAGAGCCAAAATCTCAGCTGGTGTAAATAATGAGCAGAGAGAGGTAGCTAGCCATGTTCTGAAGTCCAACAGAAGACAGAGTAGAGGTGTACTTTACAGACTCACTGAACAAGCACTGCTAATGCTTGCAGAAAAATGAATTTTTAATTGTTACACTATATATAAATTATAGTCAACCCAGTTGGTTATTAAAGGAAATAGTGATGCATCAAATGTATCTCCATTGTTATCTGTTGATAATGCACAAATCAATTAATTAAAACTTTACATAAATAAAATGTTTTTTCTTAAGCTAATGCATCTCTGATTCAGTTAGTGTATAAAGTGCACCTCTGCCTTCTGCCTGATGTTAATTAGGATAGCTCAATTGATTTCAATGCAGCTACACAGTTGCCACAATACATGGGTCTAATCTGAAGTGTTTTTCATTAGAATCAGATATCTCATTTTTCTCAGGGAAAAACTTTCTTACTTTTAGGGTAGTGAGGCAGTGGAATGGGCTGCTTGGGGAAGTTGTGGAATCTCCGTCATTGAAGGTTTTCAAGAGGAGCTGGATAAGCATTTGACATGGATGGTTTATGAGTAATATTCCTGCTTTCACATAGGTTTGCAGCAGATGACCCTTGAGGTCCCTTGAAACCTTATTATTCTACTAGCCAATTGCCCATCAAGAATGATGGGGGGTGGGGGTGGGCAAGGATGGAGCAATGCCACCAACCACCCCACACCACTGCCACCTCCCAGAAGTGGAGCAGGGAGGGAGGATGAAAGCTTGCTCTGCTGTCCCCTCCACCAGGACCCCGCACCACCGCCACCTCCAGCGCCATTAGTTTCACCCCCCCATACCCCCCCGGCCATGCTCCTCGGAGGCTGCAGAGCACCACCATGATGGCAGGGCGAGGCCAGTGCCTTTGGCTTTGCCCCCCTTCCCCGTCCCCTCCATTCCTGCCATCATGGCAGTGATCTGCCTCCTCCAAGGAGCAGGGCCAGGAGGGGACAAGGCCAGTAATGCTGGCGTCACCCCCCCTCCCCCCGCTCTGTCCCCTCCATCCCCACTGTCGTGGTCGCACTCTGCACTCTAGTTTTTCCACTAACCAATCAGAGTGCTCCAAGAGCATTGCAAACAGATGGACAGATGGACTAAGCCCTTTATTAGATACTAGCAAATTCCCTGTCCAGAATGATGGCGGGGGTCCAGTGGGGATGGAGCCCCACATCCGGCCCCACACTCCCCCTTCCCTGTCCCCCGCCATTCCTCATCCAGCCCCGCTCTACCCACCCTGGCACTTCAGCTCCGACCCCACTCCCTCCCCTACCACTGCTAACCCTACTCTACCCCCTCTGCCCCGCTGTTTGGTCCAGTGACCTTCCCCCCCCCACTTCAGTCTGACCCTGCTCTCCCCCTCCTCCCCACCACTTCGTGTCTGGCCCCAATTCCCCACCACTGCTTTGGAGCTGCCTGCCTCCCCATTTCCCTCCCTCTGTCCCTGCCCACCACCTCCCCTTCCCTGCTAGCTGTTCTGGGGAGCATCCAGGCCGGGCGGGGGGGGTCACTGCCACCGTGATACCCCCCCTTCACCCTCAGGCAGGAAGGCAGGGGAGGGAATCCCTGCTGCTTGGGTGGCCCAGGCATGTTCTTTGCCTCCAAACTTCTCTGGCAGTGGTGCAAGCTTGGGCTGGCACAGTCTGGGCTGCCCAGCTAATTGCTGCTCACCCTCTCAGCAGCACATGCACAGTTGGCCAGAAGTGTTACAGACAGACAGGTACACAGACAGACAGACTAAGCCTTTTATTATAGTAGAATGTTGGGGTATTTCCCCTGAGACTAGAAAAGAACATATTAAGGATGCATGGACAAGCTTCATAGTTTCTTAAGGATATGCTTTTTATTCAAATAAACATTCTTCAGCTGTTATAGGCACAAAGAGTTCCTTGAAAATATCAAGTGAGTGTAACTGATGCTAAGATAGCTGAGTTTGCAGACAGCCTGAAATACAAGCCAAGGAGCATAACCTACCCCTCAGGTAGCTAACAAATATGATACTTTAAAATTGTCAGTTTGTTCCACATGATCAAATATGGAAGAAGTACAGTGGAGATCTATAGAATCTACTTGCAGACCTTATTTGGACAAGGATAAAAATCATTTAAAAATGTGTGTTGGCTAATTTCTTCAACAAAAATCTCAAGCCTTCAAGCAGGTGGGTAGAGTAGAAGTGAAGCCTTAACACTATTCTGCGTAAAGTCTGACCTGAATACATGGTAAGGTGCAAGGTCGACGATGTAAACTTCACTCTACCAAACAAATTCCTGTAAGACCAAGAAGAGCCTAGGGGGAAATTACAATTTTTGAGTTACAATTCTTTCACCCAGCTGTTCCTAGAATGATTGATGCATGCTTTTCCTTATCCAAAGCTGAGCCAAGAAGGCTCGGTATAGCCCTATGGTTCTCCTCTGTAGAAGCTGGTATTATTATAGTCCTCTAACAAATGAGTAAAGTGAGGATTGCAAAATCTACAGGACCTGTCAAGAAAATGGAGTGCAGGTGAGTGGTGTAAGTCTTAACTTCCATATCCCTGATATATTTGTAAGACTTAATCCCCTTCCAGTGCAATTATGGTGGGAGGATTAAAAATCCAAGCCTGGGTGAACAAACAGGCTGACTTTCTTTTCACAGAGACTTCAAAACATGCTGAAGTCTGTGGTTGACCCCATAAAGCTTTAAAGTAGTAGTGGAAGCTATAGACCAGTTTCCAAGCTATGTAAACTGGCTTAAGTCCATTAATATATATATATTTTTTTAAATTGCACTGAAATCAGTGGAACTGTGACAGTTCATACCAGCTGGCAATCTGGTCCCAAATCCTTTGGTCTTAAAGAGAATTCTGAAGTAATCGCTTCAGATTAATTTAAGATAGAGTTTGGTCCCTTCTATATACCATAAGCAGGGTAAACAATATGATTAATCTGTTTTGCACCTGAATTAAAGTCAGGCAGCCTCATTGATATAAATAAAATAAATGTATAAGGAAAATACAGAGGAATAAAGGTCATACCAAAAGAAAAAAAAAGAAAAGCTGAAGGAAACTCTACCTTCCTTCTATTTCATCTTTTCTTTAGTGTCTCCAACCAGCAGTGATTTGTCTAAATGAAAAGCAATGTAGAAGATTCCAGGAACCAAATTGCATGTCCCTGTTGGAAATCATGGTCAAAACTACTAACTGTTAATAATGTGACTTGTATCTCAGTGGGATGCCCCAGGAAGTGGATTAACATTGCTCTAAACATCATCGGGGATAAACAACAGGAAACTGACCCTAGAAGAGACTGCCAGTGGCTTAGTATAAACCCCTATAAAGAGCTTCAGGCAAGACTTGCTCTTAATAAATATCCCAATATTGAATCTGCAGGACTCTAAACTCAGTGTGCAAGATTGGCAACACATGTAGCAATCCTTCCCAGGGCATGGCACTGCAGTAGTTTCACTCCAAAGAAAGCAAACAGTAGCGGGCTAGAGAAGAGCTTCAAACCTGGTTTTAATTTCTCACAAATGAAAGAAATGTGTCCTTTTGAGAGTCTCTTCTCTCATACAGATAGACAAAGAGGTAAAACTCTCATTGTTTCTCCATTAGCCTGGAGATTTCCATGGTTAGAATGTGGGGAAAACAATTCCCTTTGTTAAGGAATAACTTAAGCACAAGAATGGAAAAATATTTCAAGGAGCGTTGTTCCTAAAAGCATGTGCAAAGTGGAATAAACAGTATTTCTGACTTCTTGCCATTGAAGTATATGCCAAAGAATCATCTCACTGGAACTGTTTCACTTACCTGTATCTGCATTTCTAGTCATTGTTGTAGCACTTGGGCTGCAAGATCAAAGTCACTAAATTGCTCACCAAGAGGGCAGAATGTCACGTTGTGCGGAGACAATAGATTCCATCATGGCTGGACACTTATTTGGGCTGGAGGACCACTCAGGAAGTTTTGGTGAGCAAGCAAGGTCAGCACCCTCCCCCTCCCCTACCCACAACAGCTCACCAAAACTCTTTAAGTGGCTATAGCCTGGCCCTGTACTGTCACTGCCTAGCAATCCTAGCCCCAGGTCTCTCTGGAGACCAGCCTGGGACCTCCATGGGCAGAGTGCCATGTAGTCACTACATGATGATCTGATGGGGGATAAGGGCTTTATTCAACATGGAGTTGGGATAATCATATTATTTTTGACTGGTCACACCATGAGCTTAGCTTGCAAGCCATCCCCAGCTGCATGCAAACAAAACCTCTATGCTAGCTTATATATTGTAATATATTTCATCATCACATCTCTAAAAAGCAATTTTAGACAGCACCTAGAAAGTACTAACAATTTTTAGGGACTATTCTTAATATCTGTGACAGGGGGGCCTCTCGAGGCCGAGCTCTGTGGCCCGCCCGCCTGTCACCGTGACAGCAGGCCTACTCAGGGCCGAGCTCTTCATGGCCCGCCCACCTGTCTCTGGGCAACCGCCCGCTCATCTCACCCGCCACGCCTTTGATGATAATCAGTTCAATTAAGATGATAATTAAGCGGGAGGCTGCCCTTTGACTGCCCCGATGCCCAGGGGCGCTCTGCGGCTCCGACCTCCCCTAATACCGCAGCCCAAGCCTCGCAGACTCATCACCACCCCCTCACACTGGGGCTCCCCATATTCAAGCCTCCGGTCTTATAGGCCCCACGCACTACCGACCTCCCAACTGGGCTCACCGTCCTGCTCTCTCCCTTCCCGAAGCTATCTTCCCCTCTCGGGTGTGTTTCCCCCGGAACCTTCGGCCTCTTGCCCTGGCCCACCTCAAGGCCAGTCGGGACCCCTGGCTCTTGGGCGTCCCTCGCGGTGGGCCCCTGTCCCTTTTGACCAACCTGGTCCTGGCCCCAGCATGGGCCAGTCGAGGGGACTCTCCCCTTCGGGCGGCTACCGCAGGACCCTGCCCCCTTGAGGCTTATTATTGTGCTGGCCTTACCGGGCTCGATGTACCGCCCCTCTCGGGCTCCTCATCGGTGGCCCCCTTCCCACCGGGGCCTCTCACTACCGCCCCCTCACACCGGGGCTACACAACCCACTGGTTGCAAGTGGCAGGAGCACCCTGTGCTCCGCCACACTCCTCCCCCCTTAAATGGGGCTCTCATCACTGCCCCCTCTCTTGGGGCTGATCTCACTAACGCCCCCTTACACCGGGGCTACGTAACCCACCGGTTGCTCTCACCACCGCCCCCTCTCACTGGGGCTGCCCGCTCACTGGGGCCGGGGTCACCGTACCCCACACGCAACCCACCGGTTGCAATATCCTTCCCCCTTCAAGGCAAGGTGATTTAATTACTGTCACTCTCATTGGGAAAGGATCAAAATTGGAGGAAGTAGGGGAAGATCAAATGAACACCCACCAAAGAAATCTACAATACATTTTTTTTCTGTCACTCAAACAATCACAGCTTTAAAGCTCATTATTTTGGGACCTTCTTGGGTTAAGGTGAGCACCATGTGTTCCAAATGAAGTTTTCCCATTGCCAGCACTTTGGTAATGTTTGCTTTGGTATAAATGGCTGTGCACACTGTACAGTAATAATGAAGTTAGCCCAAGCTGTCTTATAAGGTTTGTTTGAATTGGATGAAAGACATTTTAAATAAGCACTAGACTCTTTACTGATCATCCCCAACTATACATCTCAACATAAAATGGCAGCTATTCCCTGACAGGAGTTCTGTGAAAGGACATCTGTCATATGTGACAATGTCATGTGGGAGGATTACTGGTTTAATGGAGCTGAGTTTTGCTCTTGCAAAAGCAGATGCGTCTGTCTATCAGGCTAAAAAAGGAACCTTGTTTTACTGCAGTAATTTTAACTTCGAAATTTCCATGCAAATGCAGCAATGAAAAAACAATCTGTAAGCCATTTCTGCCAAATGTCTGAAGGATTCCTGTAGCTGCTGCAAAACAAACAGTAACCACAGTAGATACATTATAGACATGACACTAACAGACTATGACAGTGAGAGATTGGCACATCAGACATAATCTTATTATTTGGCAGCAGTTTGGACAGCTTCTAGGCATGACTTGAAAAACAGTGTTTAAAAGATTACTTTCCAAAATGGCACCTCCCATGCTTTCCTCTCCCCCTTCCTCCCCAACAAGTTTCTGTTTCCAATTTGTTCCCTCTCTCTCACACACATACACAACCTCCCCCACTCTTATGGCTTTACTACTGTCATTTGTAAAATAGTTAAGGCCTTTGGAGGAATTGTCACTAAGGAGCTGTGTATGACTTATCAGCCTTTAGAATCTCATTTATGCTAAATATTTTCCATCCAGTGAGTTGAGGTGTGCATGTGTCAGAGGGAACGAGTGTGCAGTTTTGTGTGACAAGGGTCTCTTGCACAGACAATCCTTGTGTGTGGCAAAGTTTTGGTTTGTAGCCAGGTATTTCTTAAGTGAACTTACCAAAGTCCATTATATCAAGCAACTGGATCTTTTGAAACATTCATATAAATATGGTGATAGTAGAAAACAGATGCCTTAGCATCTATTGCAGCTGAGATTTTTCTTTCATTTTTTTTGGATGAAAAAGAAAGTTTCCATGGTTTTAAGATAGGCATTTTTAGTAAACTATATCATAGTTTGCCTCCAATAATCTCTGGCTGTTATTTATATGAGCAGAGAAGAGCTATAAATTCAGCCATGACACGGTTTCAATAGTGTGAACCTCCAGATCCGCTCTAATCCCAAGATTAGATACTGAAGTGCTGCTTCAATTGTGCAGTATTATCACGTACTATCACTTGGCCTCATTTCAAACTGTAGCATTTATTGACAATACTTTCAAAGCTGTTGCTAAGTTGTGAGCACTCTGCTTTATCTGGTGCTGCTTTTACAGCCCCGGCTAGGTATATTTTCTTTCAGGAAGCACTATGCTAATAATAATCACCAGACAAAATTATGATGTGTGTTTGACCTTTTTTCATACAGGAGTCTTTGTTCTACATGTAGACTTTTTTTATCCATGACAAATTAAATTAATTTAATTTCTCCCTTATTACTCTGACCATTTCCACCTGGTTTAATTAACAAATCCATCCTGAGAAACCATATGTTCATATTATGTTACTTTAACTGTGTGCCTTATTCTCTTCAGTTTCCCAAACCTTTAGTCTCATTGCTATCTTCTGCCCAGTCAAGGTTATTTCCATAAAGTTTTTTTTACCAGGGATGTTTCAAGTCCAAACTCTTATGTGAGGATTACTTATAAAATGCAGACAAGTAATATAGTGGCTGAAATAAATATATCTATCAATCATGCAAACACAGAAATCAGGCTCAGGGGTTCTTTCTAGCTGCCTATCACTGATGAAAAAGGGTGGCTGATATTTTCTGTTCATGTGTCAGCTGCATAGAGGACTACCTGAATTCATTGAATCACTTGGCATAAGAAAGGCCTAAATGGGATTTAAGCCCAACTGAAACATTGGAGCTCAGTGATGCTGGACACTAGGTCCTGCAAAAACTTTTTTTAGAGCAACATTTGTTTTGAGAAGTACTAGTAACTGTTTTGCTGCTAGCATGCCACATAGGCATCAGGAAATGCACACTTCCAGCACTGTCCATTGTACCAGGCATGATATATGTGTTCTGTGATCACATTAGACTAGAAATTGCAACTTTAGGGCCTTGGCAGTAGTTCTATTCCTTGACTTAGGGTAAAACCTTACCTCTGTCTCCTGTCCCTCCTCTTTGTCTGCCTCATCTTTTTGGAGTGTAAGAATTTTTCAAGGAAGCATCTGTCTTTTACTTTGTATTTATACAGTCTAGCATAGCTAGAGTACTCAGTACTGTTGGTATTACAACAGAACCTGTTAATAATCTCAGTTAATCATAAAAATGAAAAACGAACATAAGGATGACTTTAACCACCACCTGTCACAGAAACTATATTCCCTCACAAGTTTCCATGAGACCTTCTTGTCACTGGTCATTCCTACTTGTCCTAAGTGACCTAAACTCCCACAGAAATGCCTTTGTAGGCTCAAACCTTGAATCTTGTAGAAGGCAGAAGTTAGACATACTTCCAGGCTGGATCAGTAATGATATCGGTACTTCTGTAAAAACTAAGCTGTACCAAAACACCAAAAAAAAAGCAGCAAAAAAGAGGAATGCCACTTCTTCATCTCTAGGTAGCTGGGACTTTTGGAAAGATTAATTTAAATGGCAGGTATTAGTAAGGGACATAGGTTGCTCATTTTACAAAATGAAAAAAAACTCTATGGAGCATGCTGATATTAGAGTGATTCAGGTGTACTGTGCCTATTGAGGTGGTAGTGTCTAGTTCTCTAGTCCTTTTTCTTACTGCTTTACTCAGGCCTCTTTTTCCTCCATCTTGAACATCTTTGGTGAGTTAGTGTGAAATGTTGCCTTTAAGGTATTGTTCAAGGGCAAGGCAAAATAGTTGCTGATTTATAAACTCTACACAGACAGATGATTTGTCATAGAGCAACCTGATTTTGTTTTATTCCAGTGAAGATCACTTATACTGAACCTGTCATTTGTCAAATACTGTAAGGCACTTTTTCTTCCACACTTTGGAAAAGCAAATCTTTCAAACAGAAATCCCAACATCATCTGAACCAGTACCTTGACATGTTTAATAGCCTATGCATCTTACATGTACTCATCTTTGGCATCCCTCTATGGTTGACTCTGTGCCTCCCCTTTATTTTTGTGAATAGCTGAATGATATGTTCTTTTTACATCCTTTCAGGAGTAGTGAAGTTGTAAGCAATGTTAATATCTAAAGTTTTTAGTATTTACATCTGAAGTGAGTGGAGAGGGGTGCAGGTTGAGTTTTCCTGCAAACTCAAGAAAATGCCTCTGCATGGTTCACAGTTATTTCACATTTTCGAGATCTTCTGCATAAAAATAGCAGTTAGAGACTCTTTCTTTCAATGAAAGCAGTGACTACAGAGCAAGTGAGTTACCTGTCATGTTCAGCACTTAGTCCCTTGTGCAGTCCGACACTGTGACATAATCTCATTTTATACATGCTGTAAGATCATTGTACAAAGAAGATATTTTTACAACTCTGATATTTCTACCATTTTAAATAATTTAGCTCTTTATAGCAGTATCTTTGTGTCTCTGTTTGGTTTACCTTTAACCTTACAGGGCTATCAGTCTGATTGTTGCTATGTCCCAGTGTAAAGCAATTAAATGTATTGTACTAGCTCATAGGGGGAAATACTAAAACCTTCCACTCTGCCCAGACAGAGCCTGTTCTATATTTTACTTCAAGTTTGAAATAACTGGACAACCCCAAAGAGGAGATATAAAATTGATCTTGATTACCATTGAATCAGTGAAAGATACTTCTTGCATTTTGGGTACAAATAGCATAAATTCTGTGGGCAGTTGTTTATAATTTCACATTAAAACGCATGAAGAAAAATCTTCACCTACAGTTTTAAACAAAGTGGTCCTGATGTATATCACTGAAGTGCTGTTTATACCATGTAGAAACTCATGGATTATAGCCAATGGCAGAGCTCTGTTTCACAATGGCTGATGGTTAAAGAATGTAGCCATACTGTCCCCTATGTGAATAGAGATAATTTACAATGACTATATAAAGAAAAATGGAATAAGTCTGTTCCCCTTTGCAAATATACCTCTTACTCTGTAAGTCACTGATGACTATGGAGGCCTTTCAGGTGTTGATTAGAGATGTAACCATTTAGGAAGTATCTGAGTGAGTGTCATTTAGAATTTAAATGTACTAAATCAATTTTAAATACATTAATACAATTCTTTTAATGATGCAGCTTTTATTGAATCATAGTTTGCTTTCTGTCTCACCAGTTTAAACTCAGACTTTATCTACAACCATCCAGGAACTTCCAAATTTAATCCACTATAAATGAGATCAAAATATTGACCACTGATTTAAATTCTTTTCTACCACTAATATGTTTATATCATGTTTAACGAAGGAGAGAGAAAAAAAACACCTGGGCAGCCCAGCTGACGTTACCCTTATTTTGCTTTGTGTCTTGCAACTGCCAAATGGCAGGGGTTTTTTTCATTTTTTGTTTTATTGTTCAAATCCTCACTATAGCATCTGATGAAGTAGGTTGTTGCCTATAAAAGTTTTGATGGGATGTGACTGAGAGAGGGTGAGGAAGGCGAAGTGCAAGAAGATTGAAACACTGGGGTTAGCCTAGCATGCTGAGAAGGATTGCTACAGATATAAAGAGCAACCTACTATAGAGGGGAAGAGCAATGGTGAAATAAAAGATGAGCTCTGCATGGAGTGAGCAGCCCAGAATTGGGTTTATCAGGAGAGGCATAACTGTAGGCAAGATATTGAAGGACTCTGAAAGGATGAGGAAAATGGTGTGTGCAAAGAAAGCACAGAGACCTGGGAAGGGAACTGCTTTGGGATCCATGAGTGGGAAAATGAAGGATGTTTTTCAAGATGAGGGATATGGTCACAGTAAAGTTTCTAAAAATAAAAAGGTAATATTTATCCCTGCTGTAATTCCAATGTCATGGAAAGAAGCAATATGCTTAGTAGTGTTGGTCTCAACCTTTGCAGAAAAAATCAAATCCCAAAGTCTCATACACTTCATCAAAACTTTGGAAGCAGATTTCTGAGGGAGATGGTAGTTATTGTCTTTGCAGGTATGTTATTGGCAAAATGTTGAACTTGTGGTAATAATAAGAAAATGAAGAGCTGGACTGCCATATGTGTCATAAATATGTTGCTATACAGATGGAAAATAATCATAATATGTAACTACAGTTTTGAAGGAATGGATCTGTACAACATGAAATGTAATAATCCCAGCCTTAAACAGTTTATTAGTTTGCAAGCAGTTCTTATAATGATACATTCAGCATGTGAAAGGACAAACTGTCATGAGGGTGTACAAGTATTTTTCTGCATTGCATGAGAATAGATAGGGAAATCAGGAAACAGCAACATATAAAAGGTTGTAACAGTGCTTGGCAAGCAATTATTTGGAAGTGGGGTAGGAAGGTGGGCAGGGGGGGAATGGATCAGAGTGATAAGAGCTTGTAGGTACTGCCAGCTTCTGATCTAAGAAATAGTTAAAGGGAAGATGTTTGGCTTATGAAAGACACCCAAGTTGTCAACCTTTTGAGATGTACTTCCACTTTACACATTTCTCCTTCTGCAAGACCTCCATATAACCCATGCTCTCCCTCCTTCTTCTTCAGAGTACACCCTGCCTCTGATGTTTTGTGCACACATACCATTCCGATTTAGTAGCACTACACATCTGCTTTGTACAGATAAATGACTAAACAAGATGCACGGCAATGGAAAACTGGGCCCCTTGCATTTTGTAAGACTATTTCTATTATCTTTTTTGTTAGCCTCTTTACATTTCTTAGCAATGCACACAAGTGAATCAAACAAAACCAAATGAAATAATATTTTTTTTAATTCTCACGTGTACCAAAAGTGCTGAATCTACTTACTGAAATCCTCCAGTAACTGAAATCCTCTCTCATGCTATTTTACTAAAAACAACATGCAAAAGGAATAGGGGCTAATTTGTTTTTGTGCACTTCTTCCTCCCCCCTTGAAAAAGGGGTGAGGGGAAAGTGTGATAAATAAATACGTTTGCTGCTTCTTCCAAGTAAGAGACAGGGTGACCTTTCAGTCACTCTTCCCAAAATAGGACAGATACCTGAAGGAGCTTTTAATTTCAGTTTGCCTTGATTTATGTTTTTAAGCAAGCAGAAAAATACTGTTATGTGGTGAGGAGTGCTGTGTATGAGTTTTAAATTTTCACTCAAAGTGAAAAGACAGTCATGAGGCAATAGTTAATTTAAAAAAAATACATTTAAAGCCCTATCATAGCCCTTGTTGATTTGTTCTGTAATTTTTCCCAATCTGAGATCTGTCAATAGGCACAAGAGACCCTCATGCTATAGGCCTGAATTCTTAGGGTCAATTCTTCTACCTAATACATATAAACCGAAATAAAAAAGGGTGGCTTGTGTCATAAGGAAAACAAAAGTTTTGAAATCTTTTTGTGCTGGGACCAATACTCATACATATCTGAATAGCAAGTAGTACATAATAATACAAAGTAAGAGGATTACAAAAATGCTTTTTATAAGCAAAATGCTTTAGTTAAGACCTTATAATTTTCACAGAGGGTTTCCAAACAGGAAAATTTAATGCTATTAGAATTTTTTTCTCTATGAATTTTCTTTTGGGTATTAGTTTCCTGCATCGCCTTTTAAATTGGTCTGTAGTCCTGCTACAGTTAGTTATGGGAGCTTGCACATGAGCTGGGAGGCTTCTCCAATGCATTGGAGCAGTTCCAATTAATCAAGTCTGCTGGAGCATGGTAATTACTGAGCTCCAGCAGCCTCCGTGTCTTGTGAATCAGCATCCCTGCGCTTAGAAAAGGCAGTGCGGGGAGGGGGTTTAACTAAAGCTTGTTCAGCAAGCTTTAGATAGTGCCACCATGGCCATTTTGAAGTGCGGGGATGCTGATACACAAGACGGTCTGGGTACTTTAATTAAAGTGGCTCTTAGAGCCGCTTTAATTAAAGTGCTCCCCCACCCCCATCACCATCCCCATCCCTCCAGAGCATGTGTACAAACATCCTATGTGTCCAGTACCCAAATATCTAAGTTATATTCTACCTTTTTAGCCTTGGCATCATTTTACCATGTTTTATAGCATTCCACCCTTCCAAGCATAATTATGTAAAGATACCTAATGTCTGTATTTTACTTAGAGGCTTCAAAGTTTTAATCAAGATGGCAGAGATTATTGGCTTTGGAGCATAACTTCACCTCTGAAATTACAAATTGATTTTAAAGACTCCAAAGTCTATCTGTGTATTTTTAAGTGTTGTACAAGCCACTGTCTGAGTGCTATAAAGTGATAAGTAACCTACTTACCCTTTAACTTTATTACTTTAAAAAATGGCTAGTGCTTCATTTTGTGGGATGTTGCATAACAGGAGACTCCCATATATGATTTATAACTTTGACATCACAGAGTGTGCTGGCTAATCTCAGTCCTGCACTCCTGTTTTATGTCAATGGATATCAAGCCTATTTATTATCAATAAATAAGAAATGCCAAGTAGATTCATTTAGGCTTCTTGAAAAAGAATAGTTTTATTTCAAACCATACGCTCTAATAAAACCTAGCTGACAAGAAATGATGAAAGAGAAATAGAAGAACTGACCGGGGGGTGGGGGCGGAGGGGATGTCTGTAAAAGAGAGCAAGAAAGTGTTGGTATGGACTTTTACTGGTATAAGTGATCAGAAACCATTCTATACCTGTAACAGAACAGAAGTTCAGCCCATATAGACTGATTTAAAAATGGCAGAACCCATTCTAAGATTTGTGCTCTCCCCCTTCCCCACTACCAAAGGGCAAATGTGCGTTCTGTTCACTACTGATCTAAACTATGCCACTTACAGAAAATCACATAACTTAGATGGATGCTGCCTCCGGCTTTCTGACTGTCTGTACCTAGCCTTGTATCTATGTGCATGCTTATTGGCAGACCTTTTCTTCCTCTCATTCCCATGCATCTTCTAAGAATATAATTCTTTCTTCTACCAGTGCAGGGTCAAAATAACAATGCCCTTCCAATCCTTTGGTTTCCAATATTAGTTAGAACAGTCCACACAATTTTGCACTAATGAGGGAATAGCAAGACAAAAGATTATCATGGACCTTCCCTGTCCCAGAATGCCCCTTCCCTCCTTGACATGCTCTCCTTGAATACAGGAGTTGGAAAGGGAACCAATGACCTTTTGTAGCAGACTGAATATTGAGCTCTGAACTGTGTGAAACATGTTTAAGAAGAGATTCATACTTACCTTATCTAGACACATCCAAACAAGTACGTACAGGTATTTCCCTGGGGACAGATAGCAGTGGCACATATTTATGCCACTTCTAGTTGTCCCCAGGCATGCCCCTACACGTGTGCTCTGGTGCATGGCAGGTTGCCTTGAGTGGGGCAGGGGAGGCTGGGGCCAGCACCTGAACTGGCCCTAGCAGCCGTACTTAGGGCCCTGGGGGTCTCCTGGGGGTCCAGCAGCACTGATCCGGGGACATAGTCTGGCCAGCAGCTCTGTTTTTGGTAGCAGACACTATTGCCACGTGGGCTGCCCAGTTGTTGTTTTTTCCTGGGATCTCCCAGTATGTAAATTTGGCTCCATGCTGCCAATATGCAGTGCAGAGAACCAAATCACATGTGCAGGGTGTGTTTTGTGGCGCCTTATAATGCATGTGCATGCTTGTGTAGACACAGACTCTGAGTCCAAGACTATCACTCTAACTTCCATCTAAGTGGTTCCTGTAAAATGACACTCTGACATGAAGTGCCTGATTCTATAAACCTGTACTTGTCTGAGCAGTCTTTAGTCATGCAAGTAATTCCTTTGACTTCTGTGATACAGTAACAGCTGCAGGGCTGGGCTCTTTGCTCTTTCTTCCTCTGTCTGTTTAGTTCCCCTGGGTCTTGCCAACCCACAAAACAGGAAACAAATTCAGGACCTGCATTCAAGTCACTCACAATGCATAACAGGTAGTGCTGATATTTTAAGGATTCATAAAAATGATAACTTTACTGTCTTTTATAAAACCTGGGAAAGTTTACCTAGCTAAGAAACTATGAATGTTTTTACTACTTACCAAATATTAGTGGTACTGACTCCAAGTTAAAAGATTTCAGTCCCCTGCCAAAACTTTATTTAAGAGAAAAATGAAACAGCATTTATGAAGACATGCTTATTATTACTTTAATTTGGATCAGGGCTGTTGTGTTAATGCAAATGTTAGTGCCAAACTCAGAAAAAAACATGTAATACCGGAACAGACAATGAAAGAAGTGATCCAAATGTATTGTTTGCATTAGAAATGGACAAACCTGTGGGTGTTGCACACTGTCTGAATTCCATAGACCTGATATTTTATTAAGGTTTAAGTTTTATTAAGCAATATTCCCTTTGTTTAAATTTTCTAAGGGTGGGAGAAAAAAGTCATGCATTCCCTCCCTCTCCCACCCCCCAAACCTAAAACCTACTGGATGGCTTTTTAATTTAAACAATGCATTTTTAATAGGAAAATAATTCCTGCCTTGCCTCCAGGAAAAGCTGAGGAATAAATGAATGAGACTTGATTGTCAGAAGTTTCTTTAAATCTAGCACCTCAGACTTTCTTTGAGCAAGCTCCAGTTTGGGCAAGCAAGTGTTACTGCTCCACTTGTAAAGGATTTGGGGGTAAAAGGTATTGCATAAATTAGAGATGTCTCTGAAGTGGGACTATACTGTGGAACTAAAACCAACCAAACCAAAAGCTCCAAACCTCAAGGTATTATTATTAACTGAAATTTTTGAATTATTTTTTAATGAATCTTTGCTATTTGACTTCGATCTTAGGCTTTGACTCCTAAGCTATAATCACAAACCTTTCTCTGAAATTTTGAGGACAGGCAAATAGTAAAAATAATACATTTCCGCTGCCCCCCTCCTTCCCTCCTGTGAGGAATAATATTGAATACAGGAATATAAAACTGGAAGAACAGAATAAAGTTGACCTGTTTTTGTATAACAGAGGTGCTCAATCCCTGACCTGTGAAGCTGTCATCCAGCCTGCAGGTCTCCCCCAGAGGTCCAGAAATTTGGCACCGTAGGAACCCAAATTTCCATCCCCATAGGGAGCCCAATCCCCTCTGCACTGGATCAGCTACCCAGTCCTAGTATGCAGGGATGGAAGGGGGCAAGGCTGGGCCCCTAGGGTCCAATCCCAGTGTGCAGGGACAGATGGGAGAGGGGCAGCATGCCTGGGGCAGGAGGGGGCTCAGCTAGGTCCCTGGAGCCCAATCCCAGTGGGACAGGGAAGTGCTGGGGCTTTAGGCCCCAACCCAGTGTGTGGGGCATAAAGAGGGCAGTTCTAAGGCCCACTGCCTAGTCCTGGTGCATGGGGCTCAGTCTGGCCCATGGACCAGCCCCAGGCCACTTGTCTGGCTCGCGCCCTAAAGAATGAACCCCACTGATTTACAACTATTTTCAGACATCAGTTTTTTCATTAACTGACTTCAATATTAAGTATCTTTAGAGAGAGGTAAGTAGTCGTGTTAGTCTGAAGTCAGGCAGAAGGCAGGGTAAATTGACACCTTACAGACTAGCAAAATCAGAGATGCTTAAGATTTTATAAGTAGCAATTTACAGACTAACAGCTAAAATATAGACCTGTCTAAACATTCATTTCTAGACGATCCCTGTGACAAAACACCCACCTATGCCACACACTGGGACTCCAGTGTGACAAGTGGGCAGTAGCTCAAAGAATACATCCCTTATCCTTGTTCCCAGCCCAATTGGCAGCTGACCCCTGCACCGCCTCCAGAAACCAGTGCCCCTACCTAATCTCTGGAAGGCACAGGACCCTTTTCACTGGCTCCACTCGTGGTCCCTGGGAACTGTTTTAAAAAGTGTGCAAATGTTCAGTCTCCTGAGATAAACTGCTACAGGAGTGATCCCCATATGGTTCATTTCAGGTTATTTTTCTCCCAGAATGGCCAATTTTGCTCCAGGAATAGAAGCTTGAATGTCTGCATACTTTGGGGTATTACCAGCAGAATGGTGATTCTGCCAATTAAAACTGAACATCTGTACATGGGCATAGGAATGTAAATATGTACAAAGTTCCTTGTGAGTCTATGGATGTTTTCCAGTCAATCAAAATACTTCCCTGTAGTTTTTTTGCAGGATTTTGCTTTAGGTGATGATAAATTCTTTGCAGGAATGGGCCATGTGAGTGTATTTCTTTTTTAAAGAAATAAGAAAAAGTCCCTATTAGTGAAGTATATAGATTTGAATTAATAAAAATAAAGAAAGGGGAAACAAAGTTGGTGGTCAAGTAACTGAAAACGGCAGTTCAGCAACAAGTCAAATTGGAAAAACTCTACCTTACACAAAATTCCCTGAATCTGCCCATGGGGAGGCAGGATGTTGTAGGGGGTTATGTGGTGACTGCAGTGGTGACTGCATCCCACACTCCCAGCCTTCCACTCCACCCAGGGCACGTGTCATTCATGCAGTGGGAATAGCAATGAAGGACTGTTTCTTTTTTAAGACTCCAAAGAAAGTAAGACTCTGGTCCCCACTCCTCCTGTACTTGGTACCCTCTCCGTTCCCCTTATTGCACATTTCCTTATCTCCCCCACCCCCCACGTCCACTGCTTGACATTGCAGCTGTTTCCAGCTGACCTGGGAGTGGGGGAAACTCCGAAGCCACTCCTGCCACTCCAGCCAGGCTGTGTGAGAGCCAGGCTCAGCTGGGTTCAGCAGCAGTGGTGGCAGCAGGTGGGTTCCCATCCTTGAATATGCTCATGGGCTGTCAGGGAACACCCAGGAACTGGGCAGGAAAGAGGAACCCACCTACCACTGCTGCTGCCACTGGACACTTTTATACGTGCTCTGATGCATTCAGATTAGAACAAGTTGGAGCAGGCGTGACTGAGTCTGCTGGAGTGGTCTAATCAGAATGTTCCAGCGTGCCGCAGCTTACCGCCCCCCCCCCCCCCAAGAGATAGAAACACCCATGTAAGAAAATCATAACTGGGGGAGGCGGGGAGAGGGGGGAGGGCTCTGATATGATTGCTCCTTCCAGTGAACTGGTTTATTTTTGTTTGCGGAGCCCCCCAAAAGTCAAAGTGTAATTCAAACCCTGTGCCCAACTATCTCCAGCTGAGTCTGGTTCCCTACACAGTCTGGCTGGAGCAGGGCAGGAGCATCTCTGGAGCTCCCCCAGCCATTTCATCAGCTGATGACAACAGCAGCAGGAAGCAGAGAAGAAAAGAATGGAAGGGGAGGGGATGTGCTGCTGAGCATGGGGGGGGGAAGGTAGGGGGGGATTTTTATTTGCTCCCTGGCTGCTGCTCCTGCAGTGTGGTCAGAAAGGGGTGTGTGACCCAACCACTGCATTCCCTCTGGATCTGCCTTTACCCCTCTTCTTTTCTAGTAATTGATTTAAGGGTTCCTTATACAGAGAAGTTAATATTCACCAAACTTACGTGGTAAATTAACAATGAGCTAGCTTTGATGTGTACACTTCAGCTGGCTAGGATAGGAAGCTAGCATGCAATAGTTAATGCGTTGTGTCCTGCCTTATTCTCTATGTAGACAACCTTTTTAGACTGTAAGATGTTTGCATTAGAGACCTGTCTTTGTCCATACATAATTTAGGCTGCTGTTAACAAATAATGCTATTTTTTTGTTCTTATGGAGTTATTCTCTGCAGAAAATTCCCATAATTCCTGCTTATACTTTTACATATCCAATTAATGTACTATTGTACAATGTTGTTTCATTCAGAGGCTTATCACAGGATCCTATCATTTCAGTTGACTGTGAGATTAGAGCATGACCTGCAAATGTGTTTTACTACTACTGGTTGCGGTAAGCAATCATAGTTTAAAAATGGAAGCAAACGTAAAGAAATCATGAGGTTGATACAGATGAAAGTCCCTTCCTCCATGCTCTGCATTTGCCAGTATCAAGATAAGAAGTGTTAAAACTTTCATCATCCATCAAAAGATTAGGAAGGGCAGGAAAAAATAAGAAAGCCAAACAAAATGTTTATAGACTGAGGAGACGTCTACACCTGATGCTACATCACCATAGAAATACGTGCTACAGTGACATAGCATCTGTGGGCAAAAATCATGATGCTGCACCTATGTTGTCATAGTGATGTGCTCCCTCATTATAGCACATGGCTACAGCAATGTAGTGCCTAAAAATAATCGTGCGCAGTGCACATGGCGCAGTATGGGCTGTTACTCTGCTGTCTTTTAGTACTTCCAAAAGGAAGTAGTAGCGCAGTAACAACAGCGCCATAGTGGCATGTGTAGATGCACCCAGAGAGTAGCAATCATCAGCTCAAAGAATGCAGAAACAAAACTGTTCCAATCTGGTATCATTTAATACCCATTTTGTGTAGGTTCAAGTAAGTATGTAGAATGGGAAAAGCAGTGGAAAGTCAGACCCTGGCATTGAAGTATTTTAAGGAATTTTGTTGTTCTGGCTATGCATCTCTCCTTTCTTGTACTCAGATATCCTACCTAGGTAATTTAAACAGGTAGTGCATTGTCATATAAAATCATGTGGTAATTATAAATCTCCTTCCCTGACCAGTGTATGCTCTGTTAAATGTGAAACGCTAGGCTTTCAGGGTCACTGTACCTGCCTGATTCATAGAGATCTGTAACCTAGTGGTGTGCCGTGTTTGACAAAAGCTATCATTCATTCAAGAGCCCATGGAGGTTTTTTTTAGAAATGTTGAATTTTGAAGGGGATTAAAAGGAGTAACCCTTAAATCATTTATAAGGTATCCTGTAATGCCTTCTTTTTGGCAAACAACCAGAAAAATCTTGTGGGTTTTTTTTTTTACACAGTGAAGTAACTAGTTTAGACTAGAAAAAGTGCAGACTTCCTCCCCATGCAGATGCACAGAATGAATTTGATAAAACAAGAAACAATTCAAACCTTCAGCCAAAACTTGAACCTTGTATTTCTTTTTTGCTCACTGCTCTCTTCCCTCCCCCCCTCCCCCCCACACCTTCCCAATTCACTGTTTTATTTTTAAAATATATTTTATATTTCCCTGGGATTCTGAGCTCTGGAAAGTTTGGAGACAGAAATATAAGAAACCTTCTGAAAGATCTGGTTTCTGTGTGTGTTTTCAGTCCATAAGGAATCCAGGCAACCATCCTTATCTGACTGCTTGGTGGCAGTAGCCAGACTTTCAGGATAATGTCTAAAATGAAAAAAAAAATTAGATGTCCCTCTATGTATTGATATAACTCACACAGCTTTTACCTTATTTACTCAATTAGAAGATGCGGTTTTTTTCCTCTATTTAACATGAGAGAAAAGGCTCCTCATCTTACAATTGAGGGTGGGGGGAGTGCATAGGCAGATGCTGCAGTTCTGGCCCAAACCTGGGGTTGGAGCAGGAGCTGGAGCCATAGCTGCCACCTGCCTGCTACCCCCCACCGCCTCTGCATGCCCTGCCACTCCTCCCCGACAGCCCCCAGTCTCCACCCCCTGCACACCACTTCTCCCACTCTCTCCCCTTCTGCCACACTCCTCCTTACCTTTATCCCATGCAAGAGGCTCTGTCCCTGTTGCAGCCTGGGGCATGAAGCATAGCTCCAGCACAGCCCAGTAGCAGCAGCTCAAAACTGGCACTTCACTTACAGTCTGGCCCCATAGCAGCAGCTCCAGCTCCCTGCCACTGGTGCTATGGGGCTGGGCCAGAATAGCAGTGCTAGCTCTGTGCCACTGCTACAGGGCCAGGCTGGAGCCAAGCTTCATGACCCAGACTGCAGCAGGAATGGAGCCTGCCAGTGTGGAGCAAATGTAAGGGGGTGTGGTTTAGGGGCAGGAAGAGTGGGGAGAAACTTTATGGGGGAGAGATGGGAGAAGGGGGTGGGATGGCAGAAGCAGGGTGAGGTTGCGGATGGCAGAAGCAATGTGGGGAGAGGAGGAGGGGGGAACAGGAGAAGGGGGAATCAGGTCAACCTGAGGCTATGGGGGGGGCAGAACAAGTGGAGTGTAAATGGAGGGGGGCAGGCAGCAGGGGACTCACTGCCTGCCCCCCACTTCCTGTCCCATTACTGCCCCCCACCTTCCCTGCCACATGCCCCCCCTACTGCCTCCCCCACTGTATCACCCATCCACCTGCCCCATTACTGCCCCCCACCACCTCTCTCCCCTCACCACCTGCAGTAATGGGGGGGGGCAAATTTAGGATGATCCTCCAATAATTAGATTTCATACATGGAAAATTATAATGTATAATTTTTCCGTGTGTAGAATCTAATTATTTGGGGATTGTCTTATATTCAGGGTCGACTCTTGTATTTGAGTAAACACAATATTTTAAATGGATAAATATATTCCCCCTATTCAAGACTGAAGAAAACAAACAAAGGTCACGAGCCAAAGAAAACTTATGCATGGGTATAACTTTGTTCATGGGAATAATTTCACTGAGTGCAGAAGAGTTAGTTAGTTAACTAAATTACAGTGAGAAAGAGGTTGCAAGTCACCCTGTTAAAAGTAGAATTACTCATTTGGCTAAAATTATGTTTGACTTATGACAGTCTCTATTGCCAGGAGGCTGAGTAGAAGATATGGTTAGATGTACTTAAATGGCATGTATGAATCAACCTAACATAAAACAACTTTTCGTAACAGGCTGAACTGAATGCAAGAGTATTTCACAACAGCAAAGGAAGGTTTATAGGAGTAAGTAGGTTTAGGAAGGAGTGGGGTCCTTTTTATCTTTGCAGTCAAAAAACAGTAGATTTATTTTTTGTTGTGATTCACTCAGGAAAATGGCCCAGAATTTGCTTGAGTTTTTTTAGGCAGCAAGAAATAGGTTGTTAAAAGAAATACTGTGTGAATTTGTGAAACACCTTTACAATAAAAAGAGGGAGTGGGGGAAAGAGTCCAGTATAAAGGAATACCTACCATTTAGAAGACTGTTAAAACCAAACAGGAATGGGCAAGACCTGCATTCCTTTTGTTAATCTAGTTTTCTACTTTTCTAATGCACTTGAATAGAAACTGTTGAGCTTCAGTTGAGATAATGGCTAGGAGTCCAAGAAGCTGTTACAAAATACACAGCATCCTTGGAAGCCCAGCTCTGACAGAGTGGAGCCATCCCCTAATTCTCCCAGAGCAGAGAATATGAGTTTTATGCAATATATTCTGTGAGGATTTAGGGTTTGTTCCTTAAAAACAAAAGTTCCTGTCTCCCGCATGAATTGCTTGGATGGAGACCGACTAAGATAAGAGCTCATAATAGTCTTCATAATGATATATGTTTATCTTGATGTCCTTTTCTGACAAAATTTCTCTTCCTTAATCACCACCTTCCCTCCTTTCCCACCACACCTGCCACCTACACAGAAGCACTGCTGTGTTTTATGGTGTTGGGCTTCAACCTTTCACTTCAGTAGTGGCTGCTAATCTAAGAGTATTGGTTAGCAAGTGCCTACAGCAGGGGCTGAGTATATCTTAAATGCATAAATGATATACAAAATACAAAATATTTGAGAAAATGATATATTTCCCTCTCTGCCTACTTCATTATAGCTCACCCTGTCTCCATATTGAGTGTGTTCAGCCGCATCGAGCAGACAGGAAAAATTCTAGTAATGGTGACATATGTATTATTTATCTAGTGCCCAACATGCGTTGGGAGAGGTCTACAAAGATTTAAATGGCTAGGTTCCTGCCTCAAGACATAACATGATGGGAAGGCAGAAGTGGATGGACGATGAGGCAAGTTGTTTACTATGTTTGATATAAAAAATATCTCGGTTGTTAATTTTCCATGAATTCCTTAAAGTATTTAATTTTATGTTTTTACTAAAGGGCACAAATATGTGACTGGTATCACACAGACTCTGTAAGGTTTTTGAGTTCAAGTCCCTTGTAAAATAACGGGGGCCTGAGTCTGCTTCCCTTACTTACGTAGAGTATTGCCTCCCTATGTTTATTCTATGGTAAGGTACCATTCACTATGGATAAGGGTAGCAGAATCAGGTCCTGGGAGCAAAAGTTGCAAAAAATTTCAGACAAAATGTGTCTGATGTCTTAGGACCAGACTCTGAGGAGTTTAGTCTCACTGTAAAGCTAACTTATAAACTTGTTTACATTGACACAGTTGATACGTACAGTCCAAATGAAGCTAGGTTTTTTTGATGAAGTGAATGATGTACCACTGGTAATAAATACGTCTGTATTTTCTTTTTAAGAATTAGAGTTGGGATCAAGTCACAAAAAAAAAAAGACCCAGAGCTGGATTCAAATGTATACATTCATGACAGTTGGGGGGTTTTATGCTGGGGTTTGGCTCACTTCATACTTGCTGATACAACCAATGGCAATTCAAATAGGGACTGAGAGATAATATAAGAAAAATCAGGTATTTTTATTTTTAATATTCAGTAGCATGCAAGCCAGGTTCCTTTCTCTGATTCATCCATTTGTCTCCACTAAAGCTGGTAATTTTACTGAATGAAATGTGTAACTTAAGAAAAAATTGATTTTATGTTTTTCAAAGTCAGAAATCTTGATAGGATATTAAATTCTGCAACTGGGTTATAGAGGAGGAAAAGGGTAGCAGATTTTTCAGGCCTGATACTTACAGATATAGAGACCTCAAAAAACTTCACGAGGAGCTTAGTAAAATTGTATAAGCAACAGCCCAATTCTGCAACTGATTACTACTGGGCATGCTACTTATGACCATGAAAACAGTCTCACTGGTGCAATTGGACTGCATGTGGTAGTAAGTGTTTGCAGTATTGGGCCCTACAATTGAAAGGTTCTATATTTTGAAAGAAATACATCTGGTAAGCAGAAAGAAAAGCTTGAGTATGTATTTACCCAAGAGAACATAGCCATGGCTTAAGAAGCTATTAGACCAATGATAAAGTAGAGTGCTCGGACACAGGAGAGTCTTGTTCTGCTGATTCCAGGGGGAAGAGAATTCTGAATGGAATGCCTTAATGTACTAATGAAAAATACACATTAAAATTCTCCATGTTCCAAGTGGAGAATGAGGTCTCCATATTGTGGCGGAAAGGAATTCAGCTGACCTATTTGCTTAACAATGTGACTTCAGCTGCAGCTGTGGGACACCCCTACTGGGGATGCAAATGAAACTGCGACATGTACATTGCAGCTCAGAACACATGGAAATAGTACATGAAAAAGATTTCTTACACTTGCTTAGTGAATTTAAACCTGCCTGAAGTTATCTGAGTGTAATTTAGAAGTGACTCTGATCCTTCACAACCCACAGGTTTGGGACTCTGTGGACTCTTGTCTGGTAAAGATTTAAAATTGATATTAAGCCAAAGTACAAGCCTTATGTTTTCCTCATTCTTCTAAATTGGTGTAGAGAGACATGAATATGTCATGTACCTAAGTCATTTTTGTATCATGCTATTTTATAGGAACTGCTCTAGGACTAAATATTGCAAGTGCTGGGCACTTGGTCAATATAATCTTCCATGTCTGGAGAAAATTTCACATTTGGGGGAGCGGGAGGTGGAGGGGGGGGGTGAAGAAAAGGTTTCTCTAGCAGAATAATTGATTCATTTGTCTTTTTCTAATAGTCAGTGCTTGTAGTTAGAGATTAGTGCAAGCCCTGGAAGAGATGGATTGTAGATAGAAAATAAGTGAGAGTTAAATAACTGTTTTTCACTTTGTCTTGTGCACATCTTGTATAGACATATACACGTGCACACACACATATGCTCACATATAATATTAGTGTGAAAATGGTATAAATTGTACAGTATAAATACTAGGCCTGTGCAAAGCAGCAAGTATTCAATTCATATTCAGATTTGGCCAATTTGAAGGGACAGTGATTCAATTCAGTGATTTGAGTCACTGTCCCGATTCAATTTGGCTGAATTGGATTTGGAGATTTGGCGCCAATTCAGAGATTTGGTCATAGACTATAATGGGGAATCACTAAAATACCTATAACTTTGTCATTTTTTTGCTGATTTGGATGCAAAAGGCAGGGATGGTAGCCCCTTCTGAGGGCATGAAACCTGCCAATTCTCAAGGAGATAGGTGCAGGGCTTTCTGTGAAAGTGCCCCTCAATCTGTTTAAAGCAAAACTCATCACTTGTGTGTGTTAGGTGTAGGTTGTAGCCATGTTGGTCTAAGGACCCAAGGTTCTTTGGGTCAATCTGGTATCTTTTATTAGACCAACTGAATAGTTGGAAAAATATATCTTAGCAAGCTTTTGAGTTTAAAAATCCTAGGTCAGGCTGAGGAAGTATCTGCAGTTGGTGTGTGCTCTTCCTGGATAGAATGAATAGTAAGAAGCCAGAGGCTGGGCTGATATGCAAGAAAGCCAGTCAGTGAAAATGTAAATTGTGCTGCGGGATGCTCAGCTCTACCTGTTTGTCCCACAGCATCTTGCCCCACTTGATGCTTCAGTGGAAGTAACCCAGCACCTTCCTGCATTTTTAAATGAGCTGTCTGGTGTAGTAGTAATGGCACCGTCACTGGGAGCCCTGTCTCCCTCCAAGGCATCCCTAACTATGAGGTGGAACTTGTGTGCCACACAGTGAATGCCAACAAAGTTGCATCATGCACTGCCTTCACCATATTGGCCCCATTGTCAGTGACCATGAACCTGCAGGTGAACTCGCCTTGCCCAACGAGCCTCCCCTGTACCATGTGGTTCATAGCCACCATTATTTCCCTTGCCGTGCGGGACTCATCCATCACTTCTACTTGAAGGAGAGCCCACCAACACCCTGACTGATTGCACCAGTGCCCTGTGAGGAAGAGGTTAGGTATGATCTCCACCCCAGCTGCTCCAGATGTCTGAGGTAAAGTGCAAAGCTACCTGTGGCCCTGCCTTCTGCAGCTCCTCCCTCAAGTACTCCCTGCATGCCTCATGCAGGGAGGGCACCACTGCCCTGCTAAAGGTGGTGCGTGCAGGCTCTTGGTAGGATGGGGCCATGAGTGCCATGAACCCTGGATGCTTAACAAAGGAGAAGGGCTGGCCATCCAGAGCAAGCACCTCCCCAACACTCTGGGTGACCTCATTCACCTTGGGAACACACCCCCATTTCTCTCCACCTTTTCCCCACTGGTCCAGAGTGGCCTGCCTCTGCTTCTTGGGGAGGGGGGCTTTGGAGTGAGAGGGGGACTTCTTTTTGGGCACTCTCCCACTGATGCCAGACTGAGGAGGAACAAGGGCAAGGGGGTGCTGCCTCCTGAGATGCAGCAGCATCGCTGTGGTGGTGAAGTGTTTCTCATCCTTGCCCTGGCTGATCTGCTTTTGGCACTGCTGTCAGATAGCATACCGGGGACCATCTGCCACCTCAAAATGATCCTACACTACACTACCCCCCCGCTTCTGGGTTGAGGGTGGGGATCCATCCTGCCTTATCTCCCTCCTCACCAGGCAGAGGCACAACAACAGGAAGAGCTGAGCCACCTGCCCCCACCACCTCGTCCAAAATGCCTTCCAGAAAAGACCTGCCTCTAGGGGAACTTTGAGGGGTGTGGAGGACAAACTCAGATTCCCCCTCCTTCCCCAGAATTTCCTTGCTATGGCACTCAGCTCTGCTGCTTCAAGATCCAGCTCCTCTTCAGGCACTGCAAGGCTCATGCTGGGAACTGAAACTGGGGTGAAGACTGTCCTGCTGGTGCTGGTGGTTATTACTGGTGTTAGTGAAGGTGGTACAGGTGCAGACACTGCTCCCACCTCCTTGTTTACAGTAGCAGCAGAAGACTCATCACTGCCAGGAGACAGGGTGTGTCTGTTTGGGGTGTGGGGTGGAACTTGCAGCTCTTCCTCTGCCCCCTCTCCCTCCCATGCCAGAAAACCTAGCACCTGTCTTTCCAGCATGCTTCATAATGCTTGGTGTGCTGCAAAATGTGTATGTGTCTGTAATACATGTTGTGCTTTCTTGCAGTGCACAGTGATGACACACTGTCAGGGAAAACACAGAAGAAGAGAGACTAGCTAGCTACCAAGAGACTAGATAGCAAGCCAGAGCCTTTCAGATGCTGTTGGTCCAAGAGAGGCAGCTCACAAAAGGCACAGATTACTTTAGACACAGCCTTATATGTTGTTTCTATGTCCCTCCCCCAGAGCCCTGTGATTCAATGGGAAAGATCACAGTCACTGGCCAGCTACAGATGTCAATATCAGAGCAGTCTTCCCACCCCCCCCTTCCGTCTTCTCAGTTTCTGTTTCCTGCATGTCTGGCTTCCGAATCTCAGAAGCTTTCTGAATCTTTTCCAAATTGATTCAGAGGCTTCCAAATTGATTGGGACCTTTTAATAGGTCTCCTGATTCAGATTCGGAGATTCAGTCGCTGAATCAGGCCAAACCTCTTTCGAATTGAATCAGCTGCTGAAGCTTCACACAGCCCTAATAAACACATGCAAAAATTACTATTGAAAAGATCCAAACCATGTTGCTTTTTAACAGAAGAAATAACTAGAGAATCACAAATAAGAAATAATTATTGTATCTCAGATAATATTATGTCATACATCTATGGAAATCTTTGCTTAATGGCGGCCACTTTGATTTGGGTGCATTCTATTATGTTGAACAAATATCATTGCTAAAACTGTTGTCCAAGCTTTGACAATCTTCTGCCATGTTACTTAACTTCATGATAACTTTGACTTCTACATCACTTCTAGCCTATTAAGATGCATGACTATTAATTGGCTCATGCTTTATCTCTTTGAATCCCTCCTCTGAATCCACTGCTTCAA
Organism: Alligator mississippiensis; assembly: GCF_030867095.1. Taxonomy (NCBI): domain Eukaryota; kingdom Metazoa; phylum Chordata; order Crocodylia; family Alligatoridae; genus Alligator; species Alligator mississippiensis. The sequence goes on along the minus strand of NC_081825.1, from coordinate 126,584,907 downwards.
ATGCAGTTTTCTTACCCTCCAACTTCAAGGCTTGTCCCTCTTTAACTGTTCCTTTCTATTATTGCATCATATACTTCACTATTATATCAACTCCTATACCCTGTCTGTTTTTCCTACAACAGTATTATCAATTTCTTCCATGCTGCCCCTTATACATTGAATGCCTTATCTATAAGGCCACCATCCTCTTCTTTCAAATCCTAGTCACAATTGCTTCCATTGTGTTGCACTTAGAAAATCAAAATCCAATCATTAAATAATGATGATTAGGACATACACATCAACTAGTGTCTAATTGAATGGTTCTCAACCTGTTTAGATTCAAGGTGCCTTTCCATAACTTTTCTGAATTTAGCAGCACCCTGTTTGAGACCACTGTTGTACTTCAGGGGCTCTCAACTGGGATGCTGCCACCACAGCCAGGTGAAGCTGCCTCATGCACCATGAACAGAATCTGACCAGGAAGCAGCTACAGCAAGAGCAGGCACTTCTGTCTGCATTCATTTATCAGCTGAACCTAATGATGGCAGGAGTGCAGCCCTTCCTGGTCCAGCCCTGTTTGCTCCTCCTGGAAACAGAGGGCATGTCTACACATGCATTAAGGTGCTTTTTCTAATGTGCGTTAACTTCAGTACCTCCAATGTGAGGTACTGAAGAAATGGGCATTAAGCTGCCTTAATGTGCAGTAATGAATGTGCATGGTTTTTAAGTGATGCTTAATGCTCAGTAGCCTATTTTACAGCACATTGGCATAATCACACTTTTTTGTGATGCTTTCTTGCACAGTAAAATATAACTGCACATTAAAGTGCACGTGTAGATGCACCCAGAAGTATGTAGGATGGTACCACATGGTGGCAGCCTGGAGATGTATCTGTTTGTTTCCTGAAATTCTCCAGGCTGACCTACTGCTGCTGTTACCACCAGGCAGAACTGCCCAGCATACCTCTTTTTCTAGGCCAAGCATGCACAGCTGGATCTGGAAGGACTTCAGGAAGAGCCTGCTTCAGCTGCTTCCAGATCTAGCTCTGCACCAGGTGCACAGGGCTGTTTCACCTGGTTGTGGTAGTGGTAGAGGTGCTGGTGCTGCACCCCTGAAAGTGTATCTCAACACCATGAGGTGCTGCAGGACCCCAGTTGAGAACCACTGTTTTAACTATATCTATGCCTACACTGTACACTGCTGCACAATGTAGAGTTATCTTAGCTAACTCTGATTTCTCTAAAACATACTACATTGTGCAGTGTTAACATCCCCTATGTGAATACATCTTTGCTGTTTTTATCCTTCTTTCCTTTAACCAACTTGTTCTTTACCTGCTGCTAATTTTAAATTAAATTGGAAACTCTTATTAGCAAGAACATGCCTTTCTATGGTTTTGTATGGTACATAGCCTGATGGAACCTTGATTTTGATTATGGCCTTTGCATGCTACCACAAAACCAATAACACGTGTGGTCTAACACCAAAGAACCTTGAGCTGCTTCTGAAGGGGAGACTGTTATTTACTGCAGCACTTTATTTCTGATGCAGAAGCAATAGAAAAACTGTCTAGACAGAAATGTCAAGTAAGTTTCCTTACACAATCTTCTAGCAAACCTATAAATTATCTCGGGACAAACTCTTCTTTGCTGATCAGTTATCTTAGTGACAGTGCCATGTTACTTAACTTCTCAGAACTATTTTTACAAATGAACCCTTTTGGGGGTCCCCACATATGCCCCATAGCAAAACATCTATTTGAATAAAAGGCAGCGTTCTATAAAAGGTGGACTTGTATAAATAAAAGCTCCTTATCAGAACATATCCTGAGGTGAGGATTAGGTTTTGCAGGCAAGGGGCTCCCAAGTCTCATTTTAAAAGGTTGGTGGCATAGCCCATCAAAACAATACATAAAGGTCAGTTTTGTTTTCAGGTATTTAGATGCAAATCTGAAGTAAATCCTTAGATTCTCTCAGTTTTATGCCCATGTAAAGTAGTTGTATCACTTAATTGTTATTTTTTGTATCTGAATCAGACAGGTAGATCTAAAAATGACTTAATCCTGAAGGGAAGAACTTCCCAATTACTACAGGACTGACAGACAAATGTTGCTGGAGAACTCTCCTATTAATACTGGTGGTTACTATTCTCACTGTATATACACTGTCATTTTTTGAACAACTTGGAGAGGATCAGTGAAAATGTACATTGTGCTATAAAGATTTATACTAAAGTTTCTCTCTTTCACGTGGCTTCAACAATAGCAGGTTTACTTCTTCATTTAAGATAAAAGGTAAAAATTCATTTTTCTGTAGGTTTTAAAAGGTAAAATGTGTCTCTTCTAGTCTTTTCCAGAGTGGAGTGATAAGATATTTTCATTTCATTTAATTGCATTTCATATAATTGTATGCAAAGTAAAGATAAAGAACTTGCCACTTTTTGTATGTTTTGTATCCATCAGCACTGGCTAAGTGACTGGGCCCTCATAATCTTGGCTTTTAGTTTGTCTAGTACCATTTTATCAGGGAGTCGTACTGCTTAAAATCACTTGCTTCCGTTAGAAGCAAACATGAGCATTATTTAAAGGTTATTTTATCTACAGCTATATAATTTTGTCAGTTAACTACAGTCTACAGAACTGGCTTTACAATTGTTACAATTGTTTCTGCACTCCCAGGCACTACAAGTACAAGCAAGACAATAATCACAACCCCAAATTATGCAAGGAATAGTTCTAGTATAGATATATATTTACTCTTGTGCTTTTTAATCAGAAAAAGATACCATAAAAGTTCACAGTTGATTCTTTACTACAGTTCCATAGCAGACATGAATTAAAACCCATGAAGTATGTATTTAGCCATTCACCAATAGAAATGCTTAGTGCTCAGGGTATTTTTATTTTCAAAATACTTTCCAAACATGGTCCAGTTCTGTCATCCTTTCTGCACTGAATAGTGCCTTATTTCCTAAGTAACCTTAGTAAAGTGAGTCAGACTACTTGGGGAGTAAGATAAGTAAAGGTGAACATGTATGATCCAGAAAGCTGTTCATATAGTAGCCCTGTACCATCTTTACTCATGCTGTATAGTGCCTCATTACACAAGTAGTCCTGCTGACATCACTGAACATGTTGGGAGTACCTAACTGAATAACACTAACTGGGTGCATTTACGCCTTCAATTGGCATGGGCCAATAAACTCTGGTGCAGTTTGCACCAGAGTTAACTGCTCCTAGGCACAGTATCTACACGTGCATACAGTTTCAGCTAAGGCAGAGCAGTCCCAGGCTGGCAGCAGGTTCAGGGGGTGAGTCTTGGGCTCCAAGTCATGACATTGGGTGGCAGAGGGGCTGGCTAGGATATGAGAGTGTCCAGAGAGCGGAACTGTGTGGCTAGGCAGGAGGCAGGGATCTGGCCCCCTGCTGCCTGGGCTGACTGGGTGCAATTTACGCCTAGGTCAGTATTTACATGTGCAGGGGCACAGATATTTTCACCACCATAAGATAGTACTGTCCCTGACAGTAATGCGATGCTATTAAATCACAGAAGACTGAGACATTTTACACAGCAGCCAGTTAATCTATTGCACAGTTAAGCACACGTGTAGATGCACCCATTGAGGTGTAAAGGTGTCTGGGTAAAATCCTAGCACCATTGAAATCCAATGGGAGATTTGCTGATGCCTATAATGACACTAGAATTTTTGTCCCTGTGAGAAGAGATGAAAGATTTGGGCCAACATAAAATAACTGGTATGTCCCAAGATTGTTATATTTTCACTGTTTTCCCATTCCCACCCAGATTCCTTCACCTTTCTGTCCTCCCTCCCTCCCTCCCTCCTTCTCACGCCCTTGTCTATGGTTTGGGGTTTGTTTCTTGTTCCCCTCCTTCCTCTATGTCTTGCTATATTATTATGAACTTCCTCTCTCTCTCACTCTCTTCTTTCAGTGTCCACAAGCTTAATGTGGGTATCTCTAAAGTACAAAACATTCCCTGTCCATCTCCTGTTTCACCTAGAATGAAATACTATAAGGTTACAGTGTTCATTTGCTAATTACTTAACAGGAAGTTGATCTAACTATTATGTTATCTAATTTTGCCTTCGTATTGGTGCTTTTGAGATTTCTCTTCAAATGCCTTCTGTATAGGTGTTATTTAGCATGTTGGTATTGTTTTATGATGATAGTCATTGCAGATAAAATATTATAGATCTAAAATCCTGCCTGAAAGATAATATGCATTTAAAATATAAACCTACAATACCAAATGAATAGATTTTGAAACAGATAGGGAGAGACAGATGGTACCTATTTAATTAATACAACATACAAACAGGAAAATAAATTTGCTACAATAATATAATGCCTAATTTAATTAAGAAAAAATCTATAGGAGTTTGTTTATTACCAGGAAATTATATGCCGTATAGTGGATACTTGGATAGAAATGGTTTATATAAACTTTACCGATTTTTATTATATGAAGAATCTGATATACTGTGATTTAGGGTTTTCAAGAGGTTTTGCAAGTGACTACTGGGTAGTTCCAGGTACTTACAGAAATTAGTAGTCTTAAAACTCCCGTTGACAAAAGTAAGGGGAGGGGGAAAGAGAGAGATTTACTGGCAGAGATACTCCCAACCAATTATAAAGACATAGAGATTGACCTTTAAACTCTCCCTAGCAAGGAAAAAATTATGAAAAAGCTCCCTAAAATAGTGCCAAAAATTGCTATTAAAACTTTTGTTAAGAAAAAAATACTATTTTTGACCCAACCAAAAAACTTGCAAAAAAAATCAGGATGTCATGTTTTTGGTTTGATGAATAATTTTGAAATTTGCTTGAAGGAGGGAAATACTTGTTTTTTTAAGCCCACTAATTTACCCCCACTCCCTCCACCCATCTTTTTTTTTCCACCCAGGAAAAAATACTTTTACCAGAAAAGAAGGTATTTTCCTTTGCCAAAAAATATTATTTTCCTGATTTTTTTTAAAAAGAATCAATTATTATTTGAACTATGCAAACAATTGTCATGAAAAATTGCAAACAAAGAAAGGATTCTCATTTTTCCTTAAGCAATGTCTCAGAAATATATGCTTATTTTTTAAAACCAACTCTGTTCCCTCCAGGTCTCCCAACCATTATTTTGCTAAACACATTTTGCTGTCCATGGTCAGTTGTCACATTTCTCATTGTTCTCCTTTCTCTTTCATAGTTTCTTATATGTACCATAGGTGTTCTGTTGTAATTATCTTTAAGCTGCTATTGATGATTCTTAAAAAAAATTATACTTCAGTTAGTGCATTTGGTGTTATAGGCAATAAACAGGCATCATCTTTGAAGTGAGAGCAGTTGTGCTGGGGTGTGTCCTGGTACAGCTGATCTGCTTCATTGAATTACACAGACATCACCCATTGTCCTGTGTTGGGGTGCAGGCCACAGAATCCATTGCTGGGGTTTCTCTAGGCATGCCTCTTCAAGCAGGGAAACCTAGGCAGGCATTTCCAGGGCTTCAGAGACTCAGTCCTTCAGGGAAATTCCCAGGGCATGCAGGATTGGGCTCATGAAGCCCTGGGAATGCCTCCTTGTGTAGCTGGAGCATGCAGGTAGCTCTGGGCTGCCCACACTCTCCCTTCATAAAGCAAACACATGTCCACAAAAATGTGGCACAAATATTTAGCACCTGTTGTTACAGCCACAATTTTTGGGCATTTGGGGCACAACAAGGGGCATAGATGTCTGTTTGGGTTTTGTACATCCATAAAAAAAAAAATCGTGACAGCACAGAAGAGGTGTCTACAGTCATTGATAAAGAATTGTTTCCTCTTCACATAAGGGAAGTATTACATTATGACTGTCAGGATAGGTACATACATTCAGAGAAGTTAGAGGGAAGTTAGAGCAAGTAAAAATGGCCACCCAATCTAAGATAAATTGGGATGGGGAGGCTACTGGCGGAGCTAGGTGTGATGGTGGAGCAAGCAGGCTCTGAGGGTGTTGGCGGGGGGCAAACAGAATCTGTAGGGAGGATCTGAGAGATCAAGGGGACAAGCAGGGTCCATGGGGGTGGGGCTTGCTGGCATCTGGGAGGGTTTACCAGAATCAGGGGGAGTAGTGGGGTCCACAGGGAGGGGTATCAGGGGCTCTCTTCCCCCTGGACCAGAGACTATTTTTAGCCTCCTGACCCCCACTATCTCCATATAAAGAACCCCTCCCATCCTGCCTGCCCCCAGTAAAATGAGTGCTGGCAGTGGCTTGTGGAAGGAGACATCAGGGGAGCTGGCTGATCAGCAGGGGGGTTGTCCATCTGAAGGAGAGGTCAGGGGGGCTAAAAATAGTACAGTGGCTGGGAAAGTGGGAAAAGCACAGCCCCAAGGTGGGCCAGCAGGTAGGCTTTCCCAGCCCTGGGGCTTGACTGGGAACCATAGGCAATGGAAGGAGGGGCTAATGGGGCTTATCCCCTTGGAACGTGGGGCAGCAGTAGGGCCAACTGCAAGGCAGCCCAGCTGTGGGCTTCCAGAAGCTGCAGGAGGGGAAGGGAGGGGCGCACAGGCAGCAGTGAGGGAAGGAGTGGGGCTGGGGCAGCTTGGGGCTAGGGGAGGGGCAGGTGATGCCCAGCCAAGGTAGGGCATCAGAGGCAGGGCATGGTGCAGGACTGAGACATGAGCAGCTGGTCCAGGGGGTACATCTCTTGCTGCTATGCGCACCCCAGAAGGCATGGGGGGCATGTGCCCCCAGATCTACGTGGGGCAGGGCAGGCTGCTGCTGCAGGCTGGGGCCAGGGTGGTGCTAGGCTCTTCCTGGGGGTAGGGGGCCAGGTCAGGCTGTGCTCTGGGAGAGCAGTGGCAGTGCTGGAAGGGGGCTACAGCCACCCCAAAATTCACTGCAGCCTGCCCCCACGAGCCCTCCTCCCAATGCCACTGCTGCCCACCCCAGTGCAGCCCAGCTGAACCCAACTCCCTGCCAGGAAGAGCCCAGCACAGCCCTGGGCCCAGCCTACAGCAGCAGCCTGCTGTGTCCCACACAGATCCAGAGGCATGTGCCCCCCATGCCCTCCTGGGGTGTGTGCAGTGACAGGAGCTGCCCCCTCACCTCCCTGCACCCCCCTGGATGAGCTGCAGGTCAGTCCCATGCCCAGCCCCCACCCCTGCCCCAGCTGGGCAGCACCTGCTCCACTCCCTTCCCTCCTCAACAACACTTTCCCCTCCCTCCATAGACTCACCTTCTGTGAAGGCACAGGGGTGCACATATGTGCACACGTGCTCAGCCTCCCCAAATTTTTTTCTTTCTCTGCCTATGCTGGGAATTGATCAGAAGTTTAGTTACATCATTCTCACTGTACCTGATCTAAATTAAACTACCTTGGAAGTACAGTTAACTTAGATCATGTCGGCCATTTGTAAACCAATCTAAGCTTCCTGAACTTCTGTCCAGTTCACACTTAAATCAACCTAATTAGGCATTATTATATTATTTGACTTATTTGATCAATAATTGTATTATTTATCTCTGATTATTGTATTATTTTTAGAAGTTATGAATTTAGATACAGAAACAAGTAATATATATTTATTAAAAATCAACCTTATATTAAAAATGGAATGTCTGAATCAAACATTGTTTACATTCCGGTACATTCTGGAATCTGAAAAATGGGCAATTTCCTGAAATTTGGAAATATTTGAAGTTTGGTTATGATCACTCATAGAAACAGGACAGGATGAGTCAGGCTCCTTTAAGTGGCTTGAGCCTTCCATTTCTAGTCAGAAGTACTTAGACTCAGTTTCTTAGAGAGAGTGGCTGCTGCAATTTCCCTGTTTTCGCTGATCAAATTGGTGTGGGTGTGGGGCAGCAAATTGGTGTGCCAATGATAGCAGCAAGGAGTGACTGATAGAAGGAGTGCCTTGATAGAAATGCACAGCTACAAAGCACTTTAGAAGTGCCTAATCACACAATGATTAACTGTCATGTAATGAGGGTTCAAATGAAGGCACTCCAAGGGCACTCCAAGAGTGCCTTCATTTGAATCCTCATTACATGATGGTTAATTTATTGTGTGATTAGGCAATTTTAAAGTGCCTAACTGGACAGCTGATGAGTGGGGAAGGGAGCTCCTGCCTGCAGTGCTGGGAGCTATACATTGTGGCATGGAGCCTACCCATCCCAATGGCACACATGTGTGTGGTTAGGTGTGGGACGTGTCTGTGGATGGGTGTGGGGTTTATCAGGGGTGATGTGAGGGGTAGGTGTGGGGTTTGTGGGACATGTTGTCTGCCTGCTGCTTACTGCTACTGCTGCTGCTGCTGGTGGCAGCAGGAGCTGTGTACCATGGTGGGGGATGTGGTGGGGGCCCACAATTACCCACACCCCCACACACACCCTATAAACCCCACACCCACCCATACACACTCCCACACCCACACCCCCATAAACCCCACATACACACTCAAACCCCCCACACCCACCCCTACACCCAACCACACCTCACATACCCCCCACATACAGTATACAATAGTAATACTTTGTTTTGAGCTATTATGCAATCACCTCTATATACACTATGCAGGTACATACAAATCAGGACAAAAATATTTTTTAAAATAAAATTAAGGTATTTTATAGTATGTTTGATTTTACTATATGATTTGTTTTTTTCTGGTTCCCAGATGGTACCCCCCCCCCCCAAAAAGAAGTATTTCTGGGGGCAAGGGGAGCAACTTCCAGTGACAAAGTTCAGGGGTTAGGGGTAGGACTTCCAATCCCGAGATGGTGACCAGGAGGTAGGGCACCTGTCAAAGGGTTTGGGTACACTTGTGGCCCTTGACAACTCACCAAAAGTCATTAAGCAGCCCTCTAGCCAAAATAATTGCCCACCCCTGCCTTAGTGTGTACATCCCACGTGCCCCCTCCCCTTCTAATGGCCCACCCTCCCCAGCATCCCAGATCTCCACTTACCTCTTCCCACCCTTTTCCCTCATTTAGTTGTGGCTACCCACACTGTCAGTTCCAGGGGAGCAGGCAGGGAAGGGTTAATCTGCCTGTCTCACTTCCACTGCTGCTCTCTGGGCAAGCTCTGCCCAGCTGTTGTGAGTCTGATAATGCCTCAGCATCTCAAGTTAGTTTCATCTCCTGAGTAGCCAGGACAAATCTCCTGCTTCTATGGCATTTTTGCATATGAAGCCAGAGTGCACTAGCCTCTTCCATCTTCTTCTCTATATCTGTGTAGATAATATCTGGAACTCTCCCTGGGTGTTGGTATGCCCCTCCCTGTATGTAGATGCAGTCGTATTATGATATGGAGGCCAATTTAGCAAATACAGGAAACTCGAAGAGACATTGCATTATATCCTTTTCTTTAGGCAGACAAGGTTCTTTGGGTGAATCTGATAGCTTTTATTAGACCAACTTAAATAGATATCAGATTCACCCAAAGAACTTTGTCTGCCTATGTCCTTAGACCAACACAACTACAACCTACATCCTTTTCTTTATACAGTTATAATAGTCAGCTATATTGCAGTCATTTGTAGGGTGACCATATTATTTTGAAGGAAGTCTGGGATGGAGTAAGAAAATCCAGGACAGGGGAACACACATATACACGCACACGCACTGACCCTGCAGCTCTCAGGAGCCCTGATGGTGGGGCGAGGTGGGACAGCACAGAGGCCCATGACCAGGATCCATCCCCTGCACACAGATGCTCAGTTTGGCTGGGAGCAGCCCCTATGCGGTGCTCCCTGGGCACCACCAGCTTGCACTGCATAGCCACATGGCACCTCCCCGGGGCCACAACATGCAGCCTGTGCATCAGCAGTGGCCAGAGTGGCAAGGCTTGAGAATGCCAGTGCCAAATGGCCATCCTGGCTTGTCCTCCGTAGGTGCTCGAGCCTTAGCCCCAGCCCTCTCCCCCAGCCTACCCTGCTGGAGATGCTCCCAGCTGCTGCTCAGAAGGAGCCAAGCCAGACACGTGGGTGGGTGGGGTGGCACCCACCAGAGATTTTTGTGTCAATTTTAGCCAACAAGCCAGGATACCAGGATAGTCTATGACACCTGGGACTATCCTGGCCAAACCAGGATGTATGGTCACCCTAGTCATACAACACTGGAAGTAAACAGGTGTTGACATACAAGAACTAATCAACAGAAAGATTGCAGCATAGGGGCCTTAACTGAACATATATTTACTGCCTCTTATTCTGGAAGTTCCCACAACACTTCAATATCTGTGGGAGTCTTTTGTTTTTGTATTCATTCTTTGTTTTTTGAGGGGTGTTTTTTGCTATCAATAAATATTGCTCACCTATGAAATAGAGTGCCGTAGCTGTTTAACAGGATACGTATACAGTTTAGGATGGGAAGTAAAGAAAACTGCTGTCAAATGAAAATATGCAGGGATACACAAGTAATAAGATATAATTACACTAGGATTTGGGGCACATTATCAGGCTAATATACACTGAATGTCATTTTAATCTGTGTAAGTGGGAAGGACCATACTTTTCTAATATAGGATGAGGATGGAAACTGTTGAAATCAATAATAGCAGCTTGGCTATTTCATTTAAGGTATCTATGGCCTTATGTTTCATTGAGACAACTGCTAGGAGGTACACAACATAGACATTTCTAAACTTGTAAGGTGTTTGCCAGTTTAGGACTAATTATTTATTTATTTTTAATCTCAATGTATGCTATTCACTGAATATGCTTACCAGAGTTAATTTCCTGCTTTATTCCTTTCTTATCTTTATTTTAAATTCATATTTTAAAGGGTTTATAATTTCTTTCTGTTGCTTCATATAAAAAATATGTATTTACATGCCTATTTACATATCTATAAAGTTATTTCATCACTTATTTTGTAGTGGATTTGCTTTATATTGAATAAAGCTGACAGAAAATATTGATATAATTTCTTATCTACCAATTGTTACAAAAAAAAAATCATTCTTGAGGAAATCCTCTAACAGATTGTTGGGATCTTTATGTTTGGGTTTTAGCTTTGTTATTATAAATTACTGATTATTACCCTCTCTAGAATAACTTTAAGAGGGTAGAAGGATTTGTTTTTTCCTGCTGAGCTGGAAGAATGTGATTTTATTTCCTTAATATACAAAATATCTTTATTTACTGAAGACAAATGCCAGTGTTGTGGGGTTTTTTTGAAAGGGGGACAAAATATATATTAGGCTACACAAAAGCAGCTAAATAAACAAAAATATTAAGCCAACAAGATTTAAACAATTATTGACTCTAATAATAAATAAGTATCCTTCATAGTACAGAAAGTACAGCATAATCATATGGTCATTTCTATATATTTATGGAAGCTATGTATGAGAGTAAAACTGGTCTTGCTTTCTTCTCTAAGAGTTTATGTCCATTTAACAATCTCCATGGTGCAAGCCTCTCACAAGACCATCATGTTTTGTGTCTGTAGCAATTACAGCCTTTTTAAAAAAAATTGTCTTGCTGTCATCCCTTAATAGGTGCATAAAATCTTAAAGACTTGTAAATCTGCTAAAGCATTCCCATAAATAACACACGAGTTAACATTCGCACGGGCAAGAAGTTTCATAGATAAGTGCCCATCTACTAAAAAAGCATGTGGTTGCCCTATGAGTGCAACTGGAGTTGTAAACATTATCGGGTAAAAGTGAGGTTTCCTGGGGCTGCAGCAACTAAAGCCCTGCTACAACTTCTGGTATTAATCATAATAAGTGTTTTATCTATGGCTGTCATGTTTAGTTTCTGCATGCAATTTACCTCTCAGGCAAGCTGTTCACAATATCAGCCAAGCTTATCTCTGAACTTATGGTCTTCAAGTACCTAAATGTATTTCCACCAGAGTTCCCACAGTGAATGTGACAAAAGGCAACATAAGTGCTATTTTAAGACGGCACTGCATCCCCTAACAAAAAACAGTGTTGCTTGTATTCCACTGCAGTCAACTGAGGAAATGCTTAACAGCCTTTACCAGTTTACTACAGTTTTATTATGACTTCTGATAGACTTTCTATGAACATGGTTTATCTTTACTCTAAATGTCCCTTACACATGCCATATCCTATCCTCTACAGCACCATTAACTGCTTCCAAGAAGAAAGGCCATTGTTGGTTTATTATTTGTTAAAAGCCAAAAAAGAGGGAATTCTGTCTCTACGTTGTACATGACATGCAAAATCAGGGCCACTGCTCCTAGAAGTTTGAATAGTTGAATAATGCAAGCTGCACCAAATCCTGTGGTAGACATTTAGATGAAAAGAAAAAAAGAGATTTATCTTGCACTGTTTTGTCAGTGATTCTACTCCTGCAGATTCCAAAATGATATGGAGAGCTAGGTCAAAGATTACACAGCTCTTAATATTTCATTCTACATGACCCTATCTCACTGCAATACTCATATGATCTGCTAATAATCCTTTGTAATTAAGCTTCCAGCATAATATTAAAATGTAATCCACATGAACACCAATCAGAGTATATAGCAAAGACTGAAGTGGTTCCTACTTCCAGTCATGCATGACAAGCACTATGCAGTTTTAATTTCAAATCTGTAAATTCTTTGGTCCTCAATTTAAAGACAAGTTATATTTCTGAAATACACAAGTACAAGACAATAGGTTCTCATTCAAACCAAAATAGTCACATTGTCAAACTGTTCAGCGTATATAGTAGGTGTTCTAAATGTTCATGTTTTTCCCCCAGCAAAATATTTGAGATGTTGCCATTGTAAAAATGGAGAGGTCATTTACTAACACCCTTAACATATACATTACACATGAACCACAAGAAAGCCTCACAGCAGCAAATAAAAGGCCTTATGTTTAGGATTGGTTTCCTGTGAATGGAAAAAAACGAAGTGTGGCCTTCCAGATTCTGCATTGTCTCTTACATAGCTGAATTGATTTGTATTCATGCATCAGAGTAATCTGTGTGGTATTTGGACAAACTGTTACCTCATTGTGCCAGTTTAATTCTGAAATAACCGCGCTGAAGTTATGGATATATACTGCAAATTTATACTGATGTACATGAGAGCAAAATTTGACCCTACGTTTCTCTTTGAAACTTATATTCCCATTTGTCATCCCTTTTCCATCCTGGGAACTTATATATTCATACAAGATTTTCAAATTTATTAGGCCAATCTTGTTGCTGGACTGTTTTTCCTATCAAAATAATTAGAATTCTGTTAGAAGACGGCAGCAAGCTACCGGTCTGAAGTTTCCTCTGTAAATATATTCCTTACTAAAAGTAATTCATTAGCTTTCATTCTTTAAAAAACTGAGACAGAACCAGGCTCATTCTGTACCGTTAAGTGAAAAAGAAATTAAAAAAACTTGTTGCCGAGTTGAAATTAGCATTTGGATGTTAACTGGACAGAGCCAAAATATAGCCGAAGAGACTGAAAACCTGGCATATTCAATGGGATTCTGAAACATAGAAAAGGAGCTTGAGCTGCAGCTTTCTGAGCCATCAAGATTCCTATGGAAAGGGAAGGAAAATCATAGGAATATTAATGTTTAGTAGTCTTGTGCCTGCCTTTTTCAGAGAGAAAAGAGCAGTTTGAGCTTTTATGGTTAAGGGAGGGAGAGTCACCCAATTGTGTAGCATTTAGCCTAGAGTTTTTTCCAGTGGATAAAAAAAGGAAAAGGCTCCTGCCTAGTAGATCAGTCCAGACAAATATGTCTCCTTTCTTCAGTGGAGCCTTGCAAATCTTGCTAAGAATGTGTTCTACTAGTAGCAGAGCGATAATGGAATTTAGAACATCTAATTAGTGCCTACAGATATGACTTCCTGGAAATTGCCAGTGATATTAATAACTCATTTATTTCTTTAATTAGCCAAACCCTTGGGTCAAAATTAACACTAATTTTCTACTGTTGGAAAATGTCATTCCAGAGCTTGACACTTGGATTGCTGTAGCTGCCAGGCTTCCTCCATGAATGTCTAGATTCTGCTGGATCAAACTGAAGTAGAGGAGATGGGTCTGAATAATGAAATCAACAGAAAGATAATTTGCCAAGTAAGTATTGTCCATGTGTCATTATACTTTGAAATTCTGTGGCTATTTTTAGCAGTACAAGTTGTGACAAGAGAAACCTTACTTAGCTTCTATGCCGTGGTGGGATTATCCAAAGAAATGCATCAAACATTTCAAAATAAATGTAGCTAGCAGGCAGCATTTGAAGCACCTGTTATGTACTTGTTCTTGTGCCTTGAAAATAATGATTCCTCTGTCTCTCATATTCTGCACTTGGAATCATTTTTGATGATGATGATTATTTTCGAGACCCAAAGGTACACTTAGAAGTAGAAGTGCTGGCTGTTCTCCAAAAAGTGTATAATCAAAATATACTATGGTCTCGCAACAGAGGTCCAGAAGCAAGGAGAGAGGAAAAGGGAATATTGTTTTTAATCATATTAAGAATACCTGGTTAGTCAGGTAGTCAGGCAATTTGACATCTTGAAGGTTATGTTAAACTTCTATTTTAATGCCTATTCCTGCTCCTCCTACCACTATTTTTTTTCTAGTCCACAATATAATCTGTTATGTTAGAAGGGATTTGAAGGAACCAAAGAAGGTGACCTGGCCATTCTAAGATGATGCAGTAGCTCCTGGGACTCAGTGGGCAAGAAACTGACTGTGCAGCAGCCCGTGACTATTGTGCAGTTGTGTCATGTAGCAGGAAGTGTACCGTGATGCTACCATGCATTAGTCACGACCTACTGTGCAGTCAGCATCATAAAACAGCCGTTCCTTGACACAACTGTGTAGTAACTCTGGTTACTGTGCAGTCATTTAGTACTTATCAGTATAGTATTATTATAGCAATGACTGCTTAGTCAGCATCTTGTGTAGATGGGGCCAGTGAGAGTTCAAATACCCTACCAGGTGAAGAGGCTGTTAATATTTTCATACATGCCTTAACTAGGCAATATAAACATATATTATATTTTACTTATGGAAAAGTAAAATACTTTTCTATATTATCCTTCCAATTTACTTATGTATTTTTTAAATGTAGAAGGATTTTTTTGCCATGTGTGTTTGGGGAGGGGAGAAGCCTCATCTTAGATTTGAGTACCAGCCTGGAGCAGGCAAGTGTTCAGCTCTGGCTTTTGCCCTGGGCCAGGGTATCCACATGATGTGGGAAGGCGCTCATGGCAGGGAAAGTATGAGGGAGACTGTGCAGGGGGGGTAGGGTGACATAGGGGAAATCTTACAGTCTGCCCTTCTCCTCTCTACCACTAGCCACTTACCTTGGGCTCTGGTTCTGGCCCTTGCTCCACCTTTCCTTGCTCCAGTTGTGGGGAGGTTGACTTTAAGATGACTTCCCAATAATTAAATTCTATACCTCAAAAATTATAACAAATTTATAATTGTCCATGTATAGAATCTAATTGTTGGGGGGTTGTCTTCAAATTGAAGCTGTCTTCGATTTTGGTAAATGTGGTAGACTGCTTGAGGTGAGAGAGGGGGAGCAACAGAGACACTTCTAGGGAGACAGATGGGCAAGCAAAACAAAAAATAAAGTAACAATATATCTTTTTAAGATTAGCAAATAAGTACCACTAATATATCAGCTGCCTTAACAATAGTTTTTAGTTATGAAGTAAATAAGAGTTTCTTATGTATTTAGAGAAAAAAATCTGAGCTTGGTTCTGCAATCTTTACTGAGGTTAAATTTTACCTGAAGTCCGTGAGAAGACGGCCTGTTCAGGATCCAGCTACAATGTCAGTGGGGAGAGCCGGCTCTGTTGGACACTAGCTGCTTGAAAAAGAATGAAAGACCTGGATTCCAACCATTTCTTTATGCTCTGTAGCAAAACCAGCTGGATTTTAAAAGAAGTATGTTGCATTCTGTCCATGGTGGAGAACCTACCTAATCGGGAGGAAGCCTAGATAAAGTCATAAGGTGCTTGCCTAAATAAGGCTTGGGTTAAGATGGT
Source organism: Alligator mississippiensis (assembly GCF_030867095.1). Taxonomy (NCBI): domain Eukaryota; kingdom Metazoa; phylum Chordata; order Crocodylia; family Alligatoridae; genus Alligator; species Alligator mississippiensis. Next base: position 126,568,964 of record NC_081825.1, on the reverse strand, counting down.
ATAATGACCTAAATGCATAACTTGCAAGTCAAAATCACTAACATATAGGTCTGTAAGTATAGGCAGAGGTCATTCTATCAATATATTGGGTTGTTTAACACTGTTTCTTAGGGAAAAAATTATTGCCTCATGAAAATACTGGATTTTTGGTTTCTAGTGTGGAGATAAAATTTAAAACTTCCTAGCAAAACCCCTAAATTTTGATTTGAAAATTGTTGGTATTATTCAGCTAGGAGCCCTGAGAAATGAAGCAGGAACCTACTGAATACAGAACCAAAGGATACCCCTCACCTCAATAAGGTTACAACCTCTGCATAAAGTTACATAGGGTCACCTGGAAGTTGTTGTCATTTAGGTATCTCATGCACCTCTTCTCCAAAATGGGCTGGTGTCCTTAGCTGAACTATTTCTCCAGCATGCAATGCTATATCCTATTTTACTGACCGGCAATTGCAGTTTATAATAGAAGCCCTTAGTCATGCCACATATTCAGGAACATGGCTTAGAAGGAGCCCAAATTACTACTACTCTGACATGCCAACATGCTGAAATTTCCGTATAGAAATACTTTGTTCCCTGGCTGAATCTTTTTGGTTTTCAGATGTAGTTATTTTTTGACAAAATATTTAATTTTATTCATAAAACGTAGACATTTTTCACACAAAAAAATCTTTGTTTAGTTGAACACTAATTTTCACCAAAAACACTTTCACAAAAGGGAGCTGAGACTGGTTGGCTATAGGCACTGGGGCTGACAGCAAGAAGTGAGGCAAGTAGTCCTGTAATATTAAGAAAACTGCAAGTTTTTATTAAATTAAATTCATAATGCAACATAATGCATGGACACAAAATGTCTCAATTTAGTTGTTCTGTAATGATTTAACTTTGTACCCTTAATTTTTTATGTGCGATTATAAAAAGAGCAATGCCAAATGCTCATTTTAATATTTTATCAGATTTCATACTAGTGCACATCATCACAATTTTTATTTTCAGTTGCAGGTTCAGCATTCTATGTTATGAATAAATAATAGAATGAATCTGTACATTTTTACATCATTTAAACCTAAAGCTATTAATCAGCCCATATTTACTTGAAACTGAGCTCAGGTTTACTCAGAAGGTTCATGAACCTTTCAATCAACCTGTTCTCTGAGTTTCAACTTGTAACAAAATCCATTATCGCACCCGTTCCATGTTGGTTTAGATTTTGTTGCCAACATCTCGTAGACCTCTAGTTCTGCAACTTCCCATCACATTATATTTTAGAAAGTATAACAAAGTGTACTGTTCATTTGCTGGATAGCATGAGAGGTTATTTACCAGTATATTGCTATTTTAAAACATAGCTTTCTCTTTGCAAAGGATATGATCAAATGCCCAGTAAATGAAAAGGCTACCATTGGCTTCAATGGACTTTTGAATTGGGCTCAAAATATTGCTTCCTTTACTATAAAAGTTGATAATGTATTTCATATTTTAGAATGTCTTGGTCTGAATACAAGCCAAGATGAGGTTGTGTGCTTCTCTTTGTGCTTTGCTCCTCCATTGCCAAATATCAAAAGGTTAATGAACTACGTCCATGTTGTTTAGGTTTTGCACCAAGTACAAAGAAATATGTTGTGAATTGCTGATAAGTGGCATGATCAATAATAGGGAAACATCTTCCAGATGTTGTTATATGAAGGAAAAATTATCAACAAAGGACCCAGTATTGTCAACGTTCATTTGTAATATATTAATTGGTTGCACATTAGTTGTTATATTTTTTTAAAAGTGTGGAGTTGACAGCTGAGCCTTGTGTATTTGTATTATCAAACATCTGTAGCATAAAATAACCCATACTAGGTTTCTAATACTACTTAGTTGTCACTAACCTAGTAAAACACAATATGTACGAAAGCAGAGGTTCAGGTAAAATATAGATATTTCCCAGGTAATTCAGGTGTGTGGTTATTTTTAAATTAATTTGTCTGGAATCCCTAAAGGCTAAATAAGTTTTGGCAGCCACAAATAGCATTTCTGAGCAGCAACTCTCAAAGTTCCAGTTTAATTCTTGTGTCTTTATATTTTGATTAGCAAAATAGCCATCTGTTGTTCTTCTCTAAAGAGTTCTTGTGCTGTGTGAATTTAATCAAGCCTAAGGCACATTTGCACAATGCGCATTTATTAAAAGATAATAATCTGGAAAAGAGTTATCTCTTAGGAATTTATTTTAATATCTTAGGCGGATACCTATAAATGTATCATTTAACATTTGTCATGAAACTGGACTCTTATTAATATGAATCCCAAACTTTTATCAATATTTTACTACTGGTCAGAAGGAAAAAGTAAAAAATAAAAAACTTTTGTTGAATATGGAAAAATATTAATCAGCAAGATGCAACCTACTAGATCCTTCAAGTCTAAGCATGAAATTCTGCTCCTATTGAAGGCAACAGGAGTTTTCCAGTTGACTTCAATGACACAAGGATTTAATAGACAATGCAGCATATGGGATCAACTCTTCTGAGCACCTTGAATCCATATCTCATTTTAACTTAACAGCTTCTTAATTCTTGTTTATAATAAACAATTTAACCAATGCCTGTTTAAAAAGCAGAAAACAAAACTACAGTGGCTATGATTTAGGACAAAATTCTCTCTCATAGGGATATATTTTAAAAGCAACTGACTTCTCCTCAACAAAAGATGTCAACTCCCTCAAGACAAACTACTGTTTGACACTCTACTGAACTTTTCTGTTAACAAAGTAACTATCGTTTCCAAATGAGAGGGGAAAGACAGACTGTAGATAGGAAGAAAACATCCATTGTTTGTTTTTTATACAGCATTAGTTTAGAGATGCACAAATATTTTGCAGAATATTTTCTTTGTAGGATATCTTTAAAAAATTGGAAATATCTTAAATTCATTCCACTATTTTGAGACGTTCATTAAGGATTCACAGCTATTTGCTAAACTGAGAACTAAGAGGTGGCAGAACGAATAACATCTCTAGAAACAGAATGGAATTGAAATACGCTTCTTGCAGCTGAAAGAGAAAAGATTATTTTAAATACCTCTTCCATGAGTGATTATTTTATTAAAATGTATTTATTACCTGCACACGTTTTCGTGAGGTCAGTGCCGCAAAGGATGCATAAGAACATTTCCCCAGACTCCTGAAACAGAGGTGTGTGTGTTGTGTCTGTATACACGTAGGCATACATATGAATGTGTGTAAATGTATGGGGAGAAGTCTGTCTTTCTTTTTTCCTCTCAAGGGCATGCCTGAAATTTAATTGAGGTAAAATAAATGTTCTTATCAGAAGTCACAATAGACCTTCCCAGTTTTGTTTGTGGCGGAGTTCAGGAGCCCTCCCCATGGCTTACTCTCTACCTTCCCCCACTTCAGATATTAACCTGGACATCATGCCTTCCAAACATTAAATGAGCTGAGCGATGTTTTATTACATTTCTCATGTGGCTAAGCTTAGTGCAGCTTTTAAGTGTTCCTTGGTATGCCGTGCTTACGCAAGTTATTTTCTGCTGTGGATTGTTGATGCTGCAGCAGCAGATAGAATGATGTGCCTTGAATTCCAATGAGGAGAAGGGGGGGCTTTTTGAATAAAGAGTGAGTATTTTGAAAGGACTTGTAACTCGTTCTCTGCATTTCAGGTTGGCTATATTAGAAGTGAATTGTTGTAAGTGCTGGTATGAGATGGCTTGTCTATTTTTAGATGTCAGAATTGTTTTGAAATGTCACTATTTGTAAATTCTGCTGTGTATTGAAATCCTGTTGTAGCTGATGCACTGTGTTGTGTTCCTCTCAGGCAGATGTAGAAAAGTAAACAGAGAAAAGCTTAATTTTAATAAGGGCTGGCGGAAACAGTGTGTAGAAAGTGAGCCAAGGAGACCTTAAACTATAACTAAATTAGGAGTTTCTTTTATGGCACTACCTTATTTTTGACCTCCTCCTAACAATTAGGGAGAGTTTGTAAGCAATGAGGTGGGCCAGTGAAGTGATGTGTGTCTTCACAAACTGCTTCAGGGGATTAAAACATTTCAATGTGTCCTAGCCATCTGCTTATTTAGAGCTTGCATTATTGGAAGCAGTGCCTTTCCTCTTCCAGCAGTGATGCAAAGATCCCTAGTTCTTAAGGGCTGTGTATGAAACAGATTTTAAGGGATCCAGCCCTGATTAGAGCAGTTAGCCTGTTAACGTTCTATGTATTTACAGTGGATTATTTGAAGGGAAGCAGGGGTTAAGTCAGCAGGTCTCTCAGCTTCCCCAGGGGTTAACCTGGCAGCCTGTTTGGCACACACAGGAGGGCTGACAGGTAGCAGGATTTGTCTAAGCAGTGTGCATGAGAGCCAACAAGGAAAACTGAATGCTCTGGATTAGTTTTGGATTATGTTGTCAGAGTGAAGCCTGATGGACAAACTGCAGAGGAATAAAATGCAATCTGTTTGGGGAGAGAGACAGCGTGCATAGCTTTCATTTTTCAAGAAATGACAAGAAAAATCATTAATAATTTGTAAATCCATGTCCATTAACTTTTCTCTTTGTTATCCCAAGACAATTTTTTAACTTGAATTTGCCACTGTTCTGTAGCTGTTCTTTTCTGGTGACAGATAGCAGAAGAGATAGGAAGTCGCATTAGCAAATTGTAAAACAAAAGGAACAAATACTTTTTAAACTTTCACTATAATACCTGCAGATGTTTGGAGAGGGGGTACATATCATTTATTTGGGGGTAAATGATGAAATTGAATATACTTTCTTACTTTCTTCTATTCTGTATCGCTATTTTGAATAGATAATCCTTTCTATTTCAAAATCGAATGAGCACTAAACTGCAATCATTCAGTGAAGAGAATTACCATACTGCTATTAATAACAGTGCAAGTTAATTACCTGTTTTTCTGCAGCTGTTATTTCATTATGTTGCTACATTTTTAGAGCATTTAGTTTTACAACTGTGGGGAGGCAAGGGACGGGAGGGGAAAGGAATACAATGCAACTGAAATGCCAGTTTCAAGAAAGATCTGTTCCATTTCTCATTATAACACTGTCCCTGAGTGTCAGGCCATTGTGCTACTTCCTGACAAAATGGTCATCCTTGCTATTAGCTAGCAATTATTTGTTTGGCCACAGACATAGACTATGAATAATGGGGTCTGCTTATGAATTGTAGTCAGGTCTGGGGTTTTTTGGTTGTTTTTAAAAGATTACTAATTCTTTGGGCATTTGTTATCATGGAAGAATACAGCTAACATAAATTAAGTGTAGCTTGGCAAAGAAGCTGCATTTAAAATCATATTTCATTATGGAATTAGTCTTTTGCAACTACTACTGTATCAGATCTGCTAAGGTGATTTTTTTTTAATTGTCAACCCCATGTGGCAAATTCAACCATCTGAAAATTAAACACGGTGTTTTTTGACCCTTGTAATACGTCTACGTAATAAAAACTCCACAGTTGGAATTACATGGCCCATGGTGTTTCTGATACAAGTAGTAACTTGTATTTGCATTGCAACTGTCACAGTAGAATTGAACCAGTAATTGGGGATAGTAATTTAGTAGATAAAATTTGTTTTTTTTTTCTGTTTGTGAATTGTTCCTTTCAAATTTACTCCTTCTGAAAAACTTTTCTGAGGATGATTCTTGGTCTGTATGCAAGTTGTTGAAAACTTGCCCTGTCTGAAATTTGAGATGGGTTGCTTAGCTTCAACTGGGTGCATATGTTATACTAAGTTTCTATTCCCTAATCAATGAGTAGAATTCTTGGAACCAGATTTTTGGTGCAAAAGTTTGCAATTTTAATTGGTAAATACTCCCTATTTACCAAAAATGTGTTCTTTCCATAAACATTGTTACAACAAGAATGCTCATCGCTTTACTGAAAATGACCATGTGAGTTGTGTGAATATAGAAACAACGAACTTTTATTTGAGCATATAACTCAAAAAATGTTTGTGCTGTTGCTATCTCAGCTCTAACTAAAAGTGAGAATCTGATGAGCCAATCTGATTAGAAGAGGTACAAAATTATATACTGAGTAACAAAGTATTAACTTGTGTATGCACTTATCTGTTTTTTGACTATGCTTTATAAAATATATGGTTGTTGTAAATTAAAAATTATTTTTCTGCCTGCCCTGACATCAGTATAATTTAAAATGGCAGTAAGGGACATTTGTGTCCTATGTCTTTGTGGATATATTTGCTGGCTGCACACCACAGATTATATAGAGCTGCTACCCCAGAGAGATTTCCCGAGGAACAGCTGAAGGAGGGCTCAGGCACCCTTCGTCAGTCATATGCCAGAATGTCCTAGCAAGATCCTCATTCCATCCTCATCCCAACCGTGGGAGGGTTGGGAGTATAATATGGCCCAATTTTAGAATTGTATTTGTTTAATTACTATGCTATCTATATTTCAAAGATCATTTATTTATACAGGGGTCTTGGATAGTTATTTTTGGCGCTTTTCAGAAAACATGGGTTGGCTGGGGTACTTGTACTTTATATGTCCTGTTAGTCAATTCATCAAAATATTTAGGCATATGGTTAAATCTATTCTTGTTGAACCAAACACTGGAAACAGTGTATATGAGTTTAAAATGAAGGATTTGTGTAAAGGTTTGTCTCAGTCAACAGCCTTCAGTATAGTTTTGTTAAATTATGTGCTTGTGTCTGGCACTGACTGGCTCCAGGGTCATGGACAAAGTACCTACTCTCTTTGGGCCTCAGTTTCCCCATTTATAATGTGAGGATATTAACCTTTAGGGTAGCTCAGAGAAATGTATTGCTTGGTAAACTTCCTAAGATCCTTTGGCCAAAACTCAGTGGATTTAATTGTGGAGGGGGGGTGGTTATTATTAGCTAAATTGTTTTAAAAATAGGGAAAACTCTTTAAAAGGACATAGTTTCCCCCATTCTTTTCTTCTAAATATTTACAAATCTACAGACAAGGTGTCATTGTGATTTCTAGTGCAAATATAATTTACATGATTGGATTTAGTAATGTAGAAGATTATTACAAGCATTTCTCAATTATTTTTGTAAATGAATGACAATACATTTATGGTGGGTAGTGAGTCTGTTCTTCCTGGGTTTAAGTGCAAAACTCTCTTTGCTTTCAGCTGTGGAAGGGTCAGATCTTGGTTAGTGAAGAATTCTTCTTCAGCAACAAAATAATTCAATTGGTTTGCTATAGAAAGGGTTCAGTTTAGTAATACCCTATGAAACCTTTAACAATTCAAGGGAAAAGTTAATAACTCAACATGTTGTTAAAATAGCTTTACCACTGGAGAGTGAATAACATGCCAAGCACTTAATGGAGAATTAATTTAAAACCCTGGCAGAATGTGGTCAGAATATAAAGATGAGCTATAACTTGAGTTTCCTGATTGCCAAAGAAGTAAAAGAAAGAAATCACATTGAGCTGTATTTTCTCCTTGCCTGGATAAATGTCCCCAAAAGGCCCACAAGTGGCAGAAAAGGTGGGGGGAAGCACTTTATATAACTAGAGAAATATAAAATAATACTTGAGAAACTGTAGAATTGACATGAAAATAAATAGGATTAACCTTATCTTGTGGGTTCTTTGGCACCTACAAAGTACATTGGGGCATCACAACTGGCCATAAACCAGGATTATGACTTTACACTGCTACAGAGGCAAGAAACACCCGGAGCTTGTCCTCCATGTTTTAATTATTGTCCACAATAAATGAATTTATTTATTTTCATAAATGACATCAAACATGAAATAGTTCAACGAAATTGTTTAAGAGCTGGACCTATAACAACTATGTGTATACATTGTCAGTGTTGTGCATACTTTAATAGTGACTACATGTGCAAAAAGAAGTTAGATAATGCACACACATAATTACACTATTGCATACTTCATTATTATAGCAACTGCCTGCACAGATTTGATTAGCTAAATCTTGATGACTCAACAGGACAAAATGTGTTCTACTCCTAAGTGCTTCCAAAGTAATTTATAAATAGCCATATGAACTATATAGATGGTTGCTTTGTTTATCATTGAAATAGAGCCATGAGAAGTAAAATCACAAGACATTTACATGGCAATTTAAGACATACAATTTAAGAAGTGATGAAAATCTTTTCTTAAGCTCCCCGAAAAATCTAGGTATAGATGGAATTAACTAGCTGAACCATTCCAAAGAGTAATGAGTCCAGGTCTCAGTTTTACTTTTCAGACATAATGTTCAGCTACCTAGTTCTCCCTATTACAGACTAACTGAATTGGTTTTGTAAGGTCTCCCAGTTAAAATGCCATCCATATGGCCACCAATAGTTCATGGGTGTTGCTTAATTTTGTTCTGTCCAAGTAAGGAACTATCACAGGACTGGGTAGCTTTTAAGAAATAACAGGAATTGCAACACAGTTTGGTACAACCGCAGTCCATTAGTATGAAAAATGCTGTTAATTCCATTACTCAGTTTTCAAAATCTCCCCAAGTTTGTCTGACCAAACTTGGGTGGATCATTAATCTTCTTTTTCATGGATTTATGATAAGTGACAGAATATAATAAAACACTTCAGAACACTCTTCTTTGGGACATTAGTAGTGGTAAGTTTAGGAAAACTTCAATATCCTGCTCCCTTTTTAATATAGGAAAAGCAATGTCCTAATGCATAGAAATAACTGAGGTAATAAATTATCAAGGGACACTGTGTCTTAACAGAAACAAATCCATAGCACTCATTCATTTATCTTCCTTGGGGGCGGGAGGTGGAAGAGGAAGGAGGAACACTGAATGATATGTTTATCTTAAAGCTTGTTAGGTATGCATAATAAAAATATCTCCCAAAAGTCTAATATTAAGGGATCGCTAAAAATGTTTCAAAATTTTAATGCAGAGAATAAGAAACACAAAAAGAAATATTGTTCACTTTTTTTTGCTTTGTTTCTTCACAATATTACCAAAATATTCAATATGATATATTGTTCTTAAGTAAGTCTGACTGATTTCAGATTAGTTTCTGGGATCCAGACACTACCTCAAGGGAAAATCCCTTCCCCAGCTCCCCAGTATTCAGTTCATGCTTTCCAGGGTTCTACCTACGGGCAATATTTGTGTCTTGGGGCAGTATTTTCTGACTACCCTAAAGAAAAAGGATTGTTATTCTCCTTTGCCCCTTCGTGAAAGGATTCCTTCGTTTTCAGTCCCCACCACCTTTGCATACAAGGACCAGATGCAACCTTGTTCCTAACTAGCTATCCATGCATTTAACTTTATTGACTTGAAAGAGGGCTGGCCACTCTTTCTTTTTTTCTTTTTCCCGCTGTTAGTATTGTAAAGCCAAAACATTTATGAACAAGTATTCTGGATTTCTATCAGCTGGCACATCATCAGTAAATTGATCTCTATGTTCAGTCCCTATTGTTGGAAACAGCATGATTAGCAGGTCCACCAAATTATTTCTCATGAGTCCCTAAATTCCATCCAGGAATACACCAGAGAATACTATATCCAGATACTTCAGTAAGCAAAAAAAAGTCCCCTGCTTTAAATCATGTGCTGATGCCACCCAGCTCTCCAAAATGCTCACACAGGATGCCACTGGCTTCCTCCTCGGACCCTCCTTCATTATACAGGGCTGGCTTCTGAAGCCCTCAAGAACACTTTCTTCTGCCCATTTCTTCAACCTGATGGAACCTTTCCCTTTCACTTGTCTTTATGGTGTCTTCATGCTTGACTGGTTCTTCTTCTAACTCCCCAGTGCTAAGCATAGTCTATAGGAGCATATGTGAGATGTGGATTCTTGGGAATAAAAGGTCTTTGAAATATTTGACCTTTCTTGTTTCTTCACAGCACCAAAGATGAATACTGGGCTTCTTCTCCTGGTATGAGACTATGGGGGATAATATGAAAGTATTGCACTATTACACAACTTCATGTTGTTAGTGGGCATCACACAGCTTAATGCTACGTGGGAATTTCCATCCAGCTATGCTCGGAAGTAATGTTTGATTGCTTCCTGCTCATTTTCCCTCAGAATTATAAATTCCATGTGGAGGCAAATTCCATGTAAGCTTGGAAGTAATTTTTGTCCAGTTCTGTTTCCATGATTTTCAGTAAGGAAGTCAGCATTTCTTCCCCACCACCCACAATGAGAAGGTATGTAGTTTTCTCCCTTAAAGGGAGGAAATATCTCAGAAGTGATGATCAGTTTTTCATGCTCTTATATATTCATTTTTGGCTGTGACCTATCGTAAGAAGTCCAATGAGTAAGTTCAGGGTTCATAGTATATTCTTAAACCTAAACTCTGGCACCTGATGTAGCGAGCGATACACGCTTTAAATGTGTGATAGCCATTTTATGTCTCTTTCTTCCTTCTATCTCCATCAAACTGGCCTTTTTCCTAGTGTTCCTAATAAAATTCAAGATGGTGCTGATGGTTGAGAAAGAAGAAGACTCTATTGTTATTTAATGTATATTAGACAAAGTGAAAGGCCTTCTATCTAGTTTTTATTACTAGACACGGCATCTATTTTATCAGAATTGATTCAGCATATCATGGCAAAATGAGTATAGTATACTCGATCACTTTTTTTTTACTTTTGATTTTATGGCCTCCCTTAATATGTGTCTGATTTACATAGTGCTGTTCAACTAAATATGAAAGTTTCAATATTAGCCTTTTTGTTTGCAGTTACTAATAGATCATCAAAACTCTGTTCAAGTAGCAGCATCTAATGCATAGATTGCAGAGGGCTTGCCAGGTTAATTCTGTCATTACTGTGTTGACATGAGGCATGTTACAGCTTTCAGCTCAAAATGTTGTGTGTAATCTTTTAATCCCAAATTAGGTCAACATTTTATCAAGTTAATCTAACATGAAGATTAATTAGGCTAGTTAGCACACACAGAGGTTATTTGTTTAGAGGGTACATTTGATCAAGGAGTTAGTTCTTAATACAGCAGACAGCATTTTTCCATTCTTCACTATATTGCTCACCTGAAGTGTGATCAATCATCTTATAGATATGTTGTGCCCTCTAGTATATAATATTACATATACTACATCTCAACCTATTGTTTAACCACACCCAAAACAGGACAGTAAAAAGAGACCTCAGTGTACCCCAAATTTCATTTTGAAAAACTGGCAGATAAGAGTTTGCAAAATGAAGCCCATCTGAATTTTCTTATGAATCCCACTGTGAAAGCTCATTTAGAAGGAAACTAATACTAATATTAAACTGTTTCAGGATTTTCATTTGAAATACTCATATACCATTTCACAGTTATATTTCTCATGAGATATGAAAGATGACTTTGAAAAATGAAAGATAAATAAGGATACCTAAAGAAATATTGATGGTTGTCCTAGAGTCAGTTGCATTTTAGGCAAAATACCAATTTTTTAAAACCAAAATTCTCCACAGGAAAGGTTTAAATAAATTTATTGAGAGGGTTTCTTACATCCACTGTGGGATGGAGTTTCTATTAAAAGTGAGTGTTTTGTGCAAGTCTGTGTGGCAGAGTGTGGGGGAGAGAGAGACTATGCAGCCAATAGCCAGGTAGTTAGGGCACTAACCTACAATGTGGGAAACCTGGCTATAATCACTGCTGTACTGCCTGATTTTAAAGCAGAGACCCAAACCAAAGCCAGGTCTTCCACACCCCAGGTTTGTGATTATCAAGCTGTCTGTAGGGGAGGAGAGAGGTGAAAGGAGGAAAGAGAGGTCTCTAGAGTTTAGTGTTGGGGTGGGAGGGAGGCAGGAGGGAGTTTCGCTACTCAAAAACCTTCAGTGTGGACTATGAAAAGCATCAAAATCTTTTTAAAAAAATAAAAAGCAGGAGACTTTTTCTCATCCAGCTCTAAGTGTTTCATCTCCTTCTGCATGTCCACGTAAAGGGAAATAGAATATTGACTAACATGTCATAGACAGTAATGAGGCAGAGGCTAAGTTGTCCTGGGCCAGAGTGTATCTTCTTATTAATTTTTAATCCTGCTGAATCACTTGAAATTTTATCTCCAGTATATAGCATTGTGAGTTCTTTCTGAAAAAAGAAGTCATTGGGTTTTTTTCCACCTCAAAATTATATCTTTACTATCATGATATCACTATATTTTCTGTATAAAGAGAGTTAGATGGATCTTCCTTGGTAGTTTTCTTTCTTGGTTTAAAAATGATGGGGGGGTTTCCTAAATATAAACTTGAAGAGAAATCAGATTTCAAATTAAACATCTGTAGGGTTGACAGAGAAGGAGGAATGTATTGAGGGAGGTGGCATAAATCTGCTAACAGGGGTCATTAGACTGGACAAATGCCTTTCTCCCCTGAGTTTCCTAGATAAGAAGAACCTATCTAGTAGTTAAAAATTCCAAGAGTCATTCTGGATAGTATTACAGACCCCCCTGGGTGTTGCTGCAGAGTTCATGCCCTGTTTCATCAAATACACAGTGACATTCACCAGGGACCATGCTAATTATGGGGATTTAGCAGACAATGTCTAAGAACATTTCATCACAAAATAGCATGTCTTTGTCTTCAAGTATTGGTTTCTTGGTGTGTTAAGTTAGCAAAAAATTGGAGGTAAAATGATTCTGCACTTCGTTAATGTATCTTTGCAATGGCATTAATCAACATATTGAAATGTTAAGATCCAATCTTCACTGCATTAGTGCCAGCAATATTGTGCTTTTTTCTGCAATTATATGGAGAGAGAGAAGCTCAAGGTAGCTTAAAAATTCATGGATTCCACATTAGTCCAATGTCTTTTAAACAAATTAATTTAATGAGGTGTGCAGTTGATTCAAAGTAAAATGTTTTTTCCTGGGAAGGACTTAGAAGCCTATTTCTCTTTTCACTTATGTCCATGATAGTCAGGAGATCACCACTGAAGTCAACAAGAGGAAAATCAGGCCTCTGGTGTTAATGTGTTTCACTACTGTATAAAATTCTCAGAGATGAAAGAGCTTCCAGTCATTAAGTTGCGAGATAAAGAACAGAGGGTAAAAAACAGACCTCACCAAACAAAGTAGAGATATGCATCCAGCCACAGCTGATCCACTTTATTGGACAAAATACGTCACCCATTGTCCCACCTGATGTGGATGATGGGTGACATGTTCCCCTTGCATGGGGATTCTTCACCTCCATGGTAGGGCCCAGGTCCCACACCAACCTGTGCCTCAGGCAGAGGCACAGGTCAGTACAAGACCCAAGGAATCCCCAGTGTCCTGTACCTCCATACCAGGACCCACACTGACCTGTGCCTCCACATGAAGCACAGGTCAGCATGGGTCCTAGCAATAGGACAGGGGGTGGTGCAGGGCAAAGGGAATTTGCAGAACCCCAAGTTTTAAGACCAGGGCCCACACTGACCCATGTTTCTACATGAAGCACAGGTCAGCATGGGTCCTGCCATGGAGGTGCAGGGCACCAAGAATTCACCAGGTCCCATGCTGCCCCATGCCTCTGTGTGAATACATGGGGCACAGGGGATTCCCTGGATCCTGTGCCTCCATGCTGGGACCTGTGTGGGCTTACCCTCCTTGCAGAGATGTGCCCCATGCGATCCTGGGCCAGGATCCCATAAGTAGGGAACCCTGACGTTCCCTGCTTATAGAGGTGCCCCAAGATTCCCCAGGCATGTCTCTATAAGCAGGTAAACCAATCCTGAGGGCTTGAATCCTGCATTGGATTTCCTGGGGTGTGCAAGATTGGGCTCCTGAAACCAATGGAGCACCTGCCCAGGGCAGATGGGGAGCGCAGGCAGCTTTCGGTTGCCTACACTCTACCAAGCAAATAAACACCCAATACAATAAAGCAGCACTATTTAATGCTACCTTTTGTTACACCATTGATGTGGCATGACAAAGGGATGTCACAGGATTACTTGCCATTTTTGCTTCCTTAAAAATTATTATGGTGGCACAAATGCAACATTTGTTCCTACCCTTAGAAACTCATGATATAGCGCAGGCTGCCTCTGTAACCCTAGGCAAGTCACTTGGAGAGGGATTCACAAAGGGAATAGGCATTGCAACACCTACCTTTCTTGACATTTGGTTCCAGAGTGGACCCTACAGGCCTGAGTTAGGCACCTAGGGTAGACGGGCACAGAGGCCATCAGATATGCAGGGAGGCTGCTCCAATGCACTGTAAAACATTTAATGGTGAAAAATTATGTGCCTAGGGGGAAAGGCAGAGGTTTTGAGATCTGTACCTGTAAACTTATGTATCTAAAACTACCTAAGTCTCAGGCATCTACTAGTAAATCCTTTGGAGAGCCTGGGCCTTCCTCTTTCTGTGCTTCAGTTGCCTATCTGTACAATGGGGAAAACAGCACTTCCCAACCCACAGGCTGCTGTGAGGGTAAATGCATTCAATATTGTGAGTTATATGACTTCATCATCATAGCATCTGTGTAGCTTGCTAGTACACACAAGTGTGAATGCTTGGGAAGTAATTTGGTAGCTGAGCGAGTGAACTTTTGTATAATTCTAAGGGAAAACTGAGTTTTCTCCTTGTGATTTGCTATCCTGTAAATGAATATGGCTTCAGAGATGGTAACTCTAGAAATGAAAATTAGGTTAGCTTTAACACAATGGGCAGTTTCATGAATGCTGTAGGGTGACAGGGAGTAGTATTTCCTTTTTAATTATGCATCTGAAATTACCACTAGCTGCAAACGTTTTGACATTAACACTGATAGCTTCTCTTTACAAGTCTTCTGAAAAAGAAGAGAGTTGCATTCAATTGAATTGTATGCACCATTTGCAACCACTGTCTAATAGAGAAAATTGGGGCATTGTCCACAGTCTTGTTAAGGTGAGATTCAGTGCTTCCAGCTGAATGCTGTAGATCATAGAGTCATAGGAAATCAAGGCTGAGAGGGACCTCATGAAGTAATCTAGTCCAGCTCCCTGCTGAAGGCAGGATCATCACTAAGTAGACTATCCCAGGTAAGTGTCTATCTAATCGGCTCTTGAAAATCTCCATGAATAGAGATTCCACAACTTCTCCAGGTAGCCTATTCCAGTGCTTGCACTCTCATAGTCAGAAAGTTCTTTCTGATCTCCAACCTAAATTTCCTCTGCTGCAGCTTGAGGCCTTTGCATCTAATCCAGTCTCCTACAGCCTTATCATAGAATCATAGAAATTAAGGGCTGGAAGGGACCTCGAAAGACCATCAAGTCCAACCCCCCTGCTCTAGGCAGCAATGCTGCTGAGATCAAATGATCCCAGCAAGGTGTCTGTTCAGTCTCCTCTTGAAGACTTCCAAGGTTGGGGACTGTACCACCTCCTTGGGAAGTCTGTTACAGATTCTGGTCACCCTTACTGTAAAGAAGTTCTTCCTTGTATCTAACCTGAAACCATCCTCTAAAAGCTTATGGCCATTGCTCCTTGTCCTCCCCTGGGGCACCTTAATGAACACTTTTGCTCCCAGCTGCTTTGCATACTTATAGATAGCCATCAAGTCCCTCCTTAATCTTCTCTTCCTTAGGCTGAACAGTCCCAGATCCCTTAGTTTTTCCTCCTAAGGTTTGTCCTCCAGGCCCTTAATCATTCTTGTGGCCCTTCACTGGACCCTTTCAAGATTTTCCATGTCTTTTTTGAAGTGTGATGCCCAGAACTGGACATAGTACTCCAGCTGGGGTCTCACCAGCACCGAGTAGAGAGGAAGTATTACTTCCTCAGCCCTGCTCGTAACTCATTAGCTAATGCATCCCAGTATGCTACAGCATCACACTGGTGGCTAATGTTCATCCTGTGATCAACCATAACCTCGAGGTCCCCTTCAGCCATCATGCAGTCCAGTACATCTCCGCCTAACCTATATTCATCGTTACTTCTCCTCAGATGATTCACTCTGCACTTATCTTATTGAACTGCATCTGGTACCACTCCACCCACCTTTCCAGCTTGTCCAGGTCTGCTTGGATCTGCATATTATCCCCTAGCATGACTGCTTTTCCCTATAACTTAGTATCATCTGGAAACTTAGCCAGTGTGCTTTCCATATCCTCATCTAAATCATCGATAAAAATATTTAACAGCACTGGCCAAGAACTGAGCCCTCTGGGACACCCCTGGCCACCTTCCACTAAGGTGACACAGATCCATCTCCTGGGTTAGACTTCTTAGCCAGCTCCCAACCCACCTGACCATGAAGTCTGCTAGCCCACAATCCGCCGGTTTTTTTATAAGACTATCATGGGAGCCCAAAACTAGACACCAGTACCCAGGTGAGGCCTCACTAGTGCCCAATAGTAGAAGAATCACTCTGCTATGGAAATATTGGTGCCTGTTTCCTCAGCATGGTGACAGGATGTACAGGCAGCAGCACCCTTTAGAAGAGTGAAGTTTGCTTTCCTACAAGCTTCCATAAAGAGCAGCCATGTCTCCAAATGTCTTCACACCATTTTGGAACAATAGGTACCATATCCATTAACTTCTAGAAAGAACAGTTCTTACAACCATCCCTGTACCCAAAGCTCAGAGACTGTGATTATTCCTGCTTATTTTGTAAGGAAGGGGAAAGAGAGAAGTGACTGGATAAGAGAAGACTCCTTGCATGCATACCCCAGTGGCAGTGGTCCCATATGTTGGATATGATATGGAGGCAGAGTTTGATATTTGAATGGCAGTTAATTAGGTTTGTATGGTGACTCAGATGTACCAGCTTCTTTGGAAAGGTAATACACTCAATTCTATGACACTTGCACCTCTAGAATCCTTCTGTCTCTAAACATTTCTTTTCCTCTTTGAACACTTTTTGTAATATCAGACTCTCTTGGTGTTTGGTTTTTGTCTGTGAGGAAAAGTCTGCAGAGCACTTCCAGTGAGCTCACTAAAAGCTGTCAAATAAATGCACTGGCAGATATGTACATGTTTAATGGCTCCAGGAAGTGTTACTGACAATTCTAATCATATAACTTTTTGCAGATACACTCAGTCCCAGACTGTGCTAGGTCAGTTCACACAAAAGGTTGCACTTTTTTAACTTTTTTTTGTCCTGTCTAATAAACAAATTTGCAGATGAAAAGTCTTCTTCAAAACTAATAGGAATTTTTTTTTAAATGACATAATATAAAAAGTATATTAGAGCTTTCTGAAACAGGTAAGCTCTAAAAGTATAGTTCTAACCTAGCTTTGCTTTAGTTAACATTAGAACAGATTGTAAAATGTTGTAAAATGCAATTGTAAAATGCTATGTTATTTTAAATTATTTCTCCAAATACTCCAACATGGTTGCCTAAAGAATACAAGTAATTTTAGTCAAGGAGTAGAGCATGATCTTGTTGACCTTCTAGGTGAAAAATAAACTATGTATTTAAAATTTTACACCTTGAGGCAGCCTAATCATTTGAGAAGGATCCCAGGGAGGCCACAATTCTGCATACTCCAGTCTAATACAAATAAACCAGTGCATGACACTCCATGTAAAATTGATTAAATCAGTCTTGCTGCTACAGATAATCATGATTCAAAGTGCGCTGAATCCAGTGGAAGTCCAGAATATATGTTTTAAAGAGGTAAGACTAGTAGCAAACAAAGGCATATAAGGTCATCAAATCTTTTTATGTGCATTTGTAAGGGGAGTAATCTTGTAAAGTGCTTATTATTACTGCAGTCACCTACAGGATGTATATATATGTCCTCCAAACAAATTTAGTGCCTCTGTACACATTGGTTAATAGGCCTTTGTGACATGTAAGTGCTACAGAAACTCCTCATTGTTTTCGTCTCTTCCTGCTGTCCTTTATGTCAATATTAGTTTACAGAGAAGTGCTACATTGCAATCACTTTGTCCCTCCAAGAATTCAGATTAATAAATCATCCTCTTTCTCTCCCCACCACCTTTTATGCACATTTTGGTG
The DNA here is from genome assembly GCF_030867095.1 of Alligator mississippiensis. Lineage (NCBI taxonomy): Eukaryota > Metazoa > Chordata > Crocodylia > Alligatoridae > Alligator > Alligator mississippiensis. Next base: position 126,551,088 of record NC_081825.1, on the reverse strand, counting down.
ACGTAAACACTTGTGGCAGCCAAACTTCTAAAGGTCCAAAGATCTAGTTTACAAAAGGCCCCCCAAATTGCATACTAACTTTAAAATTGCATACTGACTTTGAAACAAAATTAGCCCAAACTTAAAGATTTCCCTTGATCCATCTGTCCTTATGTTCTTTCTTGCCCACTCAAATCCTTGTCTTTACTCTTCCTAACACATGGATCTCCTTGTCTGATATGGATGAATTAGCACAGGGAAAAAAGAGCCATTCCTATCTGTATCTTAGCTATTGTACTGATGGAAATAAAAGCCATTTCTGGATTCATAAAAGCTTTAATAAATGCCTTCTTCGATTGGTGACTCCCCAAAGACCTTTCCTAAACCCCCGTCTTACTGAAATCCTTTCTCCATCTTGATGTCAGATATGTTGGCAGTCTCCTCTGGACAGGCTGCTGCTTCAAATCTGGCTAGTTCCTGGGCACCTCGAGAAAATCCAGACTGTTAGAATGTGAATGACAAAGACAGCAGACAATGTGACACATCTAAGACATTCACCTCATCAGTCACATAGCACTTAAGATTTAGGCATATATCAGGTCAGGTGACTCACAAGGTCAGGATAAGAAAAGTACTGCTCTTGGGGCTCAATGATAAAAAGAATGGGAGGATGGAAAGAATAGGAATCAGCAGAATAATTGGGGGAAAAAAGGGAGAAGATGAATCTGGAAGAGGAAGATCACCAAACATTCTGGTGTTTTGTGGAGCAGAGCTTTTCAGCTTATCCAAACCAAATCTCTGACTATTACAGTTATTAATACCTACACATGTTCTTTCCTTGATGCCCAGCAGGCTTCCATCTCCACTTCAAACCCAAAGAAACACCTGACTCCATGTCTACCTCTGTCAAACATCAATAAATATCCTATTTTGGTTAAGTTCAAAGACACATTTTGCTTGTCTTGCCAACTAAAATCTGTCCTCTTTTTGGTTTGAATGAAAATCATTGCTGTCATAGATTGAGTGAGGCACATATTTTCTCATGGGAAAAAAATTCCCCCAAACTGTGGTTTCAGATGTCCTAATAATAACTGTGAATTTGGGTCAAATTCACCAAATAGTTCCAGATGGGTGGGGAAAAGAGTGGAATTCAGGGCTAGGTTCACCAAACTGCTCAGAGAAGAAATGGCAGTCTCCCTCAATTATCAAATAGCCGAATGGTTATATCCCCTACCTAGGAAGTGAGAGGACCAGGTTCAGTACCATTCCCATTCTCAATCTGAAAGATCTTCCAGAAGAGTGTCCTAACAGCCATGCTGCAAGGTGTGCTACAGTGCAGTAGATTGGATGGAAGAGATTGGGGGTGGGGGCAGTGTTCTTATGCTCATCATTTTGCAAATCTTTTCCTTTTGTTTTTTCTTGCAACTGAACTAACAATGAAACATTTGGTGGGAGAAAGGGATTGATATTTCACCTGACATGCAATCAAGGTGGAGTTTTTTTATTCATTTCTTTCACTCACTGGAAGAAAAAAAATAAAAATATTTTTTTTTTCCCCCCCACTGTTCATATTTGGAGACTAAATTGAAAAATCAGTTATTGCCAGAGCGGGATAAATAGCCACATAGCCCCCTTGCATTGCTAGGGAAAGCCTGTAGACATGGAAACCTACCTTCTCATATTTAGATTAAGCTGCTCTTCCCTCCAAAGGGATTGTTGCCATGTGGCTTGTCTATCCTTAAAACTTTTTAAGGACTTGCCTTTAGCAAGTATATTCTCAAAAGGGAAAGGAAAGCTTGCATTTCAGTGACTGTCTGCCACACAAGGAACAGGAACAATCAGAAAGCCACAAGCCGAGGTTCCAAATTAATCAGTTTCCTGCAGGACGGTATGCAGGAAACTGAAATTTGGCTCTGCACAGAGTGCTTGGAGATTCCAACCACAAGACCTAATATTCAAGCACACTGGTACACCATTCACTGGCTTAAGTAAACAACTTAACATCCATAATTCATCTGTCCCAAGTTCAGACATCACATTCATGAACACGGCCCTGCTAGAGAGTGCTCTGTTTGTAGCCTCGTGTTCTTCACATAATTGCTGAAGCTAGCAGAACAGAGAGCTTACATATGAGAAAGGAGAGCATTACACATCTAAACATTAATAAGCGAACCTGACATTTCGTGTAGATATCTTTGTAGGATGACAAACATCAAGTGACTGGGACTGAAGAAAAAATCTAGGCATATGCTCCAGGGCAGGGGTGGCCAACTTGCAGCATGTGTGCCACATATACTACACACAGAGGCTGCCTGTGCCATGCGGTAGACTGGAGAGGGGACAAGTAACACAACACCAGAACGCAAAGCAGCAAATCAGCCAGGGAGCACAGGTCAGGGAGTGGAAAGAAGAGCAGCTGATTGGGAGGGGAAAGGGATGGGAGTGGTACTCAGAGACTGTGGGGAGCTTATCTGCCTGGAAGGATGGCCCCCACTGCCTTAGGGGTCTGTCTGTGTGTTTATTTATAAAATGTGAACAGTTTTCACTTCTGTTTTTTAATTTATAGAGAGTATACTTTCTTGCAAATAAATCAATAGACATATGCTCATATACTACCTTATTCCAAGGATTTGAGTTATTCCAGAAAGTTATGGGCTTGGTTTTGAGATGTATTGAGTACTAAGCCCTAATGAAAGTCTATAGGAGACACAGGTATTCAGGACTTCTGCAAATAAACCCAGGGTTTCTTATATATATGGGTAAGACAACTGACTATTCAACAGAGAAGAAAGTCACAGTCAGCACATTATGTGAATCCAAGACGGCTTTGAATTTAAGATGACCACCTCCCTCCCAATAATTCGATACTTTACATGGAAAATGATAAGTTTGTTATTGTTTTCCGTGCATAGCATCTGATTATTCAATGGTTGTCTTGAATTTCTCTCCTGACTGCTGCAGCAGGAAAGCAGGGGCATGGGCCCAAATGGTAAAGAAAGCAGTAGTGGTGGGGTAGGTGGTGGGAAGACAGGTGGTGGGAGGGAGGGGCAGGCAGCCTGACTCCTGGACTTTACCCCCCTGCCACTTGCTCCCCCGTGCCTTCACCCCTGCTCCCTGTCCTCCTCTAAGTCCATGCTCCCTCCTTCCTGACCCATAATGTTGCCTACTCTGAAGCTCCAAAGCTACTGCAGCTGCTGCTGACTCCAGGCGGCAGTGTCCGCTCTGGCTGTAGTTCTGGGCCCAGATCAGGACCAGACCTACAGCAGCTGCCTGCCTAGGCCAGTACTTGAATCCAGGACAAGACTTTTTTTTTCCCTCCGTGTTGAATGAGGAAAGGAATCTTGTCTTGGATTTGAGTAATTACTGTGTGCCTTTCAAGCATTTTTTTTTTTAAAGCAAGAAGGGAAGACAATGGGGAGACCAAATAAAGAATATTATGAACTGGGATACAGAAAGATGGAGTAGAGGTTCATAATAAATATGAAGCAGTATGTTTATTAGAGCTGGTTGAAATCAGAATTTCCATCCCACTACAAATTCTGCTCTTCCCAGGTGATTTGGCCAGGATGATGTGGCAAAGTATCTAACCTGTTTGTGAAATGATAAGTTTCCAATATGGAAATATCAGAATGTTTCTTTTTGTGTTAGTTCAACATTAAACCACATCATCTTTGATGCCTCATTAGAGAAATTGGCCAGGTCCTTTATACCTCTATTTTACCCTGTAGGCCAGCTACTCTGGTTGTGGATGGTTCTCTGCTGCATTATAGGTTTTGTAGGGAATCTGGCTTATTAGGAGAGAAAGGAAGCAGGAGACATTAAAGTTAAACCTACTTTCTAGCAATTGTCCTATTATATATTTTAGTGCCATTTTAATCCTTTTATTTTCCATATTTTATAAGCCTTGTCTTACCAATGACTTACTCTTTTCCCCTTATGCTATGCATAGTGTACAAGCAGTCTTTAACATCTTAGTTTCTCCATGTACACATAATGTAGGGAAAGATATTAGACGTGTTTGGAGGAAGGTTTAAAGTTAGGCATTCTTTAGAAACACTGTGAGTTGGCTGTACGCTGACTAGGAGAAAGCATTGGGTGCGGTATGCATAATTAGGCCCAACACTTGATAACTTGGTTTGAGGAAATGCCTTTATTTTATCTGTAAAAACAATGAGATAAAGAGGCTAAATAATGGTTATTAATTAGTCTTTTCTTGCACAAATGAAAATAAATTAGTACATCTTTATGTGGGAGCATTCATCCTTTAGATAGATGTATCTCCTATTGTTTTCAATACTGCAAACACAGGTACTTATATCTGACATATAGAGAAGGCAGATTTTGGTCCTCATTTTACACTTTCATCAGAAGCTGCATACCTAATGGTATATATTCACTGTTATTTTCAGGTTGCTTTGTTCCACACTGGCAAAGGAGAGTAGCTGTAAATCCTGTTTAAGTGGCTGGTAACTGGGTTTATGGGTACTTTGCACAACTGGACCAAATAGCTTGCATGCAAATTGTATTGAATACGATTATTATTCTAGTCTGGGTGATGACACATATTGCTTTAATAAAGGACATTAATTTGGCAAAATGATCTGTAAAGGCAGGTGGAAGAGACTGAACCCTCCCACATCAAAGCCCAGTTCCTTTCCCCTTGACTAGTACAGTCAACTGATAGGAATCAGAATATGATAGACTATCTTTTTAATTCAGGTTATTGAAAGTTCAATAAATATAGTAACAACCTATTAATAAAAGGAAGATACTGTGACCATATGTCTCATCTGAACTATATTTGGCTTCAAAACCATCCTTTCTGCTGCATGTGCTTGCATGTGTACATGCACACACACACGTATCCTAGGTATTGTCTGTTGTCATTAAATACTAATACTTTCTGCTCCTAAACACTGCCTGTTAGGAGGCTGTGTACAAAGTAACAACTTCCTGCTCAATGATTTAATCAAGCTGCAATTGTGAGATTGTTTGCTAGTTGTGAATTTCATGTTCGGATTTTTCGTTCCGTTTAATTCAACACTTTTTAAAATACTTTTGTCTTTTACTCTTTCTACATTATCAACTAATCTTGTTACTGAAATATCTGTAGATTGATTTCGAATAGAGTAATTTTTACTATCAATCAGGTGACCATATTATTTTGAAGGAAATCCAGGACAGGGGGCACCACACACACACACACACACACACACACACACACACACACACACACATACATATCCTGACCCTGCACACATGCACGTGCACACACACACACAGCCACCAACCCCACAGCTCCCAGGAGCCCTGATGGCTAAGTGGGGTGGGACAGCACAGAGGCCTACAGTCAAGCTCCATCTCCTGTGTGCAGAGACTGGACCTGGCTGGGAGTGGCCCCTGTGCAGTAAGGCTATTGGAAGCTTTGGATGGTGATTCAGTTTGGAGGAGATTTGGCCTGATTCGGTGGCCAACTCTCCAAACCCTAATTGAATCAGGGGACCAATTTAAAGGTCCAAATCAATTCAAAGCTCTCCAAATCTTCGGAAAAGATTCGGAGAGTTTTGATGATTCGGGTGGTCCCTGGTGGCTGCAGCAGGGAGCTGCAGCCGACTCTGAGCTGGTAAGTACTAGGGGCAGGGATGAGGGGACTGGGGGAAGGGAGAGGGGACCATGGGGGGATCCCTGCCAGCCCCCCTGACCCTCCCTGCTCCCCCAGCCCCCCATGGCTGCCCCGCCCGCCCCAGCTCAGTACTTTAAAAAAAAGCCCCAGTGCTCCCTGGGTGCTGTCGGGTGGGGGGGCATTCACTGCTGCCCCCCTCTCCCCCATGCTGCATGGGGGGCTCTGCATGAGCCCCCCCCTCCCGCAGCCCCACCACAGGTGCCCTGCCTGGCCACTCCAGGCCTTTAAGAAAAAAAAAAGCCAAGAAAAGTCCCAGGACTCACCACTCCTGTGGCAGCCTCGGGGCTTTGGGGGCTCGTGCAGAGCCCCCCACATGGTATGGGGCAGCGGGAGGCAGCGGGGATCACCACCACTGGCAGGAGTGGTGAGTCTGGGGGGTTTTTTATTTTTTTTTTTCTTAAAGGGCTGGAGCTGGCCCAGGCGAGGCAGCCATGTGGGGGCCTGGAGAGTGGGAGTCAGGGTCGAGGGCCTTGTGCAGCATGGGGCAGTGGGGATTGCCCGCCACCCGGCAGCACCCGCTGGGTCGGGGCTCTTTTTTAAACAAGTGCCAGAAGCTGGGACAGATGGGGCAGCCATTGTCGGTCTGGGAGAGCGGGCAAGGGATGGGCCTGGCCTGGCTGATTCAGAGATTCAGTCAAATTGAATTGGGACAGTGATTCAAATCACCAAATCGAATCGCTGTCCCCCAAATCGGCCAAATCTGAATCCGAAATGAATACTAGCTGCTTCGTACAGGCCTACTGTGCAGCAGCCCCCACCCTCCGCCAGCCTGTGCTGCATAGCCACAAGGCACCTCTGCCCCCACTGCTGGCAGCTTCCCAGGGCCACCATGTGCAGCCCAAGCCTCTGCAGTGGCTGCAGCAACAGAGCACAGGGCTGCCAGTGGCAGGCGGTGCTCTGGGCTCACTACCCACAAGTGCCCTGGCCCTGGCCCTGGCCCCCTCCCTTGGCCTGCCCTGCCCCGTCTGATCCCTTCCCCAGACAGGAGGAGCAGCCCACCCTGCCAGCCTCCAGCCACAGCTCAGGAGGAGCCAGGCCAGGCATGTGCAGGTAGGGTGGTCACACCAATCTGGGACTTTTGCTTCAATTTTAGCCAACTGTCCAGGATGCCAGGACTGCCTATGGAATCCAGGACTGTCCTAGCCAAACTGGGGTGTATGGTCACCCGAATTATCAAGCTCTTATGCCACAATAAATATCTGATAAATTAAAAAGACTAGATAAGAAAAATGTTTCATGAACATGTCATGTATTGGTTCTGCTCCCTATGTATCTCTGGGCACATCTATGTCATTTCTTTAGGGAGTCACAGAGAACAACTTCCCTGTTTACCTCTTCCTGTTCCACACATGGCAAACCTGAAAATGTTGGAGTAAAGCCATCTTCCCAGGTCCTTTGACAAGTGCCATTCTTGAGATCTTTCTCAGAGGGGTAAATTTGGAGCATCTGTCCCTCACCAATCCTGAATAGGTTAGAATGGATGATGACGAGCCTTACTTAAATCTAAATCAAATTACTTCAGTCCTGCCACTACTACAGGGCAAGGACTTAACTGAAGACAGAAATGTTTATAAATGTGGTCAGCTAATGTTGGTCTTCTAAAAGAGTGAAAGATAAACAGAGAACAGCTATGTCAAGGAGCTGAACTGCCATTAGCAGCAATACAAAATGTATCCTTCCATCTCACTTGAACTGATGCTCTGTTCTACTAGAAATTCCAACATCTCAAAATTTGTTCCAAATAAGAACAAGAAATTGAAAAGTCAAGATTTTCCATGAATTGGATATTCTGAAAGATCTAACTTTTCTGATGCCATCTAATCATTTCATTTTAATAATATGGAAACTGATTTAAATATAATAATGAACACAACATAACATATTAAAATGAATATTGAAAGTGAATATAAAAGTAATATAATTATGTTACTCAAAATGATGCCATAAAATAAAAATGTTTTACTGTAGGAAAATTAAATGTTTCAACTTCTTCTTTTAAAATAATTTCTGTAAAATATGTCATTTTTGACAAAACAGAAATTTCTGAATGAAATCTGTATCATAAAAAATAGCTGACCATCTCTATTCTACAATGCACAACCTGCATTGTTCTTATACTATGAAAGATCTGATCATTCTTGTAAGTGAGGAACATCAAATGGACTCTTTCCTTTGTTCAAAGTTATCAAAATATATGCTGCTTTTTGCAGGGAGGGAAGAGGGAAAGGAATTCCTCCTTTTTCCATTTCCCTTTACTTCCTATTTGCCTTTTTCTTCCCATAGAGATTTTACTGTGCAACAGCCATCTTTATACCCACCTTGTCTCACACACGCCTTGAACATCAAGAAATAATTGTTAACTTTTATTCAGCCTGGATCTATCCAAGCAAAAGAGAAATAGCATTTGTCAGCCAGTTTGAAAAAAGTAAATTAACTACATTCAGGCTTTATTTTGTTTTTGCACATATTGTAATTTTGTTTTTGTCAGGTTTTTTTTTAACTTTAGAGAGTAAGTTGAGCAACAGTAATAGATAAGAAATGCTGAATACTTATAGTTTTAATAGAAGTAATGTATATAGTCAGGATTTCCATGTATAGGGCACATATAGTGCATTTCAGCTCAAAGAGATAAGTTTCCATACTCTTCACCTTCAATTTCTAACAAGCCTAGGTTTTTGCGGGGAGGGGGGCGGTGGTTATTTTGCTTTGTGTTGCGTTCTTGAAAGAAAATGATTATTTATCCAGCGGGGTTATATTTTTAAATAATTGTGCTTGATAGTGTGAGAAATGTTTCATATTAATCTCTTCTGTAGTGACTCAAAATGGTTTTCATAAACTTCCCTATGGTATGATTTTTGTGTTTTCTTTAGTCACATTTTAAAAGCACTCTGCATACTTGGCAGGGATAGAAAATTAAGATTGCATACCAAGCATACCAGTAAACAATTTAACTTGCTAACGCTGATGAGATCAATCTACTCTTTCAGAAGTTTTAGCTATAAAGAAACTAATGAGTAGGTCTAGAGAAGTTCACAACAGCAACAAGTATTTCACTGTTGGCATGTGAAACGTTGAGATGTCATCTTTGGTCATGTTCACCTGAGGCCTAGAACTGGAATCTAGACAAAAGATCATCCTTCACTTCTATAGATTTGGGTGTATCTATATATGAGAGTGTACATGTGTGTGTGTGTAATACCCATAACTGTATAGTATAAGTAATGTATGTATTCAACGTAAACATATTCCCAAATTCATGTTGTGTTTCAATGATAAAATAGTAGCATTTCCAAAAAAAAATGGAACTTGTTTTAAATAATGAAAGAAAATGCTGCAGTAAAACAACTATCCATTATGTCATTATAATTTATTCCTGTTAGATGTATGCCCAGGAACGCAGGCCATTCCCCAAGTGGAGGAGATTTAAAAAAAAGGCCATACATTCATTCAATCCCCATTATGCAGTAAATTCAGTAGTGGGTTTGGTGTAAAAGTAAAATAGGGTTTACATTTATTGCTTCTTTAAATCCTTAAAACAATGATTCTCAACAAAAGCACTACAAGATCTTTTGAAGGGTGCCATGAGGTTTGAGGAGATAAGCAGGTATGAGGACATAAGTGCCGACTCAAGATCTCCCTGGCCACTGCCTTGCCCCCACTGCCCAAACCCTTCTGCAAGGAGGTAATTATTGTAATATATAAATATACTAGCAAATTGCTCATCAAGAGTGACAGAGGGAGGGTGGGACAGGTGGAAATGGAGCCCCATGTCTGGCCCCGCACCCCCCCCACCCTACCACTCTGGGTCCAGCCCCACTATACCCCCCGGCCACTCCGAGTCCGGCCCCACTCTACTGCCCTCCCCACAACTCTGGGTCTGACCCCGCTCCACCCTTCCACTCCACATCTGCCTTGCCCATATCCACCTCCCTCTCTGCTGGCTATTCTGGGGGGGAGTGTGGGGGCACTGCCACCATGATCTACCCCCTGACCTCGCCCTCAGGCAGGGAGGTGAGAGGGAAGCCCCACTGCTCAGGTGGCTGGGGCATGTTTGCCACCACCACAAACTTCCCCAGCAACTTGGGCATGTGCAGCCTGGGCCACACAGCCAATTGCCATCTGCCCTCTCGACAGCGCATGCGCAGTTGCCCAAAAGCATTACAGACAGGCAGACAGATTAAGCCTTTTATTATATTAGAATTTTAATTAGATGCTACTCATTTCGCAAAAATTATGGAGGGGAGTCGAGTCAAATAAGAAGTGCCTTCTGATTGTTTTGATTTAGATATCCATCAGGCCATCTATAATCACGTGCATCTTGGGAACTTAATGCAAAATACTTAAATATTTTATCTAGCCTTAGTAGAAATGTTGTATGATTTTTGGCATAGTTTTTACATGATTTAATAGCCTAATATATCTTATAATAGGATATAAGAATCTAACTTCTGTTATAAGCTAAAAGAATGCCTTGCATTCAAAAGGTTGTTTAACTCTACCCTAGCTATGCAGTTGGCACAATAAAAGATATCACCCTAAGAAATCCCCCCAGCTTTTTTTTTTTGAGATCTCCATCTTTTTTGCTTGTGTATGTAGGTGACAAATAACTTTCTAATGTGACACACTGTCCAGAGTTAGCATACTTATGACACTATAATGGATATCTAAAGACTTCTACCTGGTTAATAGAAGACCTGTCCAAGCAAGGGAGAGATTACTGATTTTTTTTGGACACCAAATTGTGAGCTTAAAATGTGTTTAAATCCAGTTTAAAAAAATTAGGCTCTAATCCAATCAGGAGGGGATCTCTAATCTGGTATAGAGCAGAAATAGGGCTTTCACAAAGGAGGTTGTAAAGGATCATAAGTATATTTAAATAGAAATCTTTTGACTCTAAAAGAGAAATTAAATCAAGACTTTGATGGGAGAGTTGTCTGATGCCTGTCATCTGGCTCCATATTTGCCAGCCATACTCATCCTGACTCATAGCTACTCCCAATGGCTAGGGACAGAAATTACATGTAACCAGTATAAGTGATCAGAAATGGGTTCAAATGTATAAAAGAAGTTCAATGCATGTAAAATGCTTTCAAAATGGCTGAAACCAGTTTAAAATAAACCTGGAAGGATGTAGTATCAGACTTAACTGATTTAACTTAAATCAGCTTATTGAACTTCTGTCCAAGATCCCCTCCAGATTCAAGTTAACTGACAGTCCCCCCTCATCCCAGGATGCTTTGCACTTTCCCTGCAAACCCCTGTTCACAGGGTGGGAGGGCTAGGCTTGGCCTAAGTTCTCTTCTTCAGCTGAGTAGAGAGGTGTACTCTAATAATCCCCAGCTTCTGGCCTGGTCCACTGCAGGCATGTGGCTACATTTCCAGAATCAAAAGTGAATGTCTGTTCACTTGCTAGTTCATTCAGTCTATGCAGCTTAGACTAACCTGCAAAGGTTGAATCAATTCAGCCTTGGGCTTTTTGACTGTCTGTACCCAGCCAATAAGACCATCTTCAGAAGCCAGTGATTTTTCTAAAACAGCAAATAATACTTTACCTACTAAGTATTTACAGTGTTGAAATATCCTTTTCAGAAGCCTATGCAAATAAGGATTAAAGACAAAATTTGGAGATACTTTTGGGAATAGTTTCATAGTTTCATAGTAGCTAGGCTCAGGAGGGACCTGAACAGATCATCTAGCCTGACCCCCTGCCACAGGCAAGAATGAATGCTGGGTTCACAAGACCCCAGACAGGTGATCATCCAACCTCCTTTTGAATATGCCCAAGGTAGAGGCGATGACCACTTCCCTGGGAAGTTGGTTCCAGATTTTGGCCACCCTAACTGTAAAATATTGCCTTCCGATCTCCAACCTAAACCTATTCTCCATCAGTTTATGACCATTGTTCCTCGTCACCCCAGGTGGTGCTGGGGAGAAAGGAGTTCTGCCTATTTGCTGTTGATCCCCCTTGATGAGCTTGTAGGCAGCCACCAGGTCCCCCCTCAGCCTCCTCTTGCTGAGGCTGAACAGGTTCAGGTCCTTCAGTCTCTCCTTGTAGGGCCTGTCCTGCTGCCCTCTCAGCAAGCGGGTGGCCATCCGCTGAACCCTCTCCAGGCCGGCCACATCTCTTTTGAAGTGCAGCGCCCAGAACTGGACGCAGTACTCCAACTGCGGCCTGACCAAAGTCTCATAGAGGACGAGTATCACCTCTCTGGACCAGCTTGATATGCACCTTTGGATGCATGACAAGGTATGGCTGGCCTTGCTGGCTGCAGTCTGGCATTGGCAGCTCATGTTTATCTTGGAGTCAATAATGACTCCAAGATCCCTTTCCGCCTCTGTGCTTTCAAGAAGGGAACTCCCTAGCTTGTATTTATGCTATGGATTCCTTCTCCCAAGGTGCAGCACCCTGCATTTGTCTACATTGAACCCCATCCTATTCGCATCTGCCCACTTTTGTAGTCTGTCTAAATCTATTTGCAGCCTCTCTCTCCCTTCAAGTGTGTCCACCTCGCCCCACATCTTAGTGTCATCAGCAAACTTGGACAGCGTGCTTTCCACCCCCTCATCCAAGTCGCTGATGAAGATGTTACACAGTGCAGGCCCGAGGACAGAGCCTTGGGGTACCCCATGGCTTACATCTCGCCAGGTTGAGTTCAACCTGTCCACCACTACTCTCTGGGTCTGCCCCATCAGCCAATTTTTTACCCATCCAACTGTGCAGGCATCAATGCCGCAGTCACTTAATTTATTGATGAGGGTGGGGTGAGAGACAGTGTCAAAGGCCTTCTTAAAGTCTAGAAAGACTATGTCCACAGCGACACCATCATCCAAGGATTTAGTTACCTGGTCGTAAAAGGCAATCAGGTTGGTCTGGCAGGACCTGCCTTTGGTGAATCCATTCTGATTGCCCCTGAGCATGATCTCCCCTGCAGGCCCCCCACAGATATGCTCCTTGATGAATGTAAGGAACAGCCAGTATACCTAACATTTTCTAAGCCAACCTGGTTCCTTGGCTCATCTCTACTGCAAAGCAATAGATGACCAGTTGATTGACATAGAGCCAAAAACAACTGTAGGACTTAATACATGGCCACTGTGTTATTCACAGAAACTTGCAAAATGAAGGATCTTGAACATGGAACATGCCCTATGCAGATTAGAGAACCAGAGAACCTATGAAACCACAAAGGAACTGATTCTATGATCCTTTTCCACCTGCCATTGGCTGTGTATTGCCATATGGCTGTGTATCCAAATAATCTGGGAGAATCCTCCCAGGTTTGCTCTTCTGGTAGAGAAACTTACGCAGAGCTATGTGTATAGACATTTAAATGCTGAAGCTTTAAAGAATGGAAAGCTTGTAGTGCTGACACTGTGCAGCCAGGGGAAGAGCCTGAACATTTATACACTCGTGATTTCTCCTAGGAGAGTAGCAACTCTCCCAGGAGAAACTGAATGTCTGTATGAGGCATATGTATAGTCATATTTAAAGATTTAATGTTTGTGGTGTGCTGATCACCTTCATTTCCAGTTGATTTAATGGAAGATATATGTTCCTAGCATGTTGCAGACTTGGGTCCTAATATAGTCTTTCTTGTTTACTGTTGGATTCAAAAGGAAATTCATATTTGGTGCCAAGCCAATACAGATCTTCACATTATTCAAGCATCATTGTTGAGGAATTGCAAAGAGCAGTTGAAAGACACCACCATCAAAAATCCAAATTACTTCTCCAAATGATTTATTAAAAGTTCAGTTTTGTGGAAATATGCCTCAAGTACCTGGTTTCTCTTCCTCATAGTTTTCTAGGAAATCTTATGAAAGAGCCCTGAAATAATTTGGATGTCTTTCTTGGTGAATTCCTTTTGTAATTTCCCTTGATTCTTCTGCTCCTCAGTTGTGCCTTTTCAGTCACACAAACCTAACCTATTATGAAATATATAATTTCATGCAGTGATCACTAGATTATGGCCAGTCATTTTCACTGTCTTGTAGCTGTTGGTTTGTTTTTTGTTTGTTTGGTTGAGATTTTTTTGGAGATTACCTCTAAAATGTAGCTGAAAGTTTGAGATTCATTCATTCTACCTTAAAATATAAAGGACCTGGTTTTATGCTATTTCCCTCTGCTGTATAGTGCCTTCTTAGTGCCTTTAGGTGTTACTGAGACAAGGATCAGGCCTCAACTCAGATGAGTATTTAGATTGCAAATCCTTCAGGGCAGGGATTGTCTTTTTTTCTGTGTTTGTACAATACACAATACACTGAAGCCCCAATCTTCTTTGGGCACTACCCTAATATAAATATTTAATAACAGCAATAAAAGTTAGACAAAAGGTTTCATAAACTTCCCGTGACAAAAATAATGTATTAACTATATTTCTTCAGACCTTGCCCTTACAGGCCTGGGCCTGAAAAAAAAGATTTAAGAAAAGACTACAAGTACTCATTTTCAGCTTTCTGTCTTGCACTTTTAAGTGCATGTAACTCCTCAGTAAATTAGCCTACAGCAGCTTTCCTAACCCATATCATCTGAGTTATTCTAGTCTTATGAATGTTGGCCCTTGTATACCCTAACTTCTTCCCTCTCATAGGATAGTCCCTCTGTCAATTTATGTTCTAAATCTTTTCCCTGAATTCCCATTACTTATGGAAGAAACTTATTCTACAGTATTAATGTTTTGTCGTGTACAAGAAGCCTCCTATAAATGGCCATCCCTAGGGGACTGACCAGTAGGAGGCTGAATTCATCAGAAGGCTGAAAAAGGAGCAAATGTATTGGTATTTGGCATGGATATGGTTCTTAACCTCAAATCCATCACTTTTTTGAAAGTGGCTCACTCTCTCTTACTGTGGTTTTTCCTTTAAATAATTCTAAAAGTAGTCAAATTGGTAGGGATGTTGGTACAAGCTTCAGTCTGGGAAAAATCTGTAGATGGTACTGTGGCAGAAATGCCACCATCTGTGCCCCTCTCCAGAGACCTGTCTCTGCCAGCCTGAGAGGCTGGTGTTGAATTTCTCAGGGCGGGGATCTCCCTTCCTTGTCTACATGACAAATGATCTGGTCACCTGGGCAGGGGGGAAAAAGCCCGGCCCTGCGGACAGGCCCAAAGGATGCTTGGTAGATTGGTTGGCTTGTGGCCAGTATTGGCAGCTTCGATTGGACAGAGCTGCTGAGGTCAGTGAGGTGATAAAAAGGCCCGGTCCAGGAAGAAGGCAGCCATTAGCCATGCGGTCATCCAGGTGGCTCTCTCTTCATAACCGCATGCTCCAAGAGCAACCTGCCTCTAGAGGGAAACTCCAACCACCCCTGGACGATGCGAGTGAGTAAGCTACTTGAGATCGGACTAGATATTTAGCTTACAGTAACTCAGATGCATGTTTAAATGGCTACCTCAGCCACTCTAGTTTGCTCTATGGGATTCCTCTGATATTCCTCTGATATTGCTCTACCTTTTACCCTGTTTCCGCCCTACTCCCTGTAATCAATAAAGTTCTCCTTTGTGACTGGTGTGGAGACTTATTGAGGGGTGGGTCTAAATTATGCCTAGGAGGCCCTTTAGGTCTGTGGACTGAGGGAGGCTTCCCTAATAAGCCCCTGACTTGGGGAAGTGCCCCAAGTGCCTGTATTGGGTCTAGTACTCATTGGACTATCAGGCCTGTGTTCTCCAAGGTGCGCAGAGCCAGAATTGAGTCCAGAGCCTTGGATGGTGGCAGCGGGAACCCCAGGCTAGTGGGTGTGCTCCAGGGAAGGGGTGGGCCAGACGTGAGGCACCCCAGGGAGGCACTCAGAGCCTGGAAGGTGGTCGGGCGCAGGGAGGTGGGTGGCTCAGCGCAGGAGCGCCCCCTACTGACCCGCCACAGGTACTAGAGGACACTACAATACAATCTCTATCATTTATTCCATATTCATTCCATGCAAAAGGATATTATAACCATTTTGGTGTGTATGGGGTGAAGGTGACTAGATTTACCCAGTCCATAATTATTCAAATAATAGTAACTCCAACCCATTGGGTGTTGGGAAGTAGTGAAAGTTTGTTTCGCCCATGTGAGGAGAAATATTCATCAGAGCTTAATTTGTAGATGAAAGTTCTGTATCAGTACACTAAAGAGACAGGATCTCCCTGCCAATTCAAAACAAATGTTTACTGAAGGTGGAACAACTTGTCCTTTTAGTCTGCAACTCTTTCCTTCCCTGATCTTTAGAACGTATATTAATTGGCTTATTAGGAAAAGGTTAGCAAGACCAACAAGGAAAGGAATTCACAATAAGGGAGGGAGCACCTTCCCAAGGAAGCAAGGAGGGTAGAACCACGGCAAATTTCCTGTAGATCTGCTGGATTGGGTGGTGACCCCCAACAGATGCACTTCTATGGGTGCCTACACATCAGTGTATGTTACACTACAATGATGTAGTGATCATGCAGGTCTACACGTGATCACCAGCTATGTCACCATACCAGTGCACTCCCAGATTATGTAGTGGTGAAATCTTACATGAGGTGCATGCATGGTTCAGTAACGGACCATACTGCACCATGCTTCAGTGCTTCCAAAAGGAAGTCCTAAAGCATAGCACCATAGCAACATCACCACACAGCGACATGTAGATGTGCCCTATGTCTTTTGAACATATTGGCTGAACTATAGCTAACTGCCAGCATCTTTCCATGGAAAGCAAAGGACTACTTCTCAAATTGCCTTTCCCCTCAAAGGACTATTTTTTCTCCAATAGACAAAACTTTCATCCACTAGACAAAACACTAGAGTTACACTTTCTCAGTTGCCCCTACATTACATGTCTTCAATATGTGTTCTTTTAGTGATACATTAGCAGATGGTCTTATAAGGCATTTGTAGGTAGGTAGTTCCATTAAAC
Organism: Alligator mississippiensis; assembly: GCF_030867095.1. Taxonomy (NCBI): domain Eukaryota; kingdom Metazoa; phylum Chordata; order Crocodylia; family Alligatoridae; genus Alligator; species Alligator mississippiensis. The sequence continues at coordinate 126,534,547 of NC_081825.1, read as the reverse complement.
GGGAGCAGCCTAGGAATGTAGATTTCAGTAAACATCTGAGACCTCAAGGTAGGAACTGATTTTAGTGGGCTGTGGGATATATGAGTGTCTCAGTGTGCTGTTAGCTTCTCTAGTATATTTTTACTATTACAGTATATAAGCCTACCCCAATTTCTTGATTGCTTATCTAGCTGCAACCATTGTCCAGTAGTAATCTATCAGTTATGTATAAACTTTCTACTAAATTATTATGGTAGGAAAGTACTGGACTGGGACATTTTTTTTGCAGGCAGTGGTATCATGTAATCCTTGTCATAAACTGATCAAGCTTGGAGACTTGTCAGGATGTATGAGACACCTGGCTATGTGTGTTGTTATTTCTGGATAATATGACTGGAACTCAGCTTTCCTTATAGAGAGTGAGACTTTCCTATATCTGCTTCTCCATCAATAAATCTCACCCCCTAATACATAGCATTAGGAATGCTTAGTATAAATTCTGACCGTTTCACAGAGTCCTTAGACTACACTATACATGGAAACTGTCTCAGAAGCCGGATGACACCCACTGCCCTCATGCAAAAACACTACTGGGTGATGACATAAGATCCTTTTGATAGTGAAGAGAGGACAACATATCCAAGGTCGATTCTGTTCCAACCAAGCAGTCCAAAGTCCTCCAACACATGAGCTAATGAGCCGCCTAGTGGATTGGGACTATATAACCAACGAAATAATTTTCTTGGTATCCTTCTAGAAAGCTGACATTTTTCTGGCATAGGCTATTAATGAATAAAAGGCATGTGAACATTAGTGATCAAACTGCTGCATAATGTCCCAGGGAGAAGACAAGTGAGGATTCTTTTAGGGAGGGAAAAATGACATACCTAGCCAAGTAAAGTCTGTACTTTGTTCTTATAAATTTGCTGGCAGAAATGCTGCTCTAGTAATTTACAAAGCTTTGCAATTCTCAATTTCCTGTGAGTAACTACTGAATCGAGCTATCATGATGCAATTAAGAAAAAAATCTCAAGCAGTTCAAAATATGGAAATCATTATGATACATACTATACAATCCCAAGATTTGTTTGTAAAACACTAGGATCTTGTGAGCAGCCTACTTCTGCCTTCTGAATAACTGTAATCTATAATTAAGTTCCTGTAAAATATATGGAATATTGTTTCATTGTTTACCTGTCTTTCTTCTTCTGATTTCAGCATATCTTCATCACTATGCTTATTCTTGGGATCATATTTTCTTGTAATGATATATTCAAATCTTAGTCATACCACGTACCTTACATTCTGAATTCTTTATTCTATGAGAAATAAAAGGGAGGTTAAAAGGATGCTTTATGGAAATGTTAAATGCTTTGCAGAAATCATGTGTTGTTTGTTTCTGGTATTTTCTTACTGTACATTTTACTTACAACTTAAGCTTTTTACTGTTAGTCATGAGTAGGGTTCAAACCTGGATAACAGAGAGGTATCAGACTATTTTAAGAGCTATTTATTACTGAACAAAATTAAAACATCTATGGAGAAGCTGTAACTCTAGCTTTATGTTCTCATAAAATTCCCAGAGGAAAAAATATATCAGGTTTTAGGGTTTCACTGAAATTCAGAGGGGTGAAAAGATGTAAACTGGAAAATTACAAACTGGATAAAAGCATATCTCATTGTTACTGTTCTAAATCAGAAAAAAAAAAGTTTTATTTATGTCAATGAAGTTATTCTAGGGTGAGATAAGAATTTGAATGTTTAAGATCAACCATCTAAACAGAAGCTTGAAAAAAAAAAAAAAGAGGCATATGTTCATAAGGAAAGAGGATCCTGTAATTGTTAGTAGAGACTGGTGACATCTGAAAGTGGATAAGCAAAACTGACACACTAAGGTGCATGATCAGAGCCAGTCCAGAGCATCTGGGAAAGATCATAGTGTGTTAAACTCACATCTAAAGAAGGAAATGCTAATGAGGAGGAGCCTCAATACGGACTACAATTCTGTGCGCCAGTTTTTATAAAGAAATTCCATTTTTGAGAACAGACGCTTTAGGTTTCTGTTTTGTGAGCTGTGCTCTCTCAAGTCTGTCTTCTGCTATCGTGCTGTACCAGTCATCTTTCTGGAACTTTTGTATATTTTGAGAGATGTTTGTATATGTGCAAAATAAGTGTGAAAATATGACTCAGATTCAGGGTCTACTTTTCCACAGAGATGAGTGTAGATGTATACTTGTATCATAAGCATATGTATGCAAAGCCAAGAGGTTTGGGATGGGTTAAAAAGAAAAAGGGATGCTCAGACAACATTTACATTGAAAGAGTCCTCACAAAACTCAGATAACTGCTGATGGACAGAGCTACTGGGTAAAATTGCGACAAAAATTGAAAGCATGCACAATTTGCCTTTTCATTTATTTATTTATTTTTAATTACGCTATACAGAAAACTAATTATAATGACTATACGCACTTTTTTCACAGTACAGAAGTAGACTAGGAAATTCATAGATCTAGAATGAGAGCCTCCCTTATTTACCTTGATCCATTTGACTAATTGTATTCCCCTGTTTAGAATTAACATTTTATATTAGTTATCTTTTTATCTTTCAGGTAACAGAAATATGAAATTCAAAGATGTAAATATTTGATAACTCATTCAAATCTTTCCTCTATAGAGGCAAAATATAAGCTCCTCTGTGATGTATCAGATTTTAAACTGATGCTACTTTGGGAACTCTGGACTAAGTTCCAAAGTTGATGTACTAAAAACATTCATATCGACAATTATTTACACTTAATGCTGGTGCCAAACACACTGGTTTTCTTGTTAGCAGAAACATGAACACATTTGTATTTACTCAAATATAAGATAACCCTGAATATAAGACAGCCCCACAATAATTAGGTTCTGTATATGAAAGACGTATACATTTGTTATAATTTTCTAGGAATATAATCTAATTATTGGAGGTTTGCCTTGAATTTATTCTCCCTTTGTGGTTACATCAGGAAAAATAAATCTGGGTGAGGGGGAGTAAATGGCCCTCTTGACCTCTGTCCCCCCTACTTCTATCCCCTGCAGAGGATCCCCCTTTTATCCTCAACCACCTTACTGTCAGACTCTGCACTCCCTGAACAGATGGAAATGAGGGGCGAATTTTAAAACACTGGTTTTTAAATAAATATGCCTATAATAATTTGCATACAGGTAGGGACCTATCAAAATTGTGATTGTCCTATTTATGCAAAAACTTTGATTTTGGGTGGGCTCTTTGAAAAAGCATGGGCTCCTCAGAAAAGCATGTGTTCACTGCAAAAAAAAAAAAAAAAAAAGGCAAGCAGAGAAAAGCACAATGAAAGCCCTGCAATCTTGAAGCATGGCAGGGAAGAAGGAAAAGGGACCCTTCCCTTCCCTCCCCCATATGCAACAGGCTGAGAGGGGTCAACAGAGGGATTCTGGGTGAATGTTTGGGGCCCCATTTGGTGAAGTTTGCCAGATGTTTAAGACTGGTGAAGAAACAGGAATCATTAGAAATGGGAAAGGAAGGCATAGCTCAGCTGTGGGAGTAAAGAGAAAGTTGAAATATATTCAGTGTAGTGGCTCACTATGACTTGAAAAAGAGTCGGTGCTGATGGGGGCTGAGTGAAACGTGTACTACTGGATATCTTATTCAGATGGACTGGACCAGGGGAGATACTCTGAGATTGTTTGTGGCCCAGGCATTTTTACTTACCTGGCAGTGAGATACTTTTCTTTTTGGCCTTGAATGACTTGGTGTAGCTAGAGGGTGAAGGCCTGTCCTGCTGGCAGGCTGACCCCTGTGATGGTCTACAAATGTATTCAAATGTGAGGATCTTAGCTACACAATTTATGGTAATAGGGGATTGCTCTTGGGGTTTTCCTCTAGCTTACCGCTTCAGCCTTTCGGCTAGGGGAAAATGAGACTGGGGGGATCTGAACTCCAGGTCTTGGAGCTTGCATGTGGGATACCTACCATGGATTTGGGAGTAACTGAAGCCCCAGGCTGAAGAGTCTGGGGGGTAGGATACTTGCTAGTGATAGTTCCACAGAAATTTGAATGGTTAAGCTCTGTTCAGTTGATAGGATTTGAACCTGATTTGGCTGATTTGACTGAGACAACATTTAAAAAAAATAAAATAAAAGGCAAAAAAAAAATTTGGTAGGCTCTCATCAGTGTTTACTCCATATGGGCCATATGTTTTATAGTCATGCTCAATATTGGCTGCATTTAATCAACTTCATAGTTGGTTTCCATTACTGAGCACATGCTACTTTTGGCAGTAGTTTAATGGCATTCAGTGTATTTAATGAGGTTTCATTGTATGTGAATGTAAGACAAGGAGCATTTTTCCCCTTGCTGATTGGGGAAAACTTGTATTTGAGTAAATACAGTAATTTCCCTAATACATGAGTCTTTCTGTCAGGCTCCTCTTGTAGGCTATCCTCAGAGGTCTGCTATCTATGCGTATTCCCCTGAGGGTATTTTAGAACAATTGAATGCTCTCAGAACTAATCTTAGGTTTTGTGCCACTTTTGGTATGAGTTCTATCTCATAGGCTTAGCTACCTATCTTGCCTCTCCATCTGTTGGCCACTTTTTTTCAGTTCTGTAGACTGGGAGGGGAAGGATGGAAAGAGCACAGGAGAATTTAGTGTCACTCTCAATTCAGATTAAGTGTGCTTTAGGTACAAAGGCTGACTAGCATTGCAGACAAGAGTGGGTAAAGCCAAAACCTGCAGATCAGGAGAGCAATTAATCAATTACTTGGCAAGAGGGAAACTATATACATTTTTATAGTAAAAAAGATTACTCTTTCTCCCACCACTGAGGCAGGAGTTGCAGGGACAATATCTGACAGGTGTGGGACACCCCCAGATTTAGTCTGACTAACTTCCTTTCTGATTTGAATTGAACTAACTAAATCAGCTGATCAAAAACATGCCACTACCTTGACACAGCATTATATTCTGCTGCTGACAGCTGGTGTCTCAGTGCTCATTGTCTGGCTGGCATGCGTCTCAAATAACTTATGGACCCCAAGTCTCATTGCATTCATTCCCGCAGTTCATCTGCACCACAGAGGCTAGAGGACAAGGAACTGGAAACTGAGCTTTGGCTGCTGTGCATGTGTTGTGCAAGGCCTTGCACAAGTTGTGGTGCATGGGCACTTGGACAGCTGGCTGGATGACAAGTTGGAGAGAGAGAGAGACAATGCCTCTCTAATCAGATCATATTCAATTGAAGTAATTTGTTATTATCTTGATTTTAGAACCTATAGTCATTTGAAAATTCAAGGTATACTATAGGTGCTTAATGAAATCTTGATGGGTCCTGGCAAGCAACTGTTCTTTTCTAATCTTCCCACTCTCTTTACCAGGTTGTTCTGACAAAACAATTGTTTTGTGTGTTATATGGAGATCAGTTTTGACAGTGCTATGTTAGTGCAGGTCTCAGGACAGATAGCAGCAAAGACAAAAAAAAATGTTTCATAGGAAAAGTTACCTCATAGCAGAGACCTACATAGTAAGGACTATAGTGAGATTTATGTACTGAGAAATCAAGTAATCACTGATGTTTCATGCAAGTGTCTCCAAAGCTTGGATTTAACTGGATCATATCAACTGAGGGAGAAGAAACAGATGTATCTCCAGAACTGGGGGGTGGGGGACAGGGCAGGAGTACAGTACAGGAAGAAATTATGTGTGATGCATATAGCATCTGATTTCAATATGATGACTTTTTCCCCCCTTTGAAAATGTATCTGGAGCATGCTGTTTGTTTTAATGTCTGTTTATTACTTGATTATTAAATTAAACATGACCTCTCTGTTCCTATTGACTCAGAAAAAATGCTGCTTTTGTATCATTATAAATGGCACAGTCTAGTAGATTTACAACCCATTTATTCAGATAATTCTTATTATTGTCAAAAGCTATTCCAATAGGTCTAGTGTCTCACAAGAGCCTGGTGCCTATGTTGTAAGTTAGCTGAAGAGTTTTGAGATTGTTATTGCTTTCCCTCACTTGGAGATACAGTCTCTTTACTCTCACCTCTCTCTATTTCTCCCTTGGTATTTTGGTTGCCAATTTTAATTCCTTGGAAAACATTGCAGTCTTTGAAGTCAGAAGAAGAATATATCCTTCCACATGATCAATAGGCATTTGGCCATCAGCTCTCCACAACACTATTTTTAAAAATAATTACAAAAGTTTCCAAAGAGAGAGAAATGAATTTCCAAATGGCAAGACATTCATCAGAGGAGACTAAGATGAGGAGGTTAATTGAAATAAAACCCAGATCAGAACTGCACAGTAAAATGCTTAGTCTCACACTTGCACATCCTAACGCATAGAATTTTTTGTTGTAACACTATGTGGGCCAAACAAAGGCACCCCATTTGTCTAATCCCATTGTCATTTTCATCCTAATCCTGCCTCCCCCACTTGGGTCATTGATAGTAGCACAGGTTGCTTTAGTGCTTCAGTTTCCAGCTGTAATCCTGCAATGCCAGGTTCACGGGACTTAGTGCAGGCTGAAGCTGTGAAGTTTGTGCACACACTCAAATATTAACCCCTGCTTTTGAAGCAGAGCTACTTCATGAGAGTGAGGGCTCAAGATGTGCATGCATAACCTAAATAAGCAGGTCTTCTGCAAAGGAGGTTCATAACTATCGGGGAAGATTTTGTCCCCTCTCAAGGGACCAAGATTTTAATAATCAAGAAGAAATTAAAATTAAAGGATAAATCCAGACTAGAAAAAAGGAATGGGGAAAGCAAAGAGAGTATCCCATAAAAAAAAAAATTGCTGCCTTGGATGGGGACTAGAGAAAAGCAACTGAACAGAGAACTGGGCCTGGAGCTCTGGCTGATGAACAAGTCATAAGAGAAATAAAATCTGGAAATGTTGTCACAGGGACTGAGCCTGGACCTGGCCAAATAGGGAATATATTCTTTATTTTTATTTCAGATTACCATACTTGTTAGTTACCTGGTGAAAGCATATGGTAGCGTAACAAAACGGAGGGGGGCAACCAAGCCACAAGGTGCCAACTTAGGAGGGAGCACAAAAATAAGAGCTGCTGTGCTTCTAGGTCACTGTATTGTTGGCTACAGCCTTTACCCTGTGTGCCACAACTGCCCTGGGTATAGGACTGTGCTGTTACTCCTCTGCAAATATGTTTAGCACTATGGCCCTAACGAATGCTAAACATTAGCATAAAATAATCTTTCTAAGCTAAGGTACAAAATTATTGAATTCAGTGTAGGGGAAAGTGCAAATGCAACGAAACAACAGAGGGAGAAGTAGCAGCTTATTTGAATGTATGCAGGGCTGTATGTACTCATTCCTACTTAATATATTCCTCTTGCTTTTTAAAAGTGGATCTATTAGAACGAATATGGGAACAATCTTTTAGTTCTAGTTTCTCAAAGTTATTCGGTACCATTCCTTTGAAGTAGTGCAGTCTCAAGGTGCACATAGTAAAATGCAACAATTAAACTTTTTTAATATGAGAATGATTTGGTGAAAATAAAATGGACTAGATGGGGAGCAGATTACTATATAATGGCCATGTCCATAGGCGACTGGTAGGGGGTGCACAGGGGTGCACATGCCCCCCCTGACAGGGTCGGTGCCCCCCCGATGGTCGACACTGATGTCCATAGGCGACTGGTAGGGAGTGCACAGGGGTGCACATGCCCCCCCTGACGGGGTTAGTGCCCCCCCTGACAGGGCCACTGCCATCGGCGGTTTCTGTGGGTGCCCCCCCAGATTCAGGAGGCACCAGTCACTCATGACCATGTCTACATGTCACCCTACGTCACTGTAGCAATGTGCTATATTATTGTATGATGCACTATGGAGACGTAGCTATCACGCGAGTCTACATGTGATTGGCAGCTGCTTCGCCATAGTAGCATGCTCCTCTATTTTAGTGCACCACTGCAGTGAAGTAACGGCAAAAATTAATGTGCTCTGCACTCACAGTGTTGTACAGACGGTTACTGTGCTGTGTCTTAGTTCTTCTAAAAGGAAGTACTAAAGCACAGAGCAGTAACAACATTGCCATAGGGTGACATGTAGATGCACTCAATGAGTAAGATATCTGGAAATGATTTTCAAAGTGAAACTCTTTTTTAAAGAGTAAGCTGTAAAAATAAGTGATGAAGTAAAATGAGAACCATCCTGACACTACCTAAAATGTGTAAGAAGTCTGGATAATTTGGACAGAAATCTATCTATCTGGAAATTTAAGTTAGTCTTCACTTATTTCTGTACCAATCCTACAGCCAAATGTCTACATAATCTCATTAAGTCAGCGTGCTCTGCAGGAGTAGAAAAGTCTTCCCTGGCACACAGGATTGTAAGATCAGGGCCTCAGTGAAAGGCAAACACTCTAAGGTTTAATCATTTGAATGATCATTTATTTTCCTTGTGTGTGGAGATCACATTAGAAATCTCATGAAATGTAGGAGTTTTCTGGTTCTGTTTCAGGTTAGGGCAGAAAAACCACAGAAGCAGCATTCCCCCCCTAGTTTGGTACCTCAAATTCTGGTCTGAGCTGAGCACAGAATATACAAGTGCTCAAAGATGTTTTGTTCCAAAATTAAATGAACAATTCAAACTTTTAAAAAATGCTTGGGGAGAAGATTTCAACTGGTTCACTTTAATCAAGGATGCTTTACCTAATCTGGCTTTGGATCCTAATTATACCATCATTGGGCAAGTCTACATGCACATTAAGCGCTTTTTCTAATGTGCATTAAATTTAGTACCTCCAGTGTGAGGTACTAAAGAAATGTGCATGAGGCTGCCCTAATGAATAGTAATGAATGTGCACAGTTTTTAAGGGATGCTTAATGAGCAGTAGCCTATTTTATTGTGCATTCATGTAATTGCATGTTTTTTACATGATACTTTAACACACAGTAAAATAGGCAACTGAGCATTAAAGTGCACATGTAGATGCACCTATTCTGTGCATTGAACTCCTGGTGAAACCATCAGGAATTTGGTGATTAGTTTGATATTTGAGTTGGATATTTGGATTTTTGGATAAATGGTAGCACCAATTGTCAACGTAAGGACTTGTGCACCAAAGAAATAAAAACTGAAAGGGCAAAAACAAAAATTAAGTTATAGGGGCAAAAACTTTCACGTCACTGTGCACATTCATTGCTGCCCAACCCAACAGAGCAAATAAAGTCAGTTCCAACCAAAAGCCCACTCAGTCTTTGTTTTTACTTGTGTGTGTGAAATTTTCATCCAAAGGCCAGTCAATAAGGCAAATGCTGCCATCTAGAGAAAGACAGTGTGATGCTGCAGAATTTATTTAGTGATATCATTTTTGTTTTCCAGGCAGTCTCAGGAGAAAGCTGATCAAGAATCCTTACAATGAACCGCAGCCTCAGGGATGCAGCCCTTTGGAATGCCTCTCTGTTATCTGTTTACTCTGAACAGCCAGGTAATTACAACCGTATTTCAGCACAATGGGGAGAGAAAAAACCTGATAAAAGGATTTTTTGTATACATGTGAGAGAGATTGACTTTCTCTAAGCATGTCAAAATCATTTAATGATTGCAGGGTTGTAGGGGGTGGGGGATTTTTTTTTTCTTTTTTTTTTTTTCCAAGAAAAGCTTTTACTCTAATTTGTTTAAAGGAAGAAATGCAAAAGCAGTTTGTGTTATTTGCTGTCTATTGTTCATCTGCCTTTTTTTTTTCATGGTACAAAGCCTCTCTGTTTACTCTCCAAGTAGTTTTGAAAGAATTGGGATTGCAAAATTCAAACAGAAAGACAAGCCCAAAGAAAGCACTGAAAATGCCTGAAAGACAAGAAAGAAAAGCGGGGATTTACCTTGTCTCAATATATTATGTGTGCAGATACATAAACATCCCAGGGTGTTCAAAGACAACCACACATGTTAAGCCTGAAAGGCAAAAGCAGTTCTCTTAGATACCTTCAAAACTGTGTTTGCAGTAGCAGCTTTTTGACCACAAATAGGATGACTCATTACTGAATTTCGTAGAGCTCATCACTTAAACCCAGATCCTGCAAATAGCTCTGTGCATGCTTAACTCTCTTCATGTGAGGTTGTCCCACTTACTTCCCCGAAGCTAGTCAGCTAGTAACTTTGAATTACGCTATAAATAAAAGTTTGGAGTTTGTTTTCAATCTGATTGAGTAAATGAATAAAGGCAATTAAGATAATATAAGAAAAAAACAGGGACAAGTTTATACCAATGTGCTTTCTCCTCTATTTTAGATCTGTATTTTAGAGCAGGTTACCAGAGAGGCTGTGGGATCTCCATCCTTGGAGGTTTTTAAGACCCAGGCAGACAAAGCCTTGGCTGGGATGACCTAGTTGGGGATGGTCCTGCTTTGAGCGGGAAGTTGGACTAGATGTCCTCCTGAGGTCCCTTCCAATTCTAATTTTCTATGATTTCTTTATATTTCAGCATCATTTACAATACATCACAATACACCAGAAATTGCTCTTTAGTATAAAAATAGCCATGTGTTTCTGACAGGACAAATTTTGAGCTAGATATTTCCTGGCATGTATTAAGGTGAAGCAGTGTGTGGGGAAAGAATATGGCTGATTTCTAACTTACCCCCTTGGACTATTGACATAAAGACAGGAAAGAACTGCAGTCTCTAGGGCTTTAAACAGATGACGCCCAGTCAAGTGGATCTGTGCCTGGATGTGTTCCAGCACAGCCAATCCACTTCATAGGGTTGAAATAGATGTGGCCTGTTGTTCCACAGTGTCCAGTCCTGGTTGCTCCCAGGTGGGGCCTGAGCCCAGTCCTGTGGGAAAACACTCAGTCCCACCCCCTTCCCCCATACATGGGGGGATCCCAGATTTCCCCGGTAGCAGAGGAGTGCCTATGGCATCCCCAGATACTCTTCAGCTAGCAGGGAAACTATGGGTTTCCTCATTTATGGAGACGTGTACCTGGTGTCCCTAACTCACTCCACCAATCGAGGTGGTCCCACCTCCAGGACTGCACTGAAGTGTCAACACATGCCCAGGGAACCCCAAACTAGGGAACCCAGCCAGTCACTCCCACATATCCAGGGGCTTCATATACTGAGCCCCCAAGGAATGGGTATTTGCAAGCCATGCAGGATCGGGCCCCTGAAGCCCTGGGAGTGCCTGCCCAGGGCAGCTGGAAAGCACAGGCAGCTCCACACTGCCCACATGCTCCCATCTTAAAGTTATCAGACATCAGCCATAAAATAGCAATATAAATTCATACCACGTATGTTGTAGCCCCACATTCTGGGCATTTGTGGCATGACAAGAGCATGTTTGCTTGGCCATAAAAATATTTAGTTCAGGAGATTAAGGAGATTGCTCCCAATTGCTCTCCTTTGAGTGATGAAGGGCAGAGTACAGACCAGCCATGTCTTTGCCCCACATTTGATTTGCAAGGAAATAATACTGCCTCTCTCAAAAAGATGTAATTACCTTGTGCTTACACCTGTAGACTGCAATGCTGCTGGAGGCCATCTGGGGAAAAAAATTAAAACATGAAATATTTTGTAAAAGAGGCCTCTTCTCCCTCTTTCTAGGCAAAGATCGAACAAATAGTTCTACTGTATATAGCAGTGGTTCTTAACATTTTAGACTCAAGGCACCCCTTGGAAAATGCTAGCTCTTCATTTTCACTCTTTTTTTTTGTCTACAGAAAAATAGATGCCCTGGTTGAGAATCACTAGTATAGATAGTAAAACATTTCACTTTTGGCCAGTGCCTTATTCTTGCCTTAGAAAGCTGAATCTAAAAAAATAGCTGAATTAGACTTGCTGTTCTTTTAAAAAGAACATTAATCCCCAGACTTGGTAAGTATTTTAAAGCAGAAGATGTGAGCGTTTGCAGATATTTTGTGTTCGTCACAAAGAAACATCAAGTCTTACTTCATGACACAAGGACCCTGACTCTATCTCTTTAATAACACAATGAAGACAATATGTTGTTTAATATATTCTCCCTCTAGCTGCCACGGAGGATTAGAGAAATGAAAGGTGGATTTTGCAGTGATGCAAGAGTAAGTTTTGAAGCTAAAGTTCTGTATGGCATAACAAGTGTGGCAGATTCTTGAAAATGTGGGGTGGTGTGTGAATTTTTACCAAAACAAATCGAACTTTGCAGGAGGAGAATTACAAATTCCCATGTCTCTGCAACTCTCTACCAGAAGGCACTGCATGCAAAAGCGTGTACCCTTGTTGAATGCAGTGGTGATCCAAATAGAATCTCTGCATTCTATGCAAGGGATATTTCTGATCCCCTTCTGATGTATTTATTTGCTTTGCCAGATCCCATTCTCTTCTCGGAGTCCTATTGTGAATGATTCGGTTGTTTATTATGACAAGGAAGAAAGGCATCTCAGGAGAAACAGAAGATGGGCAAATTAGTTCAGATAAAATAAGAACTGGCTTGAAACAAACCTAAATCAAGCTTGCATTAGGTTTTGAAATGTGCCGTTAGCATTTTTTTTTCTCTGTTTTTGGTTTTCTGAAATTTCTGTACCTCTTCACATTCCTCACAGGAATGGCAGGGGAGGAGTGACACAGCAGTGGTTGTCCTTGTGACTGCAAGTGCTAGCGATGCTTTGTTTTGAAAGATTATTTGGAAAAGAGTGAGGATGACATCACTGGTAAATAGTTTTTAATTACTTGTTGGTTGATTATTATAATGCCCCGATATAATCGTATACTGTAACTTCTTACTGGTGTAAGATTCAGGATGAAATTCTAAAGAAAGGGATACCTGAAAGTAGGCTTCTAATTCATTGACTTAGGTGGGAGTGGGTGGGTGCTTAATGAAAATTAGGCCACCGATTTATGTATGGGCTTAGACTGTCTTTTGGTTCCCATTCTTTTAAATGTTTGGCTCCAGTGTATTATGGCAATGGGACTGTCACATTTTATAAAATAATAACGAGACCGTTATAAGAAATCTGTCATGATGATAGCTGAGGCAAAATCCTACATTAACTTTTAATAGACCAGTTGTGAGGGAATAGAAGAACTGGCTAAATCAGCAGTGGGCAAAATATCATCCACAGGGTGAATCCAGCCTGCTGAGGGATTTTGTCCAGCCTACAGTGGGTCCTGCCCGGCCCAGCTGAAAGGGGCAGCCCAGGACATGGTGTGTGTGCACGCGCAGAGCAGGGCTGGGACAGCTTGGCACCCGGACTCGATTTCCCAACAGCCCAAGCAACAATGGCAGCAGCGGTGATTCCTTCTGGCTGCCGCCACCAGACGTAGCCCCACTGCCCAGGCACCTCAGCCCATCTGCACTGCACCCATTGCTGGGGGTGGGACCACGTGGGGAGGGTCCTTGGCCAGGTGGCTAGGATGGGGCCAACGACTGGCATGGAGTGGTGTCCAGGAGTGAGACAGACGGGCAGGGCTGGGGAGACCCCAAGATCTTGGGGCAACAACAGTATGGGACCAGGGCCAAGGCAGAGCCATGGTCCATTACCCACATGCCTTTGTGACAGACAGGCACTGGTTCTGTGGGCAGGGGCATGCAGGGAGCAGATCACAGCTCTGCCCTGGCCTTAGCCCCACACTGTCACTACCTCATGATCCCAGCCGCAGTCCCGGACCTGGATGCAGCTCCCCACCCATCTACAGCCCCATTGCATCCACCCCCAGTAGAGCGTCCTGCCTGCATAGCTCCTGACTGGTCTCCATAGAGACCCCGGGATTGCCAGGTGGTGACAGTGGCCCATGAAGACTAGCTAGGACCCATGGAGGCCATGCAGACATGCTGGGCCCACAGACAGGTAGGAAGCTGCATCTGAGGCCAAGTCCAGGATCTTAGGGTGGTGATAGCATGGGACTGGGACCCAGGGCAGAGCCACAGTCTGCTTCTTGCATGCTCCTGCCCACTGAACTGGTAACTGGCATGTGGGCACCAGGTTGTGGCTTTGTCCTGGCCCCAGCCCCATGTTGTTACCACCCTGTCCTGGCCTCACCCATCCAACCCACTCCCAAACACCGCTCCCTGCTCACCTATGGCTCTATCCCACAAAGGGAGTTCTGGTGAGTTGTTGCACATGGGTCGGGGGGGGAGGGGTGCTGACCTAACCCGTGACAGCTCAGCAAAACTCACTATGTGGCCTGCGGGCCCAGAATAATATGGGATCTGAAATGTAATTCATCCTTTGCATGAACACTCAGCATCATCAAAATTATGATGCTGCATTTGACATTGACTTGAATGAAAGCAGGACTTTATTCTGTAGAGTTCTATCTATAGGGAACCTAAATGCAATCCTATTCAACTTTGTTCAAGTCCCTGAAGATCCATTAATACATCTACATTTGTAACAGACCATCATCTTAGTCTTAAGACTGTCAGAAGAATGTAGTGAGGAGGAAGACAACGAGCCCACTCTCTTTATTAACATTGTCAAGGACCCAAGCAGGTTAGAGTAAGACCACACTTAGGCATCTAATAGGTGGAAGAGGATCTGGCCATTGATGTTTTTTCTGGGTTTGGGGAGGATTTCTTTTTTTCTTCTTCTTCTTATTCAACCTAGCATAACCTGGAATCCATTACACTTGGGATATCTGGTGGATTTCTGTCCCTTTTATGCCACCAAAATGCAGTAAAAGCCCTGGGATTCAGCCCAGATTCAAGGTTTCAATACACTTTTGTGTAAACATGGAGTTTGGAATTAAATGGGGAATGATTTTGTTCTGGAAATCCATAGACTGATAAAAAGAAATGTAATCCCTTTCCTGCTAGATTCATTGCACACATCTATAATGTTATTTTAAGTGACCATTCAAAGGAAATCAATGGAACATTAAGACATGTAACTGCTGAACATATCTAGCACATTTAGCAGTAGCAAAATAGTTAAAGTAAATTTACTGACAGCATCAATAAATTCTCCCTCATCCTCCTCTGAAATACACTGAGTCTAATGGTAAACAGCAAAGCCCATCTCTTCTTTCCTGCGTTTAAGAAGTGGGAGGGTTTTTACAGTCCGGTGATATGTGCAACTCTGTGAAATATTTTATTAATTTTTGTTTAATTTTTTGCCATTTGAACTATTGTGGATTGTGAGAAACTGGGGGAGTCAATGTATTTACTTTTTCATAAGTGTGTTTCATATAACCTGGAATGGACATGCTTTCTTTACAGCTAGAATAAATAGAAAGAGAGTATATTTTTGCACTTTGTTCCTGAAATAAATTTTAATTCTGGTAGTGGCATAAAAGTAACTGTGCCCAATGAAAAATTCAATATTAACTAGTAGATAATAATGTTGCTTTTCATATCATAGAGGCCTCTATGTTTAAATCAAGTTGAGCTTGTATGTTTTATTCAATATGCATTAAAATGGTAATGTTCTTCCTTAAAACAGCAGTTTTATCCATTTCATAGGGCAATAAGTAATATCTGTTCACAAATATAAAACATTTACAAAAACAGATGAGTTGTGAGAAGTCAGGTTTTTGTTCTAAATGTGGCCTATCAGGAACCATTTTATATAAATGGGCATTTTAATAACATGTAGAGGTGTAATGCATGTCTTCTGAAAGGTTCTTGAAGCACTATGCTAACTAAGTATACAATGATATATCTACTACCACCAGAGTGGAACTTGTCGGCTATTTAACTGCAGATTCTCACAGGACCACAGTACAGGCAGAATGCTTTGTAATGGAGCTCCAGTGAGAATTAAAGCAGTGCAACAGAAGAGAGTAGGAATTTGTCAAGGATTTGAGGTGAACACCCTCAAAGTAACATAAGATGCTAAGTGGCCAAGATCTTGGTTTTACATTATCTAAAAAATGCCACCTCCACCGATTCTTGACAGCATTGCAAAGCGTCGGGCTCAGTACTGACTCACTGGGAAGTGTTCCAAGAGATCAAGGCCTAGGAGTAATTTCTAATTTAGGCTTAACTGTATCTTATTAAGGAATTTTTTAGTTCATTCAGCTCTTCACATGAGATTATCTTCTTCATCTTCTTTTACCTTGTTGACTATTATGTCTGCGCTAGGTTCTTCAGGTGATACATAATCTATGTCATTGTGTAACAAGGTTATTCCCTCGCATTGGATGGTGCTTAATGACATATTGCCAAAATACACAATGGGGATTCTCCACGCCTTTAGAAAACCTGAGCAAAGGAATGAGTTGTTGATAGCCTTCAAAGACTCGCCAATTCCTCCTTCAGAAAAAAAAAGTCAATCAATAAAATTCAAAAGAATATTTGGCACTTTTGCAAACAAACCATTTTGTCTCATATCTTGAGCAGTGTCCCTCAGTCACTCCCAAACCATTGTCATAATCTGCTTTAATTGTCCAGTGACCCACACTTGGCTTATGTTTGTGTTGTCCATGTTTAATGTTTGGTTTTCATCTATCATGATTTTATCCCTCCCCTAAATGATAATCTCTGCATTCTGCCAATAGAAAAAGCTATAAAAATTAACCAAGCTAACTTTTATTACCTTGTTTTCTTCAACTACAAACATGGTGAGACAAGATGCATCCCTGACCTGATCCTATTCACCATTGCCTCATGTCATGTGGCATGACAGAAAAATGCCAATAGATAGGTATTGCTGATGTGGAAATGCCCTTTGAAAAATAAGAGAAGCAAAACGGTTCTGTGTGTGGATGGCCCAGAGGCATTCTAACCGGGCAAGACTTCTGAAGTCACAGAAGGCAAGATAAATTGCCCATGTGCTTCTCAGAGCCCAAGCTGTTATGCCTCCCTACACAACTTGGTACAACTTTCTGGACCTGGGCAAATAACAAATGCACACAGTGTAAACAAGGAGTGGTCAGATGGCTTAAATCCTTACACTGGTATAACTTTGCCTAATGTGGTGTAAAATAACCCTGGGAAGAATCACTTGTAAAATTACATGACTGTGGGTGTGTCTACATAAGACACTTAACTGCACAGTAGCATAGTTTACTGTGCAGTAATCATGTGCATCTATATGTGCACATGCTTACTATGCAGTAAACCTCACTAATCATGAGTAAATTTGCTACCTGCAAACACAAGTAGCAAGTTTACTTTCTACTAGTAATGGCACAGTTCCACTCATGTAAATGCCTGATTGGGAGCAAAACTGCTCCCAGTCAGCTGTCCACCAGGGGGGCATAAAATTGCTCCCTGCCCCCAGCTGCTGCCTGCTGCCAGGGCAGGCTCTGCCACCAGAGCTCGGGTGGGGACTGTGTCCCCCTGCCTCAGCAGCTGGGAGCTCCAAGCCCCCTGCTTCGAAATCACAATCGGGGAGTGGGTTTTGGGAGATCCTTATCTCCCAGCACCAGCTCTGCGACCATGGGACTGGTGCTGGGAGACTGCAAGTAAACTGATCCCAGATCAAATGCATGAGTGGACGTGACCTATAAATCACATTAGTATAGGTGTTGCATGTATGCAGCTTGTTCTTGGGTAGTGTTTGCTCAATGTACATGGGCTGCTACTGGCTCTTTGACACCTAGTGATGAAGCACAGTAATAGCAGCATACAGTCTGCCACCCTGGCATAAAGTGTCCTTCTTTCCAAACCCTGTAATGTTGCAGTTAACTTCAGTGCGCAAAACCAACGTAAAATGCACAATGTCATTGTTATGGATGCAGGTCCTTTAAAATGCAGTGCATGTATTTACGAGTCATTGTAACCAAAGAAGCCAAAGCAGTAGACACACAAATCCTATGTTAGACCTGCTAATAACGTAGGAGCTATAAAGATCTCTAACTCTTCCATGGCTCTTACATTCACTATACATATCCTCTGCACCTAGTTGCTTTTTCTCAAATGAGTACGAGCCATTTAGGAACAGTACTTGTTTCTTAAGAAGCCTAACCTATTATTTTATTGTTTTATAAGAACAGCTTCACTATTTTCACTATATTTTAAATGAAGTAAGTTCAGGGAGCTTTCAATGAAATTGACTTCCAACGAGCAGCCCCAAAATCAGCAGAAGAAAAAGATGAGCATTAAACTACATACACACACTCTGACTTGTGCAATGTTAGTACAGACTAAACCCAAATGTGGACCAAAATGTTCTTACTGTAATTTTAGTACTCTTGCTGTGTAAGTTATTTCTAACGTTTCTCAGAACATAAGAAAAATTTTCTTCCTACTTTTCCGTGGAAGTGGAGGTGGAGTGAATCAGGAAAATCAAGGTTGTTGGTTGTAGCTGTGTTGGTCTAAGGACATAAGCAGACAAGGTTCTTTGGTTAGATGTGATATCTTTTATTAGACCGACTGAATAGTTGGAAAAATTGTTCTTTGCAAGCTTTTGGGCACAAACCTCAGGAAAATCAGTGAATGCAGGAAACTAGATCACCAAACTGCAGCCCAGCTGTCAAATACTGCAGTCCTTTTTTAGGGTGAAGTTATACATTGCACTTAAATAAATCTGTGGAATGTTAAGTGATGTTAAAATTAGAATGTGCTGTGAGCAGGCGTAGATTAAGGTTTAATCTCATTTCTTGCCTGCACAGTTCTGACTTGCCACTAGAGGGCTGGTGAGTAGGGGCAGGCTAGGAGCCAGGACACCTGGCTCTATCCCTGTTCTGAATGCCTGTGTGTGGGGGAGGATGAGCAAAGCCCTGGGAACTATTCTTTCTGAGATGCTAGAAGACTGCAAATTGTTTGTTTTATCTCCATGGAGCAGACTGAAGGTACGCTAACATGAGTTTGGCAGCGCAGAACAGAGTTAACCTTCGCTTGAAGTGGCATAAAATTGTGATGCTCAGAGGGCACTTAGCAAAAATTAATGAGATTTAACATGTAGACACTCATGTTTTAAGTGGTCTAAATGTAACATGTAATTCATTCCTTCCTTGGGCAAAAATCGTGTTAAAGGATTTTGCCTGAGGAAGAATTTGGGGATTTGGTATCAAATTATTCCCCAGAATTTGCCAATGTAAATTTAGACATAGCATCCACTTTTGGTTCTAGGGAATAGAACAGGGGTAAAAACACAGAGGTGCAAGTAAAATATTTCCTGAACAGAGATTTCAAAATGACCCCCATATAATTATAGACTAGTAATTGCTCCCAAAGACGGCAATAAAAATAGCTAGAAAGAAGCCAGGTAGATAAATATTAAGATAAATCCATTTCAGAAGAGAAATAGTTCATGCTTTATCAGTTACAGGGAAGTATTTCCCTAGATGTCTTACTAAAATAAAAAAGTTCATTGTGAGTAAAATTAAGAGTACAGTGTGCAAAAGAAAGCAATCTTTTGCTTTGGTTTGTTTTGAGGGGGGTTGGAAATGCTGTGAGCTAGTACAAAAAGAAAAATAATTTCAGAATATATATTTGATGTACATGTTTTTGATGTATGCTAATGTACATTATTTAACTTAACAGCAGTACTTATAAAGTAAAACAATCACAGTTTTAGATCGTATGACCTATAGCAAGTTTTAGACATTGACAATGTTATCTTCAGTGTACTAATCTGTATAAGTATAGTTTATTCAGCAAAATCCTAGAATTAAAATGTTGAACAAAGATCATCTTAACCTGCCTCAAATCATAAATTGTATTCTAAAGATATTTCATTTTTCTTTTCCTCCACTCAGCAGGCAAGTGCATGAAATTATTAGGCTTTATATAAGGATAGCTTCAATTTCATGAGCAAACTCGAAATTGGTTCAGTGTTCTTAAGTCTTTGCCTGAGCATCCCAGTGTTGGATCCAGAGGTACAGATACCTCTGTTACTGAATAGCAGTCTTCCTCAATTTCCCCCTCCCACAACATTGTAGAATGTGTCTGTAGTTTGATGGCATCTTTCCAGAGAGCGATGAACAGGTCAGATCAGCAACCAACTTTTTATCCACTGACATACAGACTGACTGATGGAAACTTCTAACAGCCTTAAGACTTTAAGCCTTGGTACAAGAGTTTACATCAGACCCTTCACAGAAGGGGAAAGCCATTTAATCCTACAAACTGTTAAAACTTCCCACAAGACAAAATAAACTACCGTGGTATAGGGTTTGTGTATTCTATTTATTATTTCTAAACAATTCAGTATGAAAGATAATAAACTTGGAGCTCTTGTGTTTTTTTTCTATTTAATCTGGCATCAGTGCACACTGGTACGTAAGTGAGCAGCTCCAGATGGCAAGAGTTTTACTCTCTGCCACTCTTTGCTTTATCCTTTAAGTGCCCACGTGTTGGTAGTTGAGTTACGAATCACTGCTAACTCATTCCACCTTCCAGGGAAGATGAATGAAGGGCATGTGAGAGTGAAACAGGAGGAAAGTGAGGGCAGATTCTTATTTTGTCTGCCCCTTTTTAGAACAAAACAATTTGTCCTCTAATTTAGGCAGTAATTGACTGCAGTTTAGGGCCAAAACAAGCATTTTTTTTAAAATGCAATGATCAGAACTGTTTTCATTCCTCTTTCTTATTTTATTATTGTTTGTGCTTTTAAAAATGTAATGCATAGAAGAAAAAAAAGGGTCTTGCCTGTTCCCATACTGTAGTTCTCACCTTGAATATCCAAAACGGATGAAATTCTGTTTGTATCACAATCTAGCTTGGAGGTTCCACGTGGTAATGGTCCACTCTAACTTACACTGAGACTCAGTTTCCTACTTACCAAATAGCTTGTGCAATTTCTGATTTCTCTGCATCCAATTAAACCTTTTACATTAAATTCTATGGAGCTGAGAATTCAGCCTACCAGTGAGCACACGATTTAGACACATGAGCCCACTAGCAGCATTTCCAGTCATGCATACAAAAGTGCTTTGCACCCTGCTGGTCATTGAAAAACCACAGTGCAGGTCTGTATCTGGATTGGATCTTTACTACCACATGCTTCATTTGTTTTTGTTTCTGTTTTCACTTTACTTACAAGCATTCATAACCCAATGTTCAAAGTTTTCATTTCCAATAGGCAATACGGGATACCAAGGTTTGCAGTATATTTTATATCCTGTAGTTCAGGAAAAATAAAGATGAATGAACCATCTCATATAAGGTAAAAAAAGATTAACATTACCAGAAAACCTTAACTTTGGTTAAAAATTAATTAGAAAAGGCTCATTGGAGGGGTGGGGGGGGCTTCTGAGTCATAGCTATGCGGGCTGTTCAGACATTTTTCAAAGTCCACATATATATACAGTCTAATGAAACTTTTAACATTCTTTTGCACTGTATTATTAGTCATCCATGCTGATGAAAGACAAAGCACCAAAACCTCTCAAAAAATTTGCCATTTACCTTACTGTGTGCTTAAATTAATATGTAGGTGATACAGTTTGACATATCACTTGGGCCATACATCATCATAGGTAGACCAACTAAACACAACTGTCTGATTTGTGACATTTTATTCTTACTCCAAAGATTTTTTTTTTTTCGGCAGAGAACTTGCTGTCCATTTTTTAAAGCTTTTTGTTTGTTCATTTTCCCTCAGCCTAGACCTCATTTACCACAGGATTTGTGCGGGATCCTTCTGGAGTGCCTCAGAGTTGTTAAGTGACAATCTAAAAGCCGATTTAGGATTAGCTAGCTTAACCAGGTGAACTGAGGGTTTCACTTTGATTGGGTAGAAAAGCTGTAGCTGTGCTTGGAAGTCCATATTGTGATACTGAAGGGCTTTATCAACATCCTGAGAGGAGTGCATTCAGAATAGGTGATGATGAGAATCTCACTAATCAGTGAAGGATTATCTGAGGCTCAAAGCTATACTGCTTCTAATTCCTTCTTCATGACGCTGTTCATGCACTGCAAAATGATCTAGTGAAACACCAGAAGTATAAATATTAGATGAGACTCTTCAGTATCTTAATTAGCACTTTCTAAGGGAGCAGTCGTTGAGCAGTCAGAGGTAATCAGCTGTAAAATAATGCAGAAGCAATGCACAACTGAGCAAAAAAAAGACAGCAGGAATTAAGGCAGTTTCAGATTTACAGTAACATATATTTATATCATGCAGTGTATACATCATTTTGCATTTTGCGCCAGGATGCAGTATCATTTCCAGAATTTAATACCTCTCGTCCCATGATTGGCAGCTAATCAGATTGCTGAAGGCAATGATTCTGTATAATTCTTCTCCGTTATTGAAGTGTATGGAGTTTGGCACTTACAGACCATCTCGGCTAGGGGATGAAACTGTAGTAGTCCTTCAGGCAGTTATTTGAAAATATGCTGCATTTGGTGTGTGGCAGGAAAGAAAGGAGGGAACTTTTATGAAATGCTGAATCAAATCTGATAGATTTTTGTTCAGTATATTAAACATAAAATCATGGATCACTAAAATACAGCCTCACAAGCAAAATTAACATTTCCTACCACAGCAATAATAGACTCTCATATTGGCTTCATAGCAAATGGCAATGTTCTTGTAGCACAAGCCCCTCCTTTAATGGTCTCTAATGCAATTTTTATACTGGTAAAATGAGCTTCCTTAGTTCACTTCACTGAACACATTGTCAAAATGATAGAACAACCTATCCTTAATTCCTTAACATTCAACTAGGCCCAGCATCTACAAGACCACCAACAGAGCAGAGTATCATTGCCTGTCATTTCTTACGCTGTTTCATATTTTTCAATTCCCCTCGCCTCCACGTTCTTAACTTCATCGCCTTTTACAAGAAAGCATTCTTCTCTGAGAGAGTTTTTCCAAACACTAACAATACCAACAATTCTCAATTAAACATAAATGCTTTCATATACTTCCTTCCCTTAGTATCAAATAATGTGCAATGTAAAGATGAGCCTTTCCTGAAAATCCCAGACGTGAATACCCAAAAATTTTAAGGTAAAACAAATTAAGGATCATATTATGAAAGATTCCATATAACAATTCCAGCAAATATAAAGTTTCTATTATTTGTCCCTACAAATTCTAATTTTCCTTTACTTTTTTCATTATGTTTCAGTTGGAAAAAAAAATCACCATGGGTATTTTACCAGATAAATTTCATCAGCTCATTCAAACTAACAGTCCAAAAGTAACCAATGGAAAAATAATCCCATATAAGGAGGGTTTTCATTTAAGATTAGGACTGTAATGCTGTACTTAAGATTGTAATACCATTTGGACTTTTGCCGTCCATATAAAGCACACACTCCTTCAAGTGGACTTGCAATATTTTTACGAAAAAGAAATAAAATGTCTTTGAAGCTTTACATTTTGAACACGAGTAATGTATTTCATTTTAATACTGTTTTCAGAACCTGATAGGAAGGTTTTATCTCCCTCTTTCTACAATACCAAAAAAGCATACATCCAGGTAGACTTCAGATATTGTGTCGGAGGGCTTCCATTTCCATCACTCCTTAATGATGAATGAGGTTCTTCTTCTAAACAAATAAGCACTTCAGAGAGTTACCTTTGACAGGGCTGTTAATCCTGGGAGTCTGCCTTATCACTGTAGAATTCAAGGGCTGAGGTTGTACAGTATCCCTGTACTGCCTGGCTCTTACACAGCTCTGGCTGAAAGTTGGAACGTAACAAGTATTTTATGTCTTGCATGTGAAAGTCATGCTTAGTGCTTGTGCTGTGGTGCACTCACAGAGAGAGAAGCTTATCAGTTTAGTAAGCTGAGGCCCTATTAATGCCTGGTCATATTTCTCATACAGGTTGATATTTTATAATCAATCTCCCTCCAATATTTTATCGTTTCATTTGCCCACGGGTGCAGTCTGTCTAGTTAGACTGAGTCCACTAATTTTTCGATTCAAGGTTAGAACCTACTTTGAGTACCACAGAATATTGGGATAAATCTATTCTCATTCCCCTAGGGCAAATAAGGTAAAGATTTATTTCTTTAGGCATAGTAGGGTTTCAGGAAACTGGCAGTGCTCAGAGAAGAGAAAGCAGATTAAGAATTCCTCCATCAGTTTATATTTCAGTTAATATGTTTTGGTTATTATTCTTCATATTTCTACTGGAACTATATTAATTTTTAAAAAATAATTAGAGGAAGCCATCACCCCGGTGTAATCCCAGTGACTTTAGTGGACTACTACCAGAAAGGAATTGGGCCCATTGTGTACTACTACAAGCACCCTTTCAAATGGTTTCTACCCTCCCATTCACCCCTCCCCCTTCTCCACAAAATTGTGGGACATAGCAAGGACTGTTTGGAAACACCAAATGCATATTTTTTCATCCCAGTCAGGATGCTTGTCCTTTAGAAGGTTTAAGACAGGCATGTTCCTTCAGCTGCTATTTGAAAATCAAAGCATAATGTGTTTTCAGTTTATAAATGATAAAATATTCAAAAGCACAGACTAACTCTAAGGAATTGGTTACACTGCCTGGTATCTGGAGCTGTTTGTCCCTTTTATCTCTTTACTTCCCCCACCCCCCTCCCTTCGTCTGAGAATTTAATGCAAAGAAAATGTGAATTGTGATGCCTTGGGCTTTGGAAAAATAGGAAGGAAAAGTATGATGCCAAAAAACAAATAAGGGAGTTTGGAGAAGAGAAGGACCCTTTTGATGTGACCCTATAGATCCATTAATTAGTTTCAGGGCTTCCCCATCCAAAGGATCCCTAATGTATCATATTCGCTTTCTTAAGATCATCCTGGACCATTAATAATAATACTGTGCATTTACACAGTAGCAACTTTCATTCACTCTCAAAGCTCAGCACAAATATTAATTAAACCTCATAGTAATGCGTGTGAGAGAGATTTTAACACCTGATTTGCATATGGGTCACTGTGAGGCACAAGCAGTTAGGGAGTCAAACCCTGGAGAGTGAGTTAATAGAATATAACCCAAGGGGACTCCCACTCCCCTGTTCTTGCCACTAGTCAATGTTGAGAATGGGAAGACTGCTTGATCCTTGAAGTAACAAAGGTTTACGGCAGAACAGAAGATGAGCAGTCTGGACCTTATCTCCCAATGCTGTTTTCCTTGTGCATACAATTTTACATCTGCAAAGCCCTGCATGTACAGTTGAGAGAGAGGATTTACACACAAAAAAGCTCAGCTGCAAGCACTGATGGAAGGGGTGAAATCCTGGCCCCACTGAAGTTAATAGCAAAACTCTCATCAACTTAAGAGCGACCAAGGTGTTTATTTATGCCCAGTATTTAGTAAGGTAATATAGAATGGCATTTTTTAAAACAGAGGACTGAGAATCAACTGCACTAAGAATGTAGTAAATCAAATGCAGGATTTAGCTGCTGTCAGCATTACACCATTGTGGTCACCTGTCTACCTGTACAAGACCTTGTACAGTGAGGACCCCTTTTATACACAGACATGGGAATGAAATAGTTGCAGAAAGATGTACACTGCCAGAATTTGCTGCAGCCAGGTATCATTGACAAAATGTCATCTGATAAAATGTGTGTGAAAGAGACTCCCTGTCTCTAAACCTTTCTACAATGAGGAACACATTTCTTCTTTATGGTCTTAAAGAAAGGTGACTTGCAACTTTGACTGTGCTATTCTAGTCTTTGTTTGCTGTGTCATATCTCAGCTGATTTTATAGCCCCTTATCTTTCAGCTAAGCAAATGCTTGCATATTTACCATATCCTAAACATGATGTTTTCAAAACCTATTAATCAAAAAGAATTGCAAGCTAGGCTCAAATACTTTTTGCTGATGAGAATCCCATTTGCTTTCAGTAGATATGTACCAATATGGAAGCAAATACACTTTTCTCAATTACTCTTGTTTTGCCTTTATGTATATATTGATTAGGACATTATCTAAAGGATAAACAATAGCATCTTGGATAGTGTTATCATGTGTGATGTAATCACTGCATACAGAGATTTAGTTCTGTGTTTTCCTACCTTTGTTATCTGGCAAGCCACATCATTTTCTATCTAATTGTAGTCTTAACTCTGCAATAATTAACATTCTTTATTATATAATAGGTTAGATGTTACTTATTTTGATGTGTTTAGCTTTTGAATGGAATTGATCGAGACAAATGAAACTACTTAACTGCCATTTAATCGTTTGGAGTTCTGCTGGAAAGCATTACATTGACTACATTTTATTATGGGATGAGTATATAAAATTGATGTTATTGATATGAAATCCATCCTATCTATTTTGCATTGGCAACTCTAATTGTCCCTTTATGTTAGACTATGTTTTTTTCTGACAACCAACCAGAAAATGTGTTCATTTTTCCCTCTCCATTCCCCAAGCCAGAGATCCAAATTTTTAGCAGCTGGAATGTTGAACTATCCCACCTATCCCAAATCCAGACTTTGAAAAACATAAGTTCTGCTCCTGTTTTTATCGAAGTAAGTGGGAGTTTTGCCACTGATTTCAGCAGGAGTAGGACTGAGAGTCAAAATGGTGTTCATCATTAATTTAGATATACTCTGGCTCTGTTCATAATGAATTAGAATGAAAGGTCTGAATTGTTTTAGAGATTTATTATGTGCAGACTACAATTCTGTTTACAGGCAAAGAAAGTCTGCATTCCTTATTCAGGCAACATTTCTATTCAAGTCAATGGAATCTTTGCCTAAGAACAACCACTTACAATATATACTGCATAGAGAATTGTTCTGAGAAAAGCAAGTTTACTAACAAATTGAACTTGTTTCTGTATTTTAATATCTTTAGGAAGAGAACTTTTAAAGGAATCCTAGTATATTTTGGTGAGTAATGTTCTATCTAGTGAGGTTGGCTATGCTGTGGCTTTCCTGTGACTGTCTAGTGTTATGGGGAAGGATGGAATGTGTTGGTGGGAGAAGAATTCTCTGAGAAATTCAGCCTTGATTCAGAACTGGACAGCCCCACCTCACTTCATACTTCATTGCTCCCTTTTAGCAGCTTTAGAAGACCTTTGAGTACCTGTAAATCTCTTTGGCATATAGTGAGTGAGGTGTTCTGAACAAGGCCACATGGGGAAAACACTTTTCCCTCTCCTCTTGAACACTTGTGATGGGCCAGGTATAATCAGCTTTTCATATACACAAATGGGGATCATAAAGGTTGTTTTCATCTGATGGCTCTCTAGAGGCATTTACAAACCAAAGGCACTATAACACTGAAGCAATGGCCTAGATTAGAAAGTCGTGGCACTGTTGCATTTATCCAGTCACTCTATATACAATAGATAGATAGATAGATAGATAGATAGATAGATAGATAGATAGATAGATAGATAGATAGATAGATATTTGACTTTTGTGGACAGAGTGACTGGATAAACACAACAGTGTTTATCATATATATACATATATGATATTATATGTTATATATATTATGATATGAGAATAGGATGGAATTCAACACAGACAAGTGCAAAGTACTGCATCTAGGGAGAAGGAACCAGCAACACACCTATAGGCTGGGGAACACCCTTCTTGTCAACATGGTAGGAGAAAGGGATCTTGGAGTCATTGTTGACTCTAGGATGGGCATGAGCCGCCAATGCAAGGAAGTGGTCAGTAAGGCTAACTGCACCTTGTCATGCATCTACAGATGCATCACAAGCAGGTCCAGGAAGGTGATCCTTCCCCTCTCGGCGGCATCCAGTTCTAAGCATTGCACTTCAAGGGGGATGGGGCTAGCATTGAGAGAGTCCAGAGGAGGGCCACTCGCATGGTCAAGGCAGAAGAGCCTACGAAGAGAGGCTAAAGGGGCTGAACCTATTCATCCTCCACAAGAGATGGCTGAGAGGGGATCTGGTGGCCGTTTACAAACTGACCGGGGGGACCAGCAAGAACTGGGGGAGGCCCTGTTCCCCCAGGCACCACCCAGGGTTACTAGGAATAATGGCCACAAATTGTTAGAGAGAAGGTTCAGGCTGGACATCAGGAGACATTACTTTACAGCTAGGGCTGCCAGGCTCTAGAACAGGCTCCCAAGTGAGGCGGTACTCTCTCCTACCTTGGGGGTCTTCAAGAGGAGGCTGGACAGATAATTGGCTGGGGTGATATGACCCCGGCACCCATTCCTGCCCGGGGCAGGGGGTCAGACCTGATAATCTATTTAGATCTCTTCCAACCCTAAGCACTATGATACTATGATAGATGTATACATAGTCCAAATATAAAGGGAGATTATATAGAGATAGATCTCCCTTTATCTATCTATCTATCTATCTATCTATCTATCTATCTATCTATCTATCTATCTATCTATCTATGTCATATATAAGCTAAACAGAAGTACTCTAAGAAATGACTGACTCCCCATTCAGACTGGAATCTTAGGGTTAATTCCCTTCCTACTGAACCCTTTATCCCTGGTGAGATTGGCTTATCAGAACCAGGGTCCTTGGTAGAATCACCTTTTAATGTGATCCAGTTGAGCCTGGGAGCAGGAATGCTGTATGAAAACTGTGTGGGTTGGGAGGGGTAGTATTGCTTCTAACTGACTGAGTTCCTTTCCAAACGTCTTGGCTTAATAGAAGAGAGGAATGATTATCATGAGATGCATGTGAACTCAAGTCCTCCAAAAAAAAGGCACGTGCTAAGAATCACAAAAGAAGTACATTGCTATTAATAATAACAATGAGAATAATAATGATTCCATGTTGGAAATGCACAGGGAGAATGAGAGATGCTAAAAAAACAAAGGTCTTAATTTGAAATAAATTAAGTTCTCCACAGTCTATATTATTCTCTGTCAAATATGCTTGGAGCACAAATCTGGATCGGCATTGATTGGATGAATTGCAAAGACCTTTTACCTGCTCTCTGTTTGTGTTGCCTCATATCTTTATGACATGGAATGAACTGCTTGGCGCCACGTTGCTGTTATCCATTAACCATTCCTGTTTTCCTAATCATCTTAAACTCCATCTTTCTCTGTCCTATCTGTTATTGTCTTCTGAGAAGAGATGTGATGTTCCTTTAGCCTGTTCTGGTTTGCATGACATGATTTGTGTATCTGCCTACAAGGTTTTCTCTACTGAACCCTGTACATTATCTTCCCCCTGGCCCCCTCTCCTCTGTAACCAGGAGAAGAGGGTCATACATCTGTAAAATGACAGCACTTATGAAAAATGGGAGTTTGGTACACATGGCTCTCATCAGACACAGACTCATCTTCCATGCCACAGACACTACTTGTTTCCTTGCAATGCAGACTGTAGTTAAAAACACAGGAAACACCTAATAAATTGCTTGGCCTATCAAATTAACAAGTCATCAAGAAACTATTTTGGTAATCAAGAAACAAAGCAGAATTGTTTACTTTCCTGTAGGGTGACAGAGCACATGGAAATGCAGCAACTTATTTTTTCTCTCTCTCTTTTCAAAGCAGCATTTAACAGAATCATAAATTTGCTGGCATGCAGGGGAATTAAAAGAATACCTAAAGCCAGAGGGGAAAATGGCCTTAGCTCAGTCTTGTATAAGGGCTCTGTGAAATTCAGAACCATGGGTATTTGACCGGGTATTTGTGGCACAAATCTTTCTGACCAAGATGTTTGTAGTGCTGACTATATTAAATAGGAATCAAAAGTGAACATTTCCATAGCTGAGAGTAGAACTTATTTATCATCCTAAAGGAAAGCTACAATATAATATAAAATATCTCGTTTAGTACAAATAAGTTCTCCTTTATTCAAAACATCTTGCATATAATCAAAACAAGTGATTGATCATAAATCAGGTGGCAGCCATCTTGTTTCTATAAGGCAGTCTGAAATGCAGAAGTAGACCTGGCTCCTACATATTGTCAAAAAAAGGAGTTGCCTCAAGCAACTGAAAATTCAGGCTTAGCGATTGTTTGTTGTGGAGACAATTGCAAACCATGTATGGGGTATATACTCTCAAAGCTGCCTAGGGCAACAAAAAGCCTAGGGCTGTTCCACTGAAGCAATTGCAGCTCAGCATACAAAATCAGGGGAAAGTCAAGAAACTTGAAGCTGTAGGTTTTATTGTTGTTCATATATTTCTCCATCATTCATAAGCATAGCAAGGCTCTCATTTGGCAAGGCATTTAAGCAGGTGCCACTGCTGAAGAGAAACCTAGCCCCACTGATATAACGAGCTTAATGTTAGGCATCTTCTTAACTCCCCTGAGGAATCATGGCCCAAAGCAAACTTCACACATCACCCTGCGGCGGTTTTGATGTTCTCCTGTTTTTCTTCCACCTATTTACATTTCACAGACTTCTTGTCACACTTTTAGCTTCTTTTCTACCATGGAAAACTCAAAATAGCAGTCTCCCAATGTCTGAAGAAGGGCGTTTGTGCCCAAAAGCTTACAAGTAACTTTTTCCCAACTTTTTAATTGATCTAATAAAAGATATCACATCTACCCAAAGAATCTTGCTTGCCTGTTTTTGTTAATCATTCTGTAGAATTGCATTTCCTGTTACCACATATAGCAATGTAATTGATGTCTTGCTAGAAAGGCTCAACAAAATAGCAGAACTCTCTAAGAAGTATGTGCAGTACCCACAATACAGTGAAAGGGAGTTTCTAAAATATGTTCTGAAAATTTAATCTGACCATAATGTATTTTGTGTTCTTTACTAACCATAGAGCCACAAGGATAAAATTCTGACCCTGTCAAAGTCAATGGGAGCCTCACTACACCATGGTATTAAAAGGAATTACTGTTTCCTTTTAAGCAATAATGTTTCCAGCCTCTACTGTACATTGCTGTGCATTTTAGCTATAAAAACAAAATAGCCAACATATAGACAATCTGAAACAAAGCTATAGCCTTGTGGTTCCCATGTCAGGGGAACAAAGCATTTTAATAAATTATAATCAATCTACTGACTACACTCAGCTCCATATTTGTCTCTAAGTTACACATCATGACCACTCAGACCTTACGACAGTAAAGGTAATAGAAGCTGAATCTTGCTGCTCTAAAAGCCCAGCTTTCTGCTAGAGGAGAATCTCAGTCATATTAACAATATAGAGTTGCTAGCATATAGCTGAACATTTGGATTTTACCTAGCAGAGGGCAGTGTAGTATGCATATGTATTCATCAGTACCATGAGTGTCTTTAAAATGCCATCTCTAATCTGATTTTTTACTATTCAATTTAAAAAGTGGAACTTGACTGACTATCTGTGGCAAATGCATGGATGTATTCTCAAGGTACTGTGTCCCTTCTTTCTGGCATGATGGAAAATGTAGTGAGTGAGGAATGATGACTTCAGAGGGAGGAGTGGGAATCTGGAGAAACCCATTCAATTAATTCATGATTTGTCACCTTTGATCCTTTATAGTTCATAGCAGACGTGTCCCTGGTTGCCTGGAGATCAGTCTTTTTACAGAGCAAACCTTTTTTTTTAAGCCTCTATCTAATCTCACATCTGTGGATAGCCCCATTAACATTGATAGGGCCACTTACATTTTGAAAGCTGCAAATATGCTTAAATACCTTGCTGAATCAGGGCTAAAGATGAAAAATAAGTCAGTTAATATTAAGTCTGTGTGGTCCCAATCCTTAAGTTCTTATAGAAACTGGCCGTGTCCACATGAGACAGTGACTGCACAGTCGTTACTGCGCAGACATTAACTACCTGTATAAACAAGTACTAAATGACTGTGCAGTAACCAGAGTTACTGGGCAGTGGTATCTCCAAAAGGCTTTTTCGTGACACTGACTGCGCAGTTGCCTGAAACTACTGCACAGTATCTTTGCATCACACTTTCTACTACGCAGTGCTACTATGCAGCACTCACGGGCTACTGCACCATCTGTATCCCATGTAAATGTAGCCACTGAGAACTAGGTCAAGGTCAAGAAAGCATAGATGGCATTTTATTTATTATGACTACTGGACAATTAAACTCAGCTAAGAGCTCGGAACTAAAACTTACAGACAAAGGGTCAAAATCGGCTCTCATTTTCACAAATATAAATCTGAAGTAAATCAAACTATAGGTGACTTAGGGTTCAGTCCTATCAATACTAAATGGTCTGTTCCCAATGCAGCAGAGAATTTCCACTAATGTCAGTAGCAATATACATGTGCTTAAAGTTAAGCACCTATTTTAAATGCGGTGTTAGATCAGGATCAGAGTGCCATTTGTGTAAATGAAAGGAGGAATTGCCATCTCTCCCCCCAAAAAATAATTTGATCCATAAAATAAAATGTCCACCATAGAGTCATAGATTGGAAGGCCAGAAGGGACCTCGGAAGATCGTCAGGTCCAGCCCCCTGCACCAAGCAGGAAAGATAACTGGGGGTCAGGTGACCCCAGCAAGGTGACAATCCAGTCTCCTCTTGAAGGAGTTTGTGGCCATTACTCCTGGTTTTCCCCTTGGGTGCCCTGCTGAACAGTTGTTCACTGAGCCCTTGATGTACTCCCCTAGTGTAGTGGTAAGCTGCTATCAGGTCTCCTCTCAGCCTTCTTTTCTTCAGGCTGAAGAGTCCCAGATCCCTTGGTCTTTCCTCATTTGGCGTGCCATGTAAGACTCTGATCATACAGGTAGCTCTTCTTTAGACTCTCTCAAGATTGTCCATGTCCTTGTTAAAGTGTGGTGCACAGAACTGGACACAGTACTCCAGCTGCGGTCTCACTAGTGCTAAATAGATTGAATCACCTCCTTTGTTTTGCTGGAGATTAATCAATTGATGCATGCCAGAGTATTATTTGACCTACTGGCTACAGCATTGCACTGCTGGCTCATATTCATACTGTGGTCTATTATTACCGTGTTCCCTTTTATTCGTGGTGCTAACCAGTTTGGTGCCACCAAGCCTGTAGATATGTTGGGGGTCCCAAAGTGGAGCACTTTACATTTCTCGACATGGAACTTCATCATGTCTACATCCAGAATGTTGCTAAAATTAAAATAATATAACATTGATTATTTATATTCCTTAGCATCCGTATACAGATGTTATTTACATATATGAAAAAATAAACACTTTGGGAAGTAGCAGATTAGGTGTAGAACTGCAGTTGAACAACATTTAATTAAATTTGTTTTAATCTAAACAGTTTTTAGAAATCGTCTGTCAAAGTCTTTCATGTTTTCAAAGCTCTGAATTACTCTGATTAAAAATTTCCCTTATCCTAAATGTCCCCAGCAGGCAGTTGCATCTGATAGTACAGTTCAATATAAAGGAAGTGCCACTTGGATTTTCAAGTAAAGTAAATTATTATTTTAAATATAATAAGCTATATTAAATATAATATTGTATATGTATGTGTGTGTGTATATATATGTATATATAGATATAATAGAGGAAAAACAGTTTCAGAGTTGCTATGTGTGTTTGTGTGTGTATGTATGTATATGTGTGTGTATACACACACACACGGCATATATATATATATATATATATATATATATATACACACACACACACAGAGCATATATATATATATATATATATACACACACACACACACACACACAGAGCAAATCTGAAACTATTTTTTCTTTATATATATATATATATATATATATATCTCTCTATATAGATCTGTATACACACACATATATGCGTGGTCATGTGCATGTGTGTGTGTGTTTGTGTAATCCTTGCCTCACACATTTTTCCTGGACCAGCATGGCTGCAACATCACCTCAGCTCTACCATTATATTCAACCATTATATTCACTTTACCCTACCATTATATTCATTAAATTCTACCCTTATATTCATTATATTTTTCCTTCTCTTTAATTCTGTGTAGTGACTGGGGGTGCTTTTGGTTTTCCTTTAAAAATATAATTGGGTCCTTTTGTTCCCTTTTATTATCCTTATTATCCTAAGTTTAGAAGTATTCCTACCGGATTCTGTTTTTGCTATTCAGTTGCTATCCACTTATTAAAATTTTAATTTTTTATAAAGACAAATAACCATGGCTCCAGACCAACAGCTCCCTCAACAAGCTACTTATAGCTCACACCACTCAGCAGAAATCATACCCAACATTCTGCACCAAAAGAAATCCAGGTTAACTATGTAAGCAGCTGTTCAGACAGCAACAAAACATTATATTTATCTTGATTTTTTTTTTAAATATCAACTGCAAGAGCCAGTTGTTTTGCTTTTTACATTGCCATCAATTCTCTAAGTTTAATGTTTCTTGGTATGTGACTGTTTAGTTCATGGGAGTTTTATGCATTTCTCAAGTTGACTCTTCGTTTAACAGATGTTCATTTTAAAAGAGTTCCTTACCGGTATAAATTATAGTAGATTAAATTGCTCATTTAAGGGTTTGACAACGTGACTCTCAGAGTATGCCCTGGTATGTGCAGCAGGGAAAGCAAGTACAAGAAGGTAGTGCATGGGTCTCCCAGAAAAAGAAAAGGTCCTTTTCCCGTGTCTTAGAAAGCAACTCTGTCATATAAAAGTTATGCCTCCTTTTTCAAGTGGTTGAACCAGCTGCATCCCATGTGCTGTAAATGCTCTTGTCTCTTATTTCTCCTGTTCAATTATTGTGTCTATAAATTGCAGTAGGCCACCTGTGCAAAGCACTTATCCAGAATAGCCCCAGAGGAAGCATTAACATATCAAGCCTCATAAAGCACAAATCCTTAAATGTAAAAACTGACACTTTCCTCCTACTTCAGGCTACATCTATATAGACATTAAAACAGAAAGGAATACAGCACGTTTTGATCTACAATTTAGAAGCTGTATCCTTCTTTCACTGAAGTCAGTGGCAAAAATCCCACTGATTTTGGTGGGAATAGGGTCAAGCCATATAAAGCATGAACTCTAGTTACATATTTTAATATTCTATTCTGATTTTATTTATATCCCCTACATATCAGGTTTGATGAACTGTAAATATGGTAGGAAGCTGCTCTCTCATTTATGGCAGCCGTGCTGGTTCATTGTCTTTTTAAATGTTGTTCCCAGTCTATGAGAACTTAATGAGATATCTCCAACGAAGAGAGATTATTGTCAGAACTAGTAGACGAAGGTATTCAAATTATAAAAACAATTCAGCTTTTCCACTTTGATAGTAAATATTAAAAATAATTATCCTGTCTCTGACATGCTCAAAAATATATATTTATTTACTAGTGTACAAAACTACTAGCTACATATTAGAATCTGTATCACTAACAACTTTTGAATACGGATCGATTAGCATGAGGCTAGCCATTTTCAATCAATGTAAGGCAATTAAGCATTGCCCTTAGACTGTGAAGGCTTGAGGAGGGTCCCTCCTTTTTACATGTTTGGAAAGCACCTAGCTTCTGTAAATAAAAACTAATAGTAGTAGCCACCTCACAAGGTCTGCATTTTCATGGTCATAACACAGATTGTGTATGGGATTCCTCTGCTCCCTTCTACTCCATGTGTAAAACTTAGTATTTACATACACTTTCAGCTAAGCCATGCCAACAGGGAAATGAATAGCAGGGTGTTTTGAAGTATTGTTTTGAGGAGTATTCTGTGCTTTGAGGAAAAAGTAGTTCTAGACACAAAATCCAAGGCTCAGGTCCATCTTTACAGAAAACGGACAATTAGAAAGGTAGTGCTAATAACTGTAGCAAGGGCAGCTTGTCTATAATAACAATGGTGGCATTATTAATAAGCACTTTTAGATAGAAAATATTGTTTTTTTCTCATTGTCTGCTATAACATTTTAAGCATAATGTGGAGAATTAGCATTCTTTACTCTTATGATTGAGGAAGAAGCCTCATAAGCTTTTGTGTGCTGTTTTCAGATGTCATGAGGTCTTTCCTGACATCTTGCAGGCGTAATTAGTGCTGACGCTGCCACTGTATGATTCAAGATTTGGTATTCAGTGTTCAGACTATATTGTCTTACACAACTCCAATTAGCCCCTGAGCATATGCAGTGATCTTTTGCAGCCTGATGCTCTGAGCACGTGGGTAGCTGTCTGTTCCCTGCTCAGAAGTTCTGCTGAGAACTAAGAGGTGCCAGTTATCCTTCTTGTGGTCTTCAGAGGCCTTTAGACATCCAGGAAGAGACTTCCCTATCACAGAAGTTATTAAAAGAGTTCCTCAGAGCTGACTGCAGCTATCACAAACCCTGGAAAACAAAGATTGTGACCCCCACCTTGGTTTCAGACATGAGCATAGGTATCTCCCCACACCGGGTGCCACAGGTCTTACTTCAGCGTGAAGAAGTACCTATCCAACATTTCTTACCAGCATTATATTATTATTATATTCTGCCTTTTTTAAACACACAGTCATAGCCAGTTTGGAAAGGTTGGCTCTTTCCCTTGGACTTTCACAAACAATACTCTGCTTCATTTCTCTGTTGCTGAGCCATTTGATTTGTTTTTTTATTATTATTAATTCCCTCGCTCCAAGGCGAAGATGGTTCCAAACACATCCACACGTTGCAAACATTTTCCTTTTCCTCTCCGCAGCACAATTAGACCCTGTGACCTTCTATTCCCAGAAGCTCAAGAAATGCCAAATTGCCGCCAACACTTCATTGCAATTATATATTGGTCCTGTGGGGCTTGATTTTATTTTGGCTATCCCCTTCCCTCTTTAATTTCCTGTTTACTAGCATCATACAACTTTCCATAACATGCCAAAGCTCTCTGAGGAAACTATATTTTTCATCAACTGAGACAATTTTTGTTTAATGCTATGGTTTTCTTTCTACTGAAAAGTGTGTTTTGGGCATTTAGTACTGGGATATCTGATTAGATAGTAGATAAGAAGGTTTTTCTTATAACAGCAGTCAAATGGAGGACTTAGGAAGTAAAATGCGTGTATTTGAAAATTATATTAGAAGACTGTTTGGCCTTAGACTCTAGTCATGCAAATACCTAAATATGCTTAGCTTTACTGCTGTGAATAGTCCCATTGACCTCAGAGCCTTAATTTATAATCTCTTTCATTATTCATTTGTGTTTGTGCAGCATCATGTGGCAACAGAGTCCTGCTGCGCCACAGCGAAGTGAATAATTTGGTCAGAATTATAAATGCCTTGCTGTCCTCAACAACAATGTATCTCATCAGTGGTCAGTTCTGTGCATGCTAATTCTGATAATAAAGTCAAACAATAACCTGTTGGAAAGCTTCATTGGGCCCTCAAATCTTTCTTAACACTTCAGGATTCCTTATTCCTTAACTTGTTACTGCCAGATCTTCCTAACCTGGGATAGAATACGATCCCCCAAATAGCAAATCTTGATTCAATCTAGTCAATGACTTGGGGGAGGGGGGTGGGGGCAACCGGTGAAAGTCCTAAAGAATAAGGCTATGATTCAGCAAAGCATGTAAGTATTAGGGCACATAGTAAAGTGCTTTGTGGAGTTAGGTCCAATATAAGCAATGAGGACAATGCTGTGCCAAGGAGAGATCCCCAAGTTAACTCCAAATGAGCTAGTTTGGGTCTTGCAAGATGTAGAAGCCCATTAGTAGAGTGGTACACTGGGCATAATATACCTGGCTCCCAGTGCACTTCAGGCACTGTACATATTCCTCTACTTGAGCAGCATCACTCAGAGCTTACTCAGTTATTTTTTCATGGCACTGCTTCATGCCTAATGGTTTATGGCAGGGGTTTTTGACCATTTTTAATAAGTGTACCCCCAGCAGCCAGATGCAGAGCAGGGAAGTAGGGTGGTGTGAACCCAGACATGGAGCAGGGGGGGAGGTGGGAGAGTGGCAGCAGCGCATGGTGATGGGTGGCAGCAGCAGCCGCCGCATTTGAGCTCTTGCTCCGCCCCAGTTTGAGCTCTTCCCGCCCCCCATGTCTGGCCAGCCAGGCAGTGCCTGTGTGACCCACAGAGGGGCACTGCTGCCCTCCCCACCCAGCTCTGCTCCTGGGAAGTGGCAGCACAGGGTGCTGGGTGACGGCACTCCATCCCCACCTGTCTGTGTGTACCCCTTAGGGCCTTCCCAAGAACCCCTGGGAGTACACATACCCCCCCAGTTGACAACCCCTGGTTTATAGTGTATCACTTCACCCTGTGTGTGCTACTTCACCCTATCACTCTTGTTTGCTTCCAGGACTATAAAGGTTATTCTGATCTCTGCCCTGGAAACACAGTTCCTTTAAGCCTAATTTATAAGTCTTTATGCTTCAGGGACTTAAAGGAATCATCCTCCATGTTCAAGAAGTCAGGTATCCCAGGATATAGGTATAGTTAGCCAGTTGCCTACGGAAGATGTTGCTAATTTAAATGTCTCAATTTGGGCCACTTTCCATAGCTTAGTCATAGCTTTAATAGCAACCACTGGAATCACTGGACCATAATCCTTCAAATATGACAGAACTGGAAGCAGAGCTGTTGAAGGCAGTCAAAAAAATTTTGTAAAACATTTTTTCCATTTGTCCAGTTTTTTTTTCCTGAAAATTCATAACTTAAAATATATTTATCAGCTCCAGTGCTAACCTTTTTTATTCTGATTTCTGCCACATGTCCGGAGCCAGAGGATAAAGATAAGTCTTTTTACAAATACTCATGCACTTTGCTGTTTTATTACAATAGTGAAAAATAAGAGCTCTAATATTTTTGGGATAAGCAAAACAAATGAAAATTTTTCCCCATAGAAACCATTCTGCTATGGCCATTCTCTTTTGATTTCAGTTATAAAATAACTTTTTAAACTCCAAATTCATAACCTATCCATAAATCTCTCACTGACAAACTAGAAAGTTTTCAATGATACAATTCTTTGAGATTAGATTTAAATGAAGAACTTATCTTTATGACACCTAGATAGAAATCTTTTGGATCCTGGCTATGAATACCCAGACTACAGGTTTGAATACACCTTCTGTTTACTGGCATGCAAACTTTACTACTTACTTTAGCATCAGCTGATGCATTGCATTGTGAAATAGTCTAACCTAGCAGAACAGTAGTTACAAATGCCCCTTTATCCTGCATTTACTGTCACTTTTCATGAAGATTTGGATGTGAGACCAACCATGCTCTGCATACAATGCAGGATTCCTAGAAATTGCTATGTATGCTTGTAACAGGGAAAATACCTGAATGTGATCTTGTAATGTTCATACCATAGTTCTATGGCATCCCCTTTAAGCAGGTAATGTTTAAAAGCAAAGGCTTAGTATATGGTCAAAGACATTTACTATAAATAAATGTGTTTGGGGGGAGGAGGGGGAGCAAGCAAAATGAATGTTTTCTTCTCCTTAATATCAGACTCATTTGAAGAAAAAGTGAACTATATTTGTTCTTTCTAGAATTTTACTTTGTTTTGCCTTGAAAGTTTTTTTTTCTTTTGGCAAGAGGAGAACAGAATTAGAGAATGTCCAGGTAACATCTTGATGGTTATAGTTTAACAGCAAGCACCACTTTCTTTATGCACAATCAACGTATTCTTTGGACCAGTTCTCTACTGTTAGTTTGTTTAAAGGACAAAACAAGGCACTGGACTTTTTATGTGTTCTTAGTTTGCAGAACAGAACCACTCTTACCATACAAGCTTGCATCTTTTGTTGGTAACTGCTAAGGAGTTGTATATGCAAATGAATGCCACATACTTTTATTTTGCTACCCAATTCAAATGGTAAAAACATCTAATAAGATATTACAAGTATAACCAGTACAGTGGCTAAGCTTCTGAGAGTGCTAATCATGTTTACAGCTTGCCGTCTCTAAGACTGTGGCTTTATTCCCCTGCACTTCCAGTCATGTCAAGAATCATAACCATGTGGCGCTTCATGTTTCCTTCATTTCAGAATGAGGCAAGGGGAAAGTTAGGTGGGCAGTTATTCTTCAGAGTAATTACACACTGAAGAAGGATCATGAAGTCACCTTGTACATGTAAGCCGCTTACGTCGTTGGCTCATGCTTATCATCACGAAATTGTGCCATAAGACTTAGACAGTGGATATCTACCTTCCACTGCAGATGCCATTTTGGACTTTGCTGCCAAATGAGTTACTATATGAAAATAATTGGAGGGGAAAGTTTCATGAAATAAAATTAGAGCCTATTGCAAAAGACTATGCAAGACTAAGATAATGTTGTGGCTCTACAGCAAGCCAGTTGTACTTGCCAGCCACCTCAAAGCAAAACGTCAGGTACCTGCTTAAGACCTGCACAGTGCAAGCAGCCTTTTTTCTGCAGCTGCACCAGCAGGTGTTTGGAGACAGCTATGAGCAGACAAACAAAAAAGGGAAGCAATCCATCAGCTTAAAACAAACATGAATGTCCTTGTCCTTTGGATAACAGAACATTACACAGATACCAGTACTGTATCTTGTGTATTAAATTAGTGGGTGATCATAGCTTTCTATTTAAATGTGAAATAACAATCCAGAGATAGGATTCTGACCCTGTGGACAGAAAAAAAAACTTCACCAATATCAGTGAAATAATATTATTGTAAACCTGTGTCACAGAAGAATCAGGGCCTAGCTATTTTTTTGTGCATTTTTGTAAAAGAAATCCACAGAACTAATTTTTCCTTAACTCACCTCAAGCAGGAACTAATTAGAGTACATAATAGGATTAAATTGTTTATTTAAATATTGTGGAATAGCTCATTCATATGATAGGAGTCTAGCAGTCGGCAACCTATAACTCACAGGCTGGATCCAGCCGAAGGAGCCATTTTATCTGGCCTGCAGGGCCAGGTGGCTTCTCTTGCCAGCCCAGCCTCTGGCTTCTTTACTATTCATTCCATCCAGGAAGAGCACACACCAACTGCAGAGGCTTCCTCAGCCTGAGGAAGGGTTTTAAACCCGAAAGTTTGCTAAAACATTTTTTTTCTAACTATTTAAGTTGGTCTAATAAAAGATATTAGATTCACCCAAAGAACCTTGTCTGCTTATTGTCTTTGCGTGGGCAGTGAGGTGAAGCAGTGGCAGCAGCAGCACTGTGGGACAGGGCAGTGACTGTGGTTCTGGCTCCAGGCCTGGCTTTGGCTCTAGCTCTGGCTCTGGCTCTGGCTCTGGCTTCAGTGAGAGCCATGTTGAAAGCAGCCCATGCTTGGAGCTAAGCTCCATTAAGCAGCTCCCCACTGCAAAGTATTGTTGACCCCTGGATAAGAATGATCACATTGTGCATTTGTCCATTTAAGTGCTGTATCTGCATGCAGTAACATTAGCTTCTCCTGCTAAAGCTATTCATCTGCTAAATTGCAATGAGCTACTTGTATCCACAAATGTTCCAATAGTTAGTGAGAAGAACTATGTAAGTGTTCTCAATAAACTTGCAAACCACACAGCACCCTTTGTTTCACAGTTTATTACAAATTTGAAATGCACACATTCACCATCTTTCAAAGGAACTTGAGGCCAGATATGAACAGGATAGATACCAATTAAGGTCTGTAAATCTTCAAACCTACTTAGACCTAAGTGTAAATGTTATGGCTTGATAAATTTCATGATTTTGCACCAAAGGCAGGCAAAATTTGGAGTTTTTAACAAAAGAGACTGAAACCCAAAAGCTTTAGCTGAAGCCCCAGTCCTATGAAAATGTTTACAGATTCATAAATTTAGACATTGTGAGAAACTCTATTGACTTCTTTGGTATTACAGTCTGCATTTAAAATCAAGCATATGTCCAAGTTTTTAGAGGATCAGGTTATGAGCTTTTTTAGTTAATGAAGCTCAATCACAAAATACAAAACCAAAAAAAAATTTCAGAATAATGCTATCATTGTGTTTGAATTTTGAGTTCAAGTAGTTTTATTGATGAAATACAATTACCAGCTTCAAATAAACACTATCTAGTGATGGACTGTAGCAAAAAAAATAAGATCAAAATCCAAATTCAGTTTCCAATACCCACGGCCTTAGGATCATTTGGATCTGATGTTTTGGCTTGGACTTGCCTCTAAAAAAATTCCTACTGTCAAGTAGCATGTTTCCCCTTTAGTTTTCCTGTAACCTATTTAAATTTGGCCATAGTTAGATTTTTAATTTGATGTTAGCAATAGCATTTTGGTAAGCCATATATATACTATATTGTTATTATATATAATAATTAAAATATATAATGTTTTACCTGTTAGCAACTGACCAATTCAATATCAGCTATGTCCCTATATTGTAACTAAACTGGTTACAATATGGTTTAGTGACAAGAGTCCCTTGTCATAAAGAAGATTAAAGAAAATAACTTCATTTCTACATAAGTCCCTGCAAAGACTAAACTGTCCCCCCATGACCTCTAGCTGCTCTGTTACACATCTGCATAGAATAGACTTTTCAGACAGAAATCCTCTTAGCAGTACAGTACACCTGCCATTTCCATCATGCAGCAGGAGCAACTCTACAGCAAGCAGTAAATCTGTCAGTGGGTCCTAGCACTGAAAGGCACTAGTGGAGTCATACCCATTCTGAAGCGAGTGTAAGAGTGCTTTTCTTTTCCCCTGAACTGGCATCCATGCTACACTCAGAAAATTAATGCTGTCTTCCTTTACTTCTTTCTCCAACTATTTTCTTTTTAACTCAGGATGACCAAGTTTTTAAAAATCAGATTTGAAAAGTCAGACAGCAATGTCTTCGGGCCTATGCCCACTACAGAGAAGTACCTCTCACATTCAATCACTTTTTCATTGATTAGTTTTTCTCTGAAACTAAGTACATTAAGCCAGGTACAGACATTACATTTTTACCAGTATAAGTGATCAGAAATTAATCTGTACCCAGAACAGAACAGAAGTTTGTCACACACAGACTAGTTTA
This sequence comes from Alligator mississippiensis, assembly GCF_030867095.1. NCBI lineage: Eukaryota > Metazoa > Chordata > Crocodylia > Alligatoridae > Alligator > Alligator mississippiensis. Next base: position 126,492,020 of record NC_081825.1, on the reverse strand, counting down.
AAAATGGTGGAACCAGTTCACTACCAACCTAAACTACGCCACTTACAGAAACTGTGTAACTTAGATTGATTCCAACTTGGGGTTTTTGAGTGTCTGTACCTAGCCTACATGATCACTTAATAGTCATATACAAGAGTTCTGTTTCTTGTCATTTAAAAAGCAATGAAACGATAGCCCACTGAGTCCATACCCAGTAAGGAGCAGTATGCATTCAGGACTGGTCATATCTTCAGTAGGGTATTTCCCTCCAGCTGGAGAAGGTCCAGTTATCATGTTGATCATGACACGTTCATCATTTACTGTAAAGGTAAAACAAAAAGAAGAGTAAAATTGGTTTAGGAAAAAACAGCTCTTGAGTTATTGAGCAGTAAATCACAAAGTGTATGTCCCTTATGTACCTAATATTATGGCACAAAGCTAAAAATTGAAGTCCAGAATGACCCACAAATTGCCAACATTTCAACATCCATATTGGAGTGCTGCATTATAATAAACTCACTTACTAATAAATAACTATAAAGTTATTATATATACCAATTAAATATATTTAGAGATGCCCTGAAGGAGCTCTTTTATGGACCTATCCACAATAAATTTATCTAATCTCTGTCTGAACCAATCCACAGAGGTTCCTCCACAACACTATGTGGCAATATGCTCTTAATGTTAGGGTCTTGTTACATGGTAACTTTAGGCAGTTTCTGGAGCTCTTAATCCTTGGACTGGCTGCACATTATTCAGCTTAATGAGACACTACTCCAGGGCAGAATTATCTCTAATCCACCTAATTTTGCTCCTGTTCCATTAATTTGTGCCCACAGCTTTTCCACCCAAGATCAAGTTCTCCAGCATCCCAAGAGGCAGTGGCCCCTCCTGAGTCAGGGCAAGTAGGGACAATGGGGTACAGTGGAGCCAGGCACAGCACTTCACCCCCACGGGCACATCTGGCAGAGAGAGCACCACAGCCCCAGAGTGCCTGGTGACTGCGGTGCCTCCCAATTTCACACACATACATGCACACACACGGCTACAAGTTCTGAACCAAGCTGGTCTGAGTCCCAGCGGGAGGTAACACAGCTGCCAGGCACTCTGAGGCTGCAGTACTTGGTCTGCCTGGTGGGAGCAGCAAACCCGTCCTTTCCTGTGGGTGGGCAAAATATGGCTCGCAGGCTGGATCCGGCCCACCAAGAAATTTCGTCTGGCCCATTCCTTTAGTCTCGCCTAGCCCAGGTGCAGGGAGCAGCTTGGGCCATGATATGTGCAACCAGTCCTGCTGCCCCCAGGCATGCAGTGGGGCTGAGATGGTGTGGCAGCTGGATTTGCTTCCCAGCAGCCCCAGTGGTGGCAGCTCCTTCTGGCTGCTGCTGCTGTCTGACCCAGACCCACTGCCCAGACACCCCAGCAAGTCCACCCTGCATCCACCACCAGGGATGGGACCCGCACAGGCAGGCTGCAAGGCTGGGTGGATGGGATGGGGCCACGGGTAGGCAGAGTAGTATTTGGGAGTGGGACAAATGGGCGAGGCCGAGGAGGGTGGGGAGTGACAGCACGGGGCTGGGGCTAAGACAGAGCCACAATCTGCTGCTCAGATGCCCCTGTAATGGGTATGGGTTCCATGAACAGGGGCATGTCCCTACCTGCAGAACCAGCACCACCACAGGGGCATGCGGGCAGTGAATCATGGCTCTGCCCCCAGCCCTACACTGTCATGGCCCCATGATCCCAGCCCTGGCCCTGCCCGTCCATCCCATTACTGGATGCCACTCCCTGCCTGCTTGTATTCCCATTCCGGCTGCCCAGCCAAGCACAGAGCAGAGCCACTTAGAGAGATTTGGTGAGCTGTTGTGCAGGCCAGGGTGTGGGGTGCAGAAGGAGGCTGTTGACCCAGCCTACAACAGCTCACCAAAACTCCCTGTGTGGCCCATGGGCCCAAATAATTGTCCACCCCTGCCCCAGCTTTTAGTCCTGTCCCTGCTCATAAAACCTCTAGTGGCAAGTCACAGCTGTACAGGTGAGGAGCAGTCAGAACCTGTTTTTGCCTTAGCTTGTGGCTGCTGAACAACACTGAACCAGTTAACAGTTGTTTGGCACCCCATGTAAGATCTGACCAGGCCCTAAATTATGTGGGGGGGAAAAAAAGTACTTATTTTCATTTGTTTTAAACCTGTTATTATACATATTATTTGGTACCCCTAGCTTTTATATTATGAGACACAGTGAAAAATACTTCTCTATTCATTTTTTTCACACTATGCATTATCTTATAGGTTTCTGGCATACCCCATCCCCGTCTCAGTTGTTTCTTTCCTAAGCTGAAGAGTTTTCATTTTTTCTTATATGGAGCCATTCCATATTTATGGTGATCTTTGCCCTTCTCTATACCTTGTCTAGTTGTTATTTCCATTAAGGCTCCTTTACACAGTTGGATCCTAAAGTGATCATAAATCCAGTTTACTCTCATTTTAATGTCCTTTAACATCTTAAGAATGGGGTGAAGGGGCCTTAATATAATGGGGAAATCAGATATATAAATTTATTACTTTGGTAACATTCCATACTGATGGACAGATGTTATCTACAGAAAAGCACAGGAAGCAACACTGCAAGCTTCCCCACAAAGTTTCATCAGTGTGGATCAGTATTGACTGGTGGGACAACCCTAAGTGTGACAGGATGGTTTGGTCTCTGTGGTCTCTTCAGTTTTTAATTAGAGCTCCAAACAGAATCCCATATACTAGTCATGTTTTTATTGATGTGGCTACCTGTTCTTCATCATTTTAAATTAGAAATGCTCCCACTGTTAGTACATAGACACTGAGAAGTTTTCAGATAATGGTAAAAAAAATATAAAGCCTGGATCAATAAATTCCTGGTAAATGTGGGCTAATATAGGAGTTGAGTTATATAGCTAGGTCTATGATGAACATTTGATAATGCTAGCCACTGTGAGGGGAATGAGAAGAAACTGTAGTAAGAACATTTTATCATACTTAACAGATGTTTGTATTTCTTTGTAAAGTGTAATCCTAAGTGAAATTGTTCTGTCAGTATTTATTATTTACATAGATTTTATATAAACACTAATCTTAATAGCTTGTTACATTTATGGAAACATTACAAAGACTCCCTGGATAGAATCACATCTAGACTTTCCTTATAAACTCGATTTTTCTTTACTGTTCCACACTATGGCTAGAGGAAGTTATTTGTCTGGAAAGGTTTATGCCTGAAACAAGTTAGAAGAGTTTTATTCCTGAGAAATAACTATGAGATAATAATCTTAAATATGGCATTAATCCAAAATTAGCTGTGTTTTAAATTCTGCAACAGTCTCTCATTATTCTTCAGTTACAGAAAATGTTAACAACTCACTTTTCATGAAGTTTTAGAGATTTTTACAAAGTGACTGAAAATATTTGGACTGTTTACTATTGAGAAGAAATTAATATGGAAGAATATGATAAGAATATGGAAAACACTCGACACCATAGATGAGGTAGGTCCGGGCTGTCCAGCTGGCAGCCCATGAATGTTTACTATGTAGTCACGCAGTCCCCATCAGTCTAGCTGCAATAGCAGCCAGAGCCTCCCTCCTCCAACTGTCTCTTCCTGTCTTTGTCCAAGGGGACAGGGCAGAGTGGCAGTTCAGGGAGCCAGGAGTGAGTATGGGGTCACACCTGGGGCAGGGGCACATCAAGGCAGCATGTAGACAGGATTGCACCTGCGCAGGTGCATGTTGCAGTAGAGGGGGATTGCACTCATGCACCTTCATAATGTAGTGGTGCAAATGGGGAGGAGGGCAGGCACCTGGTGCAGTGGTGGTGAGGAACATCCTCACAGTGCACCTAGTGCAGCTCACACAGCATACATCCCACACTGGTGAGGCCTATGGGGCATATGGGCCCAAGGGGCTTAGAAGGTAGACAGCCCTGAGGTAGGTGAAGCTATTCTATTTCTCTTGTACTGCTAGAACAATGGGACATTCTGGGTGCATCTACATGAGCAATTAATGCAAAGTGATAAACTCTGGAGTACTTTGAGCCAGAGTAAACTACTCCCAGGTGTAACATCTACACGTTCACCTGGGCAGCAGCAATTTGAGCCAGGGTGGAGCAGGCCCAGGCTGGCAGGAGGTACAGGGGGTCAGCCTCAGGCTCCAGATGGTTGTGTCAGACAGTGGAGGGGCTGGCTGGGGTACGAGAATATAGAACCAGAGGAGTCATGTGGCTAGGTGGCAGCCAGGAGTCTGGCCCCCGCCGGTCATTGTCCACACATGCGTTTCAATGCAGTAAAGCAGTCCACCCTAAGATTGTACAGTTCCCAACAGTACTATCCTATGGTGGAGTTAGTTTACGGCACCCTAATACCAGTGTATGAGGAGACTGTGACAATTTACTGTGGAGCTAATTAGTCAACTCCTCAGTAAAGCACATGTAGATAGAAAAGAAGCAAATTTAGAATTAATACAAAGAAATACTTTTTTTTTAAATTGCATAGTTAAAGTATAGCCCACTGTTAGAAGCAAGGTAGTGCACAAGAGGAAAGTGATCCTGATTCTCTGGGTCAAGGGTCAGCTACCTACAGTCTGCAATTCACTCTGTAGACCTGGGATTACAGCAACATTCAACAGAGGGCCAACTCAATGGCATTCAGTAGCGAGGGACTCCCCAGCCAGGGGTGCCATGTGGCAGCAGGGTGAATAGGTGGCAGCTGGGTCACAGGCTGCAACCTACCTTAAATCAAGCTTTATTAAGTTGGCCTGCCGTTGCTCAAAAGTTGCTGATCCTGCTGCAGGGAGAAGGTGATCCCAGAAGGAACAAGAGGGCAGTGGGCTGGCAGCCAGAGCTAAGAAGGATACACTGTGGGATAACCTCTTCTGTGGTCATACTTCTTGCATTGCAATTGTGGGAAATAGGCCTTTACAGGATTCTGACTTGCACCCAAAACTGATAAGAGAAGGCTAGATTTGGGCATCTCCTAGCAGCCCTCCACACAGAAATAAAAATCACACTACGACAGTGGAAGCTCACTTCTAGCGTAACAGGTTGGGCCCAGCAATAATATGAACTAATGAGATATAATATTTTTTTCTTAAAAAACCCTCTCTCATGCTAATAATTGCATACACATTTCATTCAGGAAGCTGCATCTTAATCAAATAGTAATGTGCATCCTCTTTGAAATGCCTCTTCAGTTTGCTTTGAAGTGCCAGACTGTAACCAGAAGAGCCCTTCTGTCTTTCTTGATCTAATTGCATCTGCTACCATCCAAAACTGACTGTCAGTCTCTCTTTGCTTTCTATATCTTTAAGATGAATATCCTATCAATTTTTTTGCCGTTTGATGAGGCAAAGAAATGTCAACTGTGTCAAACTTCCATATAAACAGTGATTCCTAAAGTTAGGACTTCTGAAAAGCAACCAGAAAGATAATCTCCCCTTTATTGACTTCATTCATATTGAAATCTGTGATCAGAGTCAAAGTCTTAATCTTCACCAATGAAGCTCACTTCACAGCTGCTGAGCTAAACTTAGAGCATGTCCCTGTGAGAAAGCAAAGCCCCTCTGATTGGATTATAGGGCAAAGAAAGGGAATGTCAAGTTACTCCTTTAGGCAGCCAGGATTCTCACAAGGAAGCTCAAATAACAAAAGGCAAGGAATCTGACCTAGCAAAAGCATGGCAGGCTCCAGCAGACTTCAATGCCTGCTGCAGCAATTACAATGAGGTCACTCTTGCCGCACTGTATGGGGTGACTTCTCAATTTGTACTAAATCCTCTTTTTCCTCAACAGAAGGCAGACAGGGCTAGGTGCTAATGTGAGGTCTTCATATCCTCCCTCTGAGGAAAACCAATCAGTAGCCCAGAAAGACAAATCAAAGCATTTGATAAGGCCCCTGGTAACTTTTATCATCACTTGAAATGCTACCAAACACAGGGTCCAGTTTACAACATTTCTTTTTAATGTTATGAGAAATATTGTACAAAGAAATCTCCTTTTCTCAAAGCTCTTTATTTTCAGAGACCCAGTGAAAGAGCTGCTGGTTTGAATTTTAACTATAAAATAACATCATAACTTCTTCAGTGGCTTCTGTGTCACATTTACAGACCCTTTGCATGTCAAAATATTTTTTTATCCATGCTTCCAGTTCAGCCTTCTTGCTGAAAATCAAGCAGTGTTCTCTCTGGCTCAAACATTTTCACCACCCAGAAAACACAATTCTGATCCATTCTTTTCCAAGTACTGGAGTGTTTGGATCCCTGAGGGACCTGGGCCTATCTCTATCACACATCATGAAGAGCAGGAGATGAGGACTTCGCCAGCATTGTTGCTGAAGATGTGTGAAGCAGAAAAAGAATATAGAGTCCCCTTCTATAGTAGTATTGGCCCTGCAGAATGATAGAAAATTAGGGTTGGAAGGGACCTTAGGAGGTCGTCTAGTCCAACCCCCTGCTCAAAGCATGATCATCCCCAGCTAGATCATTCCAGCCAATCAACTAGAATAGGGGTGGGCAAAATGCAGCCCGCGAGCTGGATGCAGCCCACCAGGCCATTCTATCTGGCCTGCGAGGCCCCTAAAAAATTTAGAAAATTCATATTTATCTGCCCCTGGCTGCCTGTCATGGCCCTCGATGGCCCTCGATGGCTTGTCAAAACTCAGTAAGCCCAAAATAATTGCCCTTCCCTGAACTAGATCATCCCAGCCAAAACTAGATCATCCTATCCACAACTAGATCATCCCAGCCAAGGGATAATCCAGACATTACACTTATCAATCTAGCTAGGGTTGGGCAAAAAATTGTGGGCCTGTTCTAACTTAGTTCATCTGTGAAAGTGTATTAAGTTATACTTGAAATGGATTAGCCCAATCCAATGAATTATGTTCAGAGCATAGCCCCAAGACTGGGAAAGCCCATCTGCTTTTTCCAAACTTGGGGCTGCACACTTCCTAGCACCCCACCCTGACTGTGGTATTTTTAGCCCTAACCTTTCCATCCCCTATATAGACACCCCCCCTAGGGAGCCACCAACAGTGACTCTGCAGACCCACCAAACTCCCTGTAGCCCTGCTAGGTACCCCCCATCCCTCCCACCCTCCCCCCATCCAAACGTACTTAAATCAAGTTCCCTGTGTGGCTCCCGGTACTGACAAATGTGTGTACAAGCTAAACTTGATCTACAATCACGCAGCTTCAAGTAAGCTACATGATTGTAGATTGAGTACCACAGACATGTGCATATACCCTAAGAGCACTGTCATTTTGGTAGATAACTTAGTGGATATGAATCCAAAATATTAAAATCAAGGTTCATTCAGGGCGTTTTACAATAAGAAAGTGTCACTTTTGCAAAGGTATTTTTTTCTGATTTTAAACGTGTTAAAATATATTGGGCAAGCAAAGTAAGAGTGCCTGAAATACTACAATGCATATTAAGATTGCCCAAATTAGAGGTAGGACTAAACTAAATGCCTGATACAGTTATACCTGAATTACATGAATTTCAAAAGCCAGTTCCCCTGTGGCTTGAGTCTATTTGCATTTCATAATGCACAAGGTAGCTGCAGGCACCCAACATTAGTGATTAACAATTGTTAAGGATTGCTCCAAACTAAACCTTGGATCCAAAAAATGTCTACAGACCATTGGGAAATCCCAGCTCTAAACTTCATACTTCTGGCCCATCTGTACAAAATGAGCTATATTGGCAGAAACAAACAATATTCTGTTTTCTGAATTATGTGAACTGAAACATTTGAAGGACCATAACCTCAGCCCCATTCCAGTGGCTATATTCTCTTAATTAGCTGTTGGATGCCCCCCTACACGGAGGAATCTTCAGGTGATACAGAATCACTGTAGTAATTTCTACACAGGTCCTCTCAATACAAGTATTGGAGTCAAGTCTGGGGAATAACTCAGCATGGCCATGATGCCCTGAAAATGCTGGTTGCCAGAATTTTCTTAATAGGCAGGAACTGCTATAGAGCACTCTGTGTTCAGCCAGGGATTGGCCTAGCACTGAGTGGTTTCAGGAGTCTGTGATTTAAAGCCATCCTTCCTCCCTCTCATCTTGCATCAAACATAAATCAACCACCAGCAGGATATGGCCCTCAGTTTTAAAAACTGTTCCTTTTAAATTCAGCACCACTAGGGCAATGATACTGGGAAACATTTTTAGCATATTCTATTACAGTACATTGAGTTTGCAAAATACACTGGCCCCAGCAGCTCAACCTCTGGATGCTGTAGCTGTTGCTGCAGAGATGGAGATGTATTTAGTGATATGTCTGTCAACTCCCTGGTGCTCTTTTTACAAGAGAGACACAGACCCAGTGTTTATTTTCAAATAACATTTTTGCTAAGGCTCAAGGAAGATGGATGAACTGAAACCAACTTTGATTTGGAGCTAATGGTCCAAATCAATCACTACAGGGGGCCACTGCATTACCTCAGGTAGGGGCATGAGTTGATGGTGTTTTGGCAACATACAAGCTGACAGCCTTATATTTGCTGATATGTTTACTTCACCCATAAACAAACCTTTAACAAATTACCCAGTTGATGGCTGCATTATCAGTTTATGTTTATTAGTATAACATATGAGCCATTCATTTCAGAGAATCACTGAAAAAAATGCTTCAGCCCTGAGTGATTATGATATAATTTAAAGAGAGGGCAAGTGTATGAGGCAGGGAGACAAGAGGACAGAAGGTTTTAGCCTGGTAAGCCTAAATGTGTACCTTTTGCCTTTTACAAAGCAGCAGTGTTGGCTGTCATACAAAAACGAATAACAGCTTTATGTAGTACTCTAGGGACTGCCCTAACATGATCCAGCTTGATCAAGGGTGTGAATTCAGGGTACTGATATAGTGTGATTACTGAAATTAACCCAGAAGAACATGTTCATTGCTCTTTGTGCAAAGATCCAGCATTGTCTCCCTTAAGAACAAGCAAGACAGGTCAAGAGAAGCTTAATTAACATGGAATTAGCACAAGTCAATTTTGGTTTTATATATCGTCTTGCCCTTTGTGGCCTTAGGGCATCTGGCAGTTGAAGGAGATCATGCTAATATAAGTGTATTGATCAAACAGATTATTGGTTAAAGCCAGTTTTTATGCAGTCTTTCTGGAATTCCTCTTCTATTACCCTACAACATATTGGACCCTACCATGAAGAAAAGACCAAGAGGTTTCTGTAGTATTGTCAAGGCCCAGATCTGGGCTTCATATGTATCTCAGCTCTTCAGCAGGAAGTCTGTGGATTAACTTTACAGCTAACACCTGAGCCTCAAGCAGTGGGCTTCTTTCCTTTCTAGTTCTTTGTCACAGCCAGTCATCTATCTCTTCTGCATTTATGGATCTAATATAGAGCATTAAATACATCTCATGCATATGCCAGCTCCAAGAATAATTAGTCTTCTTTAATGGCATTATGTTTTTAAATTTATATTTATGGGAAAATGGGCTTTCCTTCTAATTGACTCAGGCCCCCTCTACACATGAAAGTAAAGGTGCAATGGGATCTAATGCATGATCCATACAGTCATGCCTTCTTGCCATGCCACATGTGCATGGCAGGAGGCCCTGGGCTCCTCCTGCAGTGGCAAAAAGAAAGCTCTCACAGTTGGGAGCCCCACATACCCCCAAGGCTGGAAGACAACTACAACTGTGATATCGCAGCCCTGAGGGCTTCACACTCCCCCGGGCTGAGAGATTGCAGCCACACTGTGCAGCTGCCAGGACCCAGCTAGATCCCAGCACCAGGAGACACGCTACAGGACTCTGGGTCTCAGCAGCTGTGAAGTAACACCAGGATGCAAAGTTGTGAGCTGCTAGAGCTGAGAGTCCCCTCAGTTGTGGGACTCCCCAGGCTGGCTGGGCATGGGGCACCTCTGCAGCTGGGATCCATGTCAGCTGATGGGGAGACCCTGCTACATACACAAATTAAAGTTTGACAGCAACCAGCTATAAAGTTAGTACACATTTTTGAGGTCTAACTTCATAGCTGGTTGGAACTTGTTATGGTGTGATAAGTACTTTGCACATGTAGCTGGTCTCCAGGTAAAGGTGCAGTTAACCATTGCACGATACTTGTAATGTGTAGAGGCCTGAATGCTTTACTCTAAAATGACAAGGTTCCTTGGGTGAATTTGATATCTTTTATTAGACCAACCCAAATACTCTAAAATGTCATTTTACCACTGTGTTTAAGTTCTTGCTGGCCAAATTTAGTGTTCACTGAGAGCTTATGTCTAATTACTTACCTGTGTTACATGACAGGGATTCAGCAAAGATCACTCTGTTCTTTTTATTTTGAGAATGATACCCATTCCACAGTTCCGTATCTGAGTGAGTGGTCTTATTTCCAAAGGTGCTGTGCCCTTTCAGCTCCTACTGGTGTTATGAGATCTAACTGGTTGCTACTTCACAGTGAGAGGAATCTATCCCATGACAAGATGTATTCTGCAGTTGTGATGGTATATGGTGACAAAAAGACAGCATAGCACCATCTGTTGCCATGGTGGAAATGGTGGACATAGGTTAATGAACTTCATGGCTATGTATGGAAGTTTGGTCATAGTTGCTGCATGTGTCCACCAATTTGGAATGAATACAAACAGCATTAGCCTACAAATGACTGGCTACCCTCAGGTGTCCCTCAGGATGTGCACATTTCCTTGGGCGGGGGGGGGGGGGGAACCCACCTTATTTTAGTTTTGTGATAAACCTTTTAATGAAGCGATAGTATAAGTGCTATAAACACAACGTCAGCTCAGCCCAGAATTCAAGACTCAGGATTCACAAAATCATTATTATTTATTTATTCATGAGTCTAATAAGCGACTGAATGCCTCCTCCCCCCCCCCCCCACACTCAATCCAGAGAAATCCCTACAGAGATGATATGCCTCTTGCCAAAAACTTTTCAGAGCCCCTGCAGGCTCTATGACCTTCCCTTGTTTGGACTTTAGGCCTGCACAGGGCTATGTGAAACGTCTGCATATCATTTTGGTTTCAGATTTGGTGTTTTGGAGGGACAGAGATTCATTTTGGTGTTTCAAATTGCTTTCCCATTTCATTTTAGCCGAAACTGTTTCGGAACTATTTTGGAATTTCAATAGTGTTTTGGTGTTTCGGCCATAGGCTATAATTGGAAATCACAAAAATGCCCATAACTTTGTAATTTCTTGCATGATTTGGATGAAACTTGCAGGGATGCTAGCCCCTTCTGAGGCCATGAAGCCTGCCAAGTTTCAAGGAGATATTTCAGCATTTTCTGGGAAACTACACCTCAAACTGTATCACCTGCCAGCAGTGGCAGCATACTGTCATCCCACATCCAGATCTGGGGGCCCGTGCCCCCCAGCAGGAGTCTGGCACAGCCCCGCAGCCCTTCAGGGAGGCACAGACCCCCAGATCTGCGTGCAGGATGACAACAGGCTGCCACTGCTGGCTGGGGCCAACACCAGCACTGGGTTCTTCCTGGTGCTTGGCACGGGCTGTGCCAAGCCAACTCAGGTGCTGGTGCTGGAGCCAGCTGGCAGTGGCAGCCTGCTGTCATCCACATGCTTTGCAGCTGGTGAGTGCAGAGTTTAACAAAAAAAAAGCAAAAAAGCCCCACACTCACCAGCTCTGGCAGCAGCAATTGGGGCCTCTAAAGGCTCATGGCAGAGCCCCCCTGTGCAGTGCGGGGCAGTGGGGGGAAGCAGGTATTGCTCCCCACCCTGCCTGGCACCTGTGTGGCAGTTGCCCCATGGCACGAGTGCAGCGTGGCTCAGTAGGGTGCCACGCACTGCCTGGGAGCTGGGGTGGCTCATAGTTTCATAGATGTAGGGTCAGACGGGACCTTGCAGATCTTCTAGTCCAACCCCCTGCCCTGGGCAGGAGAGAAAACTGGGCTCAAATGACCCCAGCTAGGTAATCATCAAGCCTCCTCTTAAAGACCCCCAAGGTACGAGCCAGCACTACTTCCCTTGGAAGTTGGTTCCAGATCCTAGCTGCCCTGACTGTGAAGTAGTGCCTCCTGATGTCTAGTCTGAACCTACTATCTAAAAACTTATGGCTGTTATTCCTTGTTACTCCGGGAGGTGCTTGGGGGAACAAGTTCTCTCCCTTTCCCCACTGGTCCCCCCTAGTAAGTTTATAGACAGCCACCAGGTCCCCTCTCAGCTTTCTCTTGTGAAGGCTGAACAGGTTAAGGTCCCATAGCCTCTCCTCGTAGGGTCTGCCCTGCTGTCCCTGGATCATGTGAGTGGCCCTCCTTTGGACCCTCTCAATGCTGTCCACATCCCTCCTGAAGTGCGGTGCCCAGAACTGGATGTAGTACTCCAGCTGCGGTCTGACCAGTGTTGCATAGAGGGGGAGGATCACCTCCTTGGCCCTGCTTGTGATGCATCTGTGGATGCACGACAAGAAGCAGTTAGCCCTACTGACCATGTCCTCACATTGGCAGCCTGTGTTCATCTTGGAATCAATAATGACTCCAAGATCTCTTTCTGCCACTGTGCTTTCGAGAAGGGAGTTCCCCAGCCTATAGGTGTGCATCTGGTTCTTACTGCTCAAGTGCAGCACCCTGCACTTGTCAGTACTGAATCCCATCCTATTCTCATTTGCCCACCCCTGTAACCTGTCCAGGTCCAGCTGTATCCTGTCCCTCCCTTCTGGCATGCTCACCTCACCCCAAATCTTGGTGTCATCCACGAATTTGAACAGGCTGCTTTTCACCCCCTTGTCCAAGTTGCTAATAAAGAAATTGAACAGTGCGGGCCTGAGGACCGAGCCCTGGGGGACCCCACTGCCCACATCCCTCCAGGTCAAATATGACCCATCCACCACCACTCTCTGAGTGCAGCCCCTCAGCCAATTTGCAATCCATATGACTATGTGGACATCAATGCCACAGTCACCTAGCTTTTGAATGAGGATGGTGTGGAAGACAGTATCAAAGGCCTTCCTGAAGTCCAGAAAGACTACATCCATCACAACACCTGCACCCAATGATTCTGTGACCTGATCATAGAAGGCAACCAGGTTGGTCTGACAGGACCTACCCTTAATGAAACCACACTAGTTGCCCCTGAGCATCATCCCCGCTGCTGGCCCTTCACAGATGTGCTCCTTGATAATCTTCTCAAAGAGCTTCCCCAGGATCGAAGTAAGACTAACGGGCCAATAGTTGCCCGGGTCCTCCCTCCTCCCTTTTTTGAAGATGGGGACCACATTGGCCCTCTTCCAGTCGTCCAGCACCTGGCCAGAGCACCATGATTGCTCGTAAAGCCATGCCAGGGGCCCCGTAATAACCCCTGCCAATTCCCTCAGCACCCTGGGGTGGAGAGCATCTGGACCTGCTGATTTGAACACGTCCACCCCTCCAGAAGTTCTCTATTCAGTCCTCCCTGACCCTAGCCTGGCGAAGTCTCTCCTGAGTCTGTCCCAAATCTCAGTAGGGGAGTCCCAATCCCTACACAAAAAAATGGAGGCAAAGAATTTGTTAAAAAGGTCTGCTTTTTCCTTTGGTGCAACCACCAGATTGCCTAGAGTATCCTGCAGGGGCCCCACATTACCCAGTGCCTTCTTCATACTCCCTATGTATTTAAAAAAGGACTTTTTGTTGTCCTTGATCCTTGATGCTAGCCCTAGTGATGCCAGCAGTCAGCCAGAGCTCCCAGTTCAATTCCTCAGCTCTCTGATCATTCCCCCAGCTCTTCCCGGGAGGTGCGGGCCCCTGGATCTGCATGGGGTTTCAGCAGGCTGCTGCTGCCAGCTGGGGAAATAGCCTAGAGCCACTGCCATCACCAGCTGGCAGCAGCCTGCTGTCATCCTGCATCATCCGGGGGCCCATGCCCCCTCGGAAGAGACCTGAACATTCCCCAGCCCCTGGCTCAATTTCCCAGCTCCCTGTTTGATTCCCCAGCACTGGGGTTGGAAGGGACCTCAGGGATAGATGGTTGTCACTGGCCCGCTACCGATGTCAATATCAGAGCAGTCCTCCCCCACTTCCTCCCCCCAAAATGTTTCAGATGGCCCATTTCATTTTGGAGCCCTGCGTTTCATTTCGGATTCAGTGTTTCAACTGTTGAAACATCCAAATCTGAAACAAAATTAAATGAAACGGCCGCCAAAAGTGCACACAGCCCTAGGCCCGCAGAAGCCTCACAGGGTCTGGAGCAGGAAAAGCACATGTTGCATAGGGGGTTGTCTCTTTCTTTGAGTGTTATGGACAGCAGGTGTCATGTGTGTTGTGAACCAGATAGGGCAGTCCTTCTCTGTTTATTTGACTTCCTGCACAGTATTTCTTGAGCAGGGGTTTCCTTGACTCTCTAGCTCTCACTCTCTCACTGCTTTTTACATAAAGGTGTTAACATTATAAGCAATAAACTAACTTACTTTACAATAAGCCCAAACTTAACAATGATTTAGCATCTAAATCGTTTCCTTGTCTGTGTTCTATGCGTATAAAGTGCATGGTCAGTATCTGAGAGCAATAAAAACCTGTATTAGAAAATTAAAAAGCTACCACCCACTAGATTCCTCCTCATTCTTCCAAACTTTGCTGAGTTGTTCTAGGTTTGTAAATTGGGAATCTGCTCATCTTACACTACAGCAGTAGCATTCATCTGTGTCTGTGCTCTGAATAGCTATCAACTACTTAAAGCAAAAGAGGAAAAAATGAAGTCTCATTGAAGGAGCAGTTAATTATGACGCTCCAGATGAAGCTAATATCTAAAAACAATCAATTCTTGGTGTAAATTCTGGCAGAGCCAACTCCCAGATGGGCGTGGCTGTGTTCTGCAAAGTTATATAGTTTTTTACTAGCACCCACTTCATGATGTGCATGATCATTGATGACACTCTCGTAAACACTCAACATTGTAATGATCATTCCCCTACAATTAACTCTAGTGATTTTCTCAGGGATAATAGCAAACCATATATTCCTGCTTATACCCCTTTTATTTGCTGTTGTTGCTGATGTTTAAATGCAGTATGACTTGAATTATCTTATGCTAGAGCTGTGCAAACTAAATATTCTGAAGATGGAGGAGCAGGGGAAACAAAAGAATAGCAATGCTTAGTATGAATTTGGTTAACTTAGCTGTAAGACAGGAACAGAGATATAATTATCAGTATGGGGCCCATCAGGATCCTGTTTTATATCATAATACGTTTTCATTCATTTTCAGAAAGCATGGCTTGTTTTCACGTTAATTTTTTTTCTTTCCTCCAAAGGGATTCTATGAATTATACCAAATAGATGAATGTGTTGACCTTTAACCCAAAGAAACCTGAGGCTGAATTACAGCTGTGCAAGGCTTGAGAAGTTTGAATTTTAGCTCTTGGTTAAAAGCTGTGCTGCAAAGCTTAGATGCCTGAACTTGACCTTCTAAGGAAACAGCAAAATTAGCACAAGCTTTTCCCGTGCTACTTGTGTAGTCTTCAGCAATAAAAATAGAGTAATGCTAACCGTTGCCTTTTGAGAGCATAAACAGAAAGGATAGATCTAATTGTGTAAAGAAACCAAACTTTTGCACTTCTCAAAAGCAAAATGTCCATTGAACTCACTGAATGAACTAAGGCCAAGGTTATTTTTTAAAAGACACTAAAAGTAAGTCATGTCTTTGCATGCGATATCTACACAGTTAAAGTAGTTTTGGGGGTCTGCATTCAGCAACTGGGAACATATGGAGGGACCTGTGTCCCCATGCTGAGACCCAGTGAAGTGAACAATGACTTTAATTAGCCAATGTTTGGAAAAGGCTTTGAAGACATAAGAGGCAAGATTTTAACTTACTTTCTGTACCATTGAGCTGAAAAAGGTAGTTAGCTGTGTTAGGCTGAAGACAGGCAGAAGACAGGGTAGATTTGTATTTTATATACAAATGAAATCAGAGATGCATAAGCTTTCATAAGCTGAAACTTACTTCATTAGATGCTGTCTCCCAAATCAAGGTGTCTCTGGTCTGGGGAATCACAAGCGACTCTTTCCCTGCTGCTCCCCTTCCAGCTAGGAACAGGAGGAATAGAGCAGCTGCTGTTCACCACACCTTCCCCAGACCAGGATCACCTCATCTGGGAAAGGCCTTCAACCTGTAGACTGCTCCCTCTCCCAAAAACATTTCTAGCAGTGTCAATTCCTGAGAAAATAAATTTCTCAAAAATTTCCACAGCCATAAATGAAAACCTGTACATATCCAAGGAGCCTCCCATCCTCAGTACACTTGGGTTCATTAATTTCATTTTTTGGTACTCAATGGGTGTGTCTACATGAGACGCTAAATGCGCAGTAGACTAATTATACTGAACATTAGCACATCATGGCAAAACTCATGCTATTGTGCTAATAAGAAGTATAATTAGTCTGCTGTGCATTAGTGTCACTTAAAAGGCAAGTGCTGGTGCTACTGCACAGTAGTGCCAATTACTGAGCATTTAGTTAGTACCTGTAATTACAGATACTAAACTTAATGCACAGTAACCATGGTGCATTAATGCATGTGTAGATGTGCCCAATATTGCTCAAGCAGTAGATGAAGTTTCACAGAGCAAATGATTTACAAAAATATTGCTTAAAAGCACTTCCTAGTATGAGAGTGTGTAGTAGCGTGCTACATAGAATTATTGATTCAGTGTAAATATACCTCAGTATAAAATAAACCTGCTTGCTTAAAATAGCAAGGCAGCCTTTAGAGTTCCAGTAATGTCACAGACATGTATTATCTGTCACATACACAGTTTGTTTTAGAGGCACTACAAACTCTCTTTGTCTATAGGATAACTAAGGTTAGGAGGGCACCAGCCCTGGGCACAATCTTAGGCAGGGCACAAAAAGTAGCAGCTGCTGCTGCTGGCCCAGCTGCTGCTGCTGCTATTGCCCCATATACCACCACTACCCAGGCTGCAGCACTGCCCAGCTAATCTTTGAATGAGCTGTTTATTCATGATAATCCATCTGCATGGTTCAGTTAGAAGCCAGCTGTTCTTACACCAAAATTTGAAGTGCATTAGATATAAGCAATCTTACCCAGAAGAATCTTTAATCAAGTGCTATCACTTGACCTGGTGTTTCTCATAGGCATCAGAGTAAGTATCCATTATTGTATTAATCTTGTGCCAAGGATCAAATTCATCATCTCATTCTTTTCATTGTTTTACCAAGAGTCATTTTCTATCATGAAGGCAATGTTTTGCTTTGCCAGTCTCCTTTCTCTCTTTTTTTTTCCTTTCTCTCTTTCTGAATTGTGCAAAGTTTACTTGGAGAATTGTAAGAACACTTAGGGAGCCAGATTTTCCACATGAAATTACAGGATTATAGTAGAACCCATGGAGGATCAGCCAAATGTTGGTAATGGGTTATAACAGCTTCTGCTTAGGTCACACATGCCCAGCCAAACTCAACAGGGCAAAAGGTACAATTTTTAAGAGAGGAATTAACCCTTATAGCATTTTTCATAGGGACATAGTGAATTGCCCATACATCAGGACTGGTTTTCTTCTTAAAAGATTGGCTATGGCCAGGGAAAAGCATGGAGAAATTAGTGGGTGAGGCTTTGTGACATTCTGTGCAATGCAGGTCAGATGAGAAGACTGCAGTGGTCCTAAACTCTAGGATAAGTTATAACTGCTTGCTACATGGAAATCTCAAACTAGTTCACAGTGTCACCAATCTGCAAAAACAACTGGTAGGTTTTTTGAGAGCCTCAATCAAGGAAGTGGGTAAGTGCCAACTTAATCAGTATGATTCTTCCTGGCAGCAAGAACAGGCCCACAGCATTGCTCTTTCCACAGCAGCAGCCAGTGCATGGAACCCCTGCTGCTGCTGCTTTAAGAGCAAGAGTTGGGGTGAACAGAACACATGGTGGTAGGAGCAGTAGTAGTAGCAGGACAATCTATGACTTTGCCCCTCCCCCTGCACTTGGCCCACAAGGTTTTCCCAAAATGCAAACTCTGCCTTTTATGCCACTGGTCTCCAAGAGAGATTAAGTGATGAATGGGATACCAGGATATAGCCGTTGTGTTCTAGAGACAGTTTGTGATTAGGTTGATGAACCACACCACCAGGTTCTATGAATAAAAGGAGGCTTTTCCTTCCATTGATGTTACTTTGGCATCTTTCACAAGTTCTGAGTTCACATATTCAGCCCTAAAAGTCAGTTCTCGGTTAGATCTCCTCCCTTTGCACAAATCAGGGGATCCAAACGGGTTAGAATTTGGATATAATTGATCAGCTGAGAGTCATCTCACTGGGGGTGGGTATCCTACCTTTGGCATAAAGCTACTTACACTAGCCATCTCTCCCTCCTTCCCTCTTGGTGCTGGGGTGAAGGGGCAGAACTCTACTGTGCTCCACCCACCTTTGATTGCTGTAACCCCACCGTAGGCTGGCACAGAGCAGCTCTAAGGATCAGAAACATGACGTGCTCCCTTGCACTCATCTCTTGTTTGGACTCATGTATTTGTGTATATGCTTGTGCATTTGCATGTGTGTGTATGTACACATGTCTGTGTTTGTATATATGTGTGTGTGAATATATATGTGTATATTTATATGTATATAAAAATTCAAATGTGAATATTTCATATTTGCACAGTAAGTCATTAATTTGTGTTTTGTATCAGTAAAACGCTTACATCATACAAAACCATGACCTAACTTTATTTTTTTAATCAGTTGCAGGTAAACTTTACATTTCATTTGGGAGAGGCACACCATTTATTTTTGCTTGGAAAAATTCATTTTTTCAAGCTTGGAAATGAAGCATTTTTTCGAGCTCTTGTCTAACAAATCCTCTTAAATGCTGCTGTAAATTGTGGTCTAGATAGCTACAGTGACCTCTAGTGTTCTTCACTGGGACCTAGTCAAAAAACCCATCTTGAATTCCTTTACATCCTTTTTTTTTTTTAAAGACACAGAAGTCAAGTGATTTTGACAATCATAAAAATAACTAAGGGAGCAGCAACAGTGATCAGAGACTGCAAGCCAGCGTACAAGTTTCTGCTGCACAGTTTTGCCAAATCACTTGCATTTGCTACCCCTTCTAAACAATGAATTGGTTTTCTTTAAAGTATTTTTTCTCTCCGCCATCTCTAGTTTGTTCTCCCATGCTGAGAGAAAGAAAGGCTTTCAGATTAGAATACTAGTACAGTGCTAGACAGAGCAATCTAGTGCTTGAACTCATATGATTTCAAAGAAACGCAACTGCAGAATCCTTTAAAAAAATAGTAAGTGATCTTTCTAAGTCCCCACAAATGGGTGTGATCAGCCCATAAAGAAACAGCAGTGGCACGAATATCTGAAATATCTATAACAGATGCCTCTACTACCTTTCATTGCCATGTTGGTTGTCTTCATCATTCCTGTGAGTCAGATTCCAGCTCTGAGAAATCTGTATCAAATTTTCCAAAGCATGTAGGAAAATTCCTATATTTTTCAGTATAGCATCTTCATCTTATCAGCAGAGTTTGTTGCTAATGTGATACGAAAGCAAATCTATGGGTAATAAAAGTGAAATACTTTTTACTGAAATAAGATCCACTAATTAACCATAACAATTTCCGACCAGATGTCCCCCATTGCTTTTGTCTGGCTTGTTTCATGTACTGACCACGGTAGTAGTTGAAGGAATATTTGTAAATTCTACATTACATTTCTCCAGAGGCAAATCTATTGTATTAGCAACTTTTCATTTTCATCCCATACCTACGTGCCTCTGATTAAAAAAAAAATCAGGCATATAATTTACTGAATTGCTGTATATTATTACATATTATATTACCATTTATAAACTTATTGATTAGATATGGGCCTGAACTAAACTCCCTGATACAAACAGCCCATTCACCCCCAAATACAGTCAGAATCTGAACCCAGACTCAAATTTCACACTTAGCTGCTACATTTCTATGTTGAATTGAATGGAAAAACAAACCATATATTTTGAGTGTTTGAAATCCAGATCAGGCTCATAATTTGGCAGTTTAGTTCTGTCTCTGGTATTAATAGCTCTTCTTATGACAAAAAAGCCAAAATTGCTAGAGCAATAACATATCCTTCAACCTCTTAGTGATAGAGGAAAAAGAAAGAATTAACAGTGCTCTCTAGAGGCACAAATAAGTGTATATTGAATGGCTGTTGGTTTCATTCTCACTGCCATCTGTTCTTTCAATCTTCTCTGTGAACATCTCAGATTGAAACAGCAGCAAGGCAATGCTGCAAGCTCTTTGAAATTGCCATTTTGCCTTACCTTTTTCATGATTTGAATGTTCCCAGAATGATTTTCCATATGCATTTCTTCAATTGCATAATTTTTTTTCCTACGTTTTTTTATCCTGGGGTTGTTGGGTTGTTTTTTGTTGGGGTTTTTTGTTTGTTTGGATTTGGGGGGGGGGGGAGATTGGGGGGGAGGGTTGTACCTCATCTTTTCCTGGTTCAGCACCAGATTAATGGAAATAAATCCATATATTATTTAATTGTGAGTAATGATCTATAATATATTTGTGTTAGAGCCTCAGGAACTAGCTTGATATTTTCTGTTGCATGAGGGTAATACTAAAAAGGTTAGTTCATTTCTTTTCTTTCATTTCAATTCCTATATTTTCCCAACATTAATATGGTAGGTTTTGATATCTGTGTTCAGATATGTCAGATATCTTGTTTGAGAATACAGGCTGTGCTTTCTGGTACAACTCTGTACAAACTTACAAAATACAGATGCCAAAGCACCTTTGCAGACATTGGGCGCATCTACACATGCAACTAATATGAAGCAATAAACTCTGGAAATTATCATGCCAGAGTTCATTGCTCCTGGCTACTGTGTTTACACATGCAGCCAGGACCACAGCACATTGAGCCAGGTCAGAGCACCCTTGTCTGGCAGGGGTCCCCAGGGGTCAGTCTGCCAATCCAGGGCTGCTCCCCCTGAGCTCAACATGCTGCGGAGGGCCTGGCTGGGGCACAAGCGTGCTCCAGTAAAGGGCTCATGCACAGGCAGCCCCTGCACTGAAACACCCTCGTGCCCCAGCCAGGCCTGTCAAACATACATTGCTGTAGACTAAAGAACTCTATAGCAGTACTTGTATTTACAGGCACTTTTCTGTGGCAGAGTTAATTAGTTTACTCCATCCTAATAGCACATGTAAACACATGTGACGTTTACACATGTACACATGTAAACTGTGACGTTTTACGGCAGAGCTAATTAGGCAGCTCTGCAGTAAACATCTCATGTAGATGCACCCACAGAATCTTAGCTGACAAAGATTTAAGTCCTCAACACATGAAAATAGGTGAGCAAGTTTCAAGATTGCTTCTGAAACTCTGGCCCATTCTGCCAAATCTTGCTATTCTATATACTTTCTTCAGCCCAAATGGAAAAGACTCAGCCTTAACTTCTACTGTGAGCAGCTCCAGTGGCGCAAGTTTCCTTGACTGATTAGCCAGGCAAGTTATTGCAAAGTAAAAGAGGTAAGGGATTTACAGAGCAGCAGCTACTCTGCAGTAACTACATGTGTGCCCCCTCACTGACAGAATGGGATAAAATAGCGTAGCTTTCAGAGTCAAAGCATGCATAAGGGAAGTTACCATGGAATATTTGGTATGCTGTAAATCCTAGCCTTTGTTTGCTTTGAGGTAGCTTGTTCATGTGGCCAGACCCTGACATGCATCTCCATTGACCTTAGGGCGCTTGGACAAGATGTAAATTGAAGCAGGATGTTCCCATTGACTTCAGTGCAGTTTCTTATAGTGTAGTACATACTTTTCTAGAGTCTGTTGAGATGCAGTATCTGGAACATGATGGGAGATCTTAGAGGAATGGAGCAATGTCCATGAATTTTACTTCAGTCATCTTCTAGTTTCTTAAAGAGATTTTCCTCTTGTAGGGCTTATTTGGCTAAGTACTTAAGCTAAGTGTTTAACTCCTATTGAATTTTGTGGGATCATAGCACAAGTTAAATGCTTTGCTGAATCAAGGCCTGACAAAATCAGAAAATCCTAGTTTTTCTTATACAGCAACCCTATATACAGTAAGTGGGTTAATTGATTCATACTTGTTCCCAATCCTTGAGGGTCTAGTACTTATACTTAGTGCCCAACATTTTAGGGCCTCCAGGCATATTAAAAATGGCTAAAATGATGCTATGCAAACATACAATAAAACATACACCCCAAGTAAGGTGAAAACCTCAGACCAGAAGAAAATATCACCACAATTCCACTATAGTAATAAGACCGGGGGGGGTTACATCTTTTATTGGATCATCTATATAGGGGGGAGAGATATTAGACAACCTTTTGACCACAGAGTACCCTTCTTCAGGTTTGAGAAGGAAGGAAGTGAAGCCTAAACTAAATACTAGATTAAAAAATGTCTTGCATGTTTTTACATATGGAGTGAACACAAACCATTATTTAATCTGGTATTTAGCTTAGGCTACACTTACTTCTTACCCAGACCTAAAGAAGGGCACTCTGTGCCTGAAAGCTTGTCTAATATCTCTCCCAGCTGTACAGATGGTCCAATAAAATATAGCACCAAAACCTCCCCTCCATTTGCTTCTCACATATTTCCTAGACCAAGGTGGCTACAACAACATTACAACCCTACTTCTATAGTTGTTTTCATCATCGGCAGTGGCGATCTCTCACAGTCAAGGATGATCACTCCCACAGGTTAAGTAAAGGATTGTAAATGAGTCCATTGCTGGCTAAGAAGGCTGATCCTAGAGCCACAGACTCTGGCAGATGCCACAGGTGGTGATTAAAGCGGGGGTCAGACCATGGATTTCTCAGCCTTGTTTCCTTTCCTTTCATTACTGTCATTTTTCTGCCTCTAAGGAAAGATTGTTTTCCTCAAAGTAAGATGTACATTCTCTCACAAGGCATCACCACGTAGCCCTGTCTGAGGCTAGTTTTTCCCAATTTGTGATGTCAATGCCACACTTAATGTTCACCTTGAGAGTGTCCTTGAAAGGTTTCCTCTGGCCCCCGTGTGTCCTTTGTACTTGGCTATGTTGAGAGCATAGCAGTTGTTTTCGTAAATGTGCATCAAGCATGTACACACAGTGCCCTGTCCATCACAACTGATGTTGAATAATCAACACTTCCATGCTGGTCATGTTAGCGTCAGTGAGGACACTGGCTTTTGTGTGACAATCCTCCCACTTTATGCCAAGGATCTTCTGAAGGTAGCACTGGTGATGGCATTCCAGGCTTTTCAGGTGGCCCTTGTAGGTCACCCAGGCTTCACAGCCATAGAGAAGGGATGGGATTACCACAGCCTTATATAGTAGGAGCTTTGTTGGAGTCCTGATGTTGTGATCACTGATTATGATTCAGTCTTCCAAAGGCAGAGCTGGCACATAGGATCCTATATTAGATCTCCTCATCAAACTTGGCCTTCTTTGAGAGATGGCTGCTGAGATATACAAAGTGTTCAGCATTCTCCAGTTCCTGTCTGTCCATGAGGATCTTTGCTGGGGGAGTTGACCCAGAACAGGCTGGTGAAGCACCTTTGCTTTTATGATGGTAAGGGTCAGTCCCAGTCACTGGTGTTTGAGAGAAGCAGTTAAGGGCAATTTGTAGGTCCTCTGTATGTGCAGTAACAGCACAATCATCGACATACTGAAATTCCATGGTCAAGGCCTAAGTAACCCTGGTGTTGGCACAGAGGCAGGAGAGATTGAAAAGATTCCTGTCCGTCCTGTATTCAGTGCCAATGCAATATGGCAGATGGTCATGGATGAACATCTTGATGACTGCAAGAAAGATGAAAAAGAAAATCAGTGCAGTCACATAGCCCTGCTTGGTGCCAGTTCAAATGGCAAAGGGCTCCATAGCAGAGCCACTGCGTAGAATGGATGCAGTCATCTGGTCATGAAGGAGTCTTAGGATGGTAATAAATTTCCCAGGGCAGCCAAACTTCAATAAGATCTTCCATAGAGCCTCACGGTTAATGGAGTCGAAGGCTTTGGTCAAATCAATAAAGGCCATATCAAGTTCCTGGTGTTGTTCTCAGCATTTTTCCTGCAGGGCCACAAAAATCATGTCTCCATGGTGTCTCTTGATGAACTGAAGCCGCAATAAGACTCAGGAAGGATTTCCTTGGCAAGAGGGAGCAGTCAGTTCAGCAGAATTTGAACAAGGATCTTTCCACCGATAGAGGAGTGTGATACCTCAGTAATTTCCACAGACAGATCTATCTCCCTTTTTAGAAATGATGACAATATTGGCATTCTTTAGGTCAGTGGGAATTTCCTCAGTATTACAGATTTTGAGAAACAGTGTTACTACTATAGTAATAACATAATAAAAGGAGAGAAACAGTCTTAAGTATCGCCCTGTGCCCTGTAGCTGAAGCCCCCTAAGCCATGGCACTATATGCTAAGGCTTTCTGACGTAAGCAGATTTGTAGTTGTTTGAAGAAAACCTCCTAGTCAATCATCGCCTCTTGACTGCCCCCTCCCAGGTTAGCTGGCAGCTCCAGTTTCAACTACTTCAAGAGCGATGATGTAGCTTGTGCCATAGGCAGTAGGTATACCTGTCCTCCGTTATTTAAGGTTTTCATTATGGTTTTAATTATTAATCCTTGATGAATGTTTGCCAGACAACTCTCAATAATGTATCAAAGTTGAACATTTATAAATCTGCAGTGATACTCAGAGATAGATATGATGGTTGCTGCTGTTTGTGTCAAAGAGGGTTTTTTCTTTTTGTTCCTATAAATACAAATACTTAATATACTTTCCTTACCTGCCTATTCTCATTTCCCTGCTTATTTGAGAGAATTAGGATAGATATATTTTGATATTTAATTTTAAGGTGGATGGAAAATTCTGAGAATTTGTAAAAATGAAATTAAAATATGTAGCATTATAAATAAGGTCAAGTATTTTGCATGCATTGTTAAAGTGGTCTTGCTAACAGGTTCCTTATTTCATGTTATCACTTTCTTCCCATTTTTCATCTTTTCTTCTCTTGAGTCCTTTTACCATTCTCTTCTTAAGCCATACCATGCACTCAGTACATACAACAGCCAATAAGTACACCCTGGGAATTACACAATTATGCGCCCATGTAATTTTGGGCATAAAACGTATGACTGCATAATCGCATAATATCATATAATTCCCTGGGATGTACTGTCGAGTGAGAAGGGGAGGTGCTGCCTGCAAGGGGGCATGGGGATGTGTGTGGGGCTTGTGGGTGGGTGTGGGACCCTCACCACACGCCCCCCACTCCATGGTGCACAGTCCCCATTGCCAGCAGCAATCAGTGGCAGGGCCTCAGGGCAGTCTTGGCTGGGCAGGCAGAGCCCCCAATGGTGCACGGCTGCAGCTGAGTGCCTAAGGCTGCATGTGGTTCCCACCTGCAGTGTCGTGAGCCCCACATGCTGGCACAGAGCCAGCCCAGTCTGACCTGAAGGTGCCCGCCAGCAAGCCAAATCAGGCCAGCTCCGTGCTACCACCTGCAGCCCCCAGCATTCAAAAGAGCCACATGCTGCCAGGGGCCCTGTCTGCTGTGGCCAGAAGTGCCTTAAAGGCCTGCCAGCAACTGGGGCTGTGCCAGGCAGATGGGTGGTGGCAGGGGCTGTACTGGGGGAGTGCATGTGGTGGCAGGACCTGTGCATGGGGAGGGGTATGTGGTGGCTGGACCTGTGCACGGGGAGAGTTGTGTGGGAATGGGAGCTGTACTGTGGAGGGTGTGCCAGCAGGGGCTGTGCATGGTGGGGCATGTGGCAGTGGGGGCTGTACTAGGGGGTGTGTGATGGCAGGGGTTGTACTGGGGAGGTGATGGCAGGACCTGTGCATGGGTGGGGGGGGTGGCAGCAGGGGCTGTATGTGTGGGGTATGTGGTGGCAGGGGCTGTACTGGGGAGGTGCGTGTGGTAGTGGGGGCTGTGCTCGGGAGGCATGTGGAAGCAGAGCTGTTGTGTGGCAGTGGGAGCTGTCTGGGGGAGGTGTGTGGTGGCGAGGGCTCTACTGTGCATGGGGAGAGTGTGGCAAGAGAGCCTACACCCACCCACAAACCCAACACACTCCCATACCCACACCCACCCACAAGCCCCCCCCACACACACACAGTCCCCCCGCAAACTCCATGCACATCCACACCCCCCCACACACATACCCAACACCTACCCCCCGACTACACCTCCCCCACACACAAGTACTTGCATATATTTCTAAAGAAGGTCCAAATACTGTTATATTTAGTTTAATTTGTAAAAAAAAAAAAAAAAAGTAATTAATTTTGCATAATTTTGAATTTTTCTGCACATAATTCCCTGGGTTGTAAATAAGGCATAAGGAGGGGGAAAGATATTTAGCTGAACATCATCATTAACACCAGCCAGTGGATAGATGAGCAACCTTCCAGGAGTTCCAAGTGTCAGTACCAGCATTATTGGGTTTTCCATAAGGGAAAGACGGGGCAAGAGCACTTGTGTTTGTTTCTTTTTTGTCACTCTCCTGCAGCATACACTGGTGCATCTGCACATGCAATTAGCACAGCTGAATAAACTCTGGTGCAATTCGTACCAGAGTGTATTGCTCCTGGGCGCAGCATTTACAAGTGCAGCTGGGACCAGCTGCCAGGGGACACAGAGGGTCAGCCTGCCAGCCCAAAGATGCTCTGCCCAGCTCAGTGTGCTGCAGAGGGGCTGGCTCAGGCCCATAAGTGCTACAGTGTGGGGCTAGCTGGCAGGAAGCCCCACTTTGTAGCACCCTCATGCCCCAGCAAGCCCCAGTCACCATCTGCACATGCCTTACAGTGCACTAAATAAATCAACTGTAGGATAGTACTTGTGTTGGGCAGTAGTGTCCTTCACCAGAATTAAGTAATTTACTGCAACTTAATAGCACTGCATGTGTAGATGGTGACACATCCTGCAGAGCTAATTAGTCAACTGCACAGGAAAGCACACATGTAGATGCTCCCACTGGGCACATCCAGACAAGTGCACACATGCAGGGGCTCACGTTTCCCATACAACAAATGGCAGCAGTACATATTTCTGCCACTGCTTTTTGTCGCACAGCACACCCCTGCATGTGTGCTCAAGTGCACAGCAAATTGACCCAGGTGAGGTAGGGGAGGCTGGGGCCAACTCAAGTGCATAAGCAGCACTGCCTATCTGGGTGCTTGGAGCCTGGCCAGCAGCCAGAGTGTGGCTCTGACTGACCAGGCTCCATTTCTGGCGGTGCATGATGCTGCTGCATATGCCATGGCACTTTTTTTTAAGCGGTGGGGTTTTTTGACATGAGGATTTCCTGGTATTAAATTTTGGCAATGTGCTGCAAATTAGTAGTGCAGTGAACAGGTGCACATGCACCACATGTGGTTTACTTTGCAGCACCTCAAACAGCTTTGAAGCACTGCAAACTGCACATGCACGCTTGTCTGGACGTGCCCACTGAGAGGGACTAAAAGGCTCCAGACTGCATTGGAGGAAATAAAGGAAATAGCCAAATCTCTTGTACTGGTTGCAGAGACTTATTATTTTATGTGCAAAATTTGTTATAGTTACATTGAGGAGAGCAGCAGCAAATAGATATTGAGCTTGGGTAAAATAATTTCAGTTTCAATTCTTTCCCTTGAGGTAGTATTTTACTGCCATTGCCCTCAGAGCCAGTCACAAATACTCATTTTTGCTTGGATTACTCCATGTACCCACATGCAGCTAAATAATTAATGTAAATCAAATCTCGCTGTTTAAAATAGCATTATGACAACTTAATTGACTTTAATTATTTTAAGGTTTACTTTGTGTGTGTAAGGAGAATGTGTAGCAATAGCTTAAGCAGTTCTATCCTACAGGATTTTTTCCAGTTTTTACTACCTTGTCAAATTTTTGATGTTTGGTCAAATGGTCAATGGTCAGGACAAATTTTACTTGACGTTTTGAGCAAAAATAGCTTGGGCATGTTACAGTTAAATTGAGAGATGGAGTGGCATAGGGGATGAGGACAGGGATTTGGGGGGCTAACTTTATTACTGGTCTACTGAGTGGCCTTGGGCAAGTCACTTTGCTGACCTGTTCCCTCGTTTTCTTACATATACAATAGGACTAACAGTGCTGCTTTCTTTTGAAAAGCACTTCAGGAATTATGGATAAAACTGCTGCATTTTTATTAGTATAGAACAAAAGGACTTTATTGTCATTATAAAAAAAATCAAATTTTGTGGGGGAACAATTTCAGTACCTTGGTGGTCTGGAGTAGAAACTTAAACTTTGGCAGGAGGAAAAGCCATTTGAAGTTGGCCAAGATATAAGGATTTTAAAAATACACTTTGTGGCTATGAGCAATGAGTTTTCAATAAAGGGTAATAAAGAAGTATAATAAAGAATAAAGGATTCTTAATATCTCTCTTCCATTAGTCCATTGTCACAGAATATGCAGGAATAACAAAGCTGAGTGCAACTTTAGCTTTTGGATTTTGCATGTAGAATGAAATAGGGTTCCAAAGATTATTGAAGTCAATGTATGTAAAGATGACTATTTACTTCAGAGCGCTTTGTAGCAGTCCCTCAATATGTATCATGAGCAACGCGGAGCATTCTAATACAGTCTAGCCAATAACATTCTAGCACTTATATTTTTAGTTAAACTTTGTATTTCTACCATCATGGATTTCTTTCCTAAATTTTCTTATAGATTTGTTTCTATCAATTGCTTCTTCAGGACCTAGGAAATAAAATAAACTATGCTTAAAGAAAACATAAAAATTGGGAAATGCCAAAGTTAAGCGTGTCCAGAAAAACCTTACCCTGCCTCCTTCATTTTGCACGTTCGGTGCTATACAGTGAGTTAGGAATGAGATGGGATCCAGAGTGTCTGATTTGAGAACAAAATTTGAAAAGAAAATAGACTAATTACTTCACATTTTTCCTAAAATAGAATACTTTTGCTTTATGTTCACCAACAGTAGAATAGATGTGTTTTTATCTGCCAATAGCAGTAGATAGCTATTACTGCTGTCTCCTGAAATGACTTTTCCAGTAACCTACTAGCTCTAACATTTAACCTGCCTACACTAAAGATTCCCTTACTAAAAACAAACAATATTTTCAATTGTAAGATTCTGCTTTATGCACAAACATTTTTACATTAGAATATGTAAGATCAGTTTAGTTCAAAATTTAGATCAAATACGAGGCATTTCAGACCCAGTCTATCTCCTATTAAATTCAGCAGCAAAAGTCTACCTAGGAAAATCTCTGTCTAGCAAAACTCACAGCTGCATGAAACCCAGAAATAAGATCAAACCTCATTGTCCTCTTTTTTCCATGATGTTTATTTCCTTTCTTTTATGAAGACAGGAAAAAAGAGTAAGCAGCTGGATGGACAGATAGACATTTGCTGGAAGCCAAAGTTACTTAACTAGATTAAGGGGTAATCTTTTAATGTATTGCCAAACATACCACAATAAGATCTGAAATGTCTCTTGATTGCAAAAAGCTGATGAGATGTGGTAGCAGCACACCTCAAAATGGTTCTCTGAGAGCCTAAGACTCAAAATGTTACTTTCATCTTATTAAAGAGTGCATAAAATCTAGAAAGGTTTAAAGCTTGCTCTTATTAAATGTTTCCTCTTTTCTTTCAACCCATGGCTTTAATACTTGAATTTTTATCACAATGAAGAAATTATTGCCTTCACAAAGAAAACTCTGTTGGAAAAAAAATCCTACCCTAATCTATGTGAATTAAACTAAATAGTTTTGACTCAATCTTTCATAATTTTCCAAAGACAATGGTTGCACTTCACGTGGTTTATTTCTTTAAACTGTTGACACTGATCACCATGTGTAGGTTTTTAGGGAGTGGAACAAAACAGTAGAAGGTATACGGGAAGATGTGTTTAGGTTTATTCACAAAAATTGCCACATCAGTGTCAAAGCATTCAAACAGCAAAAAACAATCTTTGCATGGAATTTTGAAATGCCTATAACCTTTTATATCTGGCTTATATACTGTTACCTTAACATGAAATTAGCAGTAACACTGGGTATAATGATTTGTCTGCAAAAGTCCAAAAAGATGCGGCCATAAACATCACACTGCTGTTTTGGTACTAGATTGCAGTCAAGATCTTATTATGGTAATTTGGGTTACAATTTCAAAAGGCTGACACAAAATCAGTAGGTGTCAAATTCAGAGGTGAATTTATCTGCGTGTAACTAACATCCTCTTCTATAAATGTTACTATATTAAACTCACTTATACTCTGTTCAGCTCCCAAACTGAGCCAATCTTTATTTGCCCAATTTTCATTCTCATAACCACCTAATAATATGTAATTTGCACTATATCTAAAAGAGTCAAAATTGGTCCATCTTACACATTGGCTGCATTTATACAAGATGCTACTGCACATTTATTTAGTACTTGTATAAACAAGACGTGGCCACTCTGTCAGAACCAGGAAGTGATCTAAGTTACTTCAGGTTAGAGTAAATTAGTATTGTCTCCAGCTTTGTCTCTGAGACTCAAGTGTTTATTTCAATATGAGCACTATGGCCATAATCCTACTTCCATTTTGTATTCCCTCTACCTGTTTAGCTTTATCTCCTTCTCACTACCACAACAAGTAATTGTAATATCTTAGGCCAAACTAAAGAAGATGACGTCTACAATAAATAAAAGGGAGAAAAAAACTTTTCTTTCTACCTACAAGATGGGGGTATGAATACAGTGGGTGCATCTACACAAACAATTAATGCGACACAATAAACTCCGGAGCAGTTGAAGCCGAAGTAAAGTGCTCATGGGCACAGTGTCTACATGTGCACTTGGGGCAGCAGCAATTTGAACTGGTTCAGAGCAGGCCTGGGCTGGCAGGAAACATGGCGGGAGGGAGGGAAGGAGGGGTCAGCCCCTAGCTCTGGTTGGTAGTGTTGGGCAGCGGAAGGGCTGGCTAGAACATGTAGGTGGCATGTGGCTAGGCAGTAGACAGTAGGCAGGAGTCTGGCCCCTGGCTGGCTGGACTGACCAGGCTCATTTTATACCTGCAATCACCAGCTGCACATGCGTTTTACTGCATTTAATTACTCCATCAACTGTCCCAACTACTATTTTACTGTGGTTAATTAGGGTATTATGCCTTCATACCAGCATATGTGTAGATGGTGATGCTTTACTGAGGTGCTAATCAGTGTACTCAGCAGTAAAGCACGCGTGTAAATGCACCCAGTACTGTCAAAACAGACACTTTCCACTGTTCATAGGAAGAAACTGGGAAATGAACAGGAT
This sequence comes from Alligator mississippiensis, assembly GCF_030867095.1. Classification (NCBI taxonomy): domain Eukaryota; kingdom Metazoa; phylum Chordata; order Crocodylia; family Alligatoridae; genus Alligator; species Alligator mississippiensis. The sequence continues at coordinate 126,460,771 of NC_081825.1, read as the reverse complement.
ATTGAGACATTCTCCCCATACTAACCTAAAAATTATCATTGCAAAATAGGTTCCACAGAATCCAAAAGCAGAGCATATCCCTTCATCCTGTCTGTTGTGAAGTATTTTTCTTGAAAATTACAAGTCGATGTATCATTGCAAGGTACATGCTGTAACAGGGATAACTATTGAGAGTTTGACATTCTGCCAGAGACACAACATAAAGCAGCTTCTGTTGTATTTAGCATAACAAAGAGGTCTGATACTTAACTTCATAGTAGTGTCAGAAAATTGTATGAGCAGCACAGCACAACATCTGATTTTGCTATGTTCTATAAACTGTATGGACATCCTTAACAATATATTTACAGTGTTGAGCTTGTTAGGCAAAATATAGGAAGAAAATTTTCACAAGAAGATGCCCCTGAACAAAGCAAAACTTAGGACCAATTTTATTCCTCCTATTAGGCACATAATTGGATTTAAGCAGGTATTGTACCCTTCTTGTGTCCCTGAATTACAGTTAACGCAAAAGGTAGCTGGGTCATCTTTCTCTTCCATAGAAATCCAAATCTTGGATTTTCCCAAGATTTGGCACCACTCGGTTCCATCATTAGCATTATAGGCCAAACTCTGAACCCAGAGAGACCAATGGCAAAATTTCCTTTGGTTTCAATGGTGCTAGTATCTTGCCAGATATATAAAATATATTAATAATTTACTTTTTAGATCACTTTTTGACTGTTGGCTAGCTTTATAAGTTTGTGAAGCAAACTCTTTCTGAATCTGGTCAGAATGTCTCTTTCATATTTCTAATACCTCGGATTTCCCCAAGGCATCAGAAGAGACTGACTTAGAAGGAAGTTACTTGATAACTACTTACCATTTGGGAATCTTCATTTTGTGAGAACTGTCACATTATTCTAACCTGAAAGTGCTGTCAGGTTAAAATAACTGAAAAATACCAGTACTTGAACCAGGCCAAGCCAATAACCCTTCTTATCTAGGAATGTGTTATAGTTATGTCTAATAAGCCAATTAAATAAGCATAAGAAAAATGTAGTTTGTCAGTTTACCAGAGTTATGACTCTTTGAATTTTTTAAGTAATTCTAGATGTGTGTAGAAATAATTGAGAAGAAAAATCTGTTTTACACCGTTTGTAGAATAATAAATGGGCTACGCATTATATATGCGTGTGTGTACACATTCATATACTTACTACAAAAGGACAGTTCAAATTCAATAACTTCTTCATAACTGAAGATACCTTTTACATTAATGTACTGGTATATGTTGACTGGCTGTGATATATGGTGATGTATCTCTATTGTCCATAAATCAATTGATGTGATTAGTTATTCTTTCATTAGAGGGTCAGAAAGAGAAAAAATGTTTTCTTTCTCTTGCACAAGCATTTACATTGTTGCAGTACACTTCAAGAGTTTCTCTTTTTGTGTTTTGTGCACTTAAATTTCAACCAGTCTTTATGATGCAGGAATAACTTTAAACAAAATGTTGTACTGATTTTTTTAATGTTTGTTAAATGAAATCCAATCAAAATGAGCTCTGTCAGAAGTTGAGTGAAATATTTTATTGTAAAATGCAATGCTGTATTCCTTTTTACCCCTTAAGTTGTTGCTTCATATTGGACATTTTAAATTTTCACTTGAAAGGATTTCAAACAGTTTGCCACCTGGGTCAGTTTGATGAGAACCACTATAGACCAGATGGAGCAGAACTGAAAGTGCTGAGTTGTATTTGGGCATTATATATGGAGGTTGTGAAATGGTCATTTCACTCTGAAGTCCATCTATTTATATAATGGCAACAAAGTGGCTTTCAGGTGCAAGAAGAGAAGGAACCTGCAGCCCATCTATCTGCCAGTTTCAGATCTACCCTGACATCTTCACAAGTTTCAGTTCAGGCTACTACGCCAAAATATTTTCTAGTCTTCAAGTTTAAAAAGTCATCCCTTTATGATCACTTTCTTTAGAATTCAGCCAGAGAGATGTTCAATGGCATGAAAGATGCTAGAAAGTGAATATTAACTTCGCTTGTTTCAGTATTCATGGATACCAATTTTTAACTGTGGGACCACCGGCTGAATTTGATCAGCTTCATTAAATTAGTTAGATAAAGAATGGGTCACAGACTCAATAGCTATGCATCCACATTAAAGCTCTGGGCCTATAAACATTTACACACAGGCTAAGTGTTTGTAGAATTGGGATCTGAACAAAAGATTGGGACAGAATATGATTTAAACTTTTCATTAAGCTAATCTCATAAGTGGAGACATTTTTTATGGAACTGATGCATTGGACAAGACCTGTGCAGACTGAAAAAGAGGAAAATCTTAATTTTTCTCAAAACCTGCTTAAAGCACATCATGTCTGTCTTTGAGAGACTTTCTACACAAAAGCTATAATTATCCAATCAGGAAACAGCAACAATACCATGTAATACTAGGAGCAATCATAACTACAATTTACAAAACTTGAATATTGATTATTGAATGTTCATAACAATCTGTGATCAATACCTAGCATTAAAATGCACCCTAAATCAGAACAGAAATATTAGAAAATTGCAATCTGTTCATAAATATTTTGCAAGTGGGAGAAAACTATACTGCATAAATGCCTTGCTCTACTGTATCTTACAATGGCAAACCTTACGAAACTCAAGGAACTGTTGGAATTTGTGCATGTGTACAGACATCTAATAGCCCTCCATTGGCTGACCATGAAATTTGAACATAGCCAAAATAATTTCCAGCAAATCTGATTAATTACAATTCCATATCTGTCCTAAAATTAGCCATCATTTGCATGTTTTGTTTGTTCTATTGTCAGAATGGTATCACTAACACCAGTTCTGAAAAATAAAAACTAAGGATTAAAAAGTCATGGGATTTGTATAGAAATAGTAAGATTTATAAAAATGATAATGTTTTAAGTTCTTGATTTGTCTTCTGGATTTCTATTTTCAAGCTTTTTTTTCCTGTAACCATGAGGCCAAAAACTTACTCATGAAGAAGATCATCAAATATTATAAGATAAAATCATAGTAAATGGCAATATTGCATAATTTTTCACATCTCTAGGAGCTGGTCTTTCTAAAAGACCTTACTTTAAACTGTAGCAGGATTTTCTAGTTATCAGAGATTTATATTGGACTCCAGGGTAGTGCAATGTAATCTGTGCTGGCTCTGCAGTCTTCTCCCGTATCCTGGTCATGGAATCATGTTCACACCATGCCAGGTAATCACTTCTGTTAAAAAGACATAAAGTGACCAAATACAATGTTTAAATGTGTCTTGCTAAGTAGTGCAGTCCTATCTCTGCATTTCTTAGTTATGATCCTTCTGGTACTCCAGAGAATTAGATGTGCATGGTGTTTTATCTTTGGGTGAATGGAAAGAAAGAAAAACTGCACTGCAGTTAAAGGAAATAAAACCTTCCACCTAATATATCTGAGTCATTGCTGATTACAAATATGCTTTCAGGGATAAAAAAAAAAAAAAGTAGCATAGTAAAAACATTTTTTCAAGATTTGTAATCCCTTACTTCCCATATATTAATATAATATTTTCTGTTTCCACAGGGTAAAATTAACTGCTATTTATTAATAACCTAATGTCTTTGGTGGCTAAGACACAACATACCAAATAGACACTGTTTCTGCACCAGCTGACTCACCCATTCTTAGTATCAAGTAGTCTAATTTGTGGTTAGCAGTTCACGTTGCCTTTCAATCACTTTTAAATGTCTCTTCATACAAGTGTCAGTTACTCATAGCCAGATTTTCTCACGTACCAATATGTGACTTGGCTGCTGGAGATGGGAACTGGACAATCTGCTGTTTGATTTGCCACAGTGCTTATCCGCCCACTGTGAGAAAAGAGAGCTTTCATTTGCCACCCACTAATTCACTGCTTTTCTGTCAGCCACAGAAGCCAAGGCACAATTTGTTGGCCACTGATACAACTGAACATCTTATTATCTCTTCATTTTACCAGCTAGGTGGTCGAGGGCGTGCTTCCCCTCAGGGGACATGTACCTGTTAAGGCAGTATTTCTTTTGGCTCTTGTTCTAAGCCATAAGCAAGGGGATTATAGATTCAGCTTTTAATTGTGTTTGCCTTTTTCTTTTGCAAATGGCAATCATTCCATTGCACCTTTTGTGATATGAAAATTGGATTAAAGCATATTTTTGATTCCTCACCAACCTTTCTAGTCAGTGAGGCACCGTGTTTAAGCCGGTGGGTGTGTTTGTCAGACTGTACAGCTTTTGGCAGTAGTATAATATAGGCAAATATTGAGTCATTTAAAAGCAAACCAGGCTTCACCTCAATGGAGAAGAGGTTGGGTTTTTATAGACAACCCAAAGAATTATTTAGCATTGTTCATTTATTTATCAGCTTCAAATCTTTAAAGTTTTGACAGATTAATAACTTCCTTCAAGAATTTTAAATAAACATTATGTATTAACAAACAGACTAAGAGCCTACTTAAATTATACAAACAGATAAAGCAGGCTGCCTTGGCTAATGAAAACCTGATAAGAAAAATATCTTTTTTATAAAATAATGAAAAAACCCCAAACCTATTGTGTCTGTTTCCAAGAAAGAAATTTATCTCTATATATCCACTAAAACAACAAATGGATGGAGTCAGTCTCAGCTTAAATAAACTCCCAGTCATGCTCTGCCTGACAATTTGATTTTGTCAAGGGCTGACACTGAATGGATTTAGTTATCACTTTAATTATTTTTTCTTATAAATGTGGTGTGTTTTTACAAACTGTGGTTGGTGTTCTTTTCTAATTTCAGTGTCATTTCTTTAAATTGATAGACTACATAAGAAATATGAAAAGAGGGTTAAAGTTATAGGTTCACTATATTTTATTAATTCTAATAGCAGATCAGTATCATGAGGCTGAGATGCATTTTCTTAAAACAGATCAGTTGAATGGGCTGAATTCTGAACTAAAAGCCCCTGTAGTCTCCAGCACAGGTTGTAGTTTCTTAGTGTGAAATTTGGTCCAGGTTGATGAACAAAGTACACCTGCTTGGGATGACACACCAATATAGGTTGGTGATAAAGCCACCTTCCTCAGCCTAGCACAAGCTTGGTTGTCCAGTGGCATTGAGCCAAAGTGGCAGCTGTTGTGCCACTTTCCTTCACCATTGCCAACATAGCCAGAAAGAGGCGGTGTAGCCATCAGAGTTGTGATGTTAAGTGATTTTGTTGCTCTCTGAACTTGTGCTCCATGGACTTAGGATTGCAGGTGACAAGTGGCTTAATGTCTCCCAGGTATGGACGAACTAATCAATTAATATTAAAGGGTGGTGAGAACATACAGCATGTCAGCTGCTCCGTGGTACCTGCCTGTGTGGATATAAGTCACAGTAACTTAACCAACAATGAAACACTGGAGTAAGAGCATGAACACAGGCACTAACTATAGAGCATCTGACATGTTATAGGTTAAATTCACAATCGTTTATGTGTTTGTCCTAAAATGACAGTAAGTAGCATCTTCAGGATAACTCCCTTACAGAATGAAGATTCCTCTGAAAGAGCTCTGTGGCTCCAGGATCTGCACTAATCGTACTGAAAGTGAAATTCCACAGCTTTCAGTACTACTACGGGCTCTCTCCACATATCTTGCAGGTAGCTGCAAAGACCCTCTGCCCATCCTGTCCATTTCTCAGCTTGCCAGAAAGCAAATCTGCAGCAATGACTTTTGTATAAACCAGTATGTCCTGGAAGGAAATCACTTCAAATTGTAATGGCTTCATTCATTTGTGTAAAGCTACTGACAGCAGTCCCCTCAAAGTGAAAGACAGCAAAGATTTATACATCTTCATCACAGAGTAAAGAAAATGATTTGACTGAGATTTTAATGAAGTCTTTGGAAGGAGAATTCCACAAGGTGGGCAGATGAATGAAAGAGAGAGAGTGGCCAATAATAAATTTATGTAAGATTTTAAGAAAGGTGCTGGCAAACAAAGACCAGCATGTGCGGATAGGAAGATGGAACAGATATCTGAGCTTCTCACAAGTAAAAGGAGCTGGATTGTACCATCATTTTAATTGTTTAAAGTGATTATCAGTTTAAACTGAATAAATATTTCAGTGGTATGTGAATAACAAGAACACAGGGAAAATGAATTGGCAGATTGCTCCCATTGGTGAGCAGTTATTTGCAATGTGAATAATTTCTCACCAGTGGGAGGTAAGGTTCACAGTCTGGCACAAATAAAGCAGAATGTCTTTGAGTAAAGCTGTCACTACAATGCAGATGGAGATTATTATATGAAAGCCATTTTTTAATAGCAAGATTTCTTCTCTTCCAGTCAAGACCTAAACTGTAGAAAACGTTTCTCCATTGTGAGAGGAAATTTTGTAGAGAGACAAGCTTGGAAGTAGAACTATTGGAATAAACTTAAGAAAAAAAGATATATTTATACATCTGAATGGTTTTAACTTCATTCTCCTTTCTGCCATTTTACACTTGGGTTAGGGCCCTATTTTAATGAGATTGTGTTCCCTTACTATGGACTTTATTGAGCAATCAGAGAAAGAAACTGCTTATTGTTGTTGTTATTTTTAATTATGTTCATTAGAGACATAGCCATTGTATAACAGCTCTAGAAGGTGCAGGGACATTATATATGTGGCTTTAGTTTGAGAACCTAAGTAGTATAATTACCTAATTCATTTGATTAATGGTAATTGATGTAAATCTATTATCTGTTGTCATACAATCAAAGCTTTCTTTCTGCTTATTCATGTACACTATCTTCTACAGATGTTATTGTGCAAAACTAGTCAAAGGAAACTGAAAGTTATTAGCAAAATGAATTGCATGTGTGAAAGACTATTTTAAATCAGGCAGTCCTTGGAAATTTTAATATTGATTTCTTCTTTAGAGTATATATAGTAAGTATATATATTATATTTATATATTATAGACTATTATTATATATGGATATATTATATACATATATAATATGTATAAAATAGTTTCTCTCCCTCTCTCTCTCTCTATCTCTCTCTCTCTATATATATATATATATTCTATTGGACTATTGGTATACATATTGGTATGTGAGAAAATCTGGCTATGAGTAACTGACACTTGTATGAAGAGACATTTAAAAGTGATTGAAAGGCAATGTGAACTGCTAACCACAAATTAGAGTACTTGATACTAAGAAGAATGGGTGAGTCAGCTGGTGCAGAAACAGTGTCTTCATATATATATAGAGAGAGAGAGAGAGAGAATTTTAAATCAAGCAGTCCTTGGAAATGTTAATGTTGATTTCTTCTTTAGAACATATATAGTAAGTGTGTGTATATATGTGTGTGTGTTTGTGTAAATATATATATATGTGTGTGTGTTTGTGTAAATATATATATACACATATACACACACTTACTATATATGCTCTAAAGAAGAAATCAACATTAAAATTTCCAAGGACTGCCTGATTTAAAATTAAAAAGTGTGTGTGTGTGTAAATAAATATTTTTTTTAATTTATTTACACACACACACACACACACACACACAGACGTCTGTAATTTTTCAAATCACTCTCTCTCTCTCTCCTCTCTCTCCTTCTTAGGTATTCATGTTATTTACCCTGTCCCATTTTGGAATTGACAGCCATTGTTTTCTAAGAAAATTGATTTAGATGTAGGAGTCTGAGGTTGTTTGAAGCATTGACCTAAAAGTAATGCAAGCTGCAACAGAAGAAAATGCATGCCTGTCTGCCTTATGCGAAAATTAATAAATGAGTAGTGATGAAACAGGTATGAGAAGTTTCACAGATGTAAAAAAAAAAAAAAAAGCAATTATACAGAACACTTTTTAACACTTCCATTTCAGAGCCTCTTTGGCTTTTGTCTTCTGCTGTTTCTATTACATTTGTCATTTAAAGTTCTCTCCAAATGGAATTTCATGAAATCCCAGAAGACCACAAGATTGGTAAACCTGTTCTAACTGCTCTAACAATATCTTGAAACAGAGCTTGAATTACCAATACACCCGGGAATTCTAATGCAATTATGAGTGTTTACTTACACCATGTGTTTCTCACTGAGCCTCGGCTGTATCAGGATAAACCAAAGGGAGCTAATGTTTTATAGATGGTAAGACTGTTTGTTTTCAGTAAGGCTAAGTCTCCCAAAGCACTCAGACACACTAATTAAAGTAAACTGCAGAGGCCCATAATAAAATATATGTGTTTGGAGACTGTGAGATGAACTCCGCTGGCTTATTAAAAGTCAAAAGAAAAATATACATTATTTATGACTTCAAAGGGACACATTGTGAGCTCCAGTTTATTTAAAGGATTAACTAAGCACTGGTTATTGGTGACCATCTGAACAGCTTTCCTTTCACAGTTCATTAGTTATGTCATATATGTGGGAAGTCATAATTTGGGTTTAGATCAAATATTATTAATCAAATAAATTATGGAGGGTACACCAACATTATTAAATGTAATCTTCATGACAATAACACCTAACAAATCTACTTTTCTCCTGTTGCCCAATTACATTTCAATACATAAACAAAAATCCAACAGAGAGGCTGCTACTTTTAAAGAATGGCTTATCATCATTTTTTTATTCTCAAAACACGTACTGGAAGTGCTGAGTAGGCCTTAAGAGGCTCTGAGAAGCAGCAAAAGTTACAGATACTTATATGAACTTGTAAAGTTTTTCTGTTGAAAATCTGTATGAAACAGAGTGACAGATAATGTGTTGCAGTGAGTGATGTATGTTGTAGGTAGACTGTATTCTGTTCACTGCTCTCTCAGTGGTCCATCGTGTTCCTCAGTGTCCTTATCTTTTTAAGAAGGTTCACTTTATATTCACCGTGTGTAAAATGCCAATGACCTATGAATGAATCAATGTGCAAAATATGATCAACATGTTAATAATTATTTTCTATTTCAAGACCTTCCAACCTTTGCACTGGTTAGATCAAGAAGAGCAGAAACAAACAAAGAAACAAAAAAAAAAACCTCTCCCTCCCCTCTTACTCCTCCTCTCCCCTGTCCCTCCACCAAAACAAACAGACCAAAAAAATTGGCTCTAATGTATTACCAAACATTCAAGAGGCTGAGAAAAGACCCAGTTTGGGTCAGTTTTTCTTCCCCTACAACAAAGCATTGCTCACATTTAATTTAGGAAAAGACAGCCATAAAAATCAGTGAAAAAATATGGAACTGTGTTAATTCTGAATTTCTTTAAGGTCACTTAACATTAACTATGTTAGCCCTGCTGTTATGCCTGATATTTTAGTTTAGGTCCTTTCAAAATGTTGCCGTAATTCCATTTAAAGTAGCTATTTAAAATATATAGCCAGGTAGGTCAGGACTTAAACTGACAATAAGAATTTCACTGATGTTTTGTAGGGATATTTGTAATCACTACCTTATAACAAGATCTTTAGAAATAGAAATGGAAAATGAATATTTTGGTGCTTTATAGACTTGCTATAAGGTAGTTTTCTAATCTGTGCATTACTGAATATGTTTCAGATTTAGAGGGAACTCCAAGTGTTGGGGGATTTTAGTATTTGTCATTTTTAAATGTCAGAAATATGTTTTACTAAAGTACAGGCAGCCTGTTTCTACTTCTCCTACTCATCATCATTCTGTCATCTCATGTTTAACCCAAGAACAAAAAGAAATCCTAAAATAAGCAGACAGTTTAGATATATTGCTAATTCTCCTTGAAATAAAATGCTGCACTTGGCATTTTAAATTAACTGGAAACGAATCAGGTACGGTGTTCGTTCTTGCTGTTGTCTAGCACCTAAATCATGGCTACCATTAAAAAGTAGCAACCATTTCATTCAGAACTAAAAACTGAAATAACAAAGCTTTGCCAAATAATAAACGAAACTAAAATCATGCTGAGTAACAATCATTCACAGAAGAAAGAAAATATAAACCATGTTTAAGGCCAAATTGCTCATCATCAGTACATACAATACAAGCAATACATACATACAAGCATTCAAATGAACCAGTTGAAGTTCAGCTGGTTACTTTAAACTGTTTGAAATTCAATGTGTTGAAACCTGCAATGCTGAAAACACATAGCCAGGGGGACCCAGGGCACTCATCTCAGTGTGCTTTGCCTGATGATAGCAGCCAAGGCCACAGGTCAGGGCTAATTGTCTTGTGCCCCAAGAGACCACACCCCCACTCCCTACATCACCCCCTCCTTCCCTTACAGCTGTTAGGCTGTCAGCAAATCCAGAGTGCGTCTGCTGTCCCAGTTTCCCCTTCTGTAGCCCAATGGATCCTTACCCTTAGGGCATCAATTGCCAGATCTGGTACGGATAGGCTGAAGAATCGTTGCTGTTCAGCTCTCCAGCCTTTCAGGTAGAGATTGTTGGGAGGGAGTCTAGGGGTCTAGGAATGGGGGGCAAGGGTGGGATGGTTATGTCCATGCAGAGGGGTAGGTCAGGAAGCTCCTGTTCCCACAGTGGCTGGTAGTAACAATGGGGGATGGAGGGGAAGTAGGGGGGATGGGTCGGGGATCTCTGGTCCTTGCGGGGGCAGGAGTGGACAGTGTCTGTGGGGGGGGGGGGTGTGGATCATGGGGTTACAGTCTCCATGGGGGGGGGCAAGTCAGGGGTCTCCCAGGGAGGGCAGGATCCATGCTGTTTGGGTACAAGACTGGACAGGGTGTGGTAGATCTGTGTCCAATCAAGCAGGACACAGATCCACCAAACCCTACCCCCTCTCATGCAGAGAGGAAGGAAACTCTTGTGCATGCTCTTCACTTTTTGGGCAGGGGTTTCCTCACTGTGCTTCTATCACAATGCCCAGAGCTCCGGTTCTGGCTGGGGGGGAGGGTCTTTGCCTAACAATCCTGGGGCTGTGCCTCCTCAACCCCAGCCAGAGCCCTAGCTGTGGCCCTGGTAGGGGGACTTCCCTGTGAGCAGCATGTTGATGGGGACTTTTCCTTGCCAGTTCAAGGTGGGTGGGCTGACAGGTTTACAACCCCTCAGCTGTCAGGAAGAGGAATTTGCTGTGACTCAGGCTCCAAGTGTAGACCACCACCCAAATCACAGAGTGTGTCCCTGGAGGCAAGGGAGGCAATGGGATCATGGCCCATTGGGATGCTAGAGGGCATCCTTGCAATTGCAGTCAATTGGGGTGGTGTACAAGCATTCCTTCAAATGCCTGAACCCTAATTGATTGGTACTTCCATCTCATATGACCTGGTGGATATTTATACAGGGTTGGCCATTTTTAACCAGTTGTGATGCTGTGAATGCTTATATGTAGAGTATTTCAACTGGTGGAACACTTGTATGTACCCCATGTGCAAGGTAATTCAGAAATTAAGGGAAAAAGAATGTCCTGTACTTTGGTGATTTTCAATATATGATATTTTAGGACTCCAGTTTCCATACTGAATCTCCATAAGATGAAGATGTGGCAGGCCAGTAGGTGGCGCTCCTGCATTGAGCCACCCACCTCACTGTGCCCGACCACCTTCCAGGCTCCGAGTGCCTCCCTGGGGTGCCTCCCGTCCGGCCAACCCCTTCCCTGGAGCACACCCGCTAGCCTGGGGTTCCCGCTGCCACCATCCAAGGCTCTGGACTCACTTCTGGCTCTGTGCACCTTGGAAAACGCAGGCCTGATCGTCCAATGGGTACTAGACCCAATACAGGCACTTGGGGCACTTTCCCAAGTCAGGGGCTTATTAGAAAAGTCTCCCTTAGTCCCCAGACATAAGGGGCCTCCTCGGCATAATTTAGACCCGCCCCTCAATAAGTCTCCCACACCGGTCACAAGGAGAACTTTATTGATTACAGGGGGTAGGGCGGAAACAGGGTAAAAGGTAGAGCAATATCATAGAAATATCAGAGGAATCCCATAGAGCAAACCAGGGTGGCTGAGGGTAGCCTTTTAAACACGCATCTGAGTTACTGTAAGCTAAATATCTAGCCTGATCTCGAGCAGCTTACTCACACGCATCATCCAGAGGTAGTTGGAGTTTCCCTCTAGAGGCAGGTCACTCTTGGAGCATGCGGTGATGAGGAGAGAGCCAGTTTCAGATTCACCTGGATGACCGCATGGCTAATGGCTGCCTTTCTTCCTGGACTGGGCCTTTTTATAACCTCTCTGACCTCAGCAGCCCAGTCTAATCGAAGCTGCCAATACTGGCCACAAGCCAACCAATCTACCAAGCATCCCTGGCTACCTGGGCCCATGCGCAGGGCCGGGCTTTTCCCCCCTGCCCAGGTGACCAGAGCATTTGTCATGTAGACAAGGGAGGGAGATCCCCGCCCTGAGGAATTCAACACCAGCCTCTCAGGCTGGCAGAGACAGGTCTCTGGAGAGGGACACAGACAGTGGCATTTCTGCCACAGAAGAGAAGTCATGACACCATCACACCAGGTTGGTCACCCATGCTTCTAGTAGTTCCACATTGTAACAGCCATCTTTCCATTCTTGGAGATGTGCCCATTGCTTTTGCTTCCCATTGAAGTTGGTGTTTCCCTGAAAGTCAATCAAAATCAAGGCACTTCCTCTTCTTAAGCAGAGTTTGCTTTGTCTTGATATAGGTGAATAAAGGGGGCTTCCAGAAAACTTCTCAAACACCTGGCCTAGGGTCTCTAAATAACAGCAGATGTTAACATTGTGCCTGGAGCCCACAGCAGTACTGTATTTCCTTCAGTTTCTGTACATTTCCCCAATGTGTATTTTTCTTCCTTGCAGACCATTTCCACAGCCTGTGCAGAGCAGAATGTTTTCCCAGCAGTTGATGGAGAATGCACATGCCACACCTGGCCTCCCCCTGGTCACTTTGCTCTCTATACATTGTCCCCTCATCTCCTCCATCGAAATATATAGTGTATAGAAGTTGTATTATATTCCTTTAAATATTTTTCAAGCCTCTACTTGGCCTCCTTGACTTCTGTTGCAGAACCCTGCTAGAACAGGAATATGATATGTAGCCATGTCTAATATATTGGTATATATTTAACAAACATGTTTATTTGTAATCAACTTGTGCCAGTGTTGTTTTCCCATATTTTATGCAAGTACAATGGTATATAGCCCCCAATTCCAACACATTCTTCCTACCCCTTGAGAGCTCCTGTTGAGTTGCAAAAGAGCTGAGGGCAGCAGGAACTCTCCCTTCAGCTCACTTGTAGCATAATTCCAGATGTCATCCTCCAGACCAGCTTGCTAATAATGGGTGTGTTTACATGAGATGCTTTACTGCACAATAGGTTAATCTACTGTGCAGTAAAGCTTCAATGTCTGCACGTGCCGACATTTATTGCACAGTAAATTAGTCTACTGAGCAGTTAATTTACTGCCTGTATTTTCTGGTAGTAACTAACAGTGCAGTAACACATGTGTAGACACTGGCCAGTAACAAATTTGCTCCCGGTCAGCTCCTACACTAGGGCGCTACAGGGGATGGGGAACTCCCCCAGTTCAGGCACTACTCAGGTGCCAGCTCCCCCTAATAGCTGGGAACCAAGCAGTGCCAGGACAGGGTAGCTCTCTGCCCCCACACCACATCCAGGTGCTGCTCAGTGCCGGGACTTGGGAGCTACCTGCTTCCCCACACAGCCTGGAGCTGGCTGGGAACTGTCCCATAAAATGGGCCTATGGCTGTTCAAGTGCCTGGTCATCCAAAGCAGGTCCCCAGAACAAGACAGTTCCTGGCCAGCCCTGGGCTGTGCAGGGAAGCCCCACTGGGCACAGGACTTGTCCCCCATGTGTACAGGCCAGGAGAACTTTGCAGCAGTGTCCGTCTCCCAGCCCTGTGCATATCAGGACCCCTCCTGATTTGTACAGGCCCAGGAGACAGCTGTGACTGCAGCTGACAGAGCTCTCCTGGCCGTGCTCCCTGCCAGCCCCTGGGCTAGCACCCAGGAGGAGCCTGAAGCTCCCCCTGGCTGCTGCAGTGGGGCAGAGCAGGGTAGCTTCCATTGGGAGAAAATCTGCTCCCAAGAGGGAGCACATGTAGGCATGCTCCCAGGTAGACTTACTGGGCGCATCTACACAAGTACTAAACAGCTGCGCAGTTACCGCTGGTTCTGCACAGTCCCGGCGCTGCACAGGTTGTTTTCTACCCTACTGCACAGTAGCAATGAGTTACTCCCCGTTGCCACTGCACAGTAGCAGTGGCTTCATGGTTTGTGCCCGCCAAGGATGTGTTGCCATAGCAATGAGCTATGATGCCACAGCTCGTTGCCACAGTGACATAGTGTCTCATGTAGACCTGCCCACTGTGCACAGTAAGCCTAATTTGAATTAACAGCCCATGTAGACATGACCTGTGAGCAGTAAAGGATACTGCCAGGATCCACAGGTTGTATTCTTGCCTTCTTCCTGTTGGTGGTGTTGCAGCCCACTGTTACACCTGTCTCTACAAAATTTGAAAGATGTCATCTTGGGTCTTTAGCACATGTTCTTGTTGTCAGACATCATAGATATGGGGTGTCTTTTGTAGGGTTACTTCCATGGTAAGTAGAAGAACATGTAAAGCATCTTACTTCTCCAGCACAGAGATGCATCTGCTGTCTCATTGCCCCCTCAAAAACAGTTTTCCCCAAGTGAGTAGGGCAACATGGCCTTCCACTCAAACTCCTTTTGAGCGCCTCACTTTTCTTCAGCCAAGACTCTTACAGGCTTTCTTACTGGAATCACTGGTCATCCAGTGAAATCCTGTGGAAATGAGTCACAAGAAATCCTGATTCCAATATTCTGCTATCCTTTCACTCACCTAACTTATAAAGAGAAGAGGATTCTGGTATGGAGATGTGGCCTCTGTATCAGAGAGTCTAACTTTGTTCTTAGCCTAGTAAACTTTTTAAAATTCTTTCTTTGTACATAGGACATTGCAATTTTCAGGTATAATAATGGTGCAACTATAAGCAGTGAGACAAAACTTTGAATGACAGCTATCAAATCTGCTATGATGTTTATCAGAAAATTATTTCCAGCCCCTATAATGCCAAATTAGTTTCCTGAAGATGCAAGAATTTTTGTTGGTTATATCTTTTATTTGATTAACTGCATTGTTGGGATAAACTTAGACAAGCTTTCAGGTATCCTTCTGCAGGTCTCTTGAAGATGTCATTCTAGATGTCCCTCTATCTTTATCCACAAGAAGATCCTGCTCTGTGCAAAATTTGGAAAACAGGAAACTTTGATTTTAATTTAAAATAAGCAAACAAAAAGAAACAGCTTTTAAATTCCTGGATCTCTGAGGTCCTTCCTCAGGCTCACAAAAGCCATAAATTCACAGTACATTCCTTTGTCCTGATGTGGTGGTGTATTGCTTTTCCAGTGCAGTTGTGTAATCCCACAGTAGTTCAGAAGGTGAGTTTTTGTGTTCCCCTGCAGAGTCACTGAAATGCATTCATAGAGTTTTTTAAGCTTCAGTACAGCTGACATATCAAAAATAATACCTCAGTTCGCTTGTTCTTCTTGATATTTTTTGCTCCATCTGAATCCCTCTTCCAAGACTGAAGCAAAGGTTTTTGGTTTTTTTTTGGAAAGTAACTAAATTTACTTTTGAAAGCAGTACAAGACATCTAGATCCTAGGAAGTATGCTGCATCTGAAATTGCATCTTGGCAAACTACTCTTATCCTAAAAGCTTTTATTTTAAAATTATAAAATCAACAGCACTTAAGTTTTAGCTATTCTAGTTAGCTAAAAGAAGAACCCCCTTATGATGTAAATATGGATAAATATCTATCAAAATTATTTACTACTACCGCTTTAAACCACTAGTTTGAAGAAAACCACCCAATTTGAAGAAAATCTATTATAATAACAGTACCAATTGACTTAAGCAAAGTCTTTGTCTCTTTGAGACAGGTCGAGGCGTCGAGGAATGGCATACAGATTATTTAACAGCTAAATCTCATTGATATATTTTAAGGCTCCTTAAATTTTGACCAAACACTATTTGGATAGAAGGGGTGGTGCAAAACTCAAGAAGAATGGCTGTTAACAAACCTGGTAGTTTTCCATGGACTTGCAAACATAAAATCCAAAATAACCAAAAATGGAGATTCAACATGCCTTTTTTACTTTGCTTCTGTTGATTTATGTTGTGGCAGGGCTGGGATCAAGTGGTGCTGCAAAGCCCTCTTTTGACAGTGCAACCCCACCTCCTCTGTTCCCTTGGGTCCTTCCCTCTCACTTGTCTGCCACACCTTGATAGTGCTTAAATGGAAAAAGGTGGGGAAGCTGCCACAAGGCCCAGAGGGAATCCAGTTCACTGCCAAGTCACTCTCTGTTGGTGTCTTAGGACTCCAAGTGCCTTAAGGGCTGTGTTCATGGCCTCCAACCACCCCTATAGCCACACCCATACCTCACAGATAATACTGGTTATCATCAACAGAGCAATTTGCCCCAGCTCAGTGTTTGCCCCTTCAGATATCAAAGCTCATGGGAGTTTCAGCCTTCCTGGCCTTGGCTCCTTTTATCTAACTGGGCCCCCTTGCCCAAGGCCTACTGTCTGGGGACCTCAGCTTCCAGTCGCCAGCCCTGTTCTCTTGTCCTGGGCCCCTGAGCTCTGTCTCCTGCTCTCGCCCATTGTGAGCTCACATCTCTTGTGTACACCCTTCTCAGGTTTCAGTTTCCTGCTCTTGCTCTACCCAGGCTTCGGCCCTGGCCCTCTCAGGCTCAGGCCATGTCTATATATCAATCAATCAATCAATGCATGCATCAATCGACGCATCTTCTGCAAAACCAAGGAAGTGATTCTTCCACTCTACTCGGCATTGCTGAGGCCACAGCTACCCTACTTCATCTAATTCTGGGTGCCACATTTTAACAAGGATATGATAAAGCTTGGGAGAGTCCAGAGAAGGGCCACCCATATGAACAGAGACTTGCATGGCAAGCCATATGAGGAAAGGCTGAGGGATCTGGGACTCTTCAGTATGAAAAAGAGAAGGCAGCTCACCGCTACATCAGGGGCATACATCAAGGACTGGGTGAACAACTGTTCACCAGGGCACCCTTGGGGACACTAGGAGTAATGGTCACAAACTCCTTGAGGACTGGTTCAGGCTCAACATTAGGAAAAACTTCTTCACAGCTAGGGTGTCCAGACTGCGGAATAAATTCCCTCTAGGGGTGGTGCAATCGCCTACCCTGGAAATCTTCAAGAGGAGACTGGACGGTTACCTTGCTTGGGTCACCTGACCACAGTTATCTTTCCTGTTTGGTGCAGGGGGGCTGGACCCGATGATCTTCCAAGGTCCCTTCCAGCCTTACAGTCTATGAAGCTATATTGTTCTACCCTGTGCCCAGCCCTGGCAGGGCTAAAACCCTTCTGTGCCCTTTTGTACCCACTTGTAACTGGGGCCTCTGCCTCCTGGCAGGGCTCAAAGCTCAGTGTTTCCCTCCCTAGGCACCCCTAGTGGTCTGCTTTTCACCCTTTGTAGCCATACCCAGTCCACAGGTGTAACTATAACATAAAGGCAGGCTATCATCTTAACAAAAACCTCCCCACTCTGGGTAAACAAGCATCATGAAAGGAAAAGGTAAGCTCTTGCTTTAACAAAACAATTTCCACTCAGGGTAGCCAACATAAAGATAAGGCAAGCTATTGCTTGAAACAAAAACCTTCCTTCACTCTGGAGAAAATGTCAGAGCCATCCTCCCCCTCAGTTTTCACCACCCTACTCAAAGTCTTCCACCTCCACCTGAGCTTCTCTAGTGGTTGCTTCTCTCTGGAGAGCTCACCTCTCAGCCACTCGCCTTGCCTCCAAGGGTGCTGCATCTGGGGCAGGTGAGTCAGGATCACACAAGTGTTTGCCCTTAGGGTTAATGAACCGCTCCATCCTCCCTGCTGCCGCTTAGGTTTGCAGTCTGCAGCCCTTATCTCAGCTGCTTGTTTGCTTATGCAGCAGATTTGTCAGCTGTGTTTCTCCTTTTTAGTAACAGGAGCCTATGGCTCCCTATTATAATGTCTGTTTTTCCTCTGCCTTTCTTTGCTTTGCTTTGCTTTTCCAGTCCAACTCATAAACATTGAACCTGTTGGAGCACAAAGCATTGTGTTTCTTGGCCTTCTTGCTTGTTGTACACTTGGTTTTGCCTGCGCACCAGACAGACTGACTTCTACTAATAGGAAAGCTTTGTCCAGCAAAGGCATTGTACCTCCCATCTAACTTTTCAGATGGACCTGAGACTTTTCCAGCCCAGCAAAGAGCTCCTGTTCAAGGTGAACAAAAGTCATATCTATTGGTGATGAGATCAAAAACTGAGTTTCTGTTTCCAACCTACTTTTACTTGCCAGGCCCTCTCTTTTATCTTTGTTTGTCGGGAAAGTTAGTATACCAAAATGCCCAGCTTTTTAAGCAGCACAAGAACTTCCTGGCTGTAACATTATTTAAGTTGAAACATTATTGATATTCCATCATTACCAAACAAAACTATTTTTCTAATTTGGGTTTTTTCCCTGGTGTATTCAGTTTAATAAAATGTAGGGGCTGAAGACCCAAAGATATAACTTGTGGGGAAGAAGGAGCAAAAAATAGCATCTAAATTCTGACCTAAGCCTGATAGATCAGACCTACTGAATCTACACAGGGTTGAAAACAACTGCATAGACATCAGCTTCTTTTGAAACAAGGAAGGCACTCACCCTGTACACAAGGGAAGGCACTCAGCCTCTACAGCAGACTGCAGTCCCCAAACAACTTTCTTCTGTGGGCCTAGGAATCTGGTGGGTGAAGGAAGACCGCTATAAATGTTGTCCCCATACAAGCCTGAGTGGCCGCACTGACTTTCTGCAGGTTTTCGCTCCACCATGGTAGGAAGTTCCAGTGGCAGAAGTGGAGAACAGGAGATACTGTGTAGGTAGCACAGCACTGCCAGAAACCCAGAAAGGCAGTGAAGTATCTATTAGGTAGGAGCAAGTGCCTGATCCTGGCCTCTGACAAGCCCAATGTCATAGTTGTAGGTTGTTCCAATTGTAGCACAAAATACACCCTTATAGCACTTTAAAAAGTGAGCATACTTTTCCAAGCAGTTTGTTGTGGAAAATTTACAGCAATTCAATGGACAAATGTTCATTTTTCCCAACTGCAACTTCTTGGCTGCATTACAATTTTTAGCACTACATATAATGCCTATATATTTGCATGTATTGCCACAAGGTGTGGCTTGCTTCTCTAACTCTCTCCACAAGGGTCCTGAGAGTCTGTGTGTCATGCTGAGATCTACTGTCCAAGCAGGGGTGCAGAGATGTGAGTGGTGCCCCTCTCTCCCACCCCCTACAGGCAGATCACACCATGATACCAGCTACTTAGGACTTTTTTGAGTCCCTAAAGTAGGTAGTTTTTTTTGAGTCCCCAGCCTCTGACCCCTGCAACCTCACTGTAAGCTTGCCCCTGCCCCAGCACTCAGTGGTACTAACACCATCCCTACCTCCCCTCCCCAGCAGGGGCTGCCTTTGGGCATATGAAGGGAAGACGCCCTGCTGGTTGACCCCAAAATGGGGGAAGCCCCAGACTACTCATGCCCTGCTCAAGCTCATGGCTGTGGTGAGCAATTGCATGGGTGCTGAGCTCAGCTACAGACAGAGGGAGCAGCAGGTGCCCTCCTCCCCCCACTTCCAGTGCCTGCTCCCTGCACAGTCCCACAAGGTGTCCCCCACTAACTGGGAATAGGCACTGGAAGATAGGGAAATACCCACCCAGTCACAAGCCAAGCCAAGCACCACCAGTAGCCACTCCCCACAGCAGGGGCCCCTGGGTAGATGGGGGAAACATCACCAGCAGCCACTCCCAGCAGCCCTGGCTTGTGAGCTATAGGTGAGCTACACTGCTGAACCTGGATGTAACTATGCCACAGCACCACACTTGAATCTCCCCCTGCGTATGGGTACTTCAAAAAATGTCAGCTCTCAGCTTTTACAAGTGGTAAATGCCATGGATGGGGCGAAAGGGAGGTTCTTCAGTGGTGGCAAGCCTTGACTCCATGCCAGCAGGAGTATGCCATGCACTGGACCTGCCAGCACTACTGTATTGGGAAGCAAAGAGCATGTGAGTGTCAGGGATCCATTGCAGGCTGGAAGTGAGACTGAAGCGTTTTTGGCTGTGGGAACTGACCAAGCGTGCTGTAGGTCTGCACTCACAGTTCAAGGCAGGGGGACAGTCCCTGGTGGTTGTGGATAGCCAGTTAGCACCTCCCTCTGTGCTCAGCTCTCCCCAAGGAAAATCTGCAAACAGAAGCCCCCAGAAATTTGTCTGGGATCATGCTCCCCTGGCTATGCAGTGCTGGCAGTACATGCACTTGCTGTGCTCTATGATGATTGGGATAACCAGGAACTTGAACATCTGTACGCCCATTTTACACCACACTGGATGCATCTACATGAGACACTTTACTGTGTATTAGACTAATCTAATGTGCAATAATGCATCACTGTCTACATGTGCATGGGACTTACTGCACATTAGTCTAATGCACTGTTTGCTACTACCAGCACATACAGGTCCTAAATAAATGGCACATTAGCTAATGCACTGTAGGACACATGTAGATCCTGACCGGGAATAATTTGCTCCTGGTCATCCCAGGCAGCAAGGGATCCATTGTAGCCTGACTAAGCCCCAGTGTGAAGGGAGCCATGCCAGCTGCAGGGGCAGTTTGTCTCCCTGCAATGTGGGGATTGGGATGAGTCCCCACATGGCAGGAATACAGCTGCCTCTGCAGCCAGCACAGCTCTCCCCACCTGGCAAAGATCGGAACCAGCCCCCATGTCCTCTGCCAGCCCAGGGGACTGTCACCTGAGGGAGCCTGGAGCTCCCCTTGGCTGCTGCAGGGGAGCAAAGCAGAGCAAGACCATCTCTGGACTGGGCTGGTCCTGTCAGGTGCAGTTTGCTTCCAACAGGGGCATGCATGTAGACATGCACCCCAGAGTGCATTCATAAGCCTGAATTTTCTGAGCAGAAAGTTCAGGTGAATGAATTACATATGTAGATGTGTCCACTTTGTAGCACTGCACATTTCCCAGAAATTCTTAGTGCTTCAAATGAACACCTGTCCATACACTTAGCGAGGATAGGTTTTTTTTCAGTGCTATTCACTGGGGGATGACATACCAAATACCACTGTAGGACAGAACATTTCAAGGGAAATTCCAGGAAGAGAATCTAAATGCTTCTCCCATGGCACACTCTTTGGTCTGTCTACATGGAGGAATGGTCTGTTTTTATATTTGCTGCCAGAGAATTTGAAGTGAAGAAAGAAAACTGAGCATACAGTATAAACCTTTAAAAGAGTACCCAGCTCCAAGGGCCAAAACAGATCTCACCAAACAGCAGGGATGAGTCCTGCCACAGCTGATTTGCTTTATTGGGTGAAACACAAATCACCCATGGTCACACATTGGACAGGGGCCTGATGTGGGACAATGAGTGACATGTTCCCCTCGCCCAAGGATTCCCAGCATCCTTCACTGCCTCACACCTCCTTACTGGGACCTATGCAGGATTCTGACCTGGCCCATATTTCATGCAGAGGCAGCAGGTAGCACAGAAGCTGGGGAATCCCTACTGCCCCATGTCTGCATGCTGGGACACATACTGACTGTGCCTCCTCATGAGGCATGGGCAGGTTCCAGTGCAGAGGCATGGGGCATTGGGAATTCCCTGGTTCCCTCTCTGTGCCCACCCATGCTTCACACAGAAGCACAGGTCACAGAACAGTGTTGTGCGAGCCAGGGAATCCCCAGCACCACATGCCTCCATGCCAGGACCTGCTCTATCCCATGCAATCATGTGAGGCACTGGTTGGAGGTTTCCCCCTTACCCAGATGCACCTCTGGGATCTCTGGGGATGTGTCTCAGTAATTAGGGAAATCTTGACTTTCCCTGACTTTTTTCCTTACTTATGCAGCTAGCTCCCTGGAGGTCCCAAAGATGCATTTGGGTAAGCAGGGAAAGTTGGAGTTTCCCCACTTACCCAGACACATGGGTGAAAATACTATGGATGCTCCTAGTAAGCAGGTAAAGCCAGGCCTGATTCAGGGACCTGATTCAGCCCCAAAATTTCTGGGGATGCATAGGATCAGGCCCCTCAAGCCCCCAAAGTGGATGGCAAGAGAGCACAGGCAGCTCCAGGATGCCCACACTCTCCAGCTATAAGCAAATAGACTTCTGCAGTAAGGCAGCACAAATTATTACTACTTTCTGTTGTGGCCACAAATTTGGGCATTTGTAGCATGACAAAAGATAGAAACATCTATTTCCTTTAACTTTTGCTGCTATAAAAATGATTATGGTAGAACAAAGGTGATCGTATGCAATATCTGTTACCACCTTTAAAGTACTTTGTCAGCTCACATAACATCTTTAACTGAGAGGTGTCAATAGTATTAGGGGTGCCCAGCATGCATATCTCAAATGAGCACCCCGCTTTAGTTTTATGCAGCCATTCTTCAGCAACAAGAGCAATCGACATTTGTGCGGATGAATTAGTTCATACAGTGATGAGGGAAACTGTGATTCTCTATTGGTGTGGGCATTTCTTTCAGCTGGAGGGCTCCTTAATCAGTTTTGTGAGCTGTTCATGGCCACAATAGTAGTCCCACCCCTTGACAGATGCCTCACCCCCTGGTCACCATCTTGGAACCAGAAGTCCTACCCCCCAACCCCCTGACCTTTACCACTGGAAGTCCCTCCCCTTGCCCCCAAAAGTACTCATTTTACAGAGGAAGGGTTGCCTTCAAGGAACCAGAAAAAAACCCAAATCATATACTAAAAGTCAAACATCTACGTATTATAATGTATTTTTTTATTTCAAAAAATATTTTTGTCCTGATGTATGTGTGTTTGCATAGTATATATAGAGCTGATTGCATAATAGCTCAAAAATAAAGTCTTAGTCTTGTATAGTGCATGGGGAAATGTGTGGGGTGTGGTTGAGGAGGTGGGTGTGTGCGTCTGGTGGGGTGCAGAGGGTGTGGGTGTGGGGGGGTTGTGAGGGGGTGTGGCGGTTTGTGCGGGGGTGTAAGGTATGTTGGGGGGTGGGTGTCTGTGTATGTGAGAGGGTTGTAGAGGGAGTGTGGGTGAGGTGTGGGTGCGTGTGGGGTGTAAGGGAAGATGGGGGGTGTGGGGACCTTCCCATATGCCCCACCATGACGCACAGTCCCTGCTGCCAGCGGTAGCAGCAGCAGCAGCAGGTGGCTGGCCCTTGGATTGCTCATGGCCTGAGCAGGTGCAGCTGCTGGGCAGTGCACCGCTCCAGCCAGTTCTGGGAGCTGCACATTATGGCAAGAAGCAGAGTCAGGGCAGCTCATGTGCAGCTCCCAGGACTTGCATGTCACCAGGGGGAAGCCCCACACAATGGAGCCAGCAGCTTGGCCCCATTCCCTGGCCCCACATTGGGACTTCACTGGAAGTGGAGGGAAGCCCTGCTTCCTGTGTCCCGGTGGAGTCCCGCGAGCTGTATGTGGAGGCAGGGAGCAGGCCCAGACTGCCAGCTCCAGCATGTGGAGCTTTCCTCTTGTGGCACGCGAGTCCCAGGAGTTGCATGTGAGCGAGCCCCATATGACTGAGATGGGCTGGCCTGGCTCTGCTCCTTGCTTCCACATGCAGCTCTCAGAACTGGCTGGAGCCACATACTGCCCAGCGGCTGCACCTGCAAGGGCCACAAGCACCCCAAGGGCCCACTGCCTGCTTCTGCTTCTGCTGCCGGAGACAGGGGCTGTGTGCTGTGGGGAGGCATGTCCCCACACCACCACCACCCCCGCCTTCACACCCGACACACACACACACACACACACACACACCCCCTGCCCAACTGTGGTCCATGCTCCCACTACCCTGCTGGGTGTCGGCCCTGTGCTCAGTGCTCCCACCAGCCCCAAGCTCTGCGCTCCCACCCAGCTTCAGCTTCCTTACCTCCTGCCCAGAGTAAATGCTGCAGCAGGAACATGAAGGGGAGCCACTGGAGGCCGGGGAAGCCAAGCAGGTCCCCCACCAGCTGCAGCAATGGCAGCAGCAGCCCTGTCTGAAAGCTGTGCATGCTGGGCAGGGCTGGGCACAGGGCCCTCCTGTGCAGGACAGTGGGAACAAAGTGCACAGGCTGGGCAGGATACAGTTAATTGTTGGGCACCACATGAAATTGCCTGGTGGCCTGGATGGTGGGGCAGGTGCAGCCCATGGTCATGTTTTGCCCACCCCTATTATACTATCTTGCATAAAGCATACTTTGGTTCTTATAAATACAACTATGGCTTTAGGCCATAATTTTGCCCAAATAAAAAATATGGCTTGGTTTTGGGGGACATACTGTTTGTTTTGTATTTTAAATAAAAGCTGGATTCCCTTTTCTTTTTTGGGGGTGGGGGGGAGGAGGGGGGTAAAGAGTAAATGGCCCTAAAATGCAAAGTTTCAGATGGACTGAAAACACTTGTGAAATCAGCTTAAATTCAGCATATAGTTTTCGCCAAAAAAGGGGAAAAATATTTTGACATTTTTAAATGAACCGTTTGGACTTTTCATTTTGAAATTGGATTTTTCATTGAAAAGTGGCTCTAAATTTTTTTTAAAATGAAAAAAAAATATTTGAGGGATTATGAACTTAATAAAACATTTCCTTTTTGTTTGAACAAAACTTTTCATGTTAACCCAAAATGTATGCTTGTATGGATGGGGTGTTATTTTGTTGAGAATTTTTTTTTAAATTGTTTCCATGTGACCCAAGCTTTTTTTCCCCAATGCTTGGCTTTTGGTAAGCCACCAAACTGAAAAATCCATGATTAAACAAGCTCTATTTTAAATATTTTTCTATGCTCTGAAACACATTTTTAAATGTATGATTAAGATGCACTTTTTAGAAAACTTGTTTCTGATTTTCCTGTGCGTGGCAATATTTATGCCTGTCCAAAGAGGGGATAGTGCTGTACAAAGAGGACATAATAATCAAAATAAACCATATGGCATTAGTATAAATGATGACACAAAATACAGAGTAATGGTGAACTCAAGTATGTTTTGTTTATGAAATGACTGATTTACATTGAAGTAAATCCCCAGAAGAAATTCAGCTTTTTGAACACCACTGTGTAAATGTTTGTTTAACAGTATTTTTTTAAATTCCAGGAGTTCCAAGAGCCTGGGGATCTGAGTTTTTTTCTTTACAAAGATAATTGACTTACTAGAGTTACATTATAGAAGAGCTTGATTTTGGATTGCAATTCTTTATTTCCTAATATCACATTAACTTATAAAGATATATTGGAAATTTATGAACTATTAATCTTGAAATGGTCGTTGATCTTAAGAACAACTGCACATTTCAGAAAATGACCTTCAGATAGATTAATGATTGCTGCTGCCCCTTTCTATCACTATAGACTAATTTGTCTCAGTAAGGGTTGCCTTTGAAGTCAGGCTTAATTTACTACCTATGAGTCTTTTAAGGGGTGTCTACAGAGTAGATATGCTTGATTTTTACATGGAACAGGTTCCCAGCTAACAGATAGAAAGAATGCATAATACATAATTTTCTTATCCTAAAACTGATAACTTCACTGTTATGGGGTTCATGCTGTGACTTTCTTAATTGTTGGAAAAGACAAAAGCTCAAGGTCAACAGCTAATATAAGTTTCTAAAACTGTTCTTAATTGATAATTAAATCACAATAAAAGAAAACCAAGCAGGCAGACAGACACGTGCATTTGTCTCTGTGTATTATCTTGAACCCAAATGGCAACAGCCGATTATACACCATATTTCATTTAAGGAATAATGATATATATGACTGTGTGTCTTTTAAATTATTTTTCCTATGATAATAGAGAGGCACATAGGTAAACAGCATGCAGAGAAGTAGACTGTTGATAGGATTTAGATATTTCATTTATTTATGGGTTGTGGATAGCATCATAATTATCTGCCTTTCCACAACGCAGCTCCAATCAGAAGATATGCAAATCAAAAGAATTCAGTGTTCATTTATATTTAAGTAACTAATGAATGCTCAAACATAGGAAAAAAGCATCTAGAATGATATAAATAAAAGAATGTTTCCACAAGTGTTAGTCGCATAGGCATATGCCTCAGAAGGACAAAATTCCTCTGCTGCTTCCTCCATAGGGATATGATGAAAAGTTGGCTGTGGCCAGATTCATCTGCATATTCCTTAAGTGTAATTCTATCATATCCTTCTGATTTGGTTAGAATTTGCTTAAGTTTAACATGTATGCATGCTAAATATGACCTAGGAGAGGAGTCACTATGAGGGGCAAGATATGAATTAAGATTGGAAATTGGGCCCAGAAAAGGAAAGGGTGAAAGTGCTTCTTTCAAAAACAGAAGCTTTAGTGCAAGGAGAAGAGACTCTAAGGGCACATCCCCATGAGTGGGTGCATGTGTTTCCCTGGGACCAAATAGCAGCAGCACATATTTGCACCTCTGCTACTTGTCCATGGGCACACCCCTGTGCACGTGCTCGGGCACACGGCAGACTGCCCCAGTCTATACAGCAATATATATTGTATATGGGGGTACAGCCTCCATATAAGTGGGGTACAGGAGGTCGGGACCAGCACCTGGACTGGCCCCAGCAGCCTTACCTGGGACTTGGGGCCCTCCCAGGGGTTGCAGCAGTGGTGATCTGGGTGTGTAGAGCCTGCCCAGCAGCCACAGCATGGCTCTGGCCAGCCAGGCTCTGGTTTCCGGCACTGCATGCTACAGCCACTTGTGCCACCCAGCTTTTTTTTTTGCTGTGTTTTTTTAGATACCAGGAATTCCCGGTATCTGATTTTACCTCTGTACTGCAAATATGCAGCACAGAGAACCCTTTCATGTGAGCTGCATGTATTTTGCAGCACCTCAAAAGCCTTTGAGGTGCTACAGAATGCACATGCACACTCACCTGAACACATCCCAAGGGTGCATCCAGATGAGTGTGGTCATGCAGTCATGCAGTATGTGGCACTGCAAACATGTTTGCAACACTACATACCACACAGTTCAGCGTTCTCCGCACTGCAAGGGAGCGCTGCCCAAGCATACGCTGCTGTGGGTTATTTTTTACAGGCTTTTTTTGACCCCTGGATATCCAGGGATCAAAAAAAACATAGGGAAAAAAACCCCAGAGCAGCGCACGCTTGGGCAGCATATGCTGCTGAAAAGTGGAGCCGGGCCATCTGGAGCCACGCTGCAGCTTCCAGCTAGGCTCTACACGGCAGAATCACCGTGACTGCAGCCCTGGGAGGCCCCCAGGATGCCAGGTAAGGCCGCTGGGGCCAGCACAGTGCTGGGTCCAGCCTCTGCTACCGCCCCCAGGGAAACTTGCCGAAGCGCGCATGGTACAGGCATTCCCCAGGGACAAGAAGTGGCGGCGCAAGGTGCACCGCCGCTACTTGTCCTGGGGGAACCAAATGTCCACACACATCTGGACACTCCCCAAGAGTTCTTTTTCTCTCTGTTACTCAACAGGGAGATCTTCTTTTCGTAGAGGAATGTGGACAATGAGGCCAGCAGCAGAGGTTTAGTGGTACAGAAGTTTCTTTGGATCTCCATCATAGTGTTATTTCTACTAGAAAAAGAAAACAAAAGAAAAAAAATCTTATCTTGAAATTTTACAAAGGAAAAAAAAACTATTGAAGTGGAGAAAGGGTTTTTCTTCTGAACAGGTTTTTTTCTCTCTCTCTCTTTATTCATTAATATGATTCTCCACACTTTCACCAGTTTAGCTCACTTTGGTAATTTCATCACTGCTGCTGGTTCAACCATTGGGATCACTGCAGTCATGCCAGGGGCTTTCTTCCTATGAATATGAATGTAGTACCTCCACAGCATTCAGTTTATGCAAGGAAGCCAAGGGGGCAAGCAAGTAGGATGAGGAAGAAGAGCTATTTTCTCTTGTATAACAGCACAGAATACTTATTGAATACAGCAGACTACTGGTTGAAAAACTTGAGAGAATATCAATTAGACATTTTCCATCTCTGTGAAATGTATTTAGTGAACCTAAGTAATTTAGAGGATGTTGGTAAAAGTACATGTGATCCAGTTAGATCTAGGTGAAACTACACAATGTGAGTCCCCAGGGCTCATTACTGCTCATTACTCCCCTTCCCCCTGGAAATCATTACAAACATGTAAGTGCCTGTTCTGCAGAGGTGACTTCTGTTGGCATTTGCTCTCCCTCCCACCAGCCACTTCGTATGAGAAGACGTTCCATGACACTCCTAGTTAAAATTTGAGAGAGAATGAGGTGGAAAGCACATCAGTGTGGGTAGAGAAGGAATGGGTAAATAAATTTGGAATGAATACAGGAAGAGATAGAGAATGTTGCAAGAAGTAGAGCCTAAACGTCTATGTTTTATTCAGTAGTTTTGGCAGGCATTCATTCCACGCAGACAACATTTGAAAGAGCATTGGTTTATGCTAACCTTTTGTGGTCTGCATTTCATATGAGTGCAGTTTTGGGCTTTTTTTGCTTTGACATGAATTCTGCTTTGAGCTTCCAGTTCAAACAAACAAACTCTAAAAACTTTGAGTTGACCCCACTGAATTTTGGGTAAATCACTCTCATTTTTTCAAAACTGGAATGAATCATAAACATAGTCAGACGTTAGCACCTTAGTCTAAGTTTTGCTTTTATGAACTTTAAGCATGACATTGTACTTTGGAAGAATTTAAATTTGCAGCCAAGAATTGCAATTTGGATCTATCTCTACATTAAATCTTCCAGTAAGTATATTTCACTTGTTTTCTGTGTTTATAATACATGGTTTGTACATTGCCAATACCAGCCTGAATTCCCTGTATGAAGTATGCAAATGATCTTTTCTACCGTGTATGGTGGATATATTCCCCAAATAGCAGATGCTATTAATAAGACTACCACCTAGTATTTATATAGCTCTTTCATTTGTAAATCACAAAAACATTCACAAACATTGGTAAGCTTTACCATCTCCATTTCATCAAAGGAGAATTGAGGCCTAGTGAAGTTAAACGACTTGACTAAAGATGCACATAACAACTCAGCAGTAGAGCCAAGAACAAAAACTGTCTTAGTTCCCCATCTTATTCCTATCCCCAGGTCAGGGATCGTGGCATGTGTGTGTGGCATGTGGCAAAATAGAGGGCACAGGTAACACAGCAGACGAGAGGGCAGAGAGAAGAGAGTGGAGCATTGAATTGCACAGGAAGCACAGGGCAGAAAGCAGAGCAGCAGATTGGGCAAGTAGTACAGGGCAGGAAACAGAGGACAGAGTAGCTTATTGGGTAAGGGAAGGGGATCTGGGTGGCACTCAGGGAGGGTGATGGGCTAATTTGTGGCACTCCTGCCAAAAAGGTTGGCCCCCATTGCTCTAGGTAATGCTGTCTAACTGTGTGCACCAACGTGTGTTCATATTTCCTAAAACGTAGGCTCTATTCCAGAAGCAGCATTACAAAATAAATAGTGAATAATAAATAGTAAATAGAAATAATCTCTGGTTTATACTCAAGGAAGGCACCATTTTTAGTCCTAAAGGTTTCTACAAAATAACTAACTGTTTAGAAGCTGTTTTGACTGTTTTGAAAATGTGGAAAACACATAAATGATCTTCATCTTGATTTTTTCTGCCCCCACCAACAATATACTTTCCCCAACCATAACATAGACCATATCTGAGGTAATACATATAATTCTGTGACAAATCCACTTCAGCCTTGGTAATGCCCTTCGTTTTGACTTCAAAACATTCACTGACTCTCATGGATTTGTACTATTTAACACCCAGATAAAGGTAAGCTGTCTTTTTTAATAACGATGGATTACATTTTCTCGTTACATGCTCAGATTCAATTGGATTTTTCAGTTTGAGCACATCTATTCCAGAGAAAACAGTAATGCTAGTGTGAGAATAATTGTGGTTATTAGAAAGGTAAACAAGATAAAACAAAAACTAACACAAATGGAAATTAGCTGATTAAATTACTGCTACAAAGGGCATTTTTTTTTCTTTTCAGGAGCAGAAGGGTGCTATATTTTCTATTCCTTTTCCTTGACAAGTATATTATTAAAACCTTTAGAGCCAGACTGTGGTAGTTGCCTTGTGCAAGCAGAGAGGGACAGCAAAGAATCTACACCACCCCACCCCCCGTGTCTCCTGGGGCAGGGACATCTTCCAGTTGCTGCCTATATGCTCTCCTGAAGAGGGCTTTTCCTCCATAATACTCCAAGGAAAGCAAAGGGAAGGCAAGGTCATGAATCTGAAAAGCAGTAAGCAAAGTGTCTGCTGCTCCTTCCAGAAGTGGGCACGCAAGAGAGCTATGTGAACATATTCCGTTCTGTTGATCACATATGAGTGATCCTGGTCTACCCTGCTCAAATTCTTGAAAAACAAATCACATCACCATCATAGCCTTAAGCTATATGTCAGAAAAAGCAGTGAGCTGGAAGAGAACCTACCTATGTTTTGTGATACCTAGTTTTCAGGTGTTTGAATAAGGTGGAAGAGTAGGTGCCTAACTCCATTTAGATACCTAGCAGCTAGAATAGCATCTGGTCCTTTCTGAAGCTTCCTCAGGATCAGGATGTGAAGACAGAAAGTGATCTCTTGCTCCATGCTTTTCTTAGCATGGGGACAGGCAGTCTGGCCTGCAGGCCAGATTTGTCCAGCAGTGGACTCCATTTCCCCGCAGCCCCTGCCCAAATGGCTGGGGCCAGTTTTTATGGAGACCCAGCAGTCGCGTTGTGATAGCACAGGCCTGGGGTTTCCATGGAGACCAGCCCCAGCAGTGCTGGCAGGGTATGTGGCAGGGCGGGAACCTGCTCCGGATCCAGGCTGGGATCTTGCAGTGGTGAGAGCATGGTCTGGAGCTGGAGCACAGCCATGGCAGGAGTGTGCAGGCAGCGGATCGTGACTCTGCCTCGGCTCCACACCATGCTGTCACTGCTGCAAGGAGCCAAGCCAGAGCTGCAATCCACTGCCTGTACACCCCTGCCCAGAGCGTGTAGGCTGCAGATCGCAGCTCTGCACCAGCTCTGCACCAGCTCTGCACCATGCCGTCACCACTGCAAGGAACTGGGGCAAAGCCATGATCTGCTGCCTGCACACCCCTGCCTGGAGCATGCAGGCTGCAGATTGTAGCTGTGCCCTGGCTCTGGACCACACTGTCTCTGCTGCAAGATCCTACCCTGGCCCCAGAGCAGCTCTCCGCCCTGCTGTGCACCCTGGCAGCGCTGCTGGGGCCGGTCTCCACAGAAACCCTGGCCCCGCACTATCACAACGTGGCTGCTGCTGCTGGGGTCTCCATGGAAACTGGTCCCAGACATGCAGGCAGGAGCTGCTGGGAAATGGACTCTGGCTATCAGCCAGATCCACCATTTTGCCCACCCCTGTCTTAGCAGCATGGGATAGGGACGTTCAGAAGTGGCCATGGTATGGTATTGCTCCTTTTGCCATGGCAAACTGTAAGGGAGGCAAAGGGAGGGGGTGTGGGCTGAGAGCCAGGTGGGGGTGGCACAGGTCCAGAGGCAGCAGGGTAGCAACCTTACCCATCTGGGAACTTCTAAGCAGTCCTAGCTGAGCCACTCCCAACACGCATGCTCTGCCCACCCCAGCTTTGTTGCTGTTAAAGCAACAGCAGCTGAGACTATTTTGAAGTCCCTGCCAGGGTGTGGACTCTGTAGGGGCGGTGAGCAATTTCAGAGTCCCTCCTTATTGGTGCCTAGGATGGGTGCCCCTCTCATCTGTCCCTAGTTATGCTGCTGCTTTTTGTACTGTTTCCAGATGAGCTCCAGTAAAAACAGTCATAAGTCAGAACATCTGGTTGAGCATCTCCGAACTTGGTAAAAGTTCTAACCCAGACCAGAAATACATGGCTTTGGCCTTTCTCTCTAAAATGAAACAGTTCCTGTGCTGTTCCAGCTGCATCCTCGTGGCAGAAGAATCCCAAGTCTTACACGCATTATTTACTGGGGCCCCAATGCAACAATGAAATTAAGCATGTAGCTAGCCTTAAGCAAGTATGTAAAGCCATCTTCATTTAGCAAAGCATTTAAGCATATGCTTAAGTCCTACTGAAGTTAGTGAGATTTAGGTACACACTAAAAGTTGACCAGCGACTTAAATCCTTTGCCAAATTGGGAGCCAATACTTGCATTGTTTCTTTATATAGTCAAAATAGGTCGCCCTGATGCCAATATTTGAAACTTGCATTTTAAGTGCCCCCTCAGTTGAAATTCCTCCAAAGAGCTTTACAGACTGGCATATATTGTGTCATGTTCCTTTGGGCAGAATACCATGCAGCCAGCACACCTGTCAGGCCCAGCGGATGATCTGCAGGAATTAATTGGTAGGAGAGATCTGGATGTTTGTTTAGCCACCCTGTGTCAGCCATATGGAATAACATAACTTTGCTTTGCTAGGATTATTTTGCTAAAATAATATGAACATCACGTTTTTCTTCTTTAAAACATATTACAATATAATGTTGCCCTGAGAGAGGAAAAAAGGAAGATGTGCAGCCCCTCCTGTTTCATTTCCTGCTTTCACGGATTGTTGTGTTACCAGAATATTTTTATTACAGAAGAACTTGAAGCAATATACAATGTTTGTCAGAGGATTATTTATAGTCCCTTTAAGCTGAATTTCTGTAATGAAATCCATTTACAGACATTCCACAATGCCCTATGGTTACTTGCTTATGCAAATGAAATGTGACCCTTGGAATAAGCCTCTTGCCCTTGCTGTCACCCTCCCTGGCTTCAAAGGTCTCCCGACGATTGCTTTTTAAATAAATGATTTTTTTATTTAGTTAAAAAAGAAGAAAATTCCATTGCATCACAGTTTATACAGATATGTAGAAATGGGCACCCTACTGATCATTCTGCATCATAGAAGAAGAAACGACTCATTGTTTAAGCATTAAAATGTAAATCCTTTGCTTAGAATTTCTCTTATTCCACAGACATTTCTTTAGATTCTTTGGGTAACGTTTTCAAAAGTTTAGTTTTAACACTCTGACTCAGGAAGACACCCAAAGGTTTTGAACCTGCTGAATTTTCAAAAGCGTTCAAGTGCCCGAAGACCCATTTTCAAAAGTTATTTAGATCCCTAAGCCTCTTAGGTACTTTTGAAAATGTTACTCTTCATCACTTTGCCTCAGTGGGTGCATCTACAAAAGATGTTTACTGTGGAGTTGCCTAATTAGCTCCACAATAAATGTCTCAGCATCTACACATGCAACCCTGTTAGACCAGAGTAAACTAATTTACTCCACCACAGCACACATGTAGACATTGTTGGGGCTGGCTGGGGCACGATGGTGCTTCGGTGCAGGGACTGCCTACTGGCTAGACCTGCACCCAAGCAGCCTTATGCTCCAGCTGCCCCCTCCGCTACATGTTGAGCTGGGTTGAAGCAGCCATTCACAGAGGAAAATGATAGACAAAAGAAGTAACCATTATTTTTCCTGGCCGTAAAAATTTCTTGACTCAGGAATGTATTATTCCACTTCCCTCCCATAGCTACTTGTTTCTCACTGGCTGTAGTTATCACAGTGGCTGGAAGGAAGATAGGACAAGAATGCTTTCAGGCCCTACATAGCCTTCTATGCTGGTGCCTATATATGTTGATAAGATGCTGTGCGATTTGGTCAGCAGCGTCAAGATCTTTGTGTGTCTTCCTCACTCAGAGTGTTAAAACTAAAGAAATGAGATGAGCCACAAAAATTATGTTTGTGCAATGAGGGGATTATGGGTTTTGTTCAGGAATCTGAAGGGACCAAACTGAAATTTGGAGGACTTAAGCAAAATGTCAGAAGTGATTGCTTTTTTAACCATAGAGTCTTGTTTGATTAATTAATTTCTCCTGGTTGGTGAAACTATTGAAGTTCTTTCCTTACATGTATTCCAAGCATATTTGTGGTGCTTGGCATCCTGTTACAACTTAGTACCTTAGTCTGGAGAACATTTTTATATGATATATTTTGAAAACTGATTATTGTACATTTGCTTTTAAGTATGCAAAAAGAGTAGCTTTCTGGTTTCAAGGGTGTAGGTAAGTGGTAGGAAGGGCAGTGTGGCAGGGTTTTCTACATTTTTTTAAAGAACAAAGATCTTGCAAAAAGCCTATAGCAAAAGCATTTGTTTCTGGTTTTATGAATGATACCCATAAGCAAAAGAAACTTACTTTAAATGGCCCAGACTATCTAAATGACGTCATCTCAGCTGGAGTGTATGCCACAAGCTCAATGGTACTTTCATAGTTTAATTTATTTTTTTAAAGAACAGCTGCATTTTAAGATGGAGGTTCATTGCCTAGACTAGCAAAGAGTAATTGTGGATATTTCACTGTTTTGGTATTATTGGAATTGCACTGTATCATTTCCGTAGGTCAATAAAAGCAGGTTCCACTATATTTACTTATTGCTGAATTTAGCATTTTCTCATCTTAAGTATCGTTTGTATCTTAGGGCCATACTTCAGCTAATGGACAGCCATGGCCTTGCCTTCTCCCTGTTCTATTAGGGGCATATGGAAATAGAGAGGAAGTAGCCCTCATGCTTCTCCAAACACAGAACTGCATCCTGTATAGTCCATTCATGAGCTCCGCATAGATGTGTGAGAAGAGGTTCCTTAGGTCCCTATACACAGCAGGCACGTGTTCTTCAGTTAGCACCAATGTATGCTGCTTTTCGCATCACAGTGAATCTGTTCCTGAATTCCCACACATGTAGATGCCTGCCTAGGGTAGGTTTACTCTAGAGTAATTTAGAGTAAACCCACCCTGCTGCATTTGCACATGTAGATGCACCCACTCACTAGTTAATTAGTTCAAACCTGGAATTTTTTTCCACAGCAGGTAGTAGAGGAAGTATACGCAGTGCTAGTTGTCCTGCAACATCCTGGAGGAAGAGAATAAGAACAATGTATTTATAAGTGCTGCTGCATCTAGCTAATCACAGATAGGCTACTTTTAGGAGGGGAAATAGTAGACTAATATAAATAACCCAGAATGCCTGCAGTACATGAGAAGGCAATAGATACTATATTTTAAACTACAATTAGAGAAGGCAAAAATCTTCATTTTGTAACTCTATACACCACATGACTGCAAATGTAATTATTTTGTGTGTGCCAATTCCATATTAAGTTGAATTACAAGGTGGTTGGTTTAAAAAATTATCCAAGTTTCAGGCTTAGCAAAAAGGTAGAAGTCTGCCATTGCTGTACAATCCAAAGAACTGGACTAGCTCTCTCCAAATGGACTAATATATAGTAGTCTTTTTTTACAAAAGGCTGTTCTGTTTCACAGTAGTAATCAACTGGATACATTGTTTTCCTGAAGGAGCAAAAATCTGAGAGTGAAGGTCATAACAGGGAGTCAGAATTAATTCTGAATGTCTGTAGCACCATGGAGAGAAGCACAATTCCTATAGCCCTCAGGCACCGTGTCAGAATTGTGGACTTAGCCTTAATAGATTATTCTGTGTTTTTTAAATCACTTAAAGTCCCAAGCATACTTGAGTGTCCCACATTTCCTACTTCTGACCAGTCCTATCAACGTCCTTTATCCCCTCACTGCTCCTGTAGTTACCTGGAGTGTACATGCACTATCTTCACTGCAATTGGTCCCCCAGAAGTGTGACTCACTGAGACAGACTTACTAGTAAGGAGACTAGAAAGGAAATGCAAAGGAGTTATGGAGTCCCATGGAAGAAGAGTGGATTTAGGAGCCAGTGGAAGGAAAGATAAATATGCATCAAGTAAGGAGTTGGGAGGGAGAAATCAGGACTGACTGTGTAAGGAAACTACTACTAACTCTGGGAATAGCAGAGACTGGGAGTGTGAAGGAGATGTGGACAGAGACAGTGAGTCCAGAGAGGGAGAAAGGGGATCCCTTGGCAAAAAAAAAACAACTGGATCTGGGATGAGAATATGGGGAGTGGGGATTGGGTAGATTAGGATCCAGGTGTTGGGAAAAGAAAGGACTAGATTTAAACTAAGGATTGTTTGCCAGGTATAATGAAAAAGCCAGGGGAGAAAAAAGCAAAACAGTCTATGCCAAGACTCCTTTCTAGAGGCTGGACTGGAACCCAAAATCCCTGATTTGCAGTAGTGCACATCACTCGGAGCTGCAAAGGAAGATGTGCTAAAGATATATAAAGTGCTATGTAATGCTAAGTAGCCTGAACATCAAGGTTAAAGGCCTCTCAAATTGGGCACCCACAATTAATGAATACTATTGATCATAATCTCTCCGTGATTCAATTCCCTATTTATAACATGAGGAAAATAGCAACCCCACACCACACAAATTAATATTTATGAAGGATTCAGATACTTTATTCCTGTGAGCCACAGAAAATCCCACAAGAAAAATTAAATCTGAATTCACAGTAAGGTTTGAATAATATGTAATAAATAAGAACTAAGACCATATATTAAACAATGATGATAAAGCAAAATATCTTTTATTAAGCAAGCACTATCTGTTGGGAGTACAAAATGAAACATGAGCCTGATGAAACCACAGAATTAAGTGTATTATAATGCATACCACAAGGGGTCCAATTCTACTTTACAAACAACCCTAATTCTGGCATTTCCTAATTTCCTAATCCTCTGCAACCTCAGTAAAATTATGTTAATGTAGGTTTTGGTATATAACAGAAATGTTATTGTACAAATATGAGACAATTTTCTGTTACATTTTCCAAGATTCAAAATTTTCGAGGAAAAAATACCATTTCTCCACTAAATTTAACAGCACTTTCTCAAAAGTATATACAGCCCAAATGAGCAGGGGATTTCCACAGCTAGGGAAATCTTTGTGCCCAGAAGTATGTTCTAACTTTCTTAACATATGCACAAATTTTCTGGCTTCTATGTGGAAGCAGTGGTATAACACACCATTATATACCCAAACAGTAAGAACGCACTAATACACACATCCCAAAGTACTTCTCAGTCCTTAATCCCACTGGCTTCAAACAGATTTTGTCCAAATTCAAAGTTGAGTAAAATCTGACAGGGGGCTGAACCCAGGTTTACAAAGATTTGGAATTTCTCACCCTGTTCTAGAACAGATCTCAGTAGAATTTCCATTGGACTCGGTATAGTTTCAGTGTCATATCTGATTTCTTTCTCACACCAAATTGGTAACCTCTGAAAAATGACTTAATTCAGGCAAGATTTCTCATTCATCCTGCCTCAGTTCTCATTTCATAGAATCATAGAAGATTAGGGTAGGAAGGGACCTCAGGAGTTCATCTAGTCCAACCCCTGCTCAAAGCAGGACCAGCCCCAACTAGACTATCCCAGTCAAGGATTTGTCTAGCTGGGTCTTGAAAACCTCCAAGGATGGAAATTCCACAACCTCTCTAGGTAACCTGTTCCAGTGTTTTACTACCTTCCTCTTAAGAACTTGTTTACTAAACTTGTTGTGAAGTATACCATTACACTTCCCTAAAACACAAAACTCCTCTTTGACCTGTCTCCTGCATTTCCATTTATAGATGATGGAGAAGATATTAATGCAAATTCTCCTCTGGGATCCTCCTAGCCACACATTACATCTGGTACTGACTAGTCTTACCACAAGCTTTTAACCCCACTCCTTTCCACATATCCACCACCCTCTCATCTAGGGGTTCTGATGTTTTCAGGCTAAGCTTGCTAGGTTAAGATATATGCAGGAGTATAAGTGCTGCTTACACTTGTCCTAGTAATTAACACTGCAGTATAGAGACAAAAAAAGTCTTAAGTCCTCTAGTGCCTTCCCACAGTTCTCCCTGTGCTCTTATAAGGGCAGATAAGTTCTTTCAGAATTCATTAGGAAAAATCATAGAAAGATTCACCTTCCTGTAAAAGAAAGAACTGAGGTGTATGTTGAAAAGTTCTAGTTACCCACACAGCTGAGTGTGTCATCAGTAGTTTTGCAGGGTGGTTGCTCACACCCAGAATAGCCCAGATGCTCAGGTACTGATACTTAACACCTGAGTCAGTGCTAATGAAGACGTAAACAGGAACTCATCATAATCTTCTTCTTCAGAGGTTCTTGTCCCAGTTTCATGCAGAAAACAGTGGCCTACCTAGCTACCTTGCATTGCTTCTTCCCCACTTTCAAGTAGCTATGACAACCGTGCACCTGCCACAGAATTGACTGGCCATTGAATGCTACAGCAAGGAATGGTGAGCCTTATAGTTTCTACATGAACAGTTACTACCTACTTCTGTAGCCACCTCTTTTTTCTATGTTCTTCAGCTTTTTGGCTATTCATGTTCCCATCTCAACATAAAATGAATCCCAGACTCTTCAGTTTGAAATACAAAAATATCGATTTATTACAAAATATTCTTCATTGTAAGATCTTCCTACTAGAAACTGAAATAGTGATAGTATGCCAACTTTTGATAATCCCTACTTAAAGACTTTTTGAGAAAAGATGCCAATCTAAATAATATACCTAACAAAAACAAAGTAAAGGTATAAGATGGAATGGAGATAGGATTAACAAAAATCCTTAAGGAAGCTAAGCACCACAATTTACCTTATTTTTCTTCTGATTTTCAGCCCTTTTTTATTCAAATATCAACTAAAGTGCAGAGGAGACATACCTAGCTGTCATCAGCTCACTATACACTACTTTGCAAAGTATGGGTAAGCTTAAATTCTTTTCCTTGAATGTAACTCATTTTTAAAACATACCTCATCCCTTGCTAAAGGTATATGGCCTCCTCTGGCAAACCTTCACTCATGTAATCAGTGGAGCTATTCACATGAATAAAGACTTCCACTGAGTGTTTATAGCATAAGGATCCAATGAAACCACTTGTGCCAAGAAGGACTACACACAAGTAGTTTTCAGGATTCAGGACATAGGTTCACTGTGAACAGCAATCCCAATGTTGTGCATGTTGTTAAATGGAATGTTTTCTTTGTAAACCTACAGCCTCCTAGTATATTTGCCTGAAAACTCAGTTTAATGCCTTAAAGTGTCTCTTTTGACCTCACAAAAGTAGTAATGTATTTTCAGTAGCTCTATATACCCAGAGCTTGCTAGGGACTGACATTTTTAATCTTGAAAAGCAATTCACTTTTTTTCAATGTTAACTTAAAGATGATTTAAGTCCTTAAAATGTCATGAATGGTGGTTACATTAGAAAAAAAAGGAAGATCCATTTGATGAAAAGTAATTAGATCAATGAAATTATTGTACAGCTAGAGCCACAGTATTCCTATTACTCTTGAACTAATTGTGTGTTAGGCGATGGCAGAAATCTAAGGATGATATTGCTAGGAAGCAGGACTACCACAAGCCATGCAGAATGGATGTATTTTTTCTCACCTTTAAGTATGTTATTCCTATATTCTGAATCATACCTTCCCTTGGGAATACCATCTAACTTAATTACAGTTTTAGGGAAATGGGAAATTATATTGCTGTGTTTCAGCCCCTAAGGATGCACACTTCATTGCTAAGGAATTTTGTAAAACTGAGACAGAACCAATCTTGCTTTGGGACTGCTCTTTTAGAAAAGCACATCTTTCAAAGTCCTTTGATGTGAGAGCATCCGACATTCTCTAGATGGAAAATGTGACTATGGAAACAAGCAACATTACACACATCGCCTCTATATATTGTTGTACTAATCTGTCCCACAAGAATTTTTGCCTGCGTTGAAAGTGAAAACAGACATTTGGTTCCAAGTCATTGTTTGTAATTTAATAAAATGATGTGTGCCATGGCATCTTTTGTGCTGACTGCACTATCATGGTATTAGGATAAGTCATTCCTCCACAAAACAAAACAGGATGTTGCCATGAAGATGCTACACCTGTGACCCTTTGAAATTTTAGAGGAGACAAAAATTAAACTTCAAGAGCTAAAAAGTATGATACATGTGTTTGTCTATGTGTGTACATACACAGTACGCACACACACATGTATGCATGCCACCCCCCACCCTTTGGATCCATCCCTATATGTAGGTCTAATTGCTTTACTGGGTTTAGGATTTTGCTTGTCTTAAATTATTTT
The DNA here is from genome assembly GCF_030867095.1 of Alligator mississippiensis. Taxonomy (NCBI): domain Eukaryota; kingdom Metazoa; phylum Chordata; order Crocodylia; family Alligatoridae; genus Alligator; species Alligator mississippiensis. Next base: position 126,420,749 of record NC_081825.1, on the reverse strand, counting down.
TATGAAAATCTGTGTAATGTTAATAGAATAAATGAAATGAGAATACAACTAAACCCAGACACAATCCAAAAAGCCCAACTGTAACCCTTGAACTAGGAACTCTGGGTCTGCAAACCCTAACCTTGCAGTCTTGATGATTTTTGTAACATCCTTACAGTCCATAAGATGTACAGTCCTTACAAAAGGGCCTACCTTGAGGACCACTGGCCACTTTAACCAAACCCAAGGGCTTCTGCTCCCACCTCCACTAACCGTAGCTCGAGATCCTGGGGCTCCTAGTCTCAGTCCTAAGCCTAGCTCCCTGGTGGCCTATGAAGAATATGGAAATTGTCTACATTATTTAATGAATTGGCCACTTCAGTTTCCCTACTGCCTGTGTACTGGTAAATGCTAGAGTAGAATGAGTCAATCTCTACCCTGGAATGAGGTAAGGGAGATGTGGGCAAACACTGTATTAGTCTAAGTTGGTACAAAATCAGGAGGTGGTTGGAGTTATATATCTAAAGAAAGAGCTCTTTGGCAAAGAAAACAGAAGCATCAAAGTTTGGATAGCAAATGTGAACAGGCAGGAACCTGTAAGCAGGAACATATTGATGTAGTAAGGGGAGCATTTAAAAGTGTTGTTACAGCTCAGCAGTGTGGAGGAGACAGAGATAGGGAAGATATTTTTCAGGGGCATGTGATCCTACTCTTACAAACCCCAGACCCTAGACTGGGACCCTTTACCTAACCTTAGCCTCTCTTTTTTTGCCTGCCCCATCCCACACCCTAGTGCATGGACCCCTGCTTTTCTCAACCTTAACTTTGGTCGCTTGTATGAAACTGACATCAACTCTGGGGTCACCATCTATCATAAACATAGCTATTTGACCTATACCCTAACCCAAGCCCACAACTACCTATCTGCTGACTAATAGTAAGGAATGGCTTAGAGCTGTCTTCTTGGAAAGAACAATAAAGTACCGTACATACAAAAACACAATATTCAAGCTAATGGGTAGATTGAATGAGGTTAAGAAAATGTTTACAATCCTGGAGCGCTAATTCTGCAGAAATTCTTTTGGTCCCAGGAATGGCTGTGAGTAACTGTTTCCCTCATTCATTTAGAGTTAACATTTTACGTTTGTTCTGTTATTTTTTATGTGGCTAGCAATTGTCTCATCCTCTTTTTTTATCTGCTTTATAAAGTTTAACTCAATTGTCCAGCATACCGTTCATTTCATGTCTTTTTCTTTTAATAATTGTGCATAGTCCAGAAGTCACTTGGCACATAGAAAAGAGAATGTGTACTCCAGTTGCTGTATTTTTTCATTCATTTCTGTGTTGGGTTAGTGTGACAGCTCACAGACGGAAAATCCAGCTCCACAATTCCCATTTTCTTCTACTTTTCTCTCAGAAAATGCAGGGCAGAATCTGGCCCCCCTACTTCAAAAGTAGGTGAGTCAAAATAGTAAAGTTACCACCCCATTTCTAAATACAGGAGCTTGTGTAGGATGGGAACCTGTTCTGGTCCACATCCACCATTTGTCTCTTCAGCAACAGTTCTCTTGAACTTTAGGAGCCTGATTCTGCTCACACTAATATCATAAGACAAACTTCTATTGCCTTCAATTAGCTGTTAGTTATTCCTATTTAAAAAAAAGGTGGGGAGGAAAGGAGAGGTTTGGGGTTTTTTTAATTATATAGAAGTCATAATATCAGTACTATAATAACAGCTTTCAAATTCACACAGAGACAGGACAAATATCTGTACTGTGGATCACCTTAAAGGGTTAATAGAGCATAATATATTATACATATATTTATACCAGAGGCCAGAGGAGGAGTAGTTTCATTCCTTAATCATCATCACATTTATAGGACTTCTATCTTCTTTTGCTTGTGTGACCCCCTCAGTCAGAAAGGCCAAAGTAAATAAAGGTCAAGATAGATGTCACCCAAGCAATTACAAAAGAGAGAACTTGGACGTGACCCTCAGATTAGAAATGGTGACCTGTCACAGCAACAGGGGAAAACCTGCTCTGCTGCCTTTTTATCCAATACAAACTACAGTTGTAGCCTTAAAATGCACTATCATTTATTTGCATTTTAATCTCTTCCACCCCTAATGGTGGGCTTGCCCTCTCATCTCCCCTTCTATATAGGCCATAAACAGTGGGCTAAAGTGCCCCCATATCTTGAAAAGAAAACCTAAGAAAACCAGATAAAAATCACATTTTGCTGGATATTAAGAATGAAACTAACACTAAACAAATTGTACATAAATCCGATACTCTAAGAAGCAATACTTTAGGGGTTCTAGGTCTCCCATTCGAGTTTGTGGGAGCTTCTCATCAGCTAATGCACAGGGCTCAGATACCAGAAAGATGGGCATGACATAAAAATCTAAATAGATTAAATGTGCCCATAGCTTTGATTCTTAAATTCATTATTCCATTAGACGTCTGTACAGTCGTAAGAACATATACAAGTAATAAGTTTGGGTTTTGTATTTTTTAAATGATGAATGACAGGAATATTTCAAACATTCTTGATATTTTTATTTGTACACAAATAATTATTTCAATTTTAGTGTAGTTAATACTCTGGGGTATTTGTATACATGGATGTGACGCAGCGCTGGGAACTTTTAAAAGTTCTCAGCACTGCATCGCATGCATTTGTATAAATAGTGACATGAGCGTCAGCACTGAGAAAATGGCAGCAGTGCACTTTTGAATTAAAATATATCAAAGGTGTTTTAGTTCAAAAGTGTACTGCCACCCTTTTCTTAGCACTGACACGCATTTTGCCATTTATACAAATGTATGCGACACAGCGCTGGGCCTGTCAGTTCGCGTGCTCCACAGGCTTGCTTAATCGAGTCTACTCTGACATACTGGATTTCCAGCGTGTTGGAGCAGACAAAGGTACATGTATAAATGCCCACAGTTTTTTTAAAATATAAATCCAAGGTTTCAGTCCCAGGATCCTACAGGTGTATGAGCTCATTATCCTACTTTAAGTTCTTGTGAAGTATCTGCATTACCACTTTGCCAAGGACAATCAAGGCTAATTCAAGTTAATTGCCCTTCAAACAGTATATGTAAACATTTGTCCTGGACTGTTTTGATGCGAGTCAAAACCCAGGAAAATCAGCCACGGATTAAACTGGTCACGTTTTCAGCCTTGGAGAGAGATTTCAGGCAGATGTCACTTTGTTTAATGAGAAAAAGGGATATTTTCTACAAGCAGCATCAACGTGGCCTGTAAAATTCCAGGGTCTATTCTTTTATTAATTAAAACAAAGATGAAAAACTGCACATGCTAAGAAACCATACATAATGTTTCAAATTTGTTTCTGAAAATATAATCCAAAATATACAGATTAAACAGAAGGCAGGCCAGAGTTAGACTAACTCATTCAGACGGGCATGACCTTTGGGGCTAAGTACAGACAGTCAAAAAGCCCAAGGCTGAATCAATTCAGTCTTCACAGGTTAGTCTAAGCTGCAGAGATTAAACCGAGAAGCAAGTAACCAGACATTCACTTTTGATTCAGGTAATGCAGCCACATGCCTCCCAACCTGTCAGCCACTGCCAAAGGAAAGGGAGTGAAGCTCCAAGGCTTTTCCCCTCCTCCCTGCTCTAGCAGAGGGGGCATGGGTAGGTCCCCGCCTGGGACTGAGGCCAGGGGAGGAATGATTTGAACCCACCCATGGCCCACATGAGACCCCAGCCCAGATCCACCTGGGTGAGGGGGCAGCACCTGCCAAACTTCTGCCTCCCTACCCCTGCACCTACTCCCCACTCAATGGAGGGGACACATCTCCTGCGAGACTGAGGGGGCAGGTGGGGAAAAGGTAGTGGCATTGAATTCATAAAAGCTTGAACAAGAAAAGTTCTTTCTCTGAAGCAAGCATGTATTGAACAAAGCAATCTGCAACCTCAAACACACATCAAAGAACAACCAACAATCTTTCCCTAAGCTAAGATGCAACCCAGTAAAGCACAGTGAGATCACACACAACTTAGTCTAATTTAAAATGGAGTGTAATAAACCAAAAAGAGAAGAGGAAGCCTGGCATAAGTCTTATGTAATCCTGGGGCAGTGTCTCATACAGCCAGGCCTTCAGAAAGTCTTTCTTGGGGAGCCAACAGTTGGTCTTAGCTGTTGGAGTAGAGATCCCACAGGCCTCCTCTCTACTCAGGTTTTTACAGGTGGACTTGCACCCCTTCTCTCCCTTGGGTGCCTTGACATTAGTATGCTTGTCACCTGTAGCAAATTTGGCAGGACTCTCATCATCCATTGTCTTTTGTCTCTTCTTAGGTATTTCAGTCTCCCATCTTTTATGGGTTCTGCTTTATAATATAAATATAGTTCTCTGCTTTCTTTTGTCACAGCAGCCAAAGCAGTCTGGGGCAGTCCTGTTCCTTTAGACCTATCTCCAGCACATACATGTGATTATGGTGTCAGGTCTTTGCCAGCACACTGATCTGGGGAAGGGATGATTAAACCCTCTCCCAGACCCCAAACCCCAGCCAGGGTTTGCCTGCGGGGTGGAGACAGTTCCTCTCAGGCTGTTGCCCACCCATACCCCACACCCCAGTCAAGCGGAGAGCAGGGGGCATGACTGAGTGGGAGAAGGGGGATTAAAGCCCCTCCCAGACCCTAGACCCCCACCAGAACTTGCCTAGTGAGGGCAGTCCCTCTCAAGGATTGCCTGCCCAAACCCCATGCCCTGCTCGAATGGAGAGCAGGGTGTGTGGCCAGCACACTGAGCTGAGAAAGTAGGGATTAAAGCCCCTCACAGACCCCAGCTGAGGCTTGCCCCACACCCTGTCCCATGCCCTTGCCCCCTCCACTTCAGTGGGGATAAGTCTGGCAGAAGCAACCCCCCACCCTGGGAAACCCCAGCTATGTTTCCCACCCCCAGCCTCTTGTCAGCCAGCTGTCCCTGCTCCAGCTAGAGAGCAGAGGAGCAGGCCCAACCCTGCTCTCTGGAGCAGACAGCACAGTACAGCCCATGGCTGCAAAGCATCCTGGTATGCTGGCAGACTCTGATTTAACTTGAACTATTAAGGGGTCTGGGACCGAAGTTTCATAAGCTGGTTTGACCTAAATCAGTTAAGTCTGATACTACATTCAGCCAGGTTTATTTTATACCAGTTTCAGCCATTTTGAAACCAATTTAGGTGCACTGAACTTCTGTTCTGTTACAGATTTAGGCCAGTTTCTGATCACTTAAACCAGTTTATGTGTAACTTCTGTTCGTAGCCTGGCAGACAGCTTATTTACAAAATACCCCAAGTTTGAACAAAATATATCAATCTTCATCCTGTATTGCTAAATCTGATTTCATAACCACTGAACTACAACAAAACTATGAATGAACAAGATAAGATCTGGTGTCTGCCTTGGCATGATGAGTGTATGAACATTCTGGAAGGTGTGGTTTGATTTAAAGAAACCATAATTGCTCAAAAAACAAATGTGTTGAAATTGGATACCTAGGAGTGGTATTCTTGATCAATTTAATCTCTGTGGTTGTCTAATCTGAATCACAAAGAATTTAAACTACTTGTGGTCAACATTCATTCATCTGCCCTGTTCATGAATATATACTGTCTAAGACTGAGCAAACAGGGACAACCCACATACTGAAATAGCAATGAGACTTAGTCCTATAAAACAAGTTTAATGAACATTTACAGAACATTTTTTTTAAAAGGGACAAAGTTATAATCAGAAAGTCATTTTGTTGTACATTTTGTGCATGTGGACTATATGGAAAGTTATACAACATTTTTATAAATCTAAATATATATCCAGAGCAGTCATGCCTGGATGAAATCAGTGCATAGGTCAAGGGTCCAGTCATTTCACAATGAAGGCAAAAAGTATATACTCAACAGCAGCAGTGTACACTGTCCACCAATCAAAGTACTGGTATGAATGAAACAATGGTCCTGAATCCGCAGGGCATGCAAAGGGCCATAGCCAGGGTACAGGCAACCTTAGTTTTGGCATTAACTGACTTCTGACTGTGTCAGTTCAGTGCTTTTGTACCATTGGCATTATGGCACAATTGTGTGTTCAATGGTACTTAAAATGTTTCTGTAATATTCTACTTGTGTGAAAGAGATTCTTGTATTCTTATGTGAGGGGAAAAAGTGCATTATGTCACAAAAGACTATTCTAATGCATGTGCACAAGGGGATATGCAGGTAGTATATCCTAGCTTTTGAGTACTTGACTTTGCACTATTAATCTAATAGAAAAAACTACTTTAATACCTATACTATATAATACTAAATACTATATAAAATACTGGGATAATTTTCCTCTTTGAACTTATCTACCATCTGGATTGAATCAAATAGGTATGTATTTTCTTCAAAGCTAAGATCAATTTCAACTCCATGTTCCTGCCACCTTTCCTTAGGTAAACTTTGTTTTAGCTCCTCTAATAATCTGTGAGTTTATCTCAATGATGGGAAATCACACATGTCAAAATGAAAAAAAAAAAAACAAGCTAGTTACAATGGTGGATATGATTGCAAGAGGGAGAAAAACAAACAATGAATACACTAACCTCATATCATTAACTCTTGAGGCCTTGTTACTGTTAATTGTGGGTGGCTCCTGGAGCTCTTAACCCTGGATTGTCCACATGTTAACACCTTTAAGTGTCTTAAGGCACAATGTGAAATCTGGGACAGTAAGCCCCCACCCCCAACTGCTGCAGGCAGAGATGGGGATGGAACAGTGTTCTGTAGCTTTGGTCTTACTATTCAGGCAGCTAAGGGAGTCAAGAGCCCATTAATAACCCATTGTTTCTTTACTTCACAGATGTTAACAATCATCTCCCCCTTTTAATGGCCATTCCATTAATCAAGCTAACCTATTTTAGGATGGTTTTGCTATTTGCTAAGGCATAGGCGATGCATAGGGGGAGGATGGGGGGGCACATGCCCCCCCCAAATTGACCCTCACCAGCTGGGGCATGGGGAACGCCAGCTGGTGACCCCCCTGAGAAGTGCTGGCAGCTCTTCTGGTTTCTTCCAGGGTCAGCAATCGGCAGCTGCCCCCCCCCCCCAGTTGGTGATCGGCCACTGATGCCACCTCAGAGCCTGGAGGCACCAGTTGCCCATGTGCTAAAGCTTCCTATTTCACAGCTTGTGCAGCTCTGCCTCCCTGCCCCACACCTGGGATACTCTTTAATTTTCACCAGTCAGCAGGGACTAAGCTCTGAAATCCAGAACTGTCCCAGCCTGGACATATGGGCTAGGGACAGAAATTACACATAAACCAGTTTAAGCAATCAGAAACCAGTTTAAACCTATAAGAGAACAGAAATTCAGTTCACATAAACTGTTTTCAAAATGGCTGAAACTGGTTTAAGATAAACCTGGTTGAATGTAGTATCAGATTGTGCTGATTTAAGTCAAACCAGTTTACGGAACTTCTGCCCCAGATCCCTTCCTGGTTTAAGTTAATTCACAGTCCCCCAGCATCCCAGCTTTGCGGCCCTAGGTTGGGCTGGGCTGGGCTGTCTGCTCCAGAGAGCAGGGTTAGTCCCACCCTTCTCCTCCATAGCCAAAGGGAAGCCATCACTGCTTTGGCTGATTGAAATGGCAGGGTGGGGGTGAGAAACCCTGCTCTGTGGTGCCACACTCGCTGCTGGAACAATAGAAGCGGGCAAAGGGGGAGTGTGGCCAGATACTGGTAGCCTGAAGGAAAACAGGGGTTAATCCCTCCTCCCTCCCATCTCCCACTGGCATGGGACCCTAGCTTGGGTCTGCCTGGCTTTTCCATATGCTTGCTGCTCGAGCAGCAAGAGTGAGAGCATGGCCAGACCCCAGCCCTGGGCCTGATGTGAAGCGGGGAGGGTGGGGGGAATCACAGAGAAGCAGGGTTGATAGGGACCTCCAGAGGTCCTCTAGTATCTAGTCCAGCCCCTGCCTGAGCCCTGGCCAGACCCTCCCGTTCAAGTTTTGCTTATAGCACCCACAACTGAGAACATCTACCAGGGGGACTCTGCACTGCTGAGGGAAAAAGCCATGAAGGGCTTCCTGTGGCCAGATTTCCCCCATCCCTTCCCCACAGCTTGCTGGTTCAATTTAGTCAGATTAGACTAACCTACAAAGATTGAATCAACTCAGGCTCAGGCTTTTTGAATGTCTGTACTTAGCCATGGTCACCCTAAGCTGATATATATGTGTGCAGCTCAGAGTGTAACGTGGAACAAGGCCCTTAGAATTACATGTACCGCGATTCATAACAACAGAGCCCTTGCAAACAACATTGACTTTCAAGTTAAATCTGTTTAAAATAATGTAGACTGAGGTTGAATAACAAAAATTGTAGTGTTTTCAAATAGGGAATATCACATTTAAAATCAAAAAACATTACTTGTTACTTTTTTATAGCACTGTGTAAACATTATCTAACAGATGAATGAATTAAAGAATCAAAACTATGGCTCAAATTTAGCCCTCAGATCCTATTCTATTTAGATTCTAAAACAAATATCATCTTTGTCTTTCAATTCATTTACTTTAATAGAAGAGACATGCTCTGATACCCTATGATAGTCCTTTGTGTCTTACTACAGGCAAATTATGAGTTTAAGGAAGTATACCTGGAAAAGTAATGATGAGTATGATGACTCAGCTCTCCAAAGCTGGTTACTGAAAATTATATTTTTTTCCTCCAAGTGTTTGAACTGCAGTATTCAGTTTAAATTAAGAGCTTGAAATTTGATTGGTTACAACTCATATGGTGTTTCACTTTTGGCTAAGTGTGATGCACAGTGAAGAATGAGACTCAAAAAGCAAGCAGGGGAAAAAAAGTTGGGGGCCTGGGTGGAAAGAGGCTGAGTCTGGCTTGGCCAGTCAGGTCACTGTGAGAAGGGGATTGCAGCACTGTTGGGGAGAGCATGGGGGCGCCCCCTTCCCACCCCCACCCCCCGCCAAGTCCTGGCAGGAGCAAGCAGGGGGAAAAAAGTTTGGGGTCTGGGTGGAAAGAGACTGATGCTGATGTGGACAGCCAGAAGCAAGGTGCATGCAAAAAGGTGGAACATGTTTTTTGGAAATCTCATTTTTCATTAATCTAATACAAGCAATAAAATAATCAGTAAAAATTTGCAAGATTAGCACCTGGAGTCTGGAAAAATCAGTGCAGGAGAAATTAGATGAACTTCCATGGAATTCCATAGATTTACAAGTGAACCCAAGTGGCACCTGCTGGTACAATAGTTGCAAAGCAGAGAAAATCACATTTTCGGGCATAAGTCAGATCCACGTTACAAATTTAAAATGATAAAAATAACCTTCATGGAAGAAATTCAGGAGCTAAAAATAAAACATGTTGGAGGTGTTTTAAATTACCACGATGAAAAAAAACTAAAATGATGAAGTCAGCTGACAACATGGATACACAAACACTATTTAGCTAGCTTAATGGTGATTTTTGTCATGTGGACACAGGAAAAGTGTAACGTGGAAACAGGAGACGTGTCACATGGACAAACGCGCTGAGCCTTTGAATTCCTGAGGGGGCAGCAGCAGAGCAATAGATTTGGTGGTCATGTGTGAGCCACACAGTACTGGGACCACAAAGTCAACCATACCTGCATTTTTCTTAAACGTTTCACAACCAAATTATGCAATTAACACAATTTATGTTCAGATTTTGCTAAATGTGTTCTGGTATATGAAAATTGTACATCACTGATTTCTAAAGTTACCATATGTAATGAAATCTAAAGTATCCATGAAAATCTCCACCTCCAAATATTTCTCCAGCACCATTAGTTAGGAGGAAGGTATCAGTTTTTGTCCGATAAATAAAGTTGTGTGCCCTTACATTTCCTGTAGGTGAGAGATGTTCATGCAGCAGAGCAAAGTGCCTAGGATTCTTAGCTGACTTTTGATTAGTTCAATAGAAATGTTTTATTGTTGTTGTTGTTTGTGTTTGGGTTTTGGGTTGTTGGTTTTTTGTTTTTTTTTGCTTTGTCTACTATGCTACTATTTCTTCCTTGCTTTGTCTTGTGACTGAAATTAGAATACAGTATTTTTATCTCTGCAAAGTTATGGAGTAAAAGTTGAAATTTTCTTCCAATTGAAATCTAACAGCTGCTTAAAACACGATATATCAGTTATTGTAAAATAGGTTGTCAATAGTCTGCTTCCCAAACAGCACATAGCCACCCAGAAGGTTAACACTATATTTGCATTTGAATACTTTACAGGTAAAGAGGCCCTTTAGCAAGGCTGAAACAGTACTGTACCATTTTGCTCAAAATTTAATCCAACAGTAGCAAGCACAGACAGTTCAAAATGCATATTTTTGTTTAAATGTGAAGACCATCTGCTGATAAAAGACTACTTTCCTGATCCCAAGAGTATTGGTCTATAGTAAATTAAAATATAGCACCATAGCTTCTATACTTAAATTCCTATTTTTGGCTTAGGCTTCAGACTAAATTGTGCCAAGTTCTGTCAAGTGGTTTTGAAATGTGACTCAGAATATTATGACTGAATGTTTTCCAAAATTCATTTTTCTAAAAGATTTCTGACCAGGTGTGAATTGAAAGACAAATATAATAAGAAATATGTCATAAATTAGTACTTTCTGGATGAAATTCACAAATGACATTTTAGTTTCAGTGGATTCTAAAGCATGTTAGACTATTCAGTGTTAAATATTTGTGATTTTTATTTATTTTTTTTATCCAATGGCATAATACAACACAGGTAACAGAGATTTAGTAATTTGAGTTTTTAAAAAACACTGAAGGCTGTTGAACTGCCCTGAATCTAAAGACAATCACTGATGTCAGATGTCAATGGAAATTCCATGCTGAGATTGGGGTTAGTATAGACTATAGGGCCATTAAAAATATTTAGGGCTCATTCTGCTAACAACAGTCCTCTTTGTTGGAGGCTCTACAATGTTATCATTGACCTTGACACCATTATAAGCTGCACCTTTGGCACATAACACACAGTTCAATTCAGTCAATTATATCCCAGCAGAACCTTCAATAGCAGAGAATGTTGCACAAAGAGTTTATCCTAATGATTTTCTGATAAACATTTAAAAAGAAAAGATAGAGAAATTCTCATGAACAATTAAGATGAGCATGCATAACTGATCAGAGATACTCAGCAGAATAGAATTTATTTTTGCTTTACAATTACAAGATAAATCTGATGGTTTCTCCCCAACATTTAATGGTCGAGGAAATTTTTGTACTGTCCAGATTTCTAATACATCTTTATAAAGTGCTTTTTTCTCATTAATCTCTTAAGTATGGAGGTTCAACCAACTTTATGAAGCTTATACCTGAAATAACCTTTTTTAGAATATTGAAGCTATCTGAGAACAGGGTGATAAGGAAAGTAACTAAGATCTCAGAAATATTTTTTTAAATCCAGATGCTTAAAATAATACCACAATAGATTCTTCATATAATCTCTCAATAAATGCAAATGAACAACTGAGTGAATCAGAAAAAACAGCATCAGCCATGAGAAGACATAAGGATTTTGAGAGATGTGTTAAAACGTGCAGAGACGTTATGTCATTGTCTCCACACAGGGAAGCTAATTCTTCTTTGTTGAGGTTATGGAGTGGGGGAGTGGGAAGGAGATGAACAGTGCTCTTTTCTTTCTGAAAGTGACCTTGCTACCAAAAATTCATGCCTTTGTCACCCGGAAATGGAGACTGAATTCCTGCAATGTTCTCTAAGCAAAACTAGACTTTAAATATAATCAGAAAATTAAGTTAGTGTATGATGCAACAACCCAGTTGTTAAGCCGTGCGTCAGCACATGTTTCCAGTGCTCTGGTATTTTTAGTGGTTTTTCACGGGTCTCTGGATGAAACTTAACCTGTGTTACCTTTGATCTTTCATGTCTTGCAGCCCATCTGCGTGACCAAGTGCCTGTGCTACATTGCTGCAGTTCTAGCCTCAGAGCTTGATTCTCTTATATCATGCATTGGGGTGTGAGTAGTTTTGAAAAATACATTGACCCAGAATGTACAGCTGTGCTACGTGAACACCTGTAACAGCCTCATTCACAGTGGTTCATGTGAACCTTTTGTTCTGTTTTGCTTTTTTATGTATTGGACCCCTTGAATGGAATTTAGTCAGTGAAATTCAGACATAAATACTCAGCTTTCTTTTGCCACATATAAAGCATAAATGATCCATAGGTTCACTTGAACCTCAGCCAAAGTTATCTTGAAACTTGGGCCAGGTTTTATGAACTTTAGCAAGTTAGGAACTTTCTCCTGAGTTTGGCTTCATGGTGCTGCAATGTTCAGTAACCAGTGTTATAAACTATCAAGCTACACATATATGCACAATGTATGTGCGTGTTTCCATTGTCTGCCCTCTTCCATTCCTTTCCATTCATTTGCTTAAACTTACCTTATTTAAACTGGAAGCCTTTCATATCAGGGGTGCTCTTTCACTTTGCATTTGTACCCTCATATCAGGTAGAGCTCTGTCTACATGCTAATGTAGCCTGAATAATTTTTGTCTGTTTTTTAAACTATGCATACGTGCAAAATAGCATTTTTTCATGCTAAAATACATTATTAAAAAATAATCAGGTACACAATAGTAATAATTTGGCATTGTATTAGTCCAGAAAAGTACTTGAAAGTTCTGGGATTTTTATAATTAGATACCATAGACATAACTTAGGTTTTCATGTTTTAGGACCTGAACTGTAAACCTTCCGTGGTCAAAATTTCCACTAGAATTCCATGTATAGAGGGTTTTTCTTAATTCTGAATATAAAGTATGCTTCTCAGCTAAGAGTTTCTTGCAAGTTTTCAGTTCTACGTATTTTTTTACGCCATGTTACAGCCTTCTGGGGGCAGAAGAAGGAGGGGGGTGGCAAATTATTAGTAAAATACGTCCCTGGGGTTTGTTTGTATGGCTTTTTTGTTTTGTTTTGAGATTCTTTAAAGCTTTAGGATTTAAGGCTTGTAATTAGAGAGGGTGTAGATGATATTTGGATTATTTATGCAGTGCTCTTTAAAAAGTTAAATAAAAAAAAATAGCAGACAGCTTGTTCGTATCTAGATACATGGGCAAGATTAATTCTTACTATACCAGCACTGGAGCTTGATTAAAATGTCTTAATTAAACTGGTCTGTAATGAAAGAAAAACTGGTGTGTGTGCGTGTGTGTGTTTCAGAATATTATGGTTTATTATGAATCCAAAACTTTTCCAAGCACCACTGGAAAAGGTAGTAATATTGCATTGGTTGGGAAGATAATCCAATTTAGATAAATAACAGAGTAGGTGCATCTACGTGTGCCATTAAGGTGACATGATAAACTCCAATGCAGTTTGCACGGGAATTAACTGCTCCCAGGCTCAGTGTTTATACGTGTGCCTGGGACCACAGCAGTTTGAGCCAGGGTGGAGCAGTCCCGGGGTGGCAGCAGGCTCGGTGGGTGAGCCCTGGGCTCTGGGTCACATTGTCTGGTGGCAGAGGGGCTGGAGGATGAGAGTGGCCAAATAGCGGAGCAATGTGGCTAAGCAGCAGGCAGAGGTGTGGCCCTTTGCTGCGTGGGTTGACTGGGTACAATGTATGCCTGGGTCAGTGTTTACACGTGCATTTAAGCACAGTTATTTTCACTGCCGTAAGATAGTACTGTATTGACTTCTAACGTGGCCTTCCTATAAGAGGGAGGCATACCTTTCACCATAAGTGGCAAAAATTAGTTTGCTGTGGTCTAATAGTGCCACACATGTACACTGTGATGCTTTACATTGCAGCAAATTAGTCTACTGTGCAGTAAAGCGCATGTGTAGATGCACCCAGTGAGTACCTGCAGGCAATGCTGATGGTATGCCTCCTTCTTATAGGAAGGAAGGTAAAAGCCACATTAAAAGTCAATACTATAATTATATTTAATAAAGCAAGCAGTGTTTCCTTCTTGTGAGACTGAGAAAATCCCTTTCAGGTTTCCTTCAATAGTTATTGTAAATCCAGGCAAAGTTGTGTGTGTACACGCATGTGTGAACATGTATGCACTAGAGAGAGAGGGATGTTGATTGTATATATAAAATGTGTTTAAATTGAATAGGGTAGCCTCTAAATTATATTATAGGCTAATATATTTTAAGAGTCTTAATTCGTCAAAGGTTTACGTGCCATGCTTAACTGTAAACATGTGAATAGTCCCATGCACATAGACCTCTGCAGGATCAGCTCATTAGTATCCTCTGTGTATGTGTATACATATAAAATTGCAACCATACTACTGCATGGAACCACTTATAAATAAAAGATTCATGAAAACAATTTTGAAAACCTGCTGCGTTTTCATGACATTAATGCATCTTTGAAATATTCTCCTTGGTGAGGATGAGTTTTTATTTGCAAATGGCTGAAAAGTAATGAAAACTGTAGCTGTAACTAACCTCTTTTCTAGCATGATTAATGAAAAGATCTCAACCATGAATATAATCTGATAAAATCTAAGCACTATGACCTATATATATATATTAAAAAGTTAAAGAAGGCACATTACTCTCTTGTAGAAAATAGGCTCAGAAATAAGAATGTTACTCATAAAATACAAAAATCTGTTTTTTTACATGTTCTTCCTTATTTCTTTGACTTCTTTCCTTGTGGTATGAGGCATTCTATGAATTGTGTATATGGTTTTGCATTTCATGGAGAATAGACACGAATATGGTATATATCAGGTAGACAGATGCATGTGAAGCACACCATAATGAATTCATCAGATGATTTGTTTTATATATAAATATAAAAGAGATTACATTGATTGCTTCTGTGAAGCATGTGTTTGAATGTTTATACCTTCGTTCTCCCTTTTTGCCCTCAAAACTTTGTAAACAGCTCCATCTTCAGGCATCAGTCACTATACCAAAGAAGTATCAGATTGTAAAATTTGCCAGGAGCATTTTTCCATGCCAAGTCATTCTTATAATATAAACCATTTTTTGTTGTCATATTTAACCGTTTTCTATTTGTGTTAAGTAAAACAAATTCTAGTTAAATTATGATTAATAACACATCAGTAATTTAGAGTTAAATGTAATGCAAGGATGCTTCACTCCAAAAGAAGCTTTGTAAAGCCAAGTAATTCTGAGTTAACCTTAGAAATCCAGGTAAGAAAATGCATAGGAAATGCAGTCAAGCAACATAGTCTGTATCCTTTAGTGTTACTATGGAATAAACAGACAACAATTCCTGGTGTTTGTGACCCCAAATTAAAATTAAATGCTTTTTTTTCTTTAACCCTTGCTTTCTAACATAGTGTCGCTATATGGTAATGCTAAGGTTGTTCAGGGTCCTCTTCAGTTCAACCTCGACTCTGAATTTCCTGGTTTTCCAATGGGTGTCTGGCTTGATTACAACATTCGTGCAATGTATTGGGTCATAAAGTACCAATTTTATGTGCTCGTGACTTCAGCTGGGAAACAAACTAGCTTTGTTCCAAAAATGTTTTGATTTCATTCACAAACTCTAAGTGACAAATGGAGAGAGGATGTTGTCTTGTGATATTCATGATAATTTGGGAATGTGAAACATTAATTCCCTCTCATTTCTAGGGCTAGATTCACTGCTACGATCCACTCACATTACCCCAATCTGTAGCAGTGCAAAGCAGCCAGAATATATTGGCAAGCCCCTCGGCAGCTCACAGAGTCTCTCCACATGCTCTTTTATACATACACCAACACACTCAGAGGCCGCAAGCAGAGATGGGGGCCCATTGTGCCAAGCCAGTGGAGTTATTCATGTTTAAAGCTAATTATGAGTAAATATTTGCAGGTTTGGGGTCCAAGTCAGCCTATCGCCTTCAATAGAAGCAACATGAGTGGAGATATTTTGAGGCTTGGTCTCTCAGCACATTTTCTCCTCATAAATGAAGCCTAAAGGTGAAATCCTTACCCCCAGTGAAGTGAATGACAAAAGTTTGATTATCTTCAGCTGAATCAGAATTTCACCCTGAGGGTTCACATTAGTAAGGGACTGCGGGATTTGGCTATCACTAAGGTGTTGTAGATAGTTCATCCTATAAAAAGGAAATTAACTGGTGATATTGGAGCTCCAGCATTTTACTGAATGGACCTCTGGCGTGAAATACCAGAAAATGAAATCTATGGCTGCATCCACATGTGGGCGTATGTTTGGTTCCCTGGGGACAACTAGCAGCCTTTCCTGGGGCCCCGGGGGCATCCCAGAGGAGCAGCAGTTGAAATCCTGCTGCTTGGAACCTGGCCAGAAGCTGGAGCATGGCTCCGGCCAGCACAGGCGTCTGGCAAGGGGCACACGGGGTGGGGGGGGCACATGCCCCCCCTGACAGGGCTGTCCCTGCCACCAATGCCACCGGCAGTGTCTGCAGGTTCTTGCCAGCTCTGTCCATGCCACCGATGCCGCCAGCAGCATCTGCGGCTGCTCATCAGCTCCACCAGATCCTGCTGCAGATGCCAACACTGGCATCTGTGGGTGCCCCCCCAGACTCAGGAGGCACCAGTCACCCATGCCGGCCAGCCCAGCTCCATTTTTGAGTGGCACACGCTGCCCCCATGTGTGCCACTCCACGTTTGTTTTTTTTCCATGGGTTTTTTTGATCCCTGGATATCCAAGGGTCAGCCCCTCCCACACGCTGCTCCTTTGCAGAATGGAAAACACCTGAACTTGCGGTATGTGGCATCGCAGATGTGTCTGCAGCACCACATACCACACGGCCATGCTCATCTGGATGTGGCCTATAAGGTTAAACTCCCTCTGCATCAGAACTGGGCTGAAACAACCATTCTGTCAATATATAGATTTCCAAATACTGGAATCAATCCATTTATGAAATCCATGCATGGCAAAAAAACGGAGAAGGATAAAAAAATAGGAGTTGAGGCTTGTGTGGTATGTGTGAGAGAAAATACTTATTTCTAGAAGTTGTGGAAAATGTGAGTTTTCTTCTCAGAGAGTGTCTGTTTCCAGAACGCATGCCAGCATTATGGCCTTTTGAATGGCCATGCTGTGATAAGCATGAAGGGCATGACTTTATAAGCTGGCAGCAGTGTAAATAAGGTGTTGATTGGAAACCTACCAACAGCTAAGCTCCTAAAATCCATGGTGTTCTGCAATCAGGATAACGAGAGGGTACATTTCCAAAGATCCAATATTTCTTTTTTTTTTCCCTCTCCTTCAGATTCAGGGTTCACTCTTCCTCATTGTTTTTTGTTTGGGTTTTTTTTCCAAGATCAAGTTTCTCTCTTGGGGCACTTTTTAAAATAGCAACTCTTTTTTAAAATTGCAACCCTCTTCTTGTTCCTGATAAAAACTTAATACATTTTATTGAATTGATTACTTTTTCACCCTGTTATTGAAGGAAAAAAGACAAGTAAAAACAAAAAACAAACCCAAGGTTTAAATGCAAGAAGCAAATTTAGCCCACAGGAAGCTAGTGGTTTATCCATCTTAGTGTACTGTACAGTGTTTACAGATAGTTCTACTCATCCCAGGAGTCCCCAAAACACTGGATATGCATCATGTTGCTTTACAAATAGATTGTAATGCATATTATTAGTACATAAATTGACCACTACCTTTCTGAGAGCCTTTGATTTCAGATCCCAGTAACTTAACTTATACTGGTTAAAAAAATGACTTTATAACGAGTAATAAATCCAGGGACTCTGAGAGATGATTTAATATGTTGGGATACCTATGATTCCCCTTGACTTCATTGTGGCAGGTCAGGGACGTGAACATCATTTAGCACATATTACCACACTAAAATATGTTACTCAAGAAATCTTTTTTTGTTTAATTACTTTGTCATTTGTCTGTATAGGTTAATCCTGTCCAGAATACAAAGTATCCCATAACTCACTTGTTTTAAAAATAAGATTATTAGCTGCAGCAGTACTTTAAGATTTGGCACCCTTGTATGCATAATCAATAATAGATCTGTTTAAAATTAGAAGGACATTGCAGTAGGTTTAACTGAATCCTTTATTTATTATCATTTATAGAGCTTTCTATTGTACTCATCACCATAGTAACTTAGTGCCTCATGCACATTAATTTATCCTTGTAATGCTGCTGTGAGGTTAAGAAAGTATTACTGTTCCCATTTTACAGATTAAGGACAGAAAGATGAAGGGGCTACTCATTTTAAAATGTATTTGAGTTCAAGCGGACTATGGCTACCAAAGAAGATTTTATACCAGGTCCTCAAAAGTATTTAAGTGCTTAATTCTCAAATTAAAAGAACTTAAGTGCTTAATGCCTTTTGAAGAACCTGGTTCATAAACACTGAAGCTCTGACTTCAGTAGGATTACTCCCACATTTAAATTTAAACATCAATTTTTAAATGTTTTTCTAGGTTGGAGGCAAATTGCTGAAGGTGTGTCTACAACTTCAATTTATGCATTTTAGGCCATGCACATTAAATCTAGTACCTTTGACCACTTTTACACATGCGGCTCAGAGAGCCACTCTAATTAAAGGACCACTGCATCTCCTGTGTCAGCATCCTCACACTTAAAAATGGTGGTGGGGGTGCTTGAACTAAAGCTTAGCGAACAAGCTTCAGTTCAAGCACCCCCACTGCCATTTTTAAGTACAGGGATGCTGATACACAAGATGCAGGAGGTTGCTACAGTGTGGCAATTGCTGTGCTCCAGCAGACATGCTGGAATTCCAGCACATCAGAGCAGACTCCACACTTCTGTATAGGCATCCTTCATTGTGAGGTACTAGAAAAATCTGTGTTAGCTTATTTTAATGTGCATTAGCAAAAGAGCACAATTTTGTGACACTCTAATGTACACTTTAATACACATTAAAATAGGCTAATGTACATTAAAATGCAGGTGTAGATGCACCCTGAATGCCTTTTAGAAGGAAGGCTAAGATAACATGCCCAAATCTGGAAGAACTAACATTTTAACCCACATGGACAGATCTAGGATTTTGAAAAGAGTGGTGCACATGATGTGGTGCATCATCCCATACAACACAACACATTTTTCTCCAATTAAAAAGAAATGAGACACTGAGATGCTTTATCATAAAAAAATAGGGTTGGAAGGGACCTCAAGAAGTCATCCAGTGCAACCCCCTGCTCAAAGCAGGATCATCCTAGCCAAAGCTTTGTCTAGCCAGATCTTGAAAACCTCCAAGGATGGAGATTCCACCACCACTCTGGGTAACCTGTTCCAGTGTTTTACTACCCTCCTAGTGAGAAAATTCTTCCTAATATCTAACCTAAACTTCCCTTGCTGCAACTTGAGACCATTGGCCCTTGTTCTGTCAATGAAAATAGTCTAATTCCATCCTCTTTTGAACCCCCTTCAGGTAGTTGAAGACTGCTATTAAATCCCACCTCAGTCTTCTCTTCTCTAGACTAAATAAACCCAGTTCCCTCAGCCTTTTCTCATAAGTCATGTGCCCCAGCTCCCCAATCCATTTTTTTACCCTCCACTGGACTGTTCAATTTGTCCACATCCTTTCTGTAGTGGGGGGCACAAAACTGAAGACAGTCCTGCAGATGTGGCCTCACCAGTTCTGAATAAAGGGGAATAATCACTTCCCTTGATCTACTGGCAACACACTTACTAATCCAGCCCAGCATGCCAGTAGCCTTCTTGGTAACAAAGGCATACTGCTGGCTCATATTCAGCTTATTGCCCACTGTAACCTCCAGGTCCTTTTCTGCAGAGCTGCTGCCCAGCCAGGCAATCCCCAGCCTGTACTGGTGCATGGGATTTTTCCATCCTAAGTGCGGGACTTTGCATTTGTCCTTCTTGAACCTCATGAGATTCCTTTTGGCCCAATCCTCCAATTTGTCTAGCTCACTTTGAATCCTAGCCCTACCCTCCAGTGTATCTACTAATTCCCATAGCTTGGTGTCATCTGCACACTTGCTGAGGGTGCACTGTATACCATTTTCCAGGTCATTGATGAAGACATCGAACAAAACCAGCCCCAGAATTGACCCCTTGGGCACTCCACTTGATACCAGCTGCTAACTAGACGTTGAGCCATTGATTATTACTCTCTGAGCCTGATGCTCCAGCCAATTTTCTATCAACCTTAGGGTCCATTCATCCAGCCCATACTTCCCTTAGCCTGCCTGCAAAAATGTTGTGGGAGACTATATCAAAAGCCTTGCTAAAATCAACATCCACAGGGCCAGTCACCTCATCAAAGAAGGCAATCAGGTTGGTCAGGCATGACTTGCCCCTAGTGAATCCATGCTGACTGTTCCTAATCACCTTCTTCTCCTCCAAGTGCTTAGAAATAGATTCTTTGAACGAATTTTTCTAGGGACTGAGGTGAAGGTGACTGGTCTGTAGTTCCCTGGATCCTCCTTTTTCCCTTTCTTAAATATGGGCACTATTTTTGCCCTTTTCCCAATCATCTGGGGCCTCTTCTGATCACCATGAGTTTTCAAAGATGATGGCCAGTGGCTCTGCAATCACATCAGCCAAGTCCCTCTGCACCCTCAGGTGCATCCCATACAGCCCCATGGATTTCTACAAATCCAGCTTTTCTAAGTAGTTCCTAACCTGTTCTTTCACCATGTTTACTAGCATGCTAGGAGCTGAGGGCTATATTATTCCTCTTAAAATCAAAGCAAAAACAAACAACTTCATTGGAATATGTATTAATTTGCTATTATGAATAAAAATACAATAAACTAGGCAAAAAATAATAAAAGATGCTGTTTTGTTAGTCCTGTAGTTGTTAGAGTTAACTGTATACCTCTTTGTTTTAGATTCATAAAACAAAATCTACTTTTCTTGAGCATCTTGGCAATCCATCCAATGCTTCCCTGAAAGTTATTTCCACCTGAGTTAATTTTTCTAGCTAGAGTTAGAAACAGTCTATAATGCTCTTAAATAGAAGTTACATTACCCAGAGCAGCTAACAGATAGCAGAATTGCCAAAGAAAGGCTAGCTTAATAATTGGAACATCAAGACCATTTAAAAGGAAAAAGAGTTGTTAAAACCTATGGAATTAAGTGTTTAGAAGGTATCAAGTAGGTTATGAGCCATGGCATCAACTAAGTCTCTCAGTGCTGCATAAATAGAAATACTGCCGCCACTGCCAAGCAGTTGGTTTTAAACTTTGGGTGGACCAGCAATCAAAGGGAGGTGCAACTGCACCACCACATCCACCCTGGGAACCTACATGTTCCAGGTACACAGACACCTGTACACAACACATGTTTATAGCTGAACATGTCAAAACCATTCAGAAGTCTGTGTCTTATCCACAGGACTCTTCTCCTTTTGGTTCTGTCACAGGCAAGCTCAGCTACAGTGAGAACCTAGAGTATCTGACTTCTGCCTTTTCCTCTAAGATGTTTTAGAAACATAAGCATACAGGCTAAGTACAGATAGTCAAAAAGACCAAGGCTGAATTGATTCAATCTTTGCAGGTTTCTGTAAACTGCTTAGATTAAACCAATAAAAAAATGAACTGATGTTTGCTTTTCAAACCGGAAAGGCAGCCAGACCCCTGCAGTGGCCCATATCAGGAGCCAGGGGCACTAGAACATGCTTCCCAGCCTTCTGTCCAGTGCAAAGAGCCAGGAGATGGGTGATTTCCCCAGCCATACCCCCTCTTCAGCCTCCAATCAGTTGAGGAGGTGATGTGGGGGACCCCCCCCACTGGACCCCCCAGCCGGAGTCTTCCCGGTGCTGGGAGAGGAGGGAAGCCCCCTGTGAGGTGTTTCTCACTCTCTCCCTGTGCCCAGAGCTGGTTCCCCTATCTATGCCCCTCCTCAGCCTGTGCTGGCTGAGGAGGGAGTCTGGGGGGAAACCCCACTCTGCCGTGCAACAGTCCCCCACCCAGGGTCTTCCCCACACAGGGGGAAGTAGGGAGGAGAGAAGCCCTGCTGAGAGCCCCGCTGGGAGCTGGGTCAATTACCCTGGCCAAGGAGGGGTGAGGGTCGGGCCAGGGGAATCCACCCAGCTCCTGGTTGCTGGGGATGGAAACGTCCCTGCTGGCAGCTTGGGGCAGGGTCAGTCCTACTCTGTTGGAGCAGAGAGCATAGGCCAGGGTTGCACAGCATCCTGGGATGCTGGAAGACTGTGAGTTAAGTTGAATCAGGAATGGGTCTGGGACAGAAGTTCCATAAACTAGTTTGACCTAAATTAGTTAAGTCTGATACTACATTCAACCAGGCTTATCTTAAACCAGTTTCAGCCATTTTGTAACTGGTTTATGTGCACTTAACTTCTGTTCTGTTACAGGTTTAAACCAGTTACTGGTCATTTAAACCAATTTATGTGTAACTTCAGTCCCTAGCCATAATGTGAAACTACTGTGAACCTGCTAACTAACGAAATTTGGTCTGGTTATGGTGTGTTTTATGTAAACACCATTAAATTCACCATTCTCTACTTTTGGCTTAGAATTGCCAAAACTGAAAATCAATAAGTAAAAAACAAAACAAAACTGAAAATCAATAAGAAATATAATACATGTCCTGTTTTTTTATTATGTAAGCGTGGGGGGGGGGGGGGGCGTTATTTCTTGTCCCAAAACAAAGGAGGAACTGATAGAA
Organism: Alligator mississippiensis; assembly: GCF_030867095.1. Taxonomy (NCBI): domain Eukaryota; kingdom Metazoa; phylum Chordata; order Crocodylia; family Alligatoridae; genus Alligator; species Alligator mississippiensis. The sequence continues at coordinate 126,398,171 of NC_081825.1, read as the reverse complement.
ATGTATGCTATGGAGGAATACATTAAATCAACAAATTACCTTTTATGACTCATTCATTCACTCCTGAAAAATATAATTAATAATCTTCTATCATATTTCAATGGAAATAATATTTTATTGGCAGACACATAGCAAGTTACTATTGCTGCCAAATTATGGCTCAAATTCAAACAGTTATCGTTAAGTCTGAACTTGCAAATACACACATGAATAATTCACTGTAAGTAGTTATGTGAACAGAGTTAGGCACATGCATATATGTTTGCAGGATTGGGGCCTTGTTCAATTACACACTGAAATATAATGCAGTTCTTGGGGGCAGGAAATAAAACCAGGCTTCTAAAAATACATTAAATTTATCCATGAAGTCCCCTACTAAGTTGGGAGGAATATTAGTTTTTATTATTTCGATGTAGCCTTACAGAGGAGCTGTGTGTAAAACAGAATAAAAAAGACTGCATTGATCAATACTTTTACTGCAATTTATCTTCACTCACTTCTATTGTTTTAGTTACTAAAACCAGATAAGTGAAAAATATTTCAAAATGATTTTGATAGCTTTTTTAACTCAAATGGAAAGTGAATCCATTTCTGCAAAATGGAAGTAATTTGTTTTACCAAATGGCATGCACAAAACGCACATTTCTGCAAAATGGAATTCAATTTGTTTCACAAAATAAGTGTCCTACCTTTGACCGTATCTAGTGAGTAAAAATACAGTTTCTAATTCTAACGCTAGATTATTTGCGTAACAACAGAAGGATTTTAGTCAACTGAGAAAACTTGGATAATGTGTAAATTTTGGAGCTGGGGTTGAATTTAGACCATCCTAAATTGAAGGTTGGTTGAATCTGAAGCTTTGATTTCAACACATCTTTGAAATTAATTTATGTTTAAAATATTCCTAGTTTTAGTTAGCATTATAGGAGGAATTAATTTAGCCCTAGGCTTCACACACAAATAAAGCCATGTCTGTATCAGAACAATGTGCTTTAGGTAAAAATCAGAAGTCTAAAGAAAAACTTTAAATTTGTATACAAAAATGCCTAAACAACAGTGTTTCTTTATTCTTTACCCATCTCACAAATGATTCTTTCATACCTGTTAGGGTATGTGTGTATCCCTGCCTTTCTATCAGTAATAAAGTCAAAATTGGAAACTCCCTTGGAAATTTTTTTCATGGGATTGTGCAATGACAATATGCCTTTATATATCATTCCCTTGTGTCAGCTTAATTTTCAGCTCTGGAAAGGGGGTTTCCAACTAGACCAGTGACACATATGGTGCACTGCCAAGCAATAATGGAAATGAACCCATCAACTGATGCTTCCATTCCCATGATAATCTGTAAACCCATCTGCACAGTTGCAGTAAACCTCTGCTATTGCAACATCTGCCCTTCAGTTGTATGATCAATTTAACATATTCCAAAAGATCCATAACCACCACTGTGTCTAGATGTGATCCCAATAATACCTAGACAGACATGCCACAGTAGCCTCTCCAGAGGATTTAACTGGAGCCAGAATCACCATAGACACTTAAGTAAACATTCCTTTGGTACATGTGTGGCTAATCTACTTTTAATTGAGCTCCATTGTTTTCATATGTTTAGTAAACAAACGTGCATAGGTGCAAAAGCTGCTGCTTGTTTACAACACAAACAGTATGCAGCTTGCAGGGAGCTTTGGACAGGCGTCACTGGCAGTGACTAGGACTGAGGGTGTTTAATGTGCAGACATATTCCTTTCTTTACACTTTTCTGGTTCTTTTTTTTTAACTTTTCCTAGACATTTCAGTCCCAGCTGGTTATTCTCTCTGATTATAGCAGCTGAGTAGAGGTGCACCCAAGAGCCTCACTTCAAACACTGAAATTCATGTGCCAGCATTTTTTTTCCTTCCTAAATATCAGGCCTTTTGGACTGGGCTGAAGGAGGCAGATTTTTTGGCATTATGAAGACTCCTTTATTGCCTCATTGACATATGTCTCTCTTTCCATTCTTTTTCTACTTGCCTTTGAAAGAAGAAACTGACTATAAACTCCATCACCCACATTTTCATCTACGTGCAAAAAATACCACTCTGGGAACCTCTGGCCTCTAATGCTGTTGTCCTATTGTATATGGGTTTTTTTAAATGAGGAAACAAACAACATCCATATGTGTTCTGCAGCTCTCTGCTGTGCTTGAGCCCTATGACACCTCTCTGTGCCAATACCTATGCTCTCTACTTCATGACAAAGGCTACTTTGCGATAAATGCATAAATAAAGATGCAGAGAGGTTGGATGGGTGTGGGAAAGTTACTGGATCAGAACTCAAATTGATCTAGGAAGCCCACATCACATTGCAGCCTCCCCACTTTCCTGTGACCAGTAGAAGTAAATTCTACCACTGCTTTTGAACAGCTCAGAGTCCCTAATACAAAACATGAATGACTGGACATGGTAGATGGGGGTTAACTATTTCTAGACACTGTATGCCCCTGCCCAACTACTCCTTCTGTGACAGGAAAGGCAGCATTCAGCCTATTAGGCTTCACAATGGGGATACTGCATCATTTAATCAGGATGCTGTCCTTCATCTTAGTAAGGTCTCAAAGTGACATCTAGTGGAATACCTCATCTCTGTGGGGAAATTTAATTAAACCACAGTCCCTTTATACCAGCACAAATATTGTGAAGGAAAATAACTCAACTCCTTTGACATTTTTACAAATAGGTTCAGTAGAATCTGCTGTGTTTACTTTTATTGACATTTGTTTTTCAGTCAATTATCCCTCAGCCTTTTTTTTTCCTTCCATAATTTATTACAAGCAGCTTAGGCATAACAATAAATACAAAGTTGTTTCCCTTTTTTTACTCTTCTCTTGTACTCTGCATGGTGAACAAGTGAGGAAAAATAGTTTCTCTGAACTCATCTACTTTCCTTTTCCTGAGGTTGCCTTTGGTTATTCATGCATCATGATTACAGCCCAAAGTAGTCTCAAATTGGGCAGCATTTACATAAATACAAACAGAAAATTTAGTTTTATGCTACTTTAAAAGCATAGGTTTCCCTTAGCCCTGACCCTTAAGGCCTGCTCTAAAGCTCATTGAAAGTATACCTACACCAGTGATCACCAACCAGCTGATTGGGATCAACCAGTGGATCCTACAGCCTCTTGCAATTAATCCTGGGCTGGGGGGGGCTGAGCACACACGTGCATACATGCACACCCCCCCAATCCAGCAGGTCAGTCGGTGGGGGAAGGAAAGGGGCGGGGACCAGATCAAACCCCCACAGTCATGGACAGAGTGCAGGAGCAGCCCAGTGAGTGGGGCCCTGGCCACATGGGTGTTGGGAGGATCAAGCCTGGGCGGCTCATCTTGGGGGGGAGCTCCCACAACTGTGTGCACCCTGGCAGAGGCCCCAGGGGGCATGGGCCCCCCGATCTGTGTCCAGTGGAGGTGGCTCCCACTGCGGGCTGGGCTTTGCATCCCAAGCCCCACTGCAGCTGGCCCAGGAGTGGTCTGATCCCACGTGCATCCGGCCACTCCCAGGAGGGCTGCAGTGGGGCTCAGGGCACAAAGCCCAGCCCACAGTGGGAGCTGCCTACACCAGACACAAATCAGGGAATCACATGCCCCACCCAAACATGGGGCATCATGGATGGCTACAGCAGTGGTGAAAGGGAGCTAGGCTAGAGCAGGGGTAAGCCCTGCACAGCCATGGTGGAGCAGAACAGAGCCACAAGCAGCTCATCTGGGGGGTATGGGGAGGGGGCACGCAGAGCCCAGCAAGGCACGGGGGGGTGCCCCTAGAATTGTGCGGGGCTGAGCGGGGAGGGGTGGGCTGCAGCTGCCAGCTGGTACTGGGCTGTTTCCTGCAGCGGCTGGGGCTACACTGGGGCCATGGCAGCACTGGGAGTGGGGGTTGGGGGCAGCTACAGTGAATTTTTGAGTGGCTGCAGCCCCCTGTGACCCTGCTCCCAGTACTAACTCCCAGCCTGGCCTGACCGCCACACAGCCTCAGCCTCCGCCTGAAACCACCCAGCCCTAGCCAGCAGCTGCAGCTCACCCTGCCCAGGGGCATGTGTCCCTCCCCCCCCCCCGCACCCTGCCTCCCCACGTTCCCCAGACAAGCTACTTGTGGCTCTGTCTTATGCCCTGCAGCAGCTATGCAGGGCCTGCCCCTGCTTCAGCCCTGCTCCCTTCCTCACTGCCATTGGTGGGGCAGATCAAGGCCTCAACAATGAGAGGGGTAGTGGGGCTAGGGCTGGGGTCTTGATCTGCCCCCCTCCCCCCCCCCCCGCAGCCCTTTCCCCTTCCCCCACAGACTTACCTGCTGGGGAGGCTTGCCCCCAAATATTTTTTCTCCCTCTACTTTGATCTGCCCCCCCTGCCCCTTCCCTCCCCACAGACTTACTTGCTGTGGGGGGAGGAGGGGGACAGTGGCACAGGGTAGATCTTGGGTTCCTTTTAAATTCCAAAAGTGATCTCCAACTTAAAAAGGTTGGAGACCACTGGCCTACCCCATCTCCATGACATACCTATGAGCACCACTGGGAGCGTCTACACAAGACACTACATCGTCATAGTGACACACTTCAGTGCCATAGCATCCATTGACAAAAACCATGACACCACTGCTACTTCGCCATAGCCATGAGCTCCCTTGTTATAGTGTGTTCCTACAGCAACGTAGCAGCCAAAAATAACTGTGTGGCCGACACGGTACAGTATGAGCTGTTACTGTGCTGTCCTATTGTACTTCTGAAAGGAAGTACAAAATTGCAGCACAGTAACTAAGGCACTGTATGGCCACTTGTAGATGAGTAGACATGTAGAAGACATATGTTGGTTTTGATCCATCAAAGAATTCCTGCTGATGAGAGTAGTGCATGGGATGGCTTTCAAGTGAAAGCAAGAAAATAGAAAAAAAAACTGAAGCTACATCATAGACTTTACTTTGCCAAGTCGACCACTACTTAAGTAGATGCACAACATATGTGTAAATGAAGGGCTTGGTTCCCTTCTTACTCCTGATTTTACACTGTGTAATTAACTCCAGTGTGAAATCCATACGAAATAATTGGGCGTAAGATGACACTTACACATTGATGCACTCGTGTATAAGCATCTATTTTGCCTGCTCAGAAATAAGTATTTACTACAGCTTTTGCTCTGGCAACTGATAAATGTTGCTGATTAGCACACTTTGAAAGGCCTCTAAAGCAGGATATCAAATTTACAGCCCGCAGGCCAAATCCAGCCCAGCTCTCAGAAGATCCAGGAATATGGGGCGGGAGCCTGCCACCAAAATCTGAGGCACAGACCCCAATGGGCATGCATTGGAAGTGGGGAGGACAACACAGCTGTGTTAACCCCTGTGTTGCTGTTGCTGTTGCTACTGTCGCTACACTGCCACTGCCATCACTGCTGGGTCCAGGTCCAGCTCCAGCCCACGAGGCCCATTGCAGTCCAGATCCATTCTGTGAGGCAGTCTGGATCCATCGTCTGGATCCAACCCAGAGGCACAAGTCATTTTGATAGCCCTGCTCTAGAGTTGTAGTTGTACTTCTGCATTCCACTGCAGAAGCCAACAATCCCAGAGGCACCTGAGAGGATCTAAATATCTGCACTTCTCATTCTTTGTCTGGTCTTTGGTACTTCTCCAACTTCTCACCTTCCTGTTTCATTTGAGAAAAGCAGTCCAGATGTTAAAAGGTTGACTTCAATGGGAGTTAAATACCTGGTTATCAAAAAGATCCACCCCCATGTAACCAGTTTCATATCCATTATCTATGCAGTGAACTAGGTGATAGTTTATGGCATGATGTGAAAGCTTGTCATTCTAATTAGATTTAAGTTTCTTTCCCAAAGTTTATTCATTTTAACACTCTAGATCCTGTAACAAAACGAAACATAAAAATTACACAACTCTTTTGTTCATACGATGCTTTTGAAAAGTTGCACCTATTTTCATTCTTATGAGTAAGGTGATTTTTTTAATTAAATGTAAAGAGCTGAATCGTACTCCTCATTCTGTGCTTTATGTCTGAGGTAATTAAATTTGATGAGTACAGATTGTTGTTTTACAGGTCAGGTTAGCCTAGAGAAGCAGTGAAGTGGCTGGTCATTCCTTAAAGCAGGGATGTTTATACCAAAACAGGATCTTGGTCCTCAGCTGGTATACATGGGCGCAGCTGCACTGACTATAAAGATGCTGCACCCATATGTGCCAGCTGATGATCTGACACTAAGACTTCAAACAAACCAAATGAATAACAAAAACTGGACAAGTGCCCTGAGATTTACTGTAAATTAGGACCTGCATCTTACAAAGATTTACACGTGTGCTTACCTAAGCATGTGAATCGTGCCACTGACTTCTGGGTAAGTATCCTCAGGACTGGGCCTAAAAAATTTTAGAATGCTGGCTCTATTATAAATCTAAAGTACTTGAAAATGTTCCCAATATGAAGCTGTAATGTGCTGCAATCCTTGAGCCGAGTCCTAAACAAGACAGGCAGACATTTTTTTTTTAAACCCAGCATTTACCTTGAGACACCCGACTATGCAAGATCAAAGATCAAACAGTAACAGAAATTAAAAGCAACAACACAATCAGAACACAAACCTAGCAAGGGACAAATCATGAAGTGCTTGTCTAACCTGCATTTCTCAATATCTGCTAAAATAAGGTAACTTTGATTGCCTTCTTGATAAGCCAGTCAAAACTAAGCAACTAGAAACAGCCTGCCATTTGCACAAAGTTAATCACAGACAAAAATAGATGTCTGTCAACTTGTCAGTAGCAGCAGGTCTATGCATAATTTAGGTAAGTACCCATACCTGAAATTTCTAATTTCTTAACACTGACACCCACAGTCACTTTGGGATTTTTATTGGGTATTTTATTAGACAGCTGAATCTCCATCTGTAATTGTATACAGTTTCCTAATTTTAGTAAACAAATATCAGGCATTGTATTTGTAGCCTGCAATAATATAAGCATAGGTAGGAAGTAACATATCTACACCTGTGTAGTCACCAAGTTCAAATCACTGCCTGCATGTCTGCCTTGATTAATTGTATACTGCTTTGCTTGTGTTGGCAGATGTGCATGAGAATCTGGCTGTGGATCGAATTTCCATGTCCATGTTTCTGATAACAGATCGTCCGTGTCTACAGCATGATAGTTAGGGCTTTCTTTTGCTTTGTTTGTGGGGGAGGGTTGTCTTTGTTTCTTTTTTTCTGGGCTGTGGCTTATTCTAGTTAATCTTTAATGGGGTTCCTGCTAACTCTTCCACTGTAAATAACTTAGGTCCTTGCAATTTAGTGAAACACAATATACATCCTACATTTGTCTCTCTTTCCCATAAATTATACAAAGCCCTAACTGGAAAAATATTACAACATTTCTTACAGCTCTTTGTGTAGAAACTCACATAGAGCAAGCAAGGTTTTTCACTCTGGTGTACCATCCAGACTAAATGCCTTAACAAAAAAAACCAGCAAGTTCTTTTTCCCTGTGAGATGTCATACAGGTGTTCTCACATTTACATTGGCAATTCCCTTTCTTCTGTGCATTCTCCAGAACATTTCAGCTTAAAGCAGTATTACAAATGCGTTATTTTTCAGTGATCACTGGGTTCAATATGCAAAAGCACCAAACAGTGAACTTTACTGTAAAACAGTAGGCAACCTCTGCAGACCTTTTGGCTGGGTGCAGACATTACACTGTTTCCAGTTTAGGTGGTTGAAAACCAATCTAAGCCTGTGGCAGAACAGAAGTTCAGGGCACATCGACTGGTTTCAAAATGGCAGAATTAAGTCTAAGAGAGACCTGGATGGATGTAGTATGAGACTTAATTAATTTAAGTTAAACCCGTCTAGCTTCTACTGCAGAGCTTGTAGTAAAAAATGTTAGTTTGCTGAACTCTACCATCCCAAGTGCTCCTTGCAGGGCAGCATTCTAGGCTTGGTTAGTGCCAGTCTGCTCCAGTCACGCACTGTCTGCTCCGGGCTAGCCCAGCCCCAGGGCTGCCATAGGTGGGAACTCGAAAAGTCTTTGTCTCCTGCTTGCACCACAGGGCAGGGGAGGAACAGAGGCCCCTGGCCCCAGACAGCACAGCTGGGGGAGGATAGGGGGCGCATTGCGTGGGCTTCCCCCATTCCTCTCTACCTGGACTACCTGGCCGGCATGGTATCTCTCCTCAGCCCTGCCCCACACCAGCTGTCAGGGAGAGCGGGGAAAAGTGGAGGCCCCCAACCATGTACCGCCCCCCCCATACAGTTCTGGCTTGGTCTGGAGGGGCCAGACCCACATGGCATGGATATTTGCTCCCCCCCCAGTCACTGCCTAGTGCCACTGACAGGCTCTTGCCTATACCTGTCATCAGCTGGGCCAGGCAGCAGCAACAGCTCCCACCCACCAGTGTTGGCTCATGGGATATCAGGCACTAGCAACAACCAGGCCCCCCAATTGAAGGGGATCAACCCTATGCAGATCCTCTGGCCCTGGGGGTTTCCCACATCCTTGAGTCATAGGGATTGCAGCAGCCATGATCCCCAGGGCTCTGGGGTTTTTCATTGGGCATGGTGCACTGGTAGGGGAGCAGATGCCCCTAGCCACAGCCCTGCCCCCCCCCAATGAGCCAGCCAGTACAGCTGGGGGGTCCCACTGCCTTCCACCAGCTGCCACTGACAGCTGGCCACTGAGGGGGGGGAGGGCAGGGCTCAGAAGAGGGCTGGGCTGGCTAATCAGGAGTGGCATGGATGCTGGGAGGCATACTTGAATGCCCCCAGCCTGCTGGTCTCAGCCAGTGCAGGCACCCTGCTTCCCCCCACTACGGAAGTCTGCTGTCCTCCAGCATCCCATGGAAGACCGAATGTCTGTTCTGTCCCCTCCCAACCTAACCCAGGGCACTTAAAGTGCAAAATGTAGAGCACTTCTCCCTCAAGCTTTTTGAACCTCTGTACTTAGCCTTGATCTCTGTAACTAACTCGCCTAACTGAGGGACCATCTCCCAATTCCCCACTTCTGTAGCCTTCTTAGTGAGGGAGCGCCTCTAAATTATAACTTCTTTCACTACAACTTTGGGCCAGATTGTGCCTAGATTTTATTCAGATTCACTCTTGGGGATGACAGCACAAGGAGATTTTCATGGTGCCCTTTGTGTATCCTACACAAAGTCAGGCACAGCTGTGGTCCCTACGGAAAACCTATGAGAGGAGGGCCCAGCAGGGAATGTCATGAGATTCTCTTGTCTGATTTTTCTCCCTATGAAATGATTTAGGGAAAAGTTTCCCCTACCCTCAAGTTTTCTTTTCCCCTGACGTGGAACAAATTGGTGCCATGAAGATCATCCGGTTGTGAATCTTCCTGGAAATACAAGGGCCCAACAATACCCTTCCTAGCACAGGAGCCCGCTGTGTGACTTCCTCTCACATCTATCTACTAGTACCACATGGCATGACTTGTCAGCTTTCATATCACAATTCTGTCACTCTCTTTCCTGATCCTGGTACATATCCTGCAATACTATGGAAAAATGGATCAGGTGTAAACTGACAGGAGGTTCCAAGTAGGTCATATGGCAGTTCAGTAGGGCCTAGACTGAAACAAAAAAAAGTATTTCATTTGTAAAACTGAACCATTAAAACCCAGCAATGCCACAGGAATGAATCTGCTTGGTAAGCTAGTATCAAAAGGCTGGCAGTGGGTACTCTTGAGATCCTCAGAATAAGGTATTCTAAAGGACTTCATGTCCAGGTGTTCATCTAAACATAACTTGCAGCATTTGGACAGAACTCTGTTTCATTGCAAGGATTTTTTTCTCTCCATAGTCCCTTGAGAATGTAGCAGTAGCGTCATTTAGTTGGATGGGACATCAGTGATCATCTAGTCAACTTCCTGAACAGATGCAGGATTTGTTTTCCATAAAACATCCAGGATATCCAACCTCTTTCTTAAAGCCTCCAGCGAAGATCCCACTGCTTCTATAGGTAGACTTTTTCATAGTCCTATAGTTCTTTCACTTGGGAAACTTTCTTGAGCAGTGATTTAAATCTGCTTTGCTGCTGTTTAAGCCTTGTTCCCTGCCCTCTGTGATAAGAAACAATTTTTCTCCAAATTCTTTGTGGCAGCCTTTCAAATATTTGAAAACATACATATGCCCCCTTAATCTTCTTGTCTCCAAGTTAAACACATCTAGTTCCTTCAGCCTTTCCTCATACAGCTTGTATTCCAACCCATATATCATTTTTGTCACCCACCTCTAGATCCTCTCCAGTATTTCTACATTCTTTATAAGCGTGGTCTCCAGACCTGAACACTGTACCCCAGCTGAGGTATAACCAGTGCCAGATAGAGAGGTATTATTACAGCCTGGGCTTTGCACACACATACTTCTGTAGGAATGCAACCTGTAGGAAGTACCTGGGAAATGCTAGGCTTCAGGGCTTCTGCTACTTATCTAGAAAGGCCAAAAAGGATGGGGGGGTTATCTTCATTAATATTTTATAGGTTTATGAAACAGCATGTTCCCTTTTTTCTTTTTAAGTGCTGATATTGCCAACAGCTAAAGATGGGATGTTGGCAGGTATGCTCTGATGGTCCTGCTTATTCTTAGAAACCTCTCAGGTACCTGCCTACAAGGTCTTGCTCTTCCACTCAAGGCCAAGTGACCTCCAATACTGGTATCAAGGAGGAATATTCCCCCAGGTTTCAAATGGCAGAGACAGTAAAGTTGTTTACCTTCTTGGGATCTCCTCTCATCTTTTTCCCTTTGTCTAGCTCCTTGCATTTATATTTGGTGAAATTAATTTTGTTGTCGATAGCCCACTTCTCCAATTTAACAAGATCCCTTTGAATTTTAGTCGTCTCTTCGAAAGTATTTGCACTCCCTTTCAGTTCTGTTGTGTCTGCAAGTCTGATCTCTATCCTGGCATCAAACTCATTAATAAAAATGGTAAACAGCTTTGGACCCAGAACAGATGCCTTTGACACCCCCTGCCAATCTTACACTGATCCATTACTCTTTGCTGGCAGTTATTCAACAAATTATGCATCAAGTAATGGTAATTCCAGCTACCCCAAATTTCTCCAGCTTACTTATGAGAATGACAGGTGGTACTATCAAAACCTCACTAAAGCACAGATATATGTCTGCTATATTCTCCTTAACCTTCTTCCACCCCCACCTACCCACAGACAGAGGCATAACAAGCAGGGCTTGCATCCCAGGGAGACCCTGCAGGAGATCTGGGGGTAGAGGAGCGCCCACAGTTCTAGGAGCAAGGGGGGATGGGTGCAGGATTTCCCATGCCAGGAAATCCAAAACAGTCACCATCTGCACTGCTGCTGCCACTGCAGCGTGCTCTTCCCACTCCAGCTCTTAATCCTAAAGCAGCAGCAGCAGCAATAGCAGAAGCAGTTGTCCCAGGACTAGCTCCTGCTACAAGAGCAATGCCATGGGGCTGCTCTTGTTGTGAGAATGGTTGGGAGAATGGTTTTGTTGCCCCTCCTAAATTGGTGCCTGGGGCTAGTGCCACTCTCACCCATCCCTAGTTATGCTACTGCAACCAAACCTGTCAAAAGAAGGAACCAAGTTGGCTTGACATGATTTGTTCTTAACAAATCCATGTTGGCTGCCAGCAATCCCTAAGGAAAACCTATGAGTGGAAGGCCCAGCAGAAAATGTCATTAAGTTCTCTTCTCTGGTTTTGCCTAAATCATTTCACATAGAGAAAACATTTGCTCCATTCTCAAGTTCTTCTCCAGATAATTACCAATTGATTGTTTTATGTAGTATTTTTAAGTCAGACTCTGAATTCTTCACCTATGAGCTACAGCTCTTTCTCTTTAATATCAATTTTACTGGTTGCCTTCTATTAATAGATCATTTTGAGCGGTAGACCCTAATCTATCTTTTCCTTATCATTGCCTTTAATATCTCCTGCCAGCTGTATCTTTGCTTTCCTGATATTAACCCTACACAATTATGCTATCCCTGTGTAGACTTGCTTAATGACATCCCCTTCCTGTATGAATCTCTCTCAAGCTGAAGAGAGCCAGATGAGTTTCTCTCCATTTTTATCTCTCTTCTGTGTTGGAGTATCTTGATGATGAACCTCCATTATTATGTTCTTTATAACCTGCCAGTCTTTATGGACTCCTTGTTCCTTTACATTGTCTTCTGAAGGAAATCTACATACTATTTCTCTGAATTGATTGAAAGCTGACTTTTTAAAGTCCAAGGTCCTTTCTTAGTTGTTCTCATTTCTGCCATCCGTTGCTTCTTCACAAGTTTCTAGCCACCTTAATGTTTGCAACTAGTTCATTTATATTGGTCAGAAAAAATAAAAGATCTTTTAGTTGTTTCCTCAGTTTTTGGAAGCAAAAGTTGTCCTCTACATGTGCAAGAGGCATGTGGGCGGTGTCTTTTATTGAACCAACTGCATGGTTGGGATAGATCTAGACAAGCTTCATCAAGTTGCATTCCTCATCAGAAACCTTTGCATTCAAAAACTGGTCTAAATGTATCTGACCAAGTAGTTTGTCCAACAAAAGATATTGCCTACAAAAATCCTTGCCTGTTGCATAATTCCTAGACCATCATGGCTACAACATTATTCCAATAGTACTGTCCTCTGAACATGGCCGTTCTATTTGCTGGTCACCCTCTACCTAGTATTGGCCAACACAATAGTTGATTTGGCATTTGTAAGCTAGTCTGTTAGTAGGGCCTGCCTATAATTTAAAATATTTCCTTCGAAGTGGCAGAGTTTCAAAAAATAGCTTCTGATACACTAATAAATTATTCAGCCTTCTGAGCAGGCTACATGGAAAGCAGTTTTCCATCTGCATCTGGCTAGGCATTCACAACTGTTTCTCTTGGATCTGGACTGCAGAACAGTTATCCATGCTTTTGTGACTTCCAGAAAGGATTAATGCAATATGCTGTGCATGGGGCTACTGTTGAAGGTCACTTGGAAGCTTAAGCTAGTGTGACATGTGGCTATCCACCTGCTTGGTGTTATTAGCCACTGAGAACATATTATTCTATTTCTCTAGCTTGTACTGAATTTATGTGTTGCAAACAACAGACTCAAGGCCCAGTTTTAGACTCATCCCAGTTTTCTACTAGTGCACTACTACTGGCTTCAGTGGAGTTCTTTTTTAATTAAACTGATGCAACTAAGAAAAGAATATGCATAACATATATAAATATTACAGACAGTAGACACTAGGAATAGAATCTTTCAAACCTCTGTTTCTTGAGATAAAAGAGTTCCTTGCAGCTACTGGTAGTAATAGGTCCTTTATAATCTCTGTAGGCAGCCACAAGAGGTCAGTATCACTCACTCATTAATGCAAACCCAGTATGCTACAAGCTGCTTTTCCTGTTTGCTTATAGCTGAAACTCACATGATTGTCTTTAATCTCTGAATTTCTAAATGAGATGGATGCAAATCAGGCAAGACACTACCCTGCTCTCCCTGTGTACCGGAGATGGATGAAACGATCTATGGCAGTCAAAGAATGCCCGATTTAAACATCTGGGCTATATACAGGTAGTCAAAAAGCCCAAGGTTGAATCAATTCAATCTTCACAGGTTAGTCTAAGGTGTGTAGACTGAGCCAATAAGCAAGTGAACAGACACTCAGTTTTGATTCCAGAAGCACAGCCACATCCCCACAGTGGTCCAGACCTGAAGTCAGGGGGCACTAGAGCACACGTCCCTGTTGGACTAGAGCAGACAGCTTGGGCCAAGGCTAGCCCTGCCACCCCCACCCTGCAAGGGTGGTTTGTGAGGGAGGTGCAAAGCATCCTGGGGTGCTGGGGGACTGTGAGTTAACTTGAATCTGGAGGGGATCTGGGACAGAAGTTCAATAAACCCATTTAACCTAAATTAGTCAATCTGAGGGTGCAGACAGAAGTACAGCTCCCAGCTGTAACTCAGAATGATTTTTGCAACATGTTCTGAGTTACAACCTTACCCCAGATCAAACAGAAGTTCGCTGATGGTTCCAGGGGGAGGGGGATCTAGCTGGGGCTGGGAACCTGCAGACAGGTTCCCATAGCAATGGCCAAGGCTCTCTGCCAGTGCTTGCTATTTTCAGAATGGGAGGGGGGAAAGGCAGCAGAGGGAGCTCATTCTTGGGGCTCCCCAGCTGTTGCTGAAGGGTGGGGTGGGTGAATTGGCGCCCCCCCCTCCCACCTCAGAGGGGCTCCAATACATCTATGCCACCCTCCAGGAGGAGGGTGAAAAAACCCCAGACTGGACTCCCTCCACTCCCTTCCCCCCTCCCATTCTGAAAACAGCAACAGGCTGGGAGCTACTGCAGACACAAGTTATAAAAGACACTACATTTTGAAATGTCTTTGTCTGATACCTCATGCAGTTACAGGTCAGATTTTTTCATGCAATTGGTCATTTTTGAAGCTGTCTGCAGTTGTGCTCTTGTTTGGTCACAGCGATAAACTGCTTTCTGTGGCCAGATTGGCCAAAAATTGTCACTTCTGTCTACACCTGGATAATACGTCTATCTGGGTTTATCTTAAACTAGATTCAGCCATTTTGAAAGCAGTTTATGTGCAAGGAAGTTCTGTTTGTTACAAATTTGAACTGGTTTCCGATCACTTATACTGGTTTATGTGTAATTTCTGTGCCTAGCACTAAGGGCTTTGTTACACATGACACTTAACTTCTCAAATGTTGATCAGTGTTAATATTAGCTCAAGTTTAGAGCAGTCACACATTCAGGCCTTCTCTGACTGTTCCTGATCTACACAGCTGTAACTTGCCACTAGAGGGCTGGTGAGCAGGGGCCTGTTTAGGAGCTACAGCTCTGAGTTGCCACTAGAGGGTTGGTGAACCAGGGAAGTCTTCTATCCCTACTTTAAGTGGGTGTAGTTTGGAGAAATTAGTTGGTGTGGGCAAGAGCATGAGGCTAGAAGGGGGAGAGTTTAATGATGGGGACTGGGTACTGAGATGGGAGGTGGAGAGGCATTGGGTGGGGGCTGGGTAATGAAATGAAGCCAGCCACTGAAGCCACTAAAGAATAAAATAAAAAGAAGTAAAAAAAAAAAAAAAAAAAAAAAAAAAATGTAAAAAGAAATAAAGAGTAAGTAAATTAAAGCAATCTCATGTTTGAATACATTGGGATTCAGTTTGGGGTTGGGTAGCCACAGCTCACAGGAACTGTCCCGCTACCTTGCTCCCCACTCTGTCCCCTCTAGCTCTCCCTCCCAGAATGGTCTGTGCCCCTGCAAGCTACCTGACCAGGTCAAACCCCTGACTTGGAGCCAGTACCACCCCCTGGGCAGTAGAGTTCAGGGGGTGGCAAGTTTGTCCACACAGAACGGGAGAGTGTAGGAGAAGACACTGCATCCTGGGATGATGGAGGATTGCAACTTGGGCAGTTTATCTTTGGGGAGTGGCCACACACTCATGGAACACAAATAGGGTTATATGGATCAGAGATAAGCGTGGCCTGGAGTAACATAAATTTAAGACACCTAAAGGGTGCTTAAAACTAGTTTCTTCATCTTCGTGTGTAGACAAATCCCGGGGTTAAAAGCTCCCTGAGCTATCTAAAATTAATGTGCAACAAGGCCCTGAGGCTCATGGCAAAATGTCACCCATCATATTGCAGGTTCAGAATCCTACACTTTTCTCTGACTTTGTATAGGGGTGGGACATGCAAAAATATTTGAGGTAGGGACAGTTACAGAAAAGCTTTTAGTTTTACTGTTTGTGGGTTTTTCTAAAAATAGTTTGTCTTATTTATTTGCTATTACAATATGTACATGCTCCTGATGTTTTATAATTAGGTGTATTTTATAAATCAAATAGAATTTTCTTTTCGTGTCAAGTGAGTGAATTAACTCAGAGCTGTGTATAGGAGCTCAAACCACATTATTATACTTAACAATATTGTTTCAGACATTGTTATAAGTAATGTTTCCATGGTTCTGTTAGTTGCTAATCAAATGATGCACATTTACTGTGACCTACTGACATTGCATCTAGGCAGAAAATTTGAATTTCAGTGACAAAGGTGGTTGTCACTGTGACACAGACAATACTGTGGTCATATTAAATATAATGCTGTGAGTATTTAGCATGAACGAGGCCTTAGTTTTAGTCAAAGAGTTAAAAGTGAAATAATCAGTTCAGTTGAGGCCTAGCAACAGTCAGTCATCAGCTCAAAATTGCTGCTGTTCCAGGATTTTATTGTCCCCTAAATGTTGCATTATATCAGATGCAGATCTGTAATGTGTCTGTGCTGGAAGATCATAAAAACTAGGCATGTTTGGAAATAGAAAATTTGAGCCCTACATGACACATATTTACATATTCTTGTTGATTTTGGCAACCACACATATACCGACTCCTATTAACTTTAACCATCCAAAATAAAAATACGTTTATCAAGATTGTGCCTTCCCAATTAATGGGAGTTTGTATGCTCAAGATGTAGGTAGAAGGCATGATAGATTTGTATCTTATAGGCTAACCAAAGCAGGGGTGAGAGTGTGTTCCACACACACACACACACACACACACACACACATGCACGCATATATAGCACAAACTTTTATGAGCTAAAGCTCACTTTATCAGATGCTGTGAAAGGACATGCACAAAGCTGTATTTAAGAGAGAAATTTCAGTACAAAGCAGGCAGAGAGGGAGAGGGTGAAGGGGAGGGAGTGGTCCATGCTGGAAGAAGCTATGTAGAGAGAGGAATGTAGGGCCAGGCCTTTAATAAAAGCATGGTATTTTCATATACCCTTTCTAGACTAAACAAAATGAAAACTCATAGGGCTTTATTTTGCATCCCTACATATGCTGAATGGCATATGCTCAATGTGAGTGGTCAAGTAAGCAGCTGAGATTTGGAGTGAGTAAAGACCAGGTCTTCCTTGGTCAGAAAAAATATTTGACACAATAATTTCCAAAAAAAACCCTCCTCTTTATTAGTCAAATTTCATCTCTTAAGCTCTGAAGCCTACTTTGTCAATATCGAATAACTCAGCACTTGACTATGTGCCAGCAGATAGCAAGAGGATGATGTTTCACAATTTTGTAGTAGCTAGCTGTCCTTCTATGAGGTTCTTAACCTTGAGCTAACTATTCTTATCCTTCAAGGGGTAAAACATTTCTCTGCAGCTGTTTACTATTTATGCAAAAACAATGACATGTGAGCCATCCCATTCATGCAGTCTTGTCATGTAAACTTTAGAAGGGAAAAAAGTTTGGGGGGTGGGGAGGCTTTTGGATTTTATTACTTTTGCAACTTCCAAAAGGCAGGCTGTCCTCAGCTGTCATGAGCCAACTCTTTTCAAGAAATGCTCATTGTCAAATGCAATATTAATTATTTCAGTCATCTTCCTTTCAATTTATTGTGGAACAGCAAACCATGAAAAATGAACACTGACGTAATGATTAATCATGAGGCTACGGGCTGAAAGTGAAGGTTAGGGTTGCTGGCCTGCATTTGAAAAGTTTTTTTTAATGATGATAATATATTGTTTGTGAATGGGTTATTTATTGGAGCCATGTGTAGTCCTAAAAGGTTTGTAAAGATGATTACTAAAGCATATCCATATGTGGAATGTGTGTGCATATTTGTAAACTTGGCAATTTGTCCAGAAAACATTTGTATCACTTTGAAAAAATGGACCTGAATTTGCAAGACATTGGGGTTTGGGGGTTTGTTTGTTTTTTAATAATGTTCAGTGTAGTTTCAAAATCTCTGTGCTCTGCAAACCATAGGTCTGGGTTCTGATCTAAGTTGGATGTAACTGTATGCACATACCACTGACAGTAGAATAATCAGTACAATTAAGGACTTGAAAGCAGGCAGGGCTCAAAATTACTGCCATGCAAGAACGCTACCATCCTCCAAATATTGTGTTAAGACAGATACTGTTCTCAGTTATGTCTGTGCTGGAGGGTAATGAAATTTGGGTATGTTTGAACTGAAATAGAAAGTTCGAGTCCTATTGGACAATTGTTTGTATATTCCTGTTGAATCTGGCAATTGTATGAGGCTAAAACTCCCATTTTATTTTAAATATAGCACATGCAGCCAGATCATGTCCTCCTGTGAATTTTATGGGAGTTTTTGGTGCACAGGGAATGTAGGCTTAGGCTATTAACAAGCATAATATTTTCCTGCTCAAGCCAATTCAGTCTATATCCAGAGTATTACCACTGACTTGTAGAATCACAGAATCATAGAAGAGTAAGACTGGAAAGGACCTGAGAAGGTCCAACCTGCTGATTAAGGCAAGAGCCTCCCTTAATACACTTCCCAAGTCAGTTGGTTGTCTAACCTGCTCTTAAAACTTTCCAAGGATGGAGATTCCACCACCTCTCTGGATACTGTTCCAGGGCTTAACTACCCTCATAATGAGAAAGTTCTTCCAAAAAGACTTAAACAGAGTTACTCTGAAATTGCATTGGTGTGTCTGAAAATGGACCTTTTTATTCTGTCATGCCTATTGTTATGCTATAGGATTTAACTTTAATTTGTTCTGTTGCAAATAAAATCTTAATATAAAAATATACTAAATAAAAAATGCTCATGAGAAAAAGGGGGGGGAGGGTCTGAGATTTTTAAATATTGCCAACATTTTGACTAATTTTTTCCTTAGTCATCATTTCAACTATAGCAACTTTTTAATGTTCTCTGGCCTTTAAACTTGTGTGCTTAACCTGATCAAACTCCCATGGATAGAATAGTAGAAATAGATTCTGCTGGCATTGATGAGAGTTAGATTAGGACTTTGCAGATCCTATCTATACAAACATTAGCATTCCCACAATGTACCTCTGAGGCAGGTAGGTAATTACTAGTCTCATTTTGCATATGAGCCAAGTGAGGTAGAGGGGTGACATGACTAGCTCCAGGCCATCTAGCAAGTTAGTACAAACATAAAATGAGAGGTATGAGAATGGTTAGTGTGATGGAGATGAGAAATACTTTTTAAAAACTGATAATCTAAAAGTGGAAGGAAGATAAAAAATGACTGGGTTATTCAGCTAAATTCAGGTCTGGAGCTTGGGAACATTGAGGAGGTAGGCTCTAATCCCTCATTCTCCACTGAACACTTCCAACTCTTGTTCCAAGTAGCACTGATGTGTGAAGACTTTCTCCTCCAAATGCATAGCGTACCAAATAGCTATATGTGATATGTGGGCTGTTCACTTCATTCAAAGTGCTGCAATTTTTGACATGATAAATGTGTGGCAATTTTTTTCAGAGGCATAACTAGCAGGGCTTGTGCTTGGGTGGCACTGGCAGCAGGGACAGTGGTAGAGGCAGGATCGACTGTGGCAGGAGCTACCTTTCTTACACTCCCTTTGAGTGACCAGGGTCAGTGACCTGGTTGCCCACTACAGTTACCTTCCATTGTTCTTGTACAACTTAAGAGCCAACTGAGGCAAAGGGCCACTCTAGCAAACTACCCAAGCAAGTGCATAAGTCCCATAAGATTTTAAGCATCTTCTTCAGTGCTTTGTGAATCAGCATGGATTTGAACATGTGTTTAAGTATATAAGCTCATATATAATGCTTTACTTAACCAGAGCTTAGATAAGTGTTCACAATATGTATGTACGGAGGCAGGAAGAACTTAAATTTATTTGCAAGCTGCTAAAATGTCTCAGTGGTTTGGATTGGAATTAGTAAAGACTACTGCAGAAATTCTAAAGTTATGTCCCAAATAGAGAAAATATATAAAAGGCAATTAATTCATGGAATTTCCAAAAGACAGGCCTATCAGAGAAAAAGCTGTGGTAAACAGACCAATCTGGGATTCAATGAGGAACTTAAAGGGGATTTGGGAAGTCAAACACTGGGAGCTATGATTTGCCTCTAATGTTAAAAATAACACCTCCCTTACATCTTTGTTGGATCAGGCTTATTTCAAACAACTCTGGTTTATAGAGACTATTCTATGGAAAGCTATTTAATAGATTAATTTTCCCTTAGACAGACAGTACAGCTGCAATAACAAACCATATCTGAATTTTATGACCCTATTAATTTTCCATCAAGCTGGGGAACTATGTTTTGTGCCCATATAGAGATTTGTGTTATAGCTCAATATGGAAATTATTTTGAAACAGGGAAGTATTTAATTCCTGAAATATGCAATAAATGTCATTCAAAAATGATACAGTATCTTGACATTGATGCCACTGTTTACATTAAGATAAGTGTTCTTAGTTTTATACATTCAAGTGACTCCTAAAACAATTATGGCTATTTCTCTAAATTGCAATATCAAATATCTGAATTATTTGTATGAAAACATTGAGGGTCAGATTTTTCAGCATGGTCTTAACTTATTGTCTGGTTTTGTACCAGTAATTTTTGCAGATGCAAATTTGTGTTTGCAGTACTTGTAAGCACAGTTAGTATCATTTCAAAAGCTCTTGGCATTTGCTTCCACTCAAGTCAGTTGTCAACAATGAATGAAGAAGAGCCAAGCTATGGCTGAGCAGTGAGCACCCTTGAAAATCCCACTCCAGGTCTATCTGCTTATGCCCTAATTGCACCTCACTTAACCAGAGGTCTAAATGCTATCAGTGAACACCCAGTTCTTTGTGTCCACAAAGTCGCAGACACAAACAAATAGAATACACATTACTAATATAGATATTAAAGCATATTAATCCTCTGTCTCTGCTGACATACAATTCCTTGTGCATCTTATTGTTGACTCTTTGCTCTTTGGACAATTCATCATAAATTTATTTCTTTTGTTTTGCTCCTTTATATTTCATAATTGTATTATCTGTATTATTTAACCTCTTATTATGTGACTATGAAAGCTTCAACAGGCTCTTTGAAAGGACCTTGTCAAATTCCAGTTAGAATACTTCAGCTAGTCCATTACCCATTAATTTGTGGACATGCCTAAGAAACTGTACTAGGAAGCATATTATATTACTAGAGCAATCGGTCCCTCCTCCAGTGCAGGTGCAATTTCTGTCCTATTATTTTCTATAACAAATTGAGGCATTACTACTATTATTCATCCCTAACAAATATCTTTGTTCCTCCCAAATTCTCAGATCTTGTTGGCTTTCCACCAGCTTTTAGTTAAATACCACACCCCCTACCCCCCCACCCCCGAGTTGTTAGCTGCCTGGGTCAGGAGTCTGGCTCCATTTCGGTTAAAGTGGAGTACTGATATTTCCCAGGTACCAAATCTAATGAAATCCCTCCACTTCCATCCCAAAGAATTGAGACACTTTTACTCCTTTTAAGTAGCTGTCCTTGCTTATCAAATAGGAAGCATTTCAGAAAAGGTTACTCCAGTGAATCTGGACTTATGCCTTTTGGCTAATAGTCTAAATTTTGCTTCTAGGACCTCTGTCATGCACCTAGTAACTGGTACCAGTATGAACCATGACCACAGCTTCCACCCCATATTTGCGTACTTGTTTATCTAAGAGAAGAAGCTAGCCACCTTTCCCCCTATATGACAAGTCACCACATACCCAGCTATCAACATTATTATAATCATCAAATCCCCTAAGGGCATAGCTTATCATCTGTGTCTCACAAGTGCATTTGCATCTCATTGTGAGAAGAAGCTGGCCAGTCTCCACTAACTCCATCTACTGGAAGTATATCCTTCTGTTCTCTTTGGTGACGCTGACTCCCCCCTGTGTAAGATTCAGGCAACCAGTTCTGAAGGCCAGCGCAGTTTTGATCTACTGTTATCTTTAGGTACTTTCTCTTTAGAAATCTATTCTTCTTTGCTCTTTCTGTTCACAAGTGCTACCCTTGCAATGTCATATGTGGTCTGAGGGCCAGAAGTTGCCTGCACCAGATGCATATAGATCAGGGGTGGGCAAAATATGGCCTTTGGGCTGGATCTGGCCCATGGAGGGACTTTGTCTGGCCTGTGGCGGGTCCCTTGATCCTGCCTGGCCCAGGCGGTGTCTGGCCCTGGCACATCCCACTGCCCCCAAGCGCACAGCAGGGCTGGGGCAGCTCTGCAGTTGGATTCCATATCTAGGCAGTCCAGTCAGTGGCAGCTCCTTCCAGTTGCTGCTGCCGCTGGCCCCAGCCTCATGGAGACCCACACACACAGCCTCGACCCCGGCCCACCCTGTGCCTGCTCTGAACCACCTGCCCACAATGAGCAGTGATGGTGGCTGGGCAGAAGCTACCACTGGGTTCAGGGATAAAGTGGCCACCTCCACCTCACCGCTGCTGGGCCCTTCTTGCTACAGCCACCCAGAGCCTGCGCCTGTGCTTGCCCTGCAGTTCCTCTCTGCTGGCATCACCACCGCCACCAGCAGTGCCTCCAAGTCACCCAGCGCGGCAGCATTGGCAGTGATGAGGAGCCTCAGGGCAGCCCAGGTCCGGGCTCCAGGCAGCTGCAGCAAGAAGGCCTGGAAATGGTGATGGGGAGGCAGCTGCTTTTTCCCTGTACCCAGCAGCAGTTTCTGCCTGACCACCACCTCTACCAGCACTGCTCATCGTGGGCAGGTGATCCAGAGCAGCCACATACTGGGCTAGGGTCAGGGCTGGTCCAGAGCTGGTCCAGGGTTGGGGCTGGTCCCACGGGTCTGGAGTGCATAGCCAAGGCTAGGGCTGGGGCTGTGCACTCAGCTGCTGCTGGGTGGTGGTGGCAGAGAAGAGCCACAGAGCTCCGAGCTGTCCTGGGGGTGTGGAGACAGTGCTGACTGGCCCACAGCAGCTCCTCAAAACTGCCTGTGTGGCCTGTGGGCCTGAATAATTGCCTGCCTCTGATATAGATGCTATAGATGGCAGCAAAGCGAGGTAGTCCTCAGACTAGCTAAACAGTTGATTGACTTCAGCATCCTGCTGGAGTTTTTATTAACTAAGTCAACAGTAGCTTGGCTAGAGGTTTATCTTTACATTAGAAAGCAAACATGCTTTTTTAATTTTTTTTTTCAGTCAACAAATTATTTCCCTCAGTGCTGACCTCCCCATTCAGTCCAAACTCTCCTGCATTCTGCTACTACTCCCTTTCCAGTCTTTGCATGTGGACCAAATTGATTTCCTATTGACTTAGATGTCTGGCCTGAAGGGGCTTTGTTTCATTTCTGCATGAATCTCAGAATTGTCAAGCACATTGCACTTCCTCTCCTATTATGTCATAATACAGATAAGGTCTCTTGAGCACTAAATTTCCTTTTAAAGATTTGTCAGTGTTGAGAGTTGTCATACATGCCTATTTCTATATTAAGCTCCACTTTCTGCAAGAGGCATGTATGGTTTGGTTCTTCCTTTTTTTCTGACAGTCAGAGGCTATTTGCATTCTATTTTATTGAAAAAGTAAGTTCCAGTAGTCACAGGCTGAATAGCTTTCTGTATTGATGCTACTTACTCTATGGACACTGGAGAAGAGTTATTCCATGCTGTGTTTACTGTCTGAAGAATTGTAGTGATTCAAATATAAGTGGGATCTGAATATAAATTCTGAAAGCTATAAAAGCCTCTTCCCTTTTAAAAAAGAATGTATTTGGGGAAGTTTGTGTACTATCCCCTTGAATATTCTTCTTTGTAGTGCTTATCAGAACTTTATTAGGTAGGAAAGATTCATTAAAGATGGCTTCAAACATGAACTAGTTTTGGAAACTATCCAAATCTCAGAGTGGCAAGAAAGTCAATAAATATGCACAAGTCAAAAAAAATGTGATATTCTTAACAAGTACTTTTTTCAGTATCTGAACTAACATTCCAGAAGAAGCTGCTTTCTTAGAGAACTGCACCTTTACCAGAACGATGCCTAGAAGCAACTACACAGGTAACCTATGAGGCATGCTCTCCTTTTTCTGCTTTAATAATGTACATAAGCTTTCAACTCAATTCACAGGCTTAACCTCTCATATGTATACTGGACCAACTGGGGCTGAGAGCACTTCTGTAGCAGCAGGTTTAGCATCCAAATACAATGCCTGATCATAGGAATGCTCTTTGGAGTAGTCTTTGCAAGCCATGCAAATCTCTTAGTCTTAGCAGTTAATAGCTGAATTTTGGGATCTTTGGGTTTCAGCTAGGGTGAGAAGGAGGAAATGGAAAGATGGCTTGAATTCTGTAAGAGATTATGAGCGTCTAACAGGCTGATGAGGAAGGCAGTTGTTGGATGGGAGTAGTAAAGGAAAAGAAAGTTCCCAGCTCTACTCTCCTCCACATAGTAGATCACAAGATCCCACTGGTAAATGTAAACATAACTGGATTGTCCATCTTTATTAGTTGGGCTTCCCAGTGTTGCCTTCCACATAATTGCTAAATCCTGTGAACAGGTGGCAAGGGATGGGACAGTGCCAAGTTATGCATCAACAAAACTGTTATCTCAGAATTAATTTCTTAGAGTGTGTGTATGTGTATGCGTGTATTAGATGAGCACAATACTGGATAAGCACAATAGATCAACTTATGAATGAGTCAGGTCTATTTTGATTTAGTAACACAGTACTAGCTTTCAGTGCTCAAATCATGGCAATACCAGGGGTATTGCTGATGCGTAGCTCTTGCACTGTACAGCCAGTGAACAGTGACATCTGTGTTCCTCCAGATTTATATTGTTGTGAGAGAAGTACTGGGCCATGTGACTTATAATAACAGCATGCCATGCCCTCAGTGAACTTGTGACAACATGCCATTC
Source organism: Alligator mississippiensis (assembly GCF_030867095.1). Taxonomy (NCBI): domain Eukaryota; kingdom Metazoa; phylum Chordata; order Crocodylia; family Alligatoridae; genus Alligator; species Alligator mississippiensis. The sequence goes on along the minus strand of NC_081825.1, from coordinate 126,373,513 downwards.
ACAAGCCTTAGGAAATGTCAGTCAGCTGTGTCCTTACATCCCCTAAATACTGATCACAGCCATATGGGATTTTCCCAACCTTCCAGCAGCCTGCAGCCTTGACTGCAATACACTCTGTGCAAGAGGTCTTTTTGTTGTGCCAACTGTGGGATTTAATCATTTGAAAGAAAACAAGGGTAAGAGATCAATTTATAGCAGAAAGAAGAGGAAGAGCTTCATTGCCGGGGGTACCACAACTAAATCAGTTTTGACATGTACCTGGCAGTAGTAAACTTCTTAAGGTAAACAATGATGATTTCTCAAATACTGGATCACTGAAGTCAGGACATGAATAGATGAGACATTTAGACTGCTGTAACTAGCATTACACCAGTGTAACACCAGTAGGAGACCAACAATACAAACTCCTAAACCAAGGTAAAATCACCCATTCTGGTGGAGAATTGCTGCTAATTACACTGGTCTTCAGTTTACCCATCTGTGTCTCTCTGAGCATGTCCATTTGTGAAAGACAAATGCCACACAGCATTTTTCTCTTCCAGCATAATTCACATTGGTATACAAAATCAATATAAATTACCCTGGGTGTATCTAGGAGGGATGTGAGGGATGTAAAGAGGGATGTGAGGGAACCAACCAGGGCTACAGTGGTGGCTACACCCCTGCTCCCAACTTCCCTTCCCCTACCAGGCAGGCAAACCATACTGCAAGAGCAGCTTTATTTAAGTCCCCAAAATAGGTAAGTATCCTCCACTTCCTCTCCATGATCAGAGGCACCTCCCCTTCTCTCCTGTTCCCCAACTCCCCACCTGCCATTGCCACAGTCCCCAGCTGAGCTAGGGGCAGGGTGAATTCCAAAGTCTCTCCTGTCCTGCTCCAACCAGCCTGTACAGACAGCCAGTGACAGAGCAGTGGCAACAGTGGTAGGCAGGATCCTCCTCCCTGTGCCTGTTCTCAGGCTGGCCGGGAACATCCAGAGGGATCACAAAGGGAGGGGAAACCTGTCCACTGCCTCTGTCCCAGGCTGAGCCTGGGCACCTGAGCAGCTGGAAAAGGGCAGGAGCCCCCTGAGCCCAAGGCCAGTGGGAGAAAGTAGAGACAGAGTCAGTATCAGGCTGTGCAGGGGGTGGAATGGGAAAGGAGGAAATGTGCCACTGATCAAAGAGGGGAAGGCATGGCAGAATTGTTATCTGCTTTTAGAAGTCCTTGGCTCCTGCTCCTACGGCATGGTCTGAACAAAGAGTGTTGTTGGCACTGGATGTATGACCCAGTCCTGATACCTTGTTTCACGAGGACCCAAACCCTCAGACTGAACACCACTTCTTCCATTCCGTAATAGGCAAATTTTATTTATACATATTGATACAAAATAAGAGTAATGCAAGCAAAGCAATCAAGATGATTACAGAATACAATACCAATTATTTTCCAGTCCCAGGGTGGGTTCACAAGGAGAGTAGTGCATCCGGCCAGTATGTAAGCACCACCTTGTGGTTCTTTGCTTGAATGTCAGATGTCAATAGCCTGGAGGTTGAGGGCTGATGCCCATTCCCCCAATGGAGTGGGTGAGATGGGCCAGTGGTGTACCCTCTGCCTATGGTGGCCTTGGGATGCCCCACTGCTGCTCTGCAATTCCTCTTGTATTCTTTTTCTCCTAATGACTCTTCATTTCTGGGTACCATTGATTGGTTTCACTGTGGTTGTTATACTGTCCATGTTCTGTTCTGTCAGCATCATTCTGTGTTCCCACAAACCCGTTAGATGCATACATCTTAATTTGGTCAATTACTGGTACCTTATTTGGGCATTCCCCCAAAACTGGAAATCCCAGGGACTTTGCAGCTGGTCACTGTGACCTCATGCTAATTCTATAGGCCCCTTATTTTTGTTATAGAATACTGTATGTTTTTAATTTCCCCAACCTATTTGTCTGCTGGCTTCTAACACAAAGACCACGAACATGAAACTTGGTCAAAAACAGACTTCTAGAAGCTAATTAACTCTTGCCATTCCCCTGGACCATTGTTCTAATGCAATATCTACTCTACCTACAAGCCAGTTCCTAAAAGCAAATCATTAAATATCATTTTTTTAGCCATCGGGTATAACCGTGCCACAGGATCTGTCCCTGTAAATTATATCAGTATATGTTTGTGCTGCCCATTTTCTCAGTGTCACTGTAGAAAAATAAAATCAGCTTTTATCATAACAAATAGGTAATAGTAAACATGTGGTCAGCCTCTTGCAGGAGTAAAAATGATCTTTCTCCTCTTGGGCTTATTGTTGCTCCTTGAAAACACTAGCCAGCTCTGTTCTTCTCCTAGGACTTCCATGACAATAATTACCTGCTTTTGGAAGGGGTGGGAGTGTGTGAGCCTAAGTATAGTTCATCTGGTGTGTACAAATGCTGCAGGGAAAACTGTAGAACACCTGCATAACAATTTTATTACTGAACAGGGCCCTTTGTCTAACCTGTCAGCCACCCTGCTGGAAGTCTCTCATCCTGACACAATAACAAGAGAAACAGTTTTACAAATGAATGTTCTGATACTGGGAAAAGCAAGCCCCAACTCATACGTTCTGTGCATGTTTCACCATTTCGTTTAACAAGACATAATTTAGATGCTAGTTCAATGGAGGTTTCACCCCTCAAATGTACATCCTTAGTAAGTGAAACTGGGATTTACATACCTTGCTTCTGAGGTGGTCTCGACTGACACAGTGTAAGAAGGATTATTCACAAACAGAATGTATACCAATTCACCTCTCTCTCTCTCTCTCTCTCTTCTTTAAAAATAACAAAAAACCCCTCTTAAAATGCTTTTTTTTTTTAATTTGCTCTTCTGATTTAATGCTCCTCACTGAAGCTATATAGTTAGGTTCTTATGTCATGGAGTCCCCCAGGAGAACAGTTCTTTGGGATCTCTGTGGCCTTGTCCAGTCTCTCTGAGTACCCTCTGAAGCCATGCTATGTGTGACTTCTACTGGCTGCTTCTAACTCTGAGGTCTTTCATTCCATGACCTTGCCTGGTTGTTGGCACTGTATTTATGACCCAGATAACTTGTTCCAGGTGGACCCAAACCCTTAGACTGACCACAACTTCTCCATTCAATAATAGGCAAATTTTATTGATACACAGTGATAGCAGATAAGAATAATGCAGGCAAGACAAACAAAATAACTTCCCCAATTCTATATCTACCAGTCCTAGCACTGTCACAGAGGGAAGGTACATCTGGCCAGTACACAAGCTTCACCCTGTGGTTCTTTCTTGAATGTCAGATATCAGCAGCCTGGAGGTCAAAGGCCAAGCTCTACCCCTCTGCCCTTCCACCCCCACCCAGTGTGGTGGGTGAGACAGGCTGGTGATGTGCCCTCTGTCTATGGTGGCTTTGGGTTCCCCCATCAGGGACCCTTTGCTGCTCAGAAATCCTTTCTTTTGTATTCTTTCTCCCCCGCCACTGCCTCCCCCACCCCTCCCAATGACTCCTCAGTCCTGGGTATCATTGATTGTTCTCCCTATGGTCATCATACTGCCCACATTATGCCCTGTCAGCATATTCCTTTGTTCCAAAAAACCTGTCACATGCACACATCTTAATTTGGTTATTTACAAATATTGGTTATTTATATTATTGGTCTCCTAATTTGATCTCTTAACCAAAACCAGAAATTCCAAGGGCTCCGCAGTTGGGCACTGTGACCTGGCCACTGCAGCAGAGTCCCTTATATCTGGGTACACTGTTCATGTTATGGAACAGTGTGGTGCATGTCTTCAATTTCCCAGCCTGTATGTCTGCTGTTTCCTGACAAAGTGGACCTTGAAGGAAACTGTCACAAACAGGCTTTTAGAAACCAATTAACCCTTGCCATTCCCCTGGACCATTGTTCTAATGCAATATCTACTTTACCTACAAGCCAAGTTCAGCTCTTGAGGAAGGGATTTTACCTATTCAATGCTATACCTGCTGAGCTCCTTGCTTTTTGAGAAGTCAAACATCCACACATTCCAGTCCCTTGTTTTCTGGTCACAATCAGAATGGTGGTGTGAAAAAGTTGGGTGTTTGCCAAGCCACTCTGTTTTAATGTATAGCATATGTGTGCTGTAAAATGATCTTATTGTTCTTTTTGTAGTACCATTGTACCCACAAACCAAGTGTGCATGCATGCGTGTCTGTGCATGCATGTGTGCAATCACAATGATTGTAACTGTCAAATAAGAAGATTGTTGATCATGTGCCCAACTTCAGAAAAATTGGATGTAGAAAATTCTGACTTGTTGGAACTAAAGAGATGCTGGCTCCACACCCAAAGATCAACTCAGAGGCTGTAAGCCATGTGTTAGGTTGTGGCTACCACTGACCAGATTAGGAAAGGAGAGGAGAGGTGTAAGGAACTCTACTCATTCCCATCTCTTTAATTTGCCAGGCTCTAGGCATATAAATCCTAGGCATATAAATCCCCTGTTTTAGGGAACCAGCCACAACAAAGGAAGAAAGGAAAGAAAGCAATGTCCCCCATACATAATACCCCTCTCAAGTATGAGGATGCATATTAGACACCACCTGGCTCTAAGAGCCACAGAAATCTGTACTACAGTAAAAGGGTTCACTCTTTGAATGTTTTTCTGCCACCTATAGTTCTGGTATCCAATCCTTCTTTTCAGTTTTTCAAGTGTAAATCTTTTTAATTCTGGAAGCACTGTGACCTGATGAATAGATCACAGGCCTGAGACTTGGGAAAGACTTTTCCTGACTGCATGGCCTCAGACAATTCACTTCATCTATTCCCTGAAGTTTTCCCCTCTTGTAAGACAGAGATAATTATGTTTGCTTCCTTTTAGAAGAGATCTAAAGATGAACACCTCTTCAAAAGAGCTCGGTATTAATACACTAAGACTCTACTGCTCTTGCTTGCACAGTGCTGTAACCAACACAGGGGTTCAATTCTATCTTGTCAGATGAAAAAAACAGTGTAAAGCACCCAGAAACAGTCAGTCCATCCAAGTTAAACAAGTTGCTGCTAGTGATAATTTAGTGCAAATGTACAATTCACAAACCTGCAAATGAAAGCTCTGAAGAGTAGGACCAAGTTAGCCTGCATTAAGCTATGTTTATCTTCACTAATATAAAAGTACATTTCCAAGTGCATTTTTAGTGGTGTTACATCCTTGTTTAACTAAATTTAGAAACTGCTGGATCAACTGTATTTTGTTTTGTTTTTAATGCCCAACGTTTTGCATAAGATCTACCAAGTATACAAATGTTTATGGCCTGATTTGTGGTGATGAGCATCCAGAGACCTTAATGATGTCCATAGGAGATACGGCTGCTGAGCAGTTCTGAAAATCAGGCTGATTAGGACTCGGATGTCTAACTTGAGGCACCCGACACTGGGAAGTTTGCCCTTTGTACATTGGGATCTAAGAATCAAAGTCTCCAACCCAAATGTCTTTACAGGACTAAGCTGGAAATACAGACATTTTCCACATACTTGCTTACATACACTTTTTCTCCCCGTGGTGGTTTTTTGTTGTTGTGGGGGGGAGGATGTTGTGGGGTTTTTTTTTGGGGGGGGGGGGAGGGGGTTAGTTTTTTTGTACAGTGCCTCATGTTCGGATGGAACACTTTTCAAAAACCTTGTAAAAGCTATGGTATACAATGAGAAATAACACTGATAGTGATTGATTACAAAAAAGGAAGATGTGCTGTATAATCATGTGCCAAAAGTGGGAGCAGACATCATGGCTTGGTTTCTATTTCAAATAAATAGAGAGTGGAGCAATCAAGAAACTGCCAAAGTAAATTAATTCAACATGGTTGGAACATCAACAAAACAACAGAACTTCTGAGAATGTGCTATCACATGTTACTGCATCAATGATGAAGGATACAGGTCTCCTGTTTTATTTTTCAGTTACTGAATCCTATTTTGCTCTCTCTTACATTAGCTAAAAGCTAGGAGTAATGCTACTGAGTTCAGTGGAGCTAATCTGGTTTTGTACAGGACCTAGATTCTGGCTATGTTTGAAGCCATGAGATCAGCAAAATGTGTGGTGGACCCTTTCTTTTGAGGGGTGCTAACTGTTCCTAGTAGTTTCTTCAATACATTAACAGCTTTAGGGGGAAAGTGGAAAAAGCTCTCTCCTAAGCTGGAGAAAAAATGACAGAATACACACAAATAAGTTATTGTTCATGAAAATTGTAGTGGGCCCCAAAGTTGCATCAGGCTGCCTTATTTGAATTCTTTTAACGGTCATCTGTAAAGTTAGCTCTGCGTGTCTATGAATGTTTCTTTCACCTGCCCCAAATCTGTGATTTGAGAATACACTAAATTAGAAGTTACACTTCTCTTTACCTTGGAAATCTGTTTCAGGACTTCTTCTGAATGGTTTAATTTTGTATAAGACGAATATGATATGCATGCTCTTGACTCTGTCCTGCCACCCTGTATCCTGGTGTACATAATCCATGCCTCATACTGTATTCAACATTACTACATCTGTGCGTAGAAATTTTTTTGTTTTTCAAGGTCATGCACAGCTTTTGCCAGAAGGACAATGCCCTCAGTATTGAAACATTCTTTAGTAAAAAGAAATATTAGAGACATAACTAGATATTTTTGCAACCTAGGAAGATTCAGGAGCGGGGAGAGGGATTCAACATTTTGCCAAGCAACTGAGAGCCTGGTAGGTGGGGGAGGGAAGAAAGGGCAGAAATGGGAACAAGTGCCAGAGGGTTTTACCTGACAAAAGATGCTGCTGGGGCTGGATCCACACACCATGCCTGTCCGCTGCTCAGGTTGGGACCAGCTCTATGCAGTCTGCCTGGCTGTGGCCACTGGTGCGTGGGATACCATTCTGGTGCCCCTTCTAAATGGGCATCTAGGGCTGATGCCCTACTCCTCTCCACTCCAATTATGCTACTGATCTCAAGGAATCTGTTTCTGCTCTCACCTTTTAGTTTTTATTTAGGAAAAGACAGGTTTAAAAACACCTGTTTAAAAAAATTTTACAGTAAGGATTAAATTCTCTCTCCAGCTGGTTCATGCCTGGCTCTTTCTGGCCTCAGTGCCCATTGGATCACCTATCAGATCCTCATAACCTAGTGATTATGATTGGTTCAATAGCTACTAGTGATTGTGGCATAATACATTGTATACCCTCTTTGTGAGCATATTTCAATTTACTGTTCCTCAATTATTTGACATGTTTGATATAAAGTAGAGAGTATTCCATTATTTGAAAATCTTGGGTTATATAATGCAATATTTAGCACTTATATTTAATGTGATGCACTACATCTAATAATATTTCAGATACAGGTAGACTAGATCCTATCACTCTTTTACATCTGGGAAAACTGAGGTAAAGATTTGTCTAAAGGAACGGATAGAAGAAAAAAAAGCCATAGCTAAGAAACATGATTATAGTTCAGTTCTTGGAACCTAGTCCTCTGCTCAGAAAGAACCTAGTCCCTGCTTCAAGGAATAATGGAAATTTCACCCCAAAAAGAAGCCCCAAAACAAAATGATGAACCAGCATATTAGAGAAATCTTTGGTTTGTGCTAAAATATGACATGGTAATATTAGTAACATTTTGTCAAACACATTGACACAGAAAAAAGTACAAGTTACAAACTCAGATTTTACAGGTATAGCACATTCCAGAATTCTTGCTGTATTTGTTTTGTAGGAGAGGAGAGAGGAGGAGGGAGGTGTTGGAGCCTTTTGATTCTTGTCAATCCTTGTCTCTTTCCCTAGGGAAAATCATGTCAGATATTTGTTGAATGCTTTATAGAATGCTCATTCTTTATATATGAGAATGTGTAATGCATTCCTGTCATGCAGACTTTGGATGGCACTGCATTTATTAAGCTAAAAGCAGCAACATCAGTGCTGCCTTTTCAAAGGAAGATGGAAGGCAGATCTGAGCAATTCTGTTTTTCTCTCTTAATAAAAAGTGAATAAAAATTAGTATGTTTTAGTAGCAAGCACATGCATTGAAATCATGAAATATTGAATATTTCAGATTACATTCACCCAAATATGGGACAGAAGTTCAATAAAGCAATTTAACCTAAATCAGTTAAGTCTGATACTATATCCATCCAGGTTTATCTTGAACCAATTTCAGCCATTTTTAAAGCAGTTTATGTGCACTCAAACTTCTGTTATGTTACTGATTTGAACCAGTTTCTGATCACTTGTACCAATATATGTATATTTTTTTGTACCTAGCCTCAATGCTTGTTTTAACACCTCCTTCAATTTAGGATATGGCTACCTACTCTTATTTACATTCCATTATATTAGACAAGACCAAATTTAATTACCCAGTTGTTAGACAAGGTTCTCTGAGTAAATCTGATAGCTTTTATTGGACCAACTAGAATAGTTGGAAAAAAATCTTTGTTGCAAGCTTTTGGGTACAAATACCCTTCTTCAGGCTGAGGAATCATCTACAGTTGTTTTGTGCTCTTCCGGGATGGGATAGAATAGAAGCCAGAGGCTAATATGCAAGAATGCCGATCAGTGAAAATGCAAACTGAGGCAGTCAGTGGGTAAGAAACACATGGAGGGTGGGGGAGGGGAATGTAGACCAGGTGATAAGATGTAGCTGGTAAATAGTAGAGAGGTTACCTGGGGTATCAGATGTTAGGCAGGTTATAATGTGCCATACATCCAATGTCTGTATTTAGTCCATGATTTTTCATATCCAGTAGATTGATGAAGTGAAGTTTGTGGGCTTGTCTGTAAAAGGTGTTTTGTAAATTCCCTTTGAGGATTAGAAGTGAGAGACTAATTATCTTGTGAGAAATGTGTCCCCACAGCTAATTGGGCATTCTTGTCTTTGATAGATTTTCAGTGTGCATTCATTCTGGTATGCAGTTGTTGTTTGATTTCTCCTACATATTTTCTATCAGGACATTTAGTGCACTGGATGAGATATATTACATTTCTGGAGGTGCAGGTATAAGATTCAGGAATGCCAATGGTTCTGCCATGGGGTGTAGTTATTGTGGGAGTGGTGGAGATGTGTTGGCAGGTTTTGCATTTCTTGTCATGGCATGGCCTGGATCCATTTGGTGTATTTGGGCCGTAGGGAGTTTGCTTCTGGTGATGAGATTGGTGAGGTTCAGTGCTTGTTTAAAGGCTAGGATGGGTGGTTCTGGGAAGATCTCTTTAAGAATTGGGTCTTCTTTTAGTATGGATTGCAATTGTTTGAGGATTTTCTGTATAGGTTTCAGGGAGAGATGATATGTCCTAATTAGTGGTGTGTGATTTTTCTTTACATACTACAGCAGTTCTTTACATGGTATCTGGGTGGCTCTTTCAAAAGTGCGAACTATCTCTTTGGAGGTGTGTCCTTGTTGAATGAATGCCCTTTTGAGATTTGTGAGGTGACGATCACAGGTATTCTCTTCAGTTCAAATTCAGTGGTAGTGGAGGGCTTGGGTGATTGCTGGCTCTGTGCAGATATGTATGTTGGTCCGTGGGTTTTTTTGTATATGGTGGTTTGTATTTTACCACTCCAGATAGTGATCATAAAAGGAAAAAAGGAAATGTTGGTGTTGGAGTATTCAAGAGATGGTCTGATGAAAGAGTAATGATAATTGAATTTCTAATGGAAATCAGTCAGAGATTGCAGGTTTTCCATCCAAATGATGAAGATGTCATTGATATATCTTAAGTATAGCAAGGGTTTGATGGTGCAGTCCTTGAGGAATTCTTCATCCAGGTATCTCATAAAAAGTTTGGCATTTTGTGGGGCCATTTTATTTCCTGTAGCTATCCCCATGGCCTGGAAGAAGTGTTGGTTATTGAAAGTGAAGTTGTTGTGTGTGAGGATGAAGTGTATAAGTTCAATTATATCTTTAGGTCTGTACTCTGAGTTGTAATCTTGCTCTTGTGGATATGTAAGACAGGCCTGGATGCCATCCTGGTGTGGGATGTTGGTATTACCCAGTTGCTGAAATTCTTCCAGAGAATTTAACATATAAAGTTAGGAAGTAACCTTCCTGAAGTAAGGAACAGGTAGAACAGCCTATCATTGTTGTTTTGTTCTATTGTAATATATCATATTAGGTTAATCAACCCGGAGACATGATAAGGAAGGTCACTGTAGATAAAAATGAAGCCTAGGGATAAAGTAAATTTTATCAAACTTTCTCCAGAGAACAGATTGTTCTTCCACCATCTCCTAGTACATTTTTTAAAAGATATTTAGTAAAATAACTGTTCCTGCTAAGTTTTCCCTTAATAAATTGAAAACTGAAAAAAATTATGGTATGAAAAGTTGGGTGTGCTTTTTTTTTAAGTTAAATATAGGAAAGGATTTTATTTAAGAGTATGGAAGAGAGTCTCATGCATTGCATAAACTGTCCTGGTTATTTATACTGAAGAATTCCAGAGATGATGCTTCTGCTTTTTAATGTATATGCCCTTAAAAGGTATATGATGTATGTGTTCAGTTGCCCTTTTTATGTCTTCCCTTTAAGTGCACAGCATATTGATAGCAAGTTAGAAAACACCTAGTACTACAGTGGGACATCTTTTAGAAGATAGTTTATAGACCAAAAGGCTAGAGGTTAGCAGATTCATGAAACTGCAGGTTTCTATTCTTTCGCAAGCATTGCCTCTTGGGAAGGGAGCAACAGAGCTCCTCTACCCTACAAAAGTCCAGGCTTGGATCCTACCTTCATGAGGCACAAGCCTTCCCTGTGCTCCCTGACTCCATGTATGGCTGGCATCCCATAAAGGACAGGCACCCTGTGGCCTTTTCTTGAGGTCCACAGTTATGGTAAATCCCAATTCCAGCACTTCAAGGTAAACTTTCAAAGCTAGTATCTGATACCCTTTCACCTTAGACCATTAGTGAAGTAAGGTTCCAGTTAGCACAAGAGAGCCATTAGAATCTAGGCCTTGGAGCAGCATCTTGCAGGAATTTGCCACGATCAGTTTTCTCATTGACTTCAATGGGAGTGAGACTGGATGCCTAGTTGGGATGCAAAACTGGGTGTGTCTACATGTTCACTTTAATGCGTAGTAGCCTATTTTACTATGTATTAAAGCATTGTGTAAAAAACCATGCAATTACGCTTATGCACAGTAAAATAGGCTACTGCATATAAAGTGTCACCTAAAAAGCGTGCATTTGCACTACTGCATATTAAGGCAGCCTAATGCACACTTAGTACCTCACATTAGGGGTAGTAAATTAATTGTGCATTAGGAAAAGCGCATTAATGCATGTGTAGATGAGCCCACTATTTTCTAATTGATTTCTGCTCATGAACAGAAGTCACTTGTACCAGCTTCCAGCTTCTCCAACAAGCAGTACAGAGTAAGGAGTGCTCCTCCTGCCATCTCTGCTAGACCAAACTCTCTGAGCAGCATGTAATATGTTCATGGAAATGGCAGCTGGTGATTCTTATCTTTTCCTTCCTGGAAAGGTAACCTGGCAAAGGATCAGTTTCAATATAGTATTTGTTTGTCATTTTGCACTGCACAACATAACTATCCTACTCTTGCACTGAATGCACCTGCATTTTTAACTTACCTTTAAAAAAAATAAATCAAGCCTACAAAATAACAGTAATAAATTTAGTGGAAGCTTGACAAAACCTTCAGGTTGCTGAAGGCAATATCTTTACTGCCAAATAGCCACATAAGGCAAATCATGCCCACTCCAAATGGATGTAACATAGATATCTTTCTGTGGTGCTGGTTACTTATCAATGACCATGCCTGCATGAGAGAGTTTACTGGTGTGTCCCCAGCACCATTCATTCCCACATTACATTGCATTATGTCTCTTTTGAGGTGTAGCATGCACAAAGTGGGAAAGCCTTGCTTTGCTGCAGTTCTCTGTAGCACACTCCTTTTGCCACGGTAGAGATGAATGTAGACTTAATTGCTAACACTGCAGTCAAAAGCAGGTGGTGCAACAGGGACCCGTTTGAGATGAAAGAAGGGGAGGATTATGCGGCATTCTCTGGGAGGGCTTCAGGACTTCAGGACTTGTTCCCTGAGTTGATCTACAATAACCCAGATTTGGTATTGATATTCTAGGCATCTTTTCAAAAGACAACTTTTCAAAAGGGTTTTAGAAAGGGTTGATGGTGTATTCACACAGCATGAAGGGTTAGAAAGAAGATTCTGTAGGTAGCTGGGTAACAGAGTTCCTGGTGGATTGATTAGTGTGTCCTAGGGCAGGGGTGGGCAAAATGCAGCCTGCGGGCCGGATGCAGCCCGCCAAGCCTTTCTATCCAGCCCACGGGCCCCCCCCAAAATTTAGAAAATGAATATTAATCTGCCCTGGGCTGCCTGTCATGCGGCCCTCAATGGCTTGCCAAAACTCAGTAAGTGGCTCTCCATCCAAAATAATTGCCTGCCCCTGTCTTAGGGTATCTAGAACCTTGGATAGGTATCTTCTTTGGCAGTAACAGCAACAGCAGCAGCAGCAGCAGTAATAGTTAAATATAAAAACCAAAAAAAAGAGTTAGATGTCAGGAGGCTGCCATACCCATCCCTTCAAATAGCTAAGTGCACCAGGCTCCAAATGAAATCACTGAGAAATTATCTCACAGATCTTTTAGACCCTAATTCTTGAGTAAGGTCCAGTGGTCACCAAGTGAACCTTGGAGAAGCTCCTGTAGACATATGTAACATATCCATCCATTTATTCTCTTCAACTGTAGGAGCAATAACAATCTTGGTGCAGGGCACTTTCTTGGCATAGTTAGCAGCTGGCAAGAACTGGTGGTCCTTGGCACTGCCTGAGCCATTAACCTTTGACTCTCCTTAATTCCCAGGAAATGTCTTTATGTTGCTTAATTAATTTGTAATGAGCTGATGGGAAGACCTACTTTCTCATTATTGTGTTACTTAATACATATTTCCTTTGAAAATAGCCTTCTTCATGTTGTTCTTTAGACTTTCGACCTCACATTCGTCTTTCTGCTGCCATGCAACAGATGGACTTGACTCTGCATGAATGATGTCAAGTATCCATCTAGCAGTAGCTCTAGCCAATATTCCTGTGAGCTCCTCTGGCATGCAAATATTGTGTTTCATATAGAAATGAGAAAAATGTCTTTATCCTCATTTCTGTGTGAAATATAATATATTTGCAAGGTAAGCCTAGACCTTCATATTAATCATAAATCAATTATGTTTATCCTTAACTTAGAAAGCACTAAATTCTTTCTTTCCTCATTTCAAAATCCAGTAGGATATTCATAGTCATTATGCTGCTTTTTATGTGGATCACAATCTCATATTGTAATCATTAGTGCTATGGCTGAGTCATTTTCTGCCTTAAAGTATTTCAAATGTCCATTTCACTGGCACTGAAGGTTTTCAGAATATTTTTATTTCCTGAAATGAACCATTATATTAACTACATTTCCCCCTTATATCCTTTATAAACTGTTAAATGCATTCATATTTTATAGCACTGAATTCTCATATTTACAGTGAACAGAGAGAGCTAAGCATGTAAAATATCATTAGTGTTCCATGTTTTCAGTTTCTACTGATTGTCACCGATAAATTCCCTGATTTTTTTTTATTGAAGTTATTCAGTTTTTACTGATTTACACCTGTTTTTCAGTTCACTCAATTTTACCAGATACAGTAAAATCCCTGTTAACTGGCACGAGTAGGGAATGGCTGGGGGGGTGCCAGTAAGCTAAAAGTACGGGTTACCTGGGGCACAGGTTTCCAGCTGGATGCAGGTTTCCAGGAAAGTGGGTGGTAGCAGCTGCACACAGAGAGGGGGGCAGTGACCACGTGGAGGCCAGGGGAGGGTGACTGGAGCCACTGCCTGGGGGCGTGGGGCTCCCAGTTCTGACCCTGGGTGGGGTGGGAGGGACCGCGAGAATCGCTCCCAGGACAGGCAGGCACCCTGGCGGCTCAACCTGCAGCCCTGCTCTGGCTGCTGGGAGCTGAGAGCCCTACCAGGGGGGCAGGTGGGAGAGCCTGGCCCCAGTCCCTGTGGTGGGCACTGCACCCAGCAACTCCACACAGGGCTGGAGCCACTGCCCGGGACTGCAGGGCTCCCAGCTTTGACCCTGGGTGGGGCAGGAGGTGCCAGTGTTGATGCCAGGGTTGGGATCGGGTCCCTCCCCCCTTCCGTGTCCAGCCCCACACCACACCCCCCAGCCCCTGGGCCACACCATGCTGTGGTGTAGGCAGGTGGTGTCGGCTACTCCCGGGGCCACTGCAGCAGGGCCTGGGATGAACAGGGACAAGCTGCACCATGACCTGTGCCCCCCAGGGCTCCATTTGTTCCCACTTAGACTAGCCTCTGCTGTAGCCACCCTGGAGATGGCCAGCACTGGCCACAGAGGGAACTGTAAGTCAGTGGGTGCGGAGTGGGACAGCTTGGCTCTTGCTGCTATGTGCACCACGAGAGGGCTGTGGGCTGGGGGGCTGCATGTGTCCCTGGATCTACAGACCAGACAAGGGCAGGCTGCTGCCTGCCGAAAGCACTGGGAAGAGCCCGGTACCCCCGTCGGCCCCAGCCTAGAGTAGCAGCCTGCTCTTGTCCTGTGCGCAGATCCTGGGGCATGCGCCCCCCCAGGAATAGCCTGGCGCAGCCCCCATCTCGCAGCCCTCCCACCCTGCACCCACTGACAGTTCCCTCTGCTTTGTGTCCTGCTTTGCTCCCTGCCAGCTGTACCTTGTCATGCATCCACAGATGCATCTCAGACAGGTCCAAGGAGGTGATCCTCCCCCTCTATGCAGCACTGGTCAGGTCGCAGTTGGAGTACTGCATCCAGTTCTGGGTGCCACACTTCAGGAGGGATATGGACAACATGGAGAGGGTCCAGAGGAGGGCCACCCGCATGATCAGGGGGCAGCAGAGCAGGCCCTACGAGGAGAGGCTAAGGGACCTGAACCTGTTCAGCCTCCACAAGAGAAGGCTGAGGGGGGATCTAGTGGCCTGTTACAAACTAGTCAGAGGGGACCAGTAGGCATTGGGGGAGTCCCTGTTCCCACGAGCACTACCACGAGTGACTAGAAATAACAGTCACAAGCTGGCAGAGGGTAGATTCAGGCTAGACATCAGGAGGCGCTACTTCACAGTTAGGGCGGCTAGGATCTGGAATCAACTTCCAAGAGAAGTGGTGCTGGCTCCTACCCTGGGGTTCTTTAAGAGGAGGCTAGATGAACACCTTGCTGGGGTCATTTGACCCCAGTACTCTTTCCTGCCATGGCAGGGGGTCAGACTTGATGATTTGCTTAGGTCCCTTCCGACCCTACCAACCATGAAACTATGAAACTATGAAGCCCCAGGAGCAGCCGACGGGCTACGCCGCACCCCTCCCCCCACCCCTTCCTTAGTCAGAACCTTATTCCCCCTCCCTCACCACCACGGGAATGTTTTATTATTTCCCCCCCAATTTAAACCAACTTTTTTTTTCTTTTCTTCCTTTTATCCCGATTTCAACCCGGTCTTTATGTTTAAAAATAAACCCTGAAAAATTCCTGGATTTTCTTTTTTTAAATAAACCTGAAAACCTGGAACACTAAATATCATCAACACCTCTCTACCCCCATTCATTACTGTAGCAACTAAACACCTTGCAAGAATTGTGCCCAATGTGCTTAAACTGTAAACAAGCTGTCCTGGTAGTGCTGCAGTGATGCTGTGGCCGTGATGATCCAGGAAATATATGAGACATAAGGATTTTTGTGGGTGATATCTTTAATTAAACCAACTGCATGGATAGGATTGACAAGCTTTCAAATGTATACGTTGTTCCTAGCTTCCCAACTGTTTACCATTTTTAACTATTGATTGCACATAAGTACACAGTTACACTTAAAATCCCCGTGTCAGATGAGTTCCCATTGTGTTAGGTGCTTTATAGTAAAAGATGCCTAGTAAGAGGATAGACGTAAGCCCTGAAAGTTGACCATACAAGTAGAAAAGCCAAACAAAGGGTGGAATGAGAATATATAGTTCCCATTTTTCAGACAGGAAATTGAGACATCTAGGTGTGTTATTTCTTTGTATCCAAGCTCTTGATTTTATGGTAACTTGGTCTTTTGCAATTCTGCTGTCAGCTGAAATGCACTTTTGTATTTGTATAGAAGAAAGGAAATAAATTTCCCAACTCCTTTGGGCCCACACATAGTCTTTTGTTTACATTCATTTCTAAATACAGGAAAAGGTTTCTTTGGGATCTTAATTCTTCTAAACCAACTTTTAAAACCCCTTCCTAGGAGTGGTTCACAATATGAAACAGTATCAGATAAATAAATTCACTGCACATAACCACACCATGTCTTTGGCAAGTGCAAAATAAATGCCCTGATCTTTCAGATCACATGTAATTGTCAATGTCTAAAAGCCCAGCACCTGGAATATCACATTATTCCATGTGTATTATGAAATAGGTGTCATGGAATCATCTCCTCTGTTTGGCTCAGACTCTTTGGAATGTAAAGCATGATCTTATGATCATGCCCTGCTGCCCTTTTCACATTAAATACTGAACTGTCAGAATGAGTGGAAACAGGTGTATGCAACAGAAAGGATGGCTATATCTTAAAACAGTTTGATTCTGATCACTGAAGCCTGGATGAAATTAAATCTGGCCATAAAATGTGACCAAAATTTTTCAGGCCCCATTACAAGTCATAATGGATATAGAAAAGCTAAAAAATGAGATTGTTTATACAAGAGTCCTTCAAGTGAGCATTTCCCATCTTGTGCCAATCCCTATATATAAGCAAATCATTTTATTCGCCTAATATATTTGTGGAAAACTTCTGCACTTCTCTCTAACATTAGCTCCCCTGTCCTTAACCTGTATTTCTTCCATTTCTGCAATGTCCCTTTATGTGTGGAAGTTAAATTGTGGAACCCAACTTTCCACTAGCAGAAGAATGAAGTAGGAGTAATGCCCATTTTGGGGGTTCATCTTAAAATCTCTCTTCAGATAAGTTAGCACCCAGGCAAGTGAAACTACAACAGAAGGCAAATATTCCAGATGTTAATGCTTTAGAAATGCAAAGAGCTTAACTCTGCTGCTGTTTTTTATAATTTCTTCTTTGAATTTGAGTTTTGAAAAAAAATGGTTGTAAATATCCTTTTTTCAGCATTTATTCTCAGGAGTCTGCAACATTTATTTACTAACACAAAGCAGAGACATTGAAAATAAAATGAATGAAGCATGTCCCACTGGATTGCAAGGGTTTGGGTTGTAGCCGTGTTGGTCTAAGGACATAGGCAGACAAGGTTCCTTGGGTGAAACTGATCTCTTTTATTAGACCAACCCAAATGGTTGGAGAATAGTGGATTGCATGCACTTCTATCATTTTTATTTGCTTCCAGATCAGTTATGCAGCACTACAGGTGTAACTAGCTAAAACTAGTCAGTCTGATATCTTCAGGGCTCAGTGATACTTCCTGATGTGAAGACAATATTGATGCATAGCTCATAAAATCAACTAATGTGTTTGTGAAAGTGCAAGTGCAGTAGGAAAGATTATGGTGATAGGAAGAAGAGCCAGGTTACTACTGAGGGACTTAAATTGCCAGTTAAATAGTCTTTCATCATCATTTTTGTGGAGCAAACATGACATCTGGTGGCTGTTTCTATGAATCTCAGAAGAGAATCTCCTACAGATAAGAAAAGAAGGTGGTAAAATGGAGTAATGGAAATCCAGCAATCCACAAAGTTTTACTTATTCCATAGCCTTTGGTTTTCACACACAAAACCACATAATTTATTTTCAACTATTGTAAGAGTTCTGTAGCAGCAATCCATCTTTGCTATTTTGGTTCTAATTTGATCAGTTTCGCAGCAAGGTGTTGGTCTTGAAACACATATTTCAATTTGATCTTATTAAACAACCCCAGATCAATGTCATTTTTCCAGATGATTATCTTGTTTTTGAAAAAGATCTGCGGGAAGATCTGAGGAAGAAACAAAAACTGCTTTTGTACAGAACAGGAAATAATAATCATATTTAAGAAGTTACTTTTAAAACAAATTTTAAAAGGAAGCTGTTCAAAGTGACAGATCAGAAGCATAAAGTGGGAACATTGAAAAAAAAAACCCATCTCCCTCATCAGGCAGTGGAAATAGGCAGTGATTTGACAAAGTGACTATTTGGACAGGACTCTGAAATGCTGACCTGAACTAGATTGAAAGGACAATATATAAAAAAAAATTGTCCTATATAGGTTCCAGACCTCCAATTGCATTTAAGGGCATTATATAAATAATAAGTAATAATGAAATGAACAGACTGGGTATTCTGTTGAAATCCTGTCTTATTCTGTGCCCAACCTTCCAGCAGCAGCAAGATGGCTCTAGTCCTTTTGCTACCATTTAATGTCCACTTGCCCCTTCTGTCAGTCTTATTTTGATAATGATGCAGCTCAGAATATATTGTACAGGGAAATACCTCCACATCCAAGTGTTGCTGAATGTGGATGTGGGAAGCACACCTGGCACTTCCCACCCATCATGCATTCTTGCATCCAGCTGAATTATCACCCATGCATCTGAGCATAAAGTTATTAGCTCTTTCGGCTTGGCTCCTTTTTGCAGGTGTATCTCTTGGCTACATGAGCTACAGCAGCACCCACTGAGTAAGCAGCCCCTCTATCTCTTGTGTCCTTGTAGGCTGATGGATGTCAACCAGAAAGTAGTATCAAGAAGATGACTGAAATGGCCAACAACCAGGGAGTTTCAGCCTCTCTGGCCCTCCTACCCAGCTGCACCAAGTTCCCCCATCACAAACTTCCAGCAGTCCCAGAAGATTACTCAAGAAGCAATAGCATTTTTTTTTCAAATGCTTGGGGAAATAAGATTAGTTAAACAGACAATAAAATTCCTATGAGATTTCTAAGGGATGGGAAAGGTCATTTAATTGACAAGAAGAGGGAGAGTGGCTAAAATATTTTTTCCATGAATTCTTGACCTTTTTTTGGATCCAGACACAGGCCACAAGCATATATTTTCCAGGGGAGAAATAAAAACTTGTGAAGAAAATCAGAATCACACCAGAGCAAGTGATGACAACGCTGGAATGTTTCAAGTCTGACAAGCTCCAGGGTGGAAGGAATCCAGAGCAGGATTCTGAAAGAGGCTGGAAAAAAACAGAGAGACGGGTTTTTAAAGGCATTCAGAAAACATCTTGGAAAAAGGGACTATGCCAATTAGCTGGGAACAACTGTATGAAACGACTAGTTGAAAAGATAACTTTTGGAAATATCAGTCTTTTCATATTTCCTCAACTAAACACAGTAATTAGTGGAAGAGCACCTCCAAATCGTTTAAAATTAAAATGACTCTGCATGGGTATGCTAATCATTATTTACACATCTGATACCACATTAGGGCCAAAGCCAGAAATATTACCTCAGCAGCTGACTAGGTCAGTATTTACCTGGACTTTGACAAGGTGCTGCACAAGAATCCAGCCTGAAAACCAATAAATGAAAATGACAGCGCCTAAAGAATTTTAAAAAACCCCAAAACAAGAAACAACAATAACAAACCCAAGAGAGGATCCTTAGGCTATTTTCAGTTCAGTGTATAGAGAATAAAAAAGATGCTTTCTCCTTAAAAGGGATCCCTTTTGATGCCATAACGGTGACTGAATAGAGTACTGATAAGTACACTTTAAGCTGATGGTCCCACAGGCCCTTGGTAGTTGATACTAATACCTAAAGAGAGAGAAAAAATCACTTTAGCTTTATATTTAGAAGAAAACAAATGCTGGAAGTGGCAACAATAAGGTTTTGCACTTCCATAAGGCCTCATTACAAGGATCTGAAAATATTCTATAAACGTGATAGAATTATGTCCCAACTATTACTGGAGGTGATTTTGGGGACATAATTGTTGTCGTTGGTCACGATTGTTGTCCCCAGAAAGGGGAAAAAACTCAAATCTACAAATCCTAACACAGGGGTTTACAACCTCCCTAGGCTCAAGGCGCACTTCAGAAAATGCCAGCTCTCTTTTCACTTGTTTTTTGACTACAAAAAAAATTATAAATCAATTCTTCTGCTGCAAAAAACTCAAAGACCACAATAGGTCAAAATTTCTTTAATACGATGGGTTCCTAAGTCTCTGGGTTTATCCTGTGAATCATGTTTGCACACCTAAATATTGTGCTAACATTGTGTGGCACCCCAACACACCCTTGAAAGGAGCTCAAGGCACCCCAGGTTGCTGTGGCACCCTGGTTGGGAATCACTAGCATACTGTGTCCAAATGTTGGGTGTCTCCATCCTGGGCTGCATATCTTGAAACATTTTCTGGAAGCCTTGAAGAGTGGCCATTTCTTTCATCCTGTTTTGTGGCTACTCGGCAACTCTGAAAATTGGGCCACACCTTGGGAATTTGGAAAAATTTTCAAGCAGGTGCTTAACAGTGACCCAATTTTTAACTCCCATTAATTTCTTCAGTAGTTAACAATGTATTTATTTCTGTGCTTTCCCAAATTAGGGTCACAGTGAGGGTGGCAAAATTACTGAAACTTCTGAAAATAAGGAACTAAGTCACAGGGGCCAAGGTCTCCAAAAATACCTCTTATCAAAGGTACTTCCTATTAAAATCAATGAGAGTTATGCAGCAGAACAAGTGTTATGCACTGAAGTATCTCTCAGGATGTGGGTCTGTGGTTACCAAGGAGGACCATTACTGAGCCAGGAAAAGAATCAAAATCTCTTCACTTTCATCCCTATAACTTTTGTAACCACAGAGCCATCTCTCTTTCTGTCTATCCTAAAATCTTCTATAGTCCTTTGTGCTACAACATCATAATATTTTTAATCCCATCATTAGTATGAAAGAAGGAGATAGATAGAGAGATAGAGAGATAGAATGAAAGTAATATGAGTGTATATAGAATATATATATATGTGTATATATACGTGTGTGTATATAGAATATATATTTTTACTTTTGTACTACTTTACTTTCATATGTATATTTTATACAGTCTCTGTTAATCTTACAAAAACATCAGCTCTGAACATGTTCCAAATGTATTTCTGATCCTTGAATTATGGTAACAGAATATCAGAGCAAATAGTTCATGTTTGCATTTCCATTTAAATTATCATTAGCATGAGGTCTTAAATCATATAATGATCAATCTGCTTTTGCAAACCTAAAGCAGAACTTCTTAAGATAAACTTTAGCTTGCTGCAATTCAAGAAATTATTTCCATATAAAGTCTGTTTATTAAATATGCCGAACTGTTATATATCTCCCTTAAATTTATGAAAAGACAAAGAAATTGCCTGGCAGGAAAGCCTGAAATGACAATATATATCATAAAACTGCTCATACTATAAAGTACAGCATGCACAAAGAAATAACTAAGAAAAATTCTACGTATTAACTTATGTAGCATGTGTAACATAAGTCAATTTAACCTCCTTTGATAGGAGGCCTTCCCAGTTTCAAATACACCACTAAGCTTTATTTTATCTGTTAGACTTTCATTATTTTGGCCAAATCTAAAATCAGGCTCTGAGCCATCTGATAATGAGGAATTTAGAAATGGAATATGGTTCAGAACCCACTCTTGATGGCTACATAATTTATTTTAAAAGATATGCTTCTAAGTTAGCTAATGTACGGCTAATGTTGCTTTCCTATCTGGAACATACATTTTAATTGTCTGAACTTTTACTGCAAGCAGAGTTTCAATTCACTCTTAAAAGGTGAACAATCTCATAGTTTGTTAATTCTGGCAGCCACATTGTGGTTAGTTTAGTTTTATAACACACTGCAACTGGCAAGTTAAGCCATTAGGAAAATTATTATAGCCAAATGCCCTTTTACTGTCAAACAAAAAAGATTATTTTTTTCTCTAAATTATCAACTCCCATTGGCTTCTTTGAGTAGGCTGCACATCAGTAGGTAAAGCCATTTTTCTAAATCAAGCTCTCATAGCTGATCCTGGATAGCAAAGCAGCTCTGTGAAACATCAGCACTCAGGAGGGGAATAGCATCTTTAACTGATGACTCCTAGGGAAAGAATTATCTATTTGATTAACCCTTTTTTATAGGGTTGTCACCAAACCATATCTCCAAGTATGAAAACCCTGAACATTAGGTAGGATGTAGAGGTTTTAAACCTGAATCCAGATTTCCACTTCCATTTGCCATGTGACAGAGAATCTCAAAATCATGATCATCATTAGGCAGGAATGTTATAAGGGAAAAGCTGTTCAGAGTCCTTCCCAGTTTGCTCCTACTGACTTCTGTGCCACTTTGAAAGCACCCATACATATATCCTTATACAGGACACCCCCAATTAGAGCTCTTAATTGGTTCTGAAAAAAACGAGCATTAAGTGGAACTGTGCTAGGTGAAACATATTTTTCTATAGAAATGAATGTAAATAAATATAATCGGTTCCGCCACTTCTCGCTGCCCCTCCCCGCCTGCCTGCCCACCAGCTGCTCTGGCATCACCTGCCAGACTGGACCCTGTGCTTCTGCCACCCTGCCCTGGACCCCACTGGCCCTGGCCCCGTGCTTCTGCCACCCCGCCAGCCCTGGCCCTAGGTGCCAGCCTGGGCTCCTTGCTCACACCCCCTGCCTGCCCCATCTCATTGCTGCCACCACTCCTCCCCACCTACCCACCAGCTGCTCCAGTACCACATGCCAGAGAAGACTCCATGCTCCTGCCGCCCTGCCCTAGGCCCTGCCAGTCCTGGCCCTGGGTAGCAGTCCAGGCTCAGCACTTACATCCCCCGTCCACCCTCCCACCCACCCCTTCTCTCCACCGCCACTGCCACTCCTCCCTGCCTGCTCCAGCACCACGTGCCAGCGCAGACCCAGCACTGCTTGACACCACTGCCGGTTCTCCCCACCTCTGCACTCATCATTGTAACAAAGCGCACTAAGCGCTAAGTGGAACCAGGTAGGTATTTTAAATAAGCGCTATAGTGAAACCACGGTGAGCAAAACCGTGTTAAGTGGGGGTTGTCTGTAGTCCCTATCATCATAAAAACCTAGTCCAAAGACCTGGACTCCCACTCCTTTATATTTGGGAGTGTCTGAAATGCAGTTTTGTGTGCTGTTGTTTAGACCCTCCTGTGTTGGTAGTGCTATGGAAATAGAACAGTGGTGCTCTGTAAATTCATTCTTCCACCTCTTCCATATGAGAGGGAACATTTTGTGCAGTTACTCCCACACACAGTCAGAGGCTAAACAATAGAGCTGGATTTAAGAGAGAAGTGGCCAGTTGCCATATGGTAAGGCATACTAACATAGATACTCAAATTTCATGTGTAAACCTGATTTTTTCTTTAACCACTACTGTGTACAGCATAGCACGTTAGTGTGAACAAGACAGGTATCACCTTTCTTTGAAGCACTATGTGCTGACCACTACTTCAAATCCCAGAGTGAGGCTGGCACATACGGCATACAGCACGTGGGCTGAACCAGCTGCATGTGCTGTATGCAACCTGGGGAGCCAGCACAGAGAACATATTGCATGCTGTACTCTGCCAGACTGGCCCCACATTCTGACTCCAGCATGGCCCAATCCAGATCAGCTGCAGAGAAGGACCAGTCCAGTGGGTGCAGCACTAGGTCCAATACCAGATTAGCACTGCATGCCACATGCAGCAAGGGGTGGGGGAGCTAGTCTCAGACCCACAATCTCGATCATATGGCTCTATGGGTTGAATCCAGTCCATAGATTATATGTTTGACCATAGGCAGCGGGAGAAAATATTATTTGGGGGGGCTCACCCCCGCCCCTCCCTCCTGCAGGGCCATTGTGGTGCCAGTGCACAGTGGTGCTGTACGCAGTGGCAGAGGAGCACATGGCAGGGGCACTGAGTGCGGCAGCACCAGACACTGTGGGATGGCAGCACTGTGGTGCTGCTGCTGTTGCCAGCTGCTGCAAAATTAGTTTGTGGGGGCTAAGCCCCATTAGCCCCAGCCTTCTGCTGCCTATGTGTTTGACACTCCTGCTCTAGCCTATTTGCAAAACTACACAGTCAACCCTGATGCAGCCATAAGACATATGCCACAGGCCAAGAAGGGGACAATGGCTGCCAACGTCCTGCTGTGCTAAGGTTGTTAAAATGTACTCCAAAGATCTAAGCAAGAGAGGCAATATTTGCAAATGTCTTTCTCCAGGAGCATGGAATACAGTTGAAATACTTCCTTGTAAAGTCCATAAATATAGGGTTACAATTTTTTTTGTCTATCAGTTCATAAATGCCAGGCAAATTTTACTGAAACACTCTAATACCTGCACACCTTCAAAAAACACCTGGAAATTAATACAAATGACAGTGGAGTAAACCACTAAAAAATGTTGTAGCTGGTTTGGATTTGAGCTCATTGTGGACTTTCCTACAGCCCTTCTCCCCAGTCAAAGTTTTTCATTTTTCAAAAGAAATTATGTAAGCAAATGATGCAGGAAAACCTAAAATCAGATGGATTATGCATAGCCTTCTATGATGGGTTGCTGTGACCATTTCTCCCAACTTAGTAGCTTCCATTGGCACAATGATCAGCCCCAAAAATTCATTTAAACCCATTTACACCTAGCTAAAGATTTGCCCCAAATATGTATATGTTCACACACATGTACGCACATAGAGTGCATCTACACAAGACACTACTGCGCAGTAGCAATGTGTAGTAGCTCATTGCTACTACACACAGTACCATCTGAAAAAAACTGCAGGGATGCTACTGCACAATAACGCTGATTACTGCACAGTCTGCTGCTTGGGTAGACGTGGCCACACTCATGCTTTTAATTATGAACCACTACTGTGTCCGATTTTCTTGGAACACTAACAATTTTCCTTTGGCTCAGAAGAAGTAGAAAATACCCTGTGGGAGAAGTGCTGCAAAGGAAGCATTCACTTGAATTGAATACACAGACAGGAAAATACATGACATTTATAGTGCAGCAGTTTATTTCTAAGGGATTAGCTGATGAGATTTTATGAATAAATACAATGTACATTAGGTTTAGAGAAGGCTTTTCTCCAGATTACTGGAAGAACATTATGCCATTGATTTCTGACACTAGGTTTGTAAACTTAAAATGTAATGCTGAGTCAGTAAGCATACCTATGCCAGAGCTAAAACCATCTTCATGAGCAGTAATTCCCTCAACTACAAGTATTTTAACTCAGTAGCAAAAGAACTAGGCATGAATGTGGCTGTGCCTTCTATTTATACCATAAAATCATTAGAACAAATTAATCCCTGATGTAATTCCAGTGAAATTAATGGATTTATACTAAAAAGGAATTTAGTTCATTGACTGATTTAGAGTCAGATGTTTCGTTTTACCATAGTCTCATTTAGCTACTGGGTTTGGGGTAAATGCCTACTGAACACACATGGCTAAAGCAGTGGAACTGTGTTTTGTAAAGCAGATCCCAAACCTACTGAAATAACCAAAAGTTACTTTGGTGGATTGTGAATTGAGCCTTCAATTACCTGTTTACTTTGCATGCATGCTATATGCACAGAGAGTTTCTTCTTCCAAAACCAGCTGCGTATTTAAGCACATGCTTAACTTTAGGCATGTAAGGAATTCCATTGAAGTCAATGGTAATTTCTGTGACAGTTGAGATTGTTAAGCTGTTTGTATTATGACCCCTTCATTTCTATGACCCCCCTCATTTTATACTGTTGTAAATGGAGCTGGACAACCTATTTGTAACAATATTTTTTAATCTATTTTCTGCTTTGCAAACTATCACACGTACTTCACATTTTTAATGTTGTTCAGAATTGTTCAAAAGACTTATACAGGCATAATCAAACCCAATGGTTGTTTGCAAACTATTTGTTTTGATTATTCACTGACCTCTGAGGCGGCGGCGGCAGCAGCAACAACAGAGGAATCGGCAGCGGGGGCAGCAGCAGCTGATCCCCCAAAGGTAAGTGGGGCGGAGGGACCCGGCACAGCTGAGCCGGATCCGGAGGGGAAGCCCCCCGGGTCCCATACAGCTGAGCCGGTAGGGAGCCGCGCTCCCGAGCCGCGCGGCGCGAACAGAGCACGCAAACAGGCGCGCTCTGTAAGAGCACGCCGGCGTTTGCGCAGGCATTCACGCCGGCGGACGGGCCGGGAGGGCCAGGAGTGGGACTCCTGTAGGGGTAGGGCGTAGACACCGCGCAGGTCTACAAACAGCAGCTTATAGAATGGTGTCTACGAGGAGTGCTGCTAGGGCCTCTGCCCAGGGGGGCAAGGCTACCTGGGGCAGGTCTGAGGCCTCCACCCAGACTGAGCCCATGGGGGAGCTGATGTCCCCCTACCTCCTGGCCTCTGGGGGATCCCCAGCAGGGCCGGGGGGGCAGAGATTGGGGGCCACCACACCTGTCCGGCAGGTGCCCGTCTTAGGGCTCTGGAGGCGCAGGTGAGGGAGCTCCGGGAGGAGGTTAGCAGGCTGAGGGGGATCAGGGAGGCGGAGGATGAAATTGACAGTTATTTCCTTTCCCTGCAGGCCCAGGCACCCAAGGAAGAAGCAGCCCGGGGAATGGCCTCCACAGCAGAGTGGCAGACGGTCACAGCCAGGACCGGAGCAGCTCGCAGCAAACCGGTACCAGCTTCTCCAGTCCGACTGGTGAACAGGTACGAGGCCCTGGCGACCCTGCAGGAGATGGAAGGGGAGGAGGAAACCCTTAGGCAAGAAGAAACACCACATTCTTCACACTCCAAACAGAACAAGAGATCCACAAGGACCCAGAGGAGGAGGCGATGAGTGCTCGTCATAGGCGACTCCATCCTGAGAGGTACGGAAGGACCCATCTGTCGCCAGGACCCCTCGGCACGAGAGGTATGCTGCCTCCCTGGAGCAAAGATTCGGGATGTGACGGAGGTAATCCAGGCCAGGATCAAGCCCACCGATTATTACCCCATGGTCCTAGTCCATGTGGGTACTAATGATGCGGCCAGGAGAACCCCCGATCACCTGATGGTGGACTACAGTGCTCTGGGCGGCGTGCTGAAGGAGTTCGGTGCACAGGTGGTTTTCTCTTCCATCCTACCAGTGACCGGACAAGGAAGATGGCAGGAGAACTGCATCAGAGAGACCAACTGGTGGCTTCGGCAGTAGTGTCTTGAGGCAGGCTTCGGCTTCCTGGATAATGACCCGCACATCACGATGAGGGACATGCTCAGCTGGGATGGGCTTCACCTGTCCCCCAAAGGTAAGCGTGTGTTTTCTACTAGGTTGGCGGATCTCCTCCGGCGGGCTTTAAACTAGGCTCGTCGGGGGGAGGGGAGTACGAGGGCAGGGGAAGCTGTGGACCACCAAACCATGTGGCACCCACAAGGACAGCCCAGCCTGAAGAAGGAGAACATTGGAAACCTGAAAGCCATGGGGAGACCAGCACTACAGAACAGGTAAGAAACAAGAAGGTAAGAAACAATGGGCCCCTTGGGACTCAGAGCGGGGGGACAGCAAAGGAACCAGTCGCAGGGCTCAAGTGCCAATATACTAATGCTAGGAGCATGGGGAACAAGCAGGATGAATTAGCACTCCTGCTTGCACTAAACACCTATGACTTAGTGGGGCTAACAGAGACCTGGTGGGATTCATCCTATGACTGGGCAGTACATATTGAGGGCTATAGATTGTGTAGAAAGGACAGGTCAGGGAAGAAAGGGGGGGGGGGTTGCACTTTATGTCAGTGAGCAATATACATCAACCCTCATCAAGACAGAATCCGAGGTTGAGGAAGTAGAAGGATTGTGGGTTAGGCTACATGGGGGGCAAGGAGAAAGGGATTTGGTGGTAGGGGTCTGCTACAGACCCCCACACCAAGGGGAAGAAATAGATGCGGGGCTCCTGAGGCAACTCTCGGAGACCATAAAAGCTAAAGAGGCAGTAGTCATGGGGGACCTAAACTACCCTGACATCTGCTGGGAGACGCAGACAGCAAGGTCCCATCGCTCACGCAGGTTTCTAACCTGTGTACAGGACCTCCACCTGACACAGGAGGTGCATGGTCCCACTAGGGGGAATGCCATACTGGATCTGGTATTGGCAACAGGGGATGACATGATAGGGGACCTCCAGATCGGTAGCCATTTGGGAGACAGTGATCACCTTATAATAGAATTCAACATAAGACGGCGAGTGGGTAAGGTAACTAGTAGGGTGAAAGTGCTAGACTTTAGGAAAGCTGATCTCAATGCACTCAGGCGATTAGTCAAGGAAGCACTGCAGAGTAGGAGTTTTGAAGGGATGGGAGCCCAAGAAGAGTGGCTGTGCCTAAAGGAAACGATCCTTCGGGCACAAAGCAAGATGATCCCCGAGCGAGGCAAAAAAGGGAAAGGGGCCAGAAGGCTTCCATGGCTGACCAGAGAAATCCAGGGCAGCCTAAGGGCCAAAAGGGGAGCACATAAAAAGTGGAAACAGGGTGAGATCACTAAAGATGAATATACCTCCTCTGCTCATGCTTGTAGGGAGGCAGTTAGGCGGGCCAAAGCTACCATGGAGCTGAGGATGGCAACCCAAGTAAAAGACAACAAGAAATTGTTTTTTAGATATATTGGGAGTAAAAGGAAGGCCCAGGGAGGAATAGGACCACTGCTAAATGGGCAGAAACAATTGGTGACAGATAGGGGGGACAAGGCTGAACTCCTCAACAAGTTCTTTGCCTCAGTGTTCCTAAGTGAGGGGCACGACAAGTCTCTCACTGGGGTTGTAGAGAGGCAGCAGCAAGGCGCAAGACTTCCATACGTAGATCCTGAGGTGGTGCAGAGTCATTTGGAAGAACTGGATGCCTTTAAATCGGCAGGCCCAGATGGGCTCCATCCGAGGGTGCTGAAGGCACTGGCCGACATCATTGAAGAGCCACTGGCGGGAATATTCGAACGCTCGTGGCGCACAGGCCAAGTCCCGGAGGACTGAAAAAGGGCTAATGTGGTCTCCATTTTCAAAAAGGGGAGGAAGGAGGACCCGGGCAACTATAGGCCAGTCAGTCTCACCTCCATCCTTGGTAAAGTCTTTGAAAAAATTATCAAGGCTCACATTTGTGAGAGCCCGGCAGGGCAGATTATGCTGAGGGGAAACCAGCACGGGTTTGTGGCGGGCAGATCGTGCCTGACCAACCTAGTCTCTTTCTATGACCAGGTTACGAAACGCCTGGACACAGGAGGAGGGGTGGATGTCGTATACTTAGACTTCAGGAAGGCCTTCGATACGGTATCCCACCCCATACTGGTGAACAAGTTAAGAGGCTGTGACGTGGATGACTGCACAGTCTGGTGGGTGGCGAATTGGCTAGAGGGTCGCACCCAAAGAGTCGTGGTAGATGGGTCGGTCTCAACCTGGAAGGGTGTGGGCAGTGGGGTCCCGCAGGGCTCGGTCCTTGGACCGATACTCTTTAATGTCTTCATCAGCGACTTGGACGAGGGAGTCAAATGTACTCTGTCCAAGTTTGCAGATGACACAAAGCTATGGGGAGAAGTGGACACGCCGGAGGGCAGGGAACAGCTGCAGGCAGACCTGGATAGTTTGGACAAGTGGGCAGAAAACAACAGGATGCCATTCAACAAGGAGAAATGCAAAGTGCTGCACCTAGGGAGGAAAAATGTCCAGCACACCTACAGCCTAGGGAATGACCTGCTGGGTGGCACAGAGGTGGAAAGGGATCTTGGAGTCCTAGTGGACTCCAAGATGAACATGAGCCGGCAGTGTGACGAAGCCATCAGAAAAGCCAATGGCACTTTATCGTGCATCAGCAGATGCATGACGAATAGGTCCAAGGAGGTGATACTTCCCCTCTATCGGGCGCTGGTCAGACCGCAGTTGGAGTACTGCGTGCAATTCTGGGCGCCACACTTCAAAAAGGATGCGGATAACCTGGAGAAGGTCCAGAGAAGGGCAACTCGTATGGTCAAGGGCCTGCAGACCAAGCCCTACTAGGAGAGACTAGAGAACCTGGACCTTTTCAGCCTCCGCAAGAGAAGGTTGAGAGGCGACCTTGTGGCTGCCTATAAGTTCATCACGGGGGCACAGAAGGGAATTCGTGAGTATTTATTCACCAAGGCGCCCCCGGGGGTTACAAGAAACAATGGCCACAAGCTAGCAGAGAGCAGATTTAGATTGGACATTAGGAAGAACTTCTTCACAGTTCGAGTGGCCAAGGTCTGGAACGGGCTCCCAAGGGAGGTGGTGCTCTCCCCTACCCTGGGGGTCTTCAAGAGGAGGTTAGATAGGCATCTAGCTGGGGTCATCTAGACCCAGCACTCTTTCCTGCTTATGCAGGGGGTCGGACTCAATGATCTATTGAGGTCCCTTCCGACCCTAACATCTATGAATCTATGAATCTATTTTCTCCTCTTGCTCCTTATATGATTGAACTTCTGTGATAAACCTTTATATGAACCTATTTGTAGAAATATGAATGAGATGGTCACTTCCTGAAAACGTTGTTCATGAAGCTGTTTGTAGAGAATGAATAACTATTGTTGTAAGTAACATGAAAGCTAGTTCAGGGTTGGCTTTTTTGGAACCAACATTCACAAACATTCCTGTAATATTCACTCACTTCAACTGATATCTGTTTAAATGTATTGTTTTTAGGCAGAAACATTCATGCTTGCATTTTTTTTAGATTGTTGCTGCTCCAGTTAAAATTAGGGCTGCACGGAACAGCACCCTTCTGCTTCGACTTCTATTTTGATATTTCGATGGAACAGTGTTTCATTTCAAGTTTCATTTCATTTCGTTTTGAAAGCACCGTTCCATTTTGTTTCATCTAAACTGTTTCAATGCTGTTTCGACGTTTCGCCCATAGGCTATTGCACACCCAGTGCCGGCAGCACCAGCCTCCTGTCATCTGGCAGGCAGATCGGGGGCCCACACCCCCAGGCGGAGTCCAAGCACTGTATCAGTAGCATAACTGAATAGGGACAACTAGGGCAGCATTCCCAGGTGCTGCCTTCTGGGGAGGTGGGGATGGCACAAAAATAGCCACCACACAGAGATGCCTTGTGTTGCCTCCATGCCAAAAGGTCATCATGTATGGAATGTGCAGAAAATCCTTTTCATCCAGATCTCAAAATTCACTGTACCATTGCACTGCTATAGTTAGAGATGTTGTTTTAAAAGGGCATTTAATTAATTTTGTGGACTTGAATGCAATTTAGTTCATTACTGCCTTGAAACTGGGTAATGAATACAGATATGAATGTGAATAGCAAAAACTACAATAACTGATCACATTTGAACCCTGCCAAACTGTCAACTTCCTATAAATAAGTATTTTATGGATGACAGGGAAACTTAGCTTTAGTAGCTTATACTTCAAAAGAATGGTCTCTCCTTTATTTTCAAGCCATGCTGGGTGCATCTGCATGTGACGCTACATCGCCATAGCATCAGCAGTACAAACTGTGATGCTGCAGCTGTCACCATAGGAATGCGCTCCTTTGTATAGTGCATTGCTACAGCGAAATAGTGGCTAAAAACAACTGTGCACTGCCGGCACAGCACAGTATGGGCTGTTACTGTGCCATCATTTAGTACTTCCAGAAGGTGTAGTAAGAAGGGCACATGTAGACATGCCCACTGTAAACCAATGTGGAATATATATTTTCTTTGGAATTTTGCACTATAGCAATTCAGTTGTGAATTCTGAATGTGTCCTGAACTTGTAGATTTAAAAACACAAACAATGCACTTTGCTTGTCTAGCATTTTTAGGGGTCAAGTCAAGACATCTTTATAGAACCCTGCATTCATATGGACTCCGAGCCATCAAGCCAGGTCCAAACATGGAAAATCTCAGCCAGCAATTATCATAGTTTTGAAAAGTAGGAGCAAGTGGAAAGTAGTGTTAAAATGGATACCAGTTCACAACCTTGATTTTAGAAATCATTCTGCATTTGGAAGGAAATCTAAGACTTGGGTTGTACCATTAGAATAAAAATAAAATATGCCCGGCATGTTTCCCTCACTTTATGCAGGTTCTGTATGTGCAAATTAGCTCTTATGTGATGACCCTTTTTATACCAAAACTTTGTTATATGCAAGGCAAATTTACTCCTATGCGATTGGTGTGGTGGAAGCCCACAGTCAGCTGCTTTGTGTGGTGCATTGTGGGAGTGATGTGCACCAAAATATAGTCTGTGTGGATCTGTGGTCCTCACTCATTTTCTGCGGTATGTGTTTCTGTAGTTGCCATCCCCACTATGAGAGTGCCCTGTGCTTGTGTGTACTGTTTGCTGTTGGTGAGTACCAAAATTGTCTTGTAAAAGTGGTAGAAATGGGTCTGGGGGTCAGTACAGTCAAGGTCTTGGAACGTATCCCTATTTGTTACATTGTAAAGTGGGTTCCCTTTAGGCAAATTCGAGTTATGCGCCGTTTTCCAGGAACGCATGTGCAGTATAAAGCGAGGGTAACCTGTACATTTTGGAACCTGAGGTATTTGACATCATTTATAAAATACTCCAAATTATAGATTGATACTGGTACAGGGGTGTAGGTTCTAGTCGTGTTGGTCTAAGGACATAGGCAGACAAGGTTCTTTGGGTAAATCTAATATCTTTTATTAGACCAGTTTAAATAGTTGGAAAAAAAAATTATAGCAAGCTTTCAAGTTTAAAAACGCTTCATCAGGCTGAAGAAGTCTCTGCAGTTGGTGTGTGCTCTTCCTAGATGGAATGAATAGTAAAGCAGCCAGAGGCTGGGCTGGTATGCATGTGAGACAGGCAGTCAGTGAAGATGTAAATTGAGGAGTCAGTGGGTGAGTGACAGGCTGGGTGGGGTGGGGGGAAGAAGGGAGATGAATGTAGTAGGTAAAAAGTAAAGAGGTACCTGGGGAGTCAGATGTCAGGCAGGTTATAATGTGTCATAAATCCAATGTCTGTACTGAGTCCATGATTTCTTGTATCCAGGAGGTTGATGAAGTGGAGTTCATAGGCTCGTCTCTGGGAAGTGTTGTGTAAGTTTCCTTTGAGGATCAGGACTGAGAGATTGGAGAGAGACTGGTTGTCTTGTGAGAAATGTGCCCCCACAGGTAATTGGGTATTCTTGTCTTTGATAGATTTCCAGTGTGCATTCATTCTGGTGCACAGTTGTTGTTTGGTCTCTCCTATGTATTTTCCATTGGGGCATTTGGTGCATTGGATGACATATACTACATTTCTGGAGGTGCAGCTGTAAGATCCAGGAATGCTGATGGCTCTGTTGTGGGGTGTAGTAATAGTGGGGGTGGTGGAGATGTGTTGGCAGGATTTGCATTTCTTGTCATGGCATGGTCTGGATCCATTCCTTGTGTTCTGGGTCTGAGGAAGTTTGCTTCTGGTGATGAGGTTAGTGAGGTTCAGTGCTTGTTTGAAGGCCAGGATGGGTGGTTCTGGGAAGATCTTGTTAAGCATAGGGTCTCTTTCTAGTATGGGTTGCAATTGTTTGAGGAGTTTCTGTATGGGTTCAAGGGAGGGGTGATATGTCATAACCAGTGGTGTGCGATTCGTGGGGAGGGTTCCCCTCTCTGAAAAATGGTGCTTGCATGCTTTGTGGTTTGTAAAGTGAGTTGACAGTCTGGCTTTCATTGTTGGTTCTTCTTGCTCCTTGTGTGACCTCGGGCAAGTCACTTGAGGATTTGAGTCTCTTCTCACTCACAGCTGTGTAGCACTTCCTCTGAAAACAACGGGGTTGCACTGAAGAACTTAAGGAAAGGAGAGAAGCAACAGGCCTTCACTCTTTCTATAGATCAGTTCCTCATCCCTTTAGTGGCTATAGTAATTCTTTCCTACCTCAGAGGGGCATTATGAAGCTAAGTATGTTTGTTTAACATTCTGATCCTGCAGGGATGGAAGCCTTTTAAGGATCTAATTGCAAACCGGGATTTTCAAAATAGCTCTATATTGGTCAGACTTTGCTCCACTGAATCACCTAACATTTTACTATGGATTCTAGTTGGTAAAGAGTTAAACCAAGGATAAGAATTTTTTAAAATCTCACTCTACATCTCCAGGACACTCCCATTGCAAAATGACTTCTATATTACTAGTACTCCACTTAATTAGCTTCTTGGCCAACAGAGAAGTGAGTGACAAACTATTAGTGCCTATCTCATCCTGCCACAAGGCTTTAACTTAATAAGCAGCTTTTAGTTTGGGTTGTCATTTTTTATGACTATACATATAAGTTTATCTATACATATGACTACATATATCAATATAGCAATACACATACACATTTATATATCTATAGATATCTGTCTATAGATCTCTCTATTTGTGTGTATGTAGGTATGTATGTATATAATGTATATGACGATAGACAGACAGACAGACAGGCCATAAATTCTCAGGGACCTTTGTTCTGCATTTTGGATAACTCCAGCTCCTTTTGGAATGGCAGACTTCATTACTATTGAAATGAAGAATAACCAGTTGCCGAAGAGCCTGAAAGACTGACAAAGCACAGGAGCCAACAAAATGCATGGAAAAAGCATATCCTGCACTTCTTTCACATAATTCTTTAAAAATATAATGATGTAATAACTTTTTCCATAAATAATG
This sequence comes from Alligator mississippiensis, assembly GCF_030867095.1. NCBI lineage: Eukaryota > Metazoa > Chordata > Crocodylia > Alligatoridae > Alligator > Alligator mississippiensis. The sequence continues at coordinate 126,338,989 of NC_081825.1, read as the reverse complement.
TTTTTGGCAAGATCTCACCAAGTGAATAAACCTGTACCCCCCCCCCAAAAAAAAAACAAAACAAAAAACCAGCAACCATAAGATGGTACCTGGGAGCAGGCCTGCAGAAGGAAGACACCATTGTCTAATATCTGTTTTCCTCTCCTTTGGTCCTGCAGTTGTTCCTCAAGTAACCCTCCCATGGTAATGTGAGTATTGTCGTGGGACTGCAAGATAGGGTTGTATTGTTTTAACATAATTATTTAGGCAATTCCTCCAGACAGTTCATCTAAGCCAGTTCGTTATTTTTAAACACCATGCTGTTGATTGTTATTGCTTATATTGGGATTTATTCCATCAATGTAAAAGAAGTTACACTGGCAGAACAGTGAGATCAGAATAGAGTCTCATACTCTGCATGTGTATGTGTGTTTAATGAGAAGATATCACAGGAAATAAATTAAAGTAGGAATGGCTGTTGTCATTAAACAAACAAAAGTAGACACCACAAAAGTAAAAGAAAAGCAATAGAAACTACAGATGACTAGGTTCAATTGCCATCTATGATCCTGATCCTATAAACAGTGATGTACATGCTTAACTTTTGCCACATAAATTGTCCTGTGTTCTTCAAGAAGACTATTCACATTCTTAAAGATAAGCATGCAGACAAGCATTTCCAGGAACGATTCCTATCTGGTCTCTGCCTAAATACTCTTCAAAAGTATTGTAACAAATTCCATCTCTAAAGGCACTGCATGCACACCAATCCATATGACTGCAGAACTCCTGACAGACGCAGCCTTATGTTGAATTAACAGTGGAAATGTTTTGGGCCTTTCCAGAAGCACCATCTGTTTCTGTGGCTGGTCATTGTTTGGATTATTTATGAGTATAATCTTAGATTTATCAGGTTAACCTTTGGATAGCCTCCTACGACAACTATTGACTATTTGAATTTTCAGAGCAATATATTAAGATGCAAGGGATTAATGTTACCATTTTACTGAAAGTACCTCAAGCCTTCTCATGTAATATGTCAGCACAGGCACAAACAAGGAATTAACTATATTATCGAATGGTAAAGCGAATTCCAGATTTGTACATTTGAAGGCCGTATGATGACTCTTTGTTAATTAAAATGTCTTCAAGGAAAAAAAGAAACCAAACTTCAAAGAAGGACTGCTGAAAAAGAATTTCCCCTGTTTGCAGTTATCACACATCTGTCTTGTCTGTACATCAGAGTTCAACAGACAGAGAGAAAGAGGAGGAGGAGGATAGAGTTCCCAGAAATATATGAATGGAAAAAACAGACAGAGATAGCTTTTCATGATGATTCACATTTTGGTCAGGCAGTAAAAGATGCTCAAGGGGAGGTATTTATTATTGCAAATGCACACATGGCCTGGTCCTGCACCATTTAAATCAATAGAAGCTTTGCAATTGTCTTCAGCTGCATACAAGTGTTCATTTCTAACAGATTCTAGGTGGACTCTAGGGTGACCCCGGTTAGGGAAAACACAGGCTGCTCCAGTCCTCCCATTCCCTGAGACGGGAGGAAGTAGGAGTGGGAAGGGGATTAGATCAGCAGGGCAAAGCTCCCTGGCCCCTTCGCACACTGGGGGACTCTGGTGTGAGAAACAGACCATACTTCCTTAGCAGGGGTTAACAGCACTGCCCCCTCCAAACCTGGGACTCTACCCTCCCTTCCCAGTCTGTAGGAGAGGTAGAAGAGGCTCCCCCACACCTTTTCCAGACTAGAGTGACGCCAGTCTCAAGAAGGCATGGGAGCCTTTCCCTACAGCTCAATTCCGCCTGGTCCCTAGGAGGAGTTAAATCATGGGAAAGTGTACAAACATTCATTCTCCCAAGAAAAACTCTCTTGGGAGTGACATCTACCTGGTTGGAGTTGGGTTATTTTTTTCCCTAGAGCCACCCCTTTTTGTACAGGAAAAAAGCTGGAACATTTGTACATTCATAGTTTCTACTGGGAAAGTGGTGATTCTGCCAGTAGCAACTGATTGCACATGGCCTTCACTGGGTCTAGATCAGGTCCATAATTAGCAAGTCTACATTAAGGACAAAATGGGTAGAATTTGGGTTGGTTTTGTAAACTTTCATCAGATTCTATATTACATTGATGGAAAACAAGAAAAACCTGGTGTGGGAGATGTTTTGCAGGACTTGTAGAGTTATCAATAGCATACAGTAGCAACACATGCACATATGCTTGGTTTGCCATGCAGAGCACACATGTGAACACACATACACGTATAAATTCATAGATTCATAGATTGTAGAGTCGGAAGGGACCACAATGGATCATCGTGTCCGACCCCTGCCCCTGGCAGGAAAGAGGACCGAGGTCAGATGACCCCAGCCAGGTGACTATCTAGCCTCTTCTTGAAGACCTCCAAGCTAGGTGATAGCATCACATCTCTTGGGAGCCTCTCTGTATACACACAGAGGGAGACAGAATCCAACTGCATGAAGTGTCAGGGCAGGGGTTCTTATTGATATAAAAAGGATGGAGTCCAAGCAACACTTTAAATCCAAAAGCTTCCAAAATTGGGTATTTTGTTAAGTGTGAATCTTATTCTAATTTTATATTTGCCTCCTATCTTTAAAACAGGCTGAATTAAACCCAGAGATTTACATATCTATTCTCTGTAGGGTTCAAATCCAAGTCTGAATTTTGTAACTTGTGTCCATCTTTAACTCAAGTCAGTCACCTCTCGGCTTATTACGCTATAAATTGCAGTTTGATAAAGATATTGGCAATTGACAAAAACTGTGGGTAAATGATCCTCTCTTAGCTGCACTGCAAATCAGAGATGAATTTTGCCCTACAGTTGCTTCTTTTCTGTCCAATACAACCATCTGCTAATTGCAATATTTCAGAAGCAAGTTTGTCTGAGGCATTTTTTATGAGCAGAGAGACATAGTTAGCTGTGTCAGTCTGATGTCAAGATGATGGCAGGACAGATTTGCACCTTACAGACTAGTCAAAGTAGACATATATATGTATAACAAGCTTTGATGAACTGAAGCACACTTCATCAAATGCTGTCAGCATCGCTTATGGGGAGAATAATAAGTAGCAAACCAGTAAAACTGACAGCACACATACATGCAATATTGCTATCTTTTTACATAAAACTCTCTAGTAGTCTAGAATGAAAAAAAAAATTACCTATTTGGCTTCTTATGGACATAGGAAAGTCCCCTAAATGCCTCTCAGGTACAGGGATGTATTTGGTAGCCCTGTTAGTCTGAGAAAAGAAAAAATGCAAAAACCTAGAACTCTTGGTTCAGAGATTATATGTTTTATTAGACCAACTGAGAAATTGCAAAAAAAATTATATTTTTCTACAGGCTTTCGAGCTCACACTCCCTTCATCAGGCTCAGGGAAAGTTCAAGATGGTAAAAAGTCCCCATATGTAGGAAATAAGCTTCATTTTTGCATGGAGGAAGCTGAAGCTGGAAATCTGTCCCTCTGATTTTTTCATTCTCCTGTGCGGATAATTCATCCAGTCTCAGAGGAGCCAAAAAGAAATAGGAGTCTATTAATAACAATAATTACAAGAGATTCAGGTCTGGAAGTGAAATCAGAGTTTTGTTACAAGAGCATCTAAGGACAGTAGTCTTGTCTCCCTTCAAAACAGGTTGGTATTGTGAAAATCTCTAAGGCCTGTATAACTCCAGGCCAGATTTCCATTTCTTCCATCACAGTTTTCAATGGAAATGTATATAAAGACTTCCTGTCAATGAAAGCTGGAATTCAGATAAGATATTCCTAGGGTTGCCACCTTTTGCTTAAGTAATTTCCTGACTTCCAAGCTGAAAATGGTCCTACTGTATGTGCAATGCAAGTCAGGAGGTGAGAGTTGGAACCAGACTGGGTCTGCTCATTGGAAACCCCCTTGAAATGAGTGAATTCCCCACTCAGCCTCCACTACTAGCTATATCCGCTTGTAGGGCACTACACACAGACTGGCACCTGCCTACAACAGCTGTTCTCCTAGGTTTGCCACCTTTTGCTAAAGTGATCCTATGTTGTTTTGGAAACCAGTCTCTTCTACTGGAAGGTCCAATTCCCAGACATCGGGCATCTGGGTCATGTGTTCAGCTGGACTCAGAACGAAGACCCCAAATTCCTGGGCTGTCCAAGGGAAAACCTTAGGTAGTCCAGCCCCATGTCACATCAGAAGGGCAGCCATGCATATTTTAAAAGGGTCTTTCCTTGCCTCTTGTGATCGGGTGAGCAAACTTATTAGAGGTGAACAAGCAGAAGACCAAGCCCACAGCATTCTCTGGTGCTAGAATTTATCCTATTGTCCTCTAGGCTTTGGACCACCTTCATTAGAGGGTGCTTATAATTGTGTCAGCCTACTCTGACAGTACTGGCATATGTAAAAAAGCATAATGTAACAAAGTTTCAAAATATGTTTATGTAGATGAGTTAAAATACATTCAGTTTAACCTGGACATTTAATACAGTAAGTATGGCACTTTGAAACTCTGGTGTTAGCACTAACAGGAAGTGGGTCTAATATGTACCACAGAGAAAGCTTTATAACTCTATACAAAAAAATGAAAAATGGAGCAAAACCTAATACTTTGGGATTTGCCTGTCACATTCTTTTTAGGTTAACCGGATTTTACCCCTAGTAACCTACATTAGAGTTCAACTTCAGATCTTTTCGTGTGAAACAAAACAGAAATCTCAACTGCATCTATAAAGTCTTAGCAAGCTCCTACACATGTTTTGGTGCAGTGCAAGGCACATGCTGTTTCAGAGATCATTTTTTCAACCCTATGGAGAAAGTAGCAAGGTAAAGAAAGAAAAAGTAAATATTATATGCCTCATTCTTGTAGTGTTTATTCAGATCTGACACTGGCATAACTGCATCGTGTGAGGGCTGGTGAATCTCTGTTAACGGGATCAAAACTACTCAGGCTTGTTCCTGTAGAGAAGAGATATGGTGATGAGTCTATAAAACAATGACTGGAATGGAGGAGGTCCACCAGGAGCTTCATCTCCCTGACCACAATCCATGGAAAAGGGCATAATAGAAGACAAATAATAGCTGTATGTAGCCTCTGCAGTAGACCAGCTGCACTTAACAATCTGGAGGTACATGGGAAAGGAAACAAGGCTGGCTTGACTTCCTTTTTACAGTACAGGTACAGTTACAGCAAGCAGACAGTAACAAGCAGTTGCAGGGATGTATTTGGTAGCTGTGTCAGTCTGAGACAAAAAAGAAATGCAAAAATCTAGAACTCTTGGTTCAGAAATGATACCTTTTATTAGACCAACTAGGAAATTGCAAAAAAAAAAAAAAAAAATCTTTTCTGCAAGCTTTTGGACTCAAATGCCCTTCATCAGGCTTTGGAAAAATTAAAGATGGTAACAAGTCCCCATAGGTAGGAAATAAACTTTATTTTTGCACAGAGGGAGCTGAAGGTGGAAAATCTGTCCCTCTGGGTCCATGAGAGTGTCTCTGCGAGTTGTTCTGAGTTGCTCTTTGTTGTGTAGATCAGGCAGGATTCCTTCCTTGGAGGTGTCAGATGGCAAGCAGGGACGTTTAAAAATCTTTCTTGTTGTTCTCCCATGAAGTTTAATATTCAAAATCAGCTAAAATTCAGCTAAAATTTTGCAGAGGGAGTTACACGGCTACCAAATACATCCCTTAAACATGGAAAACGCCAAAATTTAGCCAATTTTGGATTTTAGACTTCATGGCAGAACAACAAGACAGATTTTTTTTTAACTTCCCCCTCCCTGTTTGCCATCTGACAGCTCCAGGGAAGGAATACTACCTGATCTACACAACAAAGAGCAACTCAGAACAATTCACAGAGACAATCTCATGGACCCAGAGGGACAGATTTTCCATCTCCAGTTCCCTCTGTGCGAAATGAAAAGTATGTCCTACCTATGGGGACTTTTTACCATCTTTAATTTTCCAAGAGCCTGATGAAGGGCATTTGACCCCAAAAGCTTGCAGTAGGGGTGCACTGATAGTGATATTGGGGGCCGATACTGATAGCCAATTTTTAAGGAGACGTATTGGCTGATACCAGTCTGATTTCTGATACAGCATGGAGAGCTGCATAGAGCTGGTAAGTCTGTTGTGGTGGAAGGGGAGGGGGGAGGGAAGGAGCATGAGGGGGGCAGATCAATGCCCCCTGCGGGGAGGGAGGAGCTGGGGCAGGGGCTGAGAGGGGCATGGGACGGAGCCGTGGCTCATTGGGGTGATGCGGGGGGGGGGGGCAGCAGCGGCTTCCATTGCTGCGTGCACCCTGTGAGGGCAGGGATGGGCACGTAGCCCTCGGATCTGTGTGGGGTGGGGCAGGCAGGCTGCAGCTGCCAGCTGGAGCTGGGGCTACACTGGGCTCTTCTCAGTGGAGGCTGGACTCAGGGCAGGCAGCTATGGGTGGGCAGCTTTGGGCAGGTGGCTATGGGTGGCTCTTTCCACCTCAACCCCCGCCTCCCCCCACGCACTGGGAAGAGCCAGGGCTGTACCAGGTGTGCGGTGGCAGCTCTGGGAGTGAGGCTATGGCAAAATTTGGGGTGGCTACAGCCCCCTTTATAGCCCCGCCGAGAAGAGCCCAGTGCAGCCCCAGCTCCAGCCCATAGCTCCAGCCCACCCACCCCACCTCACGCAGATCCAGGGGCACCCCCCCATGCCCTCCCAGGGTGTGCACAGTGGTAGAAGCCCCTGCTCCATGAGCCATGCCTCCATCCTGTGCCCTACCCTACCCCAGCTGGGCAGTGCCTGCCCCTGCCTCTGTCCCTTCCCTGCCTCACTGTGGGGAGCATTGATCTGCCCCCCCATGCCCCTTCCCTCTCCCCTCCCCTTCCACCACAATGGACTTAACAGCTGCACACAGCTCTCCACACTGCCGGGCTGTGCTCCTCCCATGCATGCATGGGTATTTATCGGCTAAATTATTGGCTGCATCGGGCCAACCCAATACAGCCAATTTTCTTTATATTGGTACTGATCCAATATCGGACCAATGTATCAGTGCATCTTTAGCTTGCAGAAAAAGATTTTTTTTTTTTGCAATTTCCTAGTTGGTCTAATAAAACGTATCATTTCTGAACCAAGAGTTCTAGATTTTTGCATTTCAAGCAAGTTGAAAGACGTTTACCTAGAACTATGCATTGTTACTCAGACATGCAATTTTAAGCATCGTCCCTTTCTATGCTGCTAAAACCTGTAAAAAAAAAAATCTCATTAGATCCAAACCTGAGGCTCTTGCACTCAATCTAAACTCCTCATTTCAGGAACAAGAGTTTTGCCTGAGTAAGGATCTTAGGACATATTATTTTATTTCATATTCCATGCTTTCCACTACCAATTATCTCAGAGATCTGATTAGGTATTTATGGGAATATTAGGGGTCATTTTTCCCATTTTAAGAGACAAACCTAAATTAACCACTGTCAGGGTGTGGCCTTGAGCCTGAGGCCTCAGCCTGCCTGCCTGCCATATCCACTTACCCAGGTCTCCTGCAGGAGCAGAGCATTGGGATGGACAAAAGTGGCCAGAACCCTCTAGCTGAACCTAGCCACACACAGTCCCTGGCACTGAAATGGCCAGGCAGGGTCAGCTGGCCCCTCGCCCCATATAAACCTCTGATACAAAAGAGGAAGTGTCTGGGCAATAGATCTTCTGGCTTCTCTCTTCCTTACACTCTGATTCGGCATGCTCCCCTTGAACTTTGGGTGCTTCTTCAGACCTAACTGCCTATGACCTGGCTTGACAGCCACAAAAGTACATTGTACATTTGGATCTGGAGGATGCAGGGAATTGGTAACAAACTACAGAAGGGGTCACTGCCTGGGTTGCTAGTTCAAATCCAACCTATATCCTTGAAAGCTGCTGCTATTTCATGGTCTATGTGAAATGGCTAGGTGATCTCAATTCAGGTCCCATTGGAAAAATGATCACAACTTAGAAACAATGGCTGTCAGTGGTTATCCTTTGTAATTGTTATTGATAGTTCAGAAGAGAAGAGAAAACTGAATGACCACCTTTAGTTAGTTATCCTAGAATTTGCCCCGTGAGCGGGGCAATCTGGGGAAACTGATATGGCCATAAAATATAGCGTAGCTTTCCTGTGGATACCTTTAAGGATCTCTGAAGCTTCCAGCTATCCAACCACAAAAGAAACATGAAAAACTTTATTTTTTTTCCCCATCTCTTGTTAATGGGATTAACAAATACAAAAAAATGTTTTATAGGGATGGTTAGAGCAGGGCTATTCATTTTAGGACATAAAAGGGGCCACGCAATGAGATAATAAAATATTCCTGATAGTTTTTAGATCACTGAGGCCTAGACTACATTATGAATAATACATAAACTATAATTAGGGAGCTCCGTAAATCATGCCAAAAGTGTGCCCTGTAGTGGCTTCTTTAATGTTTTTAATTTCGCCACTTGCCACCTACCCCAGATTGGTGGAGGGGCCTTGCCAACCGCGTTATTTGCCACTGATTGCCAGGAAAGTGAAAATCATGGAATATTTAAAACATCCACTAATCCGGCAGAGAAGGTGGGGGCAAGCAGTGAAATGAAAAACATTAAAGAAGCCACTGCAGAGGGCACTTCCAGCACAACTTACAGAGTCCTCTAACTATAATCAGTATGATGTTCTGTCTCCTTGTTCTAAATGTTACAATGGTTGTTAACTGCATCTGGCTTGTAATCCAATTATGATTGCTAATACAATACAATAGTTGCTATCCTTCAATAATCATCAGAACAATAAACCATATTAAATTATTGTATGAATACATATCCTGGATACAATGGACTCTAACAGCTCAACATTCATTTTTTTAATTTATCATTGGAACCAAAAGCTCTTTTGAAGCTGAGAAATTATCTCACATGTATTCAACCTGTCCAAATATTTGTATTTAATACTGAAATAGATTTGTTGCCATTTTATATGGAACAGTACATTTGGCCTTCTGTGTGTTCATGGCAAACTTTTATTCTTTGTGCATGCATGAATTCCTCTCATTATGCCAAAGACAGGGGCATGACAAATCTTGAAGAACTAACTGTATGCTCCATTTCACTTGTCCTTGGTTTTTTTCCCCTGTTCAAAGTTTTAATGACAAAGTTCTAGATCGTATCTTGCTTTAGGTTTCTAGGTAGCTGGAGTTTGGATAGCTGAACTTGAGTAGAATTAGTAACTGTATTAAAAATTAATCTCAGCAAGCAGAAGCTCTGGCACAGGTGGAAATGCTTAAAATGGGATTGTTCTTGGTTTTGTTTTTTTTTATTTATCTTTAAGGCCAATGCTTATCAGTAAGAAGTTAGGCTGAAACTTCCTTTTAGGGTAGCTTAGTCCATAAAGAATTCTTGGGCCTTCCTCTGAAGCTTTCAATATTAGCCATTCACAGGAGGGTGGGCTAGAGGGACTGCTGGTCCACTGTGGCAAGCCCAGGCCCCAACTCCTATCAGTGAGCTGTAGTTATTAAGATTTATTATTAGTAATAGTAAGAAGTTATCTACCTAATTCAGCAGCTCTCAAATTATCCAACTCCATTATAAAGACAGATTAACAGAATCAGCAATAGCAGGGACTGCACTGAATTATTAGAATAATCAGCTTTGTACAATAAGCAGGATGTTTATATGAGCTAAAGGATCTTTTCACTGAAAAAAATATTCTTTATTGTTCTTAAGTTGGTTGAAATAATTTCATTTTAAAATGAAATTAAGTTTCTCTGCTTCCTATGTTGAAAAGATTCATAAGAGCAAGGGCATTTGCAGATATTGTATATATCAAGGGCCCTAATGACCATAAAGCATCAGATCCTGTTCCATCTATTACATGAGTAAGTGGAATTAGGTGCCTAGGTGTGATATACTCCCCATTACTCCAATCCCTGAAAAACCATTTTGCACTTTATAAAAGTCCTGAAAGTGACAGACACTAGCTGTACTGTACCACCTATCCAGCAAAAAAATCAGATTCCTGCAAAATCCTTACAGGAAAAGGTTTAATAATGTAAACCACTTTTGTAACTAGCAATGGCAGAACTACATTGGTGGAGACGGACCCTCAGAGAGAATTTTTTAACTATTCACCACTGCTCTACTCTTAATTGTCAACAACTTTACTCTTCCACAACTCCCCACCAGAATGAATCATATCCTGCAGCTGTAGTCATTCTCCTACATGACTGTTAGGGTGATCATGGTTAAAAAAATAATAGGCAAGGGCTTGGGCTGACCTTAAATACACTGAATAACTCAAGAATCCTGAAAGAAGTCCCTGCAGTCCTTTTTCCAGCAGGAGTGAAAAGCCTTGCAAACTCCCTACTCACAAAGAGACTTTCCCCAGTAACAAAAGGCTAGTTTAAAAAGCCAGTAGGACGAGTCCAGATGAGTGTGCATGTGTGGTTTGCAGTGCCACAAACATGTCTGCGACACCACAAACCACACACACCTCACATGGAGGCGTTCTCCACACTGCATAATTGTGTGCTCGCTGCTGATGGAGCCCTGGGAGGCCCCCAGGACCCCATATAAGGCTGCTGGGGCCAGCCCAAGTGCATTTTCCATGTGCTAAGCCTATATGCAAGGGTGTGCACCAGGACAAAAAGCAGCAGCATGAATTTGTGCCGCTTCTTTTTTCCCCAGAGCAACCACATGCCCCTGCTTGAGAGGACGTGGCCCAACTATTGAGAAATCTAAGTATCTGAGCACTAGATCAGAAACAAAGGAAAAATATCCATTTGTCAGGTGGGTGTGTGAAACAGACAAAGCGTTATGAGTTTTGACCACCAGATGGCACTTGGTCATTGAGCTTGCATGTAAAATGCAAGCCCAAGATATCACTAAATATACTTGTCCTATTTGATGTTCTTATCATAGAGTAAATTATAATTAACCAGTTATCTGTCTAGCTTGGAAGCCACTTGTACTCAAATATGCACCTTACAGAGATTATTTTATAGCATTAACAATATTGTGGACAGGATGTCATTGTTATGATAATTAATGATGTACAAGACAATGTTTATAAAGGATCTTTTTATCGAAAAGATGATTCTTTATTGCTCTTCAGTTGGCTGAAATAGTTTTATTTTAAAAATAAAGTAAAAATCAAAATGTATTTTACTATTCCTTAGCTTTGAAGAATCTATTGATTTAGATTGAAATGGATAATACCAAGTGTGAGGTTACTAGTATTTCCCTTCTGTAGGGTCCAAATCTTGATCTAACTGAGGTCTGTAGGATTGTTACAGCTGACTTTCTCTATGTAACTGATCACTGCAGGCCAGGAATTGAGGGGATGGGGAGGGGGAAAGGGGGTTTGAACATTTCAAAGTTTGAGATTAATAGACCTTTTATTTGGTGTACCATACAGGCACAGAATTCAGATTCAGATCCAGGTTCAGTTTCTGGGGATTTTGACTCTGAAGTTTTGACTCAAGTGTAGGCCTGAAAGCTGCCTTAGCAAAATGCTTAGCATAAGCAGCATCATTTTGTGCCTTGACATAATTAGCACCCCTAACTAAAAGCAAAGCAAGTAGATCACAGTTTAGGTCACTTCTTTATAATCCATGTCAGCAAGAAAGTTAAAAGAGAATGCAGTTTAGCTGTCTGAGATAACAGGATGCAGCCTGACAGGAAGATGACCACTGCATGACATAACCGTATATGGGACATACAGAAGAGAAGTGGGGAAAAATATATAAAAACCTAAGAAAATCTTAAATGTGGGGAAAAGCAATATACAGAAAAAGAAACAACAACCAGGACTGCTGGGGGGGCGGGGACAACTGGGGCAATTTGCCCCAGGCCCCTGCAAAGCAAGGGCTCCCTGCCTCAGCTCCTGTGTGTACCGTTGGCTCCTGCCCTGCAACATCGCTCACCATAATTCTTGGTATTTTGTTTTCATAAAAAAGAGGAAATTGGTGTATTAGAGTGTAAGATGACATTGAATCATTCTCAACATATTGTGACATTATGGGACCCATCCCCAACCATGAAATAAATATTATGCATCGTTGTGTGTGAAACAGGTACTAATTTGAGGCTTAAGTGATTGTTGCATTGATGTCCTAGGGGGAGTCTAAACCAATCATGGTAAGGTAACATCTTTCTTTATATCTGGGCAGCAATAGAGATGAGGCTGATCAGGCAGGCTTATGATTGGCCTAGCGTAGGGCGTAGGCCAAGTAGCCCTGGTTACCGAGTCTGTTGTGATGAGAGGAGGAACAGGGAAGGTTTAAGGCAGGATCTGTGGCAGAGCCGGCCTGTTGTCACAGGAAGACCTCTAGGTGAAAGAGTTCACCTCATGAGTGAATGTCAGCTCTGTGGGTTCTTAAGGGCCAAAGTCAGAAATTTGCAAGAATATAATAATTAAAATGATATATATTGTTTTCTTTAGATTTGCCAAGGAAAATAACAACATTAAACATAACACATATTCAGGTTCACATATTTCCCCACTTCAAAACGTACTTAAATGCAACGTATCCAGATAACTCTAAAATATTTAAGTCCTTGATTGAAGAAGCCTGTGCTCCAAACTGCAAATCTTGCTTTCAGTATTGCAAAGATGACTTGCTCTCTTCTGGTCCTTCAAACAGCAGTGGTTGCTTATTAAGGCCCATAAGAATATGAACAGTCTCACAGTGCCTTAATCAAGGGGTTAAAGGCTAAATATACAAGTTTATTCTCCAGCAACAGCACAAAGACAATCCTCCTTCCTCTGTCTACTCTCTCTGCAGTTACTTTCTTTTTCCTTAAGCGGGGGCAGGGCCTGCTTATCCTCTGCCACACCCGCAAGTACAACCCGGTTTATGGGGATTACATGAGCACCAGCTAAGATTTCCAGGTAAGGTCCCACTGGAGAGTAATTTTCTGTGGCAGTTACCACAGGGGAAAGGCCTAGGAGTGGTGTGAGGCCAGGCCTTTGTTCCTTCCTGAGTAGTGGAGGTGGCCAGCCAGCAGGCCACAACCAGAAGACCTGTGAGACTGAGCCGGGCGCCAGGAAACTGGTAGGAGAGAGCAGCTCTGCCAGAAGGGGTTGGGGATTTGGAGGTGCTCAGGAGACATACGCTATTCTTATCCCTGTGTAAGAAAAAATGAACCGCACCTATCAATCTGGGGCATCAAAAAGAAAGGAGACAAGGGAGAAAAAAGCTCGGGATGAAAAGGGGAAGCAGACACTGCATCAGTTTGGATGCGTGGTGAAAGGAAATAAGGAAGTTGGAAGTAGAACAGGTGATGCAGGTGGCACATCACTTGCAGGGGATGAAGAATATTCTGATCATGAAAACGTCACAAAGGAAACAAGCAGTGACTTAGCAGGAGAATGTGAAAATTAGTCAAGTTTAGTGGTGCAAGCTGAAGGAGACATAGCATCAAATGAGAAAAACAATACAATTGATCTGGTTTCCAGATCTGCACCTGAACTTCACCAGGAAATGTTCTCTAAAGACCCAGCCACCTGGGGGCATCTCGATAGGTTGCAAAGGGATCTAATTGTGTCCAAGGGCCCACCACCCAAACTTGCAAGCTTCCCACATGATTCCTTCAAATGGTCATTCCATATATGTTTTCTGCAAGAATCTGTCCAATGACGAGAGTGTGAAAAAGGACTCATTTGGAGCCACAAGGCAACTGGCCTGTTCTGTTTTCCATGCTGTCTCTTCCAAGACCAGAACAAAAATCAAGACCTGTACCATTCCAGATTCTGCCATGGGGGTATGAATGATAACTGAAGAAAACTGTATGACGAAGTGAAGAGTCATGAGACCAATTCTGGTCATCTTCAACATTATTTACAGTGGAAAGATCTTGCAAATGCTCTTAGTGGAAAAACAGCCATTGATAAAGCTCTTGAAAAGGGCATACAAGCAGAAAGCCTGCTTGTTCCCACTTCCCAGGGCAAGGGAAGGAGGAGCCGCATGTGAGAATTCTCACATGTGATGCATGAATGCAAGAATTCTTGCATGTGGTCCCCCAGGTTTGTACACACACACGGGTCCTTGTATGGGGCAGTGGTGGGGCCCCCAACTCACACCCGCCCCAGGCCCCATAAACCCTCTGGGTGGCCCTGACAACAACTATTCGAACCCTAGTGCCATGACGGACACCTGGCCAGCTGAAATCACTGTATCCATCAGAAGGCTCACATAAAAATATCTATATTGACTGTTAGGACTTGCTTAGAAGTTAGGTGTTATATTTCAAGCCTTGCTTAAAAATTGGTATTGCTTATGTGTTCAATAAATTAGGATTTGAGACTGGAATAGTTTCTCCGATCATTTCATTTTCATTTACCCCACACCTTAACTAAATTTAGTACAACACAATCCCATTTATAATTCTCATGAACAAGTTGTAAATTGCAAATCCTAAAACTCACACATTCCCTGTCTGGTTTTTGATTGTGTTACAAAAGCTGAAATGAGAAAAATATGGTTACTCTCATTATTTGTGTCACGTTCTGGTATGAAAAAATATATATTCAGACCCCAGGGAGATCTTTTTGCAGAGTTGAACATAGACCATAACAAACTAGAAACTAGGCCAAGTATGTTTTGTTATATACTCAAAACCCTGGCCACATTGTAGCAAACTGGAACAGTGTTTTAGGTACCTAGAAGCTGTTTATGGTCTCCAGAAGAAAGAATGTTTCTGATCCTTCAAGTATTTATATACAGAAGCACATGTACTCACAGGAATAGTCCTTATAAATGTAACTGATTACAGGATCAGGCCCCACATTCTACTCCTCAAATTTTGAATGTCTTGCAAGCTTAAATCTGGAATACAATTTGATATTTTGCTGAGTTTTGCCCTGAAATTATGAGTTTGAGTTTGAAACTACGAGAGGCTCCTGCGTCATAAACCTGGCAAAGTTTTAATGGATAGTGTAATCTCCCATGCCATTCACCATGGCGTCTTCTCCGTATGGGTTTTTCAGACTTTGCCATTGTTTGGGGAAAGGACAGCCTGTTACTGGATTAGATTCCGGAGGGTTCTTGGGGGTTCTCACCTGCCATGTCTTCCTGGAATAAATTTGTTTAATTGGGAGGAAGATGATATGTCCCACTCTTCCTGGTCCCCTCCTTCAATCTTCCCATTCATATTCCTGTTTGGGGCTCCACCTCCCCTACACCTCACCTAACGCCAACCAAGGATGTTGAACTCCGATCTTCTGGGTTTGGTTTCAGTATGGTTATACTTATCTTGGCCTTTCGAATTGTGGTACATGCGTTCAGACGTCAGTTCATCCTGGTTTGCTTAGGCCATAGTGGGACTGGCCCAGACTCTTTCCTGACCCCAACTTACCTTGCTTCCCGGCGCTGTTTCCTCTCTCACTGGTTTGTATTCGCCATGGTTCAGATGGCCATCTCTTCTTCTCTCCTCAGGTTCCTGGTGGATCCAATCCTTTCCGAAAACATCAGGAGTCCATGGCTCTGTTGCAGATGAGTATTTTAGCTTACTTGGGCTTACGTTATTTCCGAAGGCCCCTTCCTAGGGCTGCTAACTTTCTCTCAGTGTGGCTTTGCTCTGCTCTGGGTCTGCCAGAGAACCTACTTTCAGTTCCTCCTGCCCACTGTCCATTGGGGTTTTTATTCCCCTTTCAAGGGGCCAGCCAGCGAATCGGAACCAGCACGCTGCCATAAAACACGCCCATGCTGGCACGGGAGCTGGTCCCGGCTCCTCCCAGACCGGTTGCTCTCTTTTTTTTTCTTTTTCCAATGCAGCATTTTTCCTGGCTGTGGCTTTGCTCCTGCCACGCTTCCCCCTTGGCATGGCCTCCTGCCAGCTCCATTTGTCTTTCTCTTTAGGTAAGTCTTCCTCCATGGCCTTGTTCTTGGCTTGGCAAATCTTTACTGAAAACACTTCCCAGCCTGAAGAGGATAGTATGAGAGGAGGCACAAAGGGGAACTGAAAGGAAATTGAACTAATGATCATAACAGCTGGCAATTATTTTATTTACTGGATTTATATACCACCCTCCCCCAAAAAGGTACAGGATGGTTTACAATGAAAACGAGATAAAATGTATAATTTTTTCACATAAGTTTATGTTAAAAAAAAGAAGCCCCACACTGCTGTCAGAGCAGAGACAAGGAGTCAGGAGCTCGGTAGTGTATAAGTTATAAGTATCAGGATGGAGTTAGGATCTAAGGAGCCTTGTAAGGGAAGGCCACTGAGTTATGTTTGGTCCAACAGAGAAGCCAGTGGAGGGATACAATCTTAGATCTGCATTAAAAATGGTAAACTAGTGGTGTCTAGGTCATGTAATCCCATAGGCTGCATCCGGATTGCAGGGCTTCCTGTGAATGGGATGATCAGTGAGCAGATGCTTTTTCAGTGAAGCTATTGAAACCTAGGAAGTTAACACTGTTACTGCTTGCTTCCCACTCTTTATCACCAAAAGACACTAAAAACCCTGATTTGGATGGCAGGTAAGGGGGACCAAGGAGGCAAGCAGCATTAACCCATGGGTCCCAATGCTGTGCCAAAACAGCCAGTAATATTGCCACTGCTGCAGGAGCTCCAGCAGCTAGGGCAATGAGCCCTGCAGCCAAATCCAGCCTGCAGAGGTTGGTGGTCCAGCTTGTGAGGGGCCCATGGGCTGAGTAACCCAACCCCCCTGGGCTTGACCCAGCCCACAGGCTACATTTTGTTACCCTAGCTTTATATGATGCATGAAGCAGAACAGAACCCTGTCCATTCTCCCAAAACTTGTTGAGTTTCTGGGGGCTAACAAGCAAAAACTCAACAAAGTATCAAAGTAGCAATGCCCACAGGTTGTTTTTTTTTTTCCTTTTCCCTTATACCAGACTAATGGTATGTGTTCACTGTAAAATGAAGGTATTATTATAGCATGTGCTAGCATACTAGTACCAGCTTAATTTAGCTAGCATGGGTAACAGTAACAGTGAAGATGCAACAACATAGACCCCAACATCACATCCCAGGTTCCCTGGGGGATGTGTACTCTGGTTGATAATGAATGCTCAACCTGTAAGGCCAGGTCTTCACTGCTACCATTGCCCAGACTAGCTGGTACCGCTATGCCAGTAGTGTCAAACTTACCTGGACCAGACTGTATGTGGACTGCAGGGTTTCTTGTGGGCCATATCTGGACCATGAAGAGCCTTATAGGGCAGATTCAGACCAGCAGCAGGATCAGCGGCACTGGGGCAAATAGCGGTGGTGGTCCTCCCCCTTCTCCCCCATATGTATTCCCAATGAGGCTCTATAGCTGGGAAATTGCCTGAATCTGAAGCCCCTTTAGGAGACCTGTGGGCTCAGTGAAACAACTTCAAGGGCTGGATCTGGCCTGCAGTGTGGATCTTTGATACCAGTGAGCTATGCAAACACATGCCACAGTGACAGCTTCATTTTGCTGTGTGGACTCACCCTAAAACAGTAGATGAACATTATTGTAGTGTAAGGCTGGCATAAGAAATAAAATAATTATGCCTGATGGAAGCAAGTCCTCTTGAGTAAGGAAGTTACTATTTTTATACAGTCACTTTCCAATGCAGAAAGGCAATATAAACAGCTTTGAAAATGCTGACTTCTACACACTTTGCACAACTGCATATGGTGATAAAGTAAATTTAGGGCTTGTAACATGCAGTTGTTGACATGTATTGAGCTGCTGAAAACAAATTATCTTTCATATTGAACAGGTCCAGCACAGACAGCAGCAGAAAAAGCAATCCCTGCCAATATGCTTCAGCCTCATTCAAGAGAGAGATTTGTCCAGAGTAAAGAAATGATTTAATTCTGGGCTCATCCCATTCTTTGTCTCTTTTCCAGTGACAACCAACAAGGGCAGCGATCAGTGTGGTGGGAATATCTGTTCCCTCAAAACTCCTCTGAGGTTACCCAGCACACTTCATACAAACCATCACAGCCTTCATATTATGGTAATCTGCAGCCACTGCCTCACCTGGCACTGACTTGGAGCCTGTGTGTATTACAAGATTTGACAGCAAATAACTACTGCCACAGGGAAGCTGGCAAAGTGTGTTCCCACCCACACAGCTTCCGGTGGTTGCACGTGGCTCCAATACAACCAGTGTGCCTGCAAGGGCCAGATCTGCTAACAAGAAGTGTGGACATGTCTGTACACGCAGTCTGCAGCTTTGTTTAGGTGGAGAGTCCTTCTGTTGCTCACACAGCAGACATTGCTCTGCTGGCAGAACAAGGGGGAGCTGTACGTATGGATACAGTCAAATTTTTGCTGGGAGGTTTAGCTGGAAAAATTATCAGGCCTTAAACCTCTAAGAAGAGGAAAGATGGGCTCTGAATTCCATTTCAGAATATATCAAATATTATAAAAGCCTTAATCTGTTTGTCCATAATGCTTTATTCATGCTCTGATTGGCTGACAAACAGCCAATCAGAGTGTGAAGAAGCATTTGGACATTCTTGATGGGCAATTGGCTAGTATCCCAATATATTCCCTATTTCTGTTAATTGGCATCACTGATGCAGCACCAAGCAGTAGTGAAAAGGTCATTTCAGTGCTGTATCAACCTAGTTAAGCTTCCAACAAATGCCCTTCTCATAGTGTGCTGAAAGTGTCATGGTTTTCATTAGTGCTTATTAAAAACACTACAATTCTGTCCTCCAGGTGCATTACATTTAGAGTTATGAGCATTTACTGAACCCAGGCAAGTACCTTTCTGCTGAAAATGGCAGTTTTAAATGTCAATAACTTGTAAGTGGGCTGAGGGAAAAGGCCTGTACGTGCACAAATGAATAATGATTTTGACTACTGTAGGTGGACTCTGCATACAAGAGCAGAAAGTCTACAGGATCTAGTTTTCTTTCTATAGAATACAGAAAGGAGCACTGTGAAACCAAATCTTTAAATGCACATAACTGACATAAAAGGCCCTATTACTGTATCTAATTTATTACTATAAGAACTGTCCTTGTGTTCTCAATTTATATTTTCTGCCAGAATCAAATCAACTTTCTTTTGGAAGAATGCAATAGCATGATGGTCTTGACCAACCATTATAATCTGTATGACTGTGTTACTGAAAGCAGAGATACTGGGCTGGAGATGTAGGATCCATTTAACAGGAAAAGACAGTTCTTAACAGCATGACAGGGTATTACAGTTGTCACTCATATGTCTATTATGAAGAGCTGTTTGTATACCCATTATGCAATTGAACTGAGTGATTAAAGGTTTCTTCTGAAATGAAAATTATTATATGAGATTTGTTCACACAGGGAATTGATATTTTACATAGTGGGGCAGGGCAGGGTGTTCATCTTAAAACAACTTGTTTTTATACAATCCACTTCTTTTTCTTAATTACCTGGCTAGTTCTTGCAAATTGGAAAATCCATCTTTCAAATGGATTCAATTCATTTCAGAATAAATTAGTCCTGGAAAAGTTTCATGTGGGCAGACTAATTAATTTTCCTACCTCTGGAAGTCCCTCTGTTCTCCTAAACTGCATGGATTCATATCTAAACTGACTTGTCTGTTTGCCTCTGAACACTTTGCTTTTCTAAGGAACTGTTGACTGAATGTCACATAGTTGTTTAAATGCTCCCCTATAGTCAAGATGTCTCCATTTTATGGAATCATATACCCTTCTCAACATTATTGTAGCCATGTCATGTGCATTCACATGGATCCCTGCAGAAATCCTGGATTCCCCTGGCATCTGAAAAGAGGGTACCATCCAGTCCTTGCTTAACAGCAACCACAGGAATGCCAAGATATATGTGCATATACTGAGCAAGTGACAGAGAGAGGTCATTCCTAGGACAGGTTCCAATTCTATGACAAAGAACAGGAGCTTCAGAAGAATTATTAAAAAATAATAATGACAGGAGCCATACCTCTGCCAACGCTTCCAGTACCTGCTCCTATTCTCTGGAGCTGAACTGGATTTTTGCCAATGTGGTTACCACCAAACTCCAGTATTTTATGGGCAGCAACAGGGACACCAAAAAGACCATGACCTCCAGACCCAACCAGGGCTCTGAGGAACAGGTAATTTTTTGCCATGCTAGAGCTTGACAATGTATCCAAAACACAAATGGACACCCAGCTTTGCTGGGAAGGGGAGCTCTTCCAGTATATATCAAGCTATGTAACTGTGATGAGCTATGGAATTTATGGTGTTAATCATGTGTTCATGTTATAATATTGCATGACTCCAGTTACCTGTAACATAGCATGCAGGGAAAGATAGGTTAATAGAATCCCTGCAACATGCCAGGGCTGTCTATGTGTGGGAGTAGACGATGGACCTATAGCATCCCCCAGAGTCTTGAATAGCTTTGTTGACATATCAACAAAGGTGAGATTGTTCACATCCAGGCAGCTGGGGGGAAGATGAGCATATAACAATGGAGATGGCAATGTGAACAGAGGGTTGTCATGTCTTTGCAAGCAGTCCAGCTAAAGAGTCAGAGACCAGTTGATGCACTCCAGGACTCTGGGCCTAGAAAGAATGTAAAGGGAAAAGCTGAGTACCTTTTGTGGGTGTTCTGAACTACGTGGGCTGGGTTGGAGACAAAGGAATAGCTTTACACCTTAGAGGGTTGTGAAGAACCTCTGCCTGGGTGGCCTTGCCTCAGTAAATCCCTTCACTAAAAAGGAAGTTTGAGTTATACTTAGTCTTCCCAACAAGAGGCACAGTCCTTCTCTCAAGAGTGGAACCCGAATGCTAGCTCCTTAATCAGGACTGCAAAGTACCAGCGAAGATGAGAGAATGAAAGGCTTGGCAGAGTCCTTGGAGCCTGGGCTCCCCCCTGCTCTAGGCTTTGGGAGACCAGACGAGTCTGCAGTAGTCCCAAGCTTGCACCTGCTGGAAGGCACTTTGAGTGCAACTATATAGAAAGATTTAAAAACAGGAAAAAAAAATCACAACCCTCATATTTTAGGTATCTAGTGGTTGTCACTATTTTGGATCTATTTTGGATTTTAGATAGATGTGAATTAAGGGAGCTATCCAACTTCTTTGTTCCCCATCCACCTCCTCATGCTCAAAATGGCATCCTCACCAGAGAATTTAGGCTGTGGCTATTATTTTTTCTGAAATTGGCTTACCCTATAATCATCGACCACACTGACACACTCCTGGCCACTTTTTCTTTTTTGCATACTATTCCCTCTCCTTCCCCCAATATGTCCAT
Organism: Alligator mississippiensis; assembly: GCF_030867095.1. Taxonomy (NCBI): domain Eukaryota; kingdom Metazoa; phylum Chordata; order Crocodylia; family Alligatoridae; genus Alligator; species Alligator mississippiensis. The sequence continues at coordinate 126,317,815 of NC_081825.1, read as the reverse complement.
GTGTCAGTACCATTTCAGTGAAAATAATATGCTGTTCATGACCCTGAAATATCCAAAAAAATCCCTCTCCTTCCCATCCAAATCTGTGGCACTGCAGGAATTAAACAAGCAGCCTGTAATGCATGCATATTTATTGGAAAAGGGGAAATGGAAAGAGAAAAAAAACTGAAAAAGTACTTTGCTTCACAGCTTGAGCAATCCCCTGAGCTTTCAGCTACCTTGGCATTTTTTCAGGCATATTTTGCAAGGTGAGAGAGACATTTAAGAATGCAAAGAGATTACTGTACAAGGCACTCTACAACTTCTAATCAGACTCATAGCACTGCTAACACAGGGTTCAGAACAATGTCTGCAGAAATCTATTTGCTTTGCAGTGCACTTTGTGCAGATCTGCAGGTGTATGCAAGAGTATTTAAGACAAAGACTGTGCTCTTATTTAGCATGAGTTTTATAGGTAATGCAGCCTTCTTGTGACTGCCTGCATAGATGGTGTTACCCTTCCAGCAGCCCTGGGTGGGTACACTGTAAATAGCCTTTTTGAGCAATACCCTTCTCTATCTGCCTCTTAGTGATATATATCACAGTATAGCAATGTATTGCATCCAGTTATCCTCCAATATGTTTCCTTCCTGCAGAAGTGTACATGCAATTACTAACCAGTCCCGTACTGCTCTCCTCCATGCCCACTGATTCATGCCAAACCCCTAACAATCCAGAATATATACAGGGTTCTATGCAAAGGGAATTATGATGAAAGATGTCTCAGTACATCTAATAGAATGGGAAGAGATCATGGAAATGATATTTCAAAATAGAGAGAAAAGCTACACTTTACAGTTGTTGGCATGCAGACTAAAATTAGTCCTATAACTACTTGTTCTGTCTCAACTTCCCTAGTTACTGCGCTTCATATGCCCTGACATTACAGCCTTTGGGCACTAGGAAGGAATATTAACTTTAGAATAGCTGATAAATCTCTGAGTCAAGAACAAGAAGGCAATGAAATATCCTGGACAAATTGTTTGGGGACCTTCCATTTCTGCATGTCAAGGCCTTGCGGAGAGAGAGAATAACTAGGAATCGCAAAGGGCAGCCTGAGAAAGATGTAAAAGAAAGATATTAAATAAACAGCTGTAGTTCCTACAGAAACAAAGAGTCCAGCTGGAGAACACACTGGTACTTCCTGTCCAAGAGCACAAACAAGTCCAAACAAGTAATGTCCTACAGCCCCTGAAGAACAATACATGTTGAGAATAGCAATACAATTCCCTAATTTTCAGTCGTAGACACTTCTTCCCCCTCCATCTCTCTCAACACAATGAGAACAGTTAATAGTGAGACCCTATCTTCCCTCCTAAAGTTACAAGTGATGGTTTATTTCTTCCTTTTTCCTAACACTCTGGGGCAAGGACAGCACACAGAAACCTGCTCCAAAATATGTTCATACACATTTATGACTTAAATACTGACTTCTCCAAAGTCTAAAACTACTCAAAGGTGAGGTTTGGTTTCATACTTTAATGAAGATCATGGACAATAAAAATAAGAAAAATGCCATACTGACTACATATGAGCAAAACTTGCTCTCTACAGTGATACATTTTAAACATTCCAGATCCTTTGTCTATAATTTAAATGAAACCATGTATTGTATTTAAAAAAGAATAAGGAAAAACAGACTTATAGGACACAGCTATACAATTAATGGATCATGCTAGGGAGGGTTATGCTTCACTGGAGCTCTATAGTGAGGTCCTCAGACATGTTCACAAAAATAGCCCCCACCTATTCTACCCCTGCACTTCCTCATTGGATCTCTACACTTCAGCAACAGTTCTTCTCCCTGACCCCCTGACTTTGCTTTTCTGATATCCCAAAACACATTGCATTTTCACTCCTGTTCCCTCAGCTATGGCTCTTTCCATGATGAAATACATTAAGCATCTCCATCTCTGGCAACAAACTTTGGGCTAAATAAAGAACATTACCTGAAGCAGAAGGGCAAAAGTTATAGGCTAGGGAGAGACATCATGCACAAATAGGTTTAAGTGATCAGAAACTGGTTTAAACCTGTAACAGAACAGGTGTTCGGTGCACATAAACCAGTTTCAATATGGCTGAAACCTACCTAACACCTTCCATAGACGAGTCTACGAACTTAACTTTATAAATCTACTGGATACAAAAAAAATCATGGACTCAATATAGACATTGGTTTTATGACTTATTACAACCTGCCTGATATCTGCTTCACCAGGTACCTGCCTGACAGCCTCTTTTCTACCTTGTACTCTATCACTGCACTGTCTCCCTTTAGCCTTTTTTTCCCCTGCTCTTTCCCCTCCCCTACTTCACCTCTCTGCCCCACCTTTTATCTTTCTAACTCCACCTATTCACAACGTCACCTACCTGCCTCTCCGTTTGCCTTTCTAATTCTGCCTATTTACATTTTCACTGACATCCTGCCACACTTTTAGCTTCTTTCATTTCTGGGAATCTCAAAACATCAGAGACTCCCCATGCCTGACGAAGAGTGACTACACCCGAAAGCTCACCAAAAATATTTTTCCAACTACTCAGTTGGTCTAATAAAAGCTGTCACATCTACTCAAAGAACCTTGCCTGCAAAATGGCTGAAACCAATTTGAGATAAGCCTGGTTGAATGTAGTATCAGACTTAACTGATTTGGCTTGAGCCATTTATGCAATGTCTGTCCCAGACCCCTTGCTGGTTTGGGTTAAACCAGAAACCCCCAGCATCCTGGCATGCTCTCTGGGCTGGGAGGGGCTCTCTGCTCCTGCCCAGCCAAGCTAGCACTGTCCCTCTGCTCCCCAGCCCAAGCAGGGACAGGCAGGGGCAGGGGTCTGGCCAGAGAGGGGTTTAATTCCCCCCTCTCTATCCCACTGGCAGGGACCTGAGCCAGGTCTGCCGGGCACTCTCCCCTCACTGCTGCATCAGCAGAGCACCATGACCCCTGAGGCAGAGGGGGCAGGGAGGAGAGTCAGTCTCCCTTTTACCCCACTGGCAGCCAGGTCTGCCAGCCTTTGCTGCCCTCCCCTCCCCCCCCCAGGGCCCTGCCTGGCTGTGTCCCCTCCCCACTGCTGTAGCAGGAGGAGACAGGGCCCTTGTTGGGGGCTGCAACCCCTGTCATAATGTGAGGGAGTATGAGCCCCTTCCCAGTCAGGGGCTGCACTGCAGGGCTGGGAGAGCTGCAGTGGGCTGGGAGAGCTGCAGTGGGCTGCATGTGGCAGCACCAGGGTCCAGAGCAGGCCAGAGCCCTGCAAGCCCCCCACAGTGCTGCCAAGCTCCACAGCACCTCTGCCGGCCCCACAGCGCAGCCCCTGCCCAGAAGGGGCACACGCTACAGGAAGCTGTGACAGGCCTCACCACTCCAGCTGCCAGGCAGGGTGCAGCCCCCACCACTCATTCTGTGCTCAGGGCAAGCCCCCTCCTGGCAAGAGGTGGCTTATTCAGCTGCTAGCCCTGAGCACTTACAGTCCTGGAGGGGTTATCTTGCAGCCCATGGGCTCCCAGCTGGTGGCTGCTCCCCTCCATTATTCCCCCCTGAGCTTCAGGTGTAGCTGGGCCAGGCAGACCTCGCCACCGTGTCAGCAGCTGAATAAGGGTCCTCCTGCTGGGTGGGGGCAGGGCCTGGCCCCCACCACTCGTTATGTGTTTGGGGCAAGCGCCCTCCTGGCAAGAGAAGGCTTTCCCCGAGCACAGAAAGGCCACTGGCACCAGACCAGGGTCTACCCGGCCAGCTGCAGCTGCCACTTGGCCTGAACTCAGGGTCAGCAGCTGAATAAACCCCTTCCTGCCAGGAGGGGCCTTGGCCCAAGGACAGAGAGGCAGCAACGGCCAGGCTGGGCACACCCCACTGCAGTGCAAGCAGCCTCTCTGTGCTCAGGGCCAGCCGCCTCCCAGCAGGAGGGGACTTATTCAGGAGCTGGACGCTGGCACCACAGCGGGGTCTGCCTGGCCTGGCTGCAGCCGAAGCTCAGGAAGGAGTAATGCAGGGGAGCATCCACCAACTGGGGGCCCAGGGGCTGAAAGTTAACCCCTCCAGGACTGCAAGTGCTCGGGGCCTGCGGCTGAATAAGCCACCTCTTGCCAGGAGGGGACTTGCCCTGAACACAGAATGAGCGGTGGGGGCCAGGCCCCCCCTCCCCCCCTCCAGCTGGCAGCTGGAGCAGTGAGCAGTGAGTGACCGTGATGGGCAGCAGCCCATCATGGCTTCCTGGAAAGCAAGCCCCTTCCCAGTGGAGGCCTGCACTGTGGGGCCAGCAGAGCTGCTGTTCAGTGTGGCGGCACTGCGGGGGACTTGCAGGGCTCTGGCCCGCTCTGAACCCTGGTGCTGCCACTCGCACCCCGCCGCAGCTCTGCCGGCAGCTCAGCGCGTCCCCTCACCAGGAAGGGGCTTGCACTCCCCCACATTATTGCAGGAACTGCTGCCCCCAGTAAGGTCCATGCCCCCTCCCACTGCAGGTGTGGGGAGAGGGCACGGCCAGGCAGGGCTCCTGGGGGTAGGGCAGGGATGGGGGTTATTCCTCCTGCCCCTGATGGAGGGGACTGCAGGGGGCCTATTCCAGGGCAGGGAGTAAGTGCAGGAGTGACAGCGGGCAGACCTGGCTGCTAGTGGGGGTAGAGGAGAGACTAACTCTCCTCCCTGCCCCTTCTGCCTCAGGGGCCATGGTGCCCCACTGCTGCAGCAGTGATGAGGGAGCACCTGGCAGACCCAGCTCAGGTCCCTGCCAGTGGCACAGGGAGGGGGGAATTAAATCCCACCCTGGCCAGTTCAGTGCAGGCTGGCCATGTCCTGCCCCCACAGCTTCCCTGCAGCTGAGGGCCTGCTCTAGCGCCCCCCAGCGCCTGGCCTGAGCAACTGCAGGCATGTGCCCGCATTGTCTCAGTCCAAAGAGAATGTGTGTCCTGTTACAAACTGGTTCAGCCTAGGCAGGTTAGACTAACCTGCAAAGACTGACTCAGTGCAGGCTCCAGCTTTTTGAATGTCTGTCCCTAGCCATAGTGTGCTGAATGAGGACTCCCAAAAAGTGTTCAGGCTATTTGGTCTCCCAAAAAGTGACTTTGGCCTCCCAAAAAGTGTTCAGGCTATTTGGTCAAGGACCTGGAGATCAGACAGAAGGGATTTAAGAGTCTGCCTTCTGGCACAGCTTAGTAAAACTGCTTTAAGGAATCTTCTGCACAGAGCAATTGACCGGTACATGTTTTGTGAATCAGATGTCCTGCTATTCCAGAATAGCTCCCTGTGTGAATAGTCTCTTCTAAAATAAAAGTAATCATGGAATGATTACACCTTTACAGTCTCAGATAAAAGTGTTGGCTATTTAAGTTTTGAAAACAGAGAGAGAGAGACAGAAATAGAAACAGGTGTTGGATGACTTCCATTTTCTTTTGTTTGTATACCTACTTAGAGCCATTTGGTTTTTTTTCCGTGTCTCCTTGTTTTCCTCTTCTATATTTTAATAAGCAAAGCAGGCTTACAGGCTTAGGGACTTTTTACAGTTCTTTAGTGGCTGTGGATTTGAGACTTTCCAGGTGGATGTCTCTCCTGATCTTGAGGTACATGAGCCAATAAATCCTGCAGCATTTTACAAGCTGAAACAGCTCTGCTTGTATTTTATGAACTACAAGAACTCCATATCATTAGATTATAAATTCTTTTGGGCAGGGTCAGCATTTTTATGATGACTACGTGTGATGGTGCCTGCTGCAGTTGGGCCTGACTGGAACCTTAAAGTGCTACTGTATTGCAAATGCAGAATAAGCTTTAAAGTACTAAAAAATGTTGCAGAAGGAGAAAAAAAAGAAAGCTAGTGAATATTTCAAAGGAGACTGCCCAGTGTTCTCAACACCTGGGGCAGATGCTGCTTAAACTAGTTTGCTGAGGATTAGAAAAGTCGACAACCAGCAACAATCAAGTTTGAGGGAGAAGCAGTGTTATTTGATTTTTTCTTTCGTATTACAGGGTTTGTACATTTCTATTTAATTATGTTTTTTTCTTTCTCTGGCCTGAGGATTAACTGTGGTAACAACAGTAACTTGTTTAAATTACTTTAATTAAATTCTGAAAAGCTTATATGCTTGCATTTTCAATCTCCTTTCCTTAGCCAAAGAACAGAGGAGTTAATCATATAGCAGTCTTCAGTTCACTCTGAACCCAAGCTAGTACAGTACTAAGTCTTGCTACTTAGTTAAAATATAGCCTGTCATCACAACAGGTCTCTGCTGCATTGTTGTCTATTTGCTTTTCAATCCAGTAGAGAACTCAGCAGTTTTAGAACTCTCTTCTGTTTCAGTTATTATAAATCCTCTCTTTATTAAGCTTCTTATGTACAAGAAAGAGTTTTGGGAAGCAAATGTTCTGATTCAGCCTCTAAGAAGCATCTGGTTCTGTCATAAGGAAATATAATTAAAGAAACTGGTATTATTGCTTGGTGAACACAGCAATAAAATTTCCCTAGTTATTTATTTCATTGTAGGCCAGCATTTAACGGCATTTAGATGTCTAAAATTGTAGATAGACACCTACTGGGATCTTCAAAAGAGGCTGGGTGCCTTTACACCTTTGAAAATTCAATCAGTGCCTCTCTGAAACTTTTGGTTCCTCAATATCTTTTAAAATCTGGTCCTTTAATTGTGTGCCTCCTGTAGATCAAGGTACTGTAGCCAATTCATTTACTGGCAGCAATATTTGTAAAATTTTAAGCACATTTTTAATTTTAAAAAAAATAGGTGTTGTGAGTTCACTGTTGTGAGCATTTATACCAGAAATCGCATTATGAGATTAACTCAGCCAGTCAGGGAAACATACCATAAAAACTACCTGGCATATCGCATTGTGAATACAAATTCTCATAATGAATTATTCCCAGATGAGCTGTAGACTGAGAATTATTCCAAGGAATTATTTAGCAAATAATTCTAAATAAGTAATAAATTTAGAGAAACATCATACTGGGATATGGATAATTAGGAAATAAAGAGGTAAAATTCAAATAAATTATCCATTAGCGCAATAGTTAGCATGGAGTTTGCACAGAAGGGTGCGCGGAAGTGCCCGAGGCCCTGCCTGTGAGCCCCCTTGGGTAGACATTCCCAGCTGTAGCCGGCCTACCAGTGGCATGCTGCGGATGGGAACATGTTGCAACCCGAGGGTCCCCTTGGGTCCTACAGCCTCCCCCTCTGGCTCCTCAGAGGCCTCCACTCAGACGGAGCCCCTGGTTCCAGGCTCCAAGCAGACGGAGCCTGTGGTTCTCGGCTGCAGGGGCTGCCTGTCACTTTTTCAGGCTCTGGGGCCCAGGAGCATGGCCACCTCCCCTTGTGAGGTCTGCTCTCTTTCAGCGTCTCTGGCACGCCTGCTGGAGGAGCTCCAGGCTGCAGTCCAGTGAGTGCGTGTCATCAGGGACTGTGAGCAGGAGATCAACTCCTACTGCCAGACCCTTCTCCCGCAGGAGGCGGAGAGTAGACCACAGTCTCCTTCCAGAACAAGGGAGGACTCCGGGACCTCACTTACTGTCCAGCCAAGGGGTTGGACCAAGGTGGCCAAGGGCCCCAAGGGCCGCCGCACCAAAGTCCCTGCCCTGCTGGAGCTTTGCAACAGGTATGAACCTCTTGCAGCCTGAGCACAGCCTGCTAAGTTGCCAGCTCCTGCAGGCAACACAGGCTCTACTGTAGCTACCACCCCCGCTCTCCCAAAGACAAAACACAAAGTGTTTGTCATGGGAGACTCCATCCTGAGGGGGACCGAGGGGACAGTCTGCCACCCTGACCCCTTAGCCCGGGAAGTCTGTTGCTTCCCAGGAGCCCAAATCTGAGACATTGCAGAGAAGATCCCTAAACTCCTCCAGCCCACTGACCACTACCCTATGCTCCTTATCCACGTGGGCACCAGTGACATACCTCAGAGTGCTCCCAGCTGGGTCATGAAGTGCTACAGGGATTTGGGAGTGGGGCTAAAGGGTCTGGGGGCGCAACTGGTGTTTTCTTCGATCCTCCCAGTCTCAGGCTATGGGCTGAGCAGGGAGAGGAGGATCCAGGTAGTAAACCAAAGACTGTGGCGCTGGTGTCATCAGGAAGGCTTTGGCTTCCATGACCACAGTCCTCTCTTTGGCAAGAGAGGCAGTGAGCTGCTGGGAAGGGACGGCCTCCACCTCTCTCTGCTGGAGAGGAGGCTCTTCTCAGCCAGACTGGTTGACCTGCTTCACTGGGATTTAAACTAAGCCTGCCAGGGGATGTGGGGACTAGCACCACTCCTGGCCCGCTGAGCAACCCTTGCAAAGCCAGCAGGCCAAGGCACTTAAGGGAGGCCACCCCTGCCACAGCCCTAGAGTGAGCTGCAGGCAAGGCAAGGGCCCCCAAGGGGACACTTGCATTCCTGTACACCAATGCCAGGAGCTTGGGGAATAAACAGGAGTAACTAGTCCTCCTGCTTAACACAAATAATTACAATGTCATAGGGATAATGGAGACTTGGTGGGACTCCACCCATGACTGGACCATGTGTATAGATGGCTATACCTTGTACAGGAGAGATCGAGGGGACAAAAGGGGTGGGGGTGTAGCTCTCTATGTTAAGGAGAGCTACACATCCCTGCAAGCTGATATTGGTGACCAGGGTGGATGACTGGAGACCCTCTGGGTTAAAATCCATGGGGAACATGGCACAGGGGACATGATGGTGGGAGTCCACTACAGACCTCCCACCCGAAGTCAAGAGCTTGACCAGGGTTTCGCCAGGGAATTGGCTGAGGCCGCATGCTCCTGGTCCATGGTTGTCATGGGAGACTTCAACTACCCAGACATCTCGTGGGACGAACGCTCAGCCAAATCCAAGCGGTCACAAAGCTTCCTCTCATGCATGGATGACCTCTATCTGACACAAGAAGTCTACAGGCCAACGAGAGGTAAAGCACTGCTTGACCTGGTACCAGCAACTGGGGACAACCTAATCAGTGACCTAATGATCAAAGGGAAGCTGGGTGACAGCGGCCACGAGCTGATCACACTTTCACCATCCGCTGTAAAGCTGGCAAGTCAGTCAGCAATACAGAAGTCCTCGACTCGTTCAAGTTCGCAGATGACACTAAGATGTGGGGAGAAGTGAGCATGCTAAAAGAGTTGGACAGGCTACAACTAGATCTGGACAGGTTACAGAGGTGGGTGGATGAGAATAGGATGGGTTTCAATATGGACAAGTGCAAGGTATTGCACCTGGGGAGGAAGAACCAGCAGCGTACCTACAGGCTGGGAAACTCCCTTCTTGTCAGCACAGAGGCAGAAAAGGATCTTGGAGTCACTATTGATTCCAAGATGAACATGGGCTGCCAATGTGGGGACACAGTCAGGAAGGCCAACCGTACCTTGTCATGCATCCATAGATGCATCACGAGCAGGGCCAGGAAGCTGATCCTTCCCCTCTATGTGACATTGGTCAGGCTACAGTTGGAGTACTACATCGAGTTCTGGGCGCCGCACTTCAGGAGGGATGTGGGTAGCATTAAGAGGGTCCAGAGGAGGGCCACTCACATGGTCAAGGGGCAGCAGGGCAGGCCCTATGAGAAGAGACTACGGGACCTGAACCTGTTCAACCTCCACAAGAGAAGGTTGAGAGGGGATCTGGTGGCCGCCTACAAACTGGCCATGGGAGACCAGCAGGCAATGGGAGAGTCCCTGTTCCCCTGAGCACTACTGGGAGTTACAAGGAGTAACGGCCATAAGCTGACTGAGAGTAGATTCAGGCTAGACATCAGGAGGCACTACTTCACAGTCAGGGTGGCCAGGAACTGGAACCAACTTCCTAGGGAAGTGGTGCTCACCCCTAACCTGGGGATCTTCAAAAGGAGGCTAGACAATCACCTAGCCGGGGTCATTTGACCCCAGCATCCTTTCCTGCCCATGGCAGAGGTTCAGACTTGATGACCTGCTTAGGTCCCTTCCAACCCTACCAACTATGAAACTATGAAACTATGACTTCAGGAAAGCCAACTTTGACAAGCTCAGGAGGATTGTCGGTGAGGCCCTAAGGGACCATGACCCCAGGGAGAGGAAGAGTGGTTCAGGAAGAGTGTTCAGGAAGAGTGGTTGCTCCTCAAGGGAGCGATCCTAGATGCACAAGATAAGGCTATTCTGTCTCAGAGGAAAGGTAGCAAAAGGGCACAGCAGCCCCCTTGGCTTAGCAAGGAACTAGCGGAACCTCCTTCATCTAAAAAGAAAGACCTACAAAGGATGGAAGACAGGATCCACCTCCAAGGAGAAATATTCCGCACTGGTCCGGACTTGCAGGGTGTGAACCAGGAAAGCCAAGGCTGCGACGGAACTCCAACTGGCTACTAGTATCAAGGATAATAAAAAGTCCTTTTTTAGATATGTGGGGAGCCAGAGAAAAAGCAAGGGCAACATTGAACCCCTCCTTAACCAAATGGGACAACTGACGACCAACACCCAGGAAAAAGCCAACCTACTAAATGGGTACTTTGCGTTGGTCTTTCACCAATCCTATGGGACACCTCTGCCCATAACGGGACAGGAAGGCCCGAGTGAGGGAGATTCCTTGCCCTTCATCAATGCTGACCTCGTGAAGGAACAGCTTGAGAGGCTGGACACCTTCAAGTCAGCTGGCCCTGATAATCTACACCCCAGGTATCCCATGATCACCTCTTGGCAAAACTGGCCAACTGTGGCCTTGGGTCCACCACGATCTGCTGACTGGGGAATTGGCTCCTTGGTCAGACCCAGAGGGTAGTGGTTGACGGAAGCCAATCATCATGGTGCCCTGTGACCAGTGGGGTCCCCCAAGGCTCTGTCCTTGGAACTATATTGTTCAACAGCTTCATTAATGATGTGGACATTGGAGTCAGAAGCGGACTGGCCAAGTTTGCTGATGATACCAAACTTTGGGGTAAAGCATCCACACCTGAGGACAGGAAGGCAATCCAGGCGGACCTTGACAGGCTCAGGAAATGGGCGGATGAGAACCTGATGGTGTTTAACACCGAAAAATGCAAGGTTCTCCACCTTGGGAAGAAAAACCTGCAGCATCCTTATAGGCTTGGCAGTGCTACACTGGCTAGCACTATGGAGGAAAGAGACTTGGGGGTCATGATTGACCACAAAATGAACATGAGCCTTCAATGTGATGCTGTGGCTAGTAAAGCAAGCAAAACACTGGCTTGCATCCATAGATGCTTCTCAAGCAAATTCCAGGACATCATTCTCCCTTTGTACTTGACCTTGGTGAGGACGCAGCTGGAGTAGTGTGTCTAGTTTTGGGCTCCACAATTCAAAAAGGATGTGGAGAAGCTTCAGAGAGTCCAGAGAAGAGCCACGAGCATGATCAAAGGTCAGGAAAACAGACCTTATGATGACAGGCTGAGAGCTATGGGACTCTTCAGCCTGGAAAAGCGCAGGCTCGGGGGCGATCTGATGGCCACATATAAGTTTATAAGGGGTGTCCACCAGGATCTGGGGGAATATTTGTTCACCAGAGTACCCCAAGGGATGACAAGGTCGAACGGTTATAAACTCCTGCAAGACCGTTTCAGGCTGGACATATGGAAGAATTTCTTTACTGTCCGAGCCCCCAAGGTCTGGAATAGCCTGCCATTGGAGGTGGTTCAAGCATCTACTTTGAACGCCTTCAAGAGAAAATTGGATGTTTATCTTGCTCGGATCCTATGACCCCAGCTGACTTCCTGCCCATGGTGCAGGGGGCTGGACTCGATGATCTTCCAAGATCCCTTCCAGCCCTAATATCTATGAAATCTATGAAGTTATGAGTTATTCACCTGGATCTACTGGCAACTTTAAATTATGTAAATGAATAATCATAATGTATGACTTTCTTCCCCAAAGCATCTCAAAATGTAGGAGCTCTTTATTTTAAAATGTATGCTTTAATTCAAAAGCATAGGGCTTATTGCCACTTTGAGTCATCATTATTCCATTTGGAGAACCATTATCAGATTGTAGTTGAGAGATATTACATTCATTACAGAAAACGAAACTATCCTCCTGCAAGCTGAAGGGAGTTGCCTTGTATATCACAGCAACTTGAGTCTTGCATAGAAAGGGCTTTCTTCCATTACTGTTAGAAAACCAAAGAGCCGCTTTAATACAAGCAAATAATGGGCTATTCAAGCTTAAACAAAACCAGAATCGTATATCTTTCTGTATGGCTTATTTATCTCTTCCTAATGACTGCTGTCCCACACGCCAACATGCTAAGGAACCTTACCCAGACAGCCATCTTAGATTTGGCACTGAGCCATTGATTTCATTTTGCCTCCTTATTTTTACCCTGTCCTCCTAATATTTATACATACTGGGCATGTTTACACGTCGCCCTAGGGTGACATAGCAACGCACTCCATTGCCATACAGCATGCTACAGCAACGTAGCAATCACACTGGTCCATGAACGTCACATGCCTCCCGAGGCTGAGGGGGCACGGCGACCACCCGCAGGTGGCAGTGGCGGCAGCAGGGGCATGGTGGTGGCAAGCAGGGAGCTTCCACAGACAGCCGCGGCAGTGTCAGCAGCGAAGGGGTGGGGGTGGCGAGTGCCAACCAGTGATCAGCAACAACCCACAGATGACGCCGGTGGTGTCAGCGGTGGGGATTGGGGAGGAGGCATGGCGAGAAAGGATTATATTATGGGGCATGAAAATTACATAAAACTTTTAAAATTAAGCTAAAGATCATTTCTTTAAGAGACAGTCCTGCAATGCCAGGGAATGTACCAGCTGACCTGCTCTAATAGATCTTTTTCTACTACTTTGATCTAACTACTTTGATTCTTTCTTTCAAAAAAAAAAAGTGTTGCTTTCAATCATTAAATAAATAACATACACCACTGTTGGAAAGGAGGAATTACTAATGCAGGCTACATTTATCATCCTTTTTGTTATAATACAGAATAGAAGAAGAAATGTAATTATTTTTTTCATTTCAGTTCTTGTACTGTAAAGTACAATAGATTTTCATATTTTGAATTCCAATTCCTTCCTCCACTACTATTGGAAAAGCTGTTTCTTATATCTCTTAATATGCTTGAAGGATTTGAAGAAATCACAGAATTTAATAGCTTTACTTCAGAATTCCATGTACGAGTGAAAGTCACTGCCAAAGTTGCTATGGTCACAGTGGACAAATTGCCTGAGAGTTTAGAGAATACACTTATATTAATATCTGGTATATAAAGCAGATAAAACCTAAAGAATTTGAAATGTTTCATTCATCAGTAAATCTATAATTCTGTATGAAACTGCACTGACCTCTCCCCAGTAATGAAACATTTTTTTGTTATCAGGTGCTTACACATTTTCCTGGACGTTTGTAAGATTGCCAAATATTAAAGGTATATGGTCAAATTTTGCCCTCAGTTACCCATGTGAATCTCATACTGGAAACAATAAAAGTTACATGTGTATATCAGAAGATAATATTTAATCCTTGTTTTTATTTTAGAATTCCTTGTTCACTTAGAGAAAGTTATCAAAGAAGCATCTACTAGTACATTATAAAAGATATTCAAGAAATAGTTGCATCAGCATCTCTGCTTCTCTCACAAACTCCTTTTTGTTGTTAGAGACAAATTCTGCACTCAGGACTCTGGACATATGTTAGTATGAGTGGGTGCATCTACACATGCATTTTACTGCAGAGTTGACTAACTAGCTCCACCGTAAAGCATCACTGTATCCTATTCACTTCACAAGCCCAAACAAAATACTTTGCTTTCCAGAGTGTAAGGAAAGGTGCTAAATGAGCAAGTACTAAATGACTGCGCAGTACCAAATGGACAGTCCAGGGCACACATAGACACGCCCAGAGATTACCTAAAGGCGCACAGAGAGTAAAATGAGTCTAGATTCAAGCTTCAGATGTTTTAACCAACATATCACATTCCTGTCTTCATAATAACATTACAGGTTCTTCATTTCTTCTTCATTTGCTCATACTAACTTTTCCAGAAAGGGCTAAGGGTCTGTTATCACTATGCTATTCATAGGCCAGGTCTATCAAAGAGCACTCTAACTTTTCTAAAAGAGCTGTTCAGACATTGTAGAGTTGGTTTCTATTACACAGCTCTGACAACAGTAACCATATTGTTATGATATCTAGAGGTAATGATAATGATGATCTTAACTAAGCAAAATGTGGACAAAAGAAAATATAATCTTTATTTAAAAAATAGGAAACCGAAATACAGTGAGTGGTACCTGTTGTTTATATATAAATCTGTGTCTGAGAAAATAATTAAGGTACAATAATCCTGTGCTTCTGTCCTGTGCCTTGAATATCAAAACATCCTTTCTCCCATTGTAACTTTTCAGAGGTGGATTGATTCCCCTTTCTCCGGAATTCTCTTCTACTCACAAGTTTCAGTTTGTACTGGCAATAACATTCAGGCTTTTTCATTACTAGATGTGCTTTGCTCTTATCTATTTCTCAGAAACTCATACTATATATTTTACACAAGACGCTATGTCACCGTAGTGATGAGCTATGGCGATGTAGCTTGTCACTATGGCGATGTAGCATTGGTGGGCCCAACCTCCAGAGTAAGGCAAGTATAGGGTTTCTCAAAACCCTAGCCCCCACTGCCTTGTGGATACTTCTTGGTTGGAGAAAGGCTAAGGGTAATGTACCCTCACTGAAGCATTAGGCAGTCAGCAGCAATTCTTATCTTTTGCTCTCTTGAAGAAGCCACAACTATTGAGGCACTGAATGTCTGGACTCGGTCTGGCCTTTGGATTCTGTCTCAATGGTCTAAAGGGGGAATGGAAGGTCTTGGGCAGCCTCCACTCCTCTTTACTCTTGCCTAGGTATATGCATTGAAGGTCTTGGTGTGATGGTCACAGGACTCCATACAAGTGGATTCATCAGGCATTTAACTAGATCTCTTACACATACACTACAATCCAGAGGATTGATGGCTACCTACATTTATAAATATGATACAGACTTTGTACAGATTTGGCAGGTCATCTGATCGATGTGGCTCTGTGAATAAACATTCAAGGATACTAAAAAAGCCTCACTATGCATAACTGGGCACATCTACACGCGTGCTTTACTGCAATTGACTAATTAGCTCTCCAGCAAAGCGCCACAGTCTACACTTGCACCCCTATTAGGACACAGTAAAAACTCCTCCATAGACAAGTACTATCCTATGGTGGAGTACTTACATGTGCTGAAACGCACGTGTAGATTATGACCTGGGCTGGCTGGGGCATGAAGGTGCTATAGTGTGGGGGTTGCCTGCCAGCTAGTCCTATACTATAGCACCTTTGTTCCCCAGCCATCCCCTCTGCTGCCCAATGTCGCCACCTAGAGCCTGGGGCTGACCCTCGGGCTCCCTGCTCCACATCAGCTGCTCCCAGATACAGCATCTTCATGTGTACCCAGGACTGTCCCAGGCCAAAATGCTGTGGTCCTAAGCACACGTAAAGGCACTGCACCTGGGAGCAGCTGACTCCAGCATGAACTGCATTGGAGTTTATTCAGGTGTATTAATAGCACATGTAGATGAGCCCATTAAATGTTATCCTTTGCAGCAAAACTGAGTCAGGATTTGGCCTTTAAACTTTCTTTGCAATATGAAATTTCAGTCTGGTAAGACTAAATGGCAATTGTGATCAAGTCTTAAGGCTCCAATCCTGGTTCACCTACTCCAAGGAGGAAGAATAACAGACTACCTCCTCAAACTGCTGCATATGGGAGAGGTGAGAAAGACTTCCAGCCTCCAAGTAGAGAAAGGTGTTAGGTGCCCTCTTGAAGAGAGGTAGCCTAGTAAGTTGAAGGGACTAAGTGACACAATCAAGTACTTGCAGGGCCTGTACATATCTATGTAATTACTTTCCTTAGCTTTATATAAGTTATATATATGGAGATGAAATGTTCCAGATATACTCCTGCATATGTACTGGAGAGACACACAGTCAAATCAAAACATACACATGATGTCATATGAATCTGTGAGTTGCAGAACTCACGTACTCCAAATAAATTGCTTTTTAAACAAATGTTGTGAAGCTGGTGCAAACTGGTGTGTCTCATCTTGAAATTGGTGAACAACAGACTGAATTTCAGCTACATTCTCTACACAGAGGCTGTGTCTACAAAAGATGCTGACTGTGCAGTTGTTACTACACAGTCATTTACTGCTTGTATAAGCAAGTATTAAATACTAACCAGAGTTACTGTGCAGTAGCCTTGCCAAATGGCTTTTAGGTGATGTTGACTGCACAGTAGCTTGTTACTACTGTGCAGTATCGTCACGTCACACATCATGCCATGCAACACTACTGCACAGTAGTAACGAAATACTGCACAGTCAGCATCACATGTAGATGTGACCAGAGGAACACATAGGACCCATTTAATCTAATCTAAAATCTTGTTCTGTCTTCTGATATCTCCTGCTTGATGTCCAACCATCTTTTTAACTTGACATAACCAAGCACCATGCCATGCCCTCCTTTCTGTCCTTGCTGGTAAATCTTTTATCCAGGACTTCATTGTGTGCCTCAGATACTGCAATTTGTAGTTCTCTGGCTATGACAAATTCAATCTTGTCCACTTATATTCACTCAAAACACTGCTGCAAATATAATTGTCCTGGCTTTGATCACCTCATCCCTCTCCATATCCTGCTATCAGTTTCCTCTTTTCCACTGCATCAACAGGGACTACTCACTTTCCCTACCTACCAACGTACCTTCAGGCTTCCAATGCAGCCCCTCAAGCACAGGAAGAGTTTTCTATATGCATCTGCAAAGCTATCTCATTATGCTTCTTCAAATCCCGTCTTAAATCTCTCCTTTGTTGCTATACCTACAGAAGTACAACAATGTTTAGGAAGCCAGTGTATTATTTCACAGATTTCACAGACATCAGGGCTGGAAGGGACCGTGGAAGATCATTGAGTCCAGTCCCCTGGCCCAGGGTCGGGAAGTCAGCTGGGGTCATAGGATCCCAGCAAGATAAGCATCCAAATTTCTCTTGAAGGCGTTCAAAGTAGATGCTTGAACCACCTCCGATGGCAGGCTATTCTAGACCTTGGGGGCTCGGACAGTAAGGAAATTCTTCCATATGTCCAACCTGAAACGGTCTTGCAGGAGTTTATAACTGTTCAACCTTGTCATCCCTTGGGGCGCTCTGGTGAACAATCATTCCCCCCGTTGCTTGTGAACACCCCTGATAAACTTATAGGTGGCCATCAGACCGCCCCTGAGCCTACACTTTTCCAGGCTAAAGAGTCCCATAGCTCTCCGCCTGTTGTTGTAAGGTCTGTTTTCCTGACCTCTGATCATGCTCTCAAGCTTCTCCACATCCTTTTTGAATTGTGGAGCTCAAAACTGGATGCAGTACTCCAGCAGTGGCCTCACCAAGCCTGAGTACAAGGGGAGAATGATGTCCCGTGATTTACTTGAGAAGCATCTATGGATGCAAGCCAGTGTTTTGCTCGCTTTACTAGCCGCAACATCACATTGAAGGCTCATGTTCATCTTGTGGATGAATTATGATCACTGCTTTTCAACCTGACCCATATTGTCTTATAATTTTTTCTGATCCCCTGGGCTGCCAGTCTAGCTCTGTTGGTTACTTTTTGACTTACTCTTAGAATGTAAGCTCTAGAGACTATATATTTGTTGTGTGCATATAAGAGTGAGCTCTTGGTTTATGAATGTGGTCCCTAGGGGCTACCTCAACAATTTATAAATATATTTAAGTGCACTACATTAACTAAACTGATGTAATATAGTTTAACCAATGCACCTTTTGTGTACAAAATGAAGACTCAACTAGCACTTAATGCTATAAGCAACAATACCTGTACTGGCAAAAGGATAGAGTAGCTGATCTAATAATAATAATCTTTTATTTTTGATTACTTTGTAAACAATGTACTAACTGCTATACATACTATGAACCTATTTCATGTAATGTATACATTCTGGGTAGTAAAAGTCATGCACTAATTTCTATAATAATGTTGTAAACTCACCTACACAACAGGCACTGCAGCCAGTTATGGTTGCTGTGAGAACTATGACCTTATATTTCCTCTTGAGTTCTATAACCTAGTGAAAACAAATAATACAATTGAACTGGTATCATTTACATAAAAGTTATGCTTACAGTTATCGTAGTAGAAGATTATGTAGAAAAAGGAGTCAACAAAGAACAATCATGAATGCTCAGCTGAGTTCTTTGCATTAAAGCAGAGCAACTGTTTTGCAGTGTTTTCTGGAGGCATGGAGCACATAACAATAAATCAAATTATTCTAGAGATGGGAAGAAATGTTTAATGTTGAAACCCCCAAATCTGTTTTGATTGATCAATTCCAGGAACAGGTCCGATGGGGTGCAGCAGTGCAGTTACACCGCTCCCCACTTTAATACCTGTGCAACCCAAACTTTAAAACCAACTACTGGGAAGGGGACCGGCATTTCTATTCAGGCAGTGCTGAAAGAGTCAGTGGCTCATTGCCCTCTCCATGATTCAAGCTAATCTCTATCAACTCCTTGGGTATTAGTGACCCTCTGTCCTTTTTTAATGGTTTTGATCTTCCACTATTCAAAACTACCTGTTCTTCTGCAATTAATTTTGCTGTCTGTTAGCCATTCCTGATATGTGTCTCTCCTATTTCACAGACTTCAGACTATTTTCAGATCTAGTTAAAAAACTTAATTCAGGTATGGTAATGTAAGTAAGGTGTAGAAATGACTGACAGTGAAGAATTGGACTGTCAAGATGCTCAAGAAGACTAGATTTTGTTTTATGAATCTAAATAAGAGACATATATTTAACTATAATGACTACAGGAGTAATGACACAGTATCTTTAGATTATTTTGACTATTTTTGCCTAGTTTTGTTTTTTTAACTTTATATATAATGTAGCAATTTAGTGCACATTCTAACACTTATATTTGTTTTTCTTTTTTCTTAATAATATAGTGTTTCCCCCCTAGCATATTAGTAAAGCATTTAGTCTCTCTTTAACTTGAGAAAAATATGTGTTCTGTTACATGTGCTGATCTGCTATACCATTTGCTTCCTATTTTTCCAAATTCTGAATCTGCCCATCTTCAATTCTAATTAGATGAGTCTGACACCCTTTCTTGGATTGCTTCTTTGTGAGTCACTAAATGGAGATGGCAGAATCAGGTGTACCAAATACCAAATTTTACCAGCCTGGCTGCCATTCCCACTATCTTCTGTTACCTGGGAGCCATCCAAACATTACTGGGCTTTAATTTGCCCGAACCCAAAAAGGGAGAAGAAACCAGATGACATTACCACCTTTCCTTTTTTCTCCTCTTTCCAAACATCCCTTTTGCCCCTTCTGTGTTTGGGTAATTCTACACTGATAGTTAAGTACACGCCCATGCCTATGCCTGTGCCCATACCACCTATCTATCCACATTGAAAATAACTATGTTTAGAGCAACTATCCACCATAGGCTTCACAACTTCTGCTCACTCTTGGGGCATGTAAACATCTTTCAATAGCTGCCTCTGTACATACACAATCTGTGGTGTGCTTGGAGGGAAGGTATGGACTATAGAACCCATGCCCAAGGAGTCCTTCACCAGCCATTCCATGATTCACTATTCCTGTTTCTTCTGGTCTTTCTGCATTCATTTCCTACTTCTACTGTCTAGAAACTATCATTCCCTTGTTGGCTATTTAACCTCTCATTTGCCTAGGAAAATCTGCAGACTGTGAGCAGTGCTTGTGTGTCCTTGGAGCTCCTGGGAGCAACATTATTTTAATGGGTATTATTTTTCTAATGCCAAGGTCTGAGGGCACAGCCAGCCCACTACCAAGCCTGACCAAATAGATGCTGCAGCAGAGGGACAAAAGGAGGGAGAAAAGACAATTACATTGTATCTGAAATGCAGCAGGAAGGCATGGAATTACACAAACGTCTATGGAGACAGAAAGAGCAGGAGCAGCAAGAGAAGAAAGTTTGGAATGAAAGAAACTTCAGCAAGCCCATAAATTCTGGCAAGTGATCCAGAGCAGATGTGAGCCTCTGCAGGCTTTACTGTAGAGGTTGGCAGTGTCCACAGAGCTAGGCGAGGCCTTTGTATAGAATGCAAAATGCTTGTGCAGACTGCTGTACTTGCCTCTTTCCACATTCACATTGCACAAGAAGGCATTTCACATCACCAGTTCTCTAGCCTCTGGCTAAGATCAAGAGATGACGGAAAGGTGCTATGGGCAGACTGAGGGCATCTCAACTTCCAGGCCTCTGGGCCTGGGATTTGCAAATAGAACACCCACCTAGATATGGCAAGTATTTGAATCCCCAGGCCTATGGGTCTGGGAGGGAGGATACCGGTTCAGCTGTAATTTTATGGCCCATAGATCTTTGTAGATACAGTTATTGAGCTTTTCTCAATCGGATTGGAACATAATTGGTACTTGGATTAGATTTAAAAACAAACAAACACACAGAAAAACCAAGGTGCTACAGGAGGTAGAACTGGTAGTTGTCTGCTGGACCTTGAACAGCCTGAGGAATTCAGGGAACCAGGCAATCCCCTCTCATGTCCCACCTCCACCACACTACATTCAACAAGAAGAGATAGATAAGGGAAAAAAAACAAGGTGAGTAGAACAGGCAGCACAGACATTACCTGCATTCTCTTCTTGTACTTTAATGTAATATAATTCTTGCACTTTAATTTAATTTAATTAGTTCACTTGGTTGATGGCACTTTGGTTCGATTTGATTTGGTTTATTTAGCTTACTCGGAATTTCTGTTTGATTTGGTTTGCTTATTGTTCTATATTTTTTTTTTTAAGCTATGGTTTGCAGTAGCCAGGTCTCACTGCACACTTGTTAAGTTATTCAGTGTTTATGTTTTTGAGTTTTACAGTCTGTTGTTTGCTGAAACTGTTAATAATGGCCTCTCAATTGTAGTGAAAGGGAAGCTGTGACCTTGCAAAAAAGATTTTACTAAAGTATAAAAAGAGAGCAAACAATTGATACCATCCATTGAAATGGCACCCATTTCCACAAACTCTCTGGCGTACATAATTCAGTAGACCTTACCGACCAAAAACCATGAAATTCATCACAGAAGAAATTAAATTCCTGCATCCTAGAGGTTTAGAGAAAAATTACAATGAGCAATTCCAAGTCAGGAATCTGTAAAATAACATCTGACTGCAGGTGGCTCATTAGAGCCTCTACATGTGACATCCCCAAACTTTGACTTCGAGACTGTATTTACAGAGGTGTTTTCCAGTTGTTGGAATTGGCCATGAAATCCATTATTGTCTAGCTTCCAGGCAGTGTGAAAATACTGGCCACAAGCTTAGCTGTACAGAGCGGTAGGCCACAGAAACATATATAGTGTTTAGTATGTTGGCATTCAAACATGTTTAGATTCAGTATCATCTAGCGTTCAGTTTTCCAAGTGTCCTATCACCATTCTGCAGCTGGAAAGGAATTGTCTGAATGGTAAGGTTATAGCTTGATGAGAGAGGATAGGTGGGATCTACCAAAATAATTTTTGCCTAGTTGTGGTTTTTACACATCTCATGTATAAAAAATGTCATTAGAAGAGAATAAAGTTCCAGGCTCTCCAAGCCCGATCTCTTGTGCAACTTGCTGGTGCTTTTCACATTTTAATGTATGAACCTTCTTCAGAAAAGTTTGGCAAGCTTTACAGAACATGGAATACAACTTCTTTTGGTTAATAAATGTGTTTGCTGCTACAGGAGAAGAGGCTGGGCACTTCCTCACACAAGTCCATAAAGGTTGCTTCTTCCTAGTTATTATATCTCTGCAAAATGATATGATCCTATTTTGCTATGTTAGTTCTGTTCCACAAATGCCAGCGAACCCTTGGACTTATGATACATGCTTTAATGGCTATTTTGCCCTTCAAATCTTTACAGCTGATCGCTTGCTGGCACCTGTATCCTTTCAGTTCTTTGTGAATATGTAAAAGTCCTACAGTGTTACACATCATGCCTGCCCATAACCTGAGCAACTGGGTCACAGTAATTGCAGGCCACTACAAATACACGTAACTGCAAAATGTCCTGGGCCAACAAAGCTGTATACAAAGATAGGCTATGTAATGTCCTCCTTCAAAGCCAGGTGCAATACCAGTCTAAAGTCTGCTCTTTGGGCCTTTGACAAAGGGCATTTCATCCTGCAGTGTACCCTAGACCTGTTTCTAGGACTCTGCTTGGCATGGCACATAGGAACCCAGGAACATTGCATTTCTCTCAAGCTCCAAGAATCATTGTGGTTGATCTGACACAACAGTGTAGAAGGGTGAAGGGGGTGGTCACATCAGAGGCTTGCAGACTGAACCACAGAGCACATCAATATCCATCAGTGGTTCCCAGTAGACCAGTGGTTTCCAAAAGAGGGGTTGCAACCCCAAATGGGGCTGTAGCCCTTATAAGTAGGGTTATGAGTCCTATCGACAGTCATTAATTCCAGAGTCAGGTGGAACTGGTATCACATCTAGTTATGAGTGACTAGAAGTTGTTTTGCAAGCCCCTGAATAGGACTCCAAAATATTAGGAACAGCTAGGATATACATACCATCATGAGAGCTTGGTTTAGCTACAAGAGAAGGCAACCTTTTACAGTAGTCCTGGGAGGCAGTAATAAGAATGGTGACAAGTATAAGCTGCATTTTTTTAAATCTTGGGGGTGTTTGTTATAGCCATGTTGATATAAGACCATAGGCAGACAAGGTTCTTTGGGTAGATGTGATATCTTTTATTAGACCAACCAAATAGTTTGGGAAAAAAAAATTCTTTGCAAGCTTTCGGGCACAAACAGCCTTCTTCACGCACAGGGAGAGTCTGCTGGTGCTTGTGTGCTCTCCAGGATGGAATAGCAGTGTAAGCCAATATGTAAAATGTAGGTCTGTGAAAATGCAAATGCATGGCATGGAAGTTCAGAGTGGATGGGAAACAATATGTGCGAGGCAGGTATGTGGTGGGGGGGAAGTGGGGAAAGTTGACCTGGAGACAGAATGTAGCTGATAAAATGTAGAGAGGTTACCTGAGATTATTGATTTACAGGCAAGTTATAATGTGCCATAAATCCAATGTCTATATTCAGTCCATGATTTTTTGTATCCTGTAGATTTATGAAGTGAAGTTCATAGGCTTATCTACAAAAGGTGTTTTGTAAATTCCGTTTGAGGATTAGAACTAAGAAATTGGAGAGAGAGTGGTTGTCTTGTGAAAAGTGTGCACCCACAAGTAATTGGGTATTTTTGTCTTTGATGATGTTTGGTGTATATTCATTCTGGTATGCAGTTGTTGTCTGGTTTCTCCTACATATTTTCCATCAAGGCATTCAGTACATTTCTGGAGGTGCAGGTATAAAATACAGGAATGGTGATGGTTCTGTGGTAGGGTGTAGTAATTGTGGGGGTAGTGGAGATATGTTTGCAGGTTTTACATGTCTTGTCCTGACATGGTCTAGATCCATTTGGTGTGCTTTGGGCCATAGGAAGTTTTCTTCTGGTGATAAGTTTGGTGAGGTTCAGTGCTTGTTTAAAGGCTAGGATGTGTGGTTCTGGAAAAATCTCTTTAAGAACTGGTCTTCTTCTTGGGAGCCATGGGATTCTTCAGCCTGGAAAAGTGCAGACTCAGGGGTGATCTGGTGGCCACCTATAAGTTTATCAGGGATGCTTACCAGGATCTGGGGGAACAGATGTTCACCAGAGTGCCCCAAGGGATGACAAGGTCAAACGGTCACAAACTCCTCCATGACCGTTTCAGGCTGAACATAAGGAAGAACTTCTTTACTATCCGAGCCCCCAAGGTTTGGAATAGACTGATGCCAGAGGTGGTTCAAGCACCTACTTTGAACACCTTCAAGAGACATTTGGATGTTTATCTTGCTGGGATCCTATGATCCCTGCTGACTTCCTGCCCCTGGGGCAGGGGACTGGACTCGATGATCTTCCGAGGTCCCTTCCAGCCTGAATGTTTATGAAATCTATGAATCTTGTATGGGTTGCAATTGTTTGCGGATTTTCTGTATAGGTTCCAGGGAAGGGTGGTATGTCAAAACTAATGGTGTGTGATTTGTGGGGAATTTCTTTTTGTACTGCGGCAATTCTTCAGCTAGTATCCAAGTGGCTCTTTCAAAAGTGTTTTTTAATCTTTCCTTTTCTCTCTTTTTTTGTGTGTTTGTTGCACTCCGTCTTAAAGAAAGAGGGATTGGAATTCAACAACTTACCATCTAAACTAACCATGTCTTTTTTCCTTCTAAATGGGGCAGTTAATAACTTCTAGGAAAGTGACAGTGCATGTCCCTATAGACGATGACAGAACAAAGGAGAACGGGAATAGGAGGTAATGTTAACCTGAAAGCCTTGCTTCCTACTTTGTATTTCAAACACTTTAACTGATTTTATTATTGTATTTGCCTTGAATGAAAAGTTAAACAATAATATGATTGCTATAATGAAATTGTCAATGCTAGCTTGATACAAAAGCCTGGGGGACATTTTCTTTTAAGCTTAACCTTAGCTCTGAATTTCCTGGTTTAACAAACCTTAGGCTGCAATTGGACCTAGACAGGATACGGGGGCGGACAGATGAGAACAGGGTGGTTTTCAACACTGACAAGTGCAAGGTGATGGACCTGGGGAGGAAGAACCAGCAGCATACCTACAGGCTGCGGAACTCCCTTCTTGTCAGTGCAGAGGCAGAAAAGGATCTTGGAATCATTATTGATGCCAAAATGAACATGGGTCGACAGTGTGGGGATGCGATCAGGAAGGCCAAAAGTACCTTGTCATGCATCCAAAGATGCATCTCATGCAGGTCCAAGGAGGTGATCTTCCCCCTCTATGCAGCACTGGTCAGGCTGCAGTTGGAGTACTGCTTCCAGTTCTGGGCACCGCACTTCAGAATGGATGTGGACAACATGGAGAGGGTCCAGAGGAGGGCCACCCGCATGATCGGGGCAGCAGGGCAGACCCTACGAGGAGAAGCTACAGGACCTGAACCTGTTCAGCCTCCACAAGAGAAGGCTGAGGGGGGATCTAGTGGCCTGTTACAAACTAGTCAGAGGGGACCAGCAGGCATTGGGGGAGTCCCTGTTCCCCCGAGCACTACCAGGAGTGACTAGAAATAACGGTCACAAGCTGGCAGAGGTTAGTTTCAGACTAGACATCAGGAGGCGCTACTTCACAGTCAGGGCGGCTAGAATCTGGAACCAACTTCCAAGAGAAGTGGTGCTGGCTCCTACCCTGGGGGTCTTTAAGAGGAGGCTAGATGAACACCTTGCTGGGGTCGTTTGACCCCAGTGCTCTTTTCTGCCATGACAGGGGGTCGGACTTAATGATCTGTCAAGGTCCCTTCCAACCCTTCAAACTATGAAACTATGAAACTAGTTTTTAGATCATTATAAATATTAACAGAATAATTTGCCATATGTAAGTCATGTGTATTATCACTCCTCGCTTCATTTAAATGCAGTGCTTGTTTTGGACTTTGATCTAAGGGTGGTTGCTGAAGAGAGTTTGTTGTACTTCCTGCTTCTGCTTTCAGACAGAAAACAACAGGCAGAAATGATAGGCTTGCTCTGAGTTTCATGTTCTAACAATGGCCAGAAGCTCTCCTGGAGAGAGGCAGTTAGTCGTCTTAGTTTGAAGTGTGGCAGGGTAGAGATGAACCTTGTAGAGTAACCAAATCAGAGATGTTGTAGCAGACGCTGTCATAAGCCTGCTGCTTAGGAAAACTTCTGCTCCATTTCTCTGACTTAGCTAATCTATATAGGACCCTGTTACATCATCATGTAGCTAGAATCCAGCTATGAAGTTGTTACACAATTTCAAGCACTAACTTTATAGTTGGTTGATTCTTTTTATAGCTGGCAAATCATTTTTTTTATCATGCTGTAATTACTTTGCATGGTGGCCCATCTACGTTTATTTTGCAGTGGACTAGTCACTTGCATAATATATGTAACACTTGACAACCTTGGAGGTTTTTAAGACCTGGTTGGACAAAGCCTTGACTGGAATGATATAGTTGGGGATGGTCCTGCTTTGAGCAGTGGGTTGGACACTAGATGACCTCCTGAGGTCCCTTCCAACCCTATTTTTATGACTCAGTGAATGTGTAGCAGCAGCCCATAGAGCAGAAAAAGTATCTTCCCTTCATCCTTGTTTACCTCTCACTCACAATGACAGTTTCCCGCTGTCCCAGCCATCCTGGAGAGTCACTGAGGAGGTACTGAACCTCTCAGTGAGATTTGAAAGCTGTCTCAAGTCCACCACAAGCGAGTTCCAGCCCAGAGGCACAGCTTGAGCGGAGGGTTCCAAGGCTAGGGTATTAGGTCTATGTTGTGTCAGGGTTGATCTTACGTTGAGTTTACAGGATGGTTGTATGGGATGGTTTGGATAGAGCTGATCCTGCCTCAGGCAGGGAGTTGCACTGGATGCCCTCTGGCGGTCCCTTCCAGCCTGACCTCTCTGACTCTGTGACATGAGAGCTGGGAGGTGATAAAGGGTTGTTGATTATAGCCGTGTTGGTCTAAGGCAGGGGTGGGTAAAATGCAGCCCGTGGGCCAGATGCGGCCTGCCAGGCCATTCTATCCGGCTCATGGGGCCCCTACAAAATTTAGAAAATTAATATTTATTTGCCCTGGCTGCCTATCATGCAGCCCTCAATGGCTTACCAAAACTCAGTAAGCGGCTCTCTGCCCGAAATAATTGCCCGACCCTGGTCTGAGGACACAGGCAGACAAGGTTCTTTGGGTGAATGTGATATTGCTTTTCATCCTCTTGTGAGCTAAGATTGAGTGTAGGGAATAACTGAAGTCCCGGACTAACGCGTCTAGGATGCAGGATGCTTGCCTGTAGTATCTGGGGGCATCCAAACCCCAAAACCTCTGGGCTTTGGCCTGCACACAAGATGCCTGCCTATAGGTCTGGGAGTACAGCTAACCCCCACTTAGTGGTCTTAATTGGTTCCTGAAAAACCCAGCGTTAAGCAAAACGAGCATTAGGCAAAACCTAAAGTAACTGAGATCCAAGATGGTGACTGCAAGTTTTTTTAATGATACAAGGTAGCGACTACGAGCGTTATAATGAAACTTGCTGAGCGCTAAGTGGAATCAGGTATCAATTTAAAATGAACGTCATAGCAAAATAGCAATAAGCAAAACAACGTTAAGTAGGGGTTGCCTGTACTTGAAGTCCCAGATCATATAGGTTTTTGGGGGTAAATGCAGTATCTTTTATTAGACCAACTAAATAGTTTGGACAAAATTTTCTTTACAAGCTTTCAGGAACAAACACCCTTCTTCAGGCGCAGGGAGAGTCTGCTGGTTTGTGCTCTCCTGGGTGGAATAGAAGTGTAAGCCAACATGCAAAATGCAGGTCTGTGAAAATGCAAATGTGTGTCGGGGAACATCAGAGTGGATGGGAAGCAATATGTGCACAGGCTAATGTGCCCTGGGCCGTGCACACCCCTAGGGATGGCTCTGGTGATAGGTCTGGGGTGGAGGATGTTGCCAGTTGCAGTGCCGTACACGGCGTTTAAAACGATGGAGTCGTGCTCATTGGTGACGCGTAGGGGGTGCACACGCACCCCCTGTGATTGGCCACCGCCATGTGCTGGTGGTGCCTGCAGGCAGTCGCTGCTTGCCACCACCCCCCCTTGCCACCAACACCGTTGCTGCCATCTGCAGGCCATCGCTGATCTCCGCTGGCTGTTGCCAACACTGCCAGTGGCATCTGTGGGTAGCCACCCCCGCTGCTGACGCTGCTGCGACCACCTGTGGGAGCTCCCACCGTGCCCCCGCAGCCTCTTCAGGCACACATTGTTCAGGGTCGCCCCTGCTTCATCGATGCCATTTTTGGAAGCTCGAGTTCTGCTCAGTCAATGCGATTTGACTCATTTGACCTGGAACACGAAATATTATGTGTGTGTGTGTATGTATATATATATATATATATATATATATATATAAAGCGGTATCTTTGACGGGCATTTGTGCAAAGCAACAATTTTCCCGACTCTTGATCTAAAAGCTACCGCAGGTGCCCTCGCCCGCCTGTGCGGTGATAAGGGCAAGCTCAGGCCCGAACCGCCCCCCAGCTCTCCCTGCCTGGCTGCTGCCCTGCAGGGATGTCACGACTGGGTTGGGAAGGGGCCGCTCCTGCCCCGCGGGGCTCCCTTCCCTTACCTTCCCGCCCGGCTCCCGGAGCAGGGGGAGCGTGAGGAGAAATTACGGCCCTGCCTCCCTCCCTCGTTCCCCCCTCCCCACGGCGCTGCCCAGGGGCTCCGGCGCCGGCGGGAGGGAGCGGCTCCCCTCGGCGCCTGCGCGGCCGCCGCTCCCGCCCCTGCCACCCCGTGACGCCCGGGCGCGCCCTGCCCAGCCGGCGGCAGCGGCGCCGCCTCCTCCCGCTGCGGCCGCGCGGCTCGGGCTCGGGGCGATGGGATCCAGGGCGGAGGTGCTGCCGCCCGCGGACTGCGGCTGCGAGGGGGACCCCGGGGCGCAGGAGCAGGTCGGTGCCGCCCAAGCCCGGCGGGAGCAGCAGGTGGGTGCAGGGGCTCGGGACGTGGGGGGCGCCCCACCCTGCGGCATGGGCTGGCACCTGCTGCGCGGCTGGCTGCTGAGGGCACAGATTTCCCGCGGAGGGGCGCCCCCGGCCTGAAGCAGGATGCACGCCGTCCTGTGCAAGCCATCATCCAAACTCTGCCTTGGAGGGACAGAGAGGGAGCTGCTGCCTTAATACCTGGCAGGGTCTGGGAGCAGCTCTGGGGATTTTTTCAGAGTCAAAAAAATGCCCGAGTGGCGAAGGGATGCATGTGGCAGCCGGGGCGTTCTGAGGCAAAAAGGAGTGCAACCGGCTCCAACTCTTGGGTCCTACGTATTTCCTACCTATGGGGACTCTTTACCATCTTGAGCTTCCCCTGAGCCTGATGAGGGGCGCGTGAGCCCGGCAAACATGCAGCAAACGATGATTTTTTTTTGCCGTTTCTTAGTTGGTCTCATAAAAGGTCTCGGTTTGGAACCAAGAGTTCTTGATTTTTTTGCATTTCTGCAAGTGATGAAGGGAGTCTGTGCCCAGAAGCTTGCAAAGAACAAATTTCCCAGCCGTTTAGTTGATCTAATAAAAGATCTTGCAGTGTCCGCAAGTGAAAGCAAAGAGCCAGGTGCCTCCTGTCTCAGCCCACCATCCGCTGTTTTACGGTCCCAGCCACCCATGACACGAGCGGTCGCTTGCCTAGTTTCTAGCTCCCGTGATGTGCCAGGTTTCTTCCTGGAGGCCTTGGGGTTCAGATGCCCCCAGTCACACTTGATCTTAGTCGCAAAAAGGCCGAGATGCAATGGGAATGGGCCGATGACAACCTACCTCAAGAATAGGTTAGTATAGCCCTTCTGAATGAGGTGACATGCCAGGTGTTGCAGAGAGAGAGCTGGCAAGCCAGGTTAGGGAGGTTCAGTGCCAGAGGTCTCGTTCTTTGGTTATGTGTCTGGAGAGTCGGTGGCCACGATCCCTCCACACGAGGATGCTTTCTGCCACGGCTCATCTGTGGGTCTTGAGGTGACATGAAAGCCCAATCCTCGAGCCACAGGTCCATCTGCAGGTCAGAGTAGGTTGCAGACTGGCATTCCTTTCTTTAACTTCCTCTGCTTCCACGGCAAGAGACTTGGCCTTAAACCTGAACACTAGGGCTGAAGTGTGTGTGTGTGTGGGGGGGGGTAAGGGAAAGGAAGAGGTTGTTGGTATCCTTCCTGCAAATTAAAGTTCTGTCACTTAGTATCCAGGGGGAGGAAAACCGACCAGTTTTAAGGATGATCACTTTAGAGCGAGAGTCACTTAAAAAAAAAACAAAAACAAAAAACACTGTCTGAATTGGATAAGCCATTTAAAATCTGTTTTCTACAGTTCCTGCAGCCAGGCACACAATTTCCTCAGTTTAATGACTTAAGCTAATGAGCGATCTGAATGGCAAGATAAAATTGAGGCATAAATTACTCCATTAAAGATGGCTCAAAATGGCACTATATTAATAACCACATGTATGAGACAGGAAGTACAGATCAAAACAAGTTACGTGATCTTTCTTAAGCATTTTCTTTATGTTGAGGCTAAAAATCCATTACGTTGGGGGCGAAAGTCTGTTATGCAGTTATCTACTACTATAAGACAGCTTTCAGTGTGTGATATAAAACCACACATTGTTAGCTCAAAGTTTTTGATAAATTGCATTTGCACATACAGTATCATTTTTATTATGCTCCATGCTATGAATGGCTGTTTTGATAAGGTGTTTTTTTCTCCTAACAAAATTCTGAGAAATCAGATTTAGCATGCAAGAAAATGTAGAAAAAAGGTTTTGGGGGGGGTTGTTTGTTTATTTGGGGGGTTGATATTGTCAGAATATCAAATATCAATCCCCAGCCTGTCTCTCACTGTTAGCACTAACCTAGACTTTAAAACCACATGTTGCACTACTGGGGAAAATCTCATAATTTTCCCAAGGTATTAAGTTAAAGGGTTTTCTAAAGCCACAGTAAACTCTTACAATAATACAGTAGTTTTTTTCCCCCAAATAGTCTTTAAAAATTATTTTTATTTTACAATTTATTTACTCAGGTTATGGATTTGATGGTATATGGTGAAATTGCATATTCCACTCAGGCAATAAAAATAGATGGGTTAATGAACTTTTCATTGTGAAAATCCATTACGCAACTAACATTTTCATAGTGGCAAAATGTTTGACTTGCAGATTCTAAATTGCCTAACTCAGCTCAGAAATACCTTAATAGGTCAGAATGTTTTTGACACTATGGATTCATATTTGAAATCTCTAGAGTTTATCTTGTGGATCACGTGGGTGTTTGTCCATCTAACAACACCCTTAAAAGAACTTCACTTGCGTGTGTGTGCAGGTGGATAAGATAGTCAAGATGGGTACAAAGACAGAAGTAGTGGCTTCATTGTATGCTTTCCACTACCTAAAGAGTGCAGAAAATTTTACCATGGTCATTCTGATTGCCATTCACATTATTGTTTTGTGTTCCAGGAAAATATCATAAGCTCTGTCAGAAGAGCTCAGCCTTTAACACTGACTGGACCAGCACTAACTTTCCCTCTTAAAAAGGAACTTTTTGCAGACTAGCAATGACAGGCTTTTCTGGAGCCATGCCCAGCAGGAGTACACCTCCACATGTTTTATGGTCCACTGTGTTTGATCATGACTGTTCTACTTTCACTGTGCCAAAGCTGTCATCCTGGAGGGATAATTTGGTGGCCATAAGACTATCTTGCTGTTAAGAATTTCTCCCTCCCATTTTATGCAGTAATGTTGATCTTGAACACAGAATGGTGTCAGAATGCCTACAGCCAATTAAGGGAAAATACAAGTTCAGATGTAGTAGAAATATTTTCTCACTATAGCATATTTTCCCAGATTAAGGTGCTGAACTATGAACAAACAATAGAGCAGAAGCAGCATTATAAAATGCAACAAAATATAGGACATTGATAAGTTTTTAATGAAAAAAATGAAGGAAAAAACTTTTAAATGTAAATAAGGTCAAAGAGTCAGCAAATGAGTGAAAAAAATTCTTTTTTTTCCTTCTTTCTTTCCAGATCAGCTGATTCTAAATAGATCAGAATGAATCATGCATGGTTAACTAATTTTGTTATTCTGTATGTTGTTGCTGACTGAGCCAGTAAATAACCACTAAGTCTCCTGTACTTCAGGAACCAGCTGTTGACATAATGTGTTTTCCTGTGTTTTGTCTTTCTGCATTAAAAAATAACAAGGGATTTAAGAGTGGAATGAGAAGGTACTTAGTTCCTCTGTGCTGTATACAAAGTGTAAAAGAAGTGTATAAGTATACACTTATAGTGTATAAGAAGACAAGCAGTAAGATTCTGCCCAGTTACAGTGGTGTAAATTTTTACAGTCTCCAGTGGGGTTTCTCTGGACTAATGTTAGTGTATGTAAGACTTGATTTTGGAACTAAGCCTGCATGCACATTTTGTGTGTGGCAAGGCCCTGAACTTTGTAAAAGAGATTTCTTTTATGCCCACTGGGAATGGGCTCAGCCTGAGTAGGGTTGTACCCAATATGGTTATGTTAAACTTATCCTTCCTGCCTCAAAAGACCCAAATAATTACAATTACTCTGTTCCAGTCACAAGCTCTTGTAATATTGAGTGTTTAATGTGAGTAATGTGACTCTCTGACAAGTCTGGTTTTTGAGGAATGCTAAACTCTTTGGCCTTAAAATCTTTTTGAACTTATTAATAAGATATACTCAGTAAAGGTTCCCTTTGTGATATTAACAAGACGTACATTTTTAAGAAGAAAAGAAAAATGTATTTAATGTCACATACAGTTGCTCTGTGAACTTCTTTGTCACAGGAGGTCGTAGAATTAACTGCTGCCTGTGACTGGATTTAAAAACGCACAGAGAGAAGAGAGGTGTATTCTCAGACTGCAACTTTTCTTGCTTGTAGATATAAATAAGGCTTTGTCTATGCTGGAAAGACTATTTTGGAGGAGGAAGAGAAATAACTTTAGTTGCTGAGGGATAACTTGCCTTACATCCACATAACTTCTTAAAATTATATTATCTCACTAACTGATCCTCTTCAGAAGATGAATATTCTGAAGATGTGTGGTTGTGTACTCGTTGTGGGGAGAGGAGGGTAGGGGGGAATAAGGTGTAACTCCTTTATCTTGTACTGCCTAACTTGACACTTTGATTCACCTGTCTGTATGCCCTCAAGTGCTCTGAGGTCATTTTGACTAATGTGATGCACTGCTCAAATGGTGGGTCACAGCCAGGTCTATCCCTTTATGTTTGCATCTTGTGACAAGTATGGAACCCAAGTGTCGTGTGTCCATTACAGCAGCCACGCTGTACTTCTTGTGGCCCTTCTGGGAAGATTCTGAACTTCCCAGAGTCACGGGATGAGAGAAACATGGGTCAAAGTAATCTGAACAGCAGCCACTAAAATGTCAAGATCTACGGGTAGCTATAACTGCAGATGAAGTGTAGAAGGGGCATTCCCAGGGAAAGGGCCAGTTATGCTACAAAACAAACAACCTTAGGACTAGGACGACATATAAGAATATACCCATGCCCTGCCCCATAATCTGGACTGGACTTCTACAGGAGAGTCTACTGCTGAAACGTGGTATGGAATTTTGGAGGGTTTGTGGGAGACGACCTTTGAAGGCATCCAAGTTGCTACAAACCCGACCAGGAGCTTCCTCCAGATAACAGATCTCTTTGGTACACTTGACCCTATGTTAGAGACCCAAGTACTTGAGATACAAAAATCCAGGCAGGAATTGAGTACAAGAAAGGCTTACTAGTGAGTATTATGTGCTGCTTTATAGAATGATCCTCCTGAAGTCTGCTTTCTCTAGGCCACTGTGTGATTCCATCCTGAGTCAGAAGGCAGTGTTGATGTGCTCTCTCTCATTTAATTTATAAAGATGCATAAGTTTTCATGAACCCAAATTCACTTCATCAGGTGCTGTGGCTCCTCCCCCCCACCTCCCGCTTTCTGCCCCACCCCCTTTTACTCTATTACAAGGGTGGGCAAAATGCGGCCCAGAGGCTGGATGTGGCCCACCAGGCCATTCTATCTAGCCCGCGGGGACCCTAAAAAAGTTAGAAAATTAACATTTATCTGCCCTGGGCTGCCTGTCATGCAGCCCTCGATGGCTTGCCAAAACTCAGTAAGCGGCCCTCTGCCCAGAATAATTGCCCTCTCCTGCTCTATACACACACTTGCACATTTTTGTGAGCCCATCAGTACTTTAGGCATTTTCTGCTGCAGTTTAGTTGGTTTCATGTTTGCACTTTTAGGCTGAGTCAAGAAAAATTGTTCTGATGTGTTTCATTGAGATGTTAGTTGGGAGAGTTGCATCGCTTCCTAGTGAAATGGTTGCACAAGCACATGCTTTACTTTAAAGGGGCTCCTCTCTTATTCTTCATAATGCATAGACCACCTCTTCATCCAGCCTTTGCCTTGGTAGACTTTATGCATAGACTTTATGCATAGGAGCCTATAACAAGAGGCATGTAATGATCAGAAGCATCCAACTTTGGCTTGCAGCACCTATACCTTCCTTACAGTTCTTCAGTTGCACACACTACTCTTATTCTACTTAGGATAGAGTTAAACATTTCTGTCCACATCATTTTAAGCTAAAACAATAGTGGATAAGTGAAGTCTTCAAGAATAAGAGGAGGAACTGCAATACCATTAAAATCCTTAGGGATCTTTGTTACCTTAAACAGAGCTGAGTTTCTAAAACTCATCATGGACAGACCAGACTCCGTCCTACTTCCCATGGTGATCAGCAGGGATCCAGGTTTTCCATTTGCCATGGAAAAACACGGGTTTTCTCCTTTAAAAGTGAAAAATGCGGGAAAGAGTGGGTTTCCACTTGCAGGCTGATAGAGTTCCTGTTTGGGGCTGTGGGGAGCAGGACACAAGAGTCACCACATGCATATGCGAGGACACATGCACATGGCCACCAGGCAGTAGGGTGGAAAGCAGCTCCCACAGCTTCCTCTAGGTAAGCCTATGGTGGGAGGGGAGTACAGGCAATATGTTAGGAGGAGGACGGGGGGAGGGGGCATGTGCCTCCCACAGTTTCTGTTCCCACAATTGAGCCTGGGGCTGCAGCCTGGCCGGACTAGCAGGAGTCCAGGCAGGAGTTGCCTCTGCGGTCCAACAGGCAAGACCCAGCATGGGTGAGAGCAACACGCCATCATGGCCGCCAAGGTGAGGCACCCACTGTCCATCCAGCGGCTGCAAGGGCGCAACTCCACACTGCCATACCTAACCTTGACAGCGTGGTGCTCCCTCCCGTGCCAGGTCCCACTCATTGGGTCATGGAGGTGGCTCCTGCCCAGAGCTAGTCTGGCCGGGCTGCAGCACCATGGGGGGGGGGGGGGGGGAGTTTTAATGACAGCATTTGGATTTTTTTATCAAAGAATTTGGGATTTTTAAAAAGAACCAGGATCCCCAGTGATCAGACAAGCCTTGCAGTACCAGAGAGAAATATACTGTTCTGTTGATGAACTCTGAGGCAAAGTGTGAGGACTAATGAATACATTTGTGAATTTTACCAGTGGGCCTGATTTGGTAGGGGAGACATCACCGTGCAACCTGACAGGCGCTCTGGCCCAGCACAGCTGCACCTTCTCAGCACTGAAGCACAGCCCTCACAGTTGAGCTACTAACAGCAAACCAGTAGCAGTCATGGTCAGCAGTGGTTTCTCCACACACAAGGGGAATTTCATAGTGGCAGTCTGCTACTATGGCCTTTGGGGAAGCTCAGCTACAAACTTCTAGGAAAGTAGCCAGCCTTATCCTGTGTTACTGCAGGTCAGCTTAGTTCTGCATTGATTTCCGGTCCCACCAGTAATTGGTAGCTGCCTAAGTCCAGAAGTAGCACTATTAAAGACTGCATCTTCATTTTCTAGTAAAAGCATATAAATTCAGACCAGTGCAGTGTTTCTTGATGTTTTCGTTTGAGAGTTTTTAGGGGCGATATTTCAGCTTTTAAACTTTGGTTGCTAATTTGGCCGACTTGTGTTGGTATTGAAGCTTTGGATTTAAAGATTTCAGTGTATTTTGCTGCTAGTATTTTTCCAGCTTGAAAAGAGCAGAGGCAAAGTCAAAGAGGACAGTTTCAGTGGCTATTGATGTGGCAATATGTTTTGCCTTTCGAAGCAGCAGCACTGTCAGTTTCTATCCTACAGGCTATTTTTAAAGGGCTCTGTTTCCAGCTTGCTATTATTGTGCCCTCTCCAACTCATGTGAACTTAATGCCAGGCATAGTTGTGACATTCCTCTCTGAAATGTTTCATCATTCACAGGATTGTAAGATCACTGAATCTTACTGCTAATTTCCTGTAAATCCGTGTTCTGTATAAGGAGAGATTAGTGCTTTACCTGTTACCCGTTTTATTCTTGACCTAGTTAATAAAATCAGACCTTTAAATTTGACATTTTAATCCATTATATATAATTTAGTCCCAATACTTCTCAACCTTTTTAGACTTGGTACTGCTGGATACTACTTGAGGCACTCCATGGATAGATTTATAGCACCCTTTGGAAAATGCCAGCTCTTCGTTTTCCATAGTCAAAAAGGTGAAAAAAATAGAAATGTTATTCTGTTGCGAGGAACTCGGAGACCACAACTGTGGTTTCTATTTGTCTCTGGGTTTATCTTGTGAACCATGTTTGCAAACGTAAATTAGTAGTCCTAACATTGTATTGCACCCTGCTGCAGCCTTGAAAAGATCTCAAAAAATCCTAGAGTGGTGTGGCACCTGGGGTGAGAATCACTGATCTAGCCAGGTATTTTTCCTTGTTTTGTTTTGAAGGTAACATTTCCAGTACTCAGTTTTAAAGTTGTTTTCTGTTAAAAGGTCCAAGATTAGTATCTTACTTGAGGACCTACCAATCCACAAATAATTGCCTGACATTGTCAGTTGCATAAATCCTACACCCTATGTATAGATTTACATTCTGTCTTGTGAAAATAACTAGTAAAATAAATATGTGTGTGGCACTGGACAATTAAAAGGAGTTGCATCTTAAATATTACTCCCTTAATTGAATCTTGTTTATTTTTTATAATATTTCTACTGAAAATCTAAGGTCTTAATTTCTCCTTACAACAGTTGTAGGAAAACAGGGGAATTCAGTTTATGCACTCACTGAAACTTTTGCAGCATTACGCACTTAAATTATACAAACTGTAGGTTATGAACCAATTTCTATTTGTGCAGCCCTAATTGAAGCATAGGTGCAGAACTGGGCCTTTAATAGTGTAGTTTTCAGAACAGAAGTTCTCAAATGGTAGCCTCTTCTTTCTCTGAAGAAGTTTCCTGGCATTTACAGCATAGCATGTAAATAGTCTCAGAAAATCTTTGCTAGGAGCCTTCTTCTTTGGAGGTCCCCCTAGCACCGTACTAATATGGCTGTGTTGCCTGTGTTACCCAAGTTAGCTCACTCTCAGGTAGCCTGGGCATCTCTTCTGCTTTGTATTGGGCAGAAGGTCAACACACATAAGAAAATGTAAAACTAAGTCTTACTTTGAGTTTGCTTTAGAGCACTGCAAGTTGTCATCCTACTGCAAAGCTTCTTCGTATGCATAGTGTATAGCATTTTGTAGCTTTCTTAACAAGGTATAGGAGCTTTTGTGCCCTTTGTGCTTGTAATCTCTCTTGTTTACTTGTAGAGTGTTTATTTTCACACCTAAATAACATGGTATGTAATAATGGTCTGTTAAATTTTTCAGGGGAAAAATAATTCTGGAGATAAGGCATAAGGAAATAGTTGTAACTTTAAAGGAGAAATTGGCCATAGTTCTTTGTAATTGTTCTGTTTTCAAGTAAGAATTGTGACACGTGGTGCCTGTGGTAAATTGTTACTGTTCTGGATAATCAGTAGTGTTGCCATGTCAGGTTCACTTGGTTTTAAAGGAGGACCTAAGGAGACTAGAGGATTTAAAAATATTTGTTCATTTTAAATAAGACAAGGTGCATATGGGTTAGGAACTAAAATAG
This sequence comes from Alligator mississippiensis, assembly GCF_030867095.1. NCBI lineage: Eukaryota > Metazoa > Chordata > Crocodylia > Alligatoridae > Alligator > Alligator mississippiensis. Next base: position 126,280,193 of record NC_081825.1, on the reverse strand, counting down.
AATGTGTGTAAAAATAAATAAATAAATAAATAAATAAATAAACAAATAAAAATATGTAAATGATTGTATACATGGTGTTCAACTGCTGGAAGCCACAGCAATTAATACTGCCATGACCTGCCCACCACCAAATTTCTGGTCCCATGGGGAGACTCACAGAGCAGATGATCTGGCAATTAGGATCATACAGGACCATGACCCCATATTAGATACATCCTGCAGGCCCCGTGCCACTCATCAAGGCCAGAAGGTTGAGCACCACTGGATTATAACAACATCCAATGACAGCAGAAGGGGGCATTTCATACAGTTTGAAAGAGAAGGTAGACATACATCTTTGAGTTGCATTTTAAACTTTCTCTTTTAACTAAGGACATACTTAATTCGTGGTGAGACCAAACCATTTTTATGGCTTGCTTGTAGCATCAAGGGCCAATTTCAAGGGGTATTTCCCAGTAGTCCCACCCCTTGCTGCAGAGAGGCCTCACCATCGCTGCAGATAGTATCTGAAGCACATGACAGTGGCAGCAGGGATTGCCACGTTGTCCAAGTATTGTGATATGGATTGAGAGATTCTAAAACAGCATATTATATGAATAATACACCAAGTTTTTTGGCAGGGTCAATTTTGTGGGAAATTGCAGCCACTGGAATATTTCCTGGTGATCACAGATACCGCTGGTTTTCCTGGTTTCCATAAAAACTGCAAATCCATAATTAAGTAGGTCCCTACTTCCAGTAAAGTTTCCCTCTCCTTTCTGCCATCATGTTTCACCTTACAGTAATTTAATATTGTACTTAATGTAACATGATAATAAATAGCAAGGAGATGATCATAATGGTGAGATCTTTTTCCTCTTTCTTAAAGTCTTATTTCAAGGTAGGCTGGTTCTTATGACTATCTGAGGATAAATTCAGGATGATGGTTAATATTTACTTGGTTATTGTCTTGAAATATCAGTTGCTATAACAACTTGAAACAACTTGCTCTTTCATATTTTTCCCATAGTTTGCATCCTATTTCAACTTTAGTTGCCATAACAGCTGAATACAGCTGATGAATAATAGTTGACTTTTTTTTTCTATTCATTGTGCATTTGTCTCATTGGTCCTTTGTATCAACTTGTTTCTGTTGCTTATTTTATAAAACAAGTTGCTTATTGCAGTTCAGGTATTTGGTTTTGATTTTTCAGGCCTTGAGAAAGAAAGAAAGACTTTTGACTTTTAAGAGGTGTTTATTCCAGGGAGGGTGACAAATCGGCGCCAGTAAAGAGTATGTACAGGTTGGCCCGAACACCTGGGCCTCACGGACATGGTCCTGGGCTCACGGCCTGCAAGGCCTGCCCGTACACTCTAGACTAAAAAACCATAGCGTGCCAAAGGTCTATTTACATATTTACATTTCTGCCAGCGGGGACACCCACGGGGGGCCTCAGGGCTCGACCCGCGTGAAGCAAAGTCCAAGGCCTTGGCCCGCTGGACGCATCGCCGCAGCTTGAGCAGCCGGAGGTGTTACAGGGCGAGGAGCAGGCGCCCCGCCTCGACTCGGCAGAGCGCCCCCTCGAGGGCCCAGCGTTCCTCGAAGGTGGGCACCGTCCGTCGCAGGACCGTGTGCTCAAACTCGAGCGAGAAGCGGGCCCGCACCAGCAGGCGGAAGAGATGCAGGGCGTCGACCATCCTGGTCCTGGCGAGCCGGTTTCGCCGGCTCTTCAGGGTGGCCATCTTGGCCTGGCCCAGCAGGAAGTTGGCCAGGCTGACCACAGCCCTCTCCGCTGCTCGGTAGGGGAAGGAGTGGACGTAGACATCCTCAGAGAAGTCCCGGCCCAGCGCCCGAAGCAGCGCGCCCAGAGAATAAAATTTACATGTGTGTGTATAATATATGAATTATACTTAAAACCCAGACTCTCAAATGACTTCAGATATAAACTTTAGAATACATAATGCATACAAAACCAATCTTCTCCTTAATCCAATGTTCCAAAACTAGACAAAGAAAAAAATAGCTTGCACTCAAAAAAACAAGCTAATGCTCATTCCCATGTACAAAGTAAGAGAATGCATTCTTTAAGTTCAAGTAGTCCTGGTTATCTCAGGGATTTCAGACTAATGTGGGAGTAAATGTTAAAGCAGAGTAGTAGAATAGGTCATTCTACACAGGTAGGCATATTTTCGTGAAAAGATGTTCAAGAACTACTGTGTTTACTTAAAATTTAACATGGTGAGGGGAAGCCCCTCATCTTGGATTTGAGCATGAGGTGGTGGGGGTGCAGGCAGCAGCTGTGGCTCTGGCCCCAACCTAAGTTCAGGGTTGGAGTTGTAGCAGCTGTCTGCCCCCCACTACCTCTGCTCCTCCACCTCCCTGCAGCCATGGGCCCACAGCTTTTTCTACCTCGCCTGCCCTTTGCCTCTCCCATCATCCCTCCTCTCTGCAACCCTGGGTTCCTCCTCTCCCCCATCTGCCTGCTGCTTACCTTTGCTCTGGCTCTAGTTCCACCTGGCTGTGTCCCTGCTCCAGGCTGAGGAACTAAGCAGGTGTTTGCTCTGGCCCGGTAGCAGCTGTGGTTGCTCCAGGGCCTAATCTGAGCTGCCACCACTGCTGCTACAGAGTTGGACTGGGGCCAGAAAATGCATGATTTGTGCACTAACCCAGAGCAGGGACAGAGCCTGCTGAAGTAAGTGTAGGCAGTGTGGTTTGGGGGGGAGTGTGCAAAATCTGGGTGGTGGAGAGTGGGATGGGGTAAGGGTGGTGAGGAACAAAGGTGGGGTGGAGACCGGGGGTAGGAAGCAGAAGCAAGAGGGCTGAGATGGAGGAAGGGGCAAGGGAAGGAAGGGGGACCTGAAGCTGTAGTGGGGGGCACAGGGGGTCAGGGGCAGGCACAGGGGCACAAGTGATGGTGCAGGCAGGGGCAAGAGGCAGAAATGCCCACCCTCCATCCTCTTACTGCTTCCCTTCCACTCCATTCCCATTGCGGGGGAAGTAGGAGAGACAAATTTCAATAATTAGATTCTACGCAGGGAAAATTACAGCAAACGTATACATTTTCCCTATATAAAAATATCCTCATTATTGGGGGGGGGGGGAGGATCATCTGAAATGCAAGGTAATCTTGGATTCAGATATATATGATATATACTTCCTAATCTTGAGAAACATACCAGATGCAGAGAGGACAAGAATTTTGATGAAAAATGAACTACTTTCTTTTCTCAGAATTGTTTTTTTCAGGTCAGTGATGAAACATGTTTTTGGATGACATTGGGAAGATTGTATATTCTTTGGATAAAGAACTTGTATCAAAAGCAGCTAGTCCTCTTTCACAAGCACTAAATTTTATTTAAAATGCTTCCAAGCCTTTTGAAATTAATTGCTGCAGCTGGTGATCTGGCTAACACTTACAATCACGTGACAGCAAGTCTAGATACATCTAAAGTCTGATGGCGTTTGTAGCATACTCAAGTACGTTTCTTTTCTTTTCTTTCTTAAATGACCCTTTTTTTGAAGGATGACAGTGGTTGATATTCTCTTTCTTGCTATGTGATGAGAACATGACCTAAACCTTTTCCCTGGAGATTTTGTTATTCTGCTAATGCAACAAAATGTACTATGTTGAAATTCCCTGTTTAAATACAAGCATGGATACTACTTTTATAATACTGGTGTTCTGAGCAGTTTTCCTATATTGAAAAATCTTTGCGTCTCACTGGAAAAAAGTGAGCGTTGGATATTCACTGAGGCTGAATTCCCCATACGAATGCAGACGTTTGGTTCCCCAGGGGACCAGTAGCAGTGTCGTACCTTGTGCCACCGCTGCCTGACCCTGGGGAATGCCCATGCCATGTGTGCTTTGGCATGCAGGAAGTTACCCCTAGTGGGGTAGGGGAGTCTGGGGCCAGCACTGGGCTGGCTCCAGCATCCTTACCTGGGATCCTGGGGGCCTCCCGGGGCTGCAGCAGTGGCAATTCTGCTACATATGACCTGACTGGCTTTTGAGTGGTGTGTGCTGCCTGTGCATATGCTGCTCTGCTTTTATTTTCCTGCAGGTTTTTTTCACCCCTGTATATCCCACAGGAAAAAAAAAAAAAGCAGAGAAGCACACGCACAGGCAGCATACCCTTACAGTGCGGAAAACATCTAAATGTGCAGCATGTTTTTATGATGCCATATACTGTATGACAGCCCTAGTCTAGATGCAGCCTGGATGTTTTTTCTGTCATCTGATAACAATGTGCGACTCCTTCTCAATTGCTTTCCTTATTTTATACAGTTTGCATGTATGTAGTAGAATGAGTATTGGTGTAAAGTAGTGTCCTGGTTCTCTTCTTGCCAAGCAAGTTAATGTTTAATGTTTTCTGCCTAATATTTAGTGCTTGAATATCAGCATCTGATACTGCCCTGATACTGCCCTTAGAACTACAAGGTCAGAGGCACTAATATTTAATTTCATGCTGTCATTTCAAATGTTCAGTGTCATTTGAGGTTGATAGTGTTTTTGCATACACATTGATTGCAGGCTATACTTCCATAGTTGGTAAAGAAAGTTAATTCCATTTGCTCCAAGATGTAAACTGATACAAAATTCTTCCCTTCCTGATTAGGAGGAGGAGGACACTAAGAAAAGCAAATATAACTTTGCTGTGCTTACCCAGTGAAATTAGCTTTGTGAGAAAATTGGGTGAAATCTCAGTTATCCCTGTAATGGTGAGAGACTTGACAAGCAGCAGAACTTCTTGGGTAACCACTAGGGCTGTGCGAAATTTCGACAGGTATTTCGTTTCAAAGCTGTTTTGACTCATTTCGAGCTCGAAACAGCAAAATCGAAATGAAACAAAAGGCTTTGAGACAGCTTCAAAACGAAATGAGGGCACTTGAAACGTTTCACGTTTCGAAGCAGCCAGGTGGCGGGAGGCGGGGAGAGCTAGGGCTGTGTTCTGAGCGGCTCCACCAGCCCCATGGAGCTCAGCCCAGCAGCAGGAGGAGGCGGGAGTGCCAGTGGCAGAGCCGCTTCAAGCACAGCCCTGGCTCCAAGCGCAGCCCTGGCCAGTGGCTCTCTGCTGTCTCCTGCCCCTAGGATCAGCTCCTTGGGCTGCAGAGCCTCCCAGTCAGGCTGCGCTCCGAGCGGCTCCACCACTGGCTCTCCCACCACCTCCTACCACCAGGCTGAGCTCCATGGGGCTGGCAGAGCCTCTTGGAGCTCAGCCCTGGCTCTGAGCACAGCCCTGGCAAGCACAGCCTGGTGGTTGGAGGCTCTGTAGCCCCATGGAGCTGAGCCTGGTGGCAGGAGGCAGCAGAGAGCCGATGGCAGAGCTGCTCGGAGCACAGCCCTGGCCAGTGGTTCTCCCCCCAAATCCCAGGGTGAGCTCTGTGGGGCTGGCAGAGCCACTCAGAGTGCAACCCAGTGGCAGGAGGCGGGGAGAGCCAGGGCTGCACTCTGAGCGGCTCCGCCAGCCCCATGGAGCTCAACCTGCCCTCCCAGCAAAGCCACTGAGTCCTGGGGAGAGCCCGGTGCCACCTCTGCTGGAGCGCCAGGAGCAGCGGAAGCTGCCTGCCTGCAGCTGCTGAACTGCATCATGCCATGAACCCCTGGCGCAGCATCTGCCACTCCCGGGGCTGCAGCAGGGGTGGCACCAGGCTCTCCCCAGCACTCAGGGCAGGCCACAGCGATGGAAGGGGGGCTGCTGCCACCCAAAAATTCACTGTAGTCCCCCCCCCCCCACCCCTGCACAGCCCCACAGGCCTAGTGGGGGCACAGGCCCCCAGATCCGCACACAAGATGACAGGAAGCTGCCACTGTTGTCTGGGGCCAGTAGCAGTCTTCCCAGTGCCTGGCACAGGCTGCGCCCAGCGCTGGTCCCAGGCAGCAGCAGCAGCCTCCTGTCATCCCATGCACAGATCTGGGGGCCCGCGCCCCTGGGAGGAGTCTGGCACAGCTCCGCAGCCCTCCCCAGCATGCGGGCCCCTAGATCCATGTGTGGGATGACAGGAGGCTGCTACTGCCGGCAAGGGACACAAGTTTTGCTTTTAGCAGTTTGAGGTGCAGTTTCCCAGGAACCCCTGTACCTATCTCCTTGAAACTCAGCAGGCTTCATGCCGTCAGAAGGAGCTACAATGCCTGCAATTTTCATCCATATCAGGCAAGAAATGACAAAGTCGTAGGCATTTTCATGATTCCCCATTATAGCCTATGGCTGAAACGCGTTTAAACAGCAAAACAGTTTCAACAGAACAAAACGGAACTGTGGTTCAAAACGAAACAAAGCACTGTCCCTTCAAAATGGTGAAATGGAAGGTGAAACGAAATGGTGCTGTTTCACACAGCCCTGGTAACCACACTCATTTGTCCTGCTTTCCAGCTCCCTAAAGAGGGAGCTGCTTGGTATTTATATATTATCCATCTGAACGATGCATCTAAGCCATTTTTTGAGTGTATATATCTTAAAAAATAGAAAACCCATGCATGAGAGACATGAACGCTGTTCAGCAGAGGTTAGGGTTGGTACTCTAGAGAAGTTCTGTAGACTCGGGAGTTGGCACAAGGATAACCATCACCGGTGGGTTTATATAGTCAATGTAAATTAAATACCCAAACTATTTGCTTGATATAATGGTAGGTCACTTATACTAAAGTATATGGAGGACAAGGTATTCTACTCCTTCAGACCATATATTAGCATTTATACATCCAGCAAACATCTGTTTTGATATTTTTTCTTAAGATTAAACAGAATCCTGGTTATAACTAGGCTGTGTGTTTAACATAATGGATACTTTGGGGTCTTGAAAAACAGGTGAAGCAACTATTAATTGGTTCCTTCCTTAACCGGCTGGTGTCTCCCTTTTCCCTCTTGTATTTTTGGTTCAGATTCGACTTGCATATAAATTTTTTAATTGCATAAATATAAAGCTGAAAGGTCATGCTTTACCCTAATATTTAAGTGTATATACTTCAGACATTAGTTATATACCCTGTTATCTCCTGTGAAAATAACTAGCGAGATAAAATGTATCCGCTGTGGTTTGTGAAGAGCAAACCAAATAACAACTTACTATTTTGCTTGTTTTTTAACAACAATTAATTTTAGTGTTTATTGAGTAAAAGCTTTTTGTGACTCTGATTTTGAATTTAAGATCTAATTATGTTTTGCAGAGTTCTTATGACCAAGATAAAAGTGATAGTCTTAAATGCTTTTCTTTTTGTAACTTTGTTCAAGTAATTGGGCCTTATTCATTGCTTTTGCTGTGTTTTGAATCAACTCTTCTGGAAACAGGGCTCCTTATCTGTGCTGCTTTTTTTTTTAATGTTGTTGTTCTGTTGGGCTTATTTTTCTCTCTTAACTAACATATTTTAGTTTTATTTCTCTCTCCTCCGTTCTGCCTTTTGCTCTAAGTTTTTTGTTTTTCCCTAGCTTACAATTACAGGGTTTAAGCTGGCAGAGGTTCTAGGGAATTTCATATTTCCCAAACCACTGTAGCGTGTAGACATTCCCACCCTGAGGGAAGTCAACATTTGTTAGTACCCCACCATGTTGGTGTTGTTTTGCTAAAAGAAAGAGAAGACTAAAACAGATAAAACTATAATCAGTTCTGGTATTGCACTCTTGCTAGAGATGCATGCTTTAGAGAGAGAGAGATTTTTAATTTTATCTGGTAGGTATCCAAGCACCAAAAATGCAGTAAAGATTTCTTAAATCATGAAATAAGTGTGGGTGGGTGGAGGGGAAGGGAGAAGAGGTTTTTGTTTTGTTTTGAAATGTTTTTGTCCTCTTAAAATCTATTAAATGGAGTTTCACTGAACTCCAGAAGCATTCTTTCTGCCTTCAAATCTATGATTATCCAGTCTGACCTCCTGAAAAGCACAAGCCACTGGTACTGCAGCTAACAAAGTGAGAGAAATGAAAGCCCCTTTGTGTTGACACACCCTATCCCACCCTGCAGTGTGCAGTAGAAGTAACTTCCTGAGTTTGAATTTGCCTTCCATGCTTTGCAAGTACTTTCCATCAGTGCAGCATGTGTACTGACTTAGGTGGATGACTCCGGTCATCTAGCACCTGAAGGAATTGAACCTTCAGAGACATTAGCTTTGGATTTATATAGTAAATAGTAATAAATAATTTAGAAAATTAAAAATAAAAGTTCAAAGGCAAGTTGTAATGACTGTAGCTTGAATCCTTTCTTCTTATGCAATTGCTTTGTTTGGGGAGTTTATAGTTATGGTATAATGGAATCTAAAGGATGGTATTGACTTATTTAAGTGGTTAAAATGGATATTACTGGGGGAGGGTCAATTAGAAAATAGTTGTTCCCACTGCCCCACCACCTACACCCCCCCCTCCCCACCCATTTGAAACACTCTTCTACCAACTGGGTATAAACCACAAAGTTATCACGTGCTTTCCTGAACATATGCAGTCAGTCTTGCAGTCAGTGAGAAGTAGGCAAACATCACAAATAAAATACAGTTGTGAGATTCCAATTTATTTTACATGTTGTACTGATTAAATGCCTGTGGTAAATTATTGATATTTGTTGGCAAGTAAGAGGGCTTTACTATAACCCTACGCAGATTTTTTTCACACCAGGCAACTATTTATTCTAACCGTTCTCTCTGACTTGCAGTAGACTATGACCTTGATCATGTAAATGCTTAAAAGCAGGTATAACTTTACTTGGATGTAAGAACTTTACCTTCAATAAGACTATTCATGTAAGTAAAGCTACACATGTGTTTTAACTGCTTGCTGGCTGGAATAGAGTCTACCTGAAATAGGAGCCATTGACTCTACTAGTAATGACCACTGCACTTAACATATGCAATATATTTCTTCTTTATCAGGATTGTATCAATCCATGTTAACAGTTTGATTAGTAATATGAAGACCACTTTGCTTTTAGGATGTATAGACAACCAAAACATTTAAGGTTTGTTTGTTTTTTTTGAAAAATAGTAAAACTACTACTTCAGAGGAATACATCTTAATGTGTGAAAATCTAGTAAGATTTAGTTCATGGCATTTGCTTTCAATTTTGCAGTTATTGAAAACAATTTTGCAACTTTTGGGGGTAAGGGCTTAGTGGTAGATTCCATCCCCTTTTTGTTAATTCCCTAAGGGTGAGCTATTTTTGTTTTTGTAATTTTTTTCCCCTAAGATCTACAGTACATAGTGGCTGCTTGCTTTTGCACAGCTGTCTAAATCCCATAGCTTCCTGTAACTTCTGGACTGCATGCCTCATTTAGAAAGCGTCCATCCAAGAGCACCCTCACTGTATTTACTTCATGTCCTTCTTCACCTCTCAGGTACTTTAAACAGTGGTAAAAGGTGGTACAAGAGAGTTCAAACAGTAACTTTGTGCCAGCTTCCCCCTATGCATTTTGGCAAATAAAAAGGTGGTGAGGCTCACTGATGAGCATCTGTTAGTTGCAGGCCTGGGAAATCATACCATGAACAATGGCTTCTGAATATAGACCAAATTGGAGGGAAACAAAGTGGGGTTGTAGAGGGTACAAATTATTGATTAAACATTTCTAAAGAAATTATTAAATTGTATGTATTGTAAAGAAGACTAGCAGCAATTTAAAGTGTAATTTCTAGGGCTTTCACATTAGAAAGCTGGTGTTTTGCGGTCTATAATAGATCTAATCAAAATGTCTCTTTTTGGAAACATTGCAAATATGATTTCTTAAAAAATAAATAAAGGTCAAAAAATCATTTGTGAAAAATGAAAATGGGTGCACACAGGCTGCAATACTGATGTGTGTAACTTTTTATTGTTTTAGTATTTATTTTAATTCAGTAGGATTGTGCCTAAAGTTAGGTCTCATTGAGTAAATATTTCTTTAGCAAACGTGAAGTATTTTACCTGTTAAAGTATTTTTGCCTTTGACAGTGCTAGTGTAGCTCTGCCCCTGAAGAAAGTACTCGGCAAGTATGTGTAACGGTTATGTAGCGCTACATAAGAAAAATGTGTCATCTATATTTCATGGTTGATTATCTGTTTTCAGTTTCACTTTTTTTTTGTTATCCCTAACTTGTTTATCTCTCTTTATATTTATTTTCAGTCGACTGGAGAAATTACTAACACACTGACCTTTCCTAAGGAGCGTGACAATGTATATGATCAAGAAGTGAAATTTTAAGTTGAGGCAACCGTGTATCTATGTAATAATATTTAATCACTATTTATTTTTCCCTTCCTGTCTCTTGACTAATTACTAATGTTCAAAATGCATAGCTAATTTTGTGAACAGACTAGGAAAAAAATTTCCTATGCACCAGACCACTATTAGCGAGAGTGCCTCTGTTCCAGCTATTACTAGACATTCTTGTAACCAATGTTGTTTTCCATATGAGAGTTCATCAGCATGTTCTAACATCTGTTTTGGAAAAAGATGCTGAGAACATTCGCTGCCACTTTGCTGTTTTGTTGTTGTAGAAGATGAGTTTCAGCGCTTTATTTTTAATGAGAATTCAGCATTTTAAAATGATGGGTTACTAGATTCTCTAATGGAGGGAGCAGGGTAGATGCATTCCATTATCAATTAGCCAGAAAGGCTCCAGGAGGAAGCCAATTACTGTCTTTCCTCAGGAAGCAGCATCACTCTGCTCTTTTATGAATATAACAGAAGCTGCAAATTATATTTTGAATATTAATCTAGATTGGGCAGAGTATTCCCTTCTTCTATAAACTCTATTTATAATGAACCCTTAATAACTACATAAGGTTTGCAGTCAGGTAGCTGCAAATATTGATTTGTTGGCTGTTGCTGCTTTGGTTGTTACGAGTGGAAGAATTAGCCAAATTATGTATCCTGGATGCCTGATCACCTTGACATTGCACTTGTTAAGCGTGTATTTCATCTCTTTAGGCCCAAGCGATTAGACTTTGTGCAAGGGACTGTACAGAGTCAAGGCCTGTGGCAGGGGGTCAGGCTAGATGATCTGATCAGGTCCCTCCTGACCCTAGCTACTATGAAACTATGAAGGCAGGATGGAAGGAATTCAAGCCCTTCCCTTGTAATCACTGTTCCAGCCCCTAGTCTGTTGTAAAATAGAGACGGCTGCCAGTCTTTAGTTTTTGTAGTAGCATTTGTGGAGCTGCATGAGAGAGATTCAGTTGCCATGTTCCACATTGTTTGCTCTGTGCAGTCCTGTTTTGAACAGGCGTCAAGCCCTTTTCTATGGTATAAATGTTCCTTTATTGTCTTTATTTTACCTAGTTCTTCCCACGTCTGGTTGTCTCTTGCTGTACTCCAGAACACTAAAGTTTCCATAGCTTTAGCAGCATGTTTTTCACCTTTCCAGGCCTAGCTGGTCCTCACTGGGTCTTCTTTCAGAGCTAATAATATTCCTTTTGTTTCCTTTAATCCTGTGCAAAAATTTTCATCTGTATCAGAAGACTACAAACCATCATTTGTATAGTGTTTATGGGTTTGGGCTCTTATGGTTCTGACTTCATACTGCCAGTTGTAACAAATAACTTGTAAGGAAAGGTTGGAAGAACTGGGATTATTTAGTCTGGAGAAGAGAGAATTTGGGGATGGGGGTTGAGGGCGAAGGTTTTGATTACAGTCTTCAAATACCTTAAAAATGGTTACAAAAGATGATGGAAGATGATTCTTGGGCTGCAAGGGACAGGGCAAGCAGTAAAACCCTTACACTGATAAATAGGGAAATTTAGGTTAGATAGTAGGAAGAACTTTAAAGGTTGGTAAACACTAAAACAGATCAACTAGGGAGGCTTTGGAATCTTCAGTGGAGGATTTTAAGATCAGGTGAGAGTGAGACAAACACTTGTTTAGGATCGTTTAAATAGGACTGGACTTGCTCTGAGTATTAGGTTGGACTAGGTCATTTTATGAAATTCTTCCATTCTTATTTTTCTGTGAATCACTTTAACCCATTTATTGAAATTGTAACTGAGTTTCTTCATGTTGGTATATTTTGTTCAATTTTTATTCCATAAAATGGAAATAGCTAAGATTATCTGCAGGTTGTGGTTAGATGGAAATGATGATAATCTTTTGTTTTCCAGACTACTTCCCACTCTTGTGTTCTGTTTCAGGTCCAGCATGAACAAAGAAACCACACCACTGAACCAGTTGTAGATGACTATAAAAAAATGGGGACTCTGTTTGGAGAACTAAACAAAAGCCTTATCAGCATAGGCTTCACAAGGATGTATTTTGGAGAGCGGATTGTGGAACCCGTAATAATCATATTCTTCTGGATTATGCTCTGGTTCCTTGGTTTACAAGCTCTTGGACTCGTTGCTGTTCTGTGCCTTGTTATTATTTATGTGCAACAATAGTGTGTGGTAGATGGCTTCTTGGATGACCTGTTACCGCTGTGTCACATTTTGATGGTTATATGTTGAAGCACATAAGTGGCATATTAAAGGTGCAGTGTCCCAAATCATGTTTCACATGCATGAGGAGGGTCTTTGGGGGGCGAGGTTCAGAATAACATAGAAAGAAAGTCGGTTCTAGCACATCTTCAAAAGAAAGGGGAAACAATACGTTCTTAATGGTACTATCCAAAGTAACTTGTTACTTCCTGGAATTTTGTGGGCTCAGTCCTATTTAATACAGCATAAAATCCAAATAAAATTGGGCAACTGCTTTTCCATGGCATGTCTGGCTTTTTTTAATTGACATTTCCTATCTAGTGGCAATTCCTCTCTTTCTGATTTTAAGAGGTTGTTTGGAATGAGATTTCTTTTCTTTTCTTTCTTAAAAAAATACTGTTTGTTCAGAAAGCCTCAAATCTAAAATCCGGTCAACTACCTGAATAACAAACCAGAGTGCATGCAGACATCTTAATGTTGTAGGAGTTACTAAATTACAAAAGGTTTGCCAGAGCTTCCAGAGAGAAACAAAGCTGTACCAACAAAAACACCTTTATAGTTGGTATAATTTCAACAACACTAGACTTCTGCTGTTATAGAATGCCGTGCATGAATTGCAACCCCAGCTGACATTAAGGTACTGACAAATATTTCTAGTCATAATCTGGTCTGTTTGCCCACAGGTATTTGGCTAATTTTACAGTAGGTGGAAGCCTTGTTTTTTTACAGTATCGTAGACAGCTCTGGCCCTAGAATAAGGTACGAGTGATTATATTCGTAGGACTCTATAGCTACATTCCAACTGCATTCTTACTCAGATCTGGTTTGAAAGTAACTGTCTACAGCATCAGTATCTAAGCATAAATATCCAAGACCAAGATGTATATTCTGTACAATTATTGAAATTTGTAAAATCCACTTTGGTTGTATAGGTAGGGCCTGATCTTGACCCATACTAAGTTAAGTGAGTGCAGAGTGTGGAACAGTATTAAGGAAAAAAAGAAATGAGACAGAATCCTTCACAAAATGGGCGGCCATTCTTTCAAAAATAGTATTTAGGAAGTAATTGAAATGCAGTTGGCGCTGCCCAAAGGTAGCAATGAAAACATGCATAGACTATGACAAAATACAGTTTAAAGGCCATAAGATTTTTACTTGTGCTTTTTTACAAATATTTTTGGAGTGACAGACCTCAACAATGTATAGTTTTACTTAATTAGAAATGATGGGTCTAATCCAAAAACCACTGAAATCAACAAAAACATTCCTTGTGGTCCCAGTCCCAAAGGTTTAGGGAACTTAAAGGTAGATTCTCCTGTCCACATGGATCCCTGTGGAGTCTCTGGTTTGCATATGTGGATTGCATGGAAGAATCATTACTTATAAACATGTACTGCCATTAAGATCAATTATCGGTCATGCTGGTAGATACAAGGCCCGGTTCTCTAAAGGTATTTCATTTCCTAACTACCATCTACAAAAAGGTGGCTCTTGGCTTTGTGAAATCAATGGGAGTTGGGTGTCTAAGTACATTTAGAGCATTTTGGTAATGATGCTGATGATATGGGAATATACTACAGCATAAAATATTCATAGATATGTCTTTTGTCAACTGCTGCTGGAAGTTGAAAAGCTAAATGCAAATACAGTATGATCTTAATGGCAAGCTCTGGACTCACAAGTGCCTAAGGGTAAATATTTAAGTATATCCTTTTGGAAAAGTAAAATAGACATTGTACATTTTGCATATTGAATGTGTTTTTTGTGTATGTCTGTAAAAGGGCTCTATTCTAAAAATCTTATAATTTTCTAATTTCAGGCCAAAAATTTCATCCTTTACTAATTTCAGCCCACCCCCCCTCCATGTAAGTTGCAAGTTAGCGTTCAGCGAATTTCACCCTTTTCTCTCATCTGGTAAAAGTTAACATCTTGCAGGATATCCTTAGTGCTGCAATGGTGTACATACTGTATTAGACTGTATATTGTGATGCACATTGTACTAGTTTTCTGAAATAAAAGGAAACCTTCCTGTGGTTTCCTGTGTTAAGGGAAAGTGAAGCTAATTGATCACAGACAAAAATGAAGCAGGGACAACAATATAGATCTCTTACTTTATTATATGCATGCTGTTTGTGATTATTACATGCATTAACATTCATCCCAGACATTCTCCTGGCTTTTTTTTTTAATGAGCTATCATTTAGAGCACCAGTGGCCAACCTATGGCACGGGTGCCACAATTGGCATGCACAGCCTCTGCATGTGTTAGATTGGACAGTGAACCAGCAGCACGATGACAGATCAGGCAGGAATCAGAAAACAAGCATTAGATCAGGCAGGGAGCACAGGGCAGGGAGCAGAAAGCAGAGCAACAGATAGGGAAAGGGATCAGAATGGCACTTGGGGAGGGTACAGGTCTAATTTGTGGCATTCCCACTGATTTAGACGTTCCTTTTTTTTCTTTTCTGCTTCAGTAATTTCCCCTGCTTCTCTTCTTTACATTCTCTCACATAGGAGGGTTCCATACAGAACACTCTGCTTTAATCTCTGTATGCTACAGCTATAATTTTATTTTCCTTACTGTTTTTGGAGGGTAAGCCAAGGAGACAGCTCTGTTGTTTTGAAAATGGGGTTGTGTGCGCAAAGAGAGTGAAACAAACATGTACATTAAAAAATTAATGTGAATTAGTCAAATGCTATAAAGAAATGGATGAAGCCTACTCGCACTGTTTTTTCCTCAGAACTGTAGGTTGAAGTCAGTGGGATTGTTTGGTATGCAAAGAATGTAGATTTAGTGCACAGTCTAAAAATAAAGGATAAATACAATTGTAATATTTTGTTTGGCTAGAAGGAGTATTGTATCTTAGAAGTTGAGACCCTTAAGGTCTCCTCCGGTTCTATGAAACGATAATGATGACTTTTCATTTTTAATGTTAATAGTTACGATATTTATTAATTCTAGCTCCAGCTATGTACATGCATATACAAGTGTATGTAGAAGTTACATCCCTCAAATATTTATTACAGAACAAATTACATAATCCTTATTGGTCAGAAGTTTTCCAGGCAGCTCTCCTGTTTTTTTAAAAATGGACATTTTAGTACATGTATCTGAGCCTTCCGATGTGTAAATGCTTGATTATTGTGTACAGTTTGCATTGGAAAAGGTGCCACATTAAAACTGTTCATAAGAGAGAAATCTTGTTTCTAAAAATATCTGTGTGAAATATGATTGAAAGCACTTTGTTATTCTTTCTAATAAAAGATATTCTGTCATCACTCACATTGTCTCTTGGTCTGCCTGATAGTAAATGATTAACTGCCACCAAATTTACCTGTTTTGTCCTTGTGGACCACTGAAATCAATAGTTTTCTGGACCCAGTTTCAGGAAAAAAAGACTATACAAGGTATTCATCAATGAAAAGGATGAAAAAAAATCATAGTAACTATTGTGTTGTCCCAAACATTACAATATTTATTAACATGGCGTTTTATACTGCAATCTGCATAATGCTTATAGGCTTATAATCATTTTTTTTTTTTTTTGTAGCCAGAATGCAGTCTCTGGAGAAGCCAGATTTGTGCCATACTTTAAAGCCACAATTCTGAGGCTCAAAAGTAGATATGGTTTCTTTTTGTTGTGATGCTTATTGTGAGGGTTACACAGCCACGACACACTTAATGTAAATCCACTTGAAATTGTTCATTTCTTCTATTTTTTTGATACTGCAGTATACCATAATGGGTACATTTTTTGTATACAAATGTCTGCATCTGTTTATAAAAGTGAAGCAGCTGAAAGAATATACCCCATTCCCTTTTTTTCAGATGAATGTTGTTTAAAAAGACAGAAGGATCTTTTGGGTCACTTGGGACATGCTTTTCAGGTGAGGCAGTTTCCTGTCCTAGAACCAGCCACTGTAGAATTGGCTCTTTTCCCAGTCCAAAGCAAACTTTTAAAGGGTGGAGGAGAAAGGGCTTTTTCTCTCCCCACCAGGGTCAGGACAAAGAGGTAAACAAGATGCCAAGTTACTTGGAAGAAAAGATGGAGAATTAAGAGAATCAAGGGTCTAAATTTGTTTGCCAATCTTGCATGTTGTTTTCTTCCATGTATGTAAATACAGCCCAATTGGCTTTGTTTTGGGGTTCTGGGTTTTTTTTTCCTTGCCTAGTTCAGGACTGGCAGTATTTGCTAGAGGTTTATTAATCTGTCGCTACCTGACTAGGTATTTAAAATATACAATTTTTGTGGTATCTATTTTAGAGTAGTGGCTACCTTCATCCTTTATGCCTAGCAGGCCAGATGGGTAGTGCCCTGGCTGTCCATGGGCCAGATCCGGCTAGTCATCTCGATCTGGCACAATGCAGTGGCAGCTGGGTCCTATCTGGGCACTCGGGACAGGGGGCCTCCTGGCTCCAACCTGGCCCCATGGGGGGAGGACATGACCCAGCCCTGAGAGGAGAGGGGGCATGGCCCAGGTCTATCCAGCTTGGGGGCAGGGCATGGCCTGGTTTCATCCAGCCATGGAGGTTGAGGGAGGAGGCCCACAACCTGCTGCGCAGGGCTCAGGTTTAGAGAATTTGGCAGCAGGGGAGAGTAACCATATTGATTGCCACCATTCCCCCAGATACTGATGGCTGGATCATTATGGCTCCACTGGTGGTGGCAATTCAGGATTCATAACACAGGAAACTAATCTGAGAATATCAGAGACAAGAGACTGCTTGTCCCACACTGCAGTGCGTTAGAAACTGGAGCTGAACAAGCATCTTTTTAATCTTTTTATTTGCGGATGTTAGTACCCTGTTTTCAATAAAATTGTACTCTTTATTACCAAAGCAACATAACCTTGGCTTTTTTTCATGTGCTTTCAAAGGGAACTGTAATGAATAAGATTTTCAGTGAATTAAACTGATGTTTAGGAATATAAGTTCTTTTTTTCAAATGGAAAGATCATTCAGGAATTTCTCCTTGACTTTCAGGGAGCCTCAGGCTATTTATAAATTGAATTTGGGCTCTTTCAGAAGCCTTGGCCAGTAATCAAACTACCTTGTCAACAGATACATGGATACATGCATATGTACATGCATATGTTCTTTATTTAGCTTTGTAATCTTATCCCAAAAAGAAAAATCTTCCCCTCTCCCAATAAATAATTTTGAAGAGTGTGCAAATATAGCCAATGTTAGAAACATTGAATTACAACAAAGAACTATGACATATCTCTGCTGTCTTGCTTATATTGGAGTATATCATATACTCTGAACCAGTTCTCCAACATTTCCTTGGCTGTCGCTTTGTGGATTGAAGTATCTTGCAAGATACTTAACTAGAACTGATATCAGCCAAGTACTTACTGTCTTCAGGCATTTCAGCCCTTGTAAGCTCAAGACTCTCTGCACTGATCATACCCTGCCTCAGCTGCGCAACATTGGCCTCCTTGTTCATAGGGAATGGAAATGTACTCCAGCAAACGGCATTCTTCTGATTCTGATAGGGTTTATGAAAGTGTGATAATGCTGCATTTTTTTCAACACGAGCTAAGCTGTTTGTGCCCTTCATCTTACTGCAGTAAATGTCTTCTATTATAATTGCACAAAAAAATTAAACGATCTTGTTACCCAACTCTTAACATCAGTGCTTAGAGGACTAAATATTAAGTGGTATAGTTTAGCTCCACCCAAGGTACTGAAATGCAGCTTTTAGAATAGTTCTGTTAATGCTGATTCCTTTTTTTTTTTTTTTCATTTGCCAGCAGCAAGCAAAAGGTAAACAAGAAATGATTTGGTTCCGCATTGCTTAGCTCCTCGGATTTTACAAATTCTTCTGCCCACTATTCAGAAAAGCAAATACAAGTTACTGCAAAATGATCCTGTGGTTAATTTCCATTTGAAGATGACTCCTTTAATTTACCCATCTTGTGCAGTAACTATTATATTTTTATTCCCGTTTTTTACATGTCTAACAACTATTGAGAAATAGCCTATGAATTTCACTTCATCAACCTCTTGGATACAAAAAATCATGGACTAAATATAGACGTCAGCGTTATGAGACATTATAACCTGCCTGACATCTGACTCCCCAGGTACCTCTTCACTTTTTACTACATTCATATTCTCCCTCCTCCCCTTCCCCCCCTCCCCCCCCAATTTAAATCTTCACTAACTGGCTTTCCTGCATGCATAACAGCCTCTGGCTTCTTTACTATTCATTCTATCCAGGAAGAGCACACACCAACTGCAGATGCTTCCTCAGCCTAGCAAAGGGTTTTTAAACCTGAAAGCTTGCTAAGCAAAATATTTCCAACTATTTAGTTGGTCTATTAAAAGATATCAGATTTACCCAAAGAACCTTGTCTGCCTAACAATTATTGGGAAATTGAGTTCCTTTATTTACAGTTTTTACCGTGGTTCTAACATAGAGCCTAGAAGGACAACATATTCCTACTGGCATAAGAAAAGAGGACAGAGATGGAAGACCCTCCAGCGAGAGAACTTCTTATACGCTGGACTAGAAAGAAAGAGGAGTAAAACTCTGCCAGTTTTATTGCTGAAAGTGGTCATCTTCCCTCATCTCAGTGCAAAGAAGCTATTACCTGCTGGTGCATCAGTAGTAACGAAGTGCTGTGTGCAGCTACTCTGCAGTTGCTGCATGTTTGTCTACAGTGGATGATGGTATAATTTGCATTGATGTAAAAAAAAAAAAAACCCTCCAAAATTACACTGGTTTAAAAATGCCTGTCCAGGGCCATAGTTCAATAACGTATTGGAGAAAGGACCATACCAGAACTTAAGTATTCTAGACTGCATTCTAGCCTGGGACTTTGCATTGTAAACTGATACGAACAATAATAAACCTTTGCCCATTATTCCTGTCTTGGGGCGCTACTTTTCTATATAAGCAAGTAGTTATTGCAGTGTAAATATGAACTTACAATAGTAGAGCTTATTTGTGTGGTGTTTGCCATCTCTGCTTTCCAGTGACTCTAAGCAATACATGATAGTAGCAGTGTTTTGTAAGGATTTGCAGCAATAAGATAAAAAACATTTCCACACAAAAGTGAGCTTGTGTTGGTAACTACATTCTGCTGCTCTTTTTATTTTTTTTCGGAATCATCAGAAGATTAGCTCGCTGAATTTTTTTATCATTCATTTAAGTTTTGAAGTTGATAACATTGTTCCCTATGGTGTTATCCTTCTCTATAATCAGGGTAACCCTTTTTCTGAAAGCTTCCTTATAACTTCCATTATCCTCTTTTCTCTGTGGAATATGGAACATAGGCTGGAAGAAAATCATTTCGGCAGTTATTTGCACCACAGGCTTCTGGTGGTGTTTGCTATTTTCTTCTCTAAGTGCTTCCGATTCCTCATGGGGAAACTGAAAGCATTGCATTCCGAATAAGAGCTGCTTATGTATAATTTAAGTGTTCTGTTTCTTTTTAGTCACTTACATTACTAATATTTAAAAATGTTAGTTTTGTTCAGTTTTGTCTGCTCCTACTGCTCACTTTCTAAATGAGCTCAAATGAGGGCTTTTGAGTTCCAAAAGGGATTAATTTATCCCATAGTGCCCAACTATTCAGTTAAGCAAAACTGTCGTGGTCAAACTCAAACCTTAGTGAAAGCAGGCATAATTCCAGCTATTGTCTTTAATGGTGCAACTGTTAACAGACCCCCTAACAAAATCTGGCTTCTTTGTTCTTTATTGAAAAGTTCACCTGATTAAGAATTACGGAAGTGAGCTATAACCCTCTAGGTTGTGCAGCCACAAATATAACAATGACTTCAGACTGCCATAGGAGCTGATAAAAAACCTAGGGCATGTACAGACATTGTCCAGTTAGACCAATCTAAATGTATAGATCAATCTAAACCTGTAACTGTACAGAAGTTCAGTGCACATAATGACACAAGTGGTCTAAGATGCACCTGGTGTGAGGTATACTCAATTCAGAGCTTTGTAGGTAAGAAGGATACATCAAACGTGTATACTGTTCCCATATCAATTCAAATTAAATTACTGTCCTCTGGCATCTGAGCCTGCTTTGCAGCCCCTTCCCCCACAGGGTGTCATGTTAGTGCTTGGCCCACACTTAGCTGCTCCAGCCGAGCATCCATTAGGTCCCACCCCCAGGCTCTCCCAGCACTGAGCAAACACAGCCCCTCTTCTCAGCTTTTGTCCCTTGCTTCCAACCAGGAGCAGAGGGGAAAGGGAGGTGTCTGTGTCCCCTGTGTGAACCCTGGGATGCAGGCATCTGAGTCCCTGGGCTGTGCTTCCACACCCCTGCATCACAAAGCATCCCATAATGTACATGCAGACCCCAACACTGAGACCAGGAAAACCCACTCCCTCAGGCACAGGCCCATGGACCCTGACCCTGGGACCTGTGCAGCACATCTCAGAGGCAGTGACCCAGACTCCAGCATAGACACCCCCACGCTGCTCTCAAGCAAGAGCTAGTGCAGGCAGCTCATCTCTGGTGAGTCAGGGCCAGATTATTGGGACTGGGCCTGCACAGAGGTGACTCTGTGACCTCCATGGTTCAGCCACTGCCAGCAGGTACATGGGCCATGTCACCTGGGGTGCTGCAAGTGTTTTTTTGGCCCACAACTACAGGGTCCCAGAGTACTAGGGCTAGGGAAGGCAGGAGGGAGGGGAGTATTACTGACCATCCAAACTGGGACAAGCAGGCAGATGCCCCTGGAAACTTCAGGAGCAGGTGGGGCTTGTCCAGCTGCCTCAGTGTTGCAGGTAGAGGACACTGGAAATTTCCAAGCTGAGGCAAGGGACATTGCCAAAATCACAGGGCAGCAGAGCCCTAGTCACTCTGGAGCAGGGGCTGCAGCCAGCTGAAATGAGAGGGAGAACCACACACCAGGACCCAAACCTATATGCACCCACCGTTCCTTCCATCCATCCACCTCCTTGCAGCTAGACCCTCGCCCACCCACGGACACGGAGATCCCATGGGCATCATCATGGACCATAGAAGAACCAGTCCTATCCTCCAGTACCCAACTCTGGATGCACAAATTAGGCAACAGAGAGTTGAGGAATCTTGTCACCATCTGGGAAAAGGAGAAGACCCAGTTCCGCAAAGGACACTGCAACAGGGATGTGTGCAAGTGCATTGTCCAGCAGATGCAAACACAGGGCCAAAACAGGAACTGGGTGCGGTGCCAAGCCAAGACTAAATGGATGAAGATCCAGTATATAACATGCATAATGCCAATTTAAAGTCTGGGACCAAGAGGCAGGCAGTGCCCTTCTACAAGCTGCTGTCCCACTTCTTCACCACAGACAGAGCCATTGCCACCCTGCACATGTACAGCATCACTGGGGAGGGAGGAGGAGTTGCCAACAAGAACCCCACAGGAAGACACAGGAAGACGCTGGGATGGCAGAACAACTAGAAGCAGGCCCCCAGGGGCCATGGGCCCATGTTCTGCTGATGGCAACAGCCCCCAAGGACTCCAGCCCAATGGTCCTGTTTGCCAGATCATTACAGGACCTGGAAGTACAGTGGTGTTGTATCTGCAGCTGGACCTGAGCTCCCTTGACATGTTCTTGAGCATTGCTGAGAGCATGGAGAAGGAGGAAAGCTTCAATACCAAACAAATCGAGACCCAGGACGTGGAGCCTGAGCTTATGCCCTCCACCTTGTGGGAGCCCCACCCCTGGTCCTTGACCCTGCAGACACAGCTACCATAGGTGTTCTGCTCCCCCTTCTCCAACACCTCCTCACTGCCCTGTTTCCAGATGCACAGAGCCCCCCCAGCCCCTCAACTACCAATGCAGCAGCATGACCCACAGCCAGCCCTCCCCCCAGTTCTGGTGACGAGTCTGGCAGTTATTGAGGATGCCCTGCTGCTCGGGATAGTATGGCTCTACCATGCTCCACATGGCCATGACAGAGACCCAGGTACTGAGGGAAATATGAAGCCTCTGCAGAGAAGGGGAGCAGTCAGGTTGTGCCCACAGACAGTGGGGCAGGCAAGTAGCAGCACAATAATGTTCTTCCAGCCTTAAGCCCTCTGTTCAAGCTTGTTTTCAGACCCAACCTGCTGGCCTTCCCACCCTGCCCCCTCCCAGCCCCTGGAGGGCTAGTGGCCACTACAGGGTACCCCCATGGTCACATCGCTTCTCACAGATCATTGTACCTGAGAAGTCCAGAAAGGCAAGGGATGGTGCATGAATGGACAGGTGTTGGGGGGCTGGTGAATCACCCTGCCCTGCTTGAGAGGCTTCTGTCTTTCAGCACTAGGCAGACCAATCACTCCCCTTCCATCCCTCCTTCCTGGACCACAGCTGAGGCACCAGGCCACCAGGCTGGTAGGCATGCAAGAGTGCCCCCGTGCCTACAGGCCTCAGCCAGTGCAGGCTGCCTGTGCATCCTCCAACCCCCAAAAGGGCAAACATGTATACTGTTCACTCCCCATGTAAACTAGGTCTTAAAGAAAACTATGTAACCTATGAATTCCTCCCCCAGCTTTTTGAACATCTGTGCATGGCCCTAGTGTCATGCTGAATAAACAGAATGCTTTTCAAAGGTTTTAAGGAAGTGACTATTCAGCTTTGGAAATTTCTATTCTCTCCTCTCTTGGCACTGAAAGTGCTTTCATTAGCATGTGCCTGATATTTTGTGATCATAGGAGACAAGTTTTCAAGGGGCTGATTTTATTTTTTAATCCTCAGAGTGATATAGGATGGTTACCCCCTGCTTTTCCTATTTTTTCTATATATTTTCATTTTGCCATATTTTTCATTTGTAATTGGAGTCTAAATTATTCTAGTGATTCTTCAGGTTCTGGTGCAAAAAGGGGCCATAAACCAGTGGAAAGGAATGGCCTGGGAGACGTTGTTAATTCTTGGGCTGTCTCTACTGACACCACAGCAGCCCTGAATGAGTGGATCCATTTTAAAATAGACTGGGACCATGGAAGCACTTCATGAATGGGCTAGATGAGGAAAGTGGCTGGGGGTGGAACTGGATGTTCTGCACCCCTGCAAAGTCCCATGGGAACCACTGAGGGGAGCCAACCTTTAGGGGTACTCTTCTAGCCTTAAGCTGGGGAGATAAAAACAGCCTCTTTTCTGTGTCTACAGTGGTGCCTATGCAGGAATTCTGCTGGCTCTTTATTAGATATTACCAGTATGTAAAACTTTTCCATGGACTTTTGACTTGTGGTTTGGGACGAATTCTTTGCCAAGTGCATAGTTGCATGGATTAAAATAGGACAGACTTTGAACTTTGATAAAAATGAAGCACAGAGGGAGAACTTGGATAAAAATGAAGCTTTTTTTTCTTGGAGGATCTGAAAGGTTTTGCTTTCTTTCTCAAGTAGAAAAGTCATGTTTAAACAATGGTTTTAAAACAAAACACAGTAGATTTAATAATTCTGTACCCCATATAAATCCTGGAATTTCTGTTCCTTTTAAATTTGGCTACAGACCTTCTAAATCTACGCAATCACTAAGGTAGCTACATTTTCTCAGAAGGAAGAATGTAATGCTATAAGGCTTCCATGTCTGTTTCTAGCCAGGGGTAGAAACAGCAGTCTGCTCTGTACTAATTCATAACAATGTAACTTACAGTGGCTCCTGGGAGAGATACTAATGGCACCTTGTGATCATTTTTAAAGGGTCTGCGTAGCCCAAAGTTGATGCATACTGCTAAACTCTGAAAAGCAACTTCAACAACAAGAAGAGGGGTGCTATTGGAATGTATGAACATGTACACGAAAAACACTGAGAGCAGGAAGGAGGATAGTGTAGTCAGGAAGGAGGATGGTGGATCCCTGTATTCAGTCCCTTGAATCCATCGGGTCAAGAGTTCCTGCCATTATCACTACTATAAAATGCATTAGAGCATCCCACTGGAAAATCAGAATCCTCCCAGCTAAGGGTTAATAGTGTTTTCAAGGTTGGCTGCTCTGTGCCATGTCTTCTGGAGATTATTATTTCTGTAAACATATTCCTACTTCAGTGATTTTATTATCAGCTTCGGTTTGCAAAACAATTTTGGCACTTGACTGTACGAATTTATAATCTCTCTATTACTTCTGTGTCTAGACTATAACACTTTTACCATCGACACAAATTTGGTAGTGCTGTCCAAGAAGTTTTATTGGCTGCTTTTCCTTTCCCAGACAGTAGTCATTTGTTTTATTAGAAACATTAACACCCAATTTGCAATGTCTCCTGGGCATTTACAGAGGCTTGCTTAAAATCTAATAAGAACTGTATGTAATATTGTCTGAAGTTGTATGTAGGATCTTTATTTTTATAGCATATGTATGTCATACCACACAGATTAAAGCAGGCTACCTGCTTTTGCATCTGTGCAACATATTTTCTTGATTTTGATTCAAAATCCTTTTTTCTGTAACTATGGACTTGCATGTACCTCATCTAATTGATGAGCAATGCAAAATATCCTTGAAAGTGACTTGAACATTGTAAAGCCCAACACACATACCAAGATTTGAATGGTGTGTTAATTGGTACTGAGAATCAAGGTGGAGTTCATAAGGAACTGGTCTGAGGACTGATCTAATATTTTCATTAACAATAAGAAGTAGAAATGTTCTAATGAAATCCCATGATGCCAGGGATTAGAAGGCAACATCGACATGGAGGAAGATCAGTATGCTGTGGATAACCTTTAAGACCAGCATAATTGAAATAGGATGAAATTTAGTAGTACAAACTGCAAGGTCTGTAGTTGGGAGTCTGATAACAAAAACTTCTGCTCTTTCATTTGGAAATGAGGGAAGACAAACTTAGCCATCTTATTCAAAGGATGTCTATTAACCTCTAAGATAATGCAGCCATGAAAAAGGTACATACAATTCTAAAAAAGCAGTGTCAGTGCTGCCTTTTTGCAGGGGGTGCACCGCCAAGCTCAAGGGGTGCATGTGCACCTGCGTGCACTCCTTACACATTGCCAATGATTATTGTCATTATACAAAGTACTGATGAGATCCCCTCTGGAATATTGTACACAATTCTGGTCACCTGTATACAAGAAAGATTGTTTGAGATTGAATAGGTGCAGAGACAGGCTTCCAGGATAATAATTCAAAAGGAGAGCTTATCTTACAAGAGGAAACTGAAAGAGCTTAGGTTGTTTAGTCCAGCAGCTCTCAACCTTTTTCATCTTACGTCCCACCAGCCATTTTGTCCAAAAATCCTGGTCCCTCCATTATAAAAGCAAAACCCCACTTTTGCACTGTTCGAGATACCTGTTCATTCATCTATTTGAAGTGCAAACAACTTTGATTTTTTTCAACCGGGCAATCAATTGAAGTCCCACCTATGCAATCTTTGCATTCCACCAGTGAGATGCATCCCACTGGTTGAGAAACACTGGGTCTAGCAAAAGGGAAGCTGGGAGAAGATATGATTACTCTTCATGAAATCAAGGCAGGGAGAAGAACTATTAAGCTACAGAACAAGTACATATATTAACTGGCTAGAAATTAGGAGCTTTCAAACTATCAGTAAACTTCTGGAGGACTGTTACAGTAGGAATAGTGGGGGCAAGAAATGCAATTAGATTTAAGGTGGAATTTGATCTCTTAATGATCAGGATTATAGGACATTGTTTCCTGCAATAGCAGAAGACTGGACACAGTGACCCAGAAGGTTGTATACAGTTCTGTTTCCACTCAGGGCCAAATTCTGTCCTGGCTTTCAGCCTATTCATCCCTATTGAAATCCAATGGTATTGCAGCAGAAGTTTGTGCAGAACTTGGCCCTTTGTAGTTTTCCCTATTTTATGTATTAGATCACTGCTGTACAACGTTGATGTCATGAAAATACAATGTGTAGCCTCACTCTGCAATCCTGTTTTGCCTGGTTTGACTAGCAGATTCATTTCCAAGCTTTTAGGGCTTATAATTCTCTTAATGTTGTTCCGTGCTTCTCAATGTCTAACTTTTTCCGTTTTGGAAGCACAGAATGTAAAAGCTATAATGCTTTCAATGGAATCATCAAAGTGATTTGAGCTGTATGAGCATGATTAAAGCATTAGATAAGGAGTCATAGTTACTGCAAATTAAATTCTTGCCAAGTTCTGCTTTTGTTTCTGCCATAAATTGTATATTACAGCAGTGAATTTCAAAGATCCTGGAGCTGGGCATTAAAATATTTGCATGTGAAAATAAAAGCTGATAATGTTCTAGTCAGTAATGCAAACACCCACTTTGACTTGAACAAAGAAATTGCTTTATCTGCTAGGATTAAGAAGACTATCTCATGGTACTGACAATACAGTTAAAAACTTTTTACTTCTAATTTACCAGGTTGAGTCCAATCCAAGACACTGGCAACCAGAACTGCTACTATTTGCAAGCCTGGATGAATTAATTGAAATTTAGTCCTGCCCTCATGAGCAGGTATGTAGCTAACAAAACAACCATCCCAACTGACACTATTTGATGTATTTGTTGACAATGTGAATGAAGAGGTGAAAGATTACAAGGACATGAAATCTGAACTGTAAATTCTCCCTCCATTCAGAAAGGGATGGCCCAGAGGTTTGCATGGACGTATGGGACTTGGGAGACTGAGTTTGTTCCATGCTTGTCAGAAGCTTCCTGTGAGACCTTGGTCAAACAACATAGGACTTATGTGCACAGACTGTCAGGAAAGTTAAGATAAATTAATTAAAGCTGAGAAGTTAATGAGCGCAAGTAAAACACGTCAAACCCATGTAGACACACACATTCAAAAGGAAGGTGATCTAAGGTCACTGTTCCAGTGAGAATTAACCTACCATAAAATAAGATCCCTTTGCTTCTGAATGAGAATGTTTTCAAAGAGATTTAATGCACTTTAATTTATCTTATTTCTGCTGTGTATCCCCTTATAGACAAGCTGTTAATATCTCTTAATCCCCTTAGTACTGGGTGCCAGATCAATATGTAAGTGAAGTACATCAATTAAGGCAACCTAGATTAAGTGGGGAGCGATTTAAGACTTCCGTGTGGGTAATTTTCACTATTTCAGTCTTCAACTAGAAGCCTTCAATCATAAGCGATAGGCATACTCTAAGGACATAGGCAGACAAGGTTCTTTGGGTAAATGTGGTATCTTTTATTAGACCAACTAAATAGTTGGAAAAATTGTTCTTTGCAAGCTTTCAGGTACAAACACCCTTCTTTCTGGCACAGGGAGAGTTTGTTGCTGCTTTGTGTGCTGTCCTGGGTGGAGAGCACACAAAGCAACAACAAATTCTCCTTGTGCCCGAAGAAGGGTGTTTGTATCCAAAAGCTTGCAAAGAACAATTTTTCCAACTATTTAGTTGGTCTAATAAAAGATACCACATTTACCCAAAGAACCTTGTCTGCCTATGTCCTTAGACCAACATGACTACAACCAAAAACCCTAAAAGAAAATTAGTCTTTGTAGTCAGGAACTAAGGCACAGAGAGAGTATGTGACTTGGTCAGAATCAAACAGGGAGTCTGTGAAAGAATCTAGAATTGAACCCCTGTCCTCTGAGTCCCAATCCATGACCATTTTTACTATAATTCCTATTCTGAGTCTCTCTAGTGGGTTATTTTAAGAGTAGCTTTCAGGGATTAAGAGCGTTTATATAGCAAGACTAAATTCACTGGATTCTGAACTATATCAAAGTACTAGGCTCAGTCCTCATAATTTTTTTTCCTATTGAACTGGTATAACATGACTGTCCTAGGAATATCTTTGTAAGAAGCACCAGCTGGGCTGCTGAACATGCCAGATATATCCTGAACATTCCATTATATTCAACAAAAAGTTGAAGACATGATGGCAATACAGCAGGGAGGAGGATTTTATAAGCTACACATCATTAATTAATTGTAGTTGTGCACAAAGGAGCAGGGTTTGCTTTCCATTGGTTTCTGTGTTGCAAGGGACAGGTTAGTTCTGTATGTATAACTTCAGTGCGCTGTAACATATGCTCATTTCTGCTTCAATGGTCTGTCAAAAAGAGAAGGTAATTTTGAAACGACAGTTTAAATGCTTCAGTGCTCTGAATGTAAGCATTGTTCTATACACAGAGCCAAATTCATATTCACTGAGATTATCTACTGCAGTATCCAACTTCCTGCTCACAGGGTTGGTCTGCAGACTGGATCCCACACAGGCTGCAGTGACCCTGCATGCTGGCACCATATACACTGCACAGGGCCTTGCTATCCAGCCCATGGGGTTCCTCATAGGTCTGGAAATTTGGCAGCAGGGGAATGACAACTCTCCTGACACTCCCCTGCCACCAAATTTCCAGGCCACAGGGGAGCCCTCTGGGCTGAATCTGGCCCTGCAGGCCAGAGGCAGAACACCATTGCTCTACTGTGATCTTTCCCAATAAATTACCTTGACTTCCAAGGCCTACTTTTGGATGAGGTGATAAATCCTCAAATTGGCAGTAGGGGATTTGACTCAGACAAACAGAGAAAGTAAAGATGGGGACCAGGAATATGCCATGAAGTAGCAGCAAGGCAAAATAATATAGAGCTAAACCAAAGGAGTGAAACTAGATAATCATTCTTCTCCCTATGTAAAGCCACAAGAAATAGTGGGCTCTGGCTGTCACCACTCTGAACTGTTCTGTATGATCTTTTGCAGGGCATCCAAATGTTGTGACAGAGACTGTGCTGGCAACATGCCAGAAGCTTGAGGTTGACACCTAATTTGCATGTACACTTATTTAATGTTTAATAAATTAATTCACCCCGCTGGTGCTTCTATCTGTCTAGGTAGGTATAGACAGATGGATAATTCCTTGTGGGTGAGTTCACTGGCAATAGAAACCATAAGTTGATTAAGTTGTCACCATGCAGTTACAAGGGGGGAGAGTAGCAGCAAACTGCATTTTTGGATTCTGCAAATGACATAAGGCCCTCAGGACAGTCTGAGCCACAGATCTTTTGGATCGCAGCCCTAGAAGTTAATCAACATGAAGGAAGCTGCTACAGAACAGTCACTTATTCAGCAGTCTTTCAAGAAGGAAATTTCAGTGCTTTCATCAGATTACTGCAGAATCTGACGTCAAGCACACAATAAAGAAGACTACAGTAAGAGAGGAAAGGCTATGGAGAATTAGGGTTTGATTCTGATCACTCAGTGGGGAATATCAGAAGTAGTTATCTCCTCTGAAGTCATGAAACTACAAAATATGACATCCACCCATGGGTACTCACCATACCTGAGAGAGTCTCTGTACTAAGTACGTCAAAAAACCTGAGGCAGAATTGATTCGATCTATGCAGCTTTCTCTAATCTGCATAGATTGGACTGTTAATGATAGAATATGCATTCGGTCATCAGTTGGCCAAGCCAGGCAGATGCCTACAGTGGCCAAGGTTGGAAGGCAGGGGATGCTCACGCGTACCTCCCAGTTCTGCCAGCTACAAACCCCCTGCCACACCACCTTGCCAGCCCCCAGCCTGTCAGCTGCAGGGAGGGGTGGGAGGGATGGACTCCTGCTCTGGCCTCTCAGTTGGAGTCTGCACAGTAGGTGTGGAGGAAAGCCCTCAAGGTGAGGGATTTCCCTCCCACAACATGAATCCATCAGGCTGTGAATGTCCTGGTCTCCTCCCTCACAAGCCCCCCCCCCCCCCCAAGTCAGCCACAGAAGGGTCGAGCTGTGGGGGAATGGACTCAGGCTCTGTCCCCCTAGTTGGAGTCTGGAGTCTGCACAGTGCGTGGGGAGGGGAAAAGCCCAAAGAGGGCAGACACAGTCAAATGGGTCACTGGTTGGCCAGAGGGCCGCACCCAGAGAGTGGTGATGGACAGGTCTTATTCGACCTGGAGGGATGTGGGCAGCGGGGTCCCCCAGGGCTTGGTCCTCGGGCCTGCACTGTTCAACATCTTCATCAGCAACTTGGACAAAGGGGTAAAATGCACCCTGTTCAAATTTGCAGGTGACACTAAGATGTGGGGAGAAGTGGGCATGCTAGAAGGGAGGAATAGGCTGCAATCGGACCTAGACAGGTTACAGGGGTGGGTGGATAAGAACAGGATGGGTTTCAACACTGACAAGTGCAGGGTACTGCACCTGGGGAGGAAGAACCAGCAGTAGACTTACACACTGGGGAACTCCCTTCTCATCAGTGCAGAGGCAGAGAAGGATCTTAGAGTCATTATTGAGGCCAATATGAACATGGGCCGAAAGTGTAGGGATGCGGTCAGGAAGGACAACCACATCTTGTCATGCATCCACAGATGCATCTCAAGCAGGTCCAAGGAGGTGATCCTCACCCTCTATGCAACACTGGTCAGGCCGCAGTTGGAGTACTGCATCCAGTTCTGGGCGCCGCACTTCAGGAGGGTTGTGGACAGCATTGAGAGGGTCCAGAGGAGGGCCACTAGCATGATCAGGGGTCAGCAGGGCAGGCCCTATGAGGAGAGGCTAAGGGACTGTTCAGCCTCCACAAGAGAAGGCTGAGGTGGGATCTAGTGGCCTGTTACAAACTAGTCAGACCAGCAGGCACCGGGGAAGTCCCTGTTCCCCCAAGCACTACCAGGAGTGACTAGAAATAACGGTCACAAGCTGGCAGAGGGTAGATTCAGACTAGACATCAGGAGGTGCTACTTCACTGTCAGGGTGACTAGGATCTGGAACCAACTTCCAAGAGAAGTGATGCTGGCTCCTACCCTGGGGGTCTTTAAAAGGAGGCTGGATAAACACCTGGCCAGGGTCATTTGACCCCAGTACTCTTTCCTGCCATGACAGGGGGTCGGAGTTGATGATCTGCTCAGGTCCCTTCCGACCCTACCAACTATGAAACTATGAATTTGTGTCTCCAGAGAAATTTCTTTGCTAAACATTAGCATTTGTTTAGTGATCATATCGGGATGATCCCAACTTCCAGAGTTGGGAAAAAAACTTGGGGGCCAGGGCTGTTTCTACTGAGCTCCTCCCGGGAGGGCGCCCAGAGCCAGCAAGGCGGAGAGGGCAGAGGGAGGGGCAGCTGAGGAAAAGCGAGAACCGGACAGAGGCGCGAGTGGGTGAGCAGCGGCAGCCCCATTCAAGCCCTGAGCAAGAAAGGAGGTGCCCAGAGGTGACACAGAGGAAGCCCCAGGGCGTGGGCAGCTGTTGCGTGGTGCGGAGCCCTCCTGTCCTTGCCCTTGCCCAGCAAAGAGGCATGGAGGCAGCCAGGTGGTATCATGGGCAGGTCCGCCTCCAGCCCACTGGACGAAAGCAAGTACAGGAAGGGATTGGTATCTTCAAACATTCAGCCTATTTTATTTAAGTTTTATAAATATTTGATTTATTTAATAAATATAAAAGGTAAAATCTATCTGTCTGCTTTTATTTGAAATTCATATGTCATTCTTGATGGACAGTTTGCTAGTGTGTAATATCTGTCCCTGGCCTGGGTGGCAAAGAGCTCCCAGAGCAGGTCTAATCTACTCCCATTACCCAAATAAGAGTCTTTCAATCTTTGCCGTATTATGTGCAGTATATCACTCAGTGTCTCACTCAAGGACTAGGCAAAGCATGAGGGTCTCTGAATCCAACTGAGCTATCAGACCTTTACTGATGGTCTTATAACCTTCACAGTCTTGCAGCCCACCTGAGATCTGCCTGTTTTCCAAGAAAATCTTATTTTCAGATTTGCACACAGAGCCACATTTTGTTGCCTATCACCTATTTAACAGAGAGCAGCATCTAACCTATTATTTTTGCTTAGCATAGCAGGCTATCCCACATAAGTGAAATGATTAAAATGCTGAATTCTTCCTGTTCAACCCTCTCTCAGATAAATTTAACTACAAATTAGTCCTGAGGAAAAATGTACTTATACTTTAGTTTATTAAACTGGTTAGGTTATGAGTGTCTGTATAGTCTCTGATTTTATAAACCTGGGTATGTGTTCATTTGCAGGTGATACTTAGTTGTGTCTTCCTGTAGAATCACATCAATGCTTATTGCCATCCCTCTGTAAAACAGCTGGGAAATTTATGGTGCATTTACTTACATAAATAGATTAGTCTGGTCCATTAATTTTGTAATTTAATCTCTAAGCAATCTAATCTGTTTTTAGAATCACGGAAATGTAGGGTTGGAAAGGACCTCAATGGGTCATCTAGTTCATCCCCTTTCACTGAGGTAAAACATCTATGGCAGATGTTTATCTAACCTGTTCTTAGAAACCTTCCACATGGGTGATTTCATATCTCTAGGTAATCTGTTCCAAGTCTTAACTATCTTTATCATTAGAAAGGAGGTTTTTTTTAATGCATCTTTCTCACTGCTTGTCCTAGTCCTAGTGGACATGATGAAAAATTGATCGTCGTCCTCTTTTAATTACCTTTAACATATTGAAATTCCTTATAGGCCATGTCTGTAAACCTCTTATCATTCCTGTCACTTTTTCTGAACTCTCTCCATTTGTCTATATATTAGTGTGATTCCCAGAACTGGACACAGTATTCTGGCTGAGCTTTGCCAGTGCTGTGTACAATTAAACTTGTCCCTCTGGGTCCTGCTGTATTGCTTTTCCAACAGATATCCAGGTCAGTAAAGACTTTTATTATCATAGATCCTGCCTTTTGGATGCTTCTATTAGTGGCTCAGAAAAAGTTCAACCTCCTAATTAGGTTGTGTATTTTAGATCCTACCGTGAAATCATCCTTGTTCCTTTTCCTCTTTTATCTTCACCAATACATGTTCAGCAAGTCTGCATCTCACCTCTTCTTGATATTGGGTAAAGTATATGCATCCTTGATATAATATGCAACAACTTGACCCTTTTTCCCCCTACATGTACAAGAACACTCCTATACAAGCTTTGCCCTTTGTGCTGTGCATTATGATTAAGTCAGTTTCAGTTGCATACTAAGACTTCAGTTTCTTCCTATGTATTCCCCATGCTTCTGTCATTTGTGTATAGACATCTCAGGTTCTCAGAGGTGTGGCAAGTTGGTCTGCTACGAAGACAAATCTTGTGATAACCGATTTCTGTTCCACTCTCCTGCTTCTCCTCCAAGTTTTTTGGCTCATGGACCTCTTCAGAACCTTCAAATCAAACTCTCCTCACTTACTGGCAAGTGTGTGCTCTTCCTTTTGTGTGTTCCCATCTCTTCCCAGCAGTCCTTCTTCAGTGAACACTATCCCACGATTGAAGAAGCCCAAGCAATGCATTCATGTCTAAGATTTGTCTGCCCTTACCAGGGTCCTAACTTTCAACTGTGAGGTTTGATAAGACTACTACCTGTGCACCTCTGACTTGTGCTTATTTGTTTCTTTAGCTGTGTCGACCTTCAGCATGCCACATGGCTCCACATGAGCTGCTTCCTAAACCAGAAGCAGCATACCTATAGTCATAGAGGCAATCTAATGAGTGTGGGTCAAGCTAATTGGCATTATTACACATAAGTGTCATCCCTCAAAAGCTCCAGAGGGAGGTAGCTGTCATTTTAGAAGATAGCTTGAGGGGACCACTGGTGGGGATGGTAATGTCACAAACCCTACCCATAACTTTCTGTTCTCAAGTGATTAGATTAGGAAGCTTTATCAAAGAGATTGCTTTTGCAGCATGCTCTGTATCTTAGATCTGGTTGAATTCCATCTATTCGGAAACTCTTCCATCTAGTGTGCTGGCTCCCAGTTTACTTGGCCCACTGCGTCTTAAGCCTCCCTGACTCTTAGTGGGAGCGTCTACATGTGACGCTACGTCACTGTAGTAATGCACTATGGCAATATAGCATCGGTGGGCAATAGCCATAGCAGCTACGTCACTGTAGCAACGCACTCCCTTGGTATAACCGTGCACCACTGGCACGGTGCAGTACGGGCTGTTACTGCACTGTCATTTAGTACTTCCAAAAGGAAGTACTAAATGACAGGAAGTACTAAATGAAGCACTAAATAACAGTGCAGTAACAACAGCGCTATAGGGGCATGTGTAGATGCACCCAGTAAACTTCAGAACTGTTTCCTTCCTGGGCCTCTCTGGCACATTTCCTAGGCTCAGACTCTCAGTGTGATATCTTTTCACAGAAATATAACTCTATAGCCTTATGTAGGTCTTATGTAGGCCCTCAAGATCAGAGCTGAACCAAAGATACCCCAATAGCTTAAACATGCCCTTTCTTTGAATTCCAGATGTGTGGGTGTTCGGGGCTAGTTGAATTCTGCCTGGACAAGTGAGAGCTGAAAGCAGAGAGACATGAACAAGGGTTCCAAAAACATGGTTGCTCTTTATTTGACTGATTAAGAACAATACTATCTGAAAGTCTAAGAAAACAAAAATCTTGAAGGCCATACCTGTAAATCCAGCTGGCTCTTTCCTTGGTAGTCCTCAGAAAGGATGCTCAGGATGTCAGAGCTCTCCCATCATCAGGCTTCTGCAGAAGCTTCTCTTTATCTTGAGCTGTTGAATATAGTAAAAAGAACAAAAATAACCCAGAAGAAAACTGACCCTTTCCTTTACCTTTTGGTTCCATACTGTCATGAGACCTGATCAGTTATAACAACAGATTATAGATCACCTTATTGCAAAGTGATCCCTATCTTGGTAAACCAGAAGCCAACTGATTGATTTTGGCAATTATAGTTCAATGATAGAACTCTTAAGTCAGTGACCCCTACTGTTAGCTCTTTGTCACCAGCCTTAAAGATTTCCTATGAACCTAGGCAATAGGGCAATGGAAAAGGCAGAGGTTGCTACATATGATTGAAATGTGTAGTCTGACACAGACACATAAAGAGAACCCATAATCAATACATGGAGAGTCCCCAGACCAAATTAATCTCCCCAATCTACAGTGGTTCTCATTACCTTTTATAACCCTCCTGAATATTCTTGGCAGTCAAATGTTACAGTTTGTCTTCCCCCCCTATAACCTATTGAAACCTACATAATATAGCATTTGATGCACAGAAATCCAATACATGTGCTCATGCTCTTCACAGCATGTTGGTATTTTGTAGTTCCAGACAATAATTTCCTCATACAATAACCACAAAACATATAACTATAAAGCACAACAGGTGGTGCTATTGGATGACTCTAGACTTCAGCACATTAGAATTACTGATTCATAGATATGCCTGAGAGTAATCTCCAATTAAAGCATATAGAAGAGTGAAATCCTCAGCTCTTTTTTCCCCTATTGTTGCCATGCTACAAATTAATGAAGTTTTGGGCCTTAATTAAAGTGAATTCTTCAGAGGGTGTTTTTCCCTCATTGTAGTCCCTATATGTCACTAATTTATAGAGACTATAAATGACTGGTACCATTTGAAGATATTATAAGCATCCTTATGATTCCTTCTTCACACATTGTGGGGGCCTTAAGGGGGCATATTTAAAGAAGTTTTGGGCTACGGTCCAGCACATTGGCAGCCCTTGGGGAGACTGTCATAAGCTAATGAAATGAAATAGATGGACATCTTTCAGGCTGCATCCTCCAGAGCTAACTAATAAAGGGGAAAATCTAAATGTGCCTGGAAGGCAAAGCCACAATTTAAATTAAAAAAAAATAGAACAAACGTAATTATGCAAAGTTCTGTATTTAAAACAAATATACCTATAGAGAATGCACAAAACAACCTCCTCACTCTGTCTTAGGGCTGCTCTTCTTCCTCTGAGAGCCCCCTCACTGTCTTTATTTTAAAACTTCAGCTGTTGAAAGATTAAATTGTAACCCAGTGGGTATATCGACACAAGATGCTTACTGTGGAGTTGCCTAATTAACTCTGCAGTAAAGCATCACCGTCTACATGAGCAGTGCTATTAGGCTGAAGTAAACTAATTAACTCCACCATAGGATAGTATTGCCCAACACAAGTACTATTCTACGACAGAGTTATTTACTGAGCCACAACGCATGTATAGATGGTTACAAGGACTGACAGAGGCACAAAGGTGCTACAGTGCAAGGATGCCTGCTCTCTAGCACTGCACTGAAGCATCCTCTTGATCCTTTGGGCCCCCTGCCAGCCAGGGCTTCGCTGTGCCAGTTCAGTATGCTGCAGTCTCGGGCACATGTGTAAATGCTGTGCCCGAGAGCATTAACTGTGCTGAAGTTTATCAGTGCATGTGTAGATGTGCCCACTGTGGCTCACCATTTATGTGCTTGTTTTTTCTCCTTTATGCATTTCTTCTTATACATTTCTTCTTCTTATATATTATAAATCTGAATATAAGATTTCTTCATATATATATATATATATATATATATATATATATATATATATGAAACACTAGATGGTGGCGTTAAGACTAGATGTCTTTCTAAAAGATGTGTTTTAGTTCTGCAGGGAAGTATTGGAGTCACTACTAAACTACAGTTGCCTAAAAGTCAATAAATGTTTCCTACAGCATGAATTTCAGAGGTCTTGAGTGAAGAACAGCTGCTAATGCAATCGGTGTATGATTACAAGTGCTTATTATCTCTGAAAATCAGGCTGTGCATGTCCAGTTGCTAATGAAATCAGGTACTCATTAACTTTGAAAATCAGGCTATTCATGTCCAGTGTCAAAAAATTGGTAGAAAATGCATAAAGCATTTCTAGTGTTTCTAGTATTATAACTTTTGTTGCAATCAATATCTTCATGAGCATAATACTCCTGCTGGACCATGTTGCCTCTTTGTTGTCTAAAAACAAGCTAACTGATTTAAACTGGTGTCAGCTACAACTTTGTTGATCTACCTTATTAACAGGTGTTGGTATTTTGCTGGGAAACACTGGTTGATCCCAGCTGGTTCACAGTGTTAGGTGATGCTCATAGGTCCACCTGATTAAGAGATGGGAGTGATCCCCCTG
Source organism: Alligator mississippiensis (assembly GCF_030867095.1). NCBI lineage: Eukaryota > Metazoa > Chordata > Crocodylia > Alligatoridae > Alligator > Alligator mississippiensis. Next base: position 126,243,077 of record NC_081825.1, on the reverse strand, counting down.
AGTAGACAATTTAGAAGCAGGAAGTCCTACATAAATAATCAAGCCTAAACTGAAGGTTTCCTGTGTTCAGAGACCTGAAGAAGAATGTCTTGCATTTGAAAGCTTATCTAACTTTATCCCAACTACATAGCTGATCCAATAAAAGATATTGCCCTAAGAAATACTTGCCTCTCATTCCTTTTAATTTAATTTAGAATTAGGATCACTTAAACACATACATTACGATATTTATCATCCTATCCAGCGTCCTATTTCTTAATATAAAATAAAACCTTAATTCAAGATACTGTAATTTATTCTAGCTCAATACTCTGCCAATAACAGTAGTTCCATCTAAAAAGATTATTATAAATAGGAATCTCTAAGCCATTTAGTATGTGACTTCTATTCTATTCTTTTGTATATATTTATTATGCCAAAGTTCTCAGATGTATTAGGATAACAATATCTCAGTTCAATAGCAAGATTAATCTAGCCTGGTAAAAATGTGCAGTTAAGAAGTGTTGAAAGAAGTAAAGGGGTATAGGCTGTAGCTGTGTTGGTCTAAGGACATAGGCAGACAAGGTTCTTTGAGTGAATCTGATATCTTTTATTAGACCAACTTAAATAGTTGGGAGAAAACATTTTGGCAAGCTTTTGGGTTTAAAAACCCTTTGTCAGAAGTCTCTGCAGTTGGTGTGTGCTCTTCCTAGATGGAATGAATAGTAAAGAAGCCAGAGGCTGGGCTGGTATGCATGTGAGACAGGCAGTCAGTGAAGATGTAAATTGAGGAGTCAGTAGGTGAGAGACAGGCAGAGAGGGGGTGTGGAGAAGGGGGATGAATGTAGCATTTGAATAGTGGAGAGGTACCTGGGGAGTTAGATGTCAGGCAGGTTATAATGTGTCATAAATCTAATGTCTATATTTAGTCCATGATTTTTTGTATCCAGGACAGGAGGTTGATGAAGTGAAGTACATAGACCCGTCTCTGAAAGAAGTAAAGCACACTTATATATGCATCATGGTGTTTCCTGTGATCTTACTTCCATATAATCCCTGGGCCCTGTTTCATACAGTGAATGGGCTGTGTTATAGGTGAATCCTCTGCTCTTCTACTTTGCTGTGTACCATTGAACTTTTGTAGTGACTCAAGCAGATGTCTGTTCAGCCTGTGTTATTCAATAGGTAGCATACATTTTGCAAACTAAACTCATAAACATGCTTTTCAACTACAACTGTGAATTGCGGTTTACTTTAGATCAGTGGTTTTCAACCTGTGGTCCGCAGACCTATGGGGGTTTGTAGACTATGTCTAAGGGGTCTGTGAAAGATGACTATGATCAATCAAAAGTATGTGAATACAGTACCCATAGCTTTCACGCCTTAATACACACAGTATCATCCATGTCACGAGTTTTACTTGTCTGCAGCTTGAAATAGTTTCCCCCAAACCGCTATACCTATCTCCTTGAAACTTGACAGGCTTTGTGGCCTCTACAGGGGCTAGTACACCTGCAGTTTTGACCTCGCTGTGGCTTAACACATGCACGTGACATGAGTTTTACTTTCAAGATTTTGGGGTGCAGTTTCCCCAAACCCCTCCACCTATCTCCTTGAAACTTGCCAGCATTCATGCCCTCAGAAGAGGCTAACATTCCTGCAAGTTTCATCCAAATCAGGCCAGAAATGACAATGTTACAGTCTGTTTGTCCTTCCCCATTATAACCTATTGGTGAAACAGCAAAACAGTTTTGCCGTTTCGACCCTGTTTCGATGGAACGGAACAGAACAGCTGTTTGGAATAGAAACAAAATTCAAAACAGAATGCTGTTCCGTCAAAACATAGAAACGCTGGTCGAAACAAAACACTGCCATTTCGCACAGCCCTACTGATTATTCCCCACATTGATTATTGAGGACCCACTGCGTCTCTGGCTCATGAAGCCATATGTCAGCCAGCTGGACTTCATGGAGGAGCACTTCATTTATGGATCAAGTAGCTGTTAGCAGGTTGGGGAATGTACCTAAGGTGCACTGGAGGTCTCTGGGGGATTCACCTTGATTTCAGGCTGAGGAACATTCCCAGCTTAATGACTACTGCTTGCATCCTTCACAACATATGTGAAGGGTGAAGCCATCCTGAAAATTGGCTTTTCTCTGAATGAACCCATGGGTAGGAAACCCCTGGTACTTTGAATGGTGCCTGGGCCAAAGCTGCCTTCCCAGCTGAGTGTCCTGGACAAAGCCACCAATAGACCATTCTGATCAGGGAAACCTTGGCTGACTACTTTCTGGGACAACATTCTGTGGGATGGGAGAAGCATCAGGGGACCTCTGAGTGCTTGTGAACTCTTCATTCACCACCCTGTACCTTTTTAATGTGTTTTTCCAAAACTTCAGTAGACATATTTTGCACTAACTTTTGGGCTTAATGCTCCCTGATGTGTGCAGTATGAAATGGAGGAGGGAGACTGAGGAATGGAGCACCAGGAGATTCATAGGGCACCTTGGGTCCTGTATTGGGAGTTTACGAGGTCTGGCTGAGAGGGGGAAACCAAGGCACAGGCTGCTGGGTGAGTCAGGGTTGTGGGTCAAGTTGAGGCCTGGACAGGAGGTACGAAGTGATACATTTCTTAACTGTGCAAACTTTATTTCTTCCAATAAACTGTGCTAAATATCCTGGGGGTGGTTTTGGGTCCACCCAACTCCCTTATCTACAGGTCTCCCTGCTGGCTGGAAGGGTCCTTGGAGATGCTATGGTGTGGAAGCATGCCCCCCAGTCAGAGCCAGGTGGTTTCAAGGAGCTCAATAGCTGCATCTCTGTGAGCAGATCTGAATCAGCATTACTTGGGAGCTGGATGGGAGAAATAGGACCCCGAACCATCTTCGCATCTCATCATTGAAGTTCAGGTAACTTTTTATAGTACTGCCCACCTAGTGCTGGGGTGCAGGCACGTGAGCGGGTGACCCCCACTGTGAGTCACCCCTGAGCCATGAGCCACCCCAGAGTCCTTAGTCACTCTACCAGTTACCCTTCCCATTGGGGTTGCTGAAATTTTCCAGCCACTGGTACTGAGTTATCCATGTTCACTAGCTCCATGAGGGTCTCATTTGAGCTGTCTAATTGGAGCTGGGGCTGGGGCTGGGTGGTGAACACATCCACTGAGCAGGCATCCACATCCTCCTCCATGGCTGCTTTGATAGCAGGCAGTAAAGAGAGGACTCTCTCATTGTTTTCATTGTCTCTGTTGCATTGCACCAGACCTGGGGGTAAGCAATGCATAATGTGGTGGTAAGCGACACTGTAGTTCACTTTGATGATCCTCAACCACTCCTTGTGGTAGGGGAGCACAGTCCTGGCAATACCTGAGACCTTGCATGGCCAGCATGGGGCTGCCAGCAGTGGCACCAAGGCTCCCCACCTCACTCTACCACGGAGGCCTCAGGGGGAGGGCAGGGAGCCCCAAGCCCACAGCAGGCAACCCGCATCCATCCTCACCCCATGCACTAATCTGTGGAGGCATGTTCCTCCACCCCATAACTCCCGCCCTGGGAGTGCACTTGGTGGCAGGGTGCCAGCCCCCCTGGCGGCCCCTAAATGAGCCACCTGTGGCTCCATCCTGCTCTACCAGCTGGGCCCCACATTCCCACCCCAGTCCTGGGTCCCATGTACCAGCCTGGTTGAGCAGCACCCCTACCCCCAGCCCTGCTCCACTCTCTCCCTCCCCATGGGGGCCTGAAGCTGCCCTCCCCCCATAGGCTTACCTGCAAGGAGCTGTGGGAGCTGTTCTCCAAGCTGCCTGGCTGCCATGTGTACGTGTGCGTGTGCACATGCATGTGGCGCTCCTGCCTGATTGCCCTCCTCCCTCTCCCCCCAACCCCAAGCAGCCCTTTGCAGGCTAGAACTCTGTCATTCCCCACTTTTTTCTCCTTTAAAGGATAAAATCCACATTTTAATGCAGCAAACAAAAAAGCCAAATCCCTGTATAATCAGTCAACACTGTCGAGTGTCTTTGTGACCCCATTTTTTATTATTCCCAAATGGGGTCATGACCCTAAGGGTGGGCACCCCTGCTCTAGAAGAAGCTGAACTTTTAACCAATCCACCTGGTGCCCTACATAGACAGCATGGGCACACGTGGTTGTGCAGATTGAGTAGCAGGAAAGGTATGTTTGAGTTTGAGCAATTGTATTTCAGTGACAGCTGAATGTATCTAGTGAGAGAGTAAGCTGAGTGAAATGATTGGAAGCTGTCTCATTGACATTGAGTGACAGGCCCTTTACCTCAGAGGACTGAATGATGAAAAGTAGAGTAAATGGAGCCTGTCTAACTGCACCTGGGTTCTGTGAGAGTATGTCTGTATGAGATCTTCATCGTTGAGGTTTGTTACTGTGTGGGTGACTGTGTTGGTGAGGTGTTGGTGTGATGTGGTGTGTTCATGTGAGGTGCTTGTGCTTGTTAGCCTGAATAGTGTGTTGGTGAGATCCTTGTGTGCTTTGTGTCAGCAATAGTAGACAGTAAATTAGAGTGAAACTTGCAGCTCTGCTTCATGGAGAGCTAGAGTAGCAGCTTGCTCCAGCCTGTCTCCCCTGACCTCCTTGCTTTGCTATTATCTCTCTGGATCAACACCTGTTTTTTGATGCAGACTGTTTGGGATCTGTTAGCTTCTGTTTCATATTCTTTGATGATACTGTTTAATCTCTACACTATTTTGGTAAACTGTTTGTATCCCTGTTATAATCCCTTTTTGTTCTCCACTCTTCTCTTTTACCCAGTCCCTATTTTATTACCTTAATAAATTTCACTTTTTCTACTTTAATCTTTAATTTTGATTCTGTGTGTGCGTGTCCAACTTCAGCAAAACTTAGGCTAGACTCCCACCCTGTCTGGGATCTTGGGACACCGTCACAGATGGTCAGCCTAATATTAACCCAATTCCGCTTGCACCACCTAGGATATACATTTAGTTAGTGTTTAGTGCCTCATATTGGAGGTAGTAAATTTAATGTGCATTAGTAAAAGCACATTAATGCATGTATAGATGGGCGCATTGGGTCTAAATCTTAAATTTGGGCACACGATAGTTTGGCACCCCTGGGTGGATAAGTAAGGAGTTAATTTTACTAAGCCATTAGCACTTTGTTTGCCTCATTATCAAGCTTGAGACTAACCACATTAACAAACCAACATATTAACTGGTCTTATAGTAACAGAAGTTTCGTTAGTTTCTTGTTGGTCATTAAAAGGTTAATAGGACATTGACGTTGTTTTGGTGCTTGGATTTCTGGGATACTTTTTAATTTTGTTGGTAGTTATTGTTATTGTAGTGAGCTGTGGTAGACATGCAGTTGGTTACTGATGAAAGTGTCAGAAGCATGCACTCCATAGTTAGGGAGTTCGAGGATTGATTGGAGCTGGTGATACTGAAAAAGAACTTCTGGCACTTCCCACTCCTAGAGTTGCACTTTTGGGATGCTGCTAGCCTTAGGGGTACTGAGAACGTTTATAAAAGGAGAGGAGTAAGAAAGGAGAGTAGCAAGTATGTATACATTACCAGCTTAAAAAGGCCAGCATCATGGGTACTTTTGCATGCAACTGTGAGATGTCAAGGAAAGCTAAACAAGAGGTTGAGTGTACTAATGCATTGAGGATGCAGATTGGTTTGAAAAATCAGTAGAGGAGATTACTGAGGAAAAAGATTTGGAAATTGAACATTTGAAAAACCAGATTAGCACCCTCCAGGCCAATTCATGGAAGGACACTAGTCATACTGTAGATTTTAAGCACATACATAAATTTGAACAGGAGGTTTGTTGTGTAGAAAGGGAGAAGGAAGCATGGTATAGCAAGGCACTTGACTTGCAAGCAGCTTTCCAGCTAAAAAGTGAAGTATTTAGTACACTGGAGGTAGATCACTGTGCCTGTAAGGAAGCTAGTAAAGCCCTGGAGATGAAGCTGTCTATGGTTTGTGGAATGCTTTCAATGTATCAGAAGGTGCTGGAAGTACCTCTGAGGTTAGTAGTGATCTAGAAAGTGGCATAAGTTGTAGCTTGTTTACTCACTGTGATCGTGAGGTTGAAACTAAGGAACTGTTGTTACTGGAAACCAGATCTGTTGAGGTACCACCAAGATGACTGTCTCCAAAGGAACCTAGAGTGACACCATCAGGTCCTATGGCTCCTCTTTGGACGAAGGGGGTTATGAGGCTAGGAGTAAGAAGACAAACAGAGACTGTTCAAACCACCACTCCATTTACCTCAGATCAACTCCAAGCTATAGGGCAGAGTTTGTCAACTGGGGGTATGTGTACCCCCAGGGGTACTTAAGAAGGCCCTAGGGGGTAAGCGTGGCTGGGGATGGAGCACCGCCATACACCATCCTGCGTCGCTGCGCGTGTGCTGCCACACAGGCACTGCCTGCCTGGCCATCCGGCTGCCAGGGATACACTAATCCAAAAAGGTTAAAAACCTCTGCTATAGGGAAAAGATTAGGGCCATTGAAACATAGGTCTGTTATGTGTTGGCTTGTTGATATTATGGCTGTAAATTCTGTTAATCAGTATACTGTGATTGATGTAAATTGACCTTATACAAGAATGAATGGAAGGTAGAGATTTTTCAGCATTGCCAATTCAGATCAGAAATAGAGCCTATAAGTACATCAGGGGTGTGCATCAGGATCTGAGGGAACGTCTGTTCACCAAAGCTCCCTAAGGGATGACAAGGACCAATGGTCACAAACTCCTCCAAGACTATTTTAGGCTGGACATAAGGAAAAACTTCATTACTCTCCAAGTCCCCAAGGCCCGGAATAGGCTTCCTCCAGAGGTGGTGCAAGCACCTACTCTGGACTCCTTTAAAAAGCATTTGGAGGCTTATCTTGCTGGGATCCTTTGACCCCAGCTGACTTCCTGTCCTTGGGGCAGGGGGCTGGACTCAATGATCTCCCGAGGTCCCTTCCCGCCCTAACGTCTATGAAATCTATGAACAGTGGTAGACACCGATATGATTAGAAATGCTATATTAGATTTGTACTTCTTTTTGCTTCTGCTGGGACTTAAACTCGGAGGTTCCTGGCTAAAGGGGCTTGTCCTCCCACTCTGGGTCAAACTGATCACCATATTTGGTGTCAGAAAAGAATTTTACCCCATGATCAGATTGGTATGTACTGTGGGGGGTGGGGTCGCCTCCTCTGTAGTGTGGGGTGTGTCCTTTACTTGGGATCTCTTTAGTGTATATTAAACGTTTTACAGAAGCAGGATGTTGGCTGCTGTGGTCCCCCTGCTTTACCTGTAGCAGGTTAGAGTTCTGTGTTTGTGTCAGGATAGATTGTGTAGTTTTGCTAAGAAGTTAGACAATGGATTTGCATAGGATGGTTTGGGTAGGGATGATCCTGCATCAGGCAGGTTTGGTCTAGATGACCTTCCAGCCCTACTTTTCCACACTTGTATGATTTCAGACTAACGCAGCTAACTGCACTTCTTTAATTATATTTTTTTTCATTTTGTTTATAATTCCCTTCTTTAAAATGCCTAATATTGTATTAGCTATATTATTAACAGCTAGTACAGAACACAGTACTGTGTACATATAATTGAAGTTATTTTCCTCCATACGGACTTGTTGACACTGAAGCTTATATGCCATTTTTGTCCACTCAGTTCACTTTGTGAGGAAGTGAATGTGAACTGAAGAATAGAACTGTGCAACTGCATTGTAGAGGACTGTTCCCTAAACTCTGCAACTGAGATTTCAGCTATCTCCTGACTGCAAGGTGGGGAGGGAGGTTGGGGGTCGGAGTCTGCCTTACAGGAAACCTCTGTCTCTGATCTATATCCCCAGCTGGGCAAACAGCCTGGGCATAAGAGTTTTGCCTGTGGAGAGTAGAAATCCAGCTTGCAATGAAAACACAACTGTATAGGCTGCTCTAGATCTTTAATAGTAAGTTGTAGTACGGTATAGTGTCTAGGAGCCTTAATCCTTGACTAGGACCCCATTGAGCTCGATGCTGTACAAACAGAGAATAAAAAGGACCTTGGTCTCAAACGTACTATATCACCTTTGATCAATCATTTTTCCTTTGCTCTCTTCTCCTTGTCTTTGCTGTATGCAGTTTGTAAAGGATCTAAGTACTACTAAATAGCTGCTGCAGGGAACTTCCAGCCCATGCTGATTTTTCTACTTTTGCATTTGCCTAGAAGTAAGACACTATAGTGAAGAGATGGCAATTCAAAAAAAAAGAGAGAGAAATCAAGTGATTCTGTTTTTAGCAACTTGAGGAAGTATTTTGTTGCTTAAAAAACTGATTCTGCCCTAAGACTCCAGCTGTCAGCATTGATCCGGATGCATGGTAGTCACCTCTGATTAAACTTAGCCATGTGTGCTGCATGACCTTAAGACCTAGAAAAGAGCTGACCTCAGTATCTTCAGCAGAAAAATGCTTCATGATAATTGTCTTGCACTCTGAAGGAAATGGCCACCTCCATTACACACATTCCAACTTTAATGGAAAATTGGAAGGCTTTAGTACAGCTTTAGGTAAGCTCAAAGGATGTTTTCTTACTATTAATTAGAGAGGTAATGAATTGTAAGTGACACTACACTTCCCACTTTGCACCTCAGGGAGTTTAGCAGTATGAATAATTGTTTCAGTGTCTAAGGATGTGATGCCTAAATAGTCTAGTTAAAAAAAGTAACACTATGACATGTCCTATTTATATTAACTTCATCTTCTCAGAACATCTGTTGTGCAGTGTTATTCCAGAATGAAACCAATCATTGCACTGAGGGCCCTCTTTTAAAATCCAGATGACTAGACTCTCCCCTACTTACACCTCCCTTCCAGTAGTTGTGTACTCTATTTTACTGACATTTTTATCTACTGACTCCCAAATATGCCAACTATTGTGTGGGAAAATGTTAGGATAAATAGTTTAGTTACCTTGTATTTTAGATCTATAAAGAGGGTTCCCTGCCCTAGAAGTTAGTCATATGAACATATTTTGACACTTCAATTTATAGTTGGATTTAAATGGACAATAGGAGAATATTCCATGTTCTAACAAAGGATATACTTTACAGGGAACTTCAAGATTGATACTATTGATATATCAGCTACAAATAAAACCAAAATGACTGGTAGTCACTCAGAGAAAATCAGAATTATTGTTTAGAATATTCCTGATCAGCTCTCTAGGGAAATTCTGTAGTTCTCAGATTTGGTTCCTTTGGCCTTTAGGCCCATGCTTTCCATCAGTCCTGGGTCAAAAACTGCCTCTGAGAGGGATTGGATAAGAGCAGGACTTTAGTCTGTATGAATACATATATCCAGAGTCATGTTGATCTGGCAGTTAGAAGCAGCAGAAGTGTAAGAACAACTTTCTAAACAGTGCCAAATCTTAGAGCCGTGCCATAATTATTACTTTGAAGCTAAGGAGACTGTACCACAGTTTTATTCCAAAAAGTCTTCCAGTTGTACAAAACTTCCTATTTCCTACATTGTAGACATTTCTCTCTCTCTGTTCCTCTGTTCTTTTAGTCTCTTCCTAAGAAAACAATTATCCTAAAATCAATTAGAAAAGACAGGAATTTGCATGATTAAAAATCCTCGATATAAACTGTGAGCTTATGGGATAGGCAATGCGTTTCTCAGTGATGAACACCAGGTCAGCCAAAGCCAACAAAAGATGATGCCTAGGGACATGCTGGAATGGGTTTTTTTTGGTTACAGTAAATTCAAAGACCTTGTACAGGCATTCTGCTTTGAGATTATTGGAACTATTGGTTTTCTCAAATCCATTAAGACATAGGAAGGACAAATGACTGAAGAATCTTATCTTGGCAAGACAATGTGCACTGAGCAGAATGCCAAGATAGGAACCAGAATAAATCCATGTAATAAACATAATCTATCTGAGATGTGTGCTGTTGCAAAGTGGCCTGTGGTGCTAAGCTTGTAGCAAAACCAAAGACGAAACAATTCGCTTTAAAGATATCTTTATTACTGTTATTGGTGTGCATTTTGCTTTAAAATACAGCCGTATACACATGCACGTGAGCAGATCCAACACAGACTATTCATATGCATAGGTAAGGTGTAGTAAATGATCACAGGATCTGATTTAGCATATGAATAAAGTGTCATGAGTAGCAGATACAGGAGATGTGGAATCAGTGGGATACAATAAACAGCAGATTTGTCTCATTTATGTATTGCTAACATTGCCTCCCTATTTAGCAATGAGACAAATCTGCTGTTTATTGTATCCCACTGATTCCAAATTAAATGACAGACAGGAGTAGCAGTGGAGGTTTCATGAAGAATAGTAGTAGAAAGTACATTGAAAAAAGACTTAAATAAGTAAAGCAGGAGCAGGTGACATCACCTAGGCTACTCCAAATTTTGAGGCAGTATGTATATAGTTTTTAAAAATTGTGGGAAGAAATAAAGGGAACATTGAGACAAGTGGATTTAGCAGAGAGTGTACGAAGGAAACAAGAGCAGAGAAGCAGAAAAAAGAGTGAGAGTAGGTAGTAACAATAAAACTATTGCAGCTACAAAGGGGGTCCCTTGGGGAAAACCAAGCTTAGATTAGTGGGAGCAGGTGGCATGGCTGGGTGAAAGAGCTAATGACTAGCAGTGACCTCAGAGGTGAGCAACAGTTAAAGGGACCAGTGGTTTTGGGAGAGAAATGTATTCAGAGCTGGAAGAAAGGATGTTTCAGTAAAGAAGTATAGCAGGCCCTGTTTAGGCCTTGTAAGGAAGGTCCATGTTTGGACTGATGAGAAGAGTAGACAACCAGAGGGGCAATACACAAGTATAGGAAATATATGCAAAATAACATAATTAAAGGATGCATTTTCATGCAAAAGCAAAGAGGCTTTTAGATGGATGTGCCTTTCTTGCATCTGATAATTCCAAGTTAATGCTGACTGGCCTCCTGTGTAGTCAATGATGCTTCCTTCACGTGCTTCTGCACTTAAATGTGGAGGAAAGATATATCTGCACCTTCCCTGTCTAAAGCATAGCTGCACAGGGCAACCATAAATTGGCATAAAGCAGGCTTTAATAATATCTGTGGGGAAAGTCTATACACTACACTTTAGTCTATAATTACACAGCTTTAAAAGTCTCTGCAGTGTCTTGCTGACCCAAAATTATACAAATCACAAATTACACAAATTTGGTTTCATTCAGGAAACATTTCTACACATGGTGGAATTCGCTTACTCTGCTTTAATGAACAGACAGTTTACTAACATTTTTAATACCACCACAATGAACGGGGAGGTTAGTTCCAATATAGTTCACAAAGGTTATACTTTCTAATGTGTTGCTTTTAAACTCCTCTTCTGCCTCATCAGCTCCTCATCTCCAATTTTTAAATGCAGCTAAAATATGCACTAGCAAAATAGAGAATTTGAAAAGGTGAAAGCAGGGTGAAATGTACATCACAACGGTATCTTATGTCACAAAACACTGAAACTTTTTTATTTCACTGTGATGATCTAGTTCCTATTTCTATCACTGCTGTACCAGATGGAACTAGATCTGTTTTCTTATTCTGTGTCAAAGGCCTTGTACTGCTAATAGATTATTTGGTTTAAATTGCTGGGGACTGTTGTCTTTAGAGCAAGGAGTTTTAAACTAGTGGTTCCTCACCCACCTCCCCATTCTAATCTTAATGCTATTGCATGAAGATGTGGTAATAATGATAGCCAGAAAGTCTTCAGTGGCCAGGGGAGCTATTATAGAATGAATGATCTACTAAATAGCCTTACTGGCCATGTCTACATAAAACACTAACTGCGCAGTCATTACTACACAGTCATTTAGTACTTGCATAGATTCATAGATTGTTAGGGGCTGGAAGGGACCTTGTAAATCATCGGGTCCAGTCCCCCTGCACTAGGCAGGAAAAGACAACTGGGGTCAAGTGACCCCAGCGAGGTAACTGTCTAGTCTCATTTTGAAGATTTCCAGGGTAGGTGACTGCATCACCACTTGAGGGAGTTTATTCCACAGTTTGGACACCATGAAGAAAGGAGTTTTTCCCAGAATTGAGCCTAAAGCTTCCAGGAGTTTGTATCCATTGCTCCTGGTCTTCCCTGGGGTGCCCTGGTGAACAGCTGTTCACCGAGCCCTTGATGTACTCCCCTGATGTAACGGTAAGCCGCTATCAAGTCCCCTCTCAGCCTTCTCTTCTGTAATCTGAAGAGGCCCAAGTCCCTCAGCCTCTCCTCATATGGCTTACCTTGCAAGTCCCTGATCATACAGGTAGCTTTTCTCTGGACCCTCTCAAGTTTTTCCATGTCCTTGTTGAAGTGTGGTGCCCAGAACTTGTATAAACAAGTACTAAATAACTCTGAGCACCAATGAACAACTTTTTTGTAATGCTGCTGTGCAGTAGCCTAATACTACTGTACAGTAGTGTCGCATCACAGTTTCTGCCACGTGACACTACTGCGCCATAGTATCGGGCTACAGTGTAGTCAGCATCTCATGTAGACGTGGCCACTGTTTGCATTATTGTCAACTGCAAGCTGTAGGCTACTCTTCTGATGTGCTGTAAAAGACAGTATCTTGTGCTTTCCAGTGCTCTTTGAGAACTAGATACAATTTATGAATACCTGCCAATTTTGACAACTACTTTATTTCTCTTTATACTCTACTAATGTGCTAATTCCATAGGAAATAGCATGAAGCTAAATTCCAGCGATCCCTTCTGAAACTTACATCACAATTCTCTTGAGTTGTGCTGACATGCCTCATCTTTTCTAATTCACTTATGGTTATTTTTATCTTTCTCCTTGCCCTGACCCCCAACCCTTATCGTCACTTTTTGTATGCAATCACTGTAACGCGCCTTCAAGACTGACCTCATATATCTGGTGGGGGGAGCACCAGAGATCACCTATTATTAATTTATTATATTCCTCCCACCTTCTACTGCTCATCATTGTGATAGCAATTTCTTTTTCTAGCTTTCTATATCTGCTTGCCAGTGGTGATAGACAGCAAACTAAGCAATGAATTAACCCCTTCATTGCTGACTTCTTAAGAGAGTATCCATTCAACTGAATGGAAAGCTGAACAGTTAGTCCCTAGTGCACTATATTTCTATCCAGACCTCCAAAGCCTATTTTGTGGATGCAGGTAAAGTCAATGCAGGAAATATGATTGGATATTTCTTTTGATGCTGGAATATTCCCAGCCCTTCACCAGGGAACTCAAGGAGGAAGCAAAATGCTATAGTATTGCTTCCCTATAAGGCCTATTGAGTCCAAAGCTATGTCTCGCGCTGTGGTCCATAGACATTTTGTGGACTTTCCAGAAAGTTACTGACAACTCTAAGTCAGTACCACCTCTCTCACCCCTACTACCTTGATAGCAGCACAATAACACCCGTTTATATAGTTTTGTGTAATTATGCTTTTCTTAGTGCAGTCACAGACTTCACCATTGCATATGGTGATCAGGCTGGGCAAATTGGCATGTGGGGATGACATTCAGAAATGTACTAAGTATTAAATGTTCTCTTTGCATGTTAACATGAAGATTTTCTTTATCAGGAGAGTGAGAAATTATCATACAGTGTTTCAGAGACCTCCAATATTTGAATCATTAATGGTTGCTAATCCATGAAAGATGCAATATAGTTTCATACTTTTTCTCCCTTCTCCAACTTCAATTTCTATAGGGACAAAAATACATTTACTCGTATGAATAACAATGTAAAATGAGATACAATGGCAGTAACTACGCTGACTTGCCCAGGAAGCCTGTTAAAAGTGGATGGGGCTTTCAATAGCTTAGTATGAGCAACTGACTCCTGAAGATTTCCAAAGTGTAGGGTGCTGCATGATATTACTCTCGCATCCTTTGTATTTCAGGATATATACAATTTGTATAAATGGAGATTTAGGGAGGAGGCATGGAGTGTGGTGTTGTCAACATATTGACAGCACTCAGTGGTATATTTCTGTCTCATGAAAGTCTGACTGTGCAGTTGAACACTGCTGTCTAACTGAGACTGAGGCATGGGTGGAGAAGAAGCTATCTACAGCTCAACTCAGGCAGTACTGAGCCATTGAGGGAAGCAACCAGAAGAAATGTAGAAGGTAATATCAGTTCCTTTTATTTAAGGGGCATAGTTTGTGTTACCTACTAGGGAACACAATTTGGGGATTATTTTTGAATCTCAGTTGCTTTTGTAATACGATCAAGCATTAACTCAGCCAGATGCATATATGATTAAAAGCTAAGAGACTGCAAACTTTTTTTGGATAGAAACCTAGTAACAAAATTAGATAACTGTGGCCACAAAATTAAGTTGCATCTACTTTATATAAAGCTACATTTTAAAAACATTTGGAGACATGCTTATATAGAAATGCATCAGCCTGCTTATTAGGTGAAGTGTCTTGTTGGAGAATGGGCTGCTGGTTGTATGGGGTGCTGGTCTAATAAAAGATATCAGATTCACCCAAAGAACTTTGTCTGCCTTGTTGAAGAATGACACCACGGCCTCAGCAAATTTTAAGACAGTAGTTAGGACCTCTAATGGTTTGGGATTGACCAACTTTAAGAGGGTTATGTTAGAATCTCCTCATAAAAGAAAGGGACAGTTGATACATCTTCCCCTGGATCCAAAATAGCATGAATGTCGTACCCTGCTAAAGGCATCTGAAGGGAATTTGGAAATGGATGAGGAAAACAGTGAAAGTTTTTCAGTGGCTGGTTGGTTGATTGAACTTTTGCTGAATTGATCATGCTGTTGTTGCTGAGACTTAAATTGTATTAGTATGATAGGGTGATGAGAGATTTGGATCTAAATAAATATGCTAATGCCATTAATCTTTTAAGCATGTACAGGGTAGACTCGATCTCTTCAGAAGTCTGAGCTGAGACTGATTAGATTGCTATGGACTATAGATTTTTTTTGAGCTGACAAGTGCCGCACAATAACCTTGTTCATATATTCTATGATTCTGTCCTACCTACTTGCTCAGGTAAAAAAACTTTTGCATAAACGTCCTTTTTTCTGGAGGCTGATTGCAACAGCAGTTCTAATCCCTGTTTTGTTTCTAAGAGTTTTTAGGCACCATATCACCCATGAGCATCATTATAATGATCTTTGTTTTAAAGATCACTGCCAAATAAGGCAATTAAAACAATCTAGGCCCCACAAATCTTGCAGGTTAAAAATCAGCCACAGCACTAACCATTCACTTACTATTTTGAGAACCTATGAGCAAAAAAATAGTATATAATCATATGCAGTGTCAGACTCTGCTCCTCTTGAATACTCATTTGTAACGGATGATTTCTTCCAATGTCAACAATACACTATGCCCTAGTCAGAATAACCTAATTTTCCTCCTCACCTCTTGGCTCAACTACTATACAGCATGTAAAATAATACATCCTCTACTTGAATTTTAAAAGCTAAGGTCACACAGACTTGGCACACCCCAGTTAAGCCGTGTGTGTGTGTGTGTGCGTGCGTGCACTATTTTTTCCAAAAGCAGATCAAGCCCTGGGTCCTGATCTTAAGCATTCAGTAGGCAAGGCCTGTGCAGGAAGGGAAACCACCTCTCCTGGTTTGATTCACCTCTGTCAGCCATGAGCCACTGGCCACCTGCAGCTGAGGCTTCACGTTGAAACCCAGATACTCTCAGTGAAAGAGCTTGACCTGTCAAATTCCAATCAATGAGGAATGGTGTTAAGTCTAAATCTCTTGATTGACTCTTGCAGTGTTTGTCAAGCCTTTTAGACAGACTTTCAAGGCACCTCTCCATAACTTATCTGAAGTTAGCAGCATCCCACTTCAAAAAGCTCATTTCACTTGTTTTTTGACAATAGAAAAACAGTTCTCCTGTGGTAAAAAACTCTGAAAAGCCAACACAGGTCAAAATGTTTTGAATCTAGCAGATTCCTAGTTGCCCTCTCTGGCTTTTATCTTGTCATGTTTAAGCATCTTTTTTTTTATATTTATTATTTTAAATTTTCCATATTTCAAGCCAAAATTGCCCAATCAAATTCCAAATCCGTGAGTCAGTCCAGAACCGTAAGTGGCCCTACTACCGGCAATCATCCACCCCCATCTGGGACTTCAGATGTTTCCAAATCCTTTGGCAGGCATCCTACTTGCAGGCCCAAGCCCGGAGGCTTGGGGTTCAGATGCCCCCGAACTTGGCTTGCCCTCAGCTATAAGGCCACAGGAGCAAGCTCAGGAGGAGTCTCCCCTTTCAATAAAGTGGGCATAAAGCCAAGACCTTCCCACTCCAGTAGCTAAGGGGCAGGCTTACTATACATTACCTTAGCAGGTACTATCTCCATGCCAGGAGAGTGGTCTTCCCAGGTGTGACTAGGAAGATCGCCTTAGTGGTCCTGGTGCTTCCCTTGCCAGGCAGGCATAGGACTACGCTTGATCTGAGCCCGCAAGCATATACACACCAAACAGCATTAATAATGGCCTCCCAAGGCCCCAAGAACAAGCTCTGTCTGCTGCCTTCCCTCCCTCCCACTCTGAAAACGGAGTGCTGGCAGAGAGCCCAGGGCAATGGGTCCCTGGCTATGGGAACCTGGATTCCCCTCTCCCCTGGGTGAACTTCTGTCTGGTCTGGGGTAACGGTTATAACTCAGAGCGCTTTGCACAAACTGTTCTGAGTGACAGCTGGGAGCTGCACTGTTGTTTGCGCCCTGTGACACCCCAGTTGAGAACCACCAGGCTGTCATCCACGTGACCTCCCTTGTTTTTAATTCCCAAGTCGGTCCCTGCCTGCTAGGGAACATCCCTCCCAGTGAAGGGTCTCACAGCACTTGATGTGCTGTTGACATGGTGCCACGAATAAAAGGGGTGGTAAATAATGGCTCTCTCACAGTGACACCTACGTGCAGAGGGTCGGGGCATGCAGCGCCCATCAGCCCTGACGCAGGGAAAGGCTCCCAGTGCTATAGCACCGCCTCACAGTCCTGGGCGGGAAGGAAGTAAGGGGGCTGCTATGACTTCTGCACACCAGACGGAGATGACTGGAGCAGCGGTGGGGGCGGGGCGTGGCTCGTGCCCCCTCGTGGAAGCAGGGAGGGGTAGAGGCCGGGGTGGGGGGAGGGGATGGAATGAGCGCCTCATCCAATCCCCGCGCGGGACGCACCGCCAACGGTCACCCCGCGCGAACCTCGGCGCAGCAAGGGGCGGGGCTAGCCGTCGGCCTCGCCCCCTCCGCGCGTACGCACGCACGCACGCACACACGCACCTGGTGGCCCCGCCCCCGGCGCACCTCGGCGGGGCGTGGCCTGGCGGCGGTTAGGGGGGAGTCTCTGCAGGCTCGCGGGGCCATGCGACGGGCAGAGTGGAGCCGCCGCCGGGCGCTGCCTCGGCCGAGCCCCGGGCCGCCCTCGTAGCCGCCCGCCGCCGTGCGTGGGGCCGGGCCGCAGCATGCGATGGGGAACGGCTGGGCGCAGGGGTGCTGCGGGCTCCTCCTGCGGCGGGACGCGGCGCGGAGCCAGCGCGGCGGCGGCGGGTGAGAGCCGGGGGGAGGCGCGGGGCCTGGCTGGACTCGGCGCGGCCCACGTGGGCAGGCAGGGCCGCCGCGCCTGTCACAGCCGGTTCCCCCCGCCTTGTGCGGCCCCACAGCCCTGGGCGGGGTGGGGGGGAAGGACTCCCTGGGCTGGGGGGGGAGTCTCTGCGGCCGCTACCAGGGAGGAGGCGTGTGGCAGGGCGGGCCGGCTTCCCGCCACTCCTGGTGGGGCTCGGGGAGCTGTGGTGGGCCATGAGAGGGTTTTCTCGGGGGCTCCCAGCTTGGGCAGGTGGTGCCTCATGCCCATCCGCCCATGATGGTCTGCTGGGAAGGTAACCGAGCAGCCCATCTGTACCCACTCTTGTCTGCACCCTTGTCTGAACCCTTGCCTTCATAGCAGCCTTTTAAACCAGGTCTGTTTTAGGAAGGAGGAGGCTCCTGAGTTTGGACATGGCCCCAAGCTGCTTTGGGAAGCAACAGTGGCTACTGTGAAGGCACAGCTTGCAAGCTGGCAACGCGCCTCATCTTCCTCACACACATGGGTCTGCCCAGAAACGGGCTGCTTCCTCTGTCTCATGAAGGCTTAATAGCAGGAGAATGGATGTATGGTAGGGAAGAGGATTTGGGGAGTTTTAGGTTGTACCGTGGGTGATAGTTGGTAATAGCAAGCATGGGGGAGATTGCAGTTATGCGTCTGGCTGTTGGGATGGCTGCTCTGGGACTAGGGTAATGCAGTTCAGCCTTGAGACTGCTGCTTTGGATTATGCAGCTGCCCCTTTGGTTGCTGGCCAGCCCAAGGTCAGAGGACAGTTGTAGCAAGCTACCTTTGGGCTCTTGTTTCTGTCCGAAGAAACAAGTTGGCCAGATCAGGGCAGGTGTGTAGGCCAGCACTGCTTGATATAGGATGTAATGGCATTAATCATGGCTTTGCACGTGGTAGTTACTTGTATCTTAATTAAAATACCATACCAGTCATGAAAGACAGCGGGTAAGTCTCATTATATATAATCCTTGATTTAGAGGCCAGACACAATCTGTACATACCCCTTTGTTCCCTAAATGGAGCTGCTTGTATAAATGGTGGCAAAGATATTTTAGTCCACAGCTGAAACTTTTCACAATTCCCTCAGTATTCTCAGCCATTTGCAGGTGTAGGTTAATTGGAAAAAAAAAATATTATTTGCTTGCATTAAGGATATTTATGAATTCCTAAGAAGCTGTAGTGGGGGGAGGTATATGTGTGTCTGGGTACACCAGTCATCCAATCTAAAGAAAGACATGCAAGCTGGCAGTAGTGCTGAGTGTCTGCAATGTGTGTACACACACTTCAAAGGGCGGGCTATTCTAATCCATCAGAAGGGTTTTGTTCAGAAGAGCATGCTTCTTACGAATATTTTAATGATTGTTAGAGAAGTCTGTCCAAAGTTGTGTGTTTATGCAAGCAGAAAATAGGCAATGGTATATGCCCAACAACAGAGAAAGGAAAACTTTTGGGCTTGTGTATACTTGTCACTAGGCTTTTTGGGTTTTAAGCTTGGTATTCATTTGGTCTGCTGTGCGTCTTAAGTGTTACAGACTGAACTTCAAGACAGTTTTAATTAATTTGCTCTAATTTTGATATTCTAGAACATTTTTTGGGAGTATTTCAGAAGAGCTTCTTAAAGGCACAGTTTAAGGCCAATTATATTAATCTGTGTTTTTGGCAATATCTGTTATAGCTGGAGAACATTTGAGGCTCTTCTTTAGAGCTGTTTGTCTAATTTAGGTACCCAGGAATTTGAGAAAGCACTTAATGCTGTAAAGGTACTGCTCTCACTGATGAGGTTTGGTTTAGTGCTAGGCTGCTAGTTGGTTCAGTTTTGATTTTGGTTGACTTTTGCCTCCTTGTTAGGAGACCAAGGCTGAACATGAACAGGACTTTCTGACTCCAACAGTAGACTGACTTACCAACTCTCCCCCTTCCTGTCAGATCAAATGCGATTACATTTTTTACCTTTGTTGTGTTGGTGCTCTAGTGTTGACTTTTTAGTGCTTGCCTCCGTTCTTTAGTGTACTGGTCTATGCTCAGTCTTGGTTGAAGTTTACCCCTCAAGTATCAGTAATCACTCAGTAATGTTTTAGATGTGCTTAGTCACCGGTTATTGTGTAATAGGTTTCCACCAGGCTGTTAACGGTTTAAGTGCTCTTGCACCAAAGTTTTTTAGGCTCTTCAGTATCCTTTGAAAATCTCTTGGATTTTACTACTTGTTTGGTTATCAGGCAACTGCTTTCTTTGATATTCTGGTACTCATTTATCTTCATGTATTTTAAGTGTGGCATCAGGTCAGATTCAGCAGCTTCAAAAACTTTCAGCCATGGCACAACAGTGTTGAAGTCTGTCTAGTTATCTGTCACTGTTTGTGTGAATCTATTTTGATGTCCATGGGTGGCAGTGCTCAGAACGGCCTAAAGAAACTCAAGAAATAGCACTTAGGTCTTCCCAGAGGTATCCAGAGACTCCAGGAAGTCTGGTGCATCTCCAGCTGACTTGAAGTGGGAAGTGCATTCTGATTCATTTAGTAAAATTGGTTGCAAGTGTAATGGTGATAGGAGACTTGGGGGGGCAGGGGGAGAGTGATCATGATGGCATAATATTTAGGATTCTAAGAAAAAAGAAAGCGTGAGGTTAGGGAGAAAGTTGAAGTCTGCTCATTTCAAGTGCAGTATCCTAACTCAGAAAATACAGTTGGTAAAGTCCCATGGATGGACAGATTGAAGGGTGAAGGGGTCCAGAAGGGCTAGCAGTTCCTAAAAGATTTAGTATGGAAGACACAGCAAGAAGCTTTTCTCACACAGTGGAAAGGTAAGAAGACCCCCAAGAGATCAGTGTGGTAACACAAGGAACTTCTTAGCTCCTGCAAAATCAAGAGAGAAACATATAGGACATGGAGGGAAGGCCATATACCAAGGAGCAGCAAACACTTACAGAGCCAAAATCAGGAAAGCGAAGGAAAAAAATGAGATGCAATTTGGCAAGGGATGTTAAAGAGAATACAGAGAGGTTCTACATAGGAAAGAAAGACCAGGAAGGTTGTGGGACCCCTACTCAGTAATGATGATGAGCTGTTAGTAGAAGACTAAGGGAAAGCAAAGCTACTCCATAACTACTTCGTGTATCAGTCCTCATGCACAATAGTTTGTGATCAGACAACTAACAAAATGTAAGCAAGGAAGGGATGTGAATCACAAAGAGAGCTCATTAAATAACTTTTGATAACATCTTAATGAATTTGCATCAGCAGGACCTGACAGAATTCATTTCATGGCACTGAAGGAACTGGCTGAAGCTATTTTGGAGCCACTGGCAATAATATATGCAAAGTCATGCATGACCGGTGATGTCCTAGAGAACTGGAAAAGGACAATGCCCGTCTGTAAAAAGGGGGGAAAGGAGGGCCTCTAGAATTATAGATGTCCACCTGACTTCAGTCCATGGAAGGGTACTAAGGCGACTAGAAATGGATTGGTGTCAGAATGTCAGGAGGGTTCAAGCAGGGTTCCACGAGTGTGTTTGGAGTCCAGTGCTGTTTGACTTCTTTGTTATTGACTTGGATCAAGGAGTAAAGAACTTCCTGATCAGGTTTGCAGATGACATATAATTGGAATGGGTGGAAACATGAGAGAGAGTGATAGAATTCAAAAGGACCCTGTTAATTTGAAGAACTGGGCAATAAACAAACTAAAATTCACCAAAGGCAAATGTAAGGTGACATAGATACAGAAGAGGAGATAACTGGTTAGGCAGCAGCATGACTGAGGAAAAACTGAAGTTTATGGTGGATCACAAATACAATAAAAGTCAGCAATGTGTTGTGGTTACAGAAAAAGAGTTCTTGAGGTGTCTTAACAGGAGTAATGCCTACAAAGCAGGGGAAATGATAGTATCACTGGACCCTAGACAGATTGTGCTGGTTATTGTTTGCAGTTCTAGGCTTCACATTTAGTTCTAGGCTCTACATTAAGAAAAATGTAGTGCAGTGACCCTCAACTGCAATCTTGCAGTGCCTGTGGAAGGATCTAGGATTTTAGAAAGGAGGGTGCAGATTCTGTGGTGCATCATCACATAACACAATGCATATTTTTCTCCAGTTAAAAAAGAACTAGAGTCTTTATAAATATGTTAGAGAAAGAGCTATGTTATTCGGTTTAAGAAAAAAACATTCTCTCTGGGTTTGGGGGGGCCTGACTGCCAGCTTCAGTGTGGGAAGGCCCCTGGTGCCAGGGGTGCACAGTTGTTACCCTCCAGCCTGAACACAGGTAGAACTGCTCCCTGCACATCCACACATGGGTCCCCCAGACACTCCATTGTGACCCCAAAGTGCCCCTCCCCAGCCTTTATGCATTGCCCCTGCCCACTCAAATCCCTCTGGCTCCACTATGTCTTCCATTATTCCATTTATTCCCCCTGCCCCCCACATGCTCAACCCCACACCATCATGCCCAACCATCCCCTTTGCATCCCACTAAGTACTGTCATGTTCCCTCACTGCCCCCACTACACAGATCTGGCCCTTTATCATCCCCTTCACGCCACGTGGAGCCCTCCCGTACTAGTCATACACCCAAACCCGACTGAAGTGCCTCTTACCCCTCCTAGCAGTTCCTCCTTACTCATAATTCCCATTTCTCCCAATTCCACTTGCACCTCATTTCACTCCCATTGCCTCTGCTCTGGCCTGTCCCTAATGCTAGCATTTTGTAGAATTGCTCACAGTGGGAAGAGCCTGGCCCGGCTGGGACCAGACGGTGCTGGCAGTCTTCAGTGCCCATGGAGAGAGGACAGTTACAGCTGCTTGCAAGGAAACAGCACATGGGGGAAATGGGAGTTGCAGGGAATGATTTTAAAGTCAGGGCTCAGGGTTGCATCCATGCTGGGGTATAAAGCCAGGCCCTCTGACACTGGATGGCAGTACCAGGGCACATTGATTCAGAGGGAGCTCAGCCTGCCATGCACACTAGTTGTGGATGAGGAAGGAAATTAAATTTCAGTTTTCACATGTGTGCTTCTAGCCTTGGTCCCTTGTCCTGTAGTCAGACCATTGCACCCATGTAACTAAGGGACCGTGACTCTCAAGTGTTTTTATTTTCTGACTTCTTAAGTACCTGTAACTATTCAGCTGTAATATTGGCTTAATGGTAATGTTTCTGCCTTATCTAAAAAGATCTTTCAAAAAGAGACATTGAGAAATCTACTGAAAGGAAAAGAGATTTAATGGAAAAAAAACTGATGCCCATTCATTAGGGATGCACTGATATATCAGTTGGCTATTGGATCAGCACCGATAAAAGGCTAAATGATGTTATCCGCTTTTGGCTTTTTTTGGTCGTTGTAGCCGATAATTATGACCATGTGCCCAGAGCACCCTGGCAAGCATAGTCTGGTCCCTTCACCCCGCTGCCAGCCCTAGCCTGCAGCAGACTACAGGTCCCAGTGGGGAGTGGGTGGAGGCAGTAGGAAGTAGTCTGGGGGCAGTGTGCTCAGCAACAAAGGGACTGTTATTGGCTCCTACTGCTGCTGTCGCTGCCATGACGCCACCACATGCGCAGCTGGGGTCTGAGTGCTAGGGTTGCCACAGAGATGGGTTGCATGCAGCCAGGGTAAGGCACTGCACAAGGGACACTCTGCTCTGCCAGGTGCCTTTACAAAACCAGCTTCTCCCCTGTGGCCACAGGAGCTCAGCATAAGGGTCTGCCTCACCTGCCTGGGATGGCAGCACAGACTTCACGGAGCTGTGGGCAAGGGGGCAATGTGCATGGGAATAAGGTGGTCACTGCCTTTGTCACTAAGGGCTGGAGCAGGCAGGAGGTCTGCATGTGTGTGATAAAGGCAAAACAGAAAAAAAAGGTTTATTTATATCAGTAGTTTAAAATGCCTTGCCTTGTTACTAAGTATCGGTTATTGGATTGGCATCAGCCAATATGTTTGGTTAACCATCACCTATCAGCATTGGCCAAGAAAATCTTTATCTGCACCTCTAACATTCACAAATGTGATGTTTATATTTTATAGCAGTTTGAAATGGGGTGCCACTAAATCCAGAAAAGTTTTGGAGCAGTGCCTTGAGTCTAAAAAGGTAGAGAACCATTGATATAGAGAACTGAGAGAATCTAGAGGTTGGCAAAAAAGATGTTGAAGGGATTGGGATGCAAGTCCTGTGAGGAAAGGTTAAGAGAACTAGTTGTTTCCTTTTGAGAAGAAAATTAGATTAAAGAGGGGAAAACATAACAGCTGTTATCAAATATTTAATAGGTTACCATAAAAGAGGAAAGCAACTGTTCTCTCTTGTCATGAGGTAGGGCATGAAGCAATAGGCTTAAACTGCAGGAAAACAAATTTAGTTAAATCTCAGGAGGGGGGGACACACCAAAAAACACTTCCTTACTGTCAGAATAGCAGGGCAACGGAACAAGCTGCCTAGAAAGTTGTGGAATTTCCTTCATTGGATGTTTTCAAGAAGCTGGATAAGCATTTGTCCAGAGTGGTTTAAGAACAGCATGCCATTCTAGATCGTGGATGTCCAGATGGTTAAATCATTGTGGCAACAGCATTAAGTCTTTTGGCACTGACGCTATGGCTGCTGGAGCCTGTGTAAGAAACCCCATTGAGCTGGCCCAGAGATCTGACCCATGGGGCTTCATGCTGTGGCAGCCAGAACCACTTTATTAGTGCTGGTGGTGAAGGAGTTAAAACCATTGTTGCCATGATTGAACCATTTGTGGCCTGCCAACTCAGTTGAGTTGGACATCCCCTGTCTAGATGATCCCTGGGATTCCTTCCAAACCTATGCTTCTGGGACACACCATGTGTAAGAATTGTTTTATCCCTTACAGCATACGGCAGAAGTGTCAAACACGCGGCCTGTTAGCCTCATCCAGCCCACAAAGCTGCTTTATCCATCCTGTTGGCTACTGGCACCCACCAGAAATTGGGGGCGTGGCCTGCTGCAGAATCTGGCAATCTTGGGCCCTAGTTAACATGGTGATTGGCAAATGAGGGCTAATATAGTGCCGCCCACCCCTCTTTAACCCGCCCCTTCCAGCCACTTCTCTGTTGCTGCTGCGATACTACCTCCCCAGCTTCCAGCTCTTACCTCATGTCCTATGCTAGAACCACAGCTGGAGCTGCCACTGCAGCACTAGGTACACAGTGCATAGCAGCTCTGGCACTGGGCATGTGGTAACAGCTGGAGCCACTGCCACCTGTTCAAGATCAGAGCTGAAGTAGCTGCTGCCCCTGATCCATCACACTGTGGGCTGGATCTGGCCCTCAGTAAGCCCCATAGTGTGGATCTGGCCCAGGGCACAAGGTGTGTTTGATGCCTTTGATGCACAGGGCTGGAAACTGATTTTTACTAGTTAACTACCTCCTGCTTTCCATTGAAGATAATGATCAGGCCTAAGAGAGAGCTCCACTTCTGAGAAAATTAGGGCTTTGCCGTTCTTGTGTTCTTTGTAACGTAACAGGAAAAAAATATTTTAAACTGCTTTAAATGCCTTGGTACTTTTTTTTTTTCCTTCAGTATTACACTCTATAAATACTGCTGTAAATTGTCCTTGTATGAAACTGCTTTGAAAATTATTTCAAAGAAATCTCCAAAATGTCTACAATGTGTATTATCATAGTACTTAAAAGAGCATTTTCAGTTAGATTGCTAAATGTTGCCCAAAAGTTGGCCTTTTAAAAAATATGAATGGGGGAGGGGATCTTCCAATTAATGTCTGTGTGTCTAATTGAATATCCTTAAAAGTCTTTTGAAATTGGTTTTCAAGTAAGACTCGTTGTCTGTGACTGGTCACTCTACTTGGAAAGTAGGTCAGTTTGTCACTACCCTCCATCATAAGCATTTTCTCTTTACTTCTTGAACAGTGGCTCTGAACCATTTTAGACTTGATACATTAAAGTACTGGCTTTTAGCTTTCATTCGTTTGTTTTTTAAAGTAGTAATATTTATTAAAAATAATAGAACAATTCTATTGCAAAAAACTTATACTGCAACAAGCCAGAATGTGATTGGCACTATGGACTCCTATTTAAAATCTTTGAGTTTATCTTGTGGTTCATACATAGGTGTTTGTACACCCAACAGTGCTAATATTGCTAAGTACTCTTAAAAGAATTGCATGGCACATTGGTAAAGAATCATTGTTCTAGAGGGATGACTTCATACAGCTGTGGGGGAATAAATATAATTGGAGCATCTGGTTCCTTTTGCTACTGAATACCATCCTCTCCCCTCAAGACCCCAAACTGAAACATGACAGGAGAGTCTGTGTTTAAAAATCAGCTTAAATATTTTTGGAGTGTTTCTTGGGTTTGTTTGTTTGTTTGTTTGTTTGTTTGTTTGTTTGTTTTGGGTTTTTTTGGGGGGTAAGGGGGTTGTTTGTTTTTAATGTCATGTTCTGGCACAGGTAGTTTTAATAATAAAAGTTTTATTTGAAATTCCCCTGTACGTAGAATTCAAAGAAGATTTTATAAAGTGTGTTTCTGCTTCTCTAGATGGTCAGATTAACAAAGCGTATGTGTGAACTTTGTGATTCTCATAATGTTTACCCTCCAAAAGTTTAGTTGGCTGACTGCCTGTGTTGAAAAGTCTAATTTCTGTAGTGCTCTTGTTTGAGCTGAAAGGAGTTGATACTTAGTCTTTGTAGTCTCTAATGTGCAGCAGCAGTGTAACTTTCCCTTAGGAGTTTTTTCCGGAAATAGCAAAATATATCCATATCCTTTAAACAAAGGAAGCTGAGAAATAAATAAATATATTGCTGATCATAATACATGTTCCCTCTCAACTAGATAAGTGGCAAGGTAGGGAGAAGAGACCGTTTTTCCTTTTTTGTGCTTGTGCCTTCAGTAACTGTAGTAGGATTTTTTAGTTCTCAGTATCCCAAAGTATTTGTCTTTTTCTTTTTTATGAAGCCTATACAGCAAAAGCAGACCCAGGGACTAGATTGCCTTTTGTGTGGGGTTTTTTTTTACCTATACCTTCTGTTTTAAATTGAACTGTGGTGCTCAACCTGTGGCCCATGGGCTGAATCCAGCCTGTGGGGCTTATATCACCCAGCTCACAGTGTTCCCCACTGGCCCTTAAATTTGGCAGTTGGGGAGCAGTGACAGCATGAATTACTGCAACTTCCACTAGATGTCTCTGAAAGCCATGGCAATTAACGTTGCCATTGTTCCCCCACTGCCAAATTTTTTGGACCCATAGAAAGCCTAGCAGGCTAGACTGCTGGCACATGGGTTGTTCCACAGCAAGATCTGTCCTGTGGACCAACCCCACCTGCAGGATCTGGCATACAGGGCTGGAAGATTGAGGGTTACTGCATAAGAGGTTGTATTCTAGAAAAAACTATTATTAAAAGCTGCTTTGGAAATAAAACCAGGGGGGAGTGATTTTTTTTTCTTTTTTTAATCATTTGATATTAAAATGATTTCAGCCTTGATAAGACTTTGTTAAACTAATTTGATTACTTGCAGTATTGCAACTTCTAGTTAAAATGGAGCAAATCAAACCTTAAAGATCCTTTGTACGTTCCTTGTTTGTATAGAAATAGGACTGATTTATTTAAAAAAGCATACACATACAAGAGGGTAGGTCAGAATCATATGATTTGCTAGTTGCCCATGGAGCACAATTTGGAAACCATTTTACTTTCTTTATTTTTTTTTATTTAAGCCAAGGCTGATTTGAAGCATAGCAACCACAGGGAATCCAAGATCTCCCTCAGCTCCCAGCAAATAGCCATAATGTACCTAAAGATTGCCATTACTGCCCAGTTATCTCATTTAAACTTTTCAGGAGTTCCTACAGGCACAAAACAAAATACTGTAAATTTAAGGCTTGATTCTATGTAGCTATTTGCATAAGGCCCATTAAATTCAGTGAGTCACTGTTTAATAGCATGAGCTGCATAAGTGTTTATGTAAGTGCTTTTATTAAAAATGTAGTTGCATAAAATCTTTTACTAAACATTTTCTTTATTTTCAGTACATTAAATGTATTTTGAAATATTTTAATATACATAGGCCACAATATTCAAAACTAGGAATAAAATTAGGCACCGAATTGTGATATTTTCAAAGGCACTAAAATGGCTTCGAACTGACCCCAGCGCTCTTTCCTGTCCAGGGCAGGGGGTTGGACTCAATTACCTCCTTAGGTCCCTTCTGACCCGAACATCTGTGAACCTATGAAAACTCTGGTGGTAGATTATAACTTGGTCAAAGCAGTTTGGCTTCCTGGCTGCTGGAATTTCAGTAAATCAGAAAGTTGGGTATGAAACATTGTCTAGCTGCTTATAAAAGCCTCATTTGGCAAATGGCTAGTTGCCCAGTATTGCATAGCAGATGTTTAAATCTTGTAACCCAGTTCAGTACTGTGTAGCAATGCCTGCTTTCCAGCCACAGACTTATCTGGAAAGGGGAAAACACTGAAATTGGTCGGTACCTTGGCTGCTGGTAGTTCTTGATTTCAAAACTACTAGTAGCAGCCAGGAAATGACTAGTAGTCATGGAGATCCAGTTGATTTTTTTTTTTTTAAAGTCTACTAGCCTTCTTAATGACAAGGTAATTGCACTATAAAGAGGTATGAGCCCCAGATTACCCATTATGTCTGTACCAACTTGGTGGCTGGCTTAATGCAGTTTAAGTGGTGCCTTTCATATAGAAATCAATGGGAAATGGCTTATGCTGTTCACACAATTATAAATGGCTACTGAATTAGCCATTAGTTGCTGCTGAGGCTTGGCAGAAGACCATGCCTTGAGAGTGGCAGTATATGACTCTTGTTGAATTCTAGGCATCACTATGGTTTACACTTTCTTTTCATCCCAGTTCAAGGACTTGAATCATTTACTTGGATTCTGTCTCGTTTGTGACCCACTGAACTTTTTACACTATGGCTGTATTCTCTCATTACTCCTAGAAACCCAGTCCATAGCCTACCTCATCTCATTGTTTGAAAGAATTTTGGCACCAGCTTGATTTTTTTCCTTTAATTTCATTCTGACACCTTCCCCCACCCTTATCTTTTTAACCACATATATCTGTGTGCATGCTTTGTTTGTGCTGCAAAACATGTTGAAAAGCTAGAAAAGTTGCCCTGGCAATGAATTATAGCAGTTATTTTAAATTGCATTGGAATTTATTTCAGGGCAGGCAACAGAAATATTAGGTCAGTGGTTTCAACGTGTGGTCCATGGACCCCTGGGGGTCTGCAGATTGTCTAACGGGTGCCTGAAAGATGACTATGATCAATCAGAAATATGTGAATAGTCACACTTATAATTCAAAGGGGTTTGTACCTCTGTTTGAAATTTTTAGGGGTCCACAAATGAAAAAGGTTGAAAACCACTGTGTTAGGTAATTCCTGTTAGAATTTATAAATACAGCATACCAACAATGCTCGTTCTCTGCCAGCCATCCTAGATCCTACATGCTATTTTGGGGGTGAAAAAAAGTTTGGTTGAAAGTCTTAGGGAAACTTTATAGTATGCTAAGTTTAATTCCTTAATTTTAGAAAGAAAAACCTTCTTTAGCTACATTACAGCTATTTGTTGGGAGCTGAAGGAGATCTTGGATTCCTGTGGTTGCTGTGCTTCAACCAGCCTCTGCTTAAATAAGAAAAAGAAAGTAAAATGGTTTCCAAATTGTGCTCCATGGGCAACTAGCAAGTCATATGATTCTGACCTACCCTCTTGTATGTGTATGCTTTTTTTTTTTAATAAATCAGTCCTATTTCTATACAAACAAGGAACCTACAAGATTGACCCTCCAGCTATGTCAGACTGTCAGAGACGCGTTTCCTCAGGCTGGCATTTGTTACCTAGGACACTACTGTAGCAGACATAATGAGTTACTGTCATATCATGAGCTGTCAGCTTTTCAGAGGCTGGCTAAAATGATCTGCCTTGAGAAGGAGGTATGTCAGATTTACTGGAGCTGCTTAAAAATGCTAAATGACAGCAGATGCAGAGATCAACATCCTGATAAATCCTTTCCCAGCAAAGGTGCAATTACTTGCATTGCTCCCTTCATTTTTTTTTCTTCAAGTACCTTTTTCATATTCTAGTTTACATCTACTTTACTTTATTATAGTGCATATGTTAATAAAAATATATTTTTAATAATTTAAAATGAATCTTAAGTCAATTTATCTAACTTACTTAAATTAGACTTTACTATATTTTGCATTTTGAAGTATCCAAAATAAATCATTAAAATGTTAGTTATCAGGCCTGGTTTCACTCTTCCATAAATACAGTGTTAGCATAATTTGAGAGAAGCTAAACTACAGAACTGCTTTTATTCAATGTAACTTGTTTTCTTTTCCAGATCAAAGTATTTTAGAACATGTTCAACTGGAGAACATTTCACTATAGAGGTAAGTACTTTTTTATTTTTGTTTTAAACCTTGAAAACTTTTGTAAAGTGTGCAATCTAACTAGGCCTTTAACATTTTTCAAGGCTTGTACAAAATGGGAGCTCTTAATGCTTTAGCCAACTGAAGTAACAGTGCTGTGAAAAAAAAATGGTGTCTTCAGTGGTGCTTTCTGTGGTGGAGCAGGTAAAGGTAAATAAGGTAAATAAACCTTGTTGGACCAGTCAGAAACTAATTTGTAGTGCATGTAGGAATGCAAGTATGTCATCTGCAGCATAGATGGGCTGCTGGAGCCGCACTGTGGGCCAGTGCTGATGAGGACTCTCCAGGAAAGTGCCCTTTGGGGCACCAGCAGCAGGACCAGGCACGCTCCCCACCCTCAGCTGGCAGTGCAAACAGCCCAGTCCTGTGCCTGTCCCGCTAACTCGGGCCATGCAGCCCAAGTGGGGAGGCCAGGGCAGGCCAGGGATGGCCCCTGTGATGAGCAACTCCAGCTCCTATCCAGAGTGGGCCACCGCCTGGGCAGCTAGGTGCTATTCTGCTGTGCCCCAGGAAACCACAGGCCTGGACCACCTCACCGCTACCAGGGATGGAGTCAGACCGCCTGCCATACCCTTCCGGTAAGCCCCAACAGGGAGGAGAGTGGGGGGAAACGGGGCGCCACAGCCACCTGTGTCAGCACCAGTTCACCTACCTGCCCCCAGGCTGCACACCTGGAGTCGGGACCTGCAGCAGGGGTGGCCCTCCCACCATTCCTTCCTTGTCCTGCCTGGCTGAGTTCCCCCCTGCTCCCTGGACTTTCCTGCCCCAACGTGCAGGGAGGCAGTTCAGAACTTTATTGAGCAGGCTGTGACCTCCCAATTAGGCAACCAAGGGTCTGTGACTTGCAGAGAAACTCGTCAGTGGCAGCGGAGATCTCTTCCTCAGCTGCGAGTGTCAGGGTCTCTTAACATAGGCAGAGAGACCCCTCCAGCCGGTGGCGCACGTTGAAGGATAGCACAGGGTTGCCTGAGGCGCCGTCAAAGCTCAGATCCCTGTGCCAGGTTCTCAGCTGCACCTGGGACACCATGGCAGTCAGCAGTAGCTGGGTGTAGTGAGTTGGGAACCCCTCGCTGTATTCAAACAGCTCATCATTATGTGCCTGGGAAGTCTCTCAGTAGGGGCAAACTTAGGGTGCAGGCCATGTGCAGCAGGAACCCTGGTCTTAGACAACTCTCTGGAGAGGGCCACCAAGGAGAGTGGGGGGACATCACCAGTTCTGCATCCGGGCCAGGCAGGAACCCCTCATCCCACCTAGGCACCACAGGCCTGGTGGCACAGGAGAAAACTGCCTGGCCTGTAAGGTGGAGAATGGAGAGGAGCTGCCATGGCAGCTGCCAGCAGGAGCCAGCCCTTGCCTGGCCTGGGGACAAGACAGGGAAGGCAGGCTGCTTGCCACAGATAGCAAGTAGCCTGCCTGCCCCTGTGGAGGGAGTGGAAATAGAGGGCTCAGCCAGTGGCCACATGTGTCAGGGCCTGCCCAGCCAGCTTGCCATGGTCCCTGGGCACCTGTGCACACATGATCCCCAGTCTGAGGCTGGGTAGCACACAGCCCCTCTGTACAGTCCATGTTATCTCTGAAATGCTGCAAACTCCTACAGACAGCCTTTCTGTCCTTGCTCTGCAGGTTCAGCAGCTGCACATGGTGAAGAAGCACCAGTCACCAGCCAGGACACTGCCACCATCAGCTGGCACCCTCCACATGTGCTGCCTCCACCATGGCACATGCATGACCGCACCCTTCTGCTGGACAGACTGGTCACAGTGGCAAGGGAGCGGATCATGGATTCATGGGCTTGGCAAGCCTAGGACCTGGAGCAAGAGAGGGACCAGGAGGTCCTCACCTTCCAGGACAGGCTCCTTGCCTCCTACTACCTACCTATCACTGTACTTCTACCCCACTGATCCCCTCTCCCCCCACCCCCTTACAGTTCAGAAAGGACATTGTACATAGTCACACAGAAAGCAGGACCTTTATTGTTGATGCATGATGAGGTTAGGGAAGGATGCGTTGCTGGGAGGGAGGGAGTGTGCTGTTGGGGAAGAAGGGGATCTGTGTTGCAGGGGGTGCGAGTGTGTTATTGTGGTGGATGAAAATAAAGTTTGGTGTTGGTTACAAACTGCCCGTAGTATGCGTGGTTTTTGGAGTTGCCCTGTGGACCTGGGGTTCATGGGTGGCTCCTCAGGCGCCCTACTGCAGGGGGTGGAGGAGGTGGTCCTCAAGCATCTTGTGGACACAGTGCCCTGTCTGCCACTACCAGAGGAAGGGTAGGGAGCATCCATGGCACATTGGCCACAGGCTCCTAAGACAGCACCTCCAGCCAGGCTGCGTCTGCCCCTGCCAGAGCCCCCTAGTATCCGGGCAGCTGCAGACCCTTCTGACTGCTGCAGGGGGACAGCAGGAAAGGAGCAGGCCTGGATCTGCCTACCCCCATTGGGAGCAAATCTGTGCCTGATAGGGTGCAGGTATAGACGCGTTCTTAGGGCAAGTTTACTGCATCTTATTTTATTGCTCAATAAGCTTAAGACAAGTTAATAGCACATGTAGATGTGCCCATAGCATTAAGAAAATAAGTTATAAGGAGGGATCCTGGTTTTCTCTGTTTAAAAATCTCAACCTCTCTGATTAACACCCCCAAAATCCGCAATGAAAATGAAATGCTGTATATAGGCATCAGTTTAACACAATGTTTTATCGATATATTTGTAATTTTGAAGCCTACCAGTGCCTCAATCACTAAAATAAAATAAATTATAAGTGCCTGTAAGTTTTGGCATTTGATTTTTGGGTTTTTTTATCATGGAAAATCAGAGCTCCTCTTATCCGCTTTGCTCACGAGAATGCAGGTCAAGGCCCAGGTCCCTCGCTCCCCACCCACAGCCTCCTCAGCCCTGCCAGAGGAGTCCCCCAGATGCCAGGGACCTAGATCTGTAGCCCCCTGCCCCCCTGCAGCAGTGCCCAAGCCCCTGCTGCCACCCGCGGGAGGCATCTGCTGTGGCAGAGTGGAGCACAGAGCCCATCTTCCCCCTCCTCTAAGTGCAGCATGGCCAGAGCGGAGCCTGTGGGGATGGGGAGGGGCTGCAGGGTGCTGCATGCTGCAGGCACGAGCACCCTGCCCTGCTGCCCTTCGCCAGGGCCTCCACAGCCCAGTGGGTGGGACCTGGCATGACAGGGCAGAGTAGGAATGGCCAGGGAAGCTTGGTGCCACTGCCAGGAGCCCCACGCCACCATGGTGAGGCGCCCCCTGTCTGCCCGGCAGCAGCAAGGGGCATAATTCTTCACTGCCATCCCCGCTGCTGCCAGGCATGGGCTTGCAGCAGCAAGGAACATCCCCACTGCCATGCTGGGCTGCGGAGGCCCTGTGGGGAGGAGGGCAGCAGGACTGGGAGCCTGAGCTCACAGTGGCTAGGCTACCCAGCGCACAAATCTGAGGGGCATGTGCCCCTTATGTCCCCTAGGAGTGCATGCAGTGGTGGGGACCCAGTCATCCGTCTCATCCCCCCCCTGCAATGAGTTGCATGCAGCTCTGTCCCACTTCCTGCCAGGGCCCTACAGCCACTCACTCCAGTCCTGGGCCCTAAGCTCCACACACCCTGGTGCAGATGGACAGTAGCCCCAGCCCTACCCAACTCCCTCCCTATGGGGTCCTCAGTCCCCCCCTCCCCCTGTGAATCCTACCCGAGGGAGCTGCTCTCCAGTCTGCCATATACATGCACAGGGCACCCTCTGCCTGACTGCCCTCCTGCCCCCTCTGGGACTCTGCCAGCCTGCAGGGAGCTCTTTAGCTCTTTGCAAAAGTGACAAATCTGCATGTTTCTCCATTAAAATGAAAAATCTGAGCTTTTCTCAGTTAAAAGGGAAAATCCACATTTTTTTCTGTTTTTCTGCAGGAAACGGAAAACCCAGATCCCTGGTTATTAGGTTTTGTAGGGATGTTGATCAGGCTAAACATAATATCTATTTTCTGCAGTTATTTCGATAATTAAATATTTTGTCTTTGTGTAACATTTCTGCAACATAAACCAAACAAATAAGTATGTTATATTCAAAGAAGTACAGTATATCAGAATGGCCAGGCTTATCAATAAGTCTTTTTTTTTTTTCTTTTTGCAGTTTGAAAATCTAGTGGAAAGTGATGAGGTAAGTACTTCTGTGCTGTATTATAAAACCTAGTTGTAAAACATGTTTTCTATTAATTATATGTAGTCGTAAGATAAATATCTCCAACCTAGTTGTAATCAACTCATGCATCGACCTATTTGAAATGGAATTGCTGCTATTTAAACCATTAAGTTTCCTTCCCCAGAATACTAGTACTGTAAATATTATTCTTCTGATTGGGAACAGTTTTTGAGTGGAAGAGGGATAGCAAAGAAAAAGCACAGATTCTTGCAGTCCTTTGGGAGAGGGGAGGAGTTGTGGGTATTTTGAAAGCAAATTATTCAGAAGTGTGTGTGTGTGTGTGTGTGTGTGTGTGTGTCCTTCATAACTAAAAATAGTTGGTTAACTGAAACATTGTAAGAGCAGTAACATTGTCAATACTGTGTTTATATGGGCAATTTGAGGAATGTTAGTTTGGGCCCTAAACTATTACAGGCTCTAATTTGAACTTTTATAGAAGCTTTGGAGGTTGTACTGAACCCCTTCTAGTAGCACGTGCCTTAGAATTCCTCTCTTGTGCCCTGAACTTCATTTCTTAAGCCAAATGCAAGGAGGTAGTTTGCTGATTATACAGTTCATTAGTTTCTTATTGATTCTATATCTGCAGTCATATGGAAAAAGGACTTCTGCTGTACAGCTTTTTTTTGTCCAGTTTACATAATTGTATACCTTTTTAAACTTAGCCTTATAAATTCCTAATGAAGGTATTCAAATCTAATAGTCCTAAATCTGCCAAAAAGATACTACTGCCTTGACTGGAGCAAATTTCTTTTCTGAGGTATTTGTAGTGTTTAGTTCTACTGCACAGCATCAAAAACAAGAAACAAAGAGCAACAAGCACAAAAGCCGAAAGGAAAATTCTTTCTGATCTAGCTCTTCAGAAGTGTTTAGATAAAGTTCTAATCTATGCTTTTCTAGAACAAGACAAGCTAGGAAATTGCAGCCTCCCCTGGGAAGGGATTGCTTAGGTCTCTTCTCCCTTTGTAATGGAGAATTAGATGAACAGATCAGTGATGAAAACCACTGTTCTACAACCTTTTCTCATTTGCGGACCCTTAAGAAATTTCAAATGGAGGTGTGGACCCCTTTTAATTGTAAGTGTGGGTATTCACATACTTTTGATTGATCATAGTCCTCTTTCGTGGACCACTTAGACATTGTCTCTGGGCCCCCAGGGGTCTGCAGACCACAGGTTGAAAAACACTGATGTAGAAGTATGGAATGGAAAGATGTACCGAAAGGTACTTTGTCTGAATCAGACAGGGGCATGAATTATGTAAGCTGTTTTGCTGAGGAGATAAGGGACAGAATAAATTGACTTGCTAGAGCTGTGAGCTATTCGAAAGAATGTCCAAAATAAGCTTTACAAATTCAGTGACAAGCAAGTTCATCCTAATAATGATAGACAGTGTTGTTAATGTAATCTTAAAAAAAAAAAAATTGTAAAGTTCCCCAGTCCATCAAAGAAAATTAGTGTTTTTCATAAGGACCAAAAACACTCTTGTTCCAGGTGTAGTTCACATCTGGGTAAAACTTGAGTAGCTAAGCAGATGATTGGAATGAGGAGGGTGGAACTTTATTGCAAAGTCCTCAGCGTTCTGGAGGTATTTTCGGTAGCCAGTAATGAAACTCTTTGCATCCATCTACTCCAGTAAAAAGGTCAAATGCACATTGACTTGTTTCTATTTTAAAGATTAATTGGGTAACATGCCTCTTTTAATTACTTGGATTTAAATGTTTAATTTGTATTTATAATTTAAATCATAGGGGGAGAGCCCAGGAAGCAGTCAGAGGTAAGAATTATTTGTCTCAAGTGCTTTTTTCCTGATTAACTTTTCTGTCTCCTCTGTCATGTATGTGAAGGTCTGAGCTTACCTATCAGAACTGATACTCAGCTGTCTGTTCAGAAATCTCTATTATATGCTTCTAAATGGGTAATTTTATTCATTTATATTTCTGTTTCTAATAGTTTATTAAATGTAATGCAACATTGAACAATTTAGAATGAATTGACAATATTGCTTTAGTCTGGAACAGGAAAACCATCTAATATCTTGCATTAGTTTTTGATGCTTCCACTTCCTTCATTGAAAGGCTGTGACATTTGTTTTTTTTCAAATGTATTTAAGTTTCTTCATTAATAGGTATTGTTTAAAAATACATTAAATGATTGTGCATAAAAATAGTCTTAAACAGCTAAATTAATATGCTGATAAATAAACCAAAGCTTAATATCTATACAGCAAGACTGCTAGCATGTTTAAAATATAGGTATAAAAATTAAAGTTAATAACTTTCTTCAGTTGTACTAAGGTAAAGCAGTGCAGAAGTTCTGTCTATATTCTACTTCCGTTACCATTTTGTTGTTTGTTTTATCTTGTCTCTCCTTTAAACTTGTATCTTGGAGGTGTAGTTTTGCTGCATGCTAGCAGTGCAAAAGTGATTGTTTGTAGCATCACTTCTGCCTGCCCTGCACATTTTGCCCAATACTCACCCCGCCAAGTCTCCCTCGTGTGCTGAGAGCAGGCTGGAAGGAGGAAGCTGCATGCTGCTTCAGCTTCTCCCTGCAGCTTGGGCAGGAGCAGCTCTGGGCTGCCCCCATGCCTGTGTCAGCTGGATGTTACACTGGTCCAGGTAGGAGCTGTGGGGAGGAACAGTGCAGGGAACCCAGCTCAGCCAGGGACAACGGCAACGGTGTGCAGATTCTTCCTTCCAGTGTCTGCTCCCTGCCAGAGAGAGAGGGGATCCAGGCTGAGATGAGGAACTTGACAGCTGCTGATGCTGTCCTGGTCAAACCAGGCTCCCTGTACTGCTGCTTCCCAGAGCTCCCAGGTGAAGCAGTCTGATACTTGATTCTGAGACCAGGCTTTGTTTTCCCCTTGTTGAACAAGGGGAAAACCTCATTCTGGAACTGAATAAGTACAATAATCTGTTTCACACATTCAGTCGTTTGCCAGTTTTAGCTCCACTACTTTAAGGAGTGGGGAGGGAATTTTAGTCTGCCGGTCTACCTGTTGGAGAATGTATTAATTTTATAATTTAATTTTATAAATTTCATTTGAACTTTTTACTAACAAAAGGTGTTTTGGTTGTCTCAACATGCAGGACAAATAGTGATGTTTGAGCAGAAGAGAGGAAACGCAAGACACTTTTACATGTGCTCCAGGAGTTAGGAGGGGGTCAACTCTTTTTAATTAGAGTGGAGAGTCACTCTTATTAAAGCACTGCTTTGTCTTGTGTATCAGCTCCCCAGGCTTAAAAATGGTGGTGGGGATGCTTGAACTAAAGCTCTTCAAACAAGCTTTAGTTCAAGTACTCCTGCTGCCATTTTTATGCACGTGGATGCTGATACACAAGACGCAGGAGGCTGCTGAAGCATGGTAATTGCCACACTCCAGCAGACTCAATTAATCGAGTCCATTCGATTATTCCATTGATCGAGTCTGCTCTGACATACTGGAATTACAGTGCATCAGAGAAGCCTCCATGCTTGTGTATAGGCACCCACAGTGAATGACTTGCCTTCAGTTCATTGGGGCTTTAAACTGCTTGGATGTGAATTGTACTTTTAGCTTCCTACTATGTTTGGATTAAGAAAACAGTCAAATTAGACCATGAGAAACAAGGCTGTTTGAACAGTTGAGAGATACAAATTAACTGTCATTTATTAGGCTTGTCTCTTGTCTCCAACTACAGTTTAGAGCTAAAGTATACCACCTTTTTTTCCTCCCTCTTGCAGACCTCTGACTGAGGAAGAAATTGCCGATCTGAGAGAGAGGCATTATGAGTCCATTGCTGAAAAACAAAGAGCAGTTGATGTGAAACTTCAGTCCGAGGTAAATAATTGCAGTGGTTTGTATTACTTGGGTAGTCTAATGATTAAAAATAATGGTCTACTTCAAAAAACTCAAAGAACATGACCTTTTAATTTGTGGTGAAAATTGCTTTTGCATTATTTTTTCATATGCTTAAGAAACAAATAGTTTTTATAATGTTCACTTAAATTTTAACAGTTTTTTCCTTGGGAGAGCAGAGTGAGCTGTGTGTGGTGGTCAGGGAGAAAGGAAAAATGTTGTTAATGAAAAACTTAATGTTACCCATCTTAATCTGTTGTGGCAACTCACTGAATATGATGTGGGGATTAGGGATCACTTTAGATTAAACCTCTTTATTTAAATGAAATTCAGATGCTTCATGTTTGACATTTTCTACCTTACACTATAGTGTTCTTCATAAAACTTACATATGCATTTAAAACATTGCATTGTTTTCAAATGTCCATTTAACAAGTCATTAGTTTTTTTTCTTATAAGCAAATTACAATACTGTAGATAATCAAAGTTTCTGGTGATTGTGTTGTGGTCAGTTTTATTTTTTGTTTGTCTTCATGAGTAACGTTTTCTTTTAATTTAATAAGCTTATGTTTGTATTTATAGGCAGATAGATAGGTTCTGCTTTTGTTAACCCTTATTATTTTGTTTATATACAGTTAGCCTTACAAGAGGAGAAGTTAAGAATAGAAGAAGAGGCTTTATATGCTGCACAGCGTGAAGCAGCCAGGGCAGCAAAGCAGAAAAAGCTTTTGGAGGTGAGGGGAAAAAAACCCCAATATATATCAGAGCTGCTGTTCTGTTTTTGTGTGTACACAGTTTTATTTTCTCAGAAGTTATATCTGAGAAGCAGTTTAGCTGGCAGCAGTGCCTGTTTCCATGTGTAGTGCCTGCAATCCTAGCATTAAGTATTTTTAGCAGAGTAGCTCCCATTTTGTATAATGCAGCTATGCTTATGAACAGTGATGTTAAATAGCTGGTGCTTATCGCTTTGGGCATTTTCATTAACCTTCACTTAAATTGGGTGTATTCATATATATACTTTTGTAATTCAGAGAGCAGTTGCTGGTTGGTCTTCTAATACTTACTGCTTTTAGTTCTTCATATGGGTACAGTTTTATGAATAGTAACTCTGGGTTAAAAATCCAGCATGCCTTTTTTTTTTTAATGGTACACCTCACTGAAGAATGTGATAACATTGTTGAAAGATTGCAAGTATGTAAATGTTTCATCTGATTTTTTTTTTTCACCATCAGTTTGAACATACTTTAATTTATATGGGGTGATGGGGTCAATTTAAGTGAAATTTGTGGCTGTGGTCACAATATATCCAGGAGAACAGGACTTCTTCCTGAACACTGATGTGTTACTTTTAAGCAACTTTTATCAGTCCGTGTATCACCTCACAGAAGAAAAGAATCCATGCAGTCACAAGATACCATGGCAAAACAGTTCATCAAATCTTCAGTCTTACAAGCCTAACAACTATAATATTTGGAGTACAATTTATTAGATACTATAAGGCAAGGATGAATTCTAGTTGTCTTCCATTATCACGTGTTCCCATAAATTCCAGGTGTCTTTCTAGTCTACATTTTTTTCTTATCCTGGTACCATGTTGTCTCTTCTTTCTTGATCTTTTAAGACTGACTACACTTCTGGAATTTGGTTTTTGTTTCTGCTCCTTTCTGTGCTTAAAATAGACCTTCTTAAGATTCTGTAATACATCTTTTATTTTGAATAAAATTACATTCCTTGCAAAGGGACTCCAAATCACATTAATCAATATGAAGTGGAGAGGGATAGGAGGAAGTCCGTTAATCTTTCAAAATATTTCAGGTCATGTAAGAGTGTTGTAACCATGATTGTCCATAAATTATGCGAGAAGCAAGGATTTCTTTGGGTGAGATCTATTATTGGATCAACTATGTGGTTGAATGGAAGACATTCTTCCTTAGGTCTGATCACAAGATTTTAAGTGATTTTTATTATCAATAATTATTTGTTAGCTGCAGCTAGACAAAAGAGTACACAATTTTTTTAAAACTATTCTATAAAGTACATTTTGGGAATATGACCTCAAGTTGTAACATTGACATGATGAACTGGAAATCGGTTCATAATACGTACTAATCAGCAGCAAATGTTGGTTTCTGTGTACTTGCTGGCAAACACTGTTCTACTAAATCAACAAACTAGTTTTTAATTGGAAATATAGTATTATGAATCTGATTTGGACACTGTTATTTATCTTAAATATGCCTTAAGTGGATCATTTGATTCTACTAGTAGTCACAGTGGGTGTCTTTACAAGTGCTTCGAAGTGGGCGAGGGAGGGGAGAAGGGGAGATACTCTAATTAGAGTGGCTCTTGGGAGCTATTCTAATTAAAGCACCCACAGTGTTTCATATATTCAGTGTCCTACACTTCCAAATGGCAGTGGGAATGCTTGAACAAGCTTTAGTTATACACCCTGGCCACCATTTTGAAGTATGGGGATGCTGAATTACACGTGCTGCTGAGGCTGCTGCAGCAGATTCAATTAATCAAATCTATTTAGAACATGTCGGATCAGGTGTCGGGCACGTGTATAGGTGGCCCCTGTGACAAAAATTGTTTAACTAGGCGTTATATAAGCAAAAAGATGTCCTGAGACTTATCAGTTTGCTGCTTTTCTTGATGTTTGTGGTGGATCCACATAAAGAGAGAACTTCAAAGAATTTGTGAGAAGCTACTTTAACAAATTTAAAGATGGATCTATTGCTATAGCTACACCAGTAGCTAATATCAAAGTTGACTTCATTAGGTCACTGGCAGTGTTATCCTTTCCTTTCCTTTCCTCCCTCCAAACCATATTCTGCCCCCAAATAACATCATTGAATTGTGGCAAAGGAAGGCATTCCATAACTTTCCAATTCATCAGAAAATTGTCTAGTTATGCAGCAGTGTTCGCTACGTGTTGTAGGAACT
Source organism: Alligator mississippiensis (assembly GCF_030867095.1). NCBI lineage: Eukaryota > Metazoa > Chordata > Crocodylia > Alligatoridae > Alligator > Alligator mississippiensis. The sequence continues at coordinate 126,202,157 of NC_081825.1, read as the reverse complement.
CTGCTAAGAGAAGAAGTTATAACTTATAATCGTGTTAAGTAATATATTTTCATAGATGTATTCAGCCAACCAGAAAGAATCCTACTGGTCATGTTAGAGTGAGTGCTTACATAAATCTTTCGTTTTACATATTTCCACTATCCCCACTTTTCTTTGCTCTTCTCTTTATTATACATCTGCGTAAATATGCAAACTGTGTGTGTCTGTGTAATCAAATCCTAATTTCACTTTTAGCTTTTTTTAAATAATCTTATTATGGGGGAAACAGTTTACCTTTAAAAATATATTACCAATTTTTTTTTTTCCAAGAGGTCTGAGGAAGAAAATGCCAGGCAACTTAAAACATCAAGAAGGAGTTAAACCTGCTTCTTGGGGCTGAAAAAGGGATTATTTTATTAGACTGTCTGTCCCTTTTTTTCAAACCCTTCTTGCATAATCGTATATAATAAAGGCTGTAAACTGCAGAATTTAAACAAATCAAGTAGCTTTGGCCACAACAAAATGAAGCTTCTGCTCATATAAATCAAACACTTGCAATGTGTCAGTATTCCTTTGTGCTGAAGTAAAATAGCATGTAAGGAAATATATTTTTCTCTTTTTAGAAGTAGATTTCATTAGTATGTCAGCTTCGGTGTTACCTATTGACCACATTCTAAGGACAGAATAAACCAAACAGATCTTCAAACCTCAGCTCCTTCTAGAAAACCTTACTGGCTGTGCTGAGGATACAATAAACAGAAGGAATAAAAGTAGTTTGTGAGCAGGCTGCATCTCATGATCAAATCTGCACACACAGTGTGCTAGAAGGCTCTTGCCTTTTCCATTAAGATGTGGAATTGTTACAAAGACTGCCTCTGGGATAAGGAAGAAAAGAATTGCTTGTATCCATTACATACTTGTGACTTTTTCAATCAGATGCTTACTTAGGTAAAGTTTTATAATGATTCCCCTAAATTAGGGGAGCTCATATAAAATTTTAGGCCTTCTAACTAGGAGGTGGTAGATTCTAAGGAAAAAGCAACTTGTCATGGTATGACATTTAAAAATAATGTTAAGTCTGTTTCATTCTTGAAAACTTGCTGATAGATGGCAATGTACACTTTTTTTTGGTAGCATCATAGACTACAAAGAATAATGCAGAGAAGCCAAGTGAGTAATAATGGAGAATATCAAAGGTAAGACATGAAACAAAGTTGGTTTTTTTTTTAATTGTTAGGGAATAATAAAGTGTTTTCAGCAGCCCTCTTATATAGCCCGACCACTTTTTTTTTTTTTTTTTTTTTAGCAAGGGGGGTAAATAGTCATCCATGCATCTATGTTGTACTGCATTTCACTGGGGTTACTAAAATTGTGCAAACAAAACTCCATCCCACTTCAAAGTACCTAAATTATCCCCCTCTCCCAGCGTGGTGTTCTTAATGACTTAAATTGTACATTTGTGTCATAACTATAGATTAGTCAAGTGTAAAATAAATGAATTAGGAAGGCATTTGCCAGTCTTAGAAGACAGAGATGCAGACTTGGAATAGTGGGAGTGAAAATGATGTTTATATAAACATGATAGTTTTACATAAGCTCATTTTTTCTTCCATCAACTTTATAATTAAGTATTTAGGTAGGGCCCCAATCAGGTGCCAGATGAGGACTCACTAAAAGATGACCATTCACAGAGACTTAAAAATGATAACCCTAGATACATTCTGAAGAACTGTAAATGCCCCACATTATCCAGAGGAGTTAGTGATGGTAATAATGTATTGTTTTTACAGCTCAGTGGCAGAGGAGGATTTTGATTCTTATTTGAGAAATACAAAGTTCCAATATGAAGCATTTCGTAGTAGTAGTAAGTCTCTTGTTGCTTTTTTTGGTATTGTTGTTAATTGTTTGCTAAATATCTTGAGGGAGCAGACTGAATGACTATCATTCTCCAAGGAGAACTTTTACTGTGCCCTGTTTTTTAATCTATACTTTCTGAATAACACCAGGTAGGACTGTGTATCCTTGCTTTTTTTTTTTTTTTTAAGCTTTTGAGGCATCTCTAGGTATGCCTCTTGTGCATCACAGGCAGATGTTCAGACTGTATCCAGCATTCAGGCAGAAGTTCCTTCTGGTAAAATAAAGTGTATATGAATTTGATGTGTTGTAGGAAAAGTTGCTTTACATCAGGGCGGGCAATTATTTTGGGCAGAGCGCCGCTTACTGAGTTTTGGCAAGCCATCGAGGGCTGCATGACAGGCAGCCCAGGGCAGATTAATATTAATTTTTCTAAATTTTTTAGAGGCCCCTCAGGCAGGATAGAATGGCCTGGCGGGCCGCATCCGGCCCCCGGGTCACATTTTGCCCACCCGTGCTTTATATGCATGGCACACTTAAGTGAATTAGAATTGATAATTGATAATGCTTAGATTTTAACTTGTATGTTGTTACATTGTCTATTTAAATCACCTTACACTTTTAAATAGCGGCAATGGAGGGGAAAACGGGGGACCGAGTCAGTATGGGGTCAGCAGCAGCTCTGGGCCTGGGTAGGCACTAAAGTCAAAGCTTCAGCATCCACCTGCCCCCCCCCCCCCCCCCAACCACCCTCTTCCTTCTACTTGAATGCAGGATAAAGAGCTTCTTTCCCCATGTTAAATGGGGTTCGGAGGGAAGGACCCTTGTCTTGGGTTCTAGTAAATACAGTAGATCTTGAGTAAAAGTCACTGTCAAAGTGGTAGCTCTTCCTGTTAAATCTTGAAGCCAAGAACATGTGTGTGTTAAAAATACATTTTTGATGTAGGACTTTCATCTGATGCTACTGTTCTGACCCCAAACACGGAGAGCAGCTGTGATTTAATGACCAAAACAAAATCAACAAGTGGAAATGATGACAGCACTTCACTAGACCTAGAATGGGAAGATGAAGAAGGTATTTATTCTTTCACATAGTTTGTCATGCTAGCCTTATACTGGTCAAAAGTACTAACCCATGAACTGGCATTACATTTAGTTTTCCTTGATATGTTCAGTGGAAAGAAATGGTTTAACCCTTTGAAAACATGCTTTATTAAATGTTTGCCTGTGTTCTGATTACTGCAGTGTTGATGTTCAGAAAGCGTAGCTTGGAAATACTAGCTAATTAATAAACTTGGCCATACAGTTATAGGAACATGCAAATTTCCTGAAAAAACTAAGGAAATTAATTTTTTTGTTTTTTAGCATTCCACACTACCAGACCTACTAGTAAACCTACAACAAAATGAATTGTAAAGAAATGCTGCCCCCTTGTGAATTACCAAGCAGCAGGAACAAGCTACTACTCTTCCTTCTGTTGTTTCACTATTTAAAAGTAAAACTAGTTGGAAATTTTTCATTGAAATGGTTTTATCCAAAGAAACTGATTTCAGTGAAAAGTTTTCACGTCAACAAAATGTGTTAGCCTGAATGAAACTTTTATCAGGCATACTTTTCAGGACTTAACCTGAGTTAGTATGCATACCAATGCACAATAATAGCATTTTCTCTTGCCCCTTCCTGTTAAAGCTGTGTTAATTTTTATATAAATAAATTATCATTGGGAGAGAGACAGATACTAGCTCTCTCTTTAAAGCTAGTGGTAACTTGGGACATGGGAGAACCCAGGGCCAAGTCTCTTGTAAACAGACAGGATTTGAACTTGAATTGTTTACGTTGCTGGATTAGTGCCACAATCTCTTGGCTGCTTGGATATTCTTATTTTTCTCTCTCCTCCCACTTTCCACAAAAGATTCTGAAACAAAGGGAAAAGTAGTGTTGAACATTAGTGTTTTATGAAATACTGGTTGTTTTCCAGACACCTCTAAAATGTAGGTAGAACTTTTTTTTCAAAGAAGAAAGCTGGCAATAGCAATGAAACTACTGATAAATGCTTTGAAAATGAAGCAAGCTAGACAGTGTGGGGGCTGCTAAAACCACAGCACTGACAACATGGTATACTTAATCAGTGGTGTTTAATTAGCTGTCAGTGCTGTGGCAGCCCTGAAACTGACTAGTTCCCACTATTTTCAGGGCTTCTGCTAGCCCTCTGAAAACTGTTTTTTCCCTCACCATTTCTATTCCAGTTAACAGTTGTGTCCCCAGGGGGTGGTGTACAGTTATATTAAAGGGTTGATAGTAAAAAAGAAAGACAGATGTATCATTTTCAGGGCAGGGAGCCTGAGCCTGAAGAGGAAAGCCCCCACCTGTTCCCACCCCCCACCACAGGCTCTGCTCTGGCTGTGCCGCCAGTGGGGGAGCGCTCTGCTGTAGCAGCCGCCACCTCCCACAGGAGGCAGCAAGGATTTGGGCACAGCTGCAGGGGGCTGGCCCTGTAGCCCTGGCAGCTGGGGGCCCCCTCCAGCAGGGCTCAGGGGGAGCATATGGGGGGGGGGCAGTGAGGGGCCTGGACCTGCATCATGGTGCTCAAAGCGGGCAGGGGGAGCTCAGATTTTCCATAATAAAAAAACCCAAGATCAAATGCCAAAATTTATAGGTATTTAGAATTTATTTTATTATAGTAATTGACGCACTGGTAGGCTTCCAAATTGCTTTAAAATTTCAAATATATCAATAAAACAATGTGTTAAATGGAAATAGATATATAGATCCCTCTGCCTCTGTGTGTGTGGAGAGAGAGATGGACAGATAGGTCTCTCTCTAGATAGATATCTATAGATATATAAAAAAAATAAGAGAGATCTCTCTGTAGATATCTCTCTCTCGTGTGTGTGTGTGTATGTGTGTGTGTGTGTGTGTGTGTGTGTGTGTGTATAAAAAATTATAAAAGCCTTAATCTGTCTGTCCATAATGCTTTATTAGCGCTCTGATTGACTGACAAATAGCCAATCAGAGTGCAAAGAAGCATTTGGACAGGTAGCAATGCACTGCCATGATGTGGGGGTGGGGGGTAAGGCCATCTGTTGCCCCGCACTCTGCTCCCTGCAGGTGGTGACGGAGCGGGGGGGCCAGCCACCGGAGCTGGCCTCACACCCCTTGTTGCTTGAAGGTGACAGCAGCGGCCCAGAGGGAGAGTGGGGTCAGGATGCTGCAGGGGGGCGAGGCCACTGGCGCTGGCCTTGACCTGCCCCTCCCCCCTTCCATCATTGCCACCTGCATGGTTGACCTGGTGGTAGAGAGGGGGGAAGAGCAGGCCCCCCTCCCCTCCCCTCCCCTGCATTGGCCCCGAGCCTACTCCTAACCCCCGCTGCTGCCAGGTTGGCCCGGGTCCGCTGCTCCTGGCCCCAGCAGCCTGGCTTCTCCCCACCCTTGGGCCCGGGCCCACTCCTCCCCTTCCCCTGCCACTGCAGCAGGGAGGGGGGAAACAGGCCTGGACCTCAAGCAACAGGAGGGAAGGGGGAGGTGGGCCCAGATGGGGGGGGAGAGGGGGGGACACAGGGCTCCATGCCTGCCCACTTCCCCCCCCCCCCAATCCCCCCAGTCATTCCTGATGGGCAGTTGGCTAGTGCTTATATGTATATATGAGACAGATCTCTATGTATATACTAGCAAAGTGCCTGTCAAGAATGATGGGTGGGTGGTGGGGACAGAGTGCTGCTGCTCTGCATCTGGCTGCATGCAACCGCCACCCTCACTGTTTGTCTGGCTGTGTGTGTCCCCTCCATGCAGGGATGATGGGGCATAGCCATAGGGTGTCGCATGGGGAGCAGGCAGGATGGCGCACCTGCGCCACAGCCATATGCTGCAGCCAGTGGGCACTGCCTGTGCCCCCTTCCCCACTCCCCTCGTGGTACCCTGCAGCTCTGCACCATGCTTCCCCTCCCCATGTGGGGAGCACCTGCCATTTGCGGGGGGGATACAGGGCACGCGGCCACAGGGTAATGCATGGGGAAGGGGCATGCCAGGTGCAGGCGGCACCCGCACCTTCTCCCTGCACAGTACCCTGCAGCCATGCAACCCCCCCCGCACAGGGAGCACCCACCTCCTGCGGGCCACAGAGGGTGTGTGGCATGGTGGGGCTGGTGCATGGGCACAGGCAGCCCCAAGGGGAGTGGGTAGGAGGATGTGAGGAGCGCCCGCCAGCTGCAGCACATGGCCTCAGGGTGGGAAGTGCCCCTCACACCCGTTCCCCACAGGACACCCTGCAGCTATGCGCCATGCCTCTCCTGTGTTTTGGGTGCTCCTGGTGCAGGGAGAAGCGCGGGGGGCAGTGTGGCTGCAGGGTGCTGCGCAGGAAGTCAGCAGGGAGGCGTGCCCCGCCCCGCGGCCATGTGCTGCAGCCAGCAGGCACTACCTGCGCCCCTGTCCCCTCCCCTCACTGCACCCTCCTGCAGTGTGCCACACCCCGCCCCCCACAGTTGCAAGCCACGCCCCCCACAGCAGCAAGCCATGCCCCTGCATAGCTGGTTCCCACAGCGGGGAGCACAGCCTGGTCCTGCCTCCTTTGGCCCCCGCTTCTGTCTGTCTGTCTGTCTGTCTGTCTGTCTGTCCTAAGGCTCCGGGCTGCACATGCACAGTTGGCCCAGAGCGTTATGGACAGACAGACAGAAATGGGAAGTCTTCTATTATAGTCTAGAGAGAGAGAGATTTCGAGAGAGAGCTGTCTCTATATGGCGTTTCATTTTAATCACAGATTTGCGGTTTCTTAATCAGACAATTTGCATTTTTTTTAAACAAAAAACCAGGATCCCTGGTTATAGTATAAGCAGTGGACAATAAATATGAATTGGTGTTGTGCTTTGTACTGATTGAATACTACTGAAAGTAAAAGGAAGTACGCACAAAGACACTTACCTTCTCTTGCCTTTCGGTTTGTACTTGATTAACATAGAAGGCTTGGATACAGTTTTCAATGCAATAAAAAATGTGAGGTAGAGGTCAGACTTTGTGCTCCAAAATACAGAAAGACTGGAGAGTTAAAAGGAAAACTTGAGCTCTGGACTTATTTATGGCTTATTTATACACTCCTGTGGTTAATGAACTGAAAGGTGTTTAGCTAAAAAGAGAGGCTGCTGTCAGATGTGGGGGAAAAAAATCCAGTGCTTTACCAGAAGAGGAATCATATTAGTTTGACCCAGCTCCCCAGCATCTGTATACATTTGGCTGTTTCAGAAGGGCTTTTTGGTGCTTTTATCTAAAGCTGATTCAGTCATTCATTACAAGTGCCAAAAAGTCCTGCTGAAGCACACAATCTATACAGACGTTTGGTGTGCCTGGTCGAACTAACATGATGCTTCTTCTGGGCATGCGCTGCGCTTGGGGTGGGGGTGCACTGAGTTAAAGTAAAGTATTGTTTGTTTTGGTATTTTGCATGTCTAAGCAGCCAAAAGGAGTAACAGCTTCTTTAAAAAGGAGGTTTTTTTGGTTGGTTTTTTTTTGGTTGTTTGTTTGTTTGTTTGTTTGCAATATCAATGCCTAAACTAGGAAAGACATTGATAGGGAATTAAATTATGCTTGGCCTTCTAAAAAGTTGCTCCATTTGGAAGGGCCAAACAGCTAGAAACATCTTTGTCTGTGTACTGCTTGCTTCATCTTCAGATGAGGTTATTATAGGAAGTAGCAAGCGTTTATGTTACAACAGTCCTTAAAATTGCCTGCTGGGATTGTGGCTGCATGTGCTGATCACCATACAAACAGAAATCACATGATTGGTTGTGCATAGTCTAAAGGCAGAACAAATGAAGGCGAGTGGAATGTAGTTATGTGAAGGATTAAATTTTGAAGTGGGTACAATGCTACCTTTTGGTTTAGTAGCTTACTCTTACTCTGAATATTTTTATGGCTCATAAGCTGCCAAGTACATGTAGCATAGAGGAATTTGCAATAAGGCAACATGTTTAACTTCATCCTGCTGACAAATATAAATTGTGAAATGGTATATGTTTTTCTTGATGACACCTTTAGTGAACCATCACTAGCTAAAGAACAGTCAGTCTGAAATATATCTGTGCTTCACAAGTATAGGGAGTAGATGTAGCTCTTTCCTGTAGTCAAGTGACAAATGGGTTTTATGCAAATAACAGTTCTTTTTCACTTGCAATATTGAAGTCAGTTTAAAATGGCAGGAAGTTGATTAGGAAGGTAGAAGAAACTTGACTGATTAGAACAAAGGGAACAATAAGGCTATCTTGCTTCTTTCCATTTAGAGAGGAACTTATATATCACTGGGAGAAACAGCCAGATTAGCCATGTAATTAATACTGTCTTTTGAAAAACCTCTGCCTTGAAAGTTTCTGATCAGTTTGGCATTGGGTTTTTTTTAAATTTGCCCTCTGTGCATAAAAGAACAGTGGTTAATGCATCAGGGGAATAGAGTTGCTAAACTTGACAATCTATTTAAGATGTTTTACTGGGTGCAGATGTTTTTTGAAATCTCCAGAAGCAAACCCGTTTCTGTAGACCACAAGATGAAAGAGGAGTTAATAGCTTTCATAGCAGGAAGTTTTTAACATTTACATTGTTTTCATGTAGAAAGGCCAATGGATTAGATTTGACAGAGATTACCAATAAGAACTGGTCCTCTTAAACTGTTTCTTTGCCTTTTAAGTGTTAAAAATACAATTTGATTATCAGCTAATAAGTTTCTTTGGCCCAGTAATGATTAAGGGAGCTATTGATGTCTTTACAGTGATGTGAACCGTATTTGATTGGAATGTAAAGTAAGAGTCAATACAAACAAAATTATTATAATGTTTTTGTTCATTAGCTCAAATGTGGAATTTTCCACTCCCTTTCTCACCCCTCCCCCCGCCCCCCCCCAAAAAAAAAGTTTATGGCTTTGCAGAAAGTTCTCTTAAATTGTAGGCATGAACAGAATGATCCCAATGAGAGAGCGTTCTAAGACAGAAGAAGATATACTCCGAGCAGCATTAAAATTTGGCAGCAAACAGACTGGAAGTAATCCAACGTCCGCTTCTGATGAATCAAATGGGTTGGAATGGGAGAATGATTTTGTTAGTGCTGAGATGGATGATAATGGCAATTCAGAGTATTCTGGATTTGTGAATCCTGTACTAGAACTTTCTGTGTCAGATCTCAAGAAATCTGATACTAATCAAGACAGATAGTAAAATTACATTGCCCTTGTTCATGACCAAATGTTTAAAATTAAATGGAAAGGATAGAAATGCATTGAGTCTTTCTGTAAGAAAAAGGAGGCAATCATGCGATAAAGGTCACTTGCAAGGAACAGAAATGACTTGCAATCTGAATGATTTCAGAATTAAGTGCAATTTTATCATCTACCTTCTAAATTTTTATGAAAATTGAGGTGATTCTATTGTGTATATTTCTGGATATCTGGGTTTACTATAAATTATCTGCACTAATTTAAGCATCATAGCTTGACATACCTATATTTTAACTAGCTATTTTGTCTTGATAATATTTCTACTGATTTGTTTTTAAAAGTTGTCATTAGCCTAATATTTATCTTGGAAATAAATAGTCTGCATAAGTTCTCTAATACTTGAATGTGGAAACGGAACATTTTATAGATTGTATTTATTTCCATTATGTGGTGGTTGATTTGCTTTTCGACGTTTTGGTAGTAGTAGTCAGCAATTTATCACATGTGAAATTGACTGTTTACAACGTTTTTTAATCCCTGTTTAGTGCATTTTTCTTGCCTCTTTCATTTTAATTATTTCCTTACTTAAGCACAACGAATCTGGGTAATGTATTAAAGCATCAGTTTAGACAAGAGCCTATAATAAGGTCTTGTGCATACTTGGGAGTAGGCTACAAAAAGAAATTTTTTTAGCTGGTTCTGTGTGTGCAGTGCAGATACTGACACTCAGTTATCTACAAGAGAACTTGGAGGACCAAAGGTTCCATTTTTTCCCCTTAAAACGCACCAAATGCTGCTAATACAAGGTTACTTAATTGAACATTTTCTCACCTTGTGCGGCACAATTTCGTCAGCTCCACATGAGTTTAGGCAGCATTACATGAACAGACTGGGAGTACAATAGAAAACAAATTGCTCTTCTGCTAGGTTTTGGAAGAAGCTCAATTGGAGTTCTGGTAGCTGTACAAGGAGAAAGACAGATCCTTTCCAATTATGCAGCAGTGCATTCAAGCTTTTTAGCTTTCCTATGCCTAGTAACTGAACAGTTACCATGTAACATCAGCAGATACAGGTCTAAACTGTGCAGCCTGCCACATAGTCTCCCATTACATTTGATATACTTTATATAAAATAAAAGCTAACTGAGGAGAACACAGGACAAAACTATAGTTCTTTTTTTCCCCCTGCGATTGCAGTAAAGCCTTACTATGTGTAAATTATGTATTGCTCTGCTTCCTCCTGAACAAGGGTTTCTCCTTTTGGAATAAGGGTAGTGCTCTTCCTAAGAATAAGTAGCAGCTAAATTTGTCGGAAAAAATTTACAAGTACTGGCAACCCCCGCTTAACACTGTTTCACTTAGTGCTATTTCGCTATGATGCTCATTTTAAATTGATACCTGATTTCACTTAGCACTCAGTGAGTTTCATTATAACACTCGCGGTCGCCACCATGGGTCATTAAAAACATTTGTAATCACCATCTTGGGTCATCGAATACTTTCGGTTTCGCTTAACGCTTAGTTTTTCAGGAGCCAATTAAGAGCACTAAGCGGGGGTTGCCTGTCTATAATAAAAAGGTGTGTAAGTATTTAGATATCTGAGCCCATGTCAGGCCAGGGTACTGTAGTTTGATCTTCTTCTCCATGTCTTTTAGCTAAAATAAGAACACCAGACACTTGACCTAAATATGTACATATGTGGATGTCTTAACAAACAGCTAAAACTTTTGTTAATGTATTTAACATTCCATTTCTTAATTTAAACTGTAGCTTTGTCATTGGAAATGTTGTAATGTAATACTTATATTTGCAATGCCTGTAACATGCTTCTAAAAATTTGTGCATCAAATGTATATTTTTAGTTTGGCATAAGTTACTACCAAGTAATTTTTCCTGACATTCATATGATGAACCCTTGAAGGTTGAAGGAAAGGTAACTTTCTTAAGCTGTAAATAAAGACTTTTTTTACACGCTTAAATTGTAGTTTTCCAATTGTCATTTCTTCTTAAGTTGAAAGCCTAGTAGACTTGTGCTAACAAACTTATCTTCACTAGAAAACTAGTCTTGGATTTGAATAAATATGATAACGAGGTTTTTACCTCATTTCACATGTTGGGGGAGTGTGTTGCATTTGAGTACAAGGCAGCTGCTGCCACTGATTCCAGGCCCTGACCCAGGATCAGAGCTGGAGCCACAGCCTCTGCCCCAACAACTCCTTGCCCTCCAGCTCCAGCATGGCTCTGGCTGCACTCCAGCCCTACCATACAGTCTCAAAAATTCTGGTGGCAGATCTGGGCCTGGCTTCAGCTCCAGGGTCTGGCTGGAGCTGCTACTGCTGCAGCAGCTACTGTATGGATGGACTGAGGCTGGAGCAGCTATGTGCTCTAGCTAGTGCAGGGCTGCAGCCAGAAGGTAAGCAGTGGAGGGAGCATGAGGAGGCAGTGATGGCAGCAAAGGGGACAGGTGCCAGAGAGTGCAGGCATTGTGGGGGAAGTGGGTGTAAGTAGTAAGAGCAGACCTGGGGGACAGTTAGCAGGAGAGGCAGGCACTGTGGGGATACCGGAGGCAAAGGCCAGGGGTTTAACCATAATGTCAATAGAAGCCCCAGACATACAGAGCATTCTGGACAGACAGAGGAAGAAGGTGGCTGGGATAAGCTTCTGCTCTGTGCTGTATGCACCTACACACAAGCAGGAGCCATTGCAGTGTGGGGATCAAGTTGACAGAGCTCTGATATTTGGGATAAGAGCAAAGCAGTTCATAGGATCATAGGAACGTAGGGCTGTAACGGACGTCACAAGTTTTATCTAGTCCAGCCTTGCTCAAATCGGGGTCCTCCCTGACTACACCGTCCTAGTCAAGTGTCTGTTGAACCTGCCTTTGAAGGTTGCCAAGGATGGAGATTGCATAACTTCTCTAGGTAGACTGTTGCAGTGCTTGACCACCCTCATAGTCTAGAAGTTCTTACTAATTTCCAACCTAAGTTATCTCTGCTGTAGTTTAAGGCCATTGCTCTGAGTCCTCTTCCCTACAGCCACAGAAAAAAGTCCATCCCCATCTTCTCTATAATAACCCTTCATGTATTTGACAGTTATGAAAACATTCCCCAAACTAACCATAGCTTTTTCAACTTCCTAATAAGGCATGTTTCCCAGGCCTCTAATCATTTTGTTGCTCTGCATTAAACACTTTCCAACCTGTCCACATCCCCTTTGAAGTGCGGGGACCAAAATTGGACATAGTACTCAAGATGAGACCTCACCAGGGTTGAATGGATAAGAATCACTTCCCTTTGTTTGGACGTCACACTTCTGTTAATATAATCCAGTATTCTGTTAGGGGGTTTGTTGCATCCTCATAAAGAAGAGGGAAATCCACATTTTTTTCACTAGCTGCAGAGAACAGAAAATGGACCAGGGGCTTGAAGTTGCAGCAAAGTAGGCTCATATTGAATATCAGGAAAAAAATTTTCACTGTTAGAACAATGATGCCACTGCATAGGGAAGCTGTGAAACTGCTATCATTGGGGGCATTTGGGAAAAGGCTAGATGGCCACTGGTCAGAGATGATCTAGGCACAGGTATGCCTGTGGTCTACTATGGGTACTTCCCATGCTTCTGGACTGTGCTGGTTGCTGCATGGGATGGGGGGGGAATTTTTTTCCCTTCCTGCATTTACATGTATCATGGTTTGTTCAGCCTCCCTCAGAAGCCATGGATGTTGGCTGCAGCTAAGACTGGGGATTTTGACTGGGTGTGCCAGTGTTCCTGCTGGGACTTAAAACCAAAAGTTCCTGTCTAGAGGATCTTGCCCCTCTGATCAGGGTCAGACCAATCACCATATTTGGGGTCAGAAAGAGATTTTACCCCATGGTCACATATGTATTGTGGGGGGGGAGGGGGTGTCCTCTGTAGCAGAGAGTGTGGCCCATTTCCTTGGGTCTTGAGCAGATTTTAACAACTTTTGCAGCAGCAGAATGTTGGCTGCTGTGGTTCCCCTGCTCGACCTATGGCAAATTAGACTGTGATGTCTTGTGGCTATGTGAGGGTTGACTGTGTAGCTTTGCTAAGATGTTAGACAATAGATTTGTATGGAATGGTTTGGGTACAGATGATCCTGCCTCAGGCTGGAGGTTCGACTAGATCAGCATTTCTCAACCCATGGGTTGCAACCCAAAAGTGGGTTGCAAGAATATATGAAAGTGTCACGAACAAACTTTAAAAGTGGGTTCTTCTTTAAAGGAGAAGTGGGAAACGGCAGGTGTCCCCTTGCAGGCTGGCAGTTTCAGCTTGGGCCTTCAGGGAGCAGGAGGAGAGTGATCAGCAGGGATTCAGGTTTTCCATTTCCCACAGAAAAACAGAGAAAACACAGATTTTCACTTTGAGAAGAGGAACCCACGGATTTCGTCTCTGCAAAGTGCTCTGCGGGCTGGCTGAATTCCAGCCTGCAAGAGCTGTTTGCAAAAGGGTGGGAAAGCCCCAACCCTGCCGGGAGGAGAAGGGCAGGGCCTGACGTTTGCACTTACTGGAGACTGCTTCAAGGTTACTCTCCTTGCTGGAGGTAAGTGGGGCTTGATTGCAGGGCAGGGCTGGACCGGGGGGGAGGGGGGGCGGGAGCTGGCTAGGGGCTGAGGGAGCAGGGAGGTTTGCAGCCAGCTGGGCACTCCAGCCAGCAGGGGGTTTGCAGCCTCCCCGCTCCCAGCCAGAGTGCTCGGCCAGCTGCAAACCCCCACTGCTCCCGGCCAGCTGCAAACCCCCACTGCTCCCAGCCAGTTGCAAACTTCCCCTGTCCTGGCTGGAGTGCCTGGACAACTGCAAACCCTAGGTCGTAAAAGCTGCGCTCCCCACCCTGCTGTCCTCCCCCCAAGCCCTCTGGAGCACAGCATGTGCGACTGGTGCAGCAGCACACACTGGGGCCACGCATGAAAGCTGCCTGCTGCTGCAAGCTCTGCGCTGCCCTGGCCATGCTTTCTGTGTGCAGGGACAGTGCAGGGTTGCACCCCTTGCTGCTGCCCCCACCTGCAGAGGAAGCGTGGCCAGGGCAGCACAGAGCTCACAGTGACAGGCAGCTTTCGTGCATTTCCCCCCTGTGTGCTGCCACAGCAGGTTGCACGTGCACCCTGGAGCACCTGGGAGAGGGCAGCAGGGTGGGGAGCATGAGCCCGCAGTGCACACCCACCCTCCCCCCACCCCCCACACAGATCTGGGGGCCACAGGTCCCCCCTGCCCCTGGGAGTGCACACTGCCACTGGGAGCTGGCCCTGCCTGAGTCAGCTACAGGCAGGCAGGCGGGGGTGGGAGGGAGGTCGCTCATGCTCCTGCTCTAGAAATCCCTGCCTTTCATTGAGGGCAGGGGCCTTTGATCCCTGACCCCATAGCCCTGGCAGCTGGGGGCCCCCTCCATTAGGCCTGGGGGGCAGGGGGCACAAGCAAGGCTGGAGGGCTATGGGGGACACCAGCAGGGCTGTGGGGGGCATTTAATTTTAACCACGGATTTTGGGATTTTTATCAGCAAATTTGTGACTTTTATCACAGAAAACAAGGATCCCTGGTGATCAGGCAGGGGGGGACACTGCATGTATGTGTGCATACACGCTTGCACATGGTAGCCAGACAGTGTGGAGAGCAGTTTGCACAGCTCTCCACAGATAAGTCTATAGGGCAAGGGGGGCATAGACAATGCATTGGGGGTATGGGGAGAGGCACGTGCCCTCCCAGATTTGTGTGTCCACAGCAGGCACGGGGCTGCAGCCTGGCCAGACTGGCACAGGCAGGAGCCATCTCCATGGCCCAGCTGATAGGACCCAGCATGGGAGGGCAGAGCAGGCAAAGAAACTCACTGCCATCACCGGGACCCCTGCACAAGCTGTGCCACCAACAGCATGAAGAGTAATGGATATGAGGGATGGATGTACTGCCCTCACTTCCTACCACTACCAGCTGCTCGTATGCCAGACTGTGGCTCTATCCCACTGCCATGGCCTGGCTTCTGCTTCTCCTCAAGCTGTGATTCTACCCTGGAGGGAAGGTGGGGTGGTGGAGAGCCTTAGAAGTGTGCAGAGGGTGGTTGGGCCATGGTGGGGTAGAGCCACAGCCCAGAGACCGAGCGGCTGATCACAGGAGGAGATGAGGGCACCGTAGCGCCCGCCGCCCCCCCCCCCATTATTCCTTGTGTTGCTGGTGGTGCATGGGGGCAGTGGGTCTGGAGTGAGTGGCACCAGCAGGGCTGGAGAGGGTAGAGAGTTGTGGATTGGGGGGGAGGGTGCTGGCACCATGGGTGTCTGGTGCCTCTTGAGTCAGGGGGGGCATGTCCCCCCCCCCCCCGACACCAGTCAGCGACCGGGTCGGGTTCCCTGGCAGTCGATCCCGCTGGCCGGGAGGGGTGCCTTAGTCGTTCCTGCTGGCCGGGGGGGTGGAGTCCGATCCTGCTGGCGGGGGGGGGTGCCAATCTCACTCACTGTAAAAGTGGCTGTGCCAGTTCCAGAGCTCCGTAGCCACTTCCGAAAGCGGTGCGGCCGCTTTTGCTGGCAACCCTGCTCCCGGGACAGTGCTCGCAGGGGGGGCACTGGTGCTCCCGCCTGCCTCTCCTGCCCGCCAGCTACACAGGGAGTGCGGCCTGGCAGGGTATGCATTGGTGCTCTCAGGGGGTGCATGTGCACCCCCTACGCCTTGCCCCTGGCTGGCACAGACAGAGGACTTTTTTTCTATTTAAACTACTTACTGGGTCGGGACTGCCCATCAATGTTTACAAATGGGTCCTGGTACAAAAAAAGGTTGAGGACCACTGGACTAGATGACCTCTGGAGGTCTCTTCTCTATGATTCTATGAGTTCAGCCCTGCCTGAAGTCCCCTCTCAAGTGCAGCCATTTTTTATTAGTTATGTTCATTTATTTTAAATTTAATTTAATTTCACTGAAAAATGCAAAATTTTTTTGCCAAAATTATTTCAGCCAGCTCAATCTTGGAATAAAGCATTCCAGCTGGGATACCACTCTTTAAAAGCTAAACATAATTTGTCCTGAGATCACTATCAGTAAAGATTGCTTTTTTCGTGAATCTCTCTAAGAATCATTTTCTTTGCGGTAGCTACTTTCAAAGTACATCCAAAAAAGGAAACCATTCCCTATTGGATGTGAACATATTTTTAATAAAAACCTCAGTTGGACATTCACATGAGATGAATACTGGTATCATATGCTCATGTTTCCTTATAAAAATGCATAATAAAAATATATTCTTAAAAGCATATGCTGTTATTTCCATTATACAATTAGAAGAAAAAATATGATTCTGTGAACCTGGATATTTCAATTAGAGTTTATTTGCATAAAATATGCATAAAATATGTCAAAGCATGGAAAAGAACAGATTAGGATTGGTAAGAGATCTCATCCTGCATACTGACTGCACATCAATATGAAACTTATTAATACACACTATAGCTATGTTAAGTATAGTATGAGTAAGTACAAAGAGAGAACTTTGTGTTGTGCTTTGTATTTACTACACCTGTGCACGCGCACGCACACTCTCTCTCACACTACTTGAAATATCTCAAACATTGGAGCTGTTAGTCCTTCAAATGGACCTGCTGCCATGAACCTTTCAACTGACACAGATAATGAGGCTAAAATGTAGTGCGTGGGAGGAGACAGGGAAATACAAACCTGATCATACTGTAGATGTGTGCATTCTGATATATTTGAGTTAAGAGTGTGTGTAGGATTAGAAAGCCTAGGTGTAAAAACCATCAAAAACAAGGCAAAACAGTGGGTTTTGGTCTCTAACATGATATTCTTTCAGGTAGAGAACACCATTGAACCCAGCCTTCTCCCCTTCATCACAATTCATTTTCATCCATCTCTACTGGTTTCTCCACTGGGTTTATAGCTTGGGAGTAAAACAAAGGAGAAATACCATGCTCAGATATGGGCTGCAGTGAGGGCAGGTATTGCTCTTGCAGCAGTGAAACCTGGGACAACTCCAAGAAAGTCTCAAAAAAATCCACTGACTCCCCTTCCTGTACATGCATTAGAATCTGGTAGTCTCCAAAACCAACCATGCACTTTAAGGGCAAGTCAATTTTGTTTAGGTAGCCCAGTTCCAGGTTGTTCACAGTCAGCTTGGTCCTTTTGCTCGTGTTCTTGATCTCAAAACACAGTTCCGAGCCACTGAGCTTTCTGAATAACTGCAAGGAAAACTGAATCCGGGAAACACGAGCATCCACTAAAATATAATGGCAGATGTTACCGTCTCGGCCAAACTTTGCCACCTCATCTGCTCTGAGCTGTTCTCTCTTATAGAAGTTTAAGTGGCGAAACACCTGCTTTTCCTGTTGGAAAGGATGGTAAAACATCATGTGGAGACATGTTACTGTTTCTTCGGTTTCAGCTTCTTCAAAACTGGCCATGATGGCATTAATTCTCAGACCTATAAGAAGCAAACAGATCATGAAATGATGCAATAACAAAAAAAAAAAATCCTGGAATTTCATGAATGAAATAACTTTATTGTTACTACTACTATTTCTACTAAGATTTAGATTTAGATCCCACCCTAACCAGAAAGGCTGAGCATGGCTTATAATTACAGACGAACAACCCTCAAGATAACAAATAATTCATGCATACCTGTTTAAGGAAAACTATTGATAGCAAATGTAGTCTAGTTAAAGTGCAGATTTGGGCATTAAGATTCTAGGTTCATCACAATAATTTAATTCCCAGCTTTGTCATGGACATGTTACATGACAATCAGTAAGGCAAAACCCTCTCTGAGCTGCAGTATCCCCATCTCTATAACAAGGCTGATAAGCACAGGCTGTTGTAAAGCATACTTAACATTTAAAAGGTGAATATTTCAAAGTTTGCCAGTATCCCCTCTAATATTTGAGAGGGGGGGGTTCTAACCATGCACTGAATTAAATCTAAGAACAGGAGCACAGAAGAGGCAAAATAATCCAACATAATGATCTTGGAGGAATTACAGTGCATAAAATAAATAATAAATCCAAAAGACAGAACTGGCAAAATAGCTCAAAGAACCTGGTATCCCAAACTCCATTGACTTCCAGTGCAATTTGAGGGCACTGAAAGACATGCAGCTCCCAACTGTTACTCATGGTGTTTTGCAGGATGTGCCATAAGTAAGTTACAGTGTTCCCCCGAAGTAACAGATGTTTGCTGTTGGATCTGGGGTGTTAAGGGATCGAGTTCAAGTTTCCCCTAGCCCGACCCCCTCCTCCTCCCAGCTTCAGTGTCACCTTCAGAATGGGAGGGGGAGAAGGGAGGGACAGGAGTTTGTTTGAGGCTTCCCCAACCTGCACTGGAGGATGGGGTGGGCGGATTGGAGTCCCCTCCGGCACCTCGGTGCTTTGCTCCACTTTGAAGTGTCTTCAACTGAACCCTCATGTAATGTAATGAGGGTTCAGATTGTCATGCAATTGGGCACTTTTAAAGCGCTCTGCAGCCATGCTCTTTTGTAAGGCCACAGCTGTAGAGTGTTTTCAAGGGGGCAATTATGTGACAAATGTAACTTCTGTCCACGCCCTCAGTGGCTAAGTCTTTTACTGCTTTGACAAATCCCTTCCTTAACAGGCAAATTAAAAGCGCAATGCTTGGCCCTGACACTGATAAGAGATTAAGAAAACAACTTGTGAAATGCAGAACTCACCAAGAAACATGATCTTTATTATTAACCTCATGCCAATAGCAGATACATTATAGGTAGGGATCTCCGTAAATCGCGCTGAAAGTGCCCCCCACAGTGGCTTCTTCAATGTTTTTCATTTCACCGCTTGCCCTTTTCCCAGCCCCAGCCTGATCGATGGAGATTTTAAATATGCCATGGTTTTCGGTTCCCTGGCGATCAGTGGCAAATGACCTGGCCTGCGGGGCTCCTCTGCCAATTGGGGCAGGGTGGGGGGAAGCAAATGGCAAAATAAAATATATTAAAGGAACCGCTGTGGGGGGGCACTTCCGGCACAATTTACAGAGAACCCTAATTATATAGTATCGCGATAATGGTATAGTGCTCAAGGAGTAGCTGCTGTATGGAGTCTATAAGTTACAGGTATTAGAGCTGAGAAATGAATTTGAAAAGGGTGTAGAAATGTCTCTGCTTTCCTCCTCCCTCAAAAGAAATTGCTACATAGGACTGTTGTATTAGGTAGTATCCAGCCTCTAGTTCTGGCTGGCACAAGCTACTTCAAAAGAAGGTACAAGAAACTGGATTTGGCAAGCATAGGAATCTGCCCTGAGAGGAAGTTTCTTTCCATCTTCTGTTCATTGCTGATAAGCTCACACATAGAAATATAGGAGATGATACACTTCAAAGTTTCTGGCTTTCATTTGTTTGATTTAATCATTTTTTCTGCAGTACGTGAACAAATATTTTGTGTTGAAAGCTTTACATTTGCTGCCTTCTGATTTTACTGAATGTTTTCAGCAAAACAAAAAAAACTTTAAAAAAATGTAGTTCCTTGGAGATCTAAAGAAGTTTGTCACTGAACCTGCTAAATCCTAGTATGTGTCCTCTGTAGTATCCATTGCTTTACTGCTAGAAACAGTTTAAAATTTAATCTGTTCTATATTACAGCTACATGAATCACCATGTGATATCTTCTTGGAACTACTATTGCCTTTCCAAGCATAGATTTGATCACTTTGGTTAATGATTTATAATGACACAGACAATGGGTTACTGTTAATATGACACTCGTCACAGATGCCAGAATTAAAGATCTCATCTCAGTCTTGAGACCTCTGGAATTCTCTTTCTTCCTGGATTGATAACCCACACAGAGTGCATTGTTTTTTGTTCCTGCAGAGCAACATCTCTGGCGTGGAAGACACCCTCTATATCCCTGGGTACATCTGGTCCAGGTAGTCACATAAGTGTGTACGTGCATCACAGCATGTCCTGCCAGAGGTGCTCCCAAGCATGCCCATACTTACACGTTCTGAACAGGGGAAGTATAGCAGTGAAGGTGTTTTGGAAACTTCCCTTGTGGTCACTCTTGAAACATCAGTTTCTGGAAGTGGTTGCTAGAGACAGCCCCAGAGTGACTTCAGTGGCTCATTTCTGTGTTAGGAGGTTGTATGCACGATGGGCCCAGGAGCATTCTTGCTGGGACCTACTGCCATTACAGCGTACAGTACTTAAGCACAACCTCTATAGTGGTGACATGTTAATACCGAGTAGATTAGAAAACAAGATTAACTGGTTTTTGCTCACCTCACCCTAATTGCTCTACTGTGCATTCATTCATCTCTGTGCTCCTCTGCTGCTTTGTGTTTTTTTGTGAGTGATGCAGTACATGAACTCAGTGCAGGTCTACTAAGAAACCAACTCATTTCATTTAAGCAACAGACCAGCTTGCAGAATATCACTTTGTGTCACTGCTGATCTGGACTAGATCTGACGTTGCAAGTTACAAGTGACAGTCTCTACTTCCCATCATCCTTGTCCTCAATCCATTTCAGAAGCACATCAGTACCAGCTAACAGCATAGGGTAGCACATTGGGAGGAATTTGCAAGGTAAGTGAGGCTGTGATATACCAGTGCAGATTTTTGTGCTGTTTAAAATGTGGCTTATTAATTTTCACAGAATATCATAATTCATACTTATGGCTTGGCAGAATTTGATTCGTATTTTTTAAATAATATCAATGGCTAAAATGGATGTTTTAAAAAATCCAAAATTCTCTGGTAAAAAACCCCCAAATTCTCTAATTAAAAACCCCAAAATCCATGTTTCACTATGATTAAAATGAAATGTCACTATATGTATGTATATGTATGTGTGTGCGCATGTGAGAGTATCATTTGAACATAATGTTTTATTGAGATATTTATAATTTTAAAGCAGTTTGAATCAGTAAAATAAATTCTAAATACCCATATATTTTGGTGTTTGATTTTGGTTTTTTTATCATGGAAAATCAGAGCTCCCCCTGCCCCCTTTGCTCACCAGAACGTGGGTCCAGCTGCGGCTGTCTCCTCTGCTGCTTTGTGGTGCTGAGCAGCCCTGACATGCTGCTCAGCTCTGCCCCTGCCTATGTTGCTGCCTCTCACTCCGAAGCCACAGCCCACTCCCAGCCCAGCATGGGGCCCAGGGCAGCATTCCTCCTCATGCTGTGCAATCACAATGCGCTTGGTCGGGAGATCCAACCCACCACGCCTGCTACAAGGAGAAGCCATCAGTGAATGCGGACTGGACAGGTTGCAAAGCTCCAGCCTCCAACCCTGCTCCCAAAGGAGCAAGGCAATGGGGACTGAGCTGGGCATCCCTGGCAGCCTGGCACAGGGTTTGCTGTGCTCTGAGGTGGAGGACTGTGGCATCCAGGCCCGGCAATCCCCATGCCCTTCTGGGAAGCCTTTGACTGGGGCTGAGCCTGCCTCTGGCTGGACACCGCCCTGATTGGGCAGCACCCCTAGCCACAGCCTCCAACCCTGCCCTGAGGACACCCGGCCCAGCAGGCACAAGCGCGTGCATGCTTCCTCCCACCATCCCTGTGTGGGCTTGGTGTGAGCTGCCACTGCCACCTGTGGAGCACAAGGCTGCAGCCCAGCTGGACCCCATGCCCTGCAGCAGTGGGGCAGCCAGAGTTTCACAACACATTGCACACTAAAAGAAAAATAAAATAAAACAACACTATTAATGTTGCAAAGTCAACCCTTCCAAACATAAGGAATGCCAAAGGGTGTATCAGCCTCTTTGAGTATATGCATGATGACTTGACCTGTTATTTCATATTCATATGGTATTTATTTTCTGCAGGATCATTGCCTCATTCAGTGCACAGTATGAATGGTACTCAGTAAGCAGATATTCCTTATTTTGTTTTATCTTCAGTGTTCAATATACAGCCCTAGGCCGCCTTTACTGCACACCCTGTTCTGAAGACAGAATTATTCGTTTTCTCTTGTACTTATACTATGAGTATCCAAACAGTTCACAGGTATTAATTTATCTGCATAGACTCTCCATAAGGAAGGGAACATTTTTATCCCAATTTTACTTGTTGGGGGACTGAAGCACAGAAATTAAGGTAATAAATATCAATTGGATGCCCAATTTGAGAGGCATAGTTCCTGATTTTGCCAAGTACTCAACATTACATTGTATGGTATTATATATACAACTTCTATGCCCACTGTCTTCTGCTACAGTTCTGAGTGCTCCACATTTCTACAAAGTCCGGGTCATGAGGCCTGAAGGACCACAACATGAGGAACTCACAATTTGTGACATTCCTGGTTTAACTGACTTCCTGGTATCGCAAGGAAGCTTTGAAGGACAGGCAGAGATAAAATCCAGTTCTCCCAGGCAGTGTTCAGTTTTCTTAAACATGAATCTCTAACTTCTATTCCTGCAGTCTACTGCTTCCATCATTTCCTGTCTCCCAACCTGTAACAAATGAGGCAGGGATGCTACAGACAACAGCCTCCATTCCCATACAACTCTGATTCATCTCCAGAGCACAGTCCATTCTGTACACTGAATGAGACAGGAGTCCCACAGAAAAAAAACCAAGTGATCATACAATTAAAAACTGTCAAAATGTATAAGAGGATGAAGTAAGGTTGGACTCTATTCTGGCATTTTCCCAATTTTTGACTGCTTGACTTTTGCAACCTCAATAATTTCTTTGGATATTGTTTTTGTGCAAATATATAATTTTACAAGGAAATATAAAAATATTAAACCCTGCCCTGACTGGGGCCAATTACTTATATGAATACAATGAATACAGACTTTTTTTCTGAGCTTTGCATGCATTAGGACAATGGAGGCTTTCTCACTCATGGGAGATGCATACCAAAATGTCTCCATTTATAATGCTCTCAAATTTTTCAGCAAAAGGTCCCAGAGCCTTGGGCTAGGGACAGAAGTTACACATAAACTGGTCTAAGTGATCAGAAACTGGTTTAAACCTGTAACAGAACAGAAGTTCAGTGCACATAAACCAGTTTCAAAATGGCTGAAACTGTTTTAAGGTAAACCTGGTTGAATGTAGTATCAGACTTAAGTGATTTAGGTCAAACCAGTTTACAAAACTTCTGTCCCAGACCTCTTCCTGGTTCAAGTTAAATCAAAGTCTTCCTGTATCCCAGAAAGCTTTGCAACCCTGGACTGGGCTGTGCTGTCTGCTCCAGAGGAGGGCTGGTCCTGCCCCTCTGCTCCCTAGCTGGCTCACTGCCCGCTCCCCTCTGGCAAACCCTGGCTGGAGTCTGGGGCCAGGGAGTGGGGGTTAAAACCCCTTCCCCCACTCAAACTTACTGCTGGCTGCAACTGTGGACTACAAATCCCAGAGATACCTGAAAGCAGGAAGAGGAAGTGATAAACAACCCTGCAGAGTCCCGTTGTTGTGATTTTGGACTACAAATCCCAGAGACCTCAGGGACAGCAGAAAGAGGAAGTGAACATACAGCCCATGCTAGCTGTGTTCTAGACAGCTGTGCTGTAGCACCCTTTGGCTTCTGACCTGAGCCAATGCAGGCATGTGGCTGCATTTCCTGAATCAAAGGTAAATGTCTGTCCAGTTGTTTTGAAGATTAATCTCTGCATCTTAAACTAACGCTGCAAAGACTGAATCAATTCACCCTTGGGCTTTTTGACTGTCTGTACTTAGCCCTGATGATTGGCATCACAAAGGAGAGGACTACTGTGGATTTTTTGCTGACAAGTTAGGATGCCGATACAGTCATCCTAGAACTTATTTTTCCTTATATTCTAATTTAATATTTGCTGACAAAAAAAACTGAAACATAAGAGGGTCCACTAAGCCAGAATACACATGAGAAGACATTCATTTTTGTAAGAAGAAGTAGTTAACAACAAAACTTAGCTCATCAGGTCTATCTGTGCCCCAGGATGTCATGTCCCAGTCAAAGCTATTATAAAGTTGTTTGTATATTTCCACATTATAAAGAAGTTCTCACCCACTAAAGACACCACTATAATACATATGCCTAAATAACATAAGCAGGGGATTTAAATACAGAGCTAAATTCTATCCTCCAAGGGCGTATGTACACATGCTATTAAAGTGCTATAGGCTTACTGTGCAGTACGCCTATGTGCACCCTAGTGGGAGCAGCCCAGTACAGGGCTGCTTCTACCCTGCTCTGCTGCCCTGCAGCAGCCAGGCTCCCCCTGGATGCTAGCCCAGGGGCTTGTAGGGGACACAGGTCGTGATGCTCATGGAGCCAGGAGCACTCTGTCAGCTGCAGCAGCAGCTGTCTCCTGGCCCCATGCACATCGGGAGGGATCCTGATATGCATGGGGCCAGGAGACAGCTGCCTCTGCAGCCAACAGAGCAGTCCTGCCCCACACACATCTGGACAAACTGCAGTTAATCTAGTACCTGACTAATTCTCTCCGCAGTAAAACATCACTGTCTACATGTATGGTGTTATTAGGATGAAGTAAACTAGTTAACTCCACCATGGGGTAGTACTGCCAGAGTTATTTACAATGCCACAAGGCACATGTGGGTGCTGATGGGCCTGGCTGGGGCACAAAGGTTGCTGGGTAGCCCCGCACTGAAGCACCCTTATGCCCCAGCCAGTCCGTCTACAGCATGTTGATCCAGGTTTGAACAGCCGCTGTGGTTCAACATGCAGCAGACACAGGGGCACTGTAAACAGTATACCCAGGAGCAATAAACTACGGTATGAATTGCACCAGAGGTTATTCGGTAACATTAATTTCACTTGTAGACACACCCAGTTCATACTATATGTAAGTTGGTACAAAAGTACTGTTTTAAAAATGTGTTTACGGAGTCCTTTTACGAAAAATTGCAGCAGTTTTAAAAAGTGTGAAATGCATCAATTCTAGATTAACTAAATCTATATGCAAATTACAGGTATGTTTATTTCAAGATCAGTGGTTTGAAATTTGCATTTCCAAGTGCTCAGGGAAAGCCAGGGCTGACAGTAAGAATGGAGGAAAGGGACTACAGAGGGAAGAAATGTAGTGAGGGCAAGGGGGGATACCTGACAACCCTCCCTCCTCCCCCCTCAAGATTTATTTTCCCTGCTGTAAAAGTGGGAGGGGGACAAATTTAAGGCAACCCTCCAATAATTAGATTCTGTACCTGGAAAATTATAACAAATATATACATTTTCCTTATATAGAATCTAATTATTGGGGGGGGTCATCTTATATTAAGGGTCATCTTGTATTCGAGTAAACATGGTATATCTTCCCAGGTTTATTTTTTTTACAGTTTTTTCCTTTTCTTGAGAATACATATACTGCCAGCTGACATGCCAGCTGGTGAGTCTAAGAAATATGTCAGCAACCTATGGCCTGTGGGCCAGTTGCAGCCCATGGAGAGATTTTTACCCAGCCCTCCAAGGTGGCAGTGGGGAAAATCAATGGCAGTGAATCAGCAGCAGTAACAGCAGGGGACATGCGCAGTGGCCAGGTGGACAGCAGTGGTCTGCCTTAGGAATGAGCTGTAGTAATTTGGCTGAAGAGCTGGTGAAAGGTTGTCAACTGCTAGCCTAGGATATACATCAAGGGACCAGATTCTTCAGGGCTCAGTCCTGTTCCAAAATCTCAATTGCCTTCAATTGCAGGGTCAAGTCCTAAAACTGCCTGGGAATGACCTGATGAATACCCACCAATCTATAGGATGGAGGGAGTCAGGGGACATATATCCTCAGAAAAGTAGAAACAAAATCATTTTAAATGGAAGAGGAAGGCAAGTCTTAGTGAATGCAGGGTCCCACGCAAACCTCAGTCTCTGAACAAGAAAAGACCCATCCCATTCAATGACAGTAAAAATGATATATTCACTTCCTCACCCCCTGGGGTTTACATCCGGTGTGAGAAAGTTTCTTTTTCTCCTTTCAGCTGGGAAAGTCCGGAGAAGCAGTTAACTTTCAAGTACGTCTGCAAAAGCCAAGGAGGTGATCACCCCCTCCAGTGCTGCTCCCAGTATATCAAAAGGTAACGAAAACATTTGCCTTTGCTTCTCACATTTCTAGCTCTTCTGGTCTCTCTTGCACAGAAATCTCACGCTGCACTTTGCCAGCACTCAGATCTGGTGCGCTGAGGCTGTGTTTCCTTTTCTAAAGCAGGCAAGACAGACCAATAGGAAGCTCCTTGCCTTGCTACCAAGAGCACAATGCCACTCGATTTACTGAAGTCAGTCGCAAAACTCCCCTTGATTTCACTGACACAGCCCCCCTTTGCAATCCAGCCAACCCTTTATAAGGGCAATCCAGAGTGGTCCCTCTATCCCTACCTCCTCTCCCTGTTTCTCTGTCATAGTTGCAGTCCCTAGATCTGTCTGCCCCTCTTTCCTATCCATCATATCATCCTCCTAAGTTGCAACTGCCAAAGAAATAGTGGCAACAAAACTCCTCCAGATCTGTGCTCTCACCTGCTTAGTGTCGTCTTAGAAGGCAGCAAAGTGGATCTCTAGGAGGTGTCTGGGGAGCAGTAGGCTGGGCAGGCTGTGGGTTTCTGACGCTGTTAGCTTTCTGATTTCCAGGCTGGGAGTAAAGAAAAGTTCTGGCAGAGAGCAGCAACACAAGACAATTTGATTCCTCTTTCCTTCCTCTTCCCTCCCACCAGCTGCTCAGGGGGGAGGGGACTGGAGAAGCAGCTGCAACCCAGACATGTAGTTTATTACAGAACAAGGTTCTGCAAAGTTTCGTGCAAGACTTTCACCAAAGCCAAGTGGTGGGCTTGATTCATTTAGTTGTGTGGGACCCTGTTACTCAGAACGTAGAATAACGACATGGGCACCATCAACTTAAAATCACAGTTTGAACCTAGTTATGAGTTACACCTAGGGGTTGCTAAAACTTGAAAGGATTAGCATGAAAAAAAATGCCTTTTCTATTTTCCACTGTGTTTACTTCATGCCTTTGATAGCACTCTGTGTATAACTGTGCATACTGTTTTGCCACTGACTCATGCAGTCGGTCAGGTTCCCTCATTAGCAGTATGAGCCTTTCACATGAGAAATGAGGAGAGAAACATTTTAATAACAAGGAAAATGTGATTGAAACAGTTACAAATACTGTCACCAGATGGGTAGAGTGTCTGAAACTATATCTAGTTCATTTAGCTCATAGTTATCTCCGTTTGATCAGTATATTACTCATACATGTCTTACATTCAGGAAGGATGCATTTAATGCAGAACAGGGATAGGCACCCCCTGGCATGCGTGCCTATTAGGGTTGCCAACCCTCCCAGATTGGCCGGGAGTCTACTGGAATCGGCACTGATCTCCCGGTGACTATTGAAAGCAATCCAGGAGACTGGTACTGTGAACGGGCTGAACAGTACAATTAATGGCATTACGTCATGTTGGGGGAAAAAAAATCTCCCGGAATAGCTTCAGTCACAGTTGGCAACCCTAGTGCCAATTAGTGGCACGTGGAGACATTTTCCTCAGCATGCCAGGAGGCATGAGAGGAAATTGTTTAAAAACAATTTTTTTTTAAGTTGCTGCTCCGGGCTCTTGGGAGCAGCCACAGGTTGCAGCGCAGGGACAGAGCCAGGACAGCACAGGCAGGGAGGCTGTCTGCTTTCTGCTGACCCTGCCCCCCATCCCGGGCTGTGCCCTCCAGCCCAGCCCGGCCCCTGGTGGGGAGCTGCGGGTGGGTGAAGCTGGGGCCTGGGCAGGCACGGTGGAGGGCCGCTGTGCTGGAGACTCCCAGCTGGCTCAGCCCCAAATGCTGCCCATGGTGGCTGTTCCCAGGGTCCTGGGTGCTCCTGTGGCCAGGCCCTTGCACTGGGGGTGGCTGTGTCCCACTCGTGCTGTGCCGAGAGCCAGGAGCCCCCTGTGCCCAGCATCCTGCCCTGGCCAGGCAGCATCCCCTCGCAGGCAGGGCAGCTGTGGTCCATCCCCATGGGGCTGCACAGGCCAGGCCAGGCCCCACCCTGGGTGCCACCGGGCACCCCGCCCACCCACCCACTCACCAGGGCCTGAATCTACAGAGCCCCGGGGCAGCGCTCACTTCCTGCGCCCTGGCTCTCCTCCAGCTGCCACCTTCCCAAGGGCCCAGCCGGACTAGCCTGCCTATGGCGCTTCCCCCAACATGTACTTCTCCCCACGCTGCCCAGACCCTGCCCTAAGCACATGGCCCTGGTGCTTGGCACCCCAGTGCTGTCCCCACCCAGGTGAGAGGGGCATGCATCTGCCCAAGCCCCGGCTGGGCCCTCCCTCCCAGCCCTAGGCCCAGACTCCCCCCACTCCAGGACTGTTGAGGAGGCCTGAGCACCCTGGTCCTGGTGGGTGCTGCTCGGGTGTCACTGCCACCCTCCGCAGACACTGCGCTGGACCAGTGGGCCCAAGCTGCAGCTGATAGCAATGGGAGACATGACCAGTGAGGGACACACCCTCTTTCTTTTTTTCCTTTTTTTTCTCTCTTCTCTTTCTTTCTCACTTGCCTCTTTTTCTCTCTTTCTCTTTTTTTCTTTTCTTTCCTTTTTCTTCTCCTTTTTTCTCTTTTTTCTTTCTCTTCTTTTTCTTTCTCTTCTTTTTCTCTCCCCTTTTTTCTCTCTTCTTTCTTTTTTCTTTCTTTACTTCTTTCTCTCTTTCCTTTTTCTCTCTCTCTCTCCTCTCCTTTTTCTCTCTTTCATTCTCTTCTCTTTTTCTTTTTGCTTTTTTCTTTCTCTTCCCCACCTCCTTTTTCTCTTCTTTCTGTTTTTTTCTTCTCATCACAACATGCTTAACAAAAAAAGAATACACAAGAACAAAGATAGTATTGTCACCAGGTTTAGAATTTTTAGAAAACCTGGTATTTGCTGCAAAAGAGAAATATTTATGATTATAAACTATATTAATATGCAGTGCATCCTGCTATGTATCCTGCACCCCAGATTTGTTTGTCTGGCATGCTGTCACTCCGGCACCTTACAAGGTACACATTGTGGTTTTTTCAGCACTACGGCCAAAAATAGCACCACTCCTACAGTAAAACAATAATTTGCAAGGATTTTTAAAATCTGTATAGCAGTTTCTTTCTAACTGTTTTTATAATGCATGGATCCATGAGGGCCCAATATGGGTAGCACTACAAGTCACTTATAGTCTCAATAGTTGGTTTAACAATCCAATTATTAGATTTCCGTACCTTTTCTTCCTTACAATTATGTGAATGGAGCCTTTTCCTGTTCATTTTACTGACATGCAAAGTTACAGAAGTTCCTTGAGATCAATGGGAGTTTTGTAAACCCCATTTGACATGTTCGTTCTAAAATTAAGTATTTTGGTCACAAAAAGTTTTAAAGCTAGGTTACAAGGTAACAAAACAGAGTCAAATAGTCATTTCCCTACTTTCTTCAGGTAAGCCACTATTGCATTCACTCTCAAGTACCATTTCCCTGGTTATTAATTGCATTGACCCATTAAGTTTAACATTGAAACAAACAAAATATCTGCTAATTAACAGACAGACAAAAATGTCAATTGTAGGGGAGAGAGAAGGATTTTTGTAGGTGGTATGTTTTATTGGACCATCTGTGTAGTTAGGAGGGATACAGACAAGCTTCTGGGTGCCAAGTACTTATTCCAAAAGCTTGTCTATATCTCTTCCCAACTAATTCACCAAAAACTTTTATAGTGAGCAGCACGATAAGAAACAGAATACTGCATCTCTATAACGGCTCAGTAAAGCTGATCGTTAGTTCGGAGGAAGCTTACTTAGTGGAATATTATGGTTAAGATTATAGAAGTCAGTACATTAAAAAAATTACATTTCTAGTGTAATTGTTGTGAACCCTCTATAATGAAGGAATATTTCACATTAATGAATTTGTTTAGTAATTGATGTGATTTAGGAATGTAATTGGCCTGGGCAATGAGGCTGAACACAAGGAATCACGGCAACCAACTTGAATCACTTGATACCTCTGGGTTCAGAATCTGAGCTTCACTGTTGTATTAACCATTTTTCCTTGAGACCATGTCTCTTCAAAGAGAGAGCGTCTATTTGACCAACCATGCAAATAAACACACTTTCACTGAAACAGAGACACAGGACTGGAAGGAGCTCCCCCAACCATCAAATCCTGTCCCGTGCATTTACAGACATTTGCTCAAAGGGTCCATCTACCCTGAGCCCTCTAACATGCTTCAACCACAAAGCACACTAAAAACAAATCCAACAATGTGCCATAGGAAGAAAGCAGGGGAGGGATGGGCACTCCCAATGCCCTGCATAGAGGGCGGCAAGAAATGTATTAGTATTAATATGCTATTACTATATTCTCAGATGTTCCTAGGAAGACAAATACAGCCTATACTGTAGATCAGGGCTGTTCCACTTTGGCCACATGTTGCATGAGCCTCCCATCATGCTGCCAGCACCCTTTCCCACTGCACTTCACCATGCAGGTGCCTCCCTTATGTGTGAGGATCTCAGTCTCCCCCTGACCCATGGATTCCCTGGGCACCGCAAGCTACCTCACCCTTCCCCCAAGGACGGAGCAGAAGGCAGAAGTTGGAGGATGGGAGGAGGAACAGCTCCCAGTCAGGAGGCCACAAGCCTCAAATTAACCGCTTGTGGGCTAAATGCAGCCCACAGCTCACAAGTTGAAAAGCCCTGCTATAGAGAGAAAGGGCAGGGGGAAGGAATGGTCCTTGTCAGTAGGACTTGGAGGGGGGGGGGGGGAATTTCCTGACCCTAAATCTGTCAATTGCTTTCACTAGGCACTTGGCTGAAAGAAGACCAGCACATACAGAATATCAAAAAGGAGTGCAGGAATAGGCCTTCTGTACAGTTTTCTTTGTCTCATGTTCAGTTTATAACATCAAAGGTCTCCAGACCATGTTTGTAACACTTACTAAATCAAACATGTAAGACATTGTGCACTACAACCCTGCCAAGTCTCAAGTTGGATGGCAAAACTATATATGAGTCCTTTAAGTATAAAGTAATTACAGAACAGGTTCCTTAAAATGGTAGAAATCCCTTTTTAAAATACTTAAATAACTCAAAACCAGCCAAAAAAAAGTTATATTAAATTTTAAAGAAGGACAACCATTCTGGGACTGGGAGTAAATAGGCAGAAATTCATCTCAAATGGCCTTTTTCCTAAAACCTCATGCACATGAGAATGTCTTCTTTGCACAGAATGTCTAGATGAGTTCTGTGCCATGTACCATATTTACTGTAATCCAGGACAAGGGATTTTTTCCTCCATTCAACATGGGGATTGGATTGGAGTACAAGGTAGAGGGTCAGGGGAGGGGGAGAACAGGCAACTGCTTGGCTTCAACTCCAACCTGGAGCCAGAGCCTCAGCTGCTGCCACCCCTCCGCCTACCCTCCCCCAGCCATCTCTGCTTCCCGCTCAGCCTCTGCCCACCCCACCACCACTTATCTTTAGTCACTGCTCTGATCCCACTCAGCCCATTCTGGCCTGAGGCACAGAGCACATGGTAACTCCAGCCCCAGTCCAGCCAGGTAGCAGTGGTGGGAGTGGAGCCAGAGCCATGACTGATTGAGTTGCAGCACAGGGTGAGAAGGACAGCAGAGGCTGCAGGAGACAATTGGCAGAGGGTACAGGTAAAGTGACTGTGGGGCATGCACTGGGGTTACAGACACAGGGGAAGAAGGCAGCAGGGGTACAGGCACAGGGGGCAACAGCAGCAGGTGTCATGGGTGCAGGCACTGCTGGAGGGGGCAGATGCTGTGGCACTCGGGCACTGGAGTGGGGCAGGCAGCAGTGGGGACAAGTGGTGGGAGCAATGAGCAAGGGATGAGAGTCAAGTCACTTGCTTTATCTGCTGCTTGGCCTGCCCTGCTAACTTCCAACCTCCTGCTACTGCTTTTGCTGCTGTAGCAGTGGCGGGGAGGGGGGGGGGGAACACATTTAAGACACCTCTCCAATCATTAGACTCTATGAAAGGAAAATTATAACAAATTTATAAATTTTCCAAGTACAGAATCTA
The DNA here is from genome assembly GCF_030867095.1 of Alligator mississippiensis. Taxonomy (NCBI): domain Eukaryota; kingdom Metazoa; phylum Chordata; order Crocodylia; family Alligatoridae; genus Alligator; species Alligator mississippiensis. The sequence goes on along the minus strand of NC_081825.1, from coordinate 126,170,202 downwards.
ATTATTAGGAAGTCATCTTAAACACAGGTGTCTTAGATTCAGGGAAAATATGGTATATGAGCAAGGGTTTGTGGGTTCAGGCTTCGTAAAGGAAACTCATTTCAGATGGAAGCTTTCAAAAAAATTAAAACCTTCAAAAGGTTATAAACATATTGCAGAATACAAAAATCATTTGAGAATGCTTTAAAAGCAGGAGGCCTTGAAAATTATTGGAATATATCAAGTTAGGTTATTTATTTTTCTTTAGTTGCAAGCAAGTTACTTTGAGGAAGTCATACAGTAGGAGGAGGGAAAATCAAATTTCTAAATCCTAGCCATCATTGCTAGACAGTTCTGCATGCCTATATTCCAAAACTCATAAACTATATTCGTTAAAGGTGATCCTTGAAGTCCAAGAGAGTTGTGTCTGAGTGAGCATTACAGACTCTGTTGTTCTTATGGCAGTCAGCCAACAAAGCTTAAAGACGAAACAGAAATTTTAAAGTCTGGAGCAAGCATGTACATTTCTACACACTGACAGCATGCCTGAGTCTGGAAAACCCAGAGTTGTGCAACCCTTCCCTCCTTTCCTGAAACTGAACTCACTCACAAGAATCCTGAGCTGTTAGCTACCCGTAAGGAAAGATCACCTTCCCGAATCAAATGAGCTTGATTCAGCATTTGTTTCTGTAGATTTGGGTGAGTATTTACCTGGCTTCCTGTTTTTATTTTTCCACCAGCCCTCTGACTGCTAATTGATTCAACCTAGGTGCGCATGGAATTTTGTAGGACAGTGAAGTCAATGTGAGGGTAAGGAAGCTTAGTGACTTGTGTGTTTGTAGTCAAATGACTGTAAGGGTGAAGGTGCAATCATATGGTAGAGCTAACAGGTGCTAATCCTAAGAATGTTAGTCTGTGTTCAAGTTAACAAGTGCTAGTGATTAGTCATGCATTCGGCATTAATACTCTCTCTAATGTGCACTGCTCAGAGCTGCTGCTAGAGGGCTGGTGAGCAGGGGCATGACTAGGGACTGCAAGTCTGCTCTATGCCTGCCCTGCTCACTTGCTCTCTAGCCACAGTATAAGCCAGGGAGGAGGGAGAGGGTAGGGCACCCCAATACCACTTAGATCACTCTCCCTGCCGCCCCCAAATCAGTCCACTGCCCCCATCAGCCCTTGGATCCCCACTCTACCCCACAATGTGCCCCTCCACCTGCAGATCACTGCCCTGCCACCCCAATCAGTCCAAGAGCAGGAGTGGTGGCAGGGAGGGTGGAGGGTTCCCCCACCTTGTCTGCTCTCAAGCTCCCTGCAGCTCTCTAGCAGCAGATCTGAGCAGTGCACATTAGAGAGGGGATTAACCCCAAACATGTGACTCATCACTAGCACTAGTTAACTTTAACACAGATTAACATTGCTTTGAATTAACACCTGCTAACTCTAACATGTCATCTCACCCAAATACTGCCCTATAAGAGTCCATACATGGGAAAAAGAGCACATGTGTTTAATTCTTAGAGGTTTACATGGTGACTGAGATGTTTACATAGTCTGATGGGTGGCAAATTGGCTTGGGGGGGATCACACCCAGAGAGTAATAATAGACGTGTCAGTATTGACCTGGAAGGATGTGGATAGTGGGGTCCTGCAGCACTCGGTCCTTGGACCTGTACTCTTCAATGTCTTCATCAGTGACTTGGATGCAGGCGTGAAGTGTACTCTATCCAAGTTTGCGAATGATACTAAATTGTGGGGTGAAGTGCACACTCCAGAGGGTAGGGAATGACTGCAGGCAGACCTGGATGGTTTGGAAAAGTGGGCAGCATACAATAGGATGCAGTACAACAAGGACAAATGTGCAGAGTGCTGCACCTCAGGCATAAAAATATCCAGCACACCTGCTGGCTGGAAAATGACCCTCTCAGCAGCACAGAAGTGGAAAGGGATCTCAGAGTCATAGTGGACTCCAGGATGAACATGAGTCATCAATGTGATGAAATCCTCAGCAAAACTAACCGTACTTTATCATGCATCAGCAGATGCATGATAAAGAACCAGGGAAGTGATACTTCCCCTCTACACAGCATGGTCAGACTGCAGTTGGAGTACTGCATCCAATTTTGGGCGCTGTACTTTAAGAAGGAAGTTGATAACCTTGAGAGGGTCCAAAAGAGGGCCACTTGTATGGTTAACAGTTTGCAGACCAAGCCCTACGAGGAGAGACTGAGGGACCTGGACCTCTTCAGCCTCCACAAGAGAAGGCTGAGAGGGGATCTTGTGGCTGCCTACAAATTCATTAGGGGAACACAACAAGGGCTCAGAGATGCTCTGTTCACCAGGGTGCCTCTTGGGGTAACAAGGAACAATGGTCACAAACTGACAGAGAGCAGATTTAAGCTAGACATCGGGAAAAACTTCTTCACAGTAAGTGGCCAAAATTTGGAATGGGCTTCCAAGGAAGGTGGTGCTCTCCCCTACCCTGGGGGTCTTTAAGAGAAGGCTGGATAGGCATCTGGCTGGGGTCATCTGTTCCCTGCACTCTTTCCTGCCCAGGGCAGGGGGTCGTACCCAATTATCTGTTGAGGTCCCTGCCAATCTTAGCATCTATGTGAGTTTTCTCTCTGCAACAGTCTTACATTGGTGAAACTCTCCAGACTTCAGCAAAGAGACTCCAGACATACATGGTTATGAGAGAGAGGAGATTCAGGTTTATTAGGTTCATTCTTCAAAACTTCTGTTGTTAGTACAATAGTACATTCAGCTAGGTTATTAGAGTTCATTTCTTTCTCACAGTGACTTCCTTATTGGCACTGTAGTTTCAGTCTTGCCTTAGCCAAAAAGTTAGACCACAAGTGAATGCTAAGTGAAAATATTTAGAAAACTAGGCCATGTTGTCTCATGAAAAGGGTGCTGACCTTGGAGTCAGAGGCTCTGATTTCTGTTATCAGCTTGGCTTCCAATAGCTGTGCAATCATAGTCAAGTCTCTTCACCATTCTGTACTGCAGTTTCCCCCTCACGGAAAGCTGACAGGGAATGTCTGAGGTCATGGAAGGAAAGATTACTTGCAATCAGATGCCCTGAACTAGACCTGGAATCCCAGAAGGACCTTCAAAAGGGGCTGATACAGATTGGTCAACAACAAGGCCCCTGTTAGGATTTCTGAGATATGCCTGATATTGAGTGATGATTTGCTGTGAAGACAGGGCTACTGATATTGCTGGTTCAAAAATTAACCTGTCTGCCGACTCTTATTTTTACAAATAGCAATTCTGAAAAAGTATATGTTAGCATTGATCAAATTTTGTGACACGTGGACAACTACACACATGCATGCATGAGTGACTGGTGCCTCCTAAATCGGGGGGGGGCACCTGCAGAAGCCGCTGACAGCAGCGGCCCTGCCAGGGGGGGCACCAGCCCTACCGACAGCATCAGTGTTGGCTATCGGGGGGAGCACCAGCCCCATCGGGGGGAGTACGTGCACCCCTGCATACTCCCTACCAGTCGCCTATGCATGCATACATAACATGCTTTTGTTATTTGGGCATATTCAGCTGATCAGAGTCCTGCTCTGCCTGGTCTGTTGAGATCAACAAAAGATGCTTCTGTTTGTCCCAAAGCTTCCCAGTATACTGGAGAACATAAACAGATTCAATGCCACTAGTATTACAAGGATGCTGCCAGCCTATCCTAAAATGTACTTTCCCTAATGGAAGGTACATCCAGTATGGCATCCCTGAAACTCTACAATTTCAATAAAGGCAACACAAAGAGCTTAAAAATACTAATTGGCTGTGGGTGCATCTACATGTGCAATTAATGCAACTGAATATACTCTCAATTTGAGCTGGAGTAAACTAATCCCAACATCACCATCTACATGTGTGTTTAAGTGTAGTAATATACTGTGCTTCTGGATACCACTTGTATCTGACGGAGTACCTGGCAGTGCAGTAAATTAATCTACTGTGCTCTAATTGACATGCATGTGTAGATGATGATGGTTTCCTGAACAGCAAATTAGTCTGCTGCCCAATAAAGCATCTCATGTTGATGCGCCCTGTGAGAGTAAGTGCCATGAGCTTCTGCACAATCTAATCTTTTATTAAAAATAAAAAGATGCACTTAACAGTTACAAAGAGAACCTTCAAAAGTGAGCTGAATGTAAATTGAAGCAGTGCTGTTTCCTAAGTCCATGGAGAGCTATGGCCACATAAAATACCTTAAACTTTTATTTATTACACAAGATCAACAAATCTGGCAACCAGGATGCCCTATTGTATCTGGCATTGGCACCACCATGGAGGGAGTTTCTGACTATGCTGACTCTATCCTATTCCCACATACCACTGGAGCTGTCAGCACTTGAAAGACACCACATATTTCTTAAAGACAGAGCTACATAGACAAGCTTCCAAAAAAGATGATATTAGCTACCCTAGCTGTCATATCTTTGTACTCCACCATTCCCTGTAAGGATGGACTACAAGCCATAAAGAATAGTCTTCATGAACAAGGACATTGTTTCTGTTTCTGTCACACTCTCCTACTTTGTCCTCACACACAACTATTTCAGATTTGGAGAATCTCTATACCCACAAATGAATAGCACTGCTATGGGCACATGGATGCCCCCCACCCCCAATATGTCATATGTTTATAACAGACTTTGAAGACCATTTCCTATGTAGCTGCCCTCTCATCCCGCCGATTTTTCTAAGGTACACTGATTACATTTTTATCATATGGACATATGAGAAGGAATCGCTAGCAAAATTTCACCAGGACTTTAACAACTTCCACCTTCCTTCCCCCCACCCCCCCACCCCATCAAACTAATTCCAGAATACTCCAGCCAGAAAATTAATTTCCTAGACACCACAGTAAAGGTTTGCAATGGCAACATTGTCAGCACATTGTATTAGAAACCCATCAACTGCCACAGCTATCTTCACACCATCAGCTTTCATCCTAAGCACACCACACATATCTGCTCTGATTCCACTGATTGGGACAAAACGTAAGGATCTAGAACAGGGATTCCTGCAGTTACAATACAATCCCAAAACTGTAGCCACTCAAATCAACAAAGCCAGACTCAGACCTTGTTCTGATCTGCAGCAATACCAAGCCTGAGACCAGGACAATGGAATCCCTCCAGTGGTCACCTGTAGCCCCAGCTTGAACACCTTGGACACCTCATTAATAACCTTCAATTCCTCCTAGAAAAGGATGACCATCTTAAAGTAACTGTGGCAGACAAACCTGTCCTGATTTACAGACAACCCTCCCCCCACTTCAAATGGCATCACTCAAGCAGCAAGCTCTATAACTCCCAGTTTCATTGAGGCACCAGGCCTTGCATCAGACTCAGGTGCAAGATGTCCCCCCTCATCAATACAGACCCACATCATCATTAGACCAAATAACATGGATTATAACATCTGAGGTTCATTCACCCTCACCTTTACCCACATCTTATACACCACCATTTGCTCACAATGTCCCTCTGCAGTCTACAATGGACAGACAGGGCAATCCTCTGTGTAAGAATGAATGAACATCAATCTGACCTCAGCTTCAGAAAGATGCACAAAGGGCTCTGACTGAACACTTTAACCTCCCTGGACATTCCTTCACTGACTTCAGAGTAGCTGTTTTTAAACAAGAAAACTTTAAAAGCAAATTCAAACAGGAAATTGCAGACAAGAAATCATCCACAAGCTGGATTAAGTATGATCTAAACAAGGAGTATGGATTCTTCGCCTATTACCTGGATTAGCTTTGGTGATCCCATTGTCCTTATGGGCTTATTACTTGTTTCCTTCTCCCAGTACTGCTCTGCCAACCCCCATTCTCCTCTTACTCCCTCCTTTCCTGACTTTTGTATTCAAATTACTCTCTCTATTTGACATACAAAAAACTAGAACTCTTGGTTCCAAAATGATACTTTTTATTAGACCAACTGGAAAATGGCAAGAAAATTGTCCTTTTCTGCAAGCTTTTGGGAATCAAAGTCCCTTCGTCAGGCTCTGGGAAAAGTGTAGATGGTACAAGATGGTAAAAAGTCCCCATAGGTCAGAAATAAACTTCATTTTTGCACAGATGGAACTGAAGATGGAAGTCTGTCCCTCTGGGTCCATTACAGTGTCTTTGTGAGCTGTGTTGAGTAGCTCTTTGATGTGTTGATCAGGTAGAATTCCTTCCCTGAAGGTGTCAGATGGTAGGCAGGGAGGCAAAAAAAATTCCTTGTTGTTCTGCAATGAAGTTTAAAATCCAAAATCGGCTGAAATTCAGCATCTTCCATGTTTCAGGGGTGTACTTGGTAGCCGTGTTGGTCTGAAACAAAAAGACATACAAAAAACGAGAACTCTTGGTTCCAAAATGATACCTTTTATTAGACCAACTGGAAAATGGCAAGAAAATTGTCTTTTTCTGCAAGCTTTCGGGAACCTTGTACCATCTACACTTTTCCCAGAGCCTGACGAAGGGACTTTGATTCCCGAAAGCTTGCAGAAAAGGACAATTTTCTTGCCATTTTCCAGTTGGTCTAATAAAAGGTATCATTTTGGAACCAAGAGTTCTCGTTTTTTGTATGTCTTTTTGTCTCAGACCAACATGGCTACCAAGTACACTCTCTCTATTTGACACACTGCTCCGTGCAGGTCCTGTCACAACTACCAATGAATTAGTTTGGGCTCACAAAGCTAGTGCTATACGGCTCTGATTTCGTTAGTCTCTACGCTACAAATCTACACTATCTCTCTTATCTCAAGGTAGCCATGATGGACAAACCTGTCCTGGCTTATAGAAAGCACCCCAACCTGAAATGGCATCTTTCAAGCAACAAGCTACCTAATTCCTAGTCTCACAAAGGCACTAGCCTTGCAATGGACCCAGATGCAAGCTGTGCCATATTATCACTGGACCAAATAAAACATCAAAGGTTCATTCACTTGCACATCTACCAATGCTACATATGCCATTACCTGCTTATAATGCCTGTTTGTTGTCTACATGGGACAAATGGGACAATCCCTACATGAAGGAATGAGGGGACTCTGATCTGACATCAAATCCAAAAACACACAAAAGCTGCTGGCAGGATACTTTAAAACTTCCTAGACATTCTTCAAAATATCTTTTCTTAAGTATTAGTCTCTGATTGATTTCCATCACAAACCCAATAAGCATCACCCCTCCATCAGACTATCTCTTGAATACTCCAGCGCCAACATCTCCTTGTTAGACACTATGATCAATATCCAGAATGGTAAAATACAAACCACCATATACAAGAAACCCATGAACCAACATACATTTCTACACAGAACCAGCAATGACCCTAAACACACCAAGAAAGCTGTAATTTACAGTCAAGCCCTCTGATACCACCAGATTTGCAGTGAAGAGAATACTCACGATCACCATCTTGCAAATCTCAAATGGGCTTTCACCTGAGAAGAACTTTCCTTCACATTTTTTTAAAGAGTCACCCGGATACCACATGAAGAATTGCTGCAGTACAAAAAGAAAATCTCCACAAATCGCACACCATTATGACATATCACCCTTCCCTGGAACCTATACCAAAAATCCTCAAACAGTTGCACCCCATACTAGAAGAAGACCCAATTCTTAAAGAGATCTTTCCAGAACCACCCATCCTAGCCTTTAAATAAGAACGAGACCTTGCTAACCTCATCACCAGAAGCAAACTTCCTATGGTACAAACCACACTGAATGGATCCAGAACATGCCCAGATCAGAAATGTAAAACTTGCCAACACCTCTCCACTAGTCCCACAGTAATTACATCCCACAATAGAACCATCACCATTCCTGGATCTTACTTCTGCACCTTCAGAAATGTAACATCCAGTGCACTAAATGCCCTGATGGAAAATATATAGAAGAAACCAAACAACAATTATGTATCAAAATAAATGCACACTGAAAATCTAACAAAGACAAAAATATCCAATTACCCGTACTTTTCACAAGATAACCACTCTCTCTCCAATCTCTCCGTTCTAATTCTCAAAGGGAATTTACAAAACACCTGTTGTAGACAAGCCTACGAACGTGACATCATAGATCTACTGGATACAAAAAATCATGAACTAAATTTAGTCATTGGATTTATGGCACATTATAACCTGCCTGCCATCTGAGAACCCCAAGTAATCTCTCTACATTCTTTCACTGGGTCAACATCCCTCTTCTCCCTCCCCTCCCTCCCCCTGCCCCAATGCGTCTACCATGCATTTGCATTTCCACAGACCTGTATTTTTGCATATTGGCTTCTAATCTACCCAAGAGAGCACCCAAACCAACAGCATACTCTCCCCAATGCCGGAAGAAGGGTGCTTGTGCCCAAAAGCTTGCAAAGAACATTTTTTTCTAACTATTTAGTTGGTCTAATAAAAGTTATCACATTTACCCAAAGAACCTTGTTGGCCTGTGTTTTTAAGTAGCAGAACTTAAAAGCCAACTTGAATGCAAAATTGCAAAACAAAAAATCATCCATAGAATGGATTATGTTAAGCGTGGCCTAAATAAGGACAATGGAGTTTTATAGCAGTACCTGGATTCACTTTTCTGACTCCTTCACTGACCCCTGCATCCCTACAGGTTTATTTCCACCTCTTTTCCTCCCCTGTCTTTTGTATTCAGATCACTCTCTCTGTTTGATAGCCTGCTCTGTCCATATCCTTTCATAGCATCTAATGAAGTGAGCTCTTACACATCTGAGCTTATGCATTTGCAATTCAGTGCATCTCTACCTAGCCTTCTGTCTGACTTCAGACTAATATAGCTAACTACCTCTTTGCACAATAAAATGCATGATGTTTTAAAATCAAACAATACAAACATATAAGAGCATACAAAGCTTATTACTTTAATTTTGTCTCATACTTTTATTATATGCACTTCTTTATTTCTAAAGTGATGTGCAAATCCATATCTATCCACATGCAAACGACAACAAATAAACACCCATTAAAGTGCTCTAGGCACTTTTGACAACACTTCAAGTAAGTGCAGCAGTACAGAAGCAAACAGGTTTTTATTTCCTTCCCTCTAACTTTGCAATTCCTTCACCCTCACACTTGCTTTCTCTCTCTCTCTTTCTCTCAATGACACCCACACCCACATTTTCATATCTCTGGACAAAAAGATAAACTTTGCAGCATACCCTGAAAGTCAACAAACCTGTGCTATTTCAGATCATAGTTCACATTAGTTTTCCATTTTGGTCTTAAATACTCTTCTAATATATGTTTCAGGGGTATACTTGGTAGCCGTGTTGGTCTGAGACAAAAAGACAAGCAAAAAACTAGAACTCTTGGTTCCAAAATGATACCTTTTGGATATTAGAATGATACCTTTTGGATAGTTGGTCTAATAAAAGGTATCATTTTGGAACCAAGAGTTCTAGTTTTTTGTATGTCTTCTAACACATATAGCTCATACAGTTAGGTTAGACTTAAAATTCAAGATTTTTGTTATTTTATATTTCAAGGAGATGATGAGAAAAATGCTGTATGATGCTGGTTACCAATGTAGAAATATCAAAGTATTTTCCTGCCTAATTTGAATGTTTATCTTATCCAGTGTTATTGTTTATCTTCTAATGTATTAGACATGTCTAAGGAAGAACAAGTAGTGTTATAGTGTTTTATTAACTTGGGTTTAGCTATGTAACCTGATAACTAATATACATATCAAATAGGGCTCTATGCTGCTAGGTACTGAATGCTTCAGTCATGCTCAATTGTTAACGTGATAATTGAGTTCTTCTTTTCGAGGAATCCAAAAATGTCATCCTTTTCTTTAAAAATCTGAAGACCATTTAGTCCTTGACAGCTCATTTCATATTGGGGAAAATTTACTGCCCGTTCTCTCAAACTAGGAAAAAAGGAAGAAATGTTGCCCTGTATATAAAGACACAGTATGAAATGGAAGGTAGGCCTGTTAAAAGCTGCTAGGTAAAGATCAGAGGGGAGAGCAGCAAAGGGGTATGTCCTGGGCCTATCTTGACCAAGGGGCTAGACTAGATAACTTTGTAAGGTCCCCTCCAGTCCTAATTTCCTGTGAACTAGGATGGATGTATTTTTAATTTATACTTCCCTGGAAGTCATCTGAAAATACAAGTTGTAGGTGTTTACCCCTAAGGGAGAATTCTGGATTTGGGATCCCAAGTGAATGGATGTTCCTAAACACCAGACGGGAGGCTAGATACCTGCCATACCCATAACCTCTGGCTAATTTTATGCAGCTCCTCACTCAGCGTGTGGATTTTCAGATCATTCCATGTGCTGTAGTGCCCTGCTAACTCAGGGCTGTAGATTTCCCTGTGGAAGCCAGGCCCCTAAAAGTCAGGATTTGTAATGCTCAGTATCTCAATGCCTAATTTCCCTTTTGGATCCAGCCCTTAGTATCTGCATCCCATTTCTCATCTGTAAAATGGTTATGATGTTGCTGACCTACCTTAGAAGGATGTTGCAGAGATAAAAATCTATTAATGGTTCAGATACAATGGGACCCACATAACAATCTAAATAGACTGATGTTTTTATTCTGCATAAAAATACTTCATTTTTTTTGTAATTCTGCTAAGTTCTTGACCATAGTATTTTGCAGTAATGGATTTGCACAAGTTGATTATGTGTTGCATGAAAATGGTTTTCCTTTTATGAATTTGAAATGTGTTGCCCTTTGATTTAATTAAGTTTTGCAACCAATAGTCTCATGAGAAGGACAACAAAAAAACCTATGCCTGCAATGATTAAAGACATGTAATGTTATATGGAGCTGAATAATGTTTTGAAAACATTTTCAACTGCTAAAAAGCAAACCACTTGCACTTTTACTCTTTCAATGAACTTATCTTTATCTTAAAATCTATATAACCCAGCTTAGATGTCTGTTTTGCTAGAAGTATTTGTACTTCAGCACTTAAGGCTCTTTTTCTCATTGTATATACAACTTTTTCTACAGACAGTGTACATTAGGAACACAATTGAAGCTAAGCCACATATGACTGGCTTTCCCCTTTTGGCGGGGGGGGGGGCGGGGGGAGGCTAAAGACGTTTTGTACCTTGCTTTTTCAGAAGAAGCCAGTGCTGAAAATCAACAACAAAACAGTTATAGAGCTTTAAAATATTTTCAATATTTCTTGAAACCTGGGCCTAACAATTACTTCCTTAAAAGATTCTGTCACAGTGCATCCTTGTATTTGCAGTTTTTTCCACTAACAACAGATTTGCTACTTCTTTTTTGGGCACCATACTTTAAGAAGAAGGTGGATAGCCTTGAGAGGGTCCAGAGGAGGGCCATTCATTTGTTTAAGGGTTTATAGGCCAAGCCCTATGAGGACAGACTGAGGGACCTGGACCTCTTCAGCCTTCGCAGGAGAAGGCTGAGAGGTGATCTTGTGGCTGCCTACAGATTCATTAGGGGAACACAACAGAGCATCTCCGAGCCCTTGCTCACCACGGTGTCTCTTGGGGAAACAAGGAACAACGGTCACAAACTGACAGAGAGCAGATTTAAGCTAGATATCAGGAAAAACTTCTTCACGGTAAGGGTGGCCAAAATTTGGAATGGGCTTCCAAGGAAGGTGGTGCTCTCCCCTACCTTGGGGGTCTTTAAGAGAAGGTTAGATAGGCATCTGGCTCTTCCCTGCCCTGGGCAGGGGGTCAGACTCGATTATCTGTTGAGGTTCCTTCCGACCCTAGCATCTATGACTCTATGATTTAAACTTGTCTAAAGAGCAGGCCTAGTTAGTTACGTTAGTCTGAAGTCAGGCAGAAGACAGGGTAGAGATGCACCTTACAGGCTAACTGAATCTGAGATGCATGTACTTTCATGAGCAATGGCTCACTTCATCATATGCTATGAAAGGACAACTTTAATGAAGAGAGCATGGAATCATAGCCAGGGGAACACAGATAAACTAAGCCTTCTTCTTCATCCTATTCTAAGTGTGTTGCATTCATTTCTTTAGTAAAGAATCAGCATTATCTGTGTGGATATCTTATGGCGGGCGGGGGCGGGGCAGGCAGGGGCTCAACCTACAGCCTGCAGGCCACATCCAGCCCACAGACCCATGTTATCTGACTGGAGGGACTCCCCATGGATCCAAGAATTTGGTGGTTAGGGACCAGCAGTAACAACTGCCACTCCCCTGCTGCCATATTTCTGGACCCAGGTCAGCCCTGAGGACTGAATAACATGTCCCTGTATGCTATATTTGGCACACAGGGGCTGGTGGAGGGAGCGTAGCCCAATCCCAGCACGTAGGGACAGGCAAAATAGGTGCACCCCAATACCAGTGCCCTCGACCAGGCAGAGGGAGTGCAGGACCGATTGAGGAGCACAGGACCCACAGAAGTGGCACAGGGCCCAATCTAGATATGTGGGAAGGGGAGAGGCAGTGCAGGGCCCAATCATGGTGAGTCGGCATGAGACCTGATCCTGACACCTGGGGCCTGATCTGGCCCATTGACCAGTCCCACACCATTCACCTAGCTCATCGGGTCAACAGGTAATGCCACCACTGATATAGCTGAATACATTTGATAATTCTCACTGCAATGAGTTCCACAGAAGTCCACTGAGTGTAAGGAGATGATGATGGGACTGGGTGCTTTAGGCCCTTACTATCTAGATTTGTGTATATCTGTATACTTGTGAGTACAGATGATACTAATAAATAAGATGTTAGCTGCATCTGTGACTATACATTGTATAAATTCATCTCTTGTTACCGTGAAAGATACATGCATCCTATGTAGAAAGTGAGATCAATCTCACCTTCTAGAACTTGATCCAATTCTAGTCTGGTATAGGAAATCATTTAAAAAATAACTTGTATGAAACTTTTATATTTGGAGATGTCTTCTTGCAGGAGGCTTGAAATCATGGGTCATGACCCCAAAAAGGGTCACAAGAATATATGAAAGGGTCGCAAACAACCTTTAAAAATGAATCAACAAACTTTAAAAATGGATTCTCCTTCCAAGGAGAAAAACCGGGGAAATGGTGGCTTTCCCCTTGCGGACTGGCAGAGTTCCAGCCTGCAAGGGGCTGCTTGGGGTCCCCCATGTCTCCCACATCCCCCCCTGCCCCCTACATGCACCCCTGCCCCACACACTGGGGGGCTGGGACCTGGGGGCAGGGGGTAGCTGGTTGGGAGTAAGGGATACTGGGTTGGGACTGGCCTTTGATGCTTATAAATGGGTCCTGGTACAAAAAAAGTTGAGAGCCACTGGACTAGACGATCCCTAAAGTCCTTTCCACTCCATTGATTCTTTAATTTCTACTCACATATCTAGGCTTTATGCATGTTGTCAACTACAGGACAGTTAAGCCCTTACAGCCAGTAGGTGGCAATGTTGCATTAGACGTATGTGTTACAGGAGCCCTAGTAACTTATCAAGTCGTTGATTTGTTGTTCTTTAAAGGAGTTTATTGATAATTAAAGTCCTGTGAACACATGAGCTAGAAACTATTTATGCACAAGAGTACCTTTATGAATGTAACCATCTAATCTTTCTAATACTAATAATATGAGTACTAATTAATACTTGATACTGAGAGCATCCTAATAGCATATTATCCTAATAGTGCCTAAACCAGTTCTTCTTGATGGAAAGGTTTGGGTGTGTGATTGGCAAGAATAGCTTTTTATGGCAAGATGGATTTATCTCCATCACTCTTGTTGCACTGAGTTCAGTGAGACTTCTCATGCACGTGCTTGCAGAATCCACATCTAAAGTACTGGATTGACACCTCTGAGAGGTGAGGATGAGATTTTCTTAGGCACAAAAGGGAATAAGCTGCATAACATTTCTTTGTGTCCTTGTCTTTGTCTCCTTCTCTAAAGCCTTTAGTGTATCCAGAGGACAGGAGAGTAGCAGCATGATCAGATCCTCTGTCACTGTCCTGTAGCCCTGGTGTTGATTCAGGTTGGAATTTGGCAACTGCAAGAGCTGTAAACCTACCTATTGCAATACGTTAAGTGAATGCCTAGGAGTGATGCCAGTGACGGCTGGTTATAACCCACTGGGGCAAGGCAATAAAAACCTACTATCAATCTGTATTCAGTCACTGGCATTGCAACTCTATTAGCATTAGGATTAGTATGCTACAGCTACCAAAGTGTCTGGGTGCTATATAGTAATTAAGCAGGCAGTGATCCTTACCCTAATGAGACCATGATCAAAATATGACAAGATTTATAGCTGGTTTGGAATGAAGGGGGGAAGGAAGGAAGGAAGAGAGATGCAGGGGCAGGAGAATAAATTTGCTGAAAGTTTATCAGTTTTCAGTGGGAAACAGAATTTGCAGAACAGCTCTAAAACCTGAAGAAAGCCCCACAACTCAGTAACTCTTTCCTTGGTTCACTGCCATTTCTAGTTCCCCTTTTCTTTGCTCAGAGGAAAGAGGATTCTTTCCTTTCACTCTAATGCTGCCCTGGTATCTAAATCAGCTCTTCTTGATGGAGAAGCAATAAGAAGTACTGTTTCTGGCAACATGGTTTTCCCCCCTCCCCACCGCACACACCATTATGCCCTCCTTATCCTCTCTTTTTTTCTGCTTCTCTCTCCTGATCTGCCTGCAATCCAACTCTGGGCCCACCTTGTTTCTCTTCCCTCCTGGACTTCCCTATGCTCCTCTTTATTTCTCTCCTTTCTCTTCCCTGCCTCACTCCTGCTTTCTCTACCCCCTTGCTCCCTTCATTTGCTATGTCTTGCTCCCCTGCTGTTCTGGGTTTGTTGATCTCGATTCTCTTAGCCCTGTCTGTCATTTCCATGCCATCCTTTGCCCCTGCCATTGTCCACTCCTTTGCTGTTGCTTGATACCCCTTCTTTTACTCCCACCCTAGATCACCTCAATCCTTTGCCTTTTCGTTTCTCCCCTCTGCCTTTCTGATTCTCTTCTCACCTGCTCACTCTCCCTGAAAAGACCTTGTGTGACAAGTGAAACCACACTGAGCTGGTGCAGCAGGCCATTCAATGAACACATAGCTGGGGGCTATGAACCAGAAGGGGACAATTGAATGTGCTGTTAATCTTGATATGGCAGCAGAAGCTGACCCTCCAACCACAGGCTTGTACCCAGGTGTGAACCCCTCCACAGACCTCATAGCTCTGCCCCAATTCTGGATACACAGTCAGAGCTACTCCTGAACTGGTCTCTGGCAACAGAGAGGGAAATGAACCACAGGCCATGGCATGGGGGTGACTCCATGGCAAGAGAGCTAGAGGGTTCTGCCACAGAAAAAGGACTCTTGCATCACTTTGACCTGGAGGAAGGTGCCCTCTCCAGAGGAGAGAGAGTAGCAGGTTCCTATGCAAACTCCACCAATCTTTTCACTGGACTTGCCAGTAAGGTGCCGATGGTTCCAGTGCTCCTTAAATAAATGTTAAATACATCATACAGCAAGTATCTGTCTAAAACACACTGTCTCTTCTTTTCTACCTAGTCACAAGCAGTAGGGCTATTTATTCCATTTTTGTTTCTGAGCTGCCATCTAGACAGACAGCTTATAGTGAGTGCCATTACAGACCTGGCATTTACTTCACAAGAAACATAATGTAATTGGGTAATCTTCTTATTTTGAAACAGTCCCATGAAACTGCATAGAGAATGGCAACCTTTCCACAGAGCTTTAAACCAACGGAGGTCTAAACATGTATTTCTGTTTTTTATGAAGGACTTTTAGAAAAACACCAAGTAGCATGAGTCTTGTGAGCAAACAGGGAGAATGGGCAAAATTTGAACACCGCCGTGAACAATCTTCCATAAAATTATGCTTGCAGAATGAATTCTCTATGTGTGCAACTATACAAGTAAATCAGTTAATTAGTTAATTTTAAAAGAGGTCTTCAAGAAATGTTATGCCCTGTGAAAATCCTTATTTTTGTTCCAAATGATCTTAATTAAGTCACTGCCTGCACAAAAATTTGCAAATAAGTGACTCTTAGGTAAATCTGGTGCAATAGCAAGTTTACCAAAAACAGCATTCAAGATTTACAGCCATTTTCAGTTGTTCAGTGGAGGATGAAGAATGATGTTCACCTTCCTTAATGGTTGCCTTTACCTCTCATTCCTCATGCAAGAGGATGGGGCCATCCTGATCTTATCAAAGATGGAGTTAGGAAACTTTAACTTATTTACCAGCTGAAGCAGCTGCTACAATGGCAGACCAGTCCAACTTCTGGCACACACTACTGTAATGGAAAGACTATTGGCATCATTTATCTATCCTCCTCCCCTCTGGCCCACTGACAATTTAGCCTAGAATGATTCAGGGTCAATGGAATTAAACTCTGAAAAATCAGAACCTATACTGCACAGTTAGAAACATGGCTGATAAACAATGGAGAAGACTGTGTGTGAATGCAGGGCGTTTAACAACTGTGCCAGGGAGAGCAATTGCTAGTTAGCAAGTCAGCTACTCTGTGTAACTGGCTTGATAAATCAGGAAAAGATTCCTAGAGCCGCCTCTCCTGGCACATCACTTCTTTCTCAAGTAGATCATGGTTCTCTTTGAGAAAAGTAGAATGATATCCTGGTGCTATGGGACTGGGCTTTGTCAGTTATGACTGGTTTATCACAAAACTAGAAAGAAAATAATATTAGCAGGACCAAACCAGGACAAGGAGGCACTTCTGTGTGGCTCTTGATAGACCCCTTCTAGCTGAGTAGCATTTTGAGGGAAGGAAGCCTCATGTATGCAGCCTGCAGAGCAGAAAAGGGTTACTGTGGTTCAGAGTTTTGTGAGTACGAAGTTCAAGTGAATGAAGGAAGAATAATAAGGAAAATGCCAGAGTGACCCCTATAGAAGAACAGCTGCTAAAAATCTCTCCCATTGTTTAAAATTGAGCATAAATCATTCTTAAAATCTGATTGAGCCAGGAGAGAAATAAGAGAAAGGCTTCCATTTTCACCCATTTTCTTTATGTAAGCAGGAACCAAGGGTTCCAAAGCATTATGGAGAGTACAAGTTTTTGAGAAGGAATTTCTAATGGATTTCAGTAAAAGCTAGTAATCTCTGATCACAGTGTACAGCTATTGTGATGAGTTACTATGCACCGAATTCTTGTCTTTAATTGTTTTCCTTAACTCACAGCTATACAGTAAAGGAGTTCTTTTGCATTTTCTCTGTAAAACATCAAAGTAGGTTTCTGTTTGGTGGTTAGCCCCAGTGGAGATATACTTATCTACATAAACTGTGGATCTCCCCTACACAACCCAAATGAGGGTAGGGACAGACAAAGCAATTAGACCTATTTAAAAGAGGGGGATTTACCACACATTAAACTGTTACTCTGCAACTGTCTTGTGTCTGCTCTATCCTACAGTAAGTGGAAGTTAAACTGCAATAATTTATTTTGAAATGAAACAGGGTGTAACTTATTATGGGTCAGCTTGCACTTACCATGGGGTACGGCAGGCAAACAAAGCATGTGCAGCTTAGTGCACAGTAAAGCCTTTCTCCTCCTTTTAAAGTGGTATAATTGTTTTCCCTATTGCTATCCTGAGACCACCTTAAAGTATGTATCGGGAAAGCTGATTTACACCAGCTGAAGATTTGACACGATATTTTTAGGGAATCTAAATACTGTAACTTAGGCACTAGTATTAAAGCCAAACTGAAGAGGAAACATTAAATGTATGCCGAAGGTTTTATTCAGTTTGAGAAAAGCCCTCCCAAAATTTCACTTCAATCAATATTTTCTTAATCAGAGAACTCAGAGACATTTTTGTTTATACATGAAGAGACAAACTTAATTCCTGTTTTCAAAAAAGTGTTAATCCCTATAAAATGGGCTGTAAATTAGTGGTGAAAAATAAATTATAAGAAGCTGTCCCTAACTCCCCACAGGCAAAGAATTTGGATGGCTTAAGTGACCATAAAGGGAAGCTGAAATATTGTAGGCTCAGTCATATTGTATTAATTCAGAGGTGTTTACATGCATTATCTGTGTGCATTCAGGAGCTCTACCACTCATATGGAGATGTTTAGACCTTTTATCCTTTTAGAATGATGCACCATGAGTCTTTCACACATTAATCTTGAAAGCTGTTATGTCTTCTCAGCCCGTGATCACAGCAGATCTCATGAGCTGAACAAGATTTAACCTACTCAGCACTTGGCTGGGAGATGCCTATTATGTTGTAGGAAGTGGCACTGATAATTCAATGTAGGGTATAGTTTTCCCCATGTAAGTAAAAAAGAAATTCTTCAGACTCTATGGGCAACTGGAGGTTCCACCTTTCAAATGAAAAATAAAACTGAAGATTTGACCATTAGAGAAAGCATTGGAATCAGTGGATTATGACCCATCACATAATGGGGTATTAACCTTTGTAACCCTTCTGACCAGATATGACCATTAAGACCCTATGGCACTCTTTGCAAAAGTTAGAATATTAGTTTTGGTGTCACAGTCAGATTACACTTTAGGAAATTATGTCTGCCTAGCTAAAATCTTCCTGCACCTCCAACTAGATACAGTGTTCATATCCAGTACTTACTCTAAAGAGCTGTGCAACATACCTATGAATAGCTTGCACATTCCAGAGAGGGTTGTATCACAGTGGTATATTAAATGGTCTTTCTGCAGAATTTGTCAATAGTGGGTTACTTCGAATACCATACTGGACATGGAATTGATGCAAAGTAGCAAATTAAGGGAAAGGGGTTTTTTTAAATCACATTAAAAAAATTCTTCTGCCCCCTGAAGGCAATGCATTGGGTGTAAAGGAGTGTGTGCAATATTCAAAGGTCTGATGTAAGTCAGTTTGCTGAAAGAAGAAAAATAATCAACTTACGAGTTTTGGAACAGGCCTGTTTAAATACCGCACATATACTCCTTTGAATTCACTGGGTGATGACTTTTGTGTTTTCTTCCTTCCAAATATATAGCAGTGATGCTAAATAAGTTGTAGGTTAACAATATTTGGGGTGAAATCCTGGCAGTACTGAAATCAATGGAACTTCAAACATTCACTTGACTGGAGCCAGAATTCTGGTCTCATTAGAGTCTCACTGATGTAACTACTTTTTAAAAAGGAATCAATCTCAATGTATACCTGTGGAACATAGAATAAGACCTCCATGTTGCCTCTGAAATTAAGGAAGGTGATCAAACAAAGAAGAATACATTTAAAAATTGAAGTTAGCATAAGCCCTAAGAGTAATAAACAATTTCCTCTGTGATATATTTCAGGAACAACAGCAAAGATTGCTCATTTTCTCTTTATCTTTGTTGCATTATGTTTGTTATGCCCACATGATAACATAGCTTGTGCACCTGAGTGTAACCTTGGGCACTGGACAGCAGGAGTAGGGGTCACAAATGCTGGAGACCCGGGGCAGAGGAGGAATGCCAATTGTCAGAGAGTGAGGGTGCAGAGTCCTGCAGGATGCTGCTGGCTTCCCCTCTAAACTGGCTCCTGGGGTTAGTGCCTCGTTCATTCTGCCCTAGGGCGCATCTACACATTCATTAGTGCACTTTTGCTCATGTTAATTTAGTACCTCCATGGTGAAGTACTAGAAAAAAGGTGCAGTAGCCTATTTTAATGCCCGTTAGCAAAAGTGCACTTTTTTGTGATGCTTTAATGCACATTAAAAAGACTAATGCACATTAAAGCACATTTGTAGACACATCCCTAGTCACACTACTGTTGTTCAGGCTGACAATTCCACTATTCCAACTATAAAAGAGCTAAATGAAATGCACTGAGGGTCTGCCCCTGTGAGAGAAAGCCTGTGCCAGAGTCGAATTACCTCCTTTTCCTGAACAGACACCTGTGGGATAGCCAGCAGAAGAGTGACAAAATTGTCCTGGCCAGCAGTTACCTGTGGTGACTGTTGCGCAGTAAATCTGACTGGGGTGATACAATCCTGCCAGTTACACTCAGCAGTAGGCATTGATCATAAAGCTTGTTTGGTGGATCAGTCTGGCACCACTCACATTTTACAGCTGCCAGAGGACTTAATCCAAATACCACTCCAGTAAGAAAGTGCTTTGGATCAGATCCACAGAAAGGGATATAGGGAGAAAAAAGAGGCAGAAGAAATTATGGGAGATACAGATGACAGCACATAGGATTGGATATAAAAAGGGAGAAAGAAGGATGGAGTGGGAGGAGAATGAAGGAGGGAAAGCTACATGGTTCAAAAAACTGTAGTATTCCACATCCCCTTCACACTCAGGAATATACTGGCCATCACTCTTTAAAATGGGACTGTCAACATTTTCCTATGGGAAATCATGCTGTAAGATCATGTGTTTATCCCAAAAAGCTGATCCATCTTTATAAACTGGAAACTTTTCAGAAGTTTGTTTCCCAGTAACAGATCCATTTGAATAACTGCTTGTTCATAGATGTAAAGACAAGGTATATCTTATGCTTGAAGCTACTTACACTTGTTTGCTAGACTTACCATACATACGGCACTGAGCAGAAATGAAGGCAGACAAGCATCTCCTTCCTCTTGTGTATAGCCTGACCTTATTTTGGGGGGAGGGAGGTTCTGTCCCTTTATAAAAATTCTTCATCATGAAAACAGTAGGATTTCACAACACAGGGAGCATTGGTTTATGGGTTTGTGTATAGCTTCACAAGGGAACACTGTTCAATAGCCTTCAAAGTGATTCAGTCATGGCATAACTGTGGCTGCGGCCACATGTAATATAGCCTGTAGCTCTTTAAAGAGGATTAGCCTTAAGATCAGGAGGAGCATTCATCGCTGGATTTCATGTAAAGTAGAATATGCTAATGAAATGGAAATGTCTACAGCAAACATTGCATAATATTGTAAACCCTCAAAATTGAGCTTTGTATCTTGATAGCTCTACTGGAAGGCAGACTTCTTTACTTCATTATTATTTTAGAGACAAAGTAAAGTATTTGTTGTTACAACACTATATAGTTAGTAAATTAAGTTTCAGTTTGTACCCTTATCAGCTTACCAAAGGCCAACAACAGTAACAAATGTCGCAAGATAACTGTATAAATAATATTGGATGTATTAATAATTGTATGACATTCCAGTAGGGAAAAATCCATGTTTTCAGCTAAGATCTATTTAGGTCTATAGATGCAAAAAGTTTCTGGCATATATTTAATGATACTCCAGGTTTAGAACCCCATTTCTTCCTTCCTGCTGTACATAAACCTCAGTGTAGTTTTGTAAAATACCATGGGCTAGATCCTATTTTGATATAGTTCAGATTTAAGCCAGTTCTTTCAGTTGCTATGGATTTTACCTTATGCTATAACGAATATTCTATTTCATAAAGAAGAATTTCATAAAAAAATAAGAGCCAGTTTTCAAAAGGGGCTCACAATTTTGGCTGTTCAAACTGAAATGTTTTAAAGGGGTTTGATTTGCAGCAAGTCTAGCCCTTTTCTCTCAAGGTGGCTAGTGAAAAAAATCATTAGTTGCTTTTGAAAGTGTTGACCAAGTCATGTATAAAACAAGGGGACCCATTTCTGCTGTAGAAAATATCAATATAGCAAACATGTTTGCAGGTCTGATTTAACTGAAATATATTTTTAGTCCATTTGTAACTTCCACAAGAGTGAAATCAGGATGTGGGTGAAACAGACCATGGGTCTGGCCTTGAAACCTTTGCACATGCACATAGTTGGCATCACATTAGTAATCCTCTTGAAATCAGCTAGACTACTCACACGAGTACGCTAGGCTTCACGTGAGTTTGGGTTGCCTAAGTCCAGGTTAGTAGCTTATGCTTTCAATACTTGTGCAGTACATTTCAACAAATGCTTCTTACAAAATATAAAAAGATACGCATAATATTCCCTTATGGGCCATTTAGCTTGTGTATATTTGCTCATGGAGACTTCAAGTGTTCTATAGACTTTATCCCAACTGACAGGCAAACAAAAGTCCACAAGACGACTTTGAGGAGAGGTTTCCTCTTGAGGAGAGGTTTCCTCTGGCTTGATTTCCAAAGCGTGAGGTTTCATTAGTTACTAGCATTTCACTACGTGCAGCTCCATAGCTAAGGATTTTGTTGGTTTTTTGTTGGTTGTTTTTTCATATTGCAGTTTTGAAGGGTTTGTCTCTGTAGACACGGAGGGATGGTGATACATATTCATGAAAGAAAGTCTTTCCAAGCCCTGTTAACATTGACAAAGACTTAGCTGTTTCACACAGCAAGCTGACTGGAATTGTGTGTGGGGGGCTGCCTGGCCAGATTAGTGCAAACAGCAAGCTTATTTCTCGAGTCGTTAGGCCTTGCCTTCCTAACAATTTCCCCAATTGTCATTTTGACAAGGCTGTCATTAGGTGATGGCTTCTTTTGGCCATTTTCAGATGAAGATAATTTCCTTAACTTCCATTTTATTTGACAACAAGTAGTTTGGAAGAGAAAGGAAGTGCTTCAGTAGTTTATGGATTAGGGGTTTGTCACTTCAAAGGCATCTTTGATCTAAAAATATGTGCTGTACCAAATTCATTATGTCTTTTTTAAGAGCTTTTTAATTTATTGATCTGTCTCTCAGTCATTCCTTTTTCTGCATTCATTAATGGTACATGAGATAGCAATGTTGAGGGGGAAAGAGCCAAAATTGGCACTTCTCAAGTCATTTCAAGAGCAAAACAACAGGTGCTTTTGTTTACCAAGTACCGACTCCCTTACAGTTCAGCTTTTAACAAAAGATCCCTTCTGCTATTACTATCCTGTGCTATGGCCGAGGTATCAGTTGAGGGTGGAGGAGTTCAAAGTTTGGGAATTGCAGGGCTGTTAAGGCAAGAAATGGAAATATTAAAACCCCCATGTTTCAGAAGGAATAGTTCCTAATATGTTTCACATACACTTATCAAGCATGATCACGTGGCCTATGAATAGCACTATAAAGCAATGACTGCTTAGCAAGCAAGCACTTGCCTTATACACAAGCATAACCTGACGTCTGTTAAGATCGCACCCCTGAAGGTTGTCCAATAGGAGCAGGAAAACCCTTCTGAAATGACTGGGGGTTTGTGTTTGTTTTTTAAACAAATTGAAACTTCAGTTTCTGCTGCAGTATCCTCTCACAGATATCCCTTCAGTATGTAAAGTGGGCAATTTCCCTACTGCTACCTAGCAAAGGTCTGGGCTAGGTGACTATATTTCACCAAAAACACTATGCCCCTCCCCCCCAAAATCCTTGCAAGCAGCCTGTTTTGGTTCCTATGGACCATATAAGTAACTTGTCAATAAAAGAAATTAGTATAAAATGAGACACGTCTGTCACCATGACATTTATGGTCCATTTCAGAAAGGATTCCTAGCAAGATAAGCATATGCTTACGTGCTTTTCTTAATAGAGGACATAAGGCCTGATCTTAGCAGGTGTTTAGCACCCACAGCTCCATTTAAGATCACTGGGAATTCTGGGGCCTTGATACCTCCCAGCTTCAATCTCTTTTTCCATAGTATGCTTTATTTTGTGGATGATTAACTGAAAACATATTGGAATAAATTTAGAACTGCAGGGATTATTTATGTTTAGGAAGACAGGGGTGTGTCTACATGTGTGTTAATGTGCCTTTTCTAATGCACATTAAATTTAGTACCTCCAATGTGAGGTACTAAATTAACGTGGTAGCGCATTTGTACACTTTTTAGTGACAGTTAATGTGCAGTAGACTTTTACTGTGCGTTAATGTAATGTCACAGTTTTTTACGTGACACTTTAATGTGCAATAAAATAGTTTACTATGCATTAAAGCGCACATGTGGACACACCAAGGGAGAAATAAAGGCAATTATTTGTAATTCCCATCCCTAACTCTCAAGGAAAATGTGGAAGGACAATACATGCAGGAAAGCAATGGAATCTGAATGGTCTCCATATTTTTTAAATATCCAAAACACAATGCAATCTGGCATTATATCTTTTAAAACAAAAACTTTCTTTCCCAGGTATTTAAAATGTGCAATGATATCTGGATTTCTCAAAAAAATCAAGAAAAGCTTCACGGAAATATCTTATTTGTCTAAACTTTGGATACTCCCTAATTCAAGTACTTCATGCCACTTCCCTTAAAGATTCAGATCACACCGCGAAATACTGAAACGATAGCTTTGAAATAAGTCAGTGGAGACTTAAACAAGCAACAATTATTTCTGGTGTTCTATTTTGTATCTATGCTGTATGGAAAAATCCCTGAAGTTTTCTAAAAGAACAATCACAGATGTGTGAATACTAGGCAAAGTAGTGCCAGGCTGAAACATGCCATCTCTGTGCTGAGATACATTGTACTTGCCCCATGTGTGCTTTTTCCTCAACCACTAATGCAGCATGGAGCACAAGTCAGGAACTCTGTGTCTAGGGCCACTGACAGACGTTCGCTTGTTGGGTGGCAGGAGTGGAGAGGGGGGCGGTTGAGGAAGAATTGATTCTGGCTGCAGGAGCCTAGAGAGCCTGCCTGCAGTGGAGGAGTCACCCCTGTCTCCCAGCCCAGCCCTGCCCCCCCAGCTCTGGTGCTGTCTACAGGAAGGAAGTGGGGAGAGGGGAGAGGGGGCAAGTTGTGGGGTGGGGTTTGCCTGGCCTGAGATAAAGTGGGAGGGCTGGAGGGACCGCAAGGTGGGCAGATCCAATCCACCCGCCCCCCCTCCAGCTCAGGCTGAGGAAACTCCAGCTCACAGCTTGCTACCCCTCCTTTCCTGTAGACAGCCCCAGGGGTAGGGCTGGGCTGTATCAACTCAGCCCCAGCCACACCACCAATGAATCTTAGGGAACACAAGTTCCCGAAGGTGCTCCAAAGTTGGAGCGCCTTCATCTGATCCCTCATTTGATGAGGGTTCATTTGTTGAGCGATTTGGCCACTTTTAAAGCGCTCTGCAGCCATGCACATGTGTCATGGTGCAGCTGTAGAGTGCTTTCAGGGGGCGGATCATGCGACAAATGTAACTTCTGTCTGCACCTTACAGTACATAGCACGTATCAGTACAGCACTACTTCCTCTGGTATAGACATAGCCCTCACAAGTCCTTTCCTCAAAGTATTTTTTTTCAATTATGGACTAGCTTAGTGGTTTGCAACATTTTTAGACTCAGGGCACTCCTAGTTAGACTCAAGACAGCCCTCAGAATATACCAGCTTCTAATTTTCACTCGTTTTTTGACTATGGAAAAATAATAGAGCGATTTTTCTGTTGCAAAGAACTCAGAAAGACCATGACAAATCAGACTTTTTTAATACTGTGGATTCCTATTTGAATCCTATGCATTTATTTTATGAATCATGTTTGTATACCTAATTGCTAACATTGTGTGGCACCCCACAGCTCCCTTGAAAGGGCCTCAAGGCACTCCAGTGTGCTGCAGCACCCTGGTTGAGAATCACTGGACTAAGTAAATAATGAGGAGTCTGCTTCTAATAGAAAACTTTTGTCTATGGATCTATATGGCCACAAATAAAGAGGTAACAAGCTGAAAGTCAGCAGCCAGAAGCATAACCTGGTAGATCTGCAGTCTGGTGCAGCACAGCACACAAGGCTGCCAGCACAGGTGATGTGGCCAGGCAGCAGTGTTATTTTTGCACCCTCTCCCCATGAAATCAGCCCCTTCTTGGTTACAGAGCTAGATTTAGGGGTGTTTAGATTCAGGCTCTTGATTCATCCAGCTAGCGTTTGGCTCTGCAACTGGATCCAAGCTTCTGCAAAGTTTGTAGCAGTGGCTAAATCCTGGGTTCTGCTTTGGGCTTATATCTGCATTGAAGCATTGGCCCAAGTTCTGGTCTCTGTTGTCAATTTAAATCTATCACGGTAACGACATTAGTATGGACCAGTTTAACTGGGGCAGTGTGTGTTCTCTTTTAATAATAACATCTACTCCATCTCGCTAGATGCAAGCTCTCTCTGCAGTGCTCATTTCTGGTCCCTAACAACAGCAATCCCCTCACTGCTGTGTACTGTTCCTGATCCTATTTCTAAACACAGACACTTCTGCTTCAGCTTTGGCTGGGGGTAGCGGTGCAGAGGCCGGCCTCCCTTCCCCCTCCTCCTTTTGCCTGTTAATTGGCTGAGACCACCAGAATTTGGAGGACACAGATGTCACTGATAGTTTGCCTAGGGAGCACATTCATGCCCATCTGTTGCAGTCTAGAAGGCTGTTCATATATCCACAAGGCCTTCATTTAATTCTTGTCAGAAAGTAATGTAAATCCAGTTTACCTCAGAGGTCACAGCCGAGATTTATGCCAATGAGCCCCCTGCAATTTACACACACTGTAGTTGTATAGGATGAAAAGAAAGCCTTTCATGTTGGTGCATATTAACAAGAACGCTCGCCTTAGGAAAGGCTTTTTGATTGAGGTTCTTCCTTATTTTAATACAGCCGATGCCAGTTGGTATACCCAACTTTACAGAAAGAAAAACATTTCATCTTTAAACCAGAGAAGTAAAAAAATAAATAAATAAAGCCCCTAGGAAATAGTACAGCCACCATGACTCTCTTATTCTCTCTTATAAGACAAAGCTTCCATGAACGACAAAATAATAATAATAATAATAATAAATGCTTGAGTGAAGCAAGCAGGTAAGCATTCGAATATGCAGGAAACTGAACTTGCTTGCTGCTGGGAATGATATTAATATTGATCAGCTGAAGTGTTCACTGGTGATCTTTTTAAGTCCTTAGTTACTAGCACTTTTTTTAACATACGTAGGGAAATGCTAGGATGCAGAAGGCCTGACTTTTAGTTGATATCTACTGGTGTAGATATCATTTACATCGGCTAAGGATCTGGCCCAAATTTGCTGTGTTGCATGTACATAATTGGAGTATTCTCTGTTCTCTAAGAGTACTCTAAACAAATCTCATCTTTCAATTATCTTTGAGACAGACACATGGCTCTGAGCATTTGGGTCTAAAAGTATGAGGCAGAATAATATGGAAATAAAAGACTCATCTAGACCTCTGGATTTCACAAGTCTAGGACTAAATCTTGCCCTTCAGAGAAGTGCAAAGGCAGTTTGCTACTGGCTTCTGAAGGTTGGATGATCAGGCCTTTTATTTCTAATGCATGAAACTCACAGTGCAAGTAAAGAAAAAAACTCCATGTGATTTTTCATAAGCATCCACCTCAAAGTCATAAAGAGAAAAATGGTATTGTTTATGTTCTCCGTGGCCCATTTAAAAATAAGATTAAATAAATCTATGTGATGACTGTTCTAATGACATTATTCTGCATGTTTTCAGTCCCCATATGGGAAAGAACAGGACAGAGATTGAGTTTTGCACACTTGGGGGGGCATGAGATTATAATCCAATTAATTAAATGAAGGAGTAGAGCAAAAGTGGTTCTAGAACAGCAGCTGGAGGATCACAGTTCCAACAGTGTTTCCATTCATCATGTGGCTTCAAG
This sequence comes from Alligator mississippiensis, assembly GCF_030867095.1. Classification (NCBI taxonomy): domain Eukaryota; kingdom Metazoa; phylum Chordata; order Crocodylia; family Alligatoridae; genus Alligator; species Alligator mississippiensis. The sequence continues at coordinate 126,142,811 of NC_081825.1, read as the reverse complement.
CTAGATTCTCAACTGGTGCAAGTTCTGTGCATCAAAGAAGCTACTTGCATCTATATCATATTGGGTGTTGGCTGTGGTGAAGGCTGAGGATTCTGACTGAGGCATCCCAATGTTGCTGCTGGGTCAGAGGTTCCTGGCTAGGAGGTCTTGTCCCCCTGCTGTGGGTCAGACTGATCACCATATTTAAGGTCAAGAAAGAATTTTACCCCATGGTCAGATTGGTAGGGTCCCTGGGAGCAGTTTTGCCTTCATCTGTAGCAGGTGGTGTGGCCCTTTTCCTGGAATCTCTCAAGTGTATTTTAACAAACTTTTGCAACACTCAGATGCTGGCCACCATGGTCCCCTGGGTCTACCTGTGACAGATTAGGGTGCTATATCTTGTGATGTAGACTGTGAAGTTTTGCTAATAGGTTGGACAATAGATTTGTACAGGATGGTTTGGATAGGGATTATCCTGCCTCTGGCAGGGTTGGATTAGGCGACCTCTGGAGGTCCTTTCCAGCCCTACTTTCCTGTGATCCTACAACCATCCTGTGAGGATGTTATGCTCAGTTTTCACATTGGATGTTTTATACATGCATCTCATTATTTGGTTAGAAGAAGGAAAATGAACTCCATTGGCAGGATAAGTGCTCCTTTCCTCTGCACCCATCTGAAGTGTCATGTTGAACATGGTGCTGGCATGAGTAAAGGTGCTGGGAGAAGGATGAAACTACACCTTACTGAGTTAGGCAGGAGAGGAATGTAAAGACTGTATTTTCTTACAGTGGAATTTTACACTTGATTTTAATAGAAGTGTATTCATATAAAATGAATTATCTATTTTTTAAAGTTGTTTATTGTTAGGACAAAAAGAAAAATATTACCTAGAAATGCAGACTTGCAGACAAGAAAGATTAAATCCTTTTTGCAAGAGTTATTATCAGAGTATCTGAGCAAGACACAACAGAATTACATTTCAGAGGCATTTCCAGCTGGAGTAGAATAAGGGCAAATGAAGAGTGCACCTTTATACCTATCACACCAGTTTTACATTAGTGAATCTGCTCTGACTGCTTGGTGTAAAGAAGGCATCTCTCCCTCCATGTGTCTTGTCAGTGGATTTTGCTTTGGGAAATGCTTTCTAATGCGACTGACATGAAGATCAGCATCATTTACATTGTGTCATTTAAAGCCAGCATGATTTTAGGGTCAGAAGGGAGCAAGGGAGGGAGGAAGGGAGGCACAGCTGACATAAAAATGAAAACAGTGCTTGATTTCTGAGTTTCTGTGTAGCACTCAAAATAATTAAAATGTTTATTTGAAAGTCAAAGCAGCCCCGGTCATAAATAACTCCCCATTTCTCAATTGACTATGTTGAATGCTCCTGGGCTGAGGTTTATCTGCTCCCTGTTGGGATTAATCCATAAATGCAGTCTCCACATGGAACTCATCAGGTCTTTGCTTCCCCTTCAGGGGTCTCCCAGGAATTGTAGCGTAGCCTGAATAAGATCAAAATTAGGATAATATATTTTCAGAGGAAAAAGGCTCAGGAGCTCTTAATTGGTATTCCAAGCCCACCGCCCAGTCTTGTCTCCAAAAATCAGATGATTATTATATTTGCTAAGTTTTGAAGCATGTGTTGACAGAGTTTTAGAAAAGCTTCAAAGCCTTGCATTCTTAAGCTAGGTTAAGTCCCATGTTTCATTCCATGTACAATAAGACTTAAAAAGTCCTTTCCTTAGACCAGTTCTCAAGCATCCTCACAGTGTAGTCCAGATCTCACCAGCAGCAAGGGTTTTGTCCTCCTTAAAGGTGGTATGATTTTTATTTTTTTTTTGCTTTTCAGTTTATCCTCTATATTTTCTTCCCCCAGTTCAAACACACACCCTTGTTTTTTTGGCATTGGTTCTTGTCCCCTACGGCATGTTTTGTTCCCCTCTTTTTACCCCACACAGCATATGCTTCCTTTTCCTATGGTCCTAACCCTCACCACTTGGCTGCCTCATCATCACCATGCTTCCCAGCCTCCTGCCACTCTACCCAACTTGGTGTGTGCACAAATTGAATAAATGTATGCTTGGTTCCATCATCCAAGTTACTAATAAAGATATTAAATAGTACTAGACTTAGGGCCCAGGACAGACCCCACGTGATATCTCCACCTAGTTTGACATTCAGTGTCAATGACTATTTGAGCACAATTATCCAACCAGTAATGCAGACACCTTTAGTTGGCAGCCTGTATTTCCATAGCTTAGCCAATAACAATACCATGGGAGACAGTCAAGGTACTCATGTGAGTATTAAAATCCTTACCAAAGTTGAGGTATGTCACAGAACTCCTTCCTCCACATCAGCAAAGTCTGGTTTATTTTTTGACAAGTCCATGTTGGCCATTACTTGTCGCCTTGTTATCTCTAGGTATGCACCAGTCAATTGCTTTAGAGTATGCATCTTTCCTGGGATGAGAGTTAGAATAACTGGTCTGTTAATCACTAGGTCTTTCTTCCTCCTTTTTAAAATATGTATAGTTTTTAAAGAAGTCTTCTAGAACAGTAGTGCTCAACCTTTTTGCTCTGGAGGGCTGGAAGGGCAGTGCCTGGTCTGTCTGCAGTTCGGGTTTGGTATGTGAGGCAAATGCAGTACGGCCCAATCTGGTCATGTGGAGCTAGGCAGGGACAGCCTGGCCCCAATCTAGCCATGCCAGGGAGGGGGAGGGGGCATGGATTGGCCCCAACCTGGCTGTGCAGGAAAGCCAGCCTTATGAAGGGAGGGGCCATGGGCAGGCCCTGATTTGGCCATGCAGGGCTTGGGAATTTGACAGCAGTGGAGGGGTGGCAGTATTAACTGCCAATGCTCCTGCACTGCCAAGTTTCTGACCCATGGGGAAGTGTGCAGGCCAGATGCTATGGCTCTGTAGGCTGGATTTGACCATGGGCCAGCAGTTGAGCACCCCCGTTCTAGAATATCGCCTGTCCTACACAGGTTCTCCAAATTACTTCAACCCGCTCCTTGAGTACTCTAGAATGAATCTCACTTGACCCTGCTGATTTGAAAACGTGGAGCTTATGTAAATATCTAATGTGTTCCTTTTCTTCCAGCAGATTGCCCCACAAATGGCTGTCTTATGAAATTATTGATATTGTCTCCTGTTCTTGTTCTTGGACATTTATATGGGTCTCCCCATTTTTCATTTACCTGGTATTTTGGCAACAAGTAGTATAAAACCCAGTTGAAAGCCCTCTTCACTGGGTTAGCAAGTCTGCAAGCAAACATGTTCTTCTTTTGGTATGCAGGATCTACCTTTATTCAGCAGGCCAACTTCCTGAAATACTACTCCTTAGTTAGAAAAGTTAGAGCCTTGAAGGCAACACCATCTGCACAGCTATGCACTGATCTCCAGGTTTCACGTGTCCCTGTTCCTTGACCTTTGGAATAGACAGGAACACAACCTAAGTGCATGCTTTCTTCACTTTTGCATGGTGTAGTGGAATATCTGAAAAGCTAAATTTACACCTCAGCTGACCTTGCAGCTTGTTTGAGAACCCATACCCTCAAAGAGACCGAGGTGAAGCACAGCTAGCACAGTAAGCATGACAGGTTCCCCAAAGCAATACTCTCTGGCATGCAGGGTTCTTTATTCCAGCCACCACTTTTGCCTCCCTTTTAATCTCTAGTTTCCTTCTTTTCCATTGTTGATAAAGAAAGTACATTTGCTTCAAGTCTGTAGACTCCACACTGTTCACCCCAGCAGTCTTTCACTATTAGTGGTGACCAAGGATCCTGGTTTTCTCTGTTAAAAAATCCAAAATTTTCAGATTAAAAACCCCAAATATTCAGTTTTCCACGATTAAACTGAAATGTCACTATATATATAGCTGTTAGTTGAATACAATGTTTTATGAATACATTTACAAGTTTAAAGCAATTTGGAAACCTACCATTCCCTCAATCACTAGAATAAAATTAATTCTAAATAACTATAAATTTTGGTATTTGATTTTGGTTTTTTTATCATGGAAAAATCAGAGCTCCCTCTGCCCTCTTTGCTCACCAGGATGCAAGTCCAGCTGCAGCTGTCCCCCGCACTGCTTAGTGGTGCTGTGCAGCCCTGATATGCCCTGATATGCCATTGCCCCTCACTGTCAAACCACAGCCCCCTCAGCCCTGCCAGTGCCCCTCATTCCCAACCCACAGCCCCCTGCACCCCGCAGGTGCCCTCCAGCCCCCCAAGCCCTACTTACCGCAAAGACTGCAGTCCCCTTCTCCTACCCCCTTCCCCTCCAGGTAGGACTTAGGGTTTCACCAGTGGTGGATTTTCTGTTTTCCCTGGGCAAACAGAAAATTGCCCCAACCCTGCATCTCCCAGGTGAGGCCAGGTTCCCTCTGCACCTGCCAGGGGGCTGCAGCTGGACCCACCCGGCCTCCTCGGCACATCTGGGGCAAGTTGGGGACATGAGTGCTGCTAAGGTGAAGGCGGCCCCGGCCCCGGCCCCAGCCCAACCTGACTCCTCTGCCCAGTGGGTGTCATGCAGCCAGAGCTGCAGTGCCCAGTGCCACAGGATGAGCCAGGGTCGGGGCCAGCCTGAGAGTGGGGACTGGCTCTGCGCCACCCTTGGCTGCCTACCCACACTTCTGCTGGCCCCTGCAGGTTGGGGCTGTCCCAACCCCTCCTGTCCCAGCAGCACTGGTGCCAGCGGCCACCTGCAGAGAGTGGGGAGCAGCAGGACTACCCATGGGGCCTCCTGGCAGCAGATGTCTGTGGGAAGCTGCTGCCACCTGCAAGGAGCCCCACACCCACCCCTAGCCCCTGGTTGGCCCAGCCAAAGGGGAGGAGGCACATGCTGCCCACCCGGGTGCCCGCAGCCAGGATGCCTGCCTGGGCCGTGCTGCCTCTGGCACCCCAGAGGGCCCCTGATTGGCAGGGGCCCCTAGGCCTGGACCACGCCAGTCTGTGTTTTAATCCGCCCCTGGGTTTCGTGCCCTTTTTGCAAGCAGATCATTGCCGGCTGGAACTCTGCCAGCCTGTGGAGAGCTGTTTGCAAAAGGGAAAACCTGTGGTTTTCCACTTCAAAGGGAAAAATCTGAGTTTTTCTCCTTTAAAGGGGAAATCCGCATTTTTCCGCAGGAAATGGAGAACTCAGATCCTTGGTGATGATGCAAGACACAAGACTATACTTGGCATCTGTTTAAAGGATGGTGCTTTCTTTTAAAGCTCTTTGGTATATATTGCATTGATTTAATTATACAGGTCAGCATCCTGTTTCTCCACCTATGCCACAGAAAGGACATTGTAATATTAGTTATTATGGTATTGATGTAGTTATTATGTCTTGGTGATGTGCCTGGTTCTGTCATTTTGTTCTTACTGTTGTTGTAATTCATCATTACTGTAAATGCACTCACTTATCTAGCCTTATGAAAAGCATGCAATTGGCCAAATTTCTCATTTGCTGAATTGTGTACATAATCACAGTAAGCATTTGTAAAGTTTTAGCTTACTGTAGTCTTTCCAGCTCTGGGAAGGGGAAGTCTGTGCTTATTCAGATGCCAGCGTAAGACTCCCTGCTAAGGCCCATCAATTCTTTGTGACGTTCACACTCTGTGCAGATCACGCAGCCACATGGCTACTCCTTACAGCTGACCACAAGTGTGATCTTACAGTCTGCAGCACTGAGGCCTGTCAATCCTCCTGATATGTTCAGCAAAAAAAAAGAAAAAAACAAAACCAGTTATAGGAAGGTAAATGGTTATATTCTAGCTCTTTTCCTCAGCTGCTCTGTAACTTGCACTGACATACCCAGCTCAGAAGAAAGAGCAGCCAGTGAAGAGAAACAAAGGATACAAATCAACAATTGTTGGTTGTAAGTGTGAATACCATTTCAGTATTAGTATTAGTATTATGCCATAGGATTACAGCATGTGTTGGGGTGTGTACAGAACACAATGAGCTCTGCTTGCTCAGAAAGAAAACTTTCTGGGTAATTCTCACCATCCATAAAAGCACAGGTTTTTTGAATGAGTGGGATGGCTCACTCCATTTCCATTGTTGTAAAGGGCTCCATGGTCAACTCCATTCACAGACAGCTATGTTGAAACCATACTCACCTTCATAAAGCACCAGATAATCCTCCATTTCTGTGACCAAGTCATTAGTTTATCTCCAATGATGTGTACTGCACAATGTCATCTAAAGGGATGGCAGCACAGATGAACAGTACAGTGTCCTGGCCTCCTTATCCCCAACCTTGTCTGATTAGTTGTCTGGTCCAGGGTCCAGTGTGTGATGGTATCCCAATTTTGGTTTTTGTCTTCTTCCAGCATTGCAGCGGTAGCCTATCTTTGCACCAAGAGGTGATGGCATTAATCTGCCTTTTTATTTGAAATCTAAAATATCAACATCTCTTTTTGTTCCTGCAGGCCATCAGGAAGATAAACCATTTTTTACTGGCAATGGTGCAGATTTATAGTTTGATATTTAACCAAACAAAGAAAGAGTCTGATACTGTAGTTGACATTTGTTCAGGGCTGAAATTGGAAGATATGAAAGAAAAAAAAAGTTTTCAGGATAATCTTACTGTTGCCTTCTCCCAACTGATAAAGGTACTTTGACTAGGCAAAAGTACATCAGAATCTACACTGTGGTATGCAGTAACTACAAGATATATTTTATTTCCTGATTACAACCTACAATTCCTATATATCCTTTAAGGAAAACTGTATCTAGAGTAACTAAGTCAAAAACTTGCATTTTTTTTTACCTGTGCTTTCATAACAAATCATAAACAATCCCCCCCCCCCCCCATGAATTTAGGGAAAAGATGTGTTTCTATATCTTTGGGTGGGTGGGTGGGTGGGTGGGTTACCTGACAACCATACCCACAAAATCACAGGTAAAACCTATAGAATCACTGGAAAATTCTTCATGAAGAATAATGAGATAGATTTTGGGGTCCAGTTTTAATATGCACAACTTATGTCAGAGAAATGTGTGCAGTGCTCTCATTTGACTCCCCTGGCTCTTGGGCCAATGTATATATGGCCTGTCTCTCTTATTCTACCATCTTGGCAAAGATCCCCTCCTCTCACACACATCCACCCCTGCCACTGAATATTAAGCAGTAAGTTTAGGATCTGTTGTTCAGGACATCCTTTGTCCAACAACCTTCTACTATGTGCTATTTCTAGAGCATATGTCTCTCTCTCTCACATGTGAATGCATGTGTAAAAAAAGTGAAAAAGTGTATGCGTTCTATAATACATGTATGCCTACATAAATATACAATAGGCAAGGATTTGGGGGGGGTTGACATTTTTTATTGGACAAACTGCATGGTTGAGATAAAGTTAGACAAACTTTTGAATGAAAGGTATTCTTCCTTAGGTTTACATAACACTACATAAATATACACATACATGAATGTGTATGTGTGTATCTTAATTCAGGGCACCCCAAGAAGTCCGGGTTTTAAGTAATCATCTACATACTTGAATGACGCCAGAGCCAGATGGCAGGGATGCTTCATTTTGACCTGTGATCTACTCATGGGATTTACCCATACTCACCCATTCACCAACAAGATTGTTTAACCAAATAAATCAATTGATGGATGTCAATGGATCTAATAGAATGGGTAACGATCAGTGCTTTTTACAGTAGCTTGAATAAAGGGATCTTTTCTTTCTTTCTTTTGACTGAAGGGGAACCTTCACCTGGTTCAACTACTGTAGCCCTGATGGGAAAAGGAAGAGAGAGTTTTGCTATAATAAGAATACCTTTTCAGTAATCTTGCAAGTCTTAGCAATTTCTCCCTATTTATAGCTGTACAAAGGATACTTAGGAAATTAACTGGTTAATTGCACAATTACCTGGAGACCAGTTCTACATGCAAAGTAGCTATCACAAAATAAAAAAGCTCCAACCAGCTATAAAGTTAGACCTTGAAAAAGTGTACTAACTTTATAGCTGGTTGCTAAAGAGCTTTAATTTGCAAGTGAGCAGGGTCTTCCCTGTGGCTGAGAGCCCCATTAGCTGACCAGGCTCCTAGCTGCAGGAGTGCACCATGCCCAGCGTGAAACCCCTGTGCCCTGAGGATTCTGACTGCACAAAGGAAAAAGAATATTATCAAGGTTGTGAAGTCAGGGATTCAATAAGGAAGACTGAAATTGCCTGATTGAAATTAATTCAACCCCCCTCGTATGTACCCATGATGATACCCTCTTTAATCACAGGATCACATATCATTTTTTTCCTTAAGCCCCCTGCCTCACTGCATGGGATAGATGGTGCTCACTTAATGAGCAGCCATTCATATATTGTTTTCTTCTTTTCATTCAATATGTGGCCCTAGGCCCTATTTGATACACACTACTTAAACCCCGCTGCAAGACAAAATTATTATTTACCTCAGGGCTCCCCTACAGCACACCTCACTATAGCATCTCAATACTTCATAGACATGCATGAATTTATGTTCACAACACTCTGTTTGATGGGGGGTGCCATTATCCCCATTTTTACAAGCACAAAATTTACACACACAAAAATTAAGATCAAAAGTATCCCCTGATTTGGGGTATTTAGGAAAGACTTGGGTCCTAATTTCTTCAGACCATTACCATTATACATAGGTTTATATGTTCAGATCGCAGTTCCCATTAACTGCAGCTGTAGCTGGGGGTGTTCAGCACTTCTTCAAATCAGACCCCAGGGTCTCGTATTGGGCATTTAGAAAATTAAAAATTACCAACCAATTATCACCACTGAAAACTCAGTTTAACCAACTTGACTATAATCATATGGAAACTCAGTGGCGGAGGCACAGATAAAATCCAAGTCTCCAGAATGGCATTTAGCTCTTAACCATGAGCCCCCTCCTCCCTCTTCCTGCAGGCCCGAGCTCTATTCACTGCACCCCTTGCAACTTCTACAGCAAATAGAGCAGACATCCTACAGACGACAGCCTCCTTACCTACACCCCCAGAGTAGGTCCATGAGTATGTGGGGCCAAATTAAGATTGCATTTGCATTGCAGCCTCAATTCTGGCATTTTTCACTTTGAGCACTCTTAATAATGCTCATTCAATATACATTTTTAAGAAAGGAACTGAAAAAAAAACAGAAATTCTTTTATGTAGCATCATGTTGAAATCCACATGGGCAGTCATTGCATTGGAAACCACCTTGCTGACCTCTATCACTTGAGCTAAGGGAGCAATTAATAGCAGTAAAAGGCTGTCAGCCTTTCTTGGTACTTGCTCTATAGGGAGGTGGGACAGTCCACTAGAACGTTTCACAGCCATTTTCTGGCAACAGAGCAATGGAGAAACTCGGAAAAATTGGGTTCCTTTCCGGGGTCTACTGGAGAGCGTTCCCTAATGGATAGAGACTCAACTGCCATTTCCCCCTCAAGCTTGACCTCATCTACCCTATAGATAGATAGATTATAGATAGGGTAGATGAGGTCAAGCTTGAGGGGGAAATGGCAGTTGAGTCTCTATCCGTTAGGGAATGCTCTCCAGTAGACCCTGGAAAGCTTTCCAGTGTGGCCCAGTCTTGGTCTTCTCTTCTGTGGCTTGGCATCTGTTCCCAGCTCCATTCTCCTTACCTAGCCATTGCTAATCTTTGCTTTCAGCCATTTCAAACCAGGATTTACCCAGGACTAGGATGAGACCCAGCCTTTCTCCCAGTTCCAATTTTCTTGAACAACCAATCCCAGTTTCCCTCTCCCAGTTTCATCTGGTCTCTCTTCCCCATGCTAGCCTCCAGTTGTCCCACTTACGTTTCCCTTCCTCAGTGGCTCACGATCCCAATCTCATTTATCAATCCACTCTCAATGTCTGTCCAGCCCTACCACTGGCCTCTTGTCCCTGTTTTCTTACAAACCCTTGTTCTTCATCAGGTCCATCTCCCTTTGCTCTTTACCTTTTTTCCTCTGCTCTGCTCAGTCCCACCCTCTTTGCCCAGCCATTCTCAGTACCTGCCCTTGGTTTTCAGTTCTAGTCTCCTCATCCAATCAGTCTCAACTCTCTCCAGCTCCCAGTCCCAGTCTTTTTGCCTAGCTGGTCCTAATTTCAGCCCCAGTCTAATCTATGCGCAGGTCTAGTTCTTGTCCTTTCAGTGTTTCAATCAAGCAGTTTCCTGTTCCCTGGTGCCTGAAGCTAGCTGGGGAGTCAGTAAGAGCATCAAATCCCTATACTCGGGTCTGGGACTGGTAGCTGCAACTTTAGGGAAACTCCTGTTCAGCTGAGAGGGAGATATACCTACATGGGCTGAATCTTCCGGGAATTCAGCCACTACCATTCTAAGTTGTTTCTACTGAGCAAAATTTGGGCAGATTTTTGGGAAGATGGCAAAAAGCACAGCAGGCCACACAAAGGACATACTCAGCCACATTTTAAGCTCTTGCTTCTGAACATAAGAGCACCCCAGCGTTTCAAAAGAAAAGGCCATCAAGATTTTTTACTGGGACTAAAACAATTTTTTTCCCCATGCTTGAAAACAGCTGAATCATTTTGGCCACAATATTATCCAAACATCACACCAGGAAATTGTGGCAAAGTTAGAAATGACTGAAACAAAATCTGAGAATGGGAAGCATTGAACATCCTTACTCAGAGGGACAGACTTCCTTGTTCTACCCTTGCTGAATGCCACACGTTTGTTGTAGCTGAACTAATTTCGCAGTTCTTTTTGCAACTTCATGCTGGATCTTTGTTGTATAGACTGTACATATACGCTGTTTGGACAGCTGTTGAAGCAGTCAGAAAGATCTTTAGTTTTAGTTTGAGTATCAGGATAAACTTCTTTCCAGACTTTATTTGTTATCACTTTCTTATACAAAGAGAAAATTCTATTGGGAAGATTAGCCACCAGTTATATTGCCTGGAGTAAGAAAGGGGAGAGCCCCATTCTACCATGCCATGAAGGAAAAAAAATTATACAGCCTTACTGTTTCCTGCTGAGTCTAGTAGGCACATGCAGTGTCACCCAGCAGGCCTTCCAAAAAATGTGAAGCCTGCATTAAAAGGTCTGCAGTGCAGTTCAGACCAAAAGCACTTGACTGCGTGAGTCTCCTATGTGCAAAGGGATTCAGTGCACCCTGGCTAGTCACTTCACTGCCTGTGATGTTATGGCTCCATTGAAAAGGGGGTCATTTCTCTCTGCTTTCTGGTACCCCAGAGATGTTCGCCTTGCACAGTTTGTCACAGAGACCCTGCAGTAATTTCACACACTCCTCTAATAAAGTCCTCAGAGGCTGTCATGTATTTTCATGTATTTCCCCTATTATCTCTCCCTGCTTGAGTCTCACAGATAATTGATGATGCTTTAGTTAATCATCTTCCCCCTCTTTTGTTCACCAGGTACCTCAGCCTTGAAGGGATCCTTTTCATTTAGAATTTGTGTCTTCTCCTAGGTAATTGATCACCGCGCACCCGGGGACACCCAATTCACAGCAGAGTGGGAGCAGGCATCATGAATAATCAAAAAGCCGTGGCTGCGCTGCTGCAGGAGTGCAAGCAAGCCCTGGATGGGCTTTCGTCAGAGGTGTCTGACACACACGGGGAAGACGAGAGAGAGTACCAGCAGTGCAGAGGTGAGGTCCCAAGGAGAGGCACCAGGAACAAACCAGTAGGTTGCTCTGAGCTTCTACGCCACAGTGACAAGTCCCCATCCCTGCCCTATTTTTCTTCTCCTGGCAGATGATTGTCAAGAGATGACTAGATTTCTAGGGCATGAATGGGATATGGGCTACTGGCAGGCAGGGAAAGAAGCCCACTTTGTTGCAGTGAATTGCTGTCAGTTCTAATTTTCAGCTTCAGTAAACATGAGGCTAGAAGGAACTGTTTAGTTTGGGAAGAACAATGCCCAAAAGTTTGCTGGTGCACATAAATTTCACTTATTAAAAAAAATGCAAGTCCTGAATGCTGGCACATGTTTACTTTCCCTCACTAGGAATTTGTGTCTGTTGCTGAAGTGTTTGGCAGTTCCTCCTCATGCAAGAGTTCACCACTTGAGTCTCTTTCTTGTAAAACAAGTGTCACCTCTACAAGTGGCGTCCTAAGAAATATACACATTGAAGAAATAAGCTCTGCCATTTAACACTCGAAATAAAGCCATGGAAAATGAGGACTATGATGGAAGAATTTTACGGTGTGGGAGCTAGCATTTTGTTTTCAGCATTCTTGTTGTAGCTGGAAATTGGAGGTGAATTTTAAAGTCATACTAGACATGAAAAGCTATTACATGCTCCAGTTAGTTCTGTTCTCTCTGTAAAAGTTTTCCAAGGGGTTACTAATATAGCTGTTATCTTTTAAGCTCGTATTACTGAATCTGTCTGAGGCATTTGTCTTTCCCCCTAGGATTCTGTGTATTCTGTTTTGCCTCAGAGAAAAGTCAAATCACTTTTTTAATGAACAAAAAGGAAAAGATGAACAATTGAAGTTGAGATTTTTTTTCAAGTTTTTTTTTAATCAGAGCCAGAGCATGGCTCTCACCATCTAGTTCACTTGTCTGCTGTACTTAGTGCTATATAATTTCCCTGAGTCCTTACTTTACATGAATCCATGCTAAACTTCTTTTTTTTGTATTTTATTCTCTTTGGGACACATGCAAATCCTGTGCTCTTACTAGGGGTCAGCTGGCTGGACAGCACCTATGTTTGTGTCTGACTATGGCTGCGGGTGATGCATAGGTTATAGATACGGGAAGATTTTCTTTTCTTTTCCTTCCCCTCCACCCCGCAACAAAGGGTACTTTGTTTTCTCATCACAAATTCCTTTAAGCTTTATTATCACTTGTCAGCATGGGCTCTTGAGCTCCTAATCAGGTAGTGCTTTATTTTTTCTCCTCCTCCTGCTCTTTTCTCCTATTAAGGGCCACAGAGCATGAGAAATGGTCAATTTAGTTCCAGATAAGGTAAATCAGTGCCCTTATAATCACTGAATTAGACATGGCCCTTCAGGTAAACTGCTTCAGGAAATGGGTGATCAGAGACCAAAGTGATGCTCAAGCTTTTCTTGGGAAGCTGCTTGAAAGCAGCAGCTCCCACGAGCTGCCTGAAAGCAAAAAGGATCTTCTTGCAGTGGGTCAGTGACACTAATATTAATAAGTAATCGTAATTACGAGCAAAGTGCGTGTCTCCCCGACCTGCAGGTTGGTTGATGGTCTCAGATTGCAGATCCCCTTGCCTCTGGCAGGTGGTTTTTAAATACCAGTAACAATCAGAGTGAGATATATAACTGATTCATCAGGCCCACATGTGCTTCCACAGAATGGCATTAGTACAGGGTCACTTATGGCAGCAGTTTGAGCCAAGGGGACTCTCTGAACACAAACACTGAGGGGTTTCTTCGCCCCCCCCCCACCCCTCCCCCAGACATTGCCTTTGTTAGCCTGGCTTTTTCAGACCAAACACGAGAAGAACTGAAAGCCAAACACACATAAATGGGGGGAAAAGAAAATCCTCATTTTACTTTACTTGAGGGAGATGGAATGGTTATCTTCTTTTCTTTAAAAAAAATTACAAATCCTTCCAATCAGCATCAATGCAGTTTTAGCTCCCCCCTCTATCACAGTAATTGAAAGTGCATTTACGTGACTTATGGTGATGACAATGCCATGCCAAAAATCCATTACTTTAGGGGTTGGGTAATCTGAAGAGTTCAAGATGACTCAGAGCCACTAACTGCACAATTTGGGGACTGCGTTACATGTTGTTACAAAATAACACAATACAGTAAGGGTATTTAGAGTGATTATTTCTACTGTAGTACTACCCTGAGGTCCCAATCAGGTTGGAGCACATTGCAAGCCCATAAAAATGCATAATCCCAAAAACAATCTAAGGGTAAAAACAGACATTGCCAAACAAAATGGATCAGCCATGGTGGGATATGACCCATCATAGATGATCTGCTTTATTGGGCAAAACACACATCACCTGTTGTCCCACACTGGGCCCCTGCCTGAAGCAGAACAATGGGCAACATGTTCCCTTTGCCTGGGAATTTCCTGTGTCCCTCACTGCCAAGGTGCTGGGACCCAGCACCTTGTACCTCCACACCGGGACCTTCACCAACCCATGCCTGCACATAAAACATGGATCGGTATGTGACCTGGCACAGGTCCCAGTCTGGAGAAACTGGGTGCAAGGAATTCCCTGGGTCCTGTAGCACCCCACACCTTCTTGCCAGGATCCACACTGACCCATGCTTCACATGGAGGCACAGGTCAGTGCAGGTCCTAGCATGGAGGCATAGGGCATCAAAAATTCCCTGGGTCCCATGTCTCCATGCCGGGACCAATGCAGGCTTTCTCTGCTTACAGAGACATACCCCTGGAGATCTTGGGGTAGGTGCCCATAAGCAGGGAACCCTGACTTACCCTGTTTACAGGGAGGTGCCCTGAGATTCCTTGGCTCATGTCTCTGTAAGCAGGGAAAGCCAGGCAGGCACTCACATTGCTTGACGGGCCTGATCCTATGTATAATTCCTGGGAAATTCCCAGGGGGCACAGGATTGGGCCCCACAAGCCCCCAGAGCACCTGCCTGGGGCAGTTGGACAGTTAGGGAAGCTCTGGATTCCTCACACTCTCCCACCACGGACCAAATAGATGTCTGCAACAGTAAAGCAGCATTTGTACACTACCTTTTGTCAGCCACTGATGTGGCACCATAAAAATTTGTGCTTCCATAAAAAAATTTACGGTGACACAAATGTGACATTAGGTGAGGTCTGTTTCTACCCCTATCCTCACTGACTTTCATTGGAACTTGGATTCCTAGGTGCTTGAGTACTCACTTTTGAAAAATGAGACTTTTTAGTCAATGAGATGGTTTTGCAAATGTTGCCTCAATCCGTTTCTAACCAGTAGAGCAAAAAAGGGTTCTTGATGTCCGTGTTCACTCCTTCTTTTTTTTTTAACTACAGCTAAGTAGAAGGAAGGTTCACCCGCAGGATAGGAGCCAAATGAAAGCAAGATGTAAAAGAATGTGACAAAAATAGAGGAGCATAAGAGTAACAGTTACAGTTACGCACACAGAGAACCCACCAATGATCCAGACCACAATATTTACAATTTTTACTAATTACTATGCCTAATGCTATTATAGTTCTCTAAGTATTAGAAATATTTATTGCATTGTGGGGTTTTTCATATGGGAGATATGAGGAAGGTGGAGAGGAGTAGGGCACAGCAAAGGATGAACACAGGAAAGATGGGTAAGCTGCAATCTAGAGGTAGAGCAAGTAAGTACCAGAAGGTGCAGATCAAATTTCTCTTAACACAGATGGCTGAGCCAATGTTCCAAGGTATTTTTTGGAGGAGAAGCTGAGTCTAGTGTCTCTGTTACCTTCTTACTTTTCTAGGCTTTTAGAGAAGCTGAAAGCTTTAAAGGCCCTCCCTTGAAGCTATCAGTCCTATGGGACTGCATGCAAAGTGGCAGAAAAGCACTTGCTGTGACTTGGTGTCTCCAACCAGGCATCACCATGCTCCACTGGGAAGGGGCTCTCTTCATGTATTAATTTACTTCAGACCACCCTGTAGAAAGGTAGGTCCATGTATTTCTTGTGCTGAGCCATATTTCTTTCAGCCCTTTTCATGTGCTACTAGTATCATCATGGAGAGGTTGGCAGCAATTGTTAAATATTCCTTTATCCCATCCATCCATAATATTTATTCACCTTTCCGTGGTTTGCAGCAATGGGAAATAAGTAGTTCAGACAGTACTTAAGAACACTGGAGACACCTGGCTGTGTGTGGAGCACCAGCAGTATATAATGGCATTACTATGCTGCACACTCAGAACTAAAGCAATATCTGAGAACGCATGGGTGGGAAATCATGTGCAAGAATGTGGGCATAATTTTAGAAGCAATTTTTGAAACTTTGGCCCTGAATGTCTGCCATTTTCCAAGGAAATCTATTCTGTAAGCCAACAGATCTAGCTGTTAGACAGTTGGTTTTAGTGTGAGTAGGAAAGGTATGTTTCAATTTATTATTATAATCTCTAAAATATTACAGTTTTGTAGCAATGCAGAAGTACATTTCTCTCATTAAGCAATGATGATCTCAACACATGGCTTTTTCCTGGGAATTAATGACCAGATGGGGCCAGATATGCAGCTGATGATCACCATTAACCCCAGCTGGTCAATAATCCCTGGCTTAATCTATTTTTATTAGCACTGGGAGTTAGCGTCACTTGATAGTTAGCACAGAAGACTGAGAGTCACAAGGCTTGGATTCTATTTCTAACTCTGCCACTGACTCACTTGGTAATATTTGGCAAGTCACTGAAGGGCAGATAAATAAAATATACTTACTATATTTATTTGAATCCAAGACAAGGGTTTTTCCCCACAGTCAGCATGTGGAAAATAAAGCCTCACCTTGGATTTGAATACTCGCCTGGGGCAGGGAGTGGCTCAGTTCCAGCTTTGGGCTCCACTGCCTGCCCCAAGACTGAATGGCTTGTTTGGGGGGGCAGGGAGCATGTAGCCAGGAGGAACCTGGGGTAGACCAGGGGTTGGGGGGGGAGCCTGCAGCCTGCCCTCCCACCCCTTGCCCTCTCTATGCCTGTGCCTGCCTTCCCTCTTCTGCCCTTACCTCCCACTCCCCCCAGCTACCCCTTTCCTCCCCTTACCTTCTGCTCCAGCTCTGGTTCTTCTAGCCCCAACCCAGCAGGGCCAGAAGCTGCTGCTGCTGCTGCTTCACCCTGGCCAGGCTAGGCTGAGGCTGGTCTGAGCCACTCTTGCTGCTGGCTGCCCTGGAGGAGCAGAACTGCAGCAGAAGGTAAGGGGTGGACAGGGAGTGGGGGGACAGGCTTCAGGGGAGAGCAGGGGGTGAAGGAGGCAGGGAATGCGGAGCAGGCATGGGCATGGAAGGGCAGACAGCAGGGGGATGCATGGTGGGGCAGGAACAGGCCCATGGAAATGAGCAGGGGAGCAAGGGGCTGGGGCTTAGCCCTTCATCCCCCGCCACTGCTTTCCCCACCACAGCAGTGAGGGGGACGGATTTCAGATGACCTTCTACTAATTAGATTCTATACATGAAAAATTATAACAAACAGGGGTGATGAGTGAGGGGTGCACGCAAGTGCATGTGCACGTGCATGCCCTGAGCGTGGTGGTGCAGCCCCTACAAAATGTGCCGCCAACACTGTTGGGGGCGCCTGTGGGTGGTCGCCACTCGCCCCTGCTGCCAACACCACCAGTGGCATCTGTGGGCAATCAGCGATCCCCCCTGGCTGCGGCCAACACTGCCAGCGACATCTGGAGGTGGTCGCCGACCATTGGTCCGTACTTGCCACCCCCATCCCCCCCACCACCGCCAGCACCGGCAGCGTCTATGTGAGGTCCTGCCACTGCTGTACCCCTCCAGCCACTGTACAGAATCTAGTTATTAAGGATATTTTTAAAGTTATTTTAGATTCAGGTAAATCTGGTATTGTATACGTCACCAGGAGAAGCTGAGATGAAAGGTACCATAAGAGCGGTTTTCAAAAGGACAGCACTGTACTAACTGTTCCCACTGAAGTCCCATTGACTACAGCAGGAGCAGAGTTCAGTCAGTGTAGAGCACTTTGGACAATATGTCCAACATTTGTGCTGCTACGTTTTTGCTGCTGCGTACACCCCTGCAAGTGTGCTTTGGTGAGGGCTCCACTCCAAGCAAACTGCCCTTGCCTGGTTTCTTCCAGCTCCCAGCATGCTGGAGAAGCCAGGGCATGACTGCAGAAGTGGAGACGCTCTGGCCAGCAGCCATAGCATCTCCCTGGAGGACTGAGCCTCTGTGTCTACTGTCACATGCACCATGCCACTTTTTTTCCTGGGCTTGGTTTGGGTTTCTTTTGGTACTGGGATTTCCCAGTAGCAAATTTTGGCCCCACGCTGCAGATTTGCCACATGGAGCACATTTCAACATTCCCTGTGTGTGGGTTGGGGCACCACAAAGAAGTTTGCAGAACCACAAACCACATGTGCCTGCATGTCTGGACATGACCTATTATTGTACTCAACCTGGTTCTGAGACTGTGATCCCCAGTTATTTCTGTTAGAGAAAGACAGATGGCTTGTGGCCAACAACCTTATCTTTTTCATCAAAAAATCATTCCTGAATACATATTATTGTTATTCAGCTTTGACAAATCTCTGTGTACGGCCCATCCCCCAGATTTGAAAAAAATGTTCTAATTATCATGGTCTATTATTATTATTATTATTATTATCAATAGAATCTTAATATGGTCCTTTACAAAGCAGATAAGTTTACCATTGGCTTCATGCACTCTGTCAAAAATCCCCTATTCACTTCAGGGAAAACATTTCCTTCATTTCTCTAGTTTTTCACGCACAGATGGCCACTGAAGTGTTTTACTTCCTGCTAAAAACCTTTTTAATGGCTGGCAGGTCTAATTTACCTGCAGGGCACAGCAGAGCAAAGTAACTGATGATAGGCAACCTCTCATTATTAGTCTTGTGGCAAGAATAAAGGACTCTTAGCAATTGAGAAAAGGTGCAAACCAGGAGGGGAATGCTTTTTGGAAGCAAGGTGCTACATGACAACATTTACCGCTGAATCACCTGTCATTTCCTTACATGCACTTTGACCTTTTCAGCTTTGCTCCCCGATGATCTAAGGACCCTTATCGAAGAGGCAAAGGAAATGAAGTGGCCCTTTGTGCCGGAGAAGTGGCAGTACAAACAAGCCCTAAACCCAGAAGACAAAACAAACCTGCAAGATATAATCGGTCCAAGGCTGCATGACTTGCTGGTATGAAGTTCAACACACCTGTCCTTTCCAACTACAAATGCAATGCTTGAATGTACAGTGTCCTAGTAAATGATCTTCACTGCATGCCCATGACTCCACTCCTCACTGGAGTTTTAGCAGACAAACTGAAATGAGGAAGTATAGATCAGAAAAGGGGCAGTCACAAATGCACAGAAAGACAAACTAGAGTTAGGACTCCATCTCTTCAACTGTTACTTTCCTAGATAGATATTTATGAGCAGCTTGGAATTATTCTTTTTGTGATTTTAATTTATGTACTGGAGACAGGGTTTTGTTGCCATCAGCATTCATTAAATAACTAATCTCCAGGTAGGAAGGACATGATAAAAGGGGAAAGAATGAAGGACAGCAGTCCTCAGAAACCAAGGTCCTTAATTGAAATCAGTAGGAATTCTGTCACTGACATCAGTATATGATTAGGCCTTCAGTTTGGGGCTAAGTACAGACAGTCAAAAAAACCTGAGACTGAATCAATTCAATCTTCACAGGTTAGTCTAAGCTGCATGGATTGCACTGACAAGCAAGTGAACAGACATTCATTTCAATTCTGGAAATGCAGCCACATACCTGCACTGGCTCAGGCCAGAAGCCAGGAGGCTCTAGAGCACACCTCCCTGCTTGGCTAGACCAGACAGCTTGGGCCAAGCCTAGCCTGCCCACTCTGCGAGAGGGCATTTGCACTGGAGGTGCAAAGCATCCTGGGATCTTGGGGGACTATGAGTTAACTTGAATTTGGAGGAGATCTGAGACAGTTCAATTAACTGATTTAACCTAAATCAGTTAAGTCTGATACTACATTCATCCAGGTTTATCTTGAGCTGGTTTTGGCCAATTTGAAAGCAGTTTGTGCGCACTGAACTTCTGTTATGTTACAAATCTGAACCAGTTTCCAATCACTTATACTGGCTTATGTGTAACTTCTGTCCCTAGCCAGGATGTCTCTGTTATGCTGTGTCAGACTTCAGCTTGAAGTCTCAGGTTGGGTTTTTCTATCACTTCCTCAACTCACCAGTCCACTGAACAGCCTTTATAACAATCATTAAGAGAATCTCTTGCTGTCCCTTATAATGGGAAAAAAATGCCTTAACATACACAGCAGAGCTGAAGGTGGGGAAATAAGTCTTGATGAACAGGGCAGGCAGTGGGTACTATGCTCCCAGGCAAAATAATGTGAGTGAAACAAGAGACATCTTCCATATGCGCAAAAAATTTGTGACAGTGCTACAAGGAAAGTATCTCAATTATTAATGAAAAAGAGTATGCAGAGCCTAAAAGGGCTTTGATGGTTTTACCTCTTCTAAGACTGTTTATATACATTTGCAAACTCCAGCAACAAGAAGCAGTGTGTACAAACAGTTCCTTAATTCAGTAAACTGGAACAAAATATTTTTTAAAAATCACTTTACAAAATCCTTTTGGTCTAACGCCATGCTGTTACACTGGGACTTCCAACAATAGAAGAGATTTTTCTGGGAGGATTTAAATACTCTGCACTAAAATGAAATCAAACTCTGAAAGTATGTGCACAAGTAAAATTTTATTAAACCAGATTTGGAAAAGAATATATAATTGATGTAAATCAATGGGACTGCTAACACAGAACAAGCAGTCAAATGAGCAAGGACTGGTAGGTTCAAGCCATCCATTTGAGGATAAAATTATTTGACGGAATCTCTTTGGAGACCTCATCCTGCCCAGAAGTATTTGTATACAGAGAGGAATCCCCACTGATACAGCTTCTCATGTAAGAAAAGGAAGCTCCCTCAAGTATGAATTTTCAGGATATGACCATATCAGGTCCCTGAAATGTGCCAGCCTGGGAAGTGATGAGCTTCAGCTGGAACAAAATGGGTAAAAAGTAGAGAAAAATATTATTTTCTCTAATCTTGTGAACAAAATGGGAGGTGGGTAAGAAATGCAGATGGAAATGCAGTGTTTAGGTTGATGACATCCCTTTAAAACTGGGATGCAAAGTGAAGCTGAGGCACCACATTTTCCTCCTGCTTACACTGAAGTAAATCAGGACTAAACAGTAGAATTACACTGGTGTAAGTGAAAGAGGAGTCAGGACCGAGAGACCTGTAGGAAATCCAACCCCATAGACTTCAGGGAAGCTAGGATTTCATCCTTCATCTGTGTGGCTCAGTGGATGTGCCATCCGAGTAAGGACAGCAAGTTTTGTATCCAAGAACTTCAATCTCTTTTATACATGAGTATAATTAGCTTTAGAAAAGCAATTTGGAAGTTTGTGTTAGTCACTGTTCTTGTTACTGATGAGAGGGGAGGTTTCATTTTTATACACTGCACTGGTGAGGGGGATTTTTATTGTAATTCAGAATTTGTTTTGCTGTTTTCTTTTTCTCCTTTTCTTTTCTTTTGTGCATGATTTTTTTTTGTGTGTGGCCTTAGACAGAAATTTATGGCAGAGGCCGACCTCCTTTACAACACACACAAAGCTTTCTAACTTTGGAGGGTTTGTCTGCTCTCTCCCAGGATAAACACCTGCAGTAAACTCCCCAAGAAACCTGGATAGATGGGAGATTAATGTGGCTGTAATAGTGGAGCAGTGTTTTCAGCATTATGCCCTCTCCCCAGGTAGATGAGTCTTTTCCGAGATGATACCAATTATTTATTGCCGAAACATCTGTTGATAACTGCAGCTGCCCTTGTTAAACAAAGCATATCATGGGGTCATACACTATAGGGACCTAAAATCCTACCGCATGCTAGTTTTAGACTATTCACCAACACCCCCTGAAGTCCATGGGTTACCGTCTTCTTCAATGTTTCATCGTGCCGTTAAAAATACTTTGTAAACACTGTGCTGCCTTTCCCCATGTGCTTTGAAGTATTATTTCATCTTCATTGGTAATTTATATTCCAGTGCTATTGTACTGTGGGAAAAAAGGGAAAACCTTTTTTGTTTTCCATTTAATTGTAGATAGACTGACATTTTGACCTGTATTATTAGTATTAGTCAGGAAAAGGGATTTTTTCCTTCTCTTTGCCTTTACGCCCCCCCCCTCCTTTTTTTTTAAATAAAATTTCAAGGCAGAGCAAGAGCTTCTTCAGCTCTTTGAATAAAAAGCTGAGAGGAAAAAGAGGCTGAAAAGAAATGTTTACAGTTTGATGAGGAAAGATAAGTCTGAACAACTTTTTTTTTTGGTGTGAGGGACAAGGGGATAATTTAATTCTCTGAAAGAAAAATACGCCTTTGTAGACATTGCTTGGGAAAACCTTTAAAATTGTTCATCTCCATTTATTCTAAATTGTTATGTTTAGAATAAGCTCTTAAATTTAATGAACTAGGTTTTGTAAAGCGCTGTGAGGATACTTGAATGAAAGCATTTTATTACCATAAAGCAGTGCTGTTCTTAGGGACGGCTGGATTTTGATGTCTTTGCCCACGATAAGTAATATCTTTCTTGGCAAGTAGGCCATTGATTACACGGAGATGCTCAAAGTGCATCAGAATTTGGTGTTGTGTGCTCCATTTTTAAAAGTATTTCAACTGCAGGCTGATATAAGCCATATAAAGAATTTGTCCAATGTGTCAAGAAGACAACTTCTTTCTAAACTGCTAAGTGTGAATTCACTAGAGAAATGCTGTTTTTCCAAAGTGACAGAGAGAGAGGAATACTCAACGTTTTCCAAAGGAAGAAGAGGAGAAACTAATTTAATTAAGTTGCTACAACCTGAACAGGAATTATACAGTTATAAGTGAGCACAGGACTTGGCACCATAAGCAGATTTTCTTCTTGTCTTCCCAAATTACTGGACCTGTCCAGTGACTGGGAGGCAGAAGATTTATTGCAATACTTGAGTGGTGTTACACAATCTGTGCTTGTAACTGAAATCTCTTCAGAGGACAATTCACTGACATATCCGAAAGGTCATCTCAACTCAGCTGGTTTAGCATACCATCTCTTACTTTTTTTAACAGAGAAACAGGTATGAAAAGACAACTGCTCATTTTTGGCTGACCGATATGACAGTCCATCCCACTGGATCCAACTGGCCAGAAACCCCACATATCCATTAAGTAGGAATTTGGGCTCAGTGAGGATTTCAGGGTGGGAGCTGGGAGCCCAGTACTTCTATTCCAAAAAGCTATTCCAGTTATCAATGAGATCCTAATGCTTACAGCCATAAATATTTGGAAGCTTAAGGGCTTTTTACTCATAAAGAAATACATTAAGAAGCAAAATCAGCCTTATCATGTAAGATGACAACCTGTATCTGGAGAGATTATCCCTTCCCCTTAATAAAAAAACACAGAACCTGCAGAGCTCAGACTAGAATCCTGATCCTGCAGAACAGGCTTTTCCCACCTGTGTCAGCTATAGAAAGATCCCTCTGTTCTGTAACCAGCCAACAGAGGGCAACATACCCACACATGGCTGACCTTGATTGCAAGCATTTTAGTACATTAGTAGTTTCACTGAGGCCCATTTTTATGCACAAGTGTGATCCTCTTGTGGGACTACTCATGTGACTTTGTATTTTGCTAGATCAGAGACAGAGTGCATGACCTACCACAATTGATGCCAATAGCAAAAAATCTCTCACTGGGCACGTCTATACGTGCATTAATGCACTTTTCCTAATGTGCATTAAATTCAGTACCTCCAATGTGAGATACTAAACTAATGTGCATTAGGCTGCCTGCGCAAGCACAGGCTTTTTAGGTGATGCTTAATGTGCAGTAGCCTATTTTATTGTGCCTTAGCCTAGTAACACAGTAGTTTACATGCTGCTTTAAAGCACAGTAAAATAGGATACTGTACATTAAAGCGCACATGTAGATGCACCCACTGAGGCTAATGGGAGCAGGACTGTGCCCTATGTTCTTATTGTTACTATTAATTTTCATGGAGGCAGTGCCAATGAGCTCCACTGTCCTAGGCACCATACAAACACCAAAAATAAACATAGTTCCTGCTTCTACAAGTTTACAATCTAAAGGCTCAGCTATCTAGGCAGAAGGAAGGATGGATTTGTACCTTATATAAACTAACTCAATCAGAGATGCATAGCATAAGTTTTCATAAGCAGCAAGCTTACTTCATCATATGCTGCCTTCCACAGATGCTACCCTGCCGTCTGCCTGAGTTCAGACTTACACAGCTGACTACCTCTCCCATCTATCCAGGGACATTCAGGAAAATTCACCTGAATTACATTCTTAAAAGGATTAGATTAACTGCATTAAATCTGTACAGACCAGTGATTCTCAACCAAGGGACCATAGCATCCTGCAGTACCTGGATAGCCTTCCAAGAGTACCACACGGTGGCACACAATGTTAGCACTGTGAGGTGTGCAAACGTGATTCACAAGATAAACCCAGAGATTTCCAGTAGGAATCCATAGTGTCAAAACCATTCTGACTTGCTGTGGTCTTTCTGAGTTCTTTACAATAGAAGAATTGCTCTATTATTTTTCTGTAGTTAAAAAATAAATGAAACCTTAACTGCTGAAATTTTTGCAGGGTTTCTTGAGTTTATTGTGGGGTGCTTGGGCCTAAAAAGGTAGAGAACCACTGGTGTAGACACTCATCCAGCATTAAAGTGACTTTTATTCAGTTTAGTTTAATTCACTTTGGAAATGGATTAAGATAAACAAAATTAAGGCCACTTCAATTGTGAAAGGAGTGTCCATCCAGAGATTAATGCTGTTTAACTAATGCACTTTATATATACACACTTTGTTAACTCAAATTAACTTTCCTGACTGTCCCTATGTAGACAGGTCACACATATAAGACAAGAGACAACAGATGAGTACAGACAGACAGACTGACCAGGAAACAATGAGATAATCTGGTCAGCATGACAGGCAGTGATCTCGGCACATCAACAGTGTTATCATTTTCAAGTGGTTTGTAGGCACCAAGACAAAGGAGTAGGATAGGAAGACAAGGTTCTTTGGGTAAATGTGATCTCTTTTATTAGAGCAACTCAATAGTTGGAAAAATTGTTCTTTGCAAGCTTTCAGGCACCCTTCTGCTGTTAGCAAAGAACAATTTTTTCCAACTATTTAGTTGCTCTAATAAAAGAGATCACATTTACCCAAAGAACTTTGTCTGCCTGTGTCCTTAGACCAATATGGCTACAACCAACACCCCTCAGATAGGAAGAAACTTGCAGTCTAAGCTACTGGAAAACTTATGCAGACCTTACTCTTGCAAAACTCCATTGAAGTTAATAGGAATATTCAAACGAACAGGAATTGTCCCTGAGTAAGGACTGTAGAGTGTCTGCCTAATTAAATGTTAATGAGTTAGCGTGGTACCTAATGAAGGTACCATGGGGTCCACATGACAATTCAGAGATGGGAGTCTTTGTAATGGAAGGGAAGAAGGAGATGAGTATTTGTTTTACTCCTTCTTGTACCTGTTGTTATGGTAATAAGGAGCATTATAATATAAAGCCCTAATTCTTAGCCATGGCTTGTTAGATATCCAGCTGGCTTTTTGCTGTCTGCCTTTCAAGAGCTCTCTAAGGTGTTCCAAGTGATGTAACCAGGAGCTGTGCAACTGAGAATTCAGGTTTGTTTGTTTTGTGCCAAGTACACCACAAAGGAGAGTTCATGACAGTATGGACCCCCTTGCTTTCCGTTGATCCTAGATCCCAGATATCCCAGGTCAACTTTTTTACAAGAAATATTGCAGATCAGCCTTAAAGCATGAGAGAATATCAACTCTCTAACTATAACACAGTTTGTAGTACTCAGGATGCTGCATGCCATACAAACTCAAAACTCCTCACTTATCCTACTGGATCTTGACCTCCTGGTTTCAGGAACTGACTGAGAATATTTGCCACAAAGATTGAAAATCTTCCAAGCCTACATAGTAGTTTTTCTAATAATTAGAGTGATCAGTGTGAGATTAGGCGTAAACCCACAACCACTTTAAACTATGATATCTCTTTTACCTTTGTATAGAAATTAAAATTAATTTCTATACAGGTAGGATTCCCAGATTTCAAATGATTATATGACTGCATATTTGAGCACTGATAATTTGCATCTTAAATTCACACCACACACATTACCATATTGCATATTTTCCTTTAACTTCAACTCTGACCTCATGTCAGTGGCTTCTGTCCTGAGAATTATTAGCTTTGGCAGAAATGAAGGAGGAAAGTGAACTTTTACATTCTGATTATAAAAAGGTCTGATTCTGAGAAGTTTTGTCACTAATTTCAATAAGCAGCCATTCTATCTTAACTATTTAAATTACTTTGTCTACTGCAGTATCTACTGTATTTTTCCTCATATCTCTGAGAGGCAGGGAAGTTACTGTTATCCCCATTGTACAGATAGGGAGCCGAGATACAAAGAAACTAAGGACTGATCCATGTAGGTACTTTAGTAGGTAGAATGGAGATATCTAAATTAAGAGTGCGATACCTTAGACATATATAGTCTTTAGAAACTTAGGTTTTTGCTATTATAGATCCATGGTTGCCTAAAATGTTTTGCTTCTGCACAAGCCCAGAACAGCCTGTACCTTGGCAGAGCTGAACTGTTCAGCATTTACATCACCCACAAGACCATTCAGGATCCTCTTACCATGCACTCATGCAAGTCCTGTCAGGTACCTGATCTAGTAGCTGTGCTCAGAGCATGCCTAGCACTTGCTGACAGCACTGAGTTCACAAAAACACAGTAGCCCTAGCCACTTTCATTCAAAAGCCTAGTCAGGAGTGGTGGTGACCAGCCATCTATTCTAGCATTTTTACCCAGGATTTGAAAGATTTGGCTTCAAAATCCCCCTTAGCTTCCCTGCTGTTGAAACCATGCTTCAGAAAAGAAATTTTGCATGAAAAGGATTCAGGAGTCACTATATCAGAGAGAAGGAGCAAGCATGATCTTCACTCTCTAGCTCATTAATTCAGGAACTCATGTGGAAAAGTGAAGACCCTAGGTTCTAACTCCTGTGCAAAGGTCAGCATCTGCATTAGTTAAATGCATCAATATCCTTAAAGCAGGGGTCAGAACCTAAACCCAGATGAATGCCCTGGCCATGGGCCTGCAAAGTCATGACCACTCTTGCTTCCTCCCTCTGGCCCAGTGGATCTTGAATTCCTTTTTAGCAAAGTCAGACAAGGTTATTTAGGTGAATCTGATATCTTTTATTAGACCAACTTAAATAGATGGAAAAAATTTTTTAGCAAGTTTTCGGGTTTAAAAACCCTTCGTCAGGCTGAGAAAATTTCTGCAGTTGGTGTGATCTCTTCCTGGATGGAATGAATAGCAAAGCGACACGGCTTCATCAGCAGGAATGGACAGTACAAACACCCCAGAATAGATGACAGCCTGGCAACAACCCAGGGGATGAGAGATATGAATTTAAAAATCCTGTCACATTGAGGAGGGCCTAAACCCCAGCTTTTCCATATCTTGGGGGAGTGCTCTAACCACTGAGATATGGTAAAGCAGGGCTGTCCAACTTCAATGCACACCAAGCCGACCATACACTGTAAGGACAGCTCCCCCAGATCCCCACCCCACTGCACAGGCTACACATCCCAACACCTCCCTATTGCCAAATGCCCCCAGGAGCCCTTCCCTATTGCACAGCAATGGGAGAGGCAGCTGCAGAGGCCCAGAGACTGCCAGCTGGACAGCCCTGGCATAAGGTCGGGCAGGAAGGTGTGAGGGAAGCTGGCATAACACCTTCTCTGGCTCTGTTCTGAAGTAAAGATTAATCCTTCCTCTACTGTGCAAAGAATGATGTAGGCACTTACATTCAGGGAAAAGTTTCTGAAAGAATCCTGGTCTGACTTAGACACTTCCCTGAAATCCTGAGTTAGGTGTCTAAGCCCTTGGGAGGAATAGGATTTAAGCAACACCTCTGTCCTCAATATTTCCTACACACTTAGATGGATGCCACCTCAGCACCCTGGGCATTTTAAATCCCATTCAAGGAATTAGGTATCACACTTCCCCTCAGGGCACATGGATCACTTAATTCAAGGTAATGGATTCCATTCCAAGTGCCAGGCACCTAAAATAGTAAATTGGTGCCATCATTGCAACACCCAATTCCTTTTGTAGATCAACTTGGCCCTATGTCAACATGGAAAGTCTGTGGCAGAGCTGAGTATTGAACTTAGACCTCCAAGCCTCAAGACTGCACCCTGGCAGTCACCCAACCCCCTTGGATCAGGAAAAACTTAGTATTTGTATAACAATTTACAGCTGTTCACTGTAGCTATAAACATCTTCCCAGCATTCTGGTGAGACACAAGTCACTCAGGGTCTGTGTTCTGATATGGTCTGTGGTCTGTTCTCCAGCTTTCTGATGTCTCCAAGACCTGTCAATATAAGCATAGTCTTGGTGACTTACAAATGAATATTTGTCAATGCTCTTTTCATGCACATGAAGTCTACAGGCTATGCATAAGCAACAAAGGGAATTGCCACGACATTCATGACATGATCTATTACATATATAATATATAGTAATAAAAAACAAGAGTTAAATATTAAGTGCTGCTGCTGTTTTCATTTTGTGATGGAAGAGCTTTACTCAGACAAAAAAGTCCCTTAGATTCTTCTTTATTTGGGACCACTAGTCATAAAGGGCTCAATCCTGCTCCTAATCCTGTGGCTCATTAAAATCTGATCCCAAAGTGAGATCCATTACACTAGATTGCAGCAGGGTCATCTGCTAGGGTTGAGCAGAGAATGAAACAGTACAGAAGTTCGATAAATCATTCTAACCTGAATCAATCTCATTTGAGTATACCTCGCACAAGATCTATCTTAAGTTGCTTGCATCATTTTTAGATCAGTCTATGTTCACCAACCTTCTGTATGGTTATGGGTTTAGATCGATCTATGTCTAAAGACCAGTCTAAATGTAATGTTTGTATGTGCCTTAATTATTAGTGTCCAGAATCATGGGTTTCACACCCCAGTCTACAGATGATCTGCAATATGACTTGATCATCTTGTGCATCAGTGCATCTCTTTGCACAAAGGTAGGCATGTTGCTAACACCTCTCAAAAAGTTACTGCCAAGCTGTCTCATGTTTGTATAATACAATAAGATTATCAGATAAAAACCTCAAGATTTGACAGAGAACTCTTGTTCAATGCTGCACAGTTAAAAATGCCCAGCAGGTTCTGTCTTCACTGGAGAAGATGGGGTCTTCTAACCCTGCTTTAGACAAATGGAGTGAAATTTTAGATTGTGGTATTAGAGCTCCACATACATTTGACAACAGCTGGTACAGATAGATAGTATAAATATAGGTTATATATAAGTATATATTATATACTTATGTGTGATGTAAATTTAGGATAGGTTCAACCTTGGAGAAATAACTAAGGCTTCTGGAAATATACACCCTTTTGCATGGAATTAGTGTCTTTCTACTAAGCAAAACTGGTTTATTACACATTTAAATTTTCAGGGACAAAATAAATGGAGGCAAAGATATTCAAATGTGGATGACTACAACTAGGTCCCTAAACTCATAGTTGGGCATCATAAAGATGGCAGGGCACCCAGAATCTCAAAAAATTAGGGTATTTATTTAAGTGCCACATTTCTAACTCTCTTAGCTACAAAAGCACCTTCCCAAATTTGTACTTTCCTGAGTCTGCAGACAGGCACTGTTTTCATTTATTTCTATGATCCTTTTTTATGTAAGCATTACTTCAGAAATAAGACTGATAAATATTGATTCAAGACTATTTCCCTTCTTTATGCTTTTACATTCATTTTACAACAATTATAAGGATTTCCCTTCCCTCCCTCCACCCCTCCTCCTCATTTACTATGCACCAATAATTTCCTTTTTGCACAGTTTCTTGCCAGTTCTAGTGCCAGATGGCTCTGGTTCGGAGTTTTTCTTCCCTCTTGGGAACAATTCCCATTGTCATAGCAAAGAAGGTGTCATGGCTTTGAACCCAAAGCAGGGACCCAAATTTAAGGTGCAATGTGAGGAGGAGTTAGAGCACTAATGCTAGAAACCATGAAAACAGCACACACTTCCACTCACTGCTGTTAAGCAAAAGCCCTTCAGCAAAGGCTGTTTTGCATTTTTCCCCAATTGTCTGTGTATAGAAATCTAGTGCAAATTTAATTCCGTCACCACCTGACTCCATTCCCAGCCATGAGGTTCCCTTTGTGTCATAAACTCAATTAGACATATGCATTTCACATTGTGGAAACAGATGTTAAAACAAAGTGTGTGTGTGTGTGTGTGTGTGTGTGCGCGCGCGTGCGCGCGCATCCATCCGTCCGTCCGTCCGTCCCAAGGTATAAATATAGATAGACTCATACTTTAAATTAACAACAAGAAGAAATTTAGTAAATCCTAGTTTTTGGATAGGTACCTATGAAAGACCAAGTATTCATTTATGAACAGCAGAGCTGAATTTGTGTTTGTTCCCAGGGAGCCAGTCACACCTTTTGAGGTCAGTGGAGTTTCTCTGAGTTCTTACTCATGTGACCAAAAGCAGAACTTGGTCCTCTGTCTCATTTTGTTTAAAAGTTGTTAGGAGACTTCCTTTGTATACCCTTTGTGTATATTCCCAGCAGGTCAGTGCATTATCTGTGGGTGCTGGGGAATTTTACACTGCTGTAATTTGGCAGAAAATGAAAGACGTGGGTATTAATTTCTCAGTGTACTGCTTGAAACACCCAAGCATAATTACAAGGATAGACATCAAACTACACTTCTCTGTGCCACACAGCATGCAGCCGTTCCTTTAAAGAAATAGTGAAGTTTCTCCCCCTGCCTTGACTTTTCTACATTTTGTGTCCATTTGGTTTTGGAGAGGGATACAAGAGGTTTCAGCATTGAGCAGAGTTAAATTATGCAGCTGCAAGGCTGCCAAGCCCTCCAGAATAGGATGCTTCGTTTAGATTTTTCACAATGCTATTGAAGTGCTTATTTTCCTCCTGAAGAGACACAAACAGATGCAAACTTCTGTAAACACTTTAGAAATGAATTCAGTGAGTTTGGCCTCTCAGCAGTGCTCAATAGCTGACAGAAAAATGTCTAATTAGTGCAAGTGGAAATAATAGGGCCACTTGGATTCTTTCCATCCTCCTCCAAGTCTACTTTTCCTAGGAACTCAAAGGCCCTTTTGTTTGGCAGGTCACCCTCTCTCAGGCTTTTGTGCTCCAATCTATTAAGGGAAGGAGGGGAGGAAAAAAATAGATTAGGCGATGTTCTGTGCTTAAATATATGGCATGTTCATGAGCATTCGGAATGGGTAGTTTGCAGTGTCAGTTTACAGGTGCTTAGAGAGAGAGATTCCTCCACTGTCAGCAGCCACGAGGACAGCATGTGCATGCAGTGCAGAGAAGCCCTTTCAAGAGCCAGCTGGTGGGAGGATGCATACATCTCACATTCAAGGGGAAGTAAGCTTTTAAAAAATCCATCTTCTCAAAGCATGAACATGCTGGAAGCTGGCAAACATGCTGTTGTGGTTTGATTCCACAATCTTAAAATCAAAACGTGCACTTTAAGTTTCTAGCCAAACCATCTCCAACTTACTTTTCCTTTCATCTGAGAGATGCATGATAAACTCTACATTTAAAAGCTACCTGGTGCACCTTCATAGATTCAGATAGATTACTATGATCACCTCCATGGGTTTGAGCCTGATCTCACTTGCACCAGAGTGACTCAAGAATAACTCTGTTGATGACAAGATAAGAGCAGTATGAAAAGAAGAGTAGTTTCCATAGCCCACATATTTAAAGATACTAGGGTTACCATATTTCCAATTCCAAAAAAGAGGACACCTGTGGGGGAAGGGGAGGAGAGGGGGAGGGGCATATAATTGTTGGGGGGGGAAGCAGTGATATGCCCCCTGCTCCCTCCCACCCCAGCCCTGCTTGTGCCCCTCACTCCCAGACAAGGGGTCCAAAAAAAAGAGGACATGTCTGGGAAAACCCAGACATATGGTAACCCTAAAGTTAGGTACCTAACCTAAGTACTTCTAAAGATCTGGGTCTGTTTCCACACGAAGAGAGAAAATTAAAGAAATGTTATAGGCCAGATATAAAAACTGAACTACTGACCTAGCATTGTTCTTTAGAGATTTTGTGCTGACTTGGGTAACATTCTCTCTCCTGCTATTTAATAGGGTTTGGAGGCCAGATTCTTCCTCCTTCCAAAAAGTTTTAACTCCATCAGTTTCACTGGAGTTAGTCCTGATTGATGCCAGTGTGAAAGAAACAAGAACCAAGCCCTTCCTGTGAGAGAGCTCGACCCCTCATCGCTCCGATACTTTTCTCTATATAAACAGCCCCTTTCATCCAAGAACCTAAAACAGAAAATACAGCAAAAGCTTTCCAAGTTGGACACGTATCATTCCAAGTCTCATTATTTATAGGGGGAGAACTGAGGGGCCTGTGAATGTGGTGGCCAAAAGCCACCATGCTTGTTAATTTTGTACAGGAAAAGCATAAAGGGGATGGATCCCTGATTGCAAGAGTCACTTTCTGAGGCCACGTGCGTCTCCCGTTTGTACAAACAACCCCTTTTACTTCCCTCTTGCTTCAAACAGAGGGCTAGTGTAAGCCATGGGAATAATATAAAACAGGGTCCCAGTTAACAGCAGTTAGAGACAATAAATCCACTCTTCTGCAGTTGGTGCTCAGGGAGTAATTTCCAGATGGGGAAGAAGTTTCCTGCCATGATTACTAGCCCTTCATTCTCAACTAAGTATACTAATGTAATTTGTGTACCTCCGTGGAATAACTCTACTTTCCCCTCTCTCAAGGCAAACCCTTGCAGGAGGTAAAAAACTCTGAATGTCAGCATGTGCACGTTCTCTCCTCATTGTTCCATTGGGGGGCTGACCCCCAACCTCCACGGAGAAGGCCCCCTAACCTGACAGATGTCCCAAGATCTGCATGGATCTCTGGACACCCACAGAGGCTCTGTGCTTCCACACAGCTGCCCTGCTGGCCTCCCTTCCCCCTAACAGCATGCTCCTTCATGAGCTCTGGCTGATTTCTCCTGCCAGTGTGAAGGA
The DNA here is from genome assembly GCF_030867095.1 of Alligator mississippiensis. Lineage (NCBI taxonomy): Eukaryota > Metazoa > Chordata > Crocodylia > Alligatoridae > Alligator > Alligator mississippiensis. Next base: position 126,110,013 of record NC_081825.1, on the reverse strand, counting down.
TCAGCCACAGAGGGGACACCAAGGGAGTTAATACTGCTTTAAAAATCATTAAAGGTGACCTAAAAGGAAAAACATTGGACTCCTGCCCTGTTTGCTGCTTTGTGATGTATGAAGGAGTGTTTGATCTTGCAATCTTTAGTGTTGAATTAATGCCACTTGTTTATATTTAGGGCCTGATCCCACAGAGAGCTGAGTGCCTCCCCTATCAGACTTGTAAAGGGGGAAAAAAAAAGAGGAAAGGAAAATCTGGAGGCAAAATACACTCCCACTGAAGTGACTGGGGAACCCCCCACAGCTCAATCCTGACAATCAGGCCTCTTATTTAAATATGATTTGAATATTCACACACAGTTAAACAACTGGCCTGATTTTTCAGAAGCACTCTGAAAGTTTGGCAGTTTTCATCTTGACCTCTCCATGCCACCTGGAAGGCAGGAATAGTAAGATATACACACCTCCTCTAGGTGCTTTGAGACTTGTGGTTACCAGTTACAATACAGAGCTGTTTTTGAAGTCATCCTGTGCAACTGCAGCTCTCATTGGCATCGGGCAAGAACTACAGAGCTCAGTGCTTCACAAGGTCAGGTGCTGGAAGGCCCAGTCATTATTAATTTTTTCAGTATTGACTTACATGTATTTGCAGAACACCAGCCTTTATAGTTCATGGGGCTGTACAGCACATAAAAGGACAAAGATTAAAGCCATAGTACGCTACCACAAACAAACTCAAACTACTCAGCCAGAATCTCCCCTGCTAAAAAAAAATAAAAATCAAAACAGAATTATTTATAACACCAATAAACACTTTCTCATTATCACCCTTGCCTATCCATAACTAAGAGCACAAGAACAAGCTAATTGCAAGCAGGTTTTGAAATGCACACAAAACATTCAGATCAGCCAGTGGAGATTTGTTTTTCCTCATGTTCATTTATTTCATCTCCGTAAAATTGCATTTCTGTCTTGCAACAATTATGGAAAATTTTCTGTAACTGGAAATTTGCCTGACTGCATACTGTTTTTTAGCCAGTATCATTAGTCAGAGAACTGCTAGCCCTGAATATTTTCTGTAACTAGTTAACTGAGCTGCTTTTATCTCTTCAGTTTCTTCCTGGCTGCCTCATGGTTTTGGCGTTCTTTTCAGGTTTATCTGAAAGCCTCCATCATGGTCAAGGACTATGCAACAGCAGCTGCTATTGTGTTCCTGACTGACCGATTCCTATATTGGGTTGATGCCTCCAGCAAACTTCTTCAGATTGCCAAAGGCCTGCATAAGCTGCAGCCAGCAACACCAATTGCCCCTCAGGTGGTTATTCGCCAAGCTCGCATCTCTGTCAATTCAGGTAACAGCACTTTTGTTGCGTTTTCTTTCCATTTTTCAGCTCGGTTTCAATTAGGAGCTACTTGACTTTCAAGAAGATACTTTGTCCCATTCAGGGGCTGACATTCCTATGATCCCAGTGCCATCTTTTTAAACCTCCATCCCACTCCCAGCCCCCTTCAACCCTCCCACCTCCTCTTGCCAGCACAAAGGGGCTGGCATAAAGGGCTTCAGAGCCAAAAGCAGTAGAGAAAATTGTGAAAGGGTGTGGAAAATACTAATTGGAGCTTTTGTTCCTTAACAAATCTGCCCTGCTGGTTTCAAACAGGGGTATCTGAATTGCTATATTTCTGATCAACAGCCTTTAAAAACTAGATTAGAATCCTGGTATTTTCTCTGTACTATCCCAGCCGCTTTTCATTAGGGCCACTTGACTATGCAAACAATGCAGCGGAGAGACCTGCTCATATACCCTGGTATCTTTTTATTTATTTCATTTTTTATCACTTTTTTCCAGCATGGACAGAAACAGAATGTTCTTTAAAGTATCTTTCTGCTGTGGCTTTGGGCATCAAATAAAAAGCAACAAAGCTGACCTAATCTAAGCTTTAAAACCTAAGCTTTATTTAAAAAAATATATATATATTTTCAGAAATCATGGTTAGAGAAACTATATAATTTACCTTAACAGCAACTCTTATCTGTCCTTATGCATTTCTAACATTTCCATTGCTGTGGGGTTCAGTTATTGGACTACTCAAATGTATGGGCTAATTCTGAAAATACTGACAACATTTTACTCACATAAGGAGGCCTGTCATTTTCAGCTGGACCAGGCAGTGGTCATTATGAAGAAGGCTTTCAGCTTTACATCCTCTCTCTTGGCCTTCAAACCTGTCCTGTGTGACACAAACCCGAAATGTGTAAGCAACAGCTAATGCATGGAACACCCACAGTTAGTTGCACATTGTGCCACAAGTGACAGGACTCACTGTTTTTTTCCCCACAGTCAGTCCTGTATTTAGGATATGTCCAAACTAAAAGAGTCAGTGTTGAGTGGTGTTACAGATGGTAGCAATCACAAAAAAAGTCAGGCCCAACTTGCTCAAAAGTTGGTGGTGCATGAAAAGGATCCCTGAGTCAGTTTGCCAGGGCACAAGAGGAAGAAGGTATTCAGGGAAATAGGATGTCCTCTGCTCAGACTACCCCAATATAGTTAACTCAGGCCAGGCCAACCTCACCCCGCTCTCCTCTGATATAAGGAGTTCAGTCCCTTTCCCTGTGTCTCTGCAGAGCTTTAAAACTACTGCCTCTGCTCTCTCCAGCCCTCCTCTCTGAAGAGCAGAGAGATGGATCCAAGCTGCCCATGATTTCAATGGGAGGCCAAAGGGAGCAGTCTGGCCTACTACATTTTTCATGAGAGGAAGAGGGAGAGAGTCTGCCAGCCTTCAAAGAGGCCAGCAGCTCATGGTCTGTTTCATGTTCTGCTCTCCATCACCTTCTGAAAATACCTTCAGCCCAAGATCCTCTCCCTACCTGTGCCTGTGCCCATGACCCTCCCTCCTTAATAAGGGGTACTGAGAGAACGAGGTGCTCTAACTTACTGGAGGAGAATCTACTCTTTTCCACAACTTCTTGCCTGTCAGCTGTTGCTACTTCTGGTCCTCGAAAGGCATTGCCTGCCCTGGGAAACTAGAAACACAAGCAAAACCCTCTCTTCTAAGAGCTAGCTCATGCCTGCTCCATACATGCTGCACTAATGTTGCATACAAGAGGCAAACTGCAAGGCAACTTTACAGTAAGCTTGGCTGCCTGTCATTTGAAGGGGAGTAGAGTAATGGCACCACCTACCTCCAGCCCTCTTGTAAATGCCTTTATCCCTCCCCATAGCTATGTGGCTGTACAGGGGCTGGCAGACATGATTAAAAATATTATATTAATAACTTCAGTGACAGTCATATCTGAAAGGAATGAGGTAAGACCACACTAGGAATCCAACCAAGTTCTGTCTCCCCTGGAGTGGACAATACCATCATTAATCATTAAGAGAACGAGAATGTTTTTGTTCAATCCCTATCTCCTTAAACCCACCTATGTGCAACCCAGGCACTGGAGGACAGGCCACTCCTTGCAGTATTTTGTATTCCTATAGCCCCTTCTAATGGAGGAGCATGGTGCTTTACAAACTCACACTTCCCATGTAGGAGATGGGTTTATCAACAGGTTTTTTACTACTAATCTTCACTGTCATATATGAACACCTTCCACATAAAATCAACAGCAACAGTGAAGTCCTTAGTTGATTGCAGAAAAACTCTGGGTCTGCTCTCTTTTTAAATAGTTCTATTAGGTGTAGGGGTGTAGGTTGTAGCCGTGTTGGTCTAAGGACATAGGCAGACAAGGTTCCTTGGGTGAATTTGATATCTTTTATTAGACCAACCCAAATAGTTGGAGAATATTTATTAAGCAAGCTTTCAAGTTCAAAAACCCTTCGTCAGGCTAAGGAAGTTAGGTGTATGTTTTTGTTGCTGTTTTCTTCTGTTAAAAAAAAACTAAGTAGGATTATCAGGTATCCTGCAAACACACCACTGAATATATTACATTAATACAAGAGGAACTACAGTGTAGCAAATATATTCTCAAGTGACTTCAGGATGGTGCCACAGATTCATTGTTTCTACATGCACAATTTTCTAAGTACAAAGAAACAGTGGTAGCCTAGATAAAGAAACTTCTTTTCTTTATCACTTATGCAAGATTTCTGTGTATGCAAATATGTATGAGTCTTACAGATTCCCGACCACTTGTTTAAAACTACCTGTGCATGTTTAAAAAGCAATTCTTATTCTAGAAACTTACTTTTCTATACATTATGGAACTAAAAGCATGTAAGTATGACTAGTGAATGCATTAGGAACAGAAAAACAACCTCCAACAAAGAGGCCTTGATAATGAATAATTCAACACACTTTCAGTGTTTGTTTTTTTATTTTTTCAGGTAAACTTTTAAAAGCTGAATATATTCTAAGCAGCCTCATAAATGACAATGGAGCTACAGGTATGCTATGATAGTTTGCAGTTTGGTAAATCTTTTAACTTACTGTACCATTCATTACACTTACACATCCTTTGAATATGCTGCTTCACTCCCCAACTCTCAGTAATGATCATTCTTTATATCATATTTTTCCCCTTAACCTTAATATGATATGGATGGAAAACCTTTTTCTTTTTTAACTTTCTTAATTCATTCAGAACCCAAACTCTTCAAATCTTTGCTTATATCAAGAAGTACTTTGCACCTTTGCATTGCCTGTCTTCTGCTTCTTTGTCTTGGGAATTTCTAACATTTTGAAATTTTAAGTAGTGTCAGATTGGGAGGAGGAAGGGGCAGGAAGAGAGGAGGGGAATCAGTCAGCAATCAGAGAAATGTTTTCTTTCTTCCATTCCAAACATGAAATTACTCTCCAAAATTACACTGGTCTTACGCACCAAAATATGTCAGTGCTAATTACAGGTTTAAATATCATTATTTAGTGACCTTCATATCTAGAACTGAAAGGAAGACAGATTGAGTCCCTGGGTTTCATACTGCTTGTTCCTAGTCTTGGGACCTGTAACAGAACAGACATTCAGTTCACATAAACCAGTTTGAAAATGGCTGAAACCAGTTTGAGATAAACCTGGTTAAAAGCAGTATCAGACCTAACTGATTTGGGTCAAACAGATTTATGCAAGTTCTGTCCCAGGCAGCTGGTAAATTTCCTCTATTCCTTCCTTGGAAAAGCTGTTTAAGAGCTTGAACTAATGAAAGAAGCTTTTGTTTTCTTGATGGGGTGCTAAATGCTGTGTTATCAACTTCCTGATGGCTCCCTCACTGGTGAGGAGCAGCGAGGGAGTGAGGAACTCCTCCCTAATCAGAGCATCCTGCCCAGACCTGGCCATGCCCCCACTTAGCTCAGCACTGATGAAGGGAAGGGAGAGCTCCTCTAGTGTCCCCTGGCTTCTAGCCTGAGCCAGTGCAGGCATGTATCTGCATTTCTTCAGTCCACAGGGAATGTCCAGGTGGTTGCAAACAGGTTCAGCCTAGCCAGGTTAGACTAACCTGCAAACATTGAATCAATTCAGGCTTTTTGAACATCTGTCCCTAGCCAGAAAGATCTAAAATGTTCTTCTAGTATTTTGATAAGTATGTTAGCATTTTAAAATGTTCTAGTTATCATTTCTGTCCCCTGCAGAAGTCTCTATAATTATTGTTCACTTTGAGCTTGGAATGATATGTGGCTATAATGCTCAATAAGCAAGAGCCAGGCCGCCAAGAAATATGAGATTATTAAAGAATCCTCTCCACCAAATTTTCGGTTCCATTTGTTTTCTGGTTTCTGTGTCATTAGGGCTTACTTGGCTCACATAGTCAAACATTTCTTTGTAACCATGAGGAATAAACTCTGATTATTTCTTTTTTATGAAACAGATTCTCACACTCATGAAACACCAGAAACTGGGTTTTTAAGGGGGAAAAAAAAGAAAACCACCAACTATAATAAAACCTATGATAAAAAATAAGTTAGAATCAGCAACCCTGGCTACTGAAAACACCATTAAACTAAAAAAATAAAAATAACAACCTCTTAGTTGGGCGGCACTCAGTGAGGACAACTGTCTGTAACCTTTGTTTGTCACTTCCTTTGTTTATGTTTTTTAGTAATGTACGGTACAAGTGTGTCTGGTTTTGATTTGCACTTAGCATGTTTACCCTTTAGCTAATAGCATTCTATGTATGTGCATTTATATGTGAAAGATACCATCACCTCTAAGAAGAATTAAGAATCAGTTTATTTTCTTAATCAAGGTAGGGTATTATGAACACTAGTATTTTAATATGTGTAATATAGGCTGTCCAACTTCTAAGTGGCCAGGAGTCCACGCATCCCCTCAGACCACACTAGCAGGGGCTGTACCAGTGGAGGGCCACAGGGCCCAGGGACTGTATGACCCTCACCCCTCCCACTGTACTGAGCTCCCAGGTGTGTCCCCTTCCCCCCCACTTCTCCATACACACTGCCCTACCCCACTGCTGCACCTCAGGTGCTCCCCTACCCCCCTGCTGCACCACATGCCTACCCTGCTGCTGCTCTCCATACCCCTACTTGGACAGCCCTGGTATAAGGTATTGGTAGGGGATAGGAAAACAACTTATATAGATGGCAGCATAACACTCTCTCTTTTTAACCAGTAATAAATCACCACAAATAAGCAACCCTATATTAATGCATTCAACCCCTTAAATTAATATGTATGTATTTCAATATTATTTTATTAATAGTTACACGTAGCCAACTTTTGCAAATCACCTCAAAATCCCCAGAGGAAAGGTTCTATATAGAAGTATTAATTATCCACTCTACTACTACTGCTCAATACTACATCTGTGTGCATGGTTGGTAAAAAGCTTTGTACCTGTATATTTATCTAGGTTCTTATTATAGCCTGTTACCTTGATATCTGAGTACCTCTAAGATATCTGAAGGTATAGCACAAAATGCATTGAAGTCAATGGAAAAAAAAACCCAGTTGACTTCACTGAGATTTGGATAAGGTTTTAAGAACTCAGACTATAACAACACTTAATCTCCAGTGAGTTTTTAAACTGTAATTTCAGGTACGTGGCTGTATCATAAGGAAAGTGATAGGATTCTTGTTCAGTCAGTCTGCTTACAAATCAGAGGACAGATTCTGCAAAAGCTTGGTAAGATTCCTCTCTGCTACACTAGTATTTTTCCTATAGCAATTCCACAATTTTTAAGAGATAAAGAATACACTTCTCATATTCACAGCTCACTATAAGGTAATTTTTGGGTTCAAAACAGCTTATCTAAAACTTGCCCCTGGCTTCTATGACATAGAAAGTCACAGAAAATTAGTTCTGCACACAGCTGGTTGAGACAACAAGAACTCACAGCTGACAGGAGCCCATTGACCAAGCAAATGTACTTTGCAAATAGGCAGTCTGTTGCTGAGACAATGAGGTGGTAGGGAGCGCTCACAGATGATGTCTATATTGTCATTTTTAATGTTAAGCTATTCTGTCTTCATCCACACTCTTTCCCAAATGCTTTATTCCTGAAGCCAGTAGCTTACCCTAAGACATATTGCATGACATCTCCCTGTGCAAGCATGAGACATCTTCAGGCCAGGGGCTGACAAGTTCCTGTATGCAGCCCCCCTGCATGGAAGGCTTCTTGTACAGACAGACTAGGGATGCACTGTTCCTTGTGTGTGAACTTGTTTTCACTGGCTGCTAATCTGGGCTCTTTCAAAGGTATATTGACATATACAAACCAAAGCAAAAAGAAATTAATAAATTTTCCATTGTAACCAATTTGGAAATGTGCCACAGAATGATTTTATACAGCCTTGAAATCTCCCTAATCAAGGCAGATGAAATAAGCCCAGAGACATACAGCAATGGTATCACTTAAGGATGCAGCCTGCTTATTGACTGTTTCTCTGCTTTATTTCAGGAATGTGGTATGAAGCAGCAGAATTGATTTGGGCTTCTTTGGTGGGCTATTTAAAACTTCCTCAGCCAGATAAAAAGGTTCATTTGGTTTTGTTTTTTCACACTGAATATTCTCACTAATTCAAGGTCAATTGCAGAATCCTCATATCAACATTCTCCTAGCTAAACAAGAAAAATATATGCTAGATAGAGTCAACATTAAAGTGGATACATAGTTGGCTAAATAATCTCTAACTAAAAGTAACTAAAATGGATTAATGTCAGGATGGTAGGAGGTTCGTTTGGGATCCAGTGCTATTTAATGGTTTCACTACTGACTTGGATGCGAGAGAACTTCCTGATCAAGTTTGCAGACGGTACAGAACTGTAAGGGACTCCAAATACTGAAGGAAATGGGTAGGATCCAAAAGAACCTTGATAAATTGGGGCACTGGGCTACAGACAACAAAATGAAAGTCAGCAAAGGCAAGCATAAGGTGCTATATTTGGGGAAGAAAAACCAAATGCACACGTACAAAATGGGAGGGAGGCAATTGGGTAGGTAACACTGATGCTGAGAGGGTTATAGCAGATCACAAATGCAGCATGAATCCACAATGGTCACAGAAATATGGCAATTTGGGGCTGCTTTAACAAGAGTGTTGTATGCAAGACATGCAAGATGATAGTACTGCTCTACTCTAGGCTGGTTAGGCCTCAGATAGAGTATTGTATGGAATTCTAGGCTCCACAATTTATGAAGGATGAAAAGAAAATGGAGTAAACCAAGTAACTAATATGAAAAAGGGGCAGAATGAAAACCGTGTGAGAAAAGGTTGAGAGAACTAGTTATCGTAAGTTTGGAGGAAAGAGGATTAAGGGGGAATGGGACAGCAGTTCTCCAGTATTTGAAAGGCTGCCATAAAGAAGAGGGAGAACAATTGTTTTCTTGCTACAAAGGGTAGAACATGAAACAGATTTAAATTGTAACACAACAAATTTAGATTCAATCTCAGAAAATAAGAATTCCTCATTCTGAGAAGAGTAGAACCAAAGAATAAGCCACCCAGAGCAGCGTGGACTCTCTTTTACTGGAGGTTTTCAAGAAAGCATTTGTCTAGAATGGTTAAGGATAGCGTATCCTGTATTTGTGCTGGACTAGATGACTGCTGAGGTCTCTTCCAAACCCCATGGTTCTATAATTCTCTTTACCACAACCTTATTTCAAGATGCATTCAGTTTCATGTAGTGCTGGTTTTCCTTCAACCAGGGTTAATACTTGGGGCAAACATAGCTGAAGATTACACAACATTTTGCATATGTTTGTATTTTGACCACCATATCTTGACTTCTGTTTTATTTCTGAAAAGAAATAATGGGATGGTTTTCAAGTGGCAGCACCATCAGATGTATATCTGTCACTGTCTGATCAAACAGGATGTTGCAATGCAGACCTCTGACAGAGTAATGCCATGATACACAACTATTAATATTACTAATTTTAGGGATTACTTCTTTAACCTTGGAACAAAACAGCAGAGTGGTAAACTAAACACAAGCAGATAAATAAAACCTCTTGTTTTCTTAGACACATTTAGCCAGGATGTAATGTAACTTATGTCCATAGGTGCTGCTTATGGCTTCTCTTAGGCATACTCTTTAGCTCAGACTTGCTAATCATCCACATTACAAAACCTTTAGTTTGCTCCCCCAACAGCAGTCCTGCCCACCCATAGAGCCTCTTGTGAACATCATGACTCAAGGTCAAGCTGTCTGATAATGCACACCATCCCCATGAAAGGTGACTTTTACTAACTACACATGTATACAACTGTGTACCCACCCACCCACCATGTAACCTACTTCACACACCTAGTAGGTATGTACACACTTGTAGATCCACACAAGACATGAATCAGGATCATAAACTCTGGACAAGTGCCAAAAATGGCTGTTACCTGGCTGGGTAACTTCCTTTTGAGCATGTCGTCAAGAAAAGAAGGACTCCACCTATATCATCTGTGAATTTGGAGAAGGTCACAGGTCTGAGGCCAGTCAGGAATCAAGGTACCAACCAAGGTTGGGAGAAGTGAACAAAATTCAGGCACAGGCTAGGTCTGGAAAAGCCAGGAAATCAGTCAAGAGCAGGATTTAGGAACAAGCTGAGTCAGAAAGCCAGGAGATGAAGCAGAGAGTAAAACTGGAGATCAGACAGAGAAAGAGCACATGCAAGAAGGAACTTCAAAGCAATCTAAGATCAGACTGAGCCCCATTCATCAAACACTTCCAGTTCCAGGTCAGGGATTTATGTGGAGGAGCTGGAGGGTCAGCTGGCCTTAACCAGCCACTCAAGTGAGAGGGTGGAGAGCTAGGCCCTTCTGGAGACTTCAGGACAGTCTTGACCGAGTCGGTGACAAGTTGTAGGATGGCAGTCTGGGATGAGTGGCTGTGCTGGCCAAGCCACGCCAAAGTTGTAGGTTTGAGGTGGCGGCTTGACAGATGCCAATCTACATTAGTACTTACTTTTCTGCTTTGCCTACAGCTGTATGATAATCTGACTAACCAAAATCCAACTAAATGATTCATCTCTAAATTTCCAGTCATGTCCTCTCTTCTCTGTTTCTATCATTGCTTCTTTCAGAGCACCAAGCACATTGTAAGCATTAAATAAAAACAGATAATAAAAAGGGGAGGAGGGAAATAAAATGTATTTTCATTTCTTTCCCAGGGGATTGCTACATCATTGGGTATTATGGCAGACATCTTTGTTTCCATGAGTGAGAAAGATTATATTCGTTTTAAAAACACTTCGGAGGTTGATCTGGTAAATATTTATGTCTGAGAATTTCCTTTATATAGCTGCACCACGCTCATCTACATTTCCTGCTCTTGGCTTTACACTGAAAATGCTGGTGTTTCCCCCAGAAGTCCAGTGAAAGAGTTTATTTCCCCTAAAAAAAAAGATTTTTCCCTTTCTTTCAGAATAAATTAAAGGAACCTTGTGAACAGTTTCTAAGAACAAGGTTGGACATAGTTTAAACTTACACAGGCAGCAAAGATGAACATGGTAGACTACAAAAAAAAGAAAAAATTGTTGCAGATCCAGTCATTGGGATAGCTGGTCTGTACCCTACTCCTGTCAATAGAGAGTCTTATTATGAGGATCGAATCCTCTTATGGAGCCAAACCTTAGAGGTAGCGATCATCTACAAATCCTAAAATTCAGAATCTGTGCTTACTAAATTCTAATCCTCAGTGAAGTTATAGCAGTTCAGGAGCTGGGGTGCCGTGACAGCGCAGGGCCAGGGTTTCATGGAGTTTGGCCCCAGCAGCACAGGCAGGGCACACAGCTGGGTGAGGAGCTGCTCTGGGGTGGGGATCTTGTGGCAACTGTGGTCCAGAACCAGGGCAGAGCTGCGATGCACTGCCTGCATGCTCCAGGCAAGAGCATGCAGGCAGTGGATCGTGGCTCAGCCCCAGCTCTGGACCATGCCGTTACCACTTCTAGATCCCACCCCCAGCCCCGGCTGCAGAGTAACTCCCTGCCCAGCCACATACCCTGCCAGCGCTGCTGGGGCCAGTCTCTGGCCCCGCACTGTGACAGTGGTGCCACTCCAGGCATCTCCATGGAGACCAGGCACAGCGGCACAGGCAGGGACAGCTGGGGAATGGAGTCCAACCTCTGGCTGGATCCTCCATTTTGCCCACCCCTGGTGTAATCACTGAGGTTTAACTGATTAAGGAGGTTATTAAGTTGTAGGTAAGTGAGAGCACTCTGTGCATCTCAGGATTTGCCCCATAATGAGTGTATATCTAAGGCTCCCCTCTACATGCAGAGGTAAAGGCACAATGGGATCTAATGCACAGTTTACATAATCACACATCCTGTCATGCCACACATGCATGGCAGGAGGCAATATTGTGGGATTGCGCATTAGATCCCAGCTCATTTTATTGCCAGTTAGTGGGACCCTGGGGGCTGGGGTATCATAGCAGCTGCAATTTCCCAAGCTCAGGGGTGTGTGAAACCCCTGGGCCCTGGGAATCATGGTAGCCTTGATCCCTAGGGCTCAGGGATGCATAAAACTTCCAAGACTGTGTATCAAGGTATCTGTGATCCCTAGCGCTCAGGGACTGCATGGAGCCCCCGAGCCCAAGGCATCACTGCTGCCTCAATCCCCAGGACTCAAAGATTTCATGCTGGACATGATGCACCCCTGCAGCTGGGAGCCCTGTCAGCTGATGAGGCTCTCAGCTGCAGGGGAGACCCTGCTACACGTGCAAATTAAAGCTCAATAGCAACCAGCTATTAAAGTCAGTACACATTTTTGAGGTCTAACTTCAGCCGGTTGGAACTTTTTATCATGTAATAGCCAATGTAATAGAGTAGCTGGTCTTAAGGTAACTTCGCAATTAAGCAGTTAGTTGCACAATACCTGTAAAGTGTAGAGGGGGCTGAACAAAACAACTTGAGAAGAGTGTGTTCCCTGAACCCAGAAGTGCAAGCTGCTTAGGGCATTGCACTGAAAAAACTTGAAATTCCATTCTTTTCCACACAAAGGCAAGACTTGCAGGCTGAACCCAGTGCTTGCTTAGGCAAAATTTCTATGGAACTGTATAAATATATATAGCAAGGCTGCACATTTAAAGTCGCAAGAATTCAAGGTATTGAAAAGTTAAGATCCTATCTTAATTTGTATGTGTTGCCCATGTTCAGTACCTTCTTTCCCTGTTTTTAGTTAGATATGTAGCTTAATTTATCAATGACATCAAATGACTTGCATAAAATCCCTGGCCAAGTTAACACTGCAGTAGGCCTCCCTATTTAAATTCATAATCTGAGTTCCTTTGTTTTGACTGCCAAAGTGCAGCATTTTGCAAACATTGGACCAAATCCTGACTCAGTTTTCATCACTTCCAGAGCTGATCCACAGCTAAGCCCTGCAAGGAGGGCAGGCCCACTGATTTCAATAGTTACTGTAAATTACAGACGCTCATGGGTTGATTCTGAAACTACTCCCTGCCCTCCATCTCTGCCATTGCTTTCAGTAATGAGCTGTCTTAAGTAATTTTAATGGTTACTTGCCCCCCCCACCCCATTTCCTGAACAAAAATGTATCATTATAAAAGTAGGAATATCTATTCTACATACTCTTTAATAGTTCTTTTATTTAAACATATGTAGCTTTTCTGTGAGAGTTGGGGCAATAACTTCTCTAAGTATCTTTCTCCTTATGACTTCTTCAGGTTAATGTTTTGTCATGTTGAGTATGATTTTAAGAGGAAAGGAGAGACCAGGCCAGCATTTCCTGTGATTTTTCTGCCTCATTAATACTTCCCACATAATTTGCACCAGATTGTCAGGGAGACAGGTATTGAAAAGCCACTATATGTAGGTAAAGGTGTCCTACACCATAAGGTGTTTATTTTAAATTAAAGTTAGGACCTACAATTGTGGAGTCCAGCTAACAACAAATTGTTATGAGTTTGGGTCTCATAAAAAGGAAAATCAAAATCAACTCTCTTTTTAAAAAAGAAAACTTGTGTCTGGATCATTTTCCCTTCTGCTATTTCAACAGAGCCTTCTCCAAGAGTCTGACCATCGCTTACTGTCAGCTGCTGACGCCTGTAAGCTGGCAGCCACCTACAGCCAGTATACCCCACTTTTTGTGCTCACAGCAGTGGTAAGTGTGATATCAGAAGTTAGCACTTCCTAGAAGTTAGTGCTGCATATGCTTTCTAGGAGCTTGGACCATGGCCATAAAATATAGATCTATAGCCAGATGGCCAACTCCCTATTATTTGGGATGCTCATCTGTGTGGTTTACATATGCTGGCTCCCAGCTACCTTTCAAAACCAAATAGAAAAAGAGCAGAGAAACACATTCCCAAGAGCAGTGATGATTTTCAAATCAATATTACATTCTACCTGCCATTCTAAATGAATTTAAAAGGTGATGATGTCTTATTTTCTAGAAATGCAGAAGTCGATGGTGAGAGCTGGCATGTGCACTTCGAAATCCACAAAGACGAGCATTTTTTAATTTTGGTCTGAAGCACATTACTATATTTTTAATTCATTGGCTTCTAATCCATTTTCCTTTCAGAACATCCGTGGGGCATGTTTACTGTCCTATAGTCACTCCAGTGAATGTCCTCCAGAGAGGAAAATGTTCTATTTGTCCGAAGCTAAGGAATCCTTTGAGATTGGCCTTCTCACCAAGAAGGATAATGACCCCATAACCAGCAAGCAAGAGCTTCACAGTTTTATTAAAGCAGCTTTCTTCCTTACAACTGTGCATCGACAGCTCTATGGGGAAAGCGAGAGCCTCTCTGAGGTGAGATGCCTATGTACAGAAGCCATGGAGAAACTGTACATTTACATCACTTCATTTACAGAAGAACAAGACAAAGGAATGCTTTCCAAGGAGATCATGACTCTGATCATGTCTGTGAGGGAGTGTTTACAAGTGCAGAGCTTCCCTAATTTAGATGCCAAGTCTTACGTTCCAGACAGCTACAAAAGCAGTGTGGAAAAGCCTGTCTTGTGTGGTGAAGTGAACTTTGAGAAACTTCTTGAAATGCATTCCCAGCATCATAGGTCAGTGTGTGAAGTGTTTGAAAACACTTGCAGGAGCCATAAAAACCAGCTAGGAGAGTCCAAAGCAGGAGCATGTATCACTGCCTTGAAAACAGAAACCAAAAATATAGACATGGCGTGTAACACTGAAGAAAGAGGGTGCTGTAGGAAAGACACTGCCAAAGCCTCTGCCTCACAAAAACCCAGAAGAGGCCATGAAAGGCTCAGTGGCCAAACAAGAAGGAAATGGACCGGTTCTGGTGCAATGAAAGTCTCCCTTAAGGAAGAGATGGAGATTGAGCCATTAAACAGGGAAGCAAATAATGAAAGAAACAAGTTGCAAAGCAGAAGTCAAACTATTAGCTCTTTAAAGTCTTGGAGCAAGTTGTCAAAATCAAGTTCCTCTACCAGCTGGGAGGAGATAGATTTTAATGACAACAGTGAGCTGCCTAGAGAAGGGCAGGAAAGGGAAGAGGGCTCAATGGATGAGAAGTGTTGCACAGCCATGTCTGAAGCTGCTGAGGAAGATGTTCAGGCTAGTAACCTGTCTTCCAGAACTCATCATCGCTCTCTTCAAGAGCCTCAGGGCAGCTGCTCAGGTCCTCCCCAGTGTCCTTTAAAGAAAAATGGACCCTCAGCTAACAGGCTAAAGACTGCACCCTCAGACTGTAGAGAAGGGCTCTTCAGGAGGACAGAACATGAAAGGGATGCTTCAGAACAGAAAGCAGGGGTGGCCAACAGCATAGATTGCCAAAACAGTGCTGTTTCTTTCTTGGATCCTCACCCTTCTGGTCCCAAAAGATCTGACAAGGAGGTAGGTTCCTCTTGTTTGACAGAACGAAAATCCTTCGAAAGGGTTGACCCCTCAGCAGAAACTGATTCCAGAACCAAGGACAGCAACAGAGTTACCAGCGTTATTCACAGTCCTCCCAACAGCATCAAGAGTGGAAATGTAAGAGATGTGGGAAGGTTTAACAGAGTCACAAAACCATTATCAAGAAATAACTATATGTGGATTGACCCAGAAGGAGAAACTGTAGACTCTACAGAGGATCTATCAGCTGCGCAACACATAACTATAGATAAGGTGCTTTCTACTAAACCTACAAACAAGCCAGAAATGGCCAGTGATTCTTTTGTAGATGATTGGATTAAGAAATCTTCTGCTGCCATGGCTGGAAATGGAACCTTTGATATATCTGAAGTTGATACCCAAGCAGATACAGTGGATGACTGGGAATTTGCTTGTAGCAATAGTGGGAGCTCAGTGAACAACTTTCCTGCCATCAGTCTTTCAAGGCATCAGGCTAGCCACAGGGATAAAACTAGGGCTTCATTATCAGGGAGGAAGAAATCAGTAACTGACCACTTCCACGATTGTGCTACCACTGAGGAGGATGAAGGTGAAAATCTCAGGAACGTTCTGAACAAAAGCCACAGTTCAAGTTCCTCTATGAAATCATGGTATAAATCATCTCAGTTTTCCAGCAGTTTCTCTGAATTAGAGAGTCCATCATTTCTGAACTCTAGTGGGAGCTCTTTTGTTTCTGTGCCTGGGAGAAGCAAGGAACAAATCCTAGAAGCTCGCTTTCTGAGGGACGATGAATATGAGAAGCTCTTGTCAGGTGCTGAGCATAACTGGCTTGTGCAGAGACTGAAAACTACTGGAATATTCAAAACTAATCATCTGCATCAAGCATATTGTAAGTACCATCTCCCCTTGGTGCATATGTTGCATTCCAACATATCCTAATCATAGGTAGAAAGTTCATGCTTTCCATAAAGTGGAAAGTTCAAGCCTCAAGTGTATTTCATATTGCATACATGCTGGTCCTCATACTACAGTGATGAGCATGTTACAACCCTAAAAGAGAGGTATAAGTATCAGAAGTAAATCTGGGGTCCAATCTCTGGACACTTATTCATGTGTATATACGTTCTGCCCTTCTACATCAGAGTTCAGAGCACTGGTCTTGTAAAATAACGGTTGTACATTGATTATCATTAAGGCGTTACACCAATAATTTAGGTCAGAATAGACTAGGGATTGCTCCCTTCTGGACTGAAAGATGCATGAAATTGTGTGTGAATGAGGCCTACTTTTATAAGTAGAGGCCACAGAATCAAGTTTCTCCTTTTTTATTAGAAGCATGCATTTCTCAAGGTTTTGGATATTTTTAGGCTCTTCCTTTCGCACAGTACCTTGACTTAACTCAGGAAAGAAGCAGGCAGGAAAGAATAATGTTCTGCTTTAGTTAGCCACTGCATTTACTGTTATATTCAAATGTTATTCTTTAAGAAACACAAGTTATGTTTTACCTGCTGCCAAAATCCCTCAATCATTTTTCATTTGGCTCATGTTCCTGTAGAATTTGCTACCTTTATATTTTGTTTATTCCAATAAAACTCTTATCGACCACTGAAACTAAGGGCTCTGGTGCTCCCAGAGTTAAATAAGTATGAATACTGCAGCAGATAGCCCTTGTTTAAAGCCTGCTTCTTGTCCAAAGAGTCACCACTTAAAAATGGTGCCATAAATTCCTCACTCATTTCTTTCTGATTACAGAATAAAAGTAGCTAGTTTGCCAGTTAAACAATATTTTCTTCTAACTTAAAGCCCAGTAAACTCAACCTGGGATTTGGTAGTTAAACTGTGCTCTCTCTGGCTTCTCATGTGTTACCAGTGATGGGGATTTCACTTACCAAATGATGGTCTTGATTATGTCTGTTCAACATTATCATATGCAATATCTATCCTCATTGCCTTCATGGGGGCTACACAGGTATTATTTAGGGACACTACAGCCCTGTAACTGGAACTTTGTTGGCAGTTTCGTTATTATGTCCAAAAAGCAATCAAGTCCACATACCTTTCTCATAGCCAGATTACTTCCACTGGGGTAAACAGGAAGAAGACTGGTAAAAACAAGTTTTTACTTCAAAAGTGAAACTGAATTCACAACAGGCAGGCAATAGATCTGCTTGCCAAAGAGATGCCAGTTTGCATAGATGCTTTTCAGCATGTTTAGCAGATGTGCAGGGCTATTATCAGAATCTGATCTACAGTGTCAGTTTCTTGCATTGGCAGTTTCAGGAACTTATTTTCTTTGGGATATTCAGTAATCTACCTCCTCTGAAATCCTAGATTGAAACCTTGCAGGCAAAATAAATTATGTCAGCGTAGTCTATCAGCAAAACCCCATAGAAACAGAGATTTTCAATAACAAAACTTTCAGATTAAATTTTTTTGATTTTTTTAGTTAAAAACTATCAATTTATTAAAACAAGAACTTTCTGTGAGAAATAAATGAACTTCTCAATTTCTCATTTCAAAATATTTGTGGAAATTATAAGTATTGAAACTACAGAACTATTCTCCTTTGGCATTCCAAAATATGAGCTTCAGTTTTGGGGTTCAAAATGACTTTTCACTTCAAGCTGTAAGTTACATTACAGTAAGAAGAAGATTTAAAAAAAAGATGTATATAATTGAAGCCAACCGTTTTAAATTAATGAACTGAAACATTTCTGTTGATCCCATCTGATTTGTTCTTTATTTAAGATTTTGACTTTGACTTCATTTGAAAAATAAAGTGTTTGGAAACTAGACAGTTCTAAGAGGGTAGGAAGACTATTTCCCACACAGCTGTAATTGTTATTTTAGATCAGAGCCTTAGTCCTCCTAACCTCCCATACCAAAAGCTTCAGAAAAAAAGTTTTCTGAAAGCCCTAAAATAGGCAACTGTGGGATAATCTGCCCTCACTGAACTTCTCATCCTATTCTCTAACAGTAGGTTGGTTAAGCCCTTCAGCACAAAGTTTTATATCACTTGTAAAAATTTTGTTAGCATTAACTTATTGTTATTATGAATATTCTTATTATCCGTATAAATAATTATAGAGAAATACCCATGAAGTCTGGTATTTTTCAACATTATATAGTCTGTGTTCAGAAAAGATGAAAATACCTAGGCACTATAAACAAGGCTGAAGTGTGTTTGTTTCTTTCTGTTCCTTTTTTGTACTTTATTATACTTTACCACTACTTAAATATTAATTAGTATGCTAGATGTGTGCAAGAGCAGCTTGCTACCCCAAAAGTAACTGTACATGGCGCTGTTCTGCCAAAGCCGGTTATTTTTCTTTATATTACTATCATAACTCAAAACGGTATGAATTTTAACTCCATGGCCACATCCAGATGAGCAGGGGCATGTGGTTTGTGGTGCCACAAACCTCTTCGTGGTGCCACAAACTGCACGTGGTGTTTGTTAAAACGTGCGCCATGTGGCAAAATTTGTTACTGGAATTTCCCAGTAGCAAGAAAAAGCGGCAAAACGCATGCAAAAAAAGTGTTCACCAGCACAAATGGAGGCTTGGCCCTCCAAAGCAATGCTCTGGCTACCAGCCAGGCATCTGTGTTTCCTGAGTTGTGTTGTTGCTGCTCCAGCATGCCACCAGGTAATACTGGTGGGCCAGCACAAGTGGTGGCCCCAGCCTCCAGCTCTTCATGGCTGAAGAGCTCAGAGGATCTGGGCAAGGGTGGTTTGCCCCAGGTGGGACAACGTGTCCTGCAACAAAGTGCACATGCAGGAGCATGCTCTGTGGCAGAAAGTAGCGGCACAAATTAGTACCACTACTATTTGTGTTGCTGCAAACACACACCCCTGATCATCTAGATGTGGCCTATGAGATGACACTTATAACCATAAGAGTTTCAAAAGATGCTATTTCAACAGGTCAGTGTAATAAGCTGTAGGGACTTAGTGCAGGACATACTAGGTATTGGAGACTTGGTGTTCCCTGATCCTACCAGGATAACCTGACAGCACTCATGATTCATCCTTGGTTACTGATATTGAACAATCCCTCATTATATTTGTGGATCTGTCTTCTTGTAGCTGCTCTTCTTTTGAAATACTCTAAGAAATCTGGTCTGTGGACAGGCCAGGAAACAGCTGTATATATTGGAGACTACCTGAGTGTGGCAAAGGAAGGCAAACAAAGGAGTGCATTTTGGATACACTTTCTGCATCAAGAAGAAACATTGGGAAGGTACTGATGGGGTACAAGTTGCTGGTGTGAAACGTTTAATCAGTATGAATGCTGCACTGTATTGTACCTGGCACAAGCACACAGCATTGCTGCAGTGCAGCAGTATCTGCATGACAGTCCAAGTAGACTGATTCGTATGTGGGAAGGCTAACTGCCCTGTCACTCAACCATGCTAATTAGCCCATCTGAAGCTTCAGGTGGACATGGACATACTGCTTCCATCAGATTAGCACAACATGCTTTACAGCTGCTAGAAATGATAGGTTTACCTTGTAGACACCACTGTAGGAAAAAAAGAAATTTCTGTAGATCATCCAACCTGTGGTTAACTTTGTCCAGTGTCCTTCCTAGCATCAGAGCCTTTAAAAGAATGTGCAAGAAAACACACTGTAGGAACCTGTAAGCCATTATGTTACATGGGAAAGGTTTGCCCTAATCTTCCCTAAGGTAGAAACTGACTAATACCCTGAAGCAAAAGTCTGTTATAAAACTTTTCTGAAGCTCTTGGTCATCATATTGATCCTGATTAGCGTACCCCTGGAAAAAAAACCTGTTATCTGTGCGGGCCGGGTCGGACCCTGGGCCCTTTTTGTCGCTCTGCACGCGGGCTGTGGCCAGCAGCCCGGGCAGGCCGGGTCGGAGAGGGCGGGCGCCGAGCTAGAATTAGGCACAGACACTTAACGGTTGATTTTAAGATTGTTTACTTACACCGAGATGGTCGCGGTGCAGGCTGAGAACTTGCTTGAGTTGTGGTTACAACAGAAAACACGAACAGTCACGTGGAGTTTGCTAGGCTCCACGCAGACAGAAAACACGAACAGTCACGTGGAGTTTGCTAGGCTCCACGCAGACAGAACTCCGGATGTCCAGGACAAGCGCGCATAAAACTCATCGATACGTCTTATAGAAGGTTCCGTTCGAAGACGGGAAGAGGTGGGCGGTGGATCAGGCCGCCAAACTCCTCTGAGCAACACACAGGGTTTCTATTACCCTGCCGCGCACACCCAGAGTCCCCACGAGATGGATGTGGAGTCCTCTTCGGCTTGGGCGGAAACTGCTCAAGCTTCTTATATGGCTAGCAGGCCAATCGCTAGCCGCCACGTGGGAATAATTTAGCACTAGCCAATAGCGAGACACGAATTTGCATGCGAAGAGCGGGAACTCCTTTGCACTGTGCATTTCTGTGTTGCAAAGAGAAATGCACCCTGCAAGGACAACTGCAAAGTGGCGGGAACTCTCTCCTTTGCACGCGGGTTCTCTGTGCAGCAGAACTCCACCGTGCAATGAAGCTGTAAACCCACGGGGATAATTCTTAGTGCCGAAGCACACACAAAAAATCAGACCTTTGGGTCATGACATTATCCAGTGTGATTCTCAAATTATGATCTTTTCAAAGGGACAGGATATTGGAAAAGAATGAGCTGCATCGCTATGCTATCTGACACAGCCATATGTATTCTTCATTTTCCCGTTATGACTTCAGATTTGCCTACACATATGCTTGTACTGAAATAATTAAATGAGTTTTAAATAACTGTATTTTAAAAGCATTCTTATTTTGGTTTAAAAGTGTCCACTATCTGATTTAAACTAAACCCCTATAGGACACTCTTAACCTGAAATGAGTGTGGCCATGCCCAGGTACAACTGAATAGGAAATAAAACCAACTCAACTAATTTCATTCCAGGATGGGTATAAGCAAGCACCTTAATTTTGCAGGGCCTCGCAAGATATCCAGAAGGTTGTACAACAGTATTTTGCTGGAGTCCAAATATGAGCAGAGGTGGTTCATGAGCACAAGGTTAAGGGCCTTTCTCTTTGTAATTTCATAGATTTCATAGACATTAGGGGCTGGAAGGGACCTCATGAGATCATCGAGTCCAGCCATAGGCTGGAAATCAGCTGGGATCAAGTGACCCCAGCAAGAAATAAATCCACCTATTTTTTGAAGGAGTCCAGAGTAGGTGCTTGCACCACCTCTGGGGGGAGTTTGTTCCAGACCCTGGACACACACACCATAAATAACATTTTTCTTATGTCTAGTATAAATCAGCCTTCCTGGAGTTTATGGCTGTTAGACCTTGTTATCCCTTGTGGAGCTCTGGTGAACAGATGTTTTCCCAGGTCCTGATGTACCCCTCTTATAAAGTTGTAGACTGCCACCAAGTCCCCCCAAGCCTTCTCTTCTCCAGACTGAACAGTCCCAAGTTCCTCAGCCTTTCCTCATACGGCCTTCCCTCCAGGCCTTGGACCATATGAGTGGCTCTACTCTGGACTCTCTCAAGCTTCTCCACATCCTTCCTCAAGTGGGGGTCCCAATACTGGATGCAGTACTCCAGCTGCGGTCTCACCAGGGCTGAGTAAAGCAGGAGGATGATTTCCCTGGTTTTGCTTGAGATGCATCAGTGAATGCACGCCAGAGTTTGGTTAGCTTTGCCCACCACTGCATCACATTGGTGGCTCATATTCATCTTGTGGTCAATCAAGACCCCCAAGTCCCTTTCAGTCGTGGTGTTAGCAAGTGTAACACTGCTGAGCCTGTAAGTATGCTGAAGGTGCTTCCTACTGAGATCCAGTACTGTGCACTTCTCTGCATTTAAGGCCACCAGGTTTTGGTCAGCCCACCATGAGAGTGTGTCCAAGTCGGCCTGTATTCCCAGCCTGTCCTGCAGTGTGATGGCCCTCCCCCATAATTTGGTATCATCTGCAAACTTGGCCAGTTCATATCTGACTCCCGAATCTAAATCGTTGATGAAAATATTAAAGAGTACTGGCCTGAGTACCGAGCCCCAAGGGACTCTACTGGTAACCCTGCGCCATGTTGATTTTCTCCTTTCAACTAGTACTCTTTGGATCTGACCCCATAGCCAGTTGCCTAGTCATTGGACCGTATGATGATCAAGGCTACAGTTCCCCATCTTAACCATGAGGACATCATGGGGAACTAAGTCAAAGGCCTTCCTGAAGTCCAGATAAATGATGTCCACATCATCTCCCTTGTCCATGGCATATGTTCCCTGGCCATAGGAAGAGATGAGGTTGGTCAGGCAAGACCTGCCAGTCACAAAGCCATGTTGGCTGGCATTCAGAAGCTTGCCCTCTGCTAGTCGGGCATTCATGGATCCCTTGACAATTTTCTCCAGGATTTTTCTAGGGACAGACATCAGACTGATTGGTCTATAGTTCCCCAAGTCATCCCTCGTCCTTTGGAGATAGGAACCATGTTGGCTCTTTTTCAGTCATCCGGGAACCACACAAGCACCACGATTTTTCAAATATCCCTGCCAAGGGAGATGCAATGATGTCTGCCAGCTCTTTCAAGGCCCTCGAGTGCATTCTGTCTGGGCCCGTGGACTTGTGAATGTCCAGTTTCTCAAGGTGTTCCCTCACCAGATCCACATCGATTTTGGGCCCATCACCTAATCCCAAATTGGTTTGCGCCATTCCTGGTAGTGTGGTCCTCATGGGAGGGTGAAAAATTGATGCAAAAAAGTCATTTAGAAGATTGTCCCTTTCTTGGGCATCTGATGTCAGTTGCCCCATTGGATCTCTCAGGAGCCCAATACTATCCTTATTCTTTTTCCTACTTCCCACATATCTAAAGAAGGACTTTTTGTTGTCCTTGATCCCCGTAGCTAGCCTAAGTTCGGTTTGTACCTTGGTTAGACTTTTAAGTAATTTTAAGTAAGACTTACCAATAAAGAACTTTGCCTTTAGCCTACCCCATTTTAATTTATAGTGACACATTGCATCACATTCCCTTACTGCCATCTGCCCAAGGCTGAGCTGAGTATGCTGTTTGCTTTTTATTATTTAGGTATATTGGGAAGGAGTATAAAGAAGAAAAAGGACTGCTTCATCATTTCAATGATGTGGAACGACAAATGACTGCTCAGTACTACGTGACAGAATTCAACAAAAGGCTGTACGAGCAAAAGATCCCAACACAAATCTTCTACATTCCTTCTTCAGTGCTTCTGGTAGGAACCCCTGCCCTGAGGGCTACAGACAAGTCAGCTGAAGCAGGGATCATAAAAAAGCCAGCAGGAAATGACCAATGTTTCTTCTGCAATCTGCAGAACAATGGGGAGAGTTAAAGCTGGGGTGTCAAAGGTATGGTTGCAGGCTGGATCCGGTCCACAGTGCTGCCCATGAAGTGGACCCACATGCTGCCTGTGGTGCACACTGGATCAGCCCAGCGCTGCATGTAACATGGACTGGGACGGATATACATTGCATGTGGTATGCAGGGCTGCTCTGGGATATGCACTGCACACAGTGCCCACACTGGACCGGGCTATATGCTGCACGTGGCACCCAGGCCAGGCTGAGCCAAGTGCACACAGCACATAGTGCCTGCACCAGGGCATCCCTGCATGCTGGATCTAGCATACAGGGCTGGTTTATAAGCCCAGTCTGGCTTGTGGACCAGCCCTGCACCATTTTTCTGATCTATAGACTGGCCCTGCACCATTCACCCAACCCACAGGGCCAGAGGAGTTTGACACCCTGGAGTCATGGGGGTTTGTTTCAGTATAAAACAGAATATATAATAATATAAAAAATAATAATATAATATAAAACAGAATTCAACAAAAGACAAGAGGTCTCTGCATGCCAAACAATGTAACACTTGTAAATATATCATCATTCCAAACAACAGCACTAAGCCACTTGTGTCAAATACAGTAAAAGAGAAATTATATTACATCAAGGGTGTCAAACTCACTGGGGCCCCCAGGTTGGGTCTGGACTGCGAGAAGCTTCATGAGCAGAATCTGTACCCAGCAGGAGCAAAGGGGTAAGCATAAGCGGCAACACAGGAATTATTGCAGCTGTCTCTCAACCTCACCTGTCACCAATATGCATCTCCAGAGAAGCTCCATAGCTGGAAATTTGTCAGTGGGTCCACTTCCACTTGCCCTGTCCACTCTAGGGGCACCATGACCCAGGTGAAATGGCTATGGTTCATATCTTTGACACCCCTGCATTTCATGTTTTCGTAGATTTATAGATTCATAGATTGTAGTCGGAAGGGACCACAAAGGATCATCGTGTCCAACCCCCTGCCCCTGGCAGGAAAGAGGACCGAGGTCAGATGACCCCAGCCAGGTGTCTATCAAGCCTCCTCTTGAAGACCTCCAAGTTAGGTGATAGCACCACCTGTCTTGGAAGCCCATTCCAGATTCTGTCCACCCTTACTGTAAAAAAACTTCTTCCTAATGTCTAACCTGAATCTACTCTCCACTAGTTTGCACCCATTATTCCTAGTTACTCCCTGGGGCACTCTGGTAAATAGCACATCTCCAATTCCCTGTTGTCCTCCCTTGATAAACTTACAAGGTCTCCTCTCAGCCATCTCTTGTGAAGGCTGAAGAGATCTAGATCACTCAACCTTCCCTCATTGGGTCTTTCACAGAGGCCACTAATCATGCGAGTGGCCCTCCTCTGAACCCTCTTCAGATTCTCTGTGTCTTGAAGTGCAGCATCCAAAACTGGACACAGTACTCCAATTGCAGCCCGACCAATGCCGCATAGAGAGAGAGCATCACCTCCCTCAATCTGTCGGTCAAAAAAATAATTCTGGACATGGGGGTTTGTTTGATCATTTAGAAGAGGGAAAATGCCTAAGCCTAGATGCACATGTTTTCAAGGAAGGGCAAAATGGGCGGGCCTGGCAAAAGCATGTCTCCCGTGTTTTATGTGCCAAACTTCAGGTCTGCTAAGCAGAGAATCACTTAGCCAGCTGGTTTAGGTGTTGCTCAACTTGATTAGGCCTTAGCAAGTTTGTACACAGAAGCATGAGAGTTGCATGAGCTAGCAGGTACACATCTGATTGTAGCAGTTACATCGCCAAGGCCTTTCTTGAAAACTTGGCCTATATATAGTCAAGTCAAGTCAGTCCTGAGGCCACACCAACTGCTGGGGCATCTTTGATGTAACAATAACTTTCCTCCATCAGTCTTCTGCAATCCTTGTACAATCAGTCAGTTCTAATCCCATCCAGTCTTTGATGCTGGTGGTCCAGCTTGTCCTAGGTCTTCTTCCTCTTCTTTGTCTACCCACATCACCCTGCAGGATAGTGAGGGTAAGGGTGCCAGGCCTTCTTGTTACATATCCAAACCACTGTATCTTTCTTCTTCTTATAATGTTGATGTAGGGGTTCATATTTGCTGACTTCTTGTCTGATTTGATCTTTCACCGATTCATTTGTTCAGTAGCATATATATAACAGGCCCAGAATCAGAGTCAAATCCTGCTCACTTATTATTCTTGCATTGATTCAGGTGGAATTAGGCAGATAAAAAAGTGGGGGTTTGGGAAGTAAGTCTTCAGATTGTCATTTCCTTGGGGCAAGAACCTGCCTTTTTTAAAATTTGTACTAATCTGCCTTGCTTTGCACTATTCTGCATTACTTTGTAATTGAACCCCAGAACTTATTATAATGGAGGTCACTGGAGTGCAAATTCCCAGCCTTACCCCCAAAACATATAATGCACTAAAATGGGAGGATTTCAGCAAAGGTAACTAAATAGCCTGGAATAATCTCTATTTGGCAACTATCTAGCCCAATACAGAAGGACTAGAGCACTGCCCAGTCCATGTAAAGGTACAGTTGTGTACGTCCAGATCATACATTTAACTGAGTATCTACTTGACCTCTGTGTTTCAAATACAGATTGTCAAGTAAACTATTCTGTGAAGAGTCAGCATCCTATTTTTCTGTCACTACATGGTAGAGAGTGGAAGTTAATGCTTCAGTGCTAATGTATACCTTAAAAGAAATGTGTACATGACCTCAGAAAAAAATAGCTTGACTTTTTGCTGAGTCTGCTGCCATAGATGCTGCTTTACACCAGAGCACTGGCAAGCAAAACTTACTGCAATTTTAGCACCAACATACTGAAGCCCATAAGTATGTAGAAAGTGCTACATCAGCCAGTCATGGACAGTGTAAAAGAGGGAGAGTTGCCAGTTGCTGACCTGCCATTCTTCCAGTTCTTTCACCCACTCTTTACACTGATTTTCATAAAGTGTGCTTCCAATTTGCATTGCAAGCAAGGTGCTTAGAGAACTGGTTGCTATCCAGTCCCATCAGTGTGAATTGTCATTTCCAGAGCTGGCACTGTCTTATCTATTGTTAGATATGAGCTCCACTTCTAGATGTGCTATGATGAGGAAACAACAAACTGTGGCAGAGTATGGATGTTCTTGACATGAATTTTCCTTTAGGAGGAAAAGAAATAGTGAACATAAGAAATGAGATTTCTGAGTTATGTGACATGTCCTCATTTTCATTTCTAGTGGGATCATTGTAACACTTATGTTCTGGTTTCTTTCAGATATTAGAAGACAGGTGCATAAAAGGTTGTGTGAGCGTGGAGCCCTACATCCTGGGAGAGTTTGTGAAGCTATCTAATAACACAAAAGTAGTAAAGGCAGAATACAAAGCCACAGAGTATGGGTTAGCCTATGGACACTTTTCCTATGAATTTTCCAATGCCGCAGATGTGGTTGTTGACCTACAAGGTTTGTATTATGGCTGATACTATTTTTGTATCTCTTCCCCATCCCCTCCCCTCAAGTGTAACGCTCTATAAACAGAGCAAACCATTTAAAATGCTACAAAAGCATGAGAAGCATATAGAGATGATTTAAATCTAAGCAATGTAAGAAAACATCAGGGTCTTTATTTTTTGGCATGTGCTTTACTGCTAACATGGCATTCTCCATCTCTTGTTGAGAAGAGACAAACTGGAACAAATCCTCCCTAACATAACCTTCCATGCACCAGGTAAAGCCTTTTCACCCTTGTAATGCTAGGCTGCTGCCCACATATATAAAACTATATATGAGGAGCTCTCCTGTAAAGGGGATACTCAGGTGATGAAGAACCACTGTAGCAGCACCTCTGATGTCACCCTCCCTCTCTTCATGTAACTAGCAGGTCCCATGATGGCTCTCTTTGGTTTGAACTGAGAATCTGGCCTTCTACTTTTTATGTTCACTCATATAGTTTTTAGACAAACCCTTATTCTTTGCTTTTTCCTTGTCAGAGCTTAGTGAAGTAAAATAGAAATTTGAGACTGTTGGGACCTACTGGTCTGCTTGTGTCTTTCCATGAAAACTGATAGCAATAGTTAGGGCCATATTTTGCTTTTGCTTACACATATTTAAAATTGACAGCAACTCATCTGATATCAGTACCGTTCTCCCTATGTCAGACTGGCAGAAGGATGCTCAGTCACCCTGCCTTAGTTACAGAAAACAATAAAGCAATGGGATGATTGTGCTTAAACTGTTTCCTTCGCTCTGCAGGTTGGGTGACAGGCAATGGAAAAGGCCTCATCTACCTCACAGATCCCCAGATTCATTCGCTTCATGGGAAAGATGCTTCACACTCCACCAACTTTGGGGAAAAAGGCATTTATTATTTCTTCAACAATCAGCATGTGGAATGCAATGAAATCTGCCACCGTCTTTCTTTAACAAGGCCATCAGTAGCAAACCCTACTTAGTCACGTACAAAGGTAGCATAGCCAGTAATGGCAACTATAGTGTTTGATCCTGTACACATTTTTGTAGAAAGCTCTCTCTACATGTGTTAACAGACTGTAGCAGGCTTGGACCAAATGAGGGCTTGAGCCTGCCCATCATGGTGGGCTGACCCTGCCTCCTGCAGTTCCCTAGGGTTTTCTCCCTCTCATTCATCTGCCATGTCTTGATGAAGTCTGGATCTCTTGAGAGGTTGCTTGTAAATCTGAAGGGGAGGGGCAATAATCTGGTGTTACTAAACTAACTAGATTCTGCAGTTAGCTCATCTAGCCAACTCTGTCTCTCTCCATTTCTTTCTCCTCCTAATTTGCCTCTTGTGGGTTCTGTACCTCAACAGCCTATACAGTGGCTTGTGGGCCTTAATTGTGACCTCCCCCCTCCCCCCTAGCAAAACCCATGCCTCATGAGAGTCGATCTTAATTTTGTGGGACCTCCCAGCCAAGTCAGTAAGTTCCACCCCTTGGGTTCTCATCCCTTTGTCCAGGCGTAAGCCTTTTTGGCCTTAGCTCCCTTTTCTCTAGCAAAGGCTCTTGGCTTTGGCCCATTGTTTTGGGCCTCAGCCCAGAGTATACCCTTGCCCTATGCAAGGCTCAAAATGCAAAATGCCCTGCAGGCACTATGCTGTGTGGCCTCCAAACTACCCCTTAACAGCCACTCCCAAGCCACCAGTCAATAACACCCAAAACTCAACTGAAGTCTTTGATTCACCTGAGTACACAAAAAAAAGAAAAAGAAAAGAGGGAGAAAAATACATATATACAAATACACACGCATGCACGTGTGTGTGTGTGTGTGTGCACGCGCGCGTAAAAATATTATGTCTCAGGCCAAATCAGTTCTGTATTCTATTGACTGAGCAGAGCTCAATCATTCAAGTCTGTGTGGCACTACCACTGGCAAATATCCTACCTCCTAGGCTTCAGATACTCCCAGATCCATGGTAGGCATCCTAATGTGCAAGCCCCAAGCCAGGAGGCCTTGGAGTTCAGATGCCCCCTAGTCTTGCTTGCCTCTAACCAAAAGGGCAAAGGAGCACTCTAGAGGAAAAGCCCGAGGGGAGTCCCCCATCACCATAAATTGTGTAGCCAAGATCCTCGCATTAGAGGCATTATAGACTCTCTCAGGGGTCAACCTGCCCACAGTGCAAGGGACAGGCCTTCGCCCTCAACTACACTGAGTCATTCAAGGCCAAGAAGAAGGGTATCTCCCCTGCCAGGTCAGTAAAACCACCTGGACCAAAACCATCATCATGGTATCCCCACTGGGTAAACTAAAATAGCCTTTAAACATACCCCTTAGCCCACCAGTGTACTCAGCAGCCAGAAGAGGGTGAGAGTGGCCTACTAACAGTCCCTTCTTCTTCTGGAAGCCCCTTTCCCTCTCCTTGGCATGGACTTATCCACTTCTCCAGGGACAGCTACTTCCCTCTGACATCCAGGGCCTCACTGAGGTCATTTACATGTTACTTCCCCTTTTTTTCCCCTAGGGAAGCTTTTTGTGCTGACCCAGTCCTTCCCCTATTGGGCTCTATGCTGCTGCTCACACACAGGTGTTGTTCCTCTTTCATTTAGCTGTTTCTCTGGCCTTCCACCAGTTACTAAAGGCAAGTCCACAGCTTTGGAGCTGTCCCTACTGGCTCCACATTTTTCCTATCAGCTGGAAGTATTCAGCTCCCAATGAGTTTGGATACCCTTTCAGAGCAGCCTATCATCAGCCCACTGATCTCCCTTATTGGCAGGAGTCCTCCTGCTGTGGTTCCCCAACCCCTTTGTATTATGGGAATTTTCCCAGGCTCAGCCCCTTTCCCTTACTCAGCCTTTCCTTTGAGCTTCCAGGCCCCCTGGTTCCATGTTCAACCCCCTTTTGGGCTCCCGGACCCTTGGCCCGAAGCACAACCCTTCTCTCTGGGCTCCAGACCCCTAGTCCTATGTGCAGCCCCTCTCTCTGGGCTCCCAGTGTGGCTCACAGCCCCGTATACCCCAGTGCCTTGCTACACTCCCTCCCTTAGAAACAGGACATATGTCCCCTGTTACACAGATCCATGCAAGACTCTTCATGTGAGTAAAGTCACTTCTATATCTAAAGTGTCTGAAAGATCTGTTCCGAGTTGGCAATCCCATGTTACCACTTTGTGGGCCAGCTGAATACAGCTTGTTACATATATCTGTTGGAATTAATAAAATTGTGTAACAGTACATTCGAATAGCACAAAAGGGTCACATCTACATGTGCACTTTATTAGTAGACTAATTAGATGAGGAGTAAAACTTCACTGTTTCCATGTGTGATGCTATTAAGCTGCAGTAACTAATTAATCCTGCCATAACTGGATAGTGGACCAGCCACCTAGCCACACAGCTGCCTGCCACCTAGCCACACAACTCCACATTTTCAGCACCTTCATCCCCCAGCCAGGCCCTCTGTCACCCTCCACTGCTACCCAGAGCCCAGGGCAGAGCATAGTAGGAGCAGCCCTGGGATAAACTGCTACACCAGCTCAAATTGCTGCTGTCCAAGGCACACATGTAGACGCTGCACCCGGGACTAGTTTACTCTGGCTCAAACTGCTCTGGAGTTTACTGCTTCACATTAATTGCACATGTAGATGCACCCAGCATAGCCAAATGTGTGTTCAGAATCAGCTATTTTATTTTAGCTATTTGTGTTTAACTCTATTAATGATTTTTCACCAACTGGTGTAAATGTCTCAGGTGTCTAGATATAAGCACTAAAGATGTAACTTCTTCTCTGTGTATACTTTCTTATGGAAGATTTTTAAAAGTGTTTTAAAATACTCATTAGTCTTGACTAATTGTCATGGAGCAAATCCTACAGCCTTTGTACAAGCTAAAAACTACGAAAAGAAGCCAAAAGAAGTTTTTCCAGAGTAAGGACTGCTGGGATTGGCCTGAGCTTGTTAATATGCCCATAGGAGACTAAAAACACCCGCCATCAGGAGTGCTCCAAATTTAGGGGCTGTCTCGTAACCCCTATTAAGATAAGCAGCCCCTTTGAAATGAGGGGAGTGACTTGTTTGAGTTACAGGTTTACAGGGGCAGGCTCTTTTCCAGTACACTCAGGTATAAACTAAGGGATACTAAAATAGTATAGGTTTCCCTTGCTTTATGCTGTACATGCGGTTCTGGAAAATGGCATATAACTCAAATTCACATAAAGGGAACCCACTTTACAATGTAACAAATAGGGATATGTCCCAAGACCTTGACTGTACTGACCACAGACACATTTCTACCACTTACAAACATGGCGTTGCACTACTCCCAGAGCACATGCAGCTCCAAAAGCATAGGCACCAGCTGCCCTGAGCAGTGGCTGTGGGCACTGCTGCCAGGTGGCTTCATGGCTCCCAGCTCCAGGGTGCCATGCTGACAGGGCCAGACTGGGCCAGGCTGCAGAGGCAAGTGTTGTGGCCTGGCCTGGGCACCACGACCTGGCTCAGCCTCTTCAAATAAGTTTTTCTTCCTCCACTCCCAAAATGCACCATACAAAGCAGGTGACTGCAGGCTTCCACTACACTGATTGCATAAGAGTGAATTTACCTCGCATATAATTAATTTGTGGTATAAAAAGGGTCATTGCATAAGAGTGAATTCATACATACAGAACCCACATAAAGTGAGGGAAACCTGTATAAATAAAAGAGCTGTTTTGGGATTCCAATTAGGTGGAAGAGCATCCCCTGCTATTCTCAACACCCAGAGATTTATTCTGATCTTTCTTCATTATATGGTCAAACTGTTTCCTGGAGCCAGTGGGCAGAAGACAGAAACTGTGCTTAACTATCCACTCAGGCACTGGGGGGACAGAGGTTATGATATCCTGTTGGCAGCAAGCAAAACATTTTGAAGATATTGTGCCTCACAGGTATAGCTCGCATCACAGTGAGTGTGTCTACACAAGATGCTTTATTACACAGCAGACAAATTTGCTGCACAGTAAAGCATCAGCGTCTATTCCTGCTCAGCAAGTAGGGTACAATAGACTAATTTACTGTACTGCCAGATAGGCCTGTCAGATACAAGTGGTATCCAGTAATGCAGTAAATTACTGTGCTTAAACACATGTGTAGACAGTGCTGTTGGGATTAGTTTACTTTGGCTCAAATTGAGCTGGAGTATATTCAGTCGCATTAACTGTATGTATAGATTTGCCCAGTATCTCCAAGGGGTTGAGCTTGATGTCTAATGGCATATTAGAGCCCAGTGTGCTCCTCCAGCAAACCTTCTCCTCTCTCCCTTAACATCATCTTATTGCTGATAGCTTGAGAACCACCTCATCTGTAATCCTTCTCATGGGAAAGGCATTCCTATGTCTCTCTACTCTGTTCCCATCTATTTCCGAATCCACTCTGAGATAAGATCTTTGCTTATAGATCCTGCTTTCCTTTTCCTTTAATTTTTGAAAATATCTTTATATTTAACTCCATAAAATGATGCTGTCAGATTCCCTACATGCTCTATCAATAGTTTTGCAGAATATAGAAGGTTATACAAAAATATAATACTGTTGCCTTTATGATTGCAAAAATAAGTTGAAGAAAAATAGCCTAGACAGCCTGGAACAGCAATTCTAAGCAAGAAGGAAAACTGCCCTTATCCAGTTGAGCAGTTCACTATGAAGTGTAATGATGACTAAAAGAATGTGTTTTTCAGGTAACATAGGCAGGTAATTGAACTTTTTGCAATTGTGGAGGTAAATTAGGCAACTGCACATGCATGTGGTCAAACAAACAAGTGTCAGAGACAGAAGAAAGTTCCCACCCAAATGGTTCCCATTGGGTAATGGTGAATGCATTAGTAACTTACCAGTTAGAATCTTGATCCACCTCCCTTTAAAGACAGAGAAAGGGAGTTCAGTGCTTCGCTTTGACTTCTAAAGGCTTAGCTATGATATCAGGGTCATATTCTGGCCATCCTTTGTATAAGCCTTCCATTCTCATCCGTGGGAGATCTGCTGCTGATTGCTGATAGTTTCATTCAATATGTAATGCAGCCCTCTGCTCTGATGGGTTTGATGTCCCAGCATTCTGGGGCACAGTTACGCACAAAACTGTTTTAAAAATAAAAACCTGTGATAAAATATGGAGACAGCAGGGGCTAGGTGGACGGGAGGTCTGTCTGTCAGTATAAATCGTGTGAATGAAGCAGAAGTGCCTGGGAATATTCTGAGCCTCAGGAAATATAAGTACATATTAACCACACAACAGCCCTCTCCACCCCCCCACCCAACGCTACTCCCCCACCCCCCTTATCGCTTGCTGTGATGTTCTCCCCCACTCTCAAATATTTTATTTAATTGGACCCACACTTCCAGGACTTTCCTTGGAGTTTTCACCTGTTTTCTGGCTGTACCGGGAATGTCTTGCTAT
Organism: Alligator mississippiensis; assembly: GCF_030867095.1. Taxonomy (NCBI): domain Eukaryota; kingdom Metazoa; phylum Chordata; order Crocodylia; family Alligatoridae; genus Alligator; species Alligator mississippiensis. The sequence goes on along the minus strand of NC_081825.1, from coordinate 126,076,609 downwards.
GCATAGCCATACAGTTGCTGCTTTGAACATTTCCTTATATTTCATACATTTTAGCTGCATGTTTTCTTGTTGTTCACAGTTTGATGCTATACAAAAAAATACACTCCAGAACCTCTGATTTTTAACATTCCCACTCCCTGAATGTCCTCTGGTATGTCTGCTGTCCACAGGCTTCAATAGTGTTCACCCGGCATAGAAGCAGCTGCTGCAGTTTACTTTTTATGAAACAATCTTTTGTTTTTTTAGATCAAAGCCTGTAATTCATGGACATGACCTTCTAGGACTTTTGTAAGCTACCACCTGGAGAATTGGAAAGCAGCAAATGCAGAGTTATGTCATTCCCTTCCCAGAAATCCACTGGGGAAGTATTCAAGTGCCGGAAAATGTCAGCCTCTGGCTGAACCAGATATCTGTTTTCTTAAGTTTCCCTATTGGTCCAGTTTCCCCAGCGGTAGTGGGTGCATCAGTACAGTGTACCCTCCAGGGCTTACACCAGTGGTCTCCCATGAAAAATAAACAAGTTATTTATATGGAAGAAAAAAAAGGCATCTACCAATGGTAAATTACAGTGTCTGCTATGCACAGAGATATGTTCTTAACCGCATAGCATGGTTTTGCTAAGGCCAGCTTCATCCTTCATGTAACTCCACAGACATGTGTGGGTGCCTTTGGCTCCATGTGAGCCTGCAAGACTATGTGACATAGTCTGACTGGCTGAAGAGTGTCAAATCTTGGAGCATACTGAGATAAAATATTGTAGTGTAGTTGGAGTGTCCAGGATTGGTCTGAGCTGTAGAATAACTAGCTGTTTTATTCTCTCATTCCTATTGAAGCTTTATGCTGTCAAAATGGAGTTTGGAAAGCAGCTCATACCCTTCTGGTGTCATATGCTATAGATGAGAGGGCTTTACTACGGCAGTAATGCTTTGCTATGGCAGTAATGCTTGTAATGCAGACAAGCCTTAAGAATATAGTTGAACTAAGATAAGTGTTTTAAAAACATGTCAGGCCAATACAACTTAACTGCTACACTGTAAAATCCTAATGCAAGCCAGACACATTGTATTTAATATGATAGCTCATGAAGATGAACCCTAAACTCTATCTTAATTCCACTGCCTAGGTAACACTTGGGAGAAATGCTGCCTGTGTTAGAGTTTCAACATTCCTCTCACTTCCCCCTCACTTCTCACTTCACAATACACATCTTTGGGTCTTGCCCTCCCTCACTCCCTTGATCCTCTAGACTAGTGGTTCTTAGCCTTTTTTGTACCAGGGCCCATTTGTAAACATCAATGGCCAGTCCTGACCCAGTGCCCCTCACTCCTGCCCCGCTGTGTCCCATCACCAGGCCCCAGCACCCCAGTGTTTAGGGGGGGGATGTATGGAGGGCATGGCAGGGGGCCCCAAGCAGCCCCTCGCCGGCTTGAACTCTCCCAGCCTGCAAGGGAAAATCCAGTTTCCCATGTTTTTCTCCTTTAAAGGAGAATTCATTTTTAAAATTTGTTCATGACCCTTTCATATATTCTTGAGACCCACTTTTGGGTCGCAAGCCACGGGTTGAGAAACGCTGCTCTAGACTATGGAAAATGAGTTTCCATTCCTGGTACTTCAGAAGAAAAGCAGGGAGAGGGGAAAGGCAAAGGAAGAACTTCCAAGCCTTTTTTTTAACATCAAAATGAAGGGAGAAAAAGGCACAACAAACCCAATGGTTTTAAAACCCTTTTCAGATCATCCTGAATTAAATCAGAATGTGCCTTGAGATGAAAAAAAGTACTTAAAGTGGTTATATTAAAATACACAAACACCTCTGAACATATTGGCTACATCACCTCTAAAATACTGATATTCTGAGAGAAAAGACATATGAGAAAAGAAATACTGAGAGAAAAGACATATGATCCTATAGCCCCTGAATGTTGTTTTCCTGGAGCACTGACCACTAAACACTGCGGGTCTCTTTCTATGATGATGCCAAACACAGTAGGTTTGGGTACATTCAGTCCCATAATGGGCTTGGCTGTCAAGTGGCTTGACTTGCCTCTTAACCAAGTTAATTTGGTTCTCTGTGGATTAGTTTCCCAATCTATAAAGTGAGGATAATAAAAACCAATGTACCTATTTCATAAGGGGCTGACAAATGTTTGTGTACAATGCTCTGAAGATGCAAAGTACATTGTATAGTGACTGCTAAGTGATACTACTGTTAATGTTCCCCTTGTATCTGGAGACCAGCTAATGGCCCCAATCCTGCAAATTATTCCATGTGGCAGGATCTTGTGCCTATGTGGGACCCCATTAACTTCACCGGCGCTCCTCCTCTGTGCAGGAACGAGGGTCCCCCTACAGGAACAGTGTGTAGGACTAAGCCGAACATCATTGCTGCTCTGGGATTGGCCTTTCCGGATAGACTAAAATCATAAGTTTTGTCTTTCCAAAGAATCTGCCAGCACAGCCAAGCATTTTTGCTGAAGGTCCAGAACTGTGTGAATGAATGGTGGTTATTTGTCCTGTAGTTAAGTGTATTTTTAGTAGAACAAAGTTGTTTTTTTTTTAAATAAACCTAAATATGTCTTAAAGTTCCAATTTCGTGCACCAGAAAGGTATCTGTTTGACACAGGGTTTGTTTGAGAAGATTTTTTTGTTTGAACTGGAGGGGAAAGAAAAGTGAGTACTAAAGTTCCATAAAGAGATGGGTCTCCAATACAAAGTTAGGCTTAACAAAACCATCAGCTTTTGTTTCTTCAGCCAGCAGAGATTTTAGGCTTTTTGTTACTGCTTTTTAGTGCTGCTATTGTTTTCAAGGTGATGTCTGTACTAAGTTGTTTGGATATACAGATGCCCTATAACTGCACACAGCAGTGGAAACTAGGTGTAAAGAGTGGGAAGTTAGAAAAAAAATTAAATCTCTTTATTATGGTGCATAAACCTTCGGTGCTGGGGAGCCGTGCAGCTGCGCAGCAAGAAAAATGCATTCAAAAATATAATGCAAGTGTGAATAATCCTTTCTAAAATGCTGCTTGCAGACTGCTCCAGCTTTGTCAGGTGAACTTGAACTGGGCCATCAGATTTGCTCTCATTCCCATTGCACACTGTCTATCACCCCAGGGCATTCACCATCTTGACTGTTGTTAAAAGAGAGCAAACAATCCATCATTGAGCCTGGGAGTCACTTTCTTATAGAAAAGTAAAATCGGCATGTGACAGTACACTCAGCTCAAATGTTTCACAGATTAAAATGATACATGAAAACTCACGTGTTACTGGGAAGATTAAGTCGGTTATCTTGTTCCACAGCCAATAAAGAAGAGTGTTGCCTGCAATATTAAAATACTGTATTTAATTAAGTGATCAAAACTGCATGTTCGTAGCTTGATGTGGGTAAAAAAATACAGCCATTGAATTTAAAGAAAAAGGATAGTAAGATTTAAGAAATTCATAAACTGGAAAATGTTGTTTTAAAGCCTCATTGAAGGACACTAGCTAGGGTTTGCTTTTTTTTTAATTGTCTCAAAGATGATTTGAAAAGTGTCCTATCAAATTGCAAGCAACCAACCCTAGTTTTAAAGTGCATTCAGACTACAATAAGCAATGGGGTTTTCCTCATTCAAATAAAAGGAATATGCATATATATTTAAACTACCATCAGTCTGAAGATCCTTCTTGAACAGTGGCACCAGTAGCTGGCTGCTATTGCGTGTGTTTTTCAATATTGAAAAGAACTAAATTCACAGTCATTAAGCTACTATTGTTTTTAGTTTACAAACAGTTTCTAAGGAGTAGTACTAAGATGAATCATCAGCTTGTCTGCTTTTTAGTTAAAATAAATATCATGGGGTTTGATTCAGCAAGAACTTCTGGGACTAATCTTCTGGGAATAACTTTCCAGCACAGGTCCATAAATTTAGGAGCAAAACAATACTTTATAGTTAATCTTAGGTTATTCTAAGTCAGCAAAACAATACTTTATAGCTGAGATTGTTTTGCTGACTTAGAATAACCTAAGATTTGTCATTCAAGGAACTCAATAGCCTTCATAGAAATTAAGATGACATCTCTAAGAGATGATCTCTTCACACTGGCAAGGCAAGTGTTTATTAATGTCACTTCCATTTCGCATATAGGAAATACGAGCAGCAGAAAGTCTAAATGACAGTTTGGATACATGAACGATTTACTGTGGAGAAAAGGGGATCAGGCTTCCTACATGTCAGTTGCTCTGTGCTGACTGCTAGGGCTGTGTGAAATTTTGCCAGTCGTTTCATTTTAACACTGTTTCGAGTCATTTCGAGCTTGAAATGGTGAAATCGAAATGAAATGAAGGACTTTGAAATAGCCTTGAAACAAAACGAGACTAGTCGAAATGTTTCAAAACTTTCGAAGCAGCCAGGAGCCAGGTGGTGGGAGATGGGGAGAACCAGGGCTGTGCTCCTAGCGACTCCAGGCTCAGCCAGGCGGAGAGCTTAGCCCTGGCTCTCCCCGCCCTCCGTGGCTGGGGTGGAAAGCCAATCACAGCGCAGGGAAAGGGGATCTAGCACTGGGGAGGGGAACTAAGTAGTCGGGCTCAGTTCCCTTCCCTGGTCCCAGACGGCAGTACCGGCTTCCCTCCCTCATCTGGCAGGCAGATATGGGGCCCTCTCCTCTGGGAGGACTGGCACAGCCCTGGCAGCCCTCCCGGGTTTGGGCCCCAATCTGCCTGCCAGATGAGAGATGCTGTTTCAAGTTTCCTCATTATAGCAAATGGGTGAAACATCGAAACAGCATCGAAACAGCCTCACTGTTTTGACAAAGCGAAATGGAACAGCTGTTTTGACTCAAAATGAAATTCGAAACAAAATGCTGTTCCATCGAAACCTCAAAACTCTAGTCAAAACAGAACAGAGCCATTTTGCACAGCCCTACTGACTGCCCACATTCATTCTCGTATGCCACTATGTAACTTAGCTGCCAGAGAAAAACAAAATATCCTGAGTTAGCTTCCTCTTACCCCTGTATGCACACAGGAAGTTGCCACAGAGCTGCTGACAAATGCCTTATCCCCTTTTATCCTGCAGTAAACGGTGTGTACAGAGGCAACACAGGTCACTTGAGTGCTGTGGGCAGCAGCTGCCCATTAGCATTATCAGTGGCTGTGCTACCAGAGGCATGGCAGCCAGGCCAGCAGCTCAGCTGCTGCTGTTTTTGCCCCATGAAGTAATCTTTCTGAGGAATGATGTTATAGGGAAACTTCAGATGTTGTGAGGAAGAAAACCTGACTCCTTTTCATTGAGAGTTTTGTGAAATCATAGCATCATAGGAAAGCAGGACTAGGGGGGACCACACAAGATTATCTAGTCCAGCCCCCTGCTCTTGAAAATTGGCAAGGATGGAGATTCCATGGTTTTCTAAATAGCCTGTTCCAATGATTGACCACCCTCATAGTCAGGAAGTTCCTACTAATCTCCAACCTACATTTCCTCTGATGCAGCTTGAGGCTATTTTTCCTAGCCTTGTCCCCTACTGCCACAAAGAAAGCCTATTTCTGTCCTCTCAAGACTGTCCTTCAGGCATTTGAAGACTGTTTTTAAATCCCTAATCAGTCTCTTCTCCAGACTATATAACTCTAGTTCTTTCAGCTTTTCCTCATAAGGCTTGCTTCCCAAGCCCCTAATCTCTTTTGTTGCTCAGTGCTGGACTCACTGCAATCTAGTCACATCCTTCTTGAAGTGCAGGGTCCAAATTGAACACAGTACTCCAGGTGAGACCTCACTAATGCTGAATAAAGTGGAAAAATAATTTCTTTTAATTTGCAAGTGAAAACTCCTGTTAGTACAACTCAGTATGCCATTGCCTATTTTAGCAACAAGAGCGTACTGTTGGCTTATATTCAGTTTATGGTCTACTGTAAATCCCAGGCTCTTCTCTGCCTAGTAAGTCATTCTCCAGTCTGTATTTGTGCATGTGATTATTCCATCCAAGGGCAGGACTTCGCACTTGTCCTTGTTGAACGTCACCTGATTGACTGCAGACCATTTCTCCAGCCTATCCAGGTCATTCTGGATGCCAAACCTGCCCTCCAGAGTATCTGCAACTCCACCCAACTTGGTGTCATCCACAAATTTACTAAACATGCACTCAATCCCATCATCCAAATCATTAATGAAGATGTTGAACAGTACCAAATTCAGGACAAACCCCAGTGAACCCCACTTGATACTTCCACCCAATTAGACATTGAGCCATTGATGACTACCCATTAAGCACAATGATCCAACCAGTTATGTATCCACTTTAGAGTACTTTCATCTAGTCTGTATTTCTGTAGCTTGTTACTGAGAATTTTGTGGGAGATGGTGTCAAGGTATATCACATCCAGTACTCTCCCCCATCTACAAAGCCTGTCACCTTATCATAGAAAGAAATCAGGTTGGTCAGGCATGACTTGCTCTTGGCAAATCCATTCTGGCTGTTCCTGATCACCTTGTTCTCCTCTAGGTGCTCCCTAATAGATTCCCTGAGGTCCCTCTCCAAGATCTTTTCAAGTACTGAGGTCATGCTGACTGGTCTGTAGTACCCTGGGTCCTACTTCTTCCCTTTGTTAAAGATGGGCACTATATTTGCCCTTTTCCAATCATCTGAGACCTCACCTGACCTCCACAAGTTCTCAAAGAGGACAACAAATGGCTCCAAAATTACTCAGACAACTAATAATTTTTCCATCTGTTTATCAGAAAAGAAGGGATGATGCAGCAAAAGGACCTGTGCTCCCCTTAATTTAAACACCACCTCAATTTCTTGCCTTATGATGAAATCATATAGGAATCCATTTGTGAAGGGGTGGGGAATGAATTAGATCTCAGCAGCAAAACACTGCTGCCTACTGGTGTGAAAGCACAGCAGGTCCAGCCAAGCCTACCTGAAACAACCCCTGTGTGACCTCTCCAAGCCCTGTGGCTCACTCCAACAGTGGGAACGCCTGCTCCTTAACAGAACTGCTGGATGTTTCTAAAGGATTGCTGAAGTACAGGAGAAACACTCAAAACCATGTCCCCTCCAGAATTTGAAGAGCTTCAAGGGGTGTGCCCTGGCCTCAGCACCGTATGGATATTGCTCACTGAATGACTGGTCTTAGCTGCCAGTTGAGTTCATGTTATTTAGATAAGTCTCCTATGGGTGCCTTTATGGTCAGTTTTCTATTTACAGGAAGAGAAGGAGAAAGACAATAATGTAAATTAATCGTGGCAGGACCAGGCCCAGAAGAGTCAGAAAAGGCAGATCTGAGAGCAAAACCAAAGAGCGATTCTGCTGAAGTTTCCCTTCATTTCCATCTCATTCTCTCCTGTTTCAACAAAGAGCGCCAGCATCTGTAATACACTAGATCTTGATTTAATTTATTTTGCCTTCTAATTCCTTAGATTATTACATCCCATGTCTGACTAACCAAAGAAGGTGAGATTATAGCTTTGAAATAATTCTCAGTGATTGGACAGGAATGTCATATGAATCAAGGGCAGAATTTTGCCCCAGCTGAACATTTTGACATGTCACCTTTGAGGGTGATTCTGTCATAACTTACTGTATAGCACATGCTGTCTGCTGGCTTGTGATTTTTAAGTATATTTATTGCTGTACATGTGCTGTTCTGTTCATCTACCCAAAGCAAGTAAAATAAGAGGGGAGCTGTGAGGGCTGTGACACAGCTGATCCACCTCAAGCCTGGTAGTAATTTGCTGCTTGTGTAGACAAGTACCAGATTTCCATGCCCATCATAAACAAGGAGGAGTTAGGAAGAAATCATAGCTGACCTCTTTCTTGTGTTGCTGCCCCAAATATTACCCCTTAAAATAGAAAAGGGAAGAAAGTGTAATACTTCATGAAATGCTACAGTAAAACCTTCAGGGAGGTGCTTGATAGCACACATAGAGTTCTTCCGGGTCACATAGCCTGACTTTTTGCCATTAAAAATCATAGAGAAATAAGGTCTTTAAGAGATCATTTAGTCTGATTCTCCCTGCTAAAGGTAAGATCATTCCTGTATAAATCACTGTAAACAAACATTTGTCCAACCTGCCGTTAAAAGCTTCCAACCACTTCCACACTGTCTGTAGGAAATCTGTCCCAATGAAACCATCCTCATGGTTTGAAAGTTCTTCCTAATATCAAGTCTAAATTTCCCTTGTTTCCATTTAAGCAAAGATATTAAGAAAATGTTAACTTTTTTTACTGCTTTTTAAATCTCATTTCAACCCATCCTTTTATCCTGAACTATTTTTAAACTGGAATAACGTTTATAATACAGCCCACAAACATTTCTTTTTTATGGATTACAGTTAAGGTTCTTGTTTTAAATTTAATACCTATTGTATCAGATAGTCACTGGGCTACTAATAAGTTTCCCCATTGATCATACTTACTCAGCCTAGGGCTATATTGTACATGTTGGGCACTCCATATGCCTCATCACCTGGTGAGATGAGACTCTCAGCTTTCATCTAAAGATTAAGTCTCTAGCTAGCATGAATGAAAAGAAAACTTGAAAGTGGACAAGTGTAAGCACAGCCTGCCAGAATCTGAAGGCAGCCTGAAACCGTTTCTAGAGGTGTGAACTTCCCCATTCATCTTAATTCTCATAGTTGCTGCCAACCCCAGCTGTGGGGAGCCATTGCAAAAGAATCTATTGCCACAATTTGGGGTGGGGTTATAAGGGCCCATGTGAAGTGGGCCTAGCCTCTGCTATGTTTGAGTTCACCTGAGTCTTAGACTTCAGCGTTATAGGTCACAGTCCCACTCATGGGACAAATAAACAATCCAGTCGCACATGTCTGGTCATACAAAATGCCGTGTTTAAAGATGTGATGCTATAGAGTTACAGGATGCAATAGAAGGGTTGCTTGTGCAATGTCTTATTAAAAACAGAGTGCCAGATTCTGATACCTTTATTCCCTGAGCAGCATCCCACATAGGGCCTAGTCCCTTTCTCTTCCAAGAGCTCACTACTGCAGTCAGGTGCTACTCTGCAGGAAAACTTATTGGAATCTGGCCCTGACTAAGATTTGGCTCCATAACAGTAACTGGTCCAACTGTTTCCCAAGATTTATTGTCCTTCCCATCACTCTTATACAAAAACGAGACAATTGAGGGCCTGCTTTTTTGTCATCAGGCATCACTGATTATCATATTGTTCAAACATGAATTTATTATTGCATCTGCTTTATTGTACTAAACCATTTAATCGCCCCTCTCCCAAAAGGAAAAAAGAAAAGCAACCATCGACCAAGATAATGAGTCCAACGATGTTAACAGTCAGTTGAGCTGCATAACTTGCATGGCCATGCAAGAAGTGGTTTTGTTTCTTTCCTTCATTCAGGAGCTGATATTAGTAAAGCTGAAGTCCAAACTGCTGCGCTTGATACCAGAGGCCTGAAGATGCAGTCCCCCTAGAGTAGGCCATCATGTTAATAAGGGTTGATTTGTAAACGGCGTCTCCCCCACCCCCCTTTGCCTGACTCCCGCTTTTCTGCTCAATGGCACAGATGCTGCTTTGTGCTGTCTGGAACCAGGCAGCTATTAGCAGCAAATCCAGCGAGGGAAATTAATGAAGGGGACTACTAATAAAAGACAGCTCAGGACAGCCATACCAACTTGCTCCAAGCAGTAATTAACTTTTTTTTAAAACTCATGAAGGTAAATATGCCATCAGCTTTGGTCCAGTCTCTTTTTCTCTCCTTTATTAAGAGAGGAGAGAGAGAAAGACTGTTCATGCCTAGCTAAGACAATCAATATTCTTTTCCAGTAAGAACACTCTTCACTAACTTGCTGCAATATGACTCAAACTCTCTGGCATTGAAATGTAGAGCAATTCTCAAGAGACCAGAGACTGCCTCTGATTAAAGAGGTTAAAAAGACTAAATAAAAAACCCTCTAAAATAGATATAAGTGCAGAATTTCTTGTAAAAGGAAGCTCTACTTTTCCTAACCTTATTGCTTTCCTTTCATGATGACTTCTGAATTTAACACAACAGCATGCTAAGGATGGACAACAAATTGCAAAGCTAAATATAACAAGTATCAAAATAATGTTGTTGGTTGCTTCCTATTAGAGCACACAGCCCATTCGCCCTTCAGATAAGTTTAGTTTTGATTGGGCAGTAGAAATTATTAGAGCCAAAGTCCAACCTCCCCTAACTCCATTCAACCCACTGAAGTTATGCAGCTTCTTAGAGTTATGGTTTCATAGATTGTAAGGCCTCGGGAACCTTTATAATCCTGGCATGAGCTGGGTTGCTTAGATATATCTGAGTGCAGGATTTGGCTGTTGTTAGTGTCTAAATATCAGGGCAGATCTTGTAATCCATGCTCTCAGATTAAACTCTCACTGAAGTCAATGGGGCTTTTCCCTTCATAAATTGGATTTTAGCACTGAGATTTTTATCTATGAAGCATACACAGTTGAAATTGTACATGGGATATTACTTTAGCATCTCTAAAATAGCATACGCTACAAATACCAAAGGGGCCCTGTCTGCCTACAGTGAAAATTAAAGTTTTGCAGGACCGTGTCAGTATAAATTTTGAAGCTCTGTCTATACACAATGATTCACCAAGTTTATTCACTCATTGATGCCCTCATAGACTGACTTCTCAAATATACTAATATAATGATATCTCAAAGAGCTCTATGCACTGTTTATTATGTATGACTGACACTGCTCTAGAGGTTTAAAATATTTTTTATTTGGGCATGTGCAATCATAAACACATTTGCAAGTGTGATCCTTAAATTGATATCTCAATATACAACCAATCAGAAGGAATGGGCATGTATTTCTGTGTAAGATTGTTGTCCCTACCTACAAATATAAGATTAGGTAAAGTAGCTACTTTTTACCGTTCCGCAGCTTGAATGTGCTGTTGAGTGCAGCTGCCCTGAGCTGTTTGCCACAGAGTCAAACTCTTCCAAATAAGCCTTCTATGCTTCCTTGAAAAATACAGGCTTAGCCTTCATTTAACCGTTAGCCTTGCTTCTGGCTCAGTTTTATTCCTTCACGCTGAGTTTATCTGATTACCTCAGCTGGCTGAAACAGAAGGCCTGTTGACATCATCAGTGAATGCCCTGGCCTTGTGCATGGCTCTGAAGCAGTCATCTAACATTTCACAAAGCGGCAGCAATCAGTTTTAGAGAAGCACTGGGATAGCTTGGCTGTAAAACCTGTACTAAAGAAATGTGCTCATTCCATTCAAAACAGCACACCTTTCCATATGCAGCGAGTCTTGTGTTTTGATTGTAGAGAAGACTTTCAAAGATGCACGAGTAGCATCTATAAAAATAAAGGCTATTGTTTGCATAATTTAATATCAACATCATGTTTCCAGGGAATTGGGCTACAGACCCTTTAGCTGGAAATGATAAAAGGAACAGAATGCAAGACGGACTGACATGCAAAGAGGAGATCCAGATCCAAACTATCACTGCTTTAAAGGAATATTTGGATCTCAGAGTTTGGTGCTAGCCATTTCTACATCCAAATGTGATGAGCTTCTCCTGCTATAGCTTATAGTGAATGATGATTTGTGAATTCAATGTTTTGTCTAGTAACAAAGAATGAAGTTCTCTCTCCACACCAAATATTATAAAAACACTACCACAACTCAACCAAGTGCTTCAATGCTTGACCTGGACAGTTCCAGTTATAAGAGTGTAGAGTCCAATCTTCTAGCTCATTTGGTGCCTGGTTACTGTATCAATTGTAAGAGTAGCTTTTTCTGCCATGTGCCCTGCTGACATGATTCTCCATCTACTAATCAAGTAACTCTGTCCTTGTCTCTGAAGCTCAGAGACCTTACAAGGTGCCTGTCTGTCATTACCTTGTTTGACTTTTCTCTACCTTTCACTTTAACTACATCTATAATGCTAAAGATACACAACTATCCATATCTTTTTACACTTCCTGTAACTCCTTTGTGGCTATTCTCTCTTCCTGCCCTGTCCAGATAAACTTGAACTAAAAATAAGTCTGGCATGAGCTACAGGAGAATCCTTATCCATAGCCCTCTCTCTCCTGTAACTATTAACCACCCGTATCTCAGTTTTAATTCCAATTTGACTCTATATCTCTCTTACCCTATCTGAGGAAATCTGTTTCTTCCCACTTTTATTATACTGTGCACCCTATTGCCTTAGTTCAGTCTGCTCATCCATGTTTCTATCTTCTCTCTCCTGGACCAATGCAATCCTCTTCTACAGGCCTTCTGAAATCCTAACATACAATCCCCTTTAGGTATAAGATGCTTCTGTTCGCTCTGTTTTACACAAAACATCACCACATCAAACTCATCCAGAGTTTCAATGGCTCCTCATTTATTTCTGGATCAAGGTCAAAATTGCCCTTTCATGATGTCCATACCACCTAAATTTTCTCTCTCACTAGTCCCTTTCCCATAGCTTCCACTTGCCTTGTACTGACATCCGTTCAGTCCCCCCCTACTCTCATCACTCAGTGCTGTAACCGCAGTGACCCTTCTCTATTTGCTATATACCTCATCCCAAAAGAAAAACCATAGCCCCAGGCTCATGGCACCTCAGTCAAGCAGGAGGCCCGTGGTAAAAGGACTGTCAGTTCTCCAGCAACTTTCATCCTTCTTTCAGCAGAGTTTGAACCCAGTTGTAAAACACAGAACTTGGCTACCTGAGCCAAAGGAATACTCCATTAGCTGGTAGCAATAGTAGTCTGTACCAGACTATCAACTATGGATGGAAGAGCTGCCAAGGGAGAACAATATCCTGTGCATTACAGAAGCCTGAAGAGCTAGCTCAGTGCCTCATCTTCCTCTTCCACAGAAAATCAGGTAAAGGCAGAATCAACAAAGAAGAGGAAAAATGATGTAAAAGAAAAAAAAAAAAACTAAATCTAAGCCAGGTACAACCTTATCGTGTGGGGGTTCCTGGCAGGCAAATGATTCTGCTTTTTTCTCGTTCTAAGCTCCAGAGCTTTGCACTATCTACCCCTTGCTTCTTTGCTACATTGCACCCCTGAATTGCTTCCCAGCAAGTCCTCATCCACAGGGCCTAAGCCTCCACTCTGTCTCTCTTCTATAGCTTCCCATTGCCTTTACTTCCCCTGGCCCAGCTGTATAGAAACTCTGCCTGCTGCCCCTTGCCACATGCATGTGCCCTGCCAGAACTCTGCCTGCCACTCCTCCCCTTTCTCAGCCACCTGCAGCTCTCTCTCACTGCCCTAATGACTGACTCTGCATTCACTTGTTTCCTTTCCCCTGGATCCTGGGAGTTTTTTCCACCCTGATCCTCTCTTCTGGCCAGGTCACCCCAGCAGGGACCTCACCTTCACTAGCAGCTTTAACCACACACAGATCTCATTCTGCTGCAGCTTGCCTGGGGGGATGGGGGAAAAGAAAAAAAGCCAAACCCTTCTAGGGACAATCCCTCAGCTCTCCACAGCAACATCAGCTGCTGCTCAACACCGGGTCCCCTAGAGCAATCAAGCCCCGTCTGGGTAATCCCACAGCTGTCCTACACAGCCATGCAATGCTCAGAAACCCCCAGGCATTCAAGACGTGCCAGGAGTGATCTCACAGCCATTTCCTATGACCACGTAAGATTGGATTCACTGGGAGATTCAGAGTCAGTCTGAGACACCCTTTCTGGCTCCATGCTTCTGTCCCCTGCCCCTGCTTGATACTCCAGGTCCAGCACAAATACCACTTTTATCCATGTCAAGTGGGTTTGGAAATATTGCTTGCTGAACCAAAACATTTATAAATCTGGGGTAAAGAAGGATTAAAAATCACCCTGCGCATCTCTCTCATGTTGGAGATTGTGTCTGAAGGAGGCAGACCTGAAAGGTGGCAAATAAAGCTTGTTGTAAAATAGAAAATAATTTCTACCAAAAATTATTTCAGTTTTTTTTACTGCCACATTTCTAATGCTAATCTATAGGCAAGACTCTGTCAGATAAAACAGGAGTTCGCACTTCCAGATGAACAGGCAAATGACAGTAGAGACAGCCAAAGCTTTTGAGTCAGTTTTCAAAAACAGATCAGCTTCCCTTAGGCTCAAAAATAAGTAGTCAGGTTTTCAGAAGAGCTAGCCAGACCAGTAAGTACTTCATGCAGGGACTATCCCTTTTAAAGGATCACAGTGTGAAACTTGGAGGCAGATGGAAGCAAGATACTAAATGAAAGGGGGGTTTTTTAAGCACCTGGTTTCAGTGTGACTCCAGAATGCTCTCAGACTAATTATTGAAAACCTTTCTGAGCTATCCTGACTGTCCATAAGACTGTCCATAAGACTGTCCACAAGAATCACAATGGGAAATACTGGATAATCATCATTTGAAAATCTGACTGTCAGTGAAATTCATGTATATGAGTGTAAAACCTGATCATCTGAGCTTGTAGTTCTTCAAGTAGTTTGTGCTAAGGCACATCATCTTCCTAGTGGAAAAAGGGTTGACTTTGGCAGATTTATCCTATAATCTTCTATTTAAACCCTATTACATCTGTTGTACTGCATGCTACATCAGCATGATGCAGTGCTGCTTGTGACAGGATAGGATAGGAGGGAAGATGTATAAAAAGGAAAAATGCCTATCCTGTAATCTGATAGCTCTTCTCCATTCCTCTTCCCCTCTCCTTACACTTGCCTTGTTGTAGAAGTGAGGATGTCAAATTGAAATGGGTTATACTAACCTTAGATAGGATAGGAGGGATGTCAAGTCTTTTTTACCTCCTGCTCCCCAAATATGTTGATTTTTCTATAAGAGAGGAACAGGAGAAGACTATAATAAACTGTTTCTTTTTCTTCCTTGCCACATGATTATTATTATTATTACTATTTGAAAGTGAATATTTTCTCCCTTGCTTTGCAATAGTTTCTACCTCTCATTGTGCCAGGTGCTGTACAAATACATAGTTTTGGGGAAATCCCTGCACCCTAAAAAAACTATATAGACATATGAAACAGAAAGGTAAAGTGATTTGCCTAAGGTCATACAGCAGGTCAGTAACCAAGAGTCTCTGGATTCCCAAGCAAGTGACTTGATTTTGTTTTCCCGCTTATTACTTGCTATTTGGCTATTTAGTTCCCATTCCTGCAGGAATCATTAACAGGATTAACTTTACAAACCGTCAGTACTTACACTGACTTAAATATCTGAGCTGATCTTTGTGGCATCATTGCCTTATTAACTATTTAACTGGATTTCTGCTTCCAAGAACTCCATAAAGCTTTTTGAGATACAACTGTAAGGGATCTGCTGAATTGTATGTAGTTCATGTATATTTCATCCCTGTTCCATGTATCAGGCATATATTGTTGTGTGGCATCAACTGTTCCATCAAGAGCCTCAGATTTTTATGCATATGGAATTTCACATGCAGCGTTTGAGCCAACAGAACTCCCCGTGTGTGCAGATTTCCACATGTGCTTTTGTCCCATTCGAGCTGAGAATCTACCTGAATTTTCAACATCAGTCCAGTTCTTTGTGGGGTCACTAAACAATTATAAAAGTAATTTGTACAGTACATATCCAACCTTATAGGAGTTTACAAAAATATTATTCAGAATACATTTGCTTTTAGAGAAGCACTACTTCTACTTAAGCTTTCCATATATTGTCTTGTACAAATCAAAAGCCCAAATGGTTAGCCTTTTCAATTAAAAACTAAATTAGGAAGCAGCCAAGATATCAAATGTTAAAAATCATGCATAACACTGTTATTGCAGTATACATTGCAATAACATGAACACCATTAAAGCACCTAATCTAATTGCTTCAAATACAATGTGATTACTTGTTTCACTGGCATAATGTCAAATTATATCATCATGATAGGTAACATAATTAGAAAAATGACATAATAAGAGTAAAAATAACACCCAATCTTATATTCTTTGTGTATCGGAAACTCAGTTGGAATGAAGATAAAGGGAATGCAAGATCAGGCTCATAAAGGAATGAAATAATAACTCAAGAATGCAAAACAAATTCCTCAATCGTAAGGAGAGTGATGTGACAATAACCACATTTAAGTTACCACTAAGGTCCAGAGACAAATCCACAGAATCAATAGAGAATAAACTTCCAATATTGGGGAGCTTTTTTTCTGTCATTCCTAAGCCTAAGCCATGTGCTGCCTACATATACATTCAGATTTCCCAAGGAAGCATACATGAATTGAATGCACAGTTTATCCAGCTTTTTTCCATGCTATATTTAATTTTGCAATCTGATCAGTTTCTCTATGGAGTGGGGGTAGAGAAGAAGGTAATCAACAGCGCTCTCTCTTCCTGCACCAAAGCCCCACTTTCTATCTTTGCTTATAGATGTTTGTCCAAGAGGGAGGGGGGAAATCTTTGTTTAAAATTACACAGTCAAATTATAGCTGTGTCAGGAACACTCTTTTTAATTATGGTGATATGTTGCAAGATTTATGTGTTACATGAAAGAAAGCAAATGCAAGCCCTTGGGGTTACGCTTTTGTCACACTGGCACTAGTTTGGCTTCTTGTCACTATTCTTATGCCAAGGAGGGCAATAAACCCCTTTGAGAGTCATAGAACTGCCCGTTGAGTTCTGACAGCGCAGAGAAGCTTTTATGCCAAAATACAATACACAAAGGGCTCATAAACACATTTTAAAGGGAAGATGACCTCTTTGTCATGAGGACTTAAGCTTTTATGGCAAGATGCTGCTATGGAAACCAGCCCCCTATTTTCCACTTATTTTGAAGGGACAGTTTTCCCTTTTACACCCCTTCGTCCTCTATCTACTCCCATTTTCACTTGATGGGCTCAGAGCCTGGTGGTCAGAGGTGCTGAACACCCACAACTCTTGCTGAAGCCCATGAAGGCTAGAAGTCCTCTGCACATCTGAAAATTAGTTGTCATGAACAGATTAATAGCCTCTTTTGTTTGGTTGGGGGTTTTTTTAAGGATTTGCCCCCAAAAAAACAGGGGAGGTAGATATATTAGGAAATAAGGACTCCCACTCCTAACAGTGGGATTCTCATGTATATTTTAATAATGCATTTATTAATTCATGTTTGTATTAATAATGCTTGTATTAATTAGCAAAACGCATTGAAGATCTTCCAGTCTGTCCCATCTTGGTCCCTCTGTAAGATAAATGGTAATGGAAGTGGTTAGTACCACTTAGAGGTAGTACTTCATTGTTAGGGCCTTGTTCTTGTCCTGTATGCACTTCAGGGGGCATCTCAGGAGTCTTTTAAAATGAAGTAGCAAACAGGTGAGTCTGGGACATTTGAGCAAAGATTGCATGAAGCCCCAAGTTCCCAGGCTAGGCAGAGGCTCTTGCTGTAGCTCCAGCAACATGAGCTGCTGTCAGGCACACGCCCTGCTGGCTTTTGGCCCTGTTCAGGCCCTTGGGGTTGGGGAGGAGCAGACCTGAATTTGTAAGAGTGAGTGGCAGAGGCTGACAGAGCAGAGTGGATGATGTGTCCTCCCTCCCCCTGTGCAACTGGGCAGAGATCCTTACATTGTGTTTGGCCAATAATAAAAACAGACATTTCCTTTCAGGCTCTGAACGGCTGGATGACTCGGGAATGCAAGTGAAACGGTAAGTCTCAATAACCTCATACCTCCCCCTTTTCCACCAAGAGAAGCTCTTCAACAATCATAATGCACGTCAACGGGGTCAAGCCAGATTCCTTTCCCCATCATAGCAGGCAAAAGAGGATTGGCCTCTCTAGCACATCCTCCACTCCTGCTCAGTGTAATGGATTTGTGTCCTCTTAAATCAGGAAATCCCTCTTCCTCCCCAGGAGCCATAGAATGAATAGCCTTCTCTAACTGTGTTTGAGACTATCCAAACTCTTCTGACACTATGGAACAACTCCCCCACTTTTCTCCCAGTTTGGTTCAGTGACTTCTCTCAGCTGAGCTGCCTTTTATATTCTGGATGTGATATGAAATTCTGTAGAATTTCCCATGTTTTCACATGGGTTTGCCTGGAGGACACAGAGGGTTTTTTATTGTTTCCACTCAAACCCATACATTTGCTCACACAGATCCACCTTAATGACCAACTCCAGTCCAAACAGAACCTGTGACTGCCTCTGAGAGACCTGTCTCTAGTTTCTGGCCCAGCAGGAAATTCCAAGTCAGGCTTTTTCAAATAAAAGCTCCCAGTATTCCCAGTAATAAGAGTAGTTAGCTGTGCTAATCTGAAGTCAAGCAGAAGGCAGAGCAGGGTAACACCTTGAACAAGTTAGTCTCTAAGGTGGCACCCTGCCATTCCCAGTAATGTGAGAGCTGTTCCCATTCTTCCTAATAGAAAAGTTAGGAATGAACCAGGCACTGGAGAAAAGAAACCTGTATGCTGAAATAAAGAGAAAGAAAACATCTTCTGCTCCAAGTACCACACTCTTTTACTCAGCACTTGAAAGCTATACTTCAGTGCTAAGTGGCTTGGAGCTTTGCCCCTCACACCTGCAAGGTACCAACACTAAGTTTCACACAAACCCTTTAATTATCAAGGAGAAAGTAAAATGATCAATCTTGGCTGGGAAGGATATGAACGCACCTATTACAGTGCCTTTTAAAAGTGAATTTGGGAGAAGGACAATGGAATCTGCAGGCCCGGTGTTAAAGGAAAGTGAGAGAGAGGAGTCCTGCCTTCTTTTTTCACATTCCTGGAGTTTAATCATTAAAAGGGATCATTAAAAGACAGAGAGAAAGTAAAGCTGGTCCTGATGCACTGCCCCACACACTGTCAGGGCCATGAAAGAGTGGCTCTTGTTTTGTTCCTTCTGGCCAATGGCAGATTTGGGGGACCCAGCCTCAGATTGCTGGCCACTTCAAAGCAGTGATTATGCAAATGTCCACTTTTTTTTTAAAGGAATTATTTATCACACAATAACTCCCCTGCCAGGGTGGGAAACAATAGATCAGGCCAGATAGCACTTCTAGCCCAAGGCTGGAGGGAAGGAGGGGGAACCCCGCACGTTTTTATGGGGCTAACCTAATTTCACTAATTCTCTTTTCACACATTTTTTTCTTTGGGGACTGTGTTTTAAGGGCCGTGTTTCACGCTCCCAGGATCTTGTGACATTGGACATATTCATGGGCTGTGCATTTTATTCAATTAATACATTCAAAAGCATCCGCTGGTTGGTGTCGATTGGCCCCTTTCTAATGATTTCCAGGTGTTTATACCCAGAAGTCCTGAAGTGCTCCAGGGCCTATGATGATGAAGATAATAAAAGACAATGTGATTTCATCAGTCACGTTAGTGTAAATCAGGAGTGACTCTCTGATCTTGCTAGAGTTACCCAAGATTTACAGAGTTAGTACAGATCTGGCCTTAAAATATTTAAATTGGATTCCCTGTCTCATATGAACATAAGAGCGTAAGGGGTCATTGAATCCAGTAACCTGTGTTCAGAGGCAGCCATTAATCCAAAGAGGCCTAAAAACTGACTTCTCCAGCCCTGCACATATACCACAACCACAAAGCACTTTGTGAAAACAAAACCAGGAATGTCTGTTATTATCTCCTACGTCTATCAGATCTCTCTTTCTCCGAGGGCTATACTAACTGCTGAGAGCATGGCTTTGGGGGCCTGGAAAGGAGCCTAAAGCCCTGGATGCTTTGGCCCATGTCTGTGACCTATCACAGATTCCATGCATTTCCTACGTGCTGTGTCTGTCTCTGGACTGAGATCACCCAGGGTGAGTTGTTCTCTGTAATGCCATGTGTTTGAGCATGTTTCATACCTGAAGGATGTGTGTGACAGCTGTTGATCTGGTTTCAATGCCTTTCTCCTGCTCCTCTGGGCACAGGGGGCCTTAACCCCTGGACCCATGTCCTGGGACTAGAGGTCAAGCTGCTGCTCTCCACTTCTTCTGGGCAACACCATTCAAAGCAGATAAAAGGAGAGGGAAGCAGCTCAGGTATCTCTCCTCCCATCGTTCTCCTTCAGCTGTAGCCACTAGGCCTGTGCGAAGCAGCAAGTATTTGTTTCGGATTCAGCCGATTCAGAGAGACAGTGGTTTGATTCGGAGATTCGAATCACTGTCCCAATGTAATTTGGCTGAATTAGATCTGAAGATTCGGCGCTGCTTTGGAGATTCAGCTATAGAAGCTGCTCTCACCACACTGGACACAGCTGCCTCCAGCTGGTAAGTCTGTTATGGTGGATGGAGGTGGGAGGGAAGGGGCGCAGGGCCCCCACAGGGAGGGAGGGATTGGGGCTGGGGCTGGGACAAGCTGCCCAGTCAGGGCAGGGGGGCATGGGACTCAGGGAGGGGGACGGAGGGGCATGGGTTATGGGTGCGGCAGCACTCGGAGCGGGGGCTATGGCCTGCTGCCACTTGCCAAGCCGGAGCTGGGGGAGGAGGGGTGCAATGCAGGCGCAGCTCACTCCAGACAGAAGGGAGCAAGCAGCAGCAGGGCATAGGCCCCACTCCCAACGCTGCCATGCCAGCATCCCGCACCGCCCACCCTGGCTGGGCAAGCTGTGGCAGCGCCCGCATCCTGCACCACCCCTGCCCCAGCTGGGCAAGCGGCGGCAGTACCCACATCCTGCGTCCCCCCACTTCGGCCTAGCAAGTGGTGGCAGAGCCTACATCCCGCCCCTGCCCTGGCTGGGCAAGTAGCGGCAGTGCCTGCATTCTGCACCCCCACCCCCTGCCCAGCTGGGCAAGAAGTGGCAGTGCCTGCATCCTGTGCCCCCTGACCAGGGCTGGGGGGTGAGCGTGGCAGTGCTGGGAGTGGGGGCTATGCCCTGCTGCCACTTGCCCCCTTCTGCTTGGAGTTAGCCATGCCTGAATTGCATCCTCCCTCCCACCACCTTGGCTCAGCAAGTGACAGCAGGGCATAGGCCCCACTCCCAACGCTGCCTCACCCACATCTCGTGCCCCCCTGATCCCCTCCCCGAGTCCTGTGTCCCCCCGCACCCCTGCTGGGCAGTTTGTCCTAGCCCCAATCCCTCCCTCAGTGTGGAGGCGTTGATCTGCCCACCCATGCCCCTTCCCTCCCCCCTCCACCCACCACAACAGACTTACCAGCTGGAGGCAGCTATATCCAGCGTGGTGAGGACTGCTGCCTGTTTAGTCTATGGCTGAATCTCCAAAGTGGTGCCAAATCTTTTCCAAATTGATTTGGAGGCTCCCAATTTGATTCGGACCTTTTAATTGGTCTCCCAATTCGATTTGGATTCAGAGATTCGGCCACCAAATCGAGCCAAATCTCCTAATCAAATCAGCTACCGAAGCTTAGTACAGCCCTAGTAGCCACAGTGCTGGCAGCTAAATTTTATTTGGTGCCTGTTTCATTTTGCCTTCAAGTTTGAGCGCTGTAACCCTTCCATCAGTGGCTCTCAGAAAAACAAATATTTGACAGACCTCTTTTCAAAAATCCAAAGTTGCCTTTCCATTTTCCTAGTTGTATTTATTTACCTAAGAGAACAGTTAACCTTGGAGTCACATACAGCCTTGGGAGTATTATCCTACTAATAATATGGTTTCATAAACTGATCCATTCAAATAGAAATTTGGGGGAGGGTGGGGATATTCTCTTTTGAAAAAAAATATATATATATTCAGGCATAAGTAAAAGTCAAGGCAGCACACAAAAAAGATCCAAAGGCCACTTCATGGTATAGGTCACCAGCCATAATCTTCACATTCAAATAATCACATAAACCCCTGTGACATTCCATATTATGCAATTAATTGCACAATAAATTTAGACTGACCACAAGTGCAAAGTAATTATCACACAATTAACTGGTTCATTGTGCAATAAATTTAGACCAGTCACACATGCAAAGTAATTACCACTTGATTAAAAAAAAAAGACTCACCAGCTGTAGAGAGCCAACCAGCTATAAAGTTAGTGCTTGAATGTGTGTAACAACTCTAAGGCTGGTTTCTAGACAGCTTGCATTTGAACCTGTATCAGGACCCTTAGAGCTGGGGTCTTCCACCCCTGCTCATCTGGACTAGAATCTCACTTTGACAAAAAGTTCAAGGTGGCAACATTTTCAGTTCTACAGGAGTCCACAAGAGGGGAGATGGGGTGATGGAGAATTTTTTGGCCCTAGGGAGAAAAAAAAATGTTGATATGTAAAACGTATTTAAATAGATACGTCCTTGATAGAGCTTAAAGAGATGAGTGGCAAGGATTACAGCAAAGGGATGCATGGTGTAAACGGGGTAGTATCCGTTGCCCAGAATATAGACAAGGCTGCCTTTAGACATCAGCAATTTGCCAACTGGGACAGCTGCACAGCACAAGCGGTCTGTTTCCTCTGAGCATAGTGGATGCCCTGAAAAAGAGTCCACAAACACATTGGATCCATGGGCAGCTGGACATCTGTAATAAAACTCCCTGTAAACTGTGGGGAGGAAAAGCAAATCTGTGTGCTTGCCCAGAAGGCATTTCAAACACCTGACATAAAGTGATGGCTTGGCTTTTAAGCTGTGATGCTCTTAATTGACTTGTTACAGACGTATTTCAAGCAGTAGCCATTCTGAACCCACTCCCTCACTCTTCCAGGGGCAATCAAGAAAAGTGGAGAAGCAGGACCATTTTAAATGGGCTGAGTGTCATGTCCTGGGCTGACATGTTGCAGCACAGAGGGGAAGGCTGGTGTCTACATTGCAATAAAGTTGCTAGCAGAGGTCCTCAGGCTGAACCGTGTCTGTACAGTGCAGGGTGACTTGCTGATTGGCACCTCAGCTGGATAGGACTGTGCATCCGTCAGGAACACATGTGATTGCATGCCCCTGGGACAGGCAGGGAGAGGGCTGTCTTCTCTTCAGTGCACACACTGGCTTCTCCCCATCACCATTTGTTTTCTGTCTCCCAACAGAGGCAGAGAGGAGGCTGGAAGTGTGGATCTCACTGGGCTTGGCCGACTGGGTCCCATCGCTGCCTTCTGTGTGGAAAGGCTAGGCACAGAGCACAGGGGAAAGCTTCAGAGCATTTCAGCTGATTTCCATTCCAGGCAACTTTTGCTTCCCTTCAGCAGCCACCTGAGCAACAGGATCTAAGTGCAGCTCAGCTCTGGATTCAACAGAAGAGGACCCGGGGCAGGTTTCTGCTTCACTTTTATACCTTCCCTGCTGCACCTCACTTCTCCAACAGAGGCTATGATTGTGGCTGAAGAGGCATTTTTCTCGGCTTTAGGAATAATAATAATAACCCTTACTTGCTTACAATTGATTCCATAACCTTTCCCCTAGTCTAGTGGTCCTCAACCCTTTTAAACTGGAGGCCCCCCTCTGAAAACTCCAGCTCTTAGTCTTCACTCCTTCTCTGACTGCAGAAAAAGACCAGAGCAGTTTTTTTCTGGTGCAAAGATCTCAGATCCCAAGAGGGCAGGATGTTTTTGACCCTGTGGATTCTTTTTGGATGCCTCTGGGTTTATCTTGTGAATCATGTTCGCACACCTCACAGCGCTCACACTGTGTGGCACCCTGGAAAGGATCTCAAGGGTGCCAGGGCACCCTGCTTGTGAATCACTGCTGTAGCCCCAGTGAAATGCACTCAGGGCTGGGACTGGGAACAGGGCAAACAAGTGTCCCTTGCTCAAGGCACGCTTGACCATGAGTTTCTCTCGAGGTGTACACGCACATGTACACGTGGTTCTGGGCTCTGAATATGGGTCCTGCCAAGAACACAGCACCTACTTTACACTGACTTTCTTTAGAGCTGAGGACACTCTTGTCTCACAAAGCTGGCCCTTCAAATGGTGTTCACCTCAGCTACAAGCTTTCCCCAGCAGGTTCCAGCCAGATGGACTGTAAACCATTTAAAACAAGCACACATGCACACACACACACGAGCAGCATGCAGCCAAAAGTTATGAAAATTAGATCCTTTATTTATATTTTTTTTATCACAAGTACAATCCCTTTGCTCTT